>NC_086171.1:91622376-93106126 GCF_023053635.1 Elgaria multicarinata webbii
GCTTTAGCAAACAAAGCTGTTTTGTGTGTAAGGGTCGCAATCAGACAATAACCAGCAAATTTTCACATAGGAACTTTTCCCCCCTGTAAGAATGGCAAAATGTGCCCCAGGAATCTCTCCCTGAATAAGCCCTTAAGTCTGTATCATTAACAAAAGAATATCAACTGTCTTAAGCACACAGGCAGGCAAATTTTCAAAGATGAAACCCACACCATGTTCATGCTGATTGAGTCAAGATCAACCCTTCCACAATAGCCTATAATGCCAACTGCATCTCTCCTCTCCAGTTCTTCTCTCTGAGGCAAAGCTGTCACCATAGCTGACTGATCAATGGGGAGGTCTTCCTGCACCCACATACATTCTGGGTTCCCCCACCCCCACCCCGCAGATCAGAATTTTAAAATTCAGTTTTTCAATGTTCTCTTCTTCCTCTGGAATGTTTATATGGTGGGTCTACTAAGAACATCTCTATTACTTGAACTAGGAGTCTTGTAGCACATGGCATCAACTGCGGTGAACTAGAGTCCGCTAGGTTCGCATAAGCCTAGGCCATAATGAATCTTTAGAAGTGCCAGAAGACTCTTCATTGTTTCTGCTGCAACAGTAACACCCCTATGGAAGTTTTAGCTCAATGGGTACTAGGCAAGCTGAGTCCTAGAGATGGTGGGGAAAGATGTGTCTAGAAGCTTTACCCATGCCTTATTTGAACTACTCATCCTCCAGTAGGGCAACCAGTTGCAAGGCAGAGCTTCACTCACTCAGACGCCATCTGACCATCCCTAATGGAAATCGGCAGGGCCCACTGAAAAGGCAGTTTTCCCACCCATGGTTAGGCACATCTTTACCTTGGCTCCCATGTTTGCTTGAAGCCTCTTGAGCTGCCTAAGGCGCATGTATTCTGACTTGACCTTCCTTTTCCAATAAAGGATGCATTTTGATGATGGTGGGGCTGGAATCTCCACTTTCCTAAGGTGAGAGAACAAGCAGAAGGTGAGCTATGTGAACAGGACTAACTGGAGAACTGTAACTTTAACCAGGTCGCATGAACTCTTACTCAAGAAAAATAATCAAGCAAAGTTACATCTTGTGACCTGCACCACTCATGCAGATTTGCTTGTTCAAATGGGGGAAAGAACTATTACCCAGGGTGCCAAAAGCACTGACCCATTACATATTCTCCTAAGCACTGCCTTTGGTTTTGGATATTTCACCAAGCATTGCTCCCACTTTTAAGGTATTATTTTAACAATAGTAATTGCAAGACACTGTACTACATCCAATGCTAGTTTATGTTTGCGTAATGTAGTTACCAAGCCCAGAAGGTAAATTAAATGGGCTCTTAAAAATAGAATTCTAGAGTTGGAGGGAAGTTTGAAGATCATCCAGTCTCAGGAGGTAAAACCTCAGGCCTCAGGGGTCCTAATCTGGTCCTCCTGGGGTTCCCAGATGGTCACACCCCTTTCCCTTGACCACCAATACTTTGGTTTCCTGAGTTTTGCAGTTTGCCCCCCCCTTCTAAAAGACCTCTCCCAAGAGTCACTGACAGTAAGAGCTTTAAGCTGGTATTTTAAATATTTTGGCCCTGCCCCTTTTGCTCCACCATCCATTGGAATGCAGCCTCTGAGAGCTTTTCTTATATGGAATTCAGCCCTCAGGCTAAAAGAGGTTCTGCACCCCTGATCTAGTCCAAACCCTCTGCTCAGTGTAGGCTCTGCAATGCAGGATGTGGCTACAGCATCCTGACAGGTGGCCATCCAACCTCTGCTTAAATACCTCCACCAAAGGAGGGCCCTCCACCGCCTGAGGCAGTCTGTTCCACGACCAGACAACTCTCACTGTGAGGAAGTTTCTCCTAATCTTTAGCCAAAATCTGATTCCCTGCAGCTTCCAACCACTGGTTCTAGCCCTGTCTTTTGGGACAACAAGAGAGCATTCAAGAGGCCGCTGGACAACCCTCTGTCAGGGATGCTTTAGGGTGGATTCCTGCATTGAGCAGGGGGTTGGACTCGATGGCCTTGTGGGCCCCTTCCAACTCTGCTGTTCTATGATTCTATGAACTCTACTCCATCTTCTGCATTAGAGTTTCAATTAATCCAGCAGCAGCAGCACCAACATCTCTTCAATCGTGTAGACCATATTTGAAGAACATGTGAGGTTCTAGGATGCAACCAAAACCAGATGTCACCTTGAGGATCTTGCATGTAATGGGTGCTTACGATTAATGACTAATTTAAAAAGATGACATGACTCCCAGAGAGCAGAACAGTGAACTGGGGAGGCAGAAACTCGTATCAAGGCATATCAAGGAGCAGGTACCACAGGCAGAAATTGCTGTAGGTTTGGATATGACTCTCTACTCAAATAAAGCACTAACAAGGGTTTTTTTCTTACCAAAGAGATCTCTAAAAATGCAAATAAATAAATAAATCCCTTCTCATTCAAAATGGCAGGTAAAACCTGTGAGACCAAGCAACTGCAACCCTTCCCTTACACACATCTGGAGGACATCAGGCTGGGGAAAGATGACCTGGGTTAACACATAGAATCATAGAATCGTAGAGTTGGAAGGGGCCTCTAAGGCCATCGAGTCCAACCCCCTGCTCAATGTGGGAATCTACCTTAAAGCATCCCCGACAGGTGGCTGTCCAGACTATGCCAGGTCTCGCCTATACCGCACTCATCCAGCAGCCCCCTTTCCCTCCAAAACGAAGGAGGTGTGCAAGCACGACACGAATGTTTCTGCTGTAGGTCAGAAAGTAAGGAGGGACCTTTTTTAAAAAAACGAGGCTTTAAATTCAGATTGCGGGCAGAGGAAAGACGAGAACTATAAAAGGCTCAGCCCCGCACAGACGCCCCAAAACCAGCTCTGCCAAGGAAGACGCCCCACCCCACCCCACCCCCCAACATCATGGGGGTTTTGCTTATAGGCGCCCCAAAAGCCACCGACCGCCCCCGTCCCCAAAACAATCCCCGCTCGCCTGTGCCTCCCTCAGCCCCACACGCAGGTGCTCAGAGACGCCCTTCGCGCCCCTCTCCCCTTTCCCCATCCCCGCTTTCGGGGAAGGGGCTTCTCGCGGTGCCCTGAATGCCAGACCCACCCAAGCTCCTCCTGGCTCGCTCGCTGGCTCGGCCTGGTCCCCGTTTACCCCCAACGCCTCCCGTCAAGCCCCCCCCCCGCCCCCCCGGTCACTCACTCCTTAGACATCGCACTCAGGTGACCTACAGAGACCATAGACTTCCCCCTTCCGATGTACGCATGCGTGGCGAGAGGCGTCATTATCCCCCCCCCTTCCCGACTGCGTCCGTTTCTGCAAAGCCACGCCCTCTTTGCTGCAGAGCTCCATAGACTTAATAACTCTTAGACTGATATTCATGGGACGGGGCGGGGGGAGTATTCGGATTTCAATAGATGTTTCTTTTCCCCTCTCCTTCGTAGAAATCGGTGGAGATATCTACGGTTTTAGCATAGCTGTGCTTGAACAGTAAATGTTGTTTCGTTGTCGTCTCCCACCCAGGGCCAGACTATTTTGCGTAGGGTAACCCTACGAAAAGGAGGACATGGCTCCTGTATCTTTAACAGTTGCATAGAAAAGGGAATTTCAGCAGGTGTCATTGGTATATATAATAAATAAATAAGGAGAACCTGGTGAAATTCCCTCTTCATCACCACAGTTAAAGGTGCAGGAGCTATACCAGAGTGACCAGATTTAAAAGAGGGCAGGGCACCTGCACCTTTAACTGTTGTGATGAAGAGGGAATTTCACCAGGTTCCCCATCTATGCAAATAACACATGCTGAAATTTCCTTTTCAATACAACTGTTAAAGATACAGGAGCCCTGTCCTCCTTTTCATATGGTCACCCTAATTTTGCGCCCTAGGCAAGGCAAGCTACTTGCACATACACACACAATTGCGCGTGGTCCGAACATGTGCGCTGAGTGGAGATCTGGGACTGGCTCACTTCAGAATTCACCAGGACTTACTTCTGTGCGAACGCAACCCGCTATGCATCCTGGCGTCCCGATCCCCTCCACACGTTTACTCGGGGGAATAAGGCGTCCGAGTAAGGAGGCATGGGTGGATCGGGCTGCACTGGTGCCTCCCGGTGCAATGTTTTCTCAGATGCAAGTCCCGTTGATCCACGCACGCAGGATCAAGAAGCAGGAGAGTTTGCCTTGTGAGGAGTCCACAAGTCCCTAGCATTCCTGGGGGAAGGGAAAGGGAGTCCCGCTTGCCCGCCTGCCTGGACATCACGGCCTGTTTGAGGAGAGAGGCGAGGCGACCCAGTGCCCTTTCTTTGGGAGTAAGGCAGAGGCTTGCTTGGGCCAGCGTCGAGCTCGCCACGTGCTTTTTCTTCTTCTTCTGGCGGTGGCCTCCTGGCTCTGGGAGGGCGGCTTCTGGGCGGCTAAAGCAGCTCTGGGAGGGCGGCTTCCGGGTGGAAGTCTGAACGTGGAGCCGCCCACCCCACCCCAGTGTCCCTGGCTTCATTTCGGCTGGGCGGGCGTGGGGCGCCATCTCTCCCGCCCAGGCCCAGCTGAATCCTCAGGTCGGGCCAGCTCACAGCCAACAACGCGCGCGAGTGCTGCAGCGCCCAGCACCCCTCTTAGCTTGGCACTCTAGGTGGCCGCCTGAGTGGCCTCTATGGTAGCACCGGCCCTGCTCCCACCCCCGGAACACAGCCAGGAAATCCTGCTCGTCCTAAAGGGGCATTTAAACATTGCATGCATCGTGTACAGAAACTGTTGAACACAAGTGCGGTTATTGACAGTGTAAGATGTTCTTATAGAGTTTACTAGTAACCTTTTGCCCATGGAAAGACGTTCCTTCACTTGGAAGAACAATATAACCATAACATCGCTGCTGCAATATTCAAGCATCATGGTTAATGAGTACAAATAAAGCAAAGGTAGCCATGTTGACCATAAGAAAATCTCCAAAATCCATGATGCTATAATACCTTTATTAGGTCAAGAGATCGTAGAAATTTGAAAAGATGGGAAAGAATTTTTGAAGAATTTCCAAAATATTTGTAATGCCTTCCATCTTAGCAGCAAATGAAGTGTTGCTCACACTTGCACACATGTAAATTTTCTCGATACAACCATCAACTTAAAGAATGCCCACCTTCGTACAACCTACTGACCAATATTTATCACGCAAACATGTATCATCTCCATCACATTACAAAATCCATTGTATTAAGCCAACTCATGTGGTACAGTTGCATATGTTCTGATGAACACGATCTTGACAATCAGTTGAATATACTTAAACAAGTATATTTGCAGTTAAAATATCACCAAAACTTGGTAAAGAGCAAGATTATTAAGGCTAAACTGTTACCTAGAAGTAAACTGCTTCAACATCAGTAAGATAGAAAGCTTAAAATAACACCATTAGTTGTCACCTATAATTCATAGTTAAGGATGCTGCAGCAGATTATTAGAGACCTACGACTCATCCTTGAAAATGAACCCATTCTTAGAGACATAATAGGGCATGCCCCTAGACTAATTTATAGGCAGCCTCCTCATCTGAAACAATTGTTGACCAGGGATAAAAATTCATCGCTAGACTCAGGTCAAAGTATAAATTTGCAATAAACCTAAATGCCAACTGTGCCTATTAATAGTTATCTGGGATAGTTTGAGCAGACCCATTGCGACTATCCACCGCATCCAGGGCAAGTATAACTGCACATCATTAAATGTGGTGTATTAGATCTCCTGCATCAAGTGCCCAAGAGCCACTTACATTGGCCAAACAGGACTGTCTTTAAGACAAAGAATAAACAGGCACAAATCAGATATCAAACATAAAAACATCAATAAACCTGTCAGGGAGCGTTAGAATTTCCCAGGACCTCAGGGTGGCAGTTCTAAAAAACCTAGGATCGAGGGCCCACTTGGAACATGAGATGAGATTGTAAAACAAAAGATGATAAAGAAATTTGCTTGTGTTAATCAGAGACTCAATAGGGACAGTTTGTTATTTGTTTGGAACTGTATTGTTAGAGGGAACTGACATGCAATAAGTACAGACAGTGATGATTAAAAACTCGACTCCTATCCAACAAGACACGACATAGAGAACATCTTCGTTCCTATGGGGTGGCAATACGTGCAGCGAAGAAAGTTTCTGCACGCATTGTGTCTGCAAATTCGTGTCCAGCAGAACTATTCAGGGTGGTGAGAGGTCTAACTCAGACACCTTTCCCCCTGAACCCGACTTTAGAGCCTTTGGTAGTTCTCTGTGATGCCTTTAATGATCATTTCACAGGTAAAATCTCTCGGATAAGAGCCAACTTAGATGCCGTCATTATAGCAGAAGCTGACAATGGAGTGTCCAGCAACTCCGCAAGTAGGATTTCACTGGATCAGTTTCAGTTGGTGAGTACCAAGGACATGGACAAACTGCTTGGATGACGGAGGAGGACAACTTGCCCTCACGATCCCTGTCCTTCGTGGCTAGTCGTCCAGGGAGGAGATGCAGTTAGACAACAACTGCAGCATATTATTAATGCATCTCTCAGGGAGGGGAGTTTTCCATCATGCTTAAAAGAGGCAGTAGTATGGCCGCTTCTTAAAAATCCCTCCTTGGACCCCCTAGACCTTAATAATTACAGGCCAGTATCAAATCTTCCATTTTTGGGCAAGGTGATTGAGAGGGCAGTTGCCTTCCAACTCCAAGCAGTCTAGGATGATACAGATTTTCTAGACCCATTTCAAACCGGCTTCAGAGCAGGATTTGGAGTTGAGACTGCTATGGTCACCTTAGTGAATGATCTTCGCAAGAATATTGACAGGGGGAGTGTGTCCCTGCTGGTGCTTATGGACTTCTCAGCAGCTTTCGATACCATTGACCATGGTATCCTTCTGGAATGCCTGAGGGGATTGGAAATCGGGGGGCACTGTGCTCCAGTGGTTCCAGTCCTACCTCTTGGGTAGGTTCCAGATGGTGATGCTTGAGGATAGCTGCTCCTCAAAGAAGGAGCTGTTGTATGGCGTACCACAAGGCACCATCCTATCCCCAATGCTGTTCAACATATACATGAAACCGCTGGGAGAGATCATCCGGAGGCATGGGGCGGGGTGCTATCAGTATGCTGATGACACCCAAATGTATTTCTCTATGCCTTCGACAACAGCGTCAGCTAAGGATAGTGTGTCTCCTCTGATAGTGTGTCTCCTCTTAATATGGCAAAGACTGAATTGCTTGTTTTTCCTCCTAAACCTTCTCCTCATCTCTCATTCTCTCTTACTGTCAATGATGTTACACTTACTCCAGTCAAGGAAGCTCGTAGTCTTGGCTTTATATTTGATTCCTCGCTCTCCTTTATTCCTCATATTGAGGCAGTAGCTAAATCTTGTCGTTTTTTCCTGTATAATATTGCCAGGATTCGATAATTTTTGTCTGTCTCTTCTGCCAAGACTCTTGTTCATGCATTGGTTATTTCTCGGTTGGACTACTGCAACCTTCTTCTCACTGGCCTCCCTTCTTCTCACATCAGTCCGTTGGTTTCTGTTCACCACTCTGCTGCTAAGATCATCTTCTTGGCTCGCCGCTCTGACCATGTTACTCCACTGCTGAAATCTCTTCATTGGCTTCCAATTCACTTCAGAATCCAATATAAACTTCTCCTGTTGACCTACAAAGCTTTTCACTGTCTAGCTCCTTCCTATCTCTCCTCTCTCATCTCACACTATTGCCCCGCTCGTGCTCTTCGCTCCTCTGATGCCATGTTTCTCACCTGCCCAAGGGTCTCTACTTCCTTTGCTCGGCTTCGTCCATTTTCTTCTGCTGCCCCTTATGCCTGGAACGCTCTTCCAGAACATTTGAGAACTACAAGTTCAACCACAGCTTTTAAAGCTCAGCTAAAAACTTTTCTTTTTCCTATAGCTTTTAAAACTTGATTTTGTTCTGACTTTATACTGTTAGTTTTACCCTACCCAGTGCCTGTTTACCCTACCCTGTGCCTGTTTGCATTCTCTTCCCCTCCTTATTGTTTTATTATGATTTTATTAGAATGTAAGCCTATGCGGCAGGGTCTTGCTATTTACTGTTTTACTCTGTACAGCACCATGTACATTGATGGTGCTATATAAATAAATAATAATAATAATAATAATAATAATAATAATAATAATAATAATGAATGAATGCTTAAAGGCCGTAATGGGCTGGATGAGGAAAAACAAACTGAAGCTTACTGTCAAGGGCCCTAACCTGGGTTTGGAGGTGTGTCAACCAGTTCTGGATGGGCTTACATTCCTCCTGAAAGACTGTGTTTGCAGCTTGGGGGTGCTTCTGGATCCGTCGCTCCAAATGACAGCCCAGATAGATGCAACATCCAGGAGTGCCTACTATCAGCTTTGGCTGAAACGCCAGCTGCACCCCTTCTTAGAGTTTGAAGACCTAAAGACGGTAGTGCATGCGCTGGTAACTTCGAGGCTCGACTTCTGCAATGCGCTCTACGTAGGGCTACCTTGGTGCCTAGTCCAGAAACTTCAACCAGTTCAAAATATGGCAGCCAAGTTGGTCACCAGTACACCTAGGGGTGACCAACTGGTTCTGCATCCAGTTCTGGGCTCCACAATTCAAGAAGGACGCAAACAAGCTGGAGTTTGTTCAGAGGAGGGCAACCAGGATGATCAGGGGTCTGGAAACAAAGCCCTACGAAGAGAGACTGAAAGAACTGGGCATGTTTAGCCTGGAGAAGAGAAGATTGAGGGGAGACATGATAGCACTCTTCAAATACTTAAAAGGTTGTCACACAGAGGAGGGCCAGGATCTCTTCTCGATCCTCCCAGAATGCAGGACATGGAATAACGGGCTCAAGTTACAGGAAGCCAGATTCCAGCTGGACATCAGGAAAAATTCTTGACTGTTAGAGCAGTACGACAATGGAATCAGTTACCTAGGGAGGTTGCGAGCTCTCCTACAGTAGAGGCCTTCAAGAGGCAGCTGGACAACCATCTGTCAGGGATGCTTTAGGGTGGATTCCTGCATTGAGCAGGGGGTTGGACTCGATGGCCTTGTAGGCCCCTTCCAACTCTGCTGTTCTATGATTCTATGATTCTATAACCATATTACACCAATTTCAAAATCACTTCACTGGCTGCCAATTAGGTTCCAGGTGAAGTAGAAAGTAGAAATTGTTGGTTATTACCTGCGACTGGGTAACTGCAACTGGGGAAGGCAATGGCAAATCACCCCGCTACAAAGTCTGCCAAGAAAATGTCAGTGAAAGCAGGCGTCCCTCTAGGAGTCCTCAATGACTCAAGTGCTTGCATGAGAGGCTCCTTTCCTTTCCTTTCCTTTCCTTTCCTTTCCTTTCCTTTCCTTTCCTTTCCTTTCCCTAGTGTTGTTCCCCGACTCGATCCAGAGGGAGAGGTTGGTGATAAATAAATAAATATATTATTATTGTTATTGTTATTACCATTCCCAAAACATTGGTTGGAGATAATGCTGACATCATTGCAATGCTGAGCCGATTAACATATATATTGTGATAAAAAAAAAAAAAACTAATTCAAACCATAGAAAATAGTGTAGAATATCTCAATGAATTGTACTTCAGCAATTTCGGGTTGATATCTGTCTTTGAAATTCCTTCGTTTAAGAATGGTCACCCCCTTATAAGGTCATTGACACAGGCCATAGCTAGACCTAACGTTTATCCCTGGATCGTCCAGGGGTCAAACCTGTCCATCTAGGTGACACACAGGGGATCCAGTGCTCAGGCAGGGGCGAACCCGGGATGATCCCAGGATAAACCTGAGGTTTAGCTGTGGCCATAGTGTCCTTAGAGGTTGAAATGTCTCCCCACTGGTTTCTAAACATTGCCATTTGCCAGTATATATAAATATGTAAATAGTGACAACACTGTAGGCCTTTCTAACTACAGCTCTTCTCCAACCCCCCTCATACACTCAATACGGCCTGGGTGGATTTCCACTGGAATTTACATTGGCAGGGTTATTTTAAACGTTTAAATCCTGGCGCTCAATGTTGGATTTCTCCATTACTCTCTCCACCATGGCCTTCCAATTTAAAAGCGTGTTCCACTGTCGACCCAGAAGTTTCTATCCAAAGGATGAGCTATATCACTCAGCTTTTATCTTTCTGCAGAGATCCCACTTCAAAACCACGCCCACAGCTACTTCTCCCCCAGCTGGTGTTTAGGAGAAGAGGACAGAGATACTTGTTAAATGGGAAGGAGTACTGTGGATGCAGCACACTTAGGGATATGTGCTCATTCTTGAAACTCCCTGGGTGAACTTGGGCCAGTCCCTCTCTAGCTCTTGGTCCAGTTTCCCGGGGTGGGTGGGCGCAGGCAGCGTAAAGAATGCAGACATCTTATACTGCAGGTCATGATGAGCTCCTGGGGAAGCTAAGATGTAATGTTATAGATGTATTGGTGTGGAGAGATATGTGTAGGCAAAAAGACGTACGCTTGACAACAGGAAATATATTGTGCAGGCAATAGACCGTACCACTACAAGAGGGAGGGGACGCAGGATGAATATAGGTAAGTTCTTGCAATTATGGAGAATGTTTTTAGGTGCAGCACACCATCAAAAATATGCTGCAGATAAATTGGGTCATAGTGTTGCAGAGGGAGTGGGGACATAGCACTGCAAGTAAATGGACCACTTCTGTGTTATATTCAGGAATACTGAATGAAGGGTACATTGTACCTTTAAGTACAGCACAGACTTTAAACAATCACCACCCCTCTGCACTCTCTTCCCTTAAACTAGCAGATATTCTACTGGCGGGTTGTGTTTTAAAGCCCTGCCATGGGTCTGTCTATGTAGTCCTGTTTAATAATGCAGTTACAGGTTACTAGCAACTGTGTGGAGAGGCGACCAGATGACCCGGAAAACCCCAGAGACCTCCGGTAAAATGAAGGGTCTCAAGGGGAACCAGGCTGGCCCCAAAATTCCGGGCAAACAAGCACCTGGCATGTCCCTAACCCCCTCCCTGCCTCGATGGGTCCATCTACTTGGCCTGTGCGATCGCGCAGTCCAAGTAAAAGGACCCATCGACGCAGGAGGAGGAGGAGGACAGGACACGTTCCGGACTTCCGGGAACACATCCCTGCCCCTCCCTGCCTCAGTGGGCTTTCTACTTGGCCTGTGCCATTGCGCAGACCGAGTAGAAGGACCCATCAGCGCGGGGGGAGGTGGCTAGAAGGACGCATCCCTGGACTTCCAGGAAAGCGTCCCTACCCCTCCCTGCCTCGATAGGAGCCCAGGTGATGGCCCAGGCAGACATAGCAGCACCCTGGTCAGATCATCAGGGTATGGACATGGCCGCTTGGCGGGCTTGCTTCCTCCCTCCTGGGCAAGTGTTGTTTCCCTTGGGCTTGTTGTTCCCTTGAGCTTGTTGTTTCCCTCCCCTACCCAATCCTACAGCTGATGCCTGACTAATGATGATGATGACTTGGGTGAGTAGGTAATTTATTTTTAATGTTATTTTATTGTTTGTCTTGGGTGTGTGTGTTATTATTATTACTTTGCCTATGGTGAATGTGGGATGGATTTATATTCTGCACACACAAACACACACACACACGGTTAAGTGTGTGTGGGGAGTTTTTTTTTTCTTTATATTGTCTTGGGGAGGGTGTGGAGTTTTTTGCATGCTGGGTGAGTGTGCAGGGGTGTGTGGATTTTATTTTTTATTGCCTTTGCTGAGCATGTATGAGGTGTGTATTGTTGTTTTGCCTTGAGTGTGTGTGTGTGTGTGTGTGTGTGTGTGTGTGTGTGTGTGAATGAATTTTTATTTTCACCTTAGGCTTTGAGATTATGGTTATTTTACAGTGTGGCTTTCCTTTTGTTGTACTAGATTTTTCTGTACTTGTCAACTGCTTCATTTGATCAGTGGTAGCAGTATGCTGAATCTGTGAGTATGGATATGAATGTTGGGGATAGAGTGTTAAATGTTAGAAAGCTGAGACTATGGACATCCAGTGGGGGATTTGCAGTCAAAAAAGATATTTGAGGGAAGGGGAGACTGTATCCCACAGAGTATAGCAAAAGCTTCAAAGTACAGCAGAAGCTACAAAAATCAGAATGAGTGAAGTTAATTTCAGATACATTGAATGTCTCACTTGTTCTTTATTCCAGTGATTTTAACATTAAGATGTTACGTAGAACAGGTTTGTCTTGTGTGCTGTGAAATCAGACATGTGACCAAGGCTGGACTTGTGGGCTGGACTTGTTGGTGGGCACGCCCCCTTGGGGCAGCCATGTTGTCCTCCTTTTTGGTTTCCAAAATATGGTCACTCTAGTGGAGGCAGAATGAGTAATCAAGATTTCACAGACAGCACACCTTCAAGGCCTTTAGCCTGTAAAAAAAATAGGGAACTTTTCAAATGTATTGGAAGTGTAGTGGTAAAATAGTGCACGCTGCCTCAGAACTGATCTTCCATGGCAGGATTCCTCCATGGAACATGAGATGGTCAAGAAGATAATCATGAGATGGTCAAGATGGTCTGAGCATGTTCACAGTGCCTTCCCCCACAGCATTGATTGGGTAACCACAACAGGGCTGTGGTTTACATCTGGAAGAGGAACTTCCTGGTTAAACTGCATTGCTTTAGCCCCTCCACCTCTCTCCATAGAAATTAAATATGTAGAGCACTCCTTCACACCTAATGTAGGGAAGAGAGGTAACTCAAAGTCTTACATTCTTATACAGAGCCCAGATTGTTTTAAAACACAAACACCTCCAATTAATCCACTTCCAACAGGAAAAACTCGCAAATATCTAAAACACTTCAGAAACTCGAGCCACCATTCGTTTTGGCACTAGGATTTGGGCTATGGTGGGTTTTGGCTGAATTCTGCAAAGCAAAATTCCCATGAACCTGAGTGTATAGTTCTAATAGTGGGGCAAAGAAATCATGTGCTAGTTCTTCCCTCCAATTGCTTGACATTTTATAGAAAAGAAATCTTATCTTATTGGCTTCAAAGCCCAGTTTTTCCTCTTATGATTTGATATACCTAAACATGGGGGTTGTTGACACGTTTTCAACGCGCTTTTGGGTACATAGCTAGAGAGAAAAGCCTTGGTATTTTGAATGGACAACATAAAGAGACACCATATTCCAAACTAGAGTGCTGTAGGACTCTATGTGGTATAAAAAGAACTACTTCATTGATTAGATTTCTGTATTGCCCAATAACCAATATTTTCTGGGTGGTTCACAAAACAAATGATGGATCCAGGAAATGCCTTCCATGGGCAGAAGGGCTCTGCTCATGGAAATTGCCTCCACCCAATTTTGGGGAATCCCCTCTCTCCACCACACTTCGTTCCATTCCGCATGGTCCCCTTGTGTAGCATTTTCAGGGCACTGGAGAGGCGGCTGTGGTGAGGAGGGGGAAGAGATGTCCTCTTCTGGCAGCCCAGTTGCATGTGCCTAAATTTGGAGCCAACCAAGAGTTAGGTGTGTACAGGGCCGGTGCTACCATAGAGGCCACTCAGGCGGCCACCTAGAGCGCCAAGCTAAGAGGGGCACCGGGCACAGCGCGGCACTCACGCGCGTTGGCTGTGAGTCGGCCCGGCCCAAAGATTCAGTTGGGCTTGGGTGGGCGAGATGGCGCCCTTCGCCCGCCCAGCTGAAGCGAAGCCAGGGACACTGGGGTGGGGGTGGGGCAGCTCCACATTCAGACTTCCAGAATGCGCCCAGAAGAGAGAGAGAATGTATGGGTGAACGGGGTGCATGGGGTCTTTGAGTGTTAATGCGTGTTAATGCGTGTGTTTGTTTGGAGTGAGTGATGCTGAGTGTGTGTGTGTGCACGTGTGTGTGAGTTGGGGGGGATGATTTGGAGGTGATATTCCTATTAAATAATGCATTTTAGACCCATAGACATTCCTTTCCAATTTGTTTGCTATAATTGGCATGACGTATTTCTTGTACTTCAAAATAAATTTAGCAGTTTCAAGTTTTGTGCTTCTTATTTTTTCCAGGAAACATAAGTTCTTAAAAATCAAAGTTGGCATTTTTTGGGGGCGGGGTGTGTGTGTGAAAGTAGCTGACCTTGCCTAGGGCACAAAATAGTCTGGCACCGGCCCTGGGTGTGTATAAGGCTGCAATATGCTGAAGGCCATACCTAATTTGTGCTGTATTTTGGTTCCCACACAAACTTTCCCTCTTTTAGGAAATTTTGTGTGCATTGAGGCCTTTAAATCCTCTCAGCGGCTCTGCCAGAACTGACATTAAAAAGCAAGGCTCTCCTGGAACATGTGGACAATAAGACTGTCTCTGAACATGCACAGAGTTTACCACAGCCAATCCACATATCCAGAATTAGGGGCTTGAAACCTTCTCCTTCACCAAACTGCAGGGACATTCATGCCCCTTGTTTGCTATTTCACAATGAAATATTACTCTCTCCTAAGCAAAACAACTGGTCCTGGTTTCATTAGATCCACATTGAAGAGAATAAAATTCCCTCATTGGGCTGAAGCAAGCCCAAGCATAACATGCGGGCCATAGGGGTCTCAAACACCCATATGGGTGAGAAGGAGGAGGGAATGCTGAATTTCTCTCAAAGACTGGTGATGAAAATGTCTCTGGTCCTCTGGCATTGTTTCCTGTATTCCCTCCTGGTTTTGCTTTTCCGCAGAGGTAAGTGTCCATCTTCCTGCGGTGTGATTACTTTGACCCATTAGAGAATATGCAGTTTTCTCACATCCATTATGTGGGGTGAAATATATTCCCAGCAGTGGGCTCAGCTGGTAAGGGGTGGGGGTGTCTGGGCTTCCTTGTCTGGAGAGCCCCTTTGTAACAGGAAAAAGACCAAGAGGCTTATAGAATAGAATCTTTAAAACTGGGTGGTTCATTGTGGTCTGAGGCGGTGTAGTTAAAATACAAAGTCTCTCTAGCTTTCCAAGGGGTGTGGTGGGTGTGTTTTCTGGACTTCACATGGATTTCAACGAATTGACCAAATTTCTGAGTATCTAATAATAATAGGAATAAGAAGTACCTAGAGAAAGAAAATGGCTTTTTAAGGAGCCTTTATGAGTGTAATTCCTTAAGAGCTACTCCTCTTCCTCTCAAAAGCTAAGATTTACATACACAAACACACACACACACACACACACACACACCACAATTGTGTGATTGGAAACCCATGAGCATACCAAACATTTGGAAGAAATTGCTATAAAATTGTCTTCCTCAACGAGCGTCCCTCTCATTCAAATGTATGATGTCAGATTCTTCATACAAGTGAAATATTGTGGTTTGTAAAGCCATTCTGTTTCTATTAGGGGGCTGGGTTGACGTCTGCCAGTGTTTAGCCCAGGTTATTTTATTTGGCACCAGTACATTTAGTTTTCGCTTCTTGCGTTCAATTATATCCTTTAAGCAACACAACAAAATCCTTGCGGCATTAGGACAGCCCGGTATTTGTGGACACCTGGTGGATACCACCTACTTCCAGGGTAACGTGAAGGATCGTGTGTTATGGACCTGGGGGTCACAGCTGGGGCAGAGTGAAGGGCAAGGAGGCTCTCTGCTGTGACTAGAACTGGCTTCAAAGCAGCCCAAAGAAAGAGCAACAAGGGAGCCCCCTTCCCTTTCCAGCAGCTGCACAAACATGCCCAGGTCAGGAGTAGCCAAAGCAGAGTTGAATTGGTGGGGCCAGGCGTGGGAAAAGCCCCAATGGAATTCATCTTTGCCAAATTCTTTCCTGTACCCACCCACCCTTCCAATATGTTGTGCCATGAGGAGCTCTAAGCATAATTTGGAATGCTTACCCTTGCTAAAAAACATCCCCGGGGGGCAAGAGCCTGCAAAATGAAGGGTTTAGGGTAGGGACAGAACATGGAAGGGCGGGCTGGTCACACTCATCCTGCTCCAAACTCTCTCTTCTTTTCTTCAGGATGCACAGTACAGGCCTACGGTGACCTTGAAGATGAAAGTAAGAGAAATATATACATGTGCTCTTAAGGGGGCCTGCCCTAAACTGAATATGCACACCACCGTTCCTTCCTCCCCCTTTCCCTGAAATTTCCTCCTACTCATTCAGGAGGGAGGCTCTGAGCCTTTGGGTGGGTTCGGGCAACACTTTAGCCAACCCTGCCCTCATAGGCCACTCCACGGATGACTATTTGCATGTCGCATTTGGGTGACATGCTAATAAATCAACCATGGAGTAGGCTATAAAGGCAGGGTTGGCTATTTCTCTCTGCCCCCCCTCCCTGACGAATGGTGTTCCTGGATCCCCCCTACCTTATCAGGGTTCTGTCATTCCGTGGGGAGGGGCGCAGGGAGGGGGGGAGAGAAGCTCCCCCACCTCCTTGTTGCAGTCACTCCAGTGGCGCTCACATCACATGTCCCTCCGTGGCTGCTGGAGCCGAAACCAGCAGGAAAGAGATCTGTTCTTGCTGTGGTAGCACATGTCCCTCCACAGCCAAAACCAAGGGGCAGATCTCCGCGCCAGTTTGGGCTGCAGCAATCGCGGAGGGCAACACACCGTGGGCGCCACTGCAGCAACAACGAGGGAGTGAGAAAAGCTCCTTTGCCTCCTTGTTGCTGCAGCGGCAGGCGTGGCGCATGTCCCTCCGTGGCCGCCAGTTCAGACTGCGGCGGCTGTGGAGGGACACGCGTCGCGTCGTCAGCTTCTTGCCCATTGTTTTGATGCTGAGACCAGAGAGAGCTATCAGCTCTCTCCGGCCTCAGTGTCAAAAGTAATGGGAACCTTTGTGCTGTGGATGAATACCATACCTGGTCCAGGTATGGTATACATCTGCAGCTCGAGCATTCCCATTAGTTTCCAGGCTGAGGGCGGGGGGAGAGCTGATGCTGATCGGGTATGGTATTCATCCGTAACGTGTCTATTGCCATTAATTTCGAGGCTGAGGGTGGGGAGAGCTGACACCCTCAGCCTCAAAACTAATAGGGAATGGAGGATGGGACGCAGGAGGATGCACTCACTCCTCCTGCGCCCCGTTCTCCACTCACTGCAAAGTGCAGCGGCAGAAGTTCCAAGCATCCCCCGTCCCCAATTAACAACACTTTCCCTCCGGGGCAGGGGAAAGGGACATCCATGGCCCTGGAAACACATGAGGCGGTGTGATTGGTGGCATGTGACTGTCCCGGAAAGCATGTGGGGAGCCGTGCTTCCCAGACAGGATTATTTCTCCTGCCTATAGAGCTCCGCTGGGCAAGAGCAGCAGGGATTTGTGCCGCTCTTGCAGGGGAAATAATCCATGGAGCCCGACAGATGACACAAAAACCAATGGTTGTGCAGATAATCAACTCTGCACAGAGTGGTTACTGGAGTTGGTTATTTTTAGAAAATAACTAACTGGGGTAGTTTTTGGCCTGGTCCATGATGGCAGGTCAAGTACACGGATTCCTTCCCTCTAAGTGTGTGCCATGTCTGGAATCAGCAGTTGGAATAGAAATTGTACGTGAACCAGGGAGGAAAAGAGGTCTGGCAGGTTCCTCAAGAATATAAAGGTGGATAAAGATGGAAATGGAGAATCCATCACTGTCACTCAATCCTGTATGTTCTTCCTAGACTAACATTTATTTTTCTCTTCTAGTCTCCTACTTGTATCCAGATGAAGAAGGTGAGCAATGATATCATCTTCCTATGCCCCTGCCCCTGTCAAGAGTTGCATAATAGGAACTCTCATATTAGAACTCTCATGCTCTAGCTACTGGCCTCTGTTTTTACAGAATTTGCATTCCAAAATTGTCTGCTTTCTTAGTCCCCATCTCATCTGAATCTATGGTCCCTCTACTCTATTGGTAATTTTCACAAATAACATTAAATACATCTCTTAGGGTGTTTTCACACACTGCTGTACTCTATCTAAGGCAACATTTTTGGCCCTTGGACACATTTGGCAATTTGATAATCTGTCCTGGGAACCATCACAAAATGGCTGTCATGGCCACCTGCAGTCTTCATTTCCTAAGAATGTCTCTGAGACCCACTGTTTAGCCCAGAAGTATTCATGTGAAATTAAGACAGCATCCTCCTCACTTTGCATTGAACCAATTGCAGCTGCCAGTAAGAAAATGTATTATCATAAATAAATAAATAAATAAATAAAGAGTACGACACATTGGTGGTGCAACAAAAGGTGTCTGAGAGTATATTGGTGCCCATAGGCACCATTTGCCTAGCTGTGATCTACAAGGTAAATGTGAAAACTTAAGTTGGCTAGAATGGGCATTTGATTTCTCTCCTGTTTCAAAAATATTTATATGTGGCATAAATAGAATGGAGGAGAACAGAAAAGTAAAATAAAATTTTTTAAAAATTGGCCAGCGATTGTGTCCATGAAGTCTGCAGTTTAGACCAAGAACTTCTCTGCACGAGTGATGTATTGCAAGCTCATGTTTGCCCACTCATGGAAGTATGTGGGGCTTTTACACAACATTGTCAACCTCCAGGACATCTCCGTGTTTCTTCCCTTAATTTCGCTATTTAAAAGACTGAGGAAAATGCAGGTTTTTTTGCAGCCATGACACATTTTTGTCATCACAAGGCTGTGTATAATGCTAAAACGCGCTTTGGTGTAAGCGGGTGTTGGTGGTGCAGTGGAGACAACGCTTGGGTGGGCATGTTGCCATTCAGTAGGGTGACCAACTGTCAGGATTTCCCCGGATTTGTCCTGGTTTTTGTACTTTCCATGGTGTCAGGGGGGATTTTCTATAATTTTCAATAATGTCCTGGAATGACACACCTTCCCCTTTAAGGCTGCCATTAGCATGGCAGGAGGGAATCACATGCTTTCTTGAGGCATGTCATTCCCCCACCCCGAGCTCCAATTGAGGTCTTAAAGGGGAAAGTGGGTCATTCGTGGACATTATAGAAAAGGCCCCAATTGGAGTGGATGGTGGTGGTGCAGAATGAAATCCTTTCCCCTCCTCCACTCCAATCGGGTTCTTTAAGGTGGTGGGGTGACTACGTATTTTCTGCAGGACTCAGAAAGCTGCTTCCCCACACACACACTAGGTGTCCTCTTTTTTGGTTTCCCAAATATGGTCACCCTACCATTCAGTATCCCAGTATGTTGGTATGCTGTTTTGCTGGTATACTTTGGTGCGCAAGTGCTCCAGTACACTGTTCACCGCGAAGGCAAAAGATGCCACTGAAGAAGGCTGAATGCCATTGTTTGGAGGAGCTGGGTTTTCCCAGTGCGGGGAGAAGCACCCCTGCTTTGTCAGTCCCCACTATCAGTAATGATAGTGGGGAAAAGGGCAGGACCTGCAAAACTGAATCCACTAAAGGGACTATTGCAGTTGAAGAGAGATGCTTTTCGGTGGCCCCACCCATCAGAAAGTATCGATATAACAGAGTCAGTGTACTTTGCCAGTGTGCGATTGGGAATATGAATCAGCATCACAGTGGTGGGGTAAACAGGCAGTGTAGAAAAGCCCCCAGTCCCAAAGTGGAGATTTGCAGACAATGAATGTAGCAGGTATCATATTACACCGAGTAATGCATTCTGGCACAACTAAGCAATGGCTGTTTTCTATTTCTGGAAATGCAAAGATTGGCTGTAACTCAGATCTATTTCTTGTCTGGGTGAAAGGCACAAGTTCCTGAGTCAGCACAGGACAAAAGAGAAATATGACAGTTTTTATACTAGTAAAGCCAAATATTAATGCCAGGTGGTGCACTAGGTTAAAAAATCAATTGAGGCCAAATTTTGCATATTACCTAGTGATTGGAAGGAATGGAACCCTTAGTGGTAGAAAATCATATTCCTCTGGTAGTAGATTACACACTGAATGGCAAAATATGGTATTCTCCAAAGCACATAAAGAGTCAAAGGGCTTCTTTAGATTAAAGGGAAATCACATATCCTTACCAGGGCTTTGCATCCTGTTTCTCTTGTGCAATCATAATGGGGTTGTATTACACGGTCAAGAAGGGCGACCACGGGGTCTATAATGGAAAACATCCCCTCATCTCGCTGCTCATAGCCTTGAATGGGAAATCACCCTCTAATGGGTGATTTGTAGCACAACTTTCCCTGTACATGGTAGGAAATCCTGAGATATTTCAGCAGAATTGGGATATCACAGTTTGTTTTTAAAAAAAATAGAATTAATAGAGGAAGGCGTGGAAGATGTGCAGGAGGTTGCCGATGTCATCAAAAGGATTCATGAGCGGCCAATCAAGAGCGTGCCTTATTTCACTTGTATAAAGAAGTCCAACAATAGCCATGCAGTCTTTTGTGGTATTTTGGTTTGTTTTAATAAAGTTATTGTCCAGCTATAAGATTTTGGACCATTTCTTTTATCTGTGTTTTCAGAAATAGAGATCTGCCATTGTTTCTCTGTTCCAGAATGCATTGTTAAAGGTAATCCCCATTTTGAGACTGGAGCTAAACTAAAGATCTCATGGCCACAGTATCTCGTCAGATTTTGGATTCTCCTCCCCACTCTGCTTTTTGTACTGATGATCTGATGAAGTGTTGCACAGAACTTGAAGGCTCACACACTTCTTGTGATATTTTGATATTGCCCGACTGTGAATTTTGTTAATTAACTCATGTAATTCATGGCCGCACTCTGTATGGAGATGGCCAGATCACTTTAAAAAGAAGTCAGACGAATTCCTGGAGGAGAAGGCTAGCAGTGGATGTTAGCCATGAGAACTAAATGGACATCCTAGGTTCAGAGGCAGTATCTGTGTTTCAGCTGCTAGTGGGCAAACAGCAGGGGAAGGCCATTGCCTTGACGCCCAGTTTATGGGTTTGCCTTAACTATCTGCTAGCCACTGTCAGATCAGAAACTGGATGGGCTCTTATGCTCTTTTATACCCTATTAATGGGACTCTGCTCTTGACTCTGAATACCTTTTCTTTCCAAAGAAATCTAAAGACCACCCAGTCCAACCCTCTGCCAATAGGCAGGATATATGCTTGTCTCTGCTGCAATTCTTTATGAAAAATAGGAACTGTTCCAGCATATGATATATAAATCTAATAATTATTTATTTATATAATGCTTTGTTACAAAGCACTGTACATGAAGTAAAATAGGTCAGCGGTTTACAAAATACAATAAATACGATAGTTCTAATAAAAGAACTTAACTGGATTTAAAAGAATGTAACCATAAAACCTTAAATAAAACCCATATAAAGTGTGTAGTGGCCACCACAATGACCATCACTATGCTCTACCTCAGGAACAACCAGCCAACCCCCTCTATTCAAAGAGAAAGGTTTTCAAACCTTTCTTGAACACCTCCAAACTCTCTGTTAACTGCAGTGGCAGGGGGAGTGAATTCCACAGCTGATGGACAAGGTCTTGGAATGCATGAGACACCACATTTGTGAGGGAGAATGGATCAGGAGGGCCTGACCCATGGATCTGGTGGCCCGGCCTAGAACATATCAGGACAAAAGGGAGGAAAGGTAAACTGGGCCAAGACCAAGATATTAAATTGGGCCCTGCCCTTCAGTGGAAGCCAATGCAAGGCCCTATAGTTGAAGGAGGTATGGGCAAACCAGGGGAGGTCCAGAACAGTCCTAACAGCAGGAGAGAGGAAGACCTGCTAGGAGACTATTACAGTAATCCAGGCATGAGACAACCAAGGCACGAACCAAGAGTTCTGCAGTCGCCTGAGACAGAAACCTGCAAATCCGCTGGATGTTCCAAAGATGGAAATTGCAGGCCCTCACTGTGCTTTCAATAAAGGAACACAGCAAGAGACGGTCATCCACCAGGACTCCCAGGACCCTGGCAACAGGGACTAGGACCAGTTGTGTGCCTTGAAGACAGGGCAGGTAGAGACGGAAAGGAGGAAGGGCAGTCAGGGTGGAAAATTGAGCCTCAATTTCCCACAGATCTCTTTCAGTATTCCCTTCAGTGTGTCCAATTCAATCATAGAATAGTAGAGTTGGAAGGGGCCTACAAGGCCATCGAGTCCAACCCCCTGCTCAATGCAGGAATCTACCTTAAAGCATCCCTGACAGATGGCTGTCCAGCTGCCTCTTGAAGGCCTCTAGTGTGGGAGAGCCCACGACCTCCCTAGGTAACTGGTTCCATTGTCGCACTGCTCTAACAATCAGAAAGTTTTTCCTGATGTCCAGCCGAAATCTGGCTTCCTTTAACTTGAGCCCATTATTCCGTGTCCTGCACTCTGGGAGGATCGAGAAGAGATCCTGGCCCTCCTCTGTGTGACAACCTTTTAAGTATTTGAAGAGTGCTCTCGTGTCTCCCCTCAGCCTTCTCTTCTCCAGTCACCTGCTGCCTTGTCCTACCTCCGTCCCTCAGCCAATGTCCCTTTTCCTGAAGCTGACCTTCCCTTCTCATACTAGAGCTTTCTGAAGAGGAAGACCAAGCCAGTCACTGCACAGATACCTACTATGACCGGATAGCCGTGCATTGCTGGCCCAAGTTTCACGCCGCCATCATGGCTACAGCTGAGAATAAAAGATGCCTCTGGAAAACAATTGGCAGGTATAGATATCTGAGGGGTGGGCCTGGTTCCTGACACCTTAAGCAGGCCATAACCTTTCCTCTTTTTCTTTTTACGCTTTAGTCGTTTTTGAAGAACACAACTAAATAAAAGAAATTGAAGTAGAATGTTTTAAATAAACCTCAGATTTCTCCCCACCCCCTGGTTTTTCCTAGATATATGACCTGCTTATTATGTGTTGCCAACCGAGTCCAAGGGAAGTAAGGGAGGGCAGACTGGAGGCTGAGCTGCGTATTGAAGGAAACACTGCACAGTTAATTCAATGTGCCTGAATACCACACAACTCCTCCACAAACAGAAAAGGGGGCCGAGTGTTGTTGGTGATGGGGTGAGGCTGTCTCTCAGTGGTAGATAGAGATGTCTGTCTCACAGAAATCTGGCCGGTTCTGGGGGCCTCTGCTGAATGGAACAGGAGGCATTTCAAAGCCCAAAGAACAGAACTATGATATGTCTCGATGCAAACACAAAGGAACATGGGGACGTAGTTTGGCCTTCATGGGAGTTGCCAAGACTCTGCAACTTATTTACAACCAAGCAGGTGTAGTGAGTTGGTAAACACAAAAACTAGTGTACCTGGAACTGACAAGGTACTGTTGCTAGGAAGTCATTTGTGTAAGATTACTCTATGAAGTTTGGGCAAACGTAACCATACTGGCAAAAATTTCCCCAAAAGGAAAGTTTTGCTGGTGTAATTGAGTGAGATTCCCTGAACCATGTGGGGAGCCTCTGCACACAATTTATGATGCAGTTCCTGCTTTCAGTGGCAAATGCACCTAAGACAATATATCTTAAAAGGAGTTGCTTAGAAATTCTAAGACATCTACCCCTCCTCTGCCAGAAAGCTTGAATTTGCCTTTGTCTCATGGAGCAGCATTCCAACACAGAGGTGGAGAAGAGGCATGGAGGTAGAAGGATTGGGGCTGCTGAGTCATGGCCTCATCAAAACTCCACCTCAGAACCTATTTTGAATGCCAAAGCTTAGCTCTGGCCCATGTTACATAGGCAGAGTGTATTTCTAGGGCTGGTGGGTGATTAAAAAATCTTGATCAATTAATAAAATTATTAAAACTCATATAACTAATTCATAAATGTATATGTGAATAAAAAAATGTATAATAAATAAAAAAAAATGAATAGGTTTGCAGGTAAAGCATACTTCCTTTGTCCTTAGATGGTGCATGTATGTGTCATAGCAGGTGCCATCTTAGGTGATGCATTCACATTCCATCTTGTGCAGGGGGGATGTTTCTTCTAAGATGGTGCTAGCCATCTGCTATTTTCACAACTACTTATATTTAAAGGCACTTATTTTTCTTAAGCACTTATTTTCGAAAGTGTTTTGCCCATTAATCAGGAATGCCTTTTGAGTAAATAAATGTTTTAAGCCAATTAAAGTTTCATTATTAAAAGTTGCAACCTGATATATTTCCTTAACACTGAATAGCCATAGTCCACACTGACCATTTGCAATTAGGAGGAGGTGGGCTTTCTTTGTCTTAAGGTAAGACTTTGGGGAAGACCTGAGCTCCAGCTCATCTATCTATCTATCTATCTATCTATCTATCTATCTATCTATCTATCTCTATCTAAATTAATTGTTTGGGGCCAGGAAAGGCTTTGCAGAAGAAATAGGTACCAAAGAAAAAATGGGAGAGGGGTCCCCTCTTCCAGACATAAAGAGCAGGTTGGCAGAGGGGCCCCTGCCTCCGTTGAGCAGCTCTTGCTTGTGCCATCCCTCACAATTGTTCCATTTTTTGCCTCTACAGCATGTATGGAGAACTCGCTGTCTGTACTGGACTGCTGACCGAAAGTATGGGCTGCCCTGTGTCCAGCCCCACCTTGGACGCCTTCTTTGTGAGAATCCACGCCGAGTACTTTGCCAACTGCTCCCTGCCCACCAATACCACGGACCTCCAGCCATCTACAGGAGTAGTCATAGTCTTGGCTTCCCTGCCTGTCTGCCTGGTGCCTCTCTCCGTTGCACTCGCTGTCTGCAAAGCATGAAGGCCTGAACCTGCACCACAAACTGTCATCTAGACAACAGTTAGAATTGGGTGATGCTGAGATAAGGAAATAGGAGGTAGTGCTCCTGGGCTTCCAGTCTAGAAGGTGAATGGGGACAACTGGGTTCCAGTTTGAGGGACGCTCTAGTTATTAAGATCTCTGGGTCAGTTGTATGACAGAGCCAGTGCTGGTTTGCTTGCTTGTATATCTTTGAGCTACTGCGTTATTATTATCATTCTCCCCTTCAGTAAAATGGTGCCCTGGCTCCTAAGTGGAGTAAGCGCTGTGTGTTCTGGATGGTATTGTCTCAACCAATAGTACATGCTATTTTTAGGGTTTCTCACTGCTTCCGTTACCATTCCTTTCAAGGTTGCATATATTTATTTGTGGCATGATGTAATGCAAATAATAGCAACAACAGTGAGAACCTCCCTTGGTGGGCAATAGGAATCTGTAGGAGGAACTCTCATGCGAAAGTGGAAGCAGCTGAACCAGTTCTAGCGGCCAAATCTATTATCTCTTCCTTGTATTCAATATTTTAAATGGATATTGTTGTTTTTAAATGGATATTGTTGATTTTATGCTTTTGATGGTTTTAAATTTTGTATACTTTTTAATGTTCACAGTTTTTAACTTTTGTAAACCGCCCAGAGAGTTCCGGCTATGGGGTGGTATATAAATGTAATAAATAAATAAATAAATAAATTTATCCTTTTTCTCATTCATGTATTTTTCAACTAAATAAACCCCACGATGATAATATGACATCAGAAGTCAGGATGATGGGTAGCTGGTCCAGGCTCTGTGCAGGGTGAGTGCTGGGTGAGGTTGGCCTAGCAATAGTGGACCTGTACCAATACGATCATGCAAGAGGAGTGCCCTGGCATTACTATTGTGGACTGGGGCGCAATCTTGTCAAAAAGGCCCTTCCCCACAAGAACAATCCATTGTCTGTTTTGTAAAATTGACTTGAAACAACTGCTTATTTCGAAAATTGGAGCACTGATTAATATCCTTTTCCTGTCTTAGTTGCTTTTGTTTTAGCTCCTTATGTTTAGGACTATCCGATTTGTATTCATACCCAAACATGGCAGTGAATTAATTATACACGAGTACACTGACAAGCGCCCTTTAAGACACTGTTACTGCGTTCGTGTATACCAAAGATGCAGAACCTCAGGCCTGTGGTCTAAATCTGGTCCTCTGGAGTTTCCCAGAAGGCCAAACCCCTTTCTCTTGGCTTCACTCCATTTTCCCCAACCACCTCTCGTTCAGTTTTCCACCTTTTGTGCAGTCTCTCCCCCCGCCCCACCGATTCTAAAAGGTTGCAATGCCTCTCCTAAGACTTCGTTGCTGGTAGGAAAAACTTTAAGCTAAAATAGGGCTGGTATTTGTTTTCTGTTCCCACACCCTTTTGCCTTCATTCCCAGCCCTGAGAGGTTCTCTGAAATGGAATTTGGCTAGGGTGACCAACTGTCAGGATTTCCCCAGATTTGTCCTGGTTTTTGTTCTTTCCATGGTGTCAGGGGGGATTTTCTATAATTTTCAATAATGTCCTGGAATGACACACCTTCCCCTTTAAGGCTGCCATTAGCATGGCAGGAGGGAATGACATGCTTTCTTGAGGCACATCATTCTCCCACCCCTAGTTCCAATTGAGGTCTTAAAGGGGAAAGTGGGTCATTCGTGGACATTAAAGAAAAGGCCCCCATTGGAGCGGATGGTGGTGGTGCAGAATGAAATCCTTTCCCCTCCTCCACTCCAATCGGGTTCTTTAAGGTGGCGGGGGAATAACGTACTTTCTGCAGGACTCAGAAAGCTGCTTCCCCCCACACACACTAGGTGTCCTCTTTTTTGGTTTCCCAAATATGGTCACCCTAAATTTGGCCCTCTGGCTGAATGTGGTTCTGCATCCCTGTTCTATACATTCTGGAGTCTGCAGGATTCACTTATATATATCCTGGGACCTATAAAACAGCATCACTGGCTCTCAATGTGCCTGATTATGACGGTGCTTATCCTTCCCACCCTCCTGCTGCCAGTTCCTGCTGGCTCCATTTCCTTGTGCACGGAAAATGACTGCAGGTACTCTGGGACATTAGTTCTTGAGGGAACTATCACATAGGTGGCACACATCCCTCTGTCTTTCAAACTGCATGCCCTAGACTGTCCTGTACATTCACTCTGTGTGTGTGTGTGTGTTTTACAGGAGAAGCCTGGTCAGCAGCTCACTGCTCAAAATGTTACTTGTTCTGGGTATAATCTACATTGGAGCTTCTTTTGTTTGTGAGGCAGTGTTGGGCTGGTATTTTTTCAATACCAGCCTCATCACACTGTTGGCTCATATTCAGCTCGTGATCTACAACAATTCCAAGATCCTTCTCGCTTGTAGTATTGCTGAGCCAAGTATCCCCCATCTTGTAACTGTGCCTTTGGTTTCTTTTTCCTAAGTGTAGAACTTGGCATTTATCCCTATTACATTTCATTCTGTTGTTTGCATAGTTTTGCCTAGAGGAAAGTTCCTAGAGATTAGACTCCCTTCAGGTGGGAAGAGATGTTTATTGCTTGAATAAAGTTTTGTGGATTACTTAGCAGGCCTCGTTATTGTCTCCCAGGAAGGTGGGAAGTCTTGGGAAACACGACACAGGCTCATACTATGGGTATCATATTTACTTACTACTACTAAATACTATTTAGTATGCTGCTGTTTTTATACTGTTGTTTTTATGTCTCTGGTGGTTTTTAAATTTTGTATACTTTTAATGTTTACTGGTTTTTAGCTTTTGTGAACCACCCAGAGAGCTTTGGCTGTGGGGCGGTATATAAATGTAATAAAATAAATAAATAATAAATAAATATATGGGTCGTGGATTGACGTGTCAGTTGAGCTGTTGTAAGTGTTTCTAACAATACTGGAGGCTCTGAAGCTGTAAAAGCAGCTGGACCAAACCTAGATTCCGGCAGGTGTTGCAATTGCAAGTATTGCCATTGAGCCATAGCAGGTAAATTATATTTAACACACAAGTCTGAAAAGGACAAAAACTCATCATCTGAGCCTATTAATTGATCCAAAGTAAAAATCGTCTTATCCGTCCATGTCCTCCACAGAAATGCTTTCCTTAAATCTGGGTTTCCCCAAATAGTCAATTTTGCATGACAGAATGGATCAAACTGTAATTGACAAGATATTATACCCCAAGTCTCTCTAGCAACCAAAATTGTAAAAGGGGGGTTACTTATTCTAATACGATGAGAACCGAGTGCTATCCATTTGGGAAGACGTTTTAACCATAAGGCTTCCAGAACTGACCATGGTGGCAGTTCTGAGGGAGCAGAAGAAGACCAAAACTTAGTACTAGCCAATAGGTAAGCCCGATGGTACAAAGCTAGGTCTGGAAAACCAAACCCACCTTCTTTAATTGGTTTTATCCTGGTTGTGCTTTTTATATTGTATTTTGTATTTGTGTTTTTAGATTGCTGGTTGTTTTTTTGCTCGTCATGATTTTAATTTTTGTGAACTGCCCAGAGAGCTTCAGCTATTGGACAGTATAAAAATGAAATAAATAAATAAATAAATAAATCTGCATCTATTTCAAAGATATTAGAAGAGGGGAAGAACCCCAGAAGAATTTATGAAACGCATTAAGTTGCTGAAAATATTTGCCAGGTATAAGTAAAGGAATCCCACACATTATCCTTCCCCTTCAGCTTGTACTTCGCTTTTGTCAGGGGTGTCATAGACCCGCTTTTGGGAGAAGATTGAGCCGAAGTAGGAATTGAGCACTTCAAGTCTTTTCTTTGTCACCTGTTATCAATCTGCTGTCCTCATTAAGCAGTTGAACCATCAGTTCTTTCCTCTGTCTTTTACTATGCAGGTATCTAAAGAAAGCTTTTATTGTTGCTTTTTGCATTCCTTGCTAGCCTCAGCTCATTCTCCGTTTTAACCTTCCTGATGCCATCCTGCACTTCTGTGCTACCTGTTTATATTCTTCTTTTGTAGCCTTGTTAGAAAATATGTTCTTTCTCCTGTGGGCGAAGCCAATTGAAGCCCCAAGAAATCAGCCAGCATGCAAAAGTGGAAGCCAATACAAACTGACTTATTGATTATCTGCTTGTAAGTCAGGGTACGGAAGCATATAGCAGACCGGACAAAAGGTGTAGGGTGCGGTCACTTTTTATACCTCGAAGTAAACAACACTCTGGTGGTCAGCATTTGTCTATACTACTCATGCCCCTGTTTTATCTAGTTCAATATGTTTCTGTTTCTGCATTCCTTTCTTCTAGTCTATGCTGCTAACTCTTCCCCCCTCTGGCGAACAATAGCTCTATTCTATGCATGTATCTCTTGCTTTTGCTACGTGTCTCTCTCGCTTAGAGCTAATGGCGTTACTCTGGCTCTTACCGCCTGGCCTTCCTTCCACTTCCTATATGTGCCCTTTTTTGTTTTCACGCCATCTCTAAGCCTTTTGTGGAGTCACATTGGCATCTTCTGTTGTCTTCTACCTTTTTTCCTTGTTGGAATTGTTTGTAATTGTACCTTTAAAATTTCCTTTAAAAAAAATTCCCACCCATCCTGCACTCCTTTTCTCATTAGGGCTACTTGCCATGGGTCCTTACTTATCATTGTTCTGAGTTTATTAAAATGAGCTTTACTAAAATCCAGAGTACGTTTTTGGCTACACTCACCTTTTGCTTCCTTTAAAATCAAGAATTCAAGTATGACGTGGTCACTTTCCCCCAGAGTTCCCATAACTGCCACTATCCACTAAGTCATCCCTATTGGTCAGTATCAAGTCAAGGATAGCTGATCCTCTAGTTCCTTCCTCCACTTTCTGTAGGAGAAAGTTATCAGCCACACTTGTCAGGAATTTCTTGGAAGGGCCACTTTTCACAGAATTTGTCTCCCAACAGATATTGAGGTAGTTGAAGTCCTGCATTACTACATTTCACTTCTTTGAAGCACTGGCAATTTGTTTTTCAAAAGTTTCATCTTTGTCTTCTACGTGATTGGGTGGTCAGTAGTCGACTATCATGCTCCTTTTATTCCTTGCCCCATTTATTTTAGTCCACATGCTCTTAATGGGGCTACCAGGCTGATCCTCCTGTATTTCTGTGAAGGAATAAGTATTTTTTAACATATAGTGCGACTCCACTTCCCTTTCTATTTCTTCTGTTCTTTTTGAACTAATTATACCCTTCAATTGCTGTATTCCAGTCATGGGAGTCATCCCACCAAGTTTCAGTTATACTCATCAAGTCGTATTTGCCTTCATGTATTAAGAGTTCAAGTTCATTCTGTTTGTTTCCCATGCTCTGGGCATTAGTATATAGACAAGGAAGACCATGAGCTTTACAGTCTGGCTTCTTTCCTACATTATTGTGAAGACTATTTTGAGGCACTGTTAGAGCTGTTCTCTCTGTTTTGGTGCATAAGCCTTCATCCATTGTTCCCTCCAAGTTTACGTTTCCCTCCCCCGTAGGATTCAGTTTAAAGCCCTCCTGATGAAGTTCTTCATGCTGTGGCCAAACACATTCTTTCCAGTCCTTGTGAGATGCAACCCATCCCTTGCCAGCAGTCCATGTTCCAAGTAGCGTAGCCTGTGGTCCCAGAATCCAAAACTCTCATGTCGGCACCACCTTCATAGCCAGTCGTTCATCCGGAGTATTTTTCTTTCCCTTTCTAATCCTCTTCCAAGAACCGGGAGAATGGATGAGAAAACTACCTGGGACCCAAAGTAGCCTGTGGTCCCAGAATCCAAATCTCTCACATCTGCACCACCATCGTAGCCAGTTGTTCACCCAGAGTATTTTTCTTTCCCTTTCTATTCCTCTTCCAAGAACTGGGAGGATAGATGAGTAAACTAAAAAGGAGAACAATATGGATGCCCACTCCAACGTGCCCACCCCCCAAGGCGGGCCCATCTTGATATGACTGGCCCCCAAGGGGGCATGGGCTTGGTTACATGTCTAATTCTACAGCTCACAATTAAGACAAACCTGTTGTACATAACATGTTCATGTTAGCATAGCTTTTCTAACCATGATTCAAGACTCAAGAACATCTTACATGACAACTGTACCATACACAAATGAAATGACCCAAAGTTATTCTTTTGTCTGAAATAGGCTGATCATATTTTGGAAACCAAAAAAGGAGGACAACATAGTTGCCCCCCAAGGGGGCGTGCCTACCAACATTACCGACCCCCAAGGGGACATGTCCAGCCCCACACGAACATGGCCTTGGTCACATCTGATTTTACAGCACACAGTTAAGACAAATTGTTCTACATAACATCTTAATGTCAAAATCACTGAAACAAAGAACAATTGAGACATTCAATGTAACTGAAATTAACTTCGTTCACTCCTACTTTTGTAGCTTTTGCTGTACTTTGAAGCTTTTGTTATGCTCTGTGTGATACATTCTCCCCTTCCCTCAAATATCTATTACTACAATTTTAACGAGAGGTTCACTTCTTGTGACTTCTGCCTCTTGTTTACCATTTAGTATTGTCATGATATTATTGAACTGAGCACTCTAATTAGCTGTTTTCTCTTCTGTGAAGGAGAGTATTAATTAACTAGTTTCCTCTCAATAATTTTCTTTATTCCAAGTTAGTTTACTGCAATGCACTCTACATAGGGCTGCCCTTGAAGACGGTTCGGAAACTGCAGCTCATGCAAAATGCAGCAGCCAGATTGATTTCGGGAACCAGAAGCTTCAACCATATAACACCTGCTCTGGTCCACTTGCACTGCCTGCCTGTATGTTTCCGAGCCCAATTCAAGGTGCTGGTTTTGACCTATAAAGCCTTACACGGCTTGGGACCACAATACCTGACAGAACGCCTCTCCCGACATGAATATACCCGGTCACTATGTTCAACATCTAAGGTCCTCCTTTGGGTGCCTACTCTGAGAGAGGCTCGGAGTGTGGCAACGAGGGACAGGGCCTTTTCGGTGGTGGCCTCCAGACTGTGGAACGATCTCCCTGACGAGGCTCACCTGGCACCAACGCTGCTATCTTTCCGGTGCCAGGTTAAGACTTTCCTCTTTGCCCAGGCATATGGCGGCACATCCTAATCACCCACATGTTTAGGGTTTTTTAAAGGTTTTTAATGCTTTATGTGTGTATGTTCTGTGTTTTAGGGTTTTAAATTTTGTAGACTCGTTTTTACCTCAATTTTAGAATTTCTGTAAACCGCCCAGAGAGCTCTGGCTATGGGGGCGGTATATAAGTGTAATAAATAAATAAATAAATAAATTTGTTTATAACACTATTTCATAATGAAAAGAACATAAATTCATGAGATGAAATGAATAATTAAAGCTCTTCCCTGCTACCTCAGGGAATAGGAAGACTAATTAAGGAGTAATTCATTAGGAATGTTGTGTCTGCACTGAACAGATGAAGTTAGAGGAAGATGGTAATTAAAGACACAGTAGCCCTGAAAAACTTTGATGACGTTTTTGCCAATCCACACATGACAGGCTGGCTCTGCAACTGCATTTTAAGTGTTGTGGGGTGGAGAACCCAAATCAGGTTTGGGAAATAGATGGTAGGACAGCACAGAGAATACTGGAATGCAATGGTCCAGCAATGATATAATGATGTGACCTTGATTCTCTGTAAAGAAAGACTAAATGATGGCAATTCCACATTCAGCGGCTCGTACCGAAGCAATTCAGGACAGAAAGTGTGACCATCTTGGGCAGAGCACATATACTTTTTAGTGATCAAGCACTGTGCATTGGATACAGACCAAGGCATTATCAGCTTATTCTGGATCCAATCCTGTGTCTGTTATTTGGAAAATGGGAACATCACAGTGGTCAGGGTGGGCAACTTGTGTCCCTCCAGATGTTTGAAGGCTGAAAACTGAGTTCAAATGAGTTGTTTAGTGTATGGGTGCTCAGCCCCTACCCCTGCCTCGAACTCAGACTTTGGGGCAGGTTACTTGACCCTTGTGACTCACCATACCTCCTATGGCAGCCATTTTGTGGTGGCACCCAGGACTGTTTCTCAAATTGCCAAATGTGCCCATGGACCCAAAAGACTGCTTACCTCTGAAAGAGAAGATGTCTTCAAATAGAGGACTGTAAAGTAGGAGACCTGGTCACCCTGTGCCAGTCCCCAATCCATAAACATAAACTAAAAAAGAATTCTTAATAACCAAGATAAAAGATGCCTACTCTTTGAAAGACTAAGGGAGTATGTACAGGGCAAGTTCATCCTATTGTTATTTTCCATCTTTGCTCATGAGAGTATGAAATAGAAATCTTTTGCTTTTTGATTTTGTAGTTTTAGTAAATATTTATGTTTTAGAAAACTACAATAGCATGTCTTTATGTTTTTATTTTTGCTTTGCTAACCATCAATGTCTGTTTCCTATGCTAGAGTAAAGGGCAGGGAGGAAAAAAATACCTTTATTTGTTGTAACTATTTAGCCCAAAGGAACTCCTAGGAATTGGATCTTTGGCCCATAGTCAAGTGGGGAAGATATCGCAGTGGAGAAATCCAAGGATACTAGAAACTCGATTGGCTCACAGGGAGGAGGTTAAACAAGCAGAACTGTTTGGCTGCAAGGCCTTCCATTGTCTTGCTACTTTTGCTAGTAGCAAAGAGAAAAGCTTGTCTCAACAGCGAGGAACTAGGACAGGGAGTAAAAGAAAAAACACATTCACTGAATCTAATAACTTTAGATTGCAACCTGAATGGAATGCCCCACATCCGGTAAAACTGAGTGCATACAATCTGTTTTATCATAGCAAATTTCCACTGTTTTTTTGTTTTTTTTAAAAAAATGTGAGTTAGTGTAGCCCCCGTTTATGATCATTAGTTTACATGTGCCCAGTCTGAGACCTGGTGATCAAGACAGGAGGGGTGTAGGGTACTTCTGGGGTCATGCTCTTTGCTCAAGTTGATACATTAATTTTTTAAAAACATCTCCATAGGCAAATCTCCAGGACACCTGTGCCAAGTCCGTTCACAACTCTTTCCTTATTTTGGCAAATGATTGCTTAGAACAAACCATAAAAGCAAATGCTACCAGAGGAAGGTTAGCTTCTGCAGGTCCAGCTGTGCCTGCCAGAAATGGTTGGCAAAGGCTAATTGGCCTTCTCAGACTCAAAAGATGTTCTGACTTCAGTGGGCGTGTTTGTGGCAAGTGAGAGCACACAGGCTGTTTTGCCGACAGCTTGGATCCAGCCGTCATGACCTCAGCAAGCGGCATCAAAGGTGCTGACAAGCTTGGTCTCTATCCAGCGTATGATCCATTCCAGATGTGGCCCAGAGAGTGGGAGGGAGAGAAGCCTGCTTGTACAGTCCAAGGAAAATCAGTCTTTCTCTATGAAAACACAAAGCTTTGGGTGATGAGGATGGCGAGCCATCTGGCTGGGTGGTTGCTGACCCATAAATTACACATGTGTCAGAAGGAACTGGGAGGGAGCTGGCGGGAAAATACTCTGCTTGCATGGAGCTGCTGTCCCCGACCCCAGGGGACTTGAGCAGTTGGCGTCTTCTTGATTCCCTCCTTGAGTTTGCCCCAAAACTTCATGGTGACCCTGCATTTGCTTGCAATTGAAAGAGGCCCAGACTGGGATAGGGCAGGTTGGGGGCTAAGAGCCAATGGGATAGCCATGGGTAGACTTTACCTGGATGTGAGAGACTTAACTTTGAGTCTGCAGCAGAATTTGAGCTCAATTCCTCACCTATTAAACAGGGGTATTTGGGGTGTTGAGGGGAGGGTGCAAATGAGACTTCACCGCAAAGCACCAGGCCATTCTGAAAGTGTGAAGTGCAACAGGCATCTCATGGGGGCGGGGTGACTAACCATGGTAACAAGGGCGGGGTCACACAACAGTGTTCATATATTTATTTTGATTCTTAGCCCACCCTATTCTCAAAGGCTTAAAGCCAGTAGCAACACTAGAAACAAGTAATCAAAACTCTGAAAATCAAAACCAAGCAAACGTTCACCAGTAGGAAGAACCTATCTTGCTCCTTCTTTAGTCCCTGAAAGGTTGTCCAAACAAAACAGTCTTAAATGGTTTCTTTTCCTGCAGGTACTCAGAATTAAGCTTAATTGGCTCTTTGGAACAAGACACGCAGGGGCCTTGTTGAACTTGGCATGTGGAAAACATTGACTTCAGTTCTCAAAGAGACTGCAATGGAACACATCGGTATAGGCTGTGAAATAGGCAAACTGCTTTACAAAGCTGTATTGTTGAACAATCACTTTGCTTTTTACAGGTGGGAAAGTTTCCACTAAAGGGATATTGAAGGCCAGAGATCAACCCTGGAGTCTGTTTCCAGCATGTACTGAGCTGTTTTCCCCTCCCTATAGAATGATGTCAGTAGCTCCCACACATATGTAGCATTTGGAGATATCCTTTTTAATGTGAGCCCCCACCCCACCCCCATATTATGTGATATATAGGGGAATCCCTGCAATAGACTTTCTGGTTTGTTTGCTGTATATGCCATGTTCATTTGAATAACTTGTGGCTTTATGCATAATTGCCCATTAGAGAAAGAAGGGGAACTGATACTTGGGGGAGTGCGCATCCACATTAAAGCTTGCTCACTACAGTATGAATTTATATAACCATGTATGTTACATTTATTTATTTATTTACAATATATACTGCTCCCCATTCAAAATTTTGGAGCGGTGTACAGCATAAAATAAAATAAAAACAGAATAAAGCCTTCATCCCACATACCCTTTTATTGTGGTTCTCCCTCGAATTATCCTACTTTGTTTATATAGTGCTTCTATACCGTATGAAAACTTGCAAACTCACACCTCTCCTGTAGCGCATTGCTGTTACCCTGCTAAGGTTCACTCTCACAGCTTGTTGTTTTCACTGTGGCCTTGCCCATTCTTCTCCTTTGTACCTCCCCCTACAGTTTATTGGTTGTTGTAAGTTGGACAACTCCCCCTCCATTCATGCTGTCCGAAAACCTCCTTCCCCCTTCCATGATCTGCATGTCTATGGGCATTGTTCTATATGTGTTTACTCAGAAGTAAGACTCTCTCTGTTCAATGGGCTTTCCTCAAAGGTAAGCCAGCATGTGATGTTAGCAGTTGAAATCAATGGGATTTACTTTTGAGTAAGGGAACAGCACATCTGTAGTTCATGAACTTGAAGATGCAAGCACACCCACCCACCCACCACCACCACCACCACCACCACTTTGCTTGCTAGCTTTCTTTCCAGCTTCTCCAAGAGAAGGAGCCATGATCGGTGGCTGCTTGTCCTCCCCTCTCCTCAGCTGGGAGTTGGGCCTGACACCCCCCTGGATCTGAGATAAAAGGGGGCAGGAAAGAGAAACAGGGAGGGGGCTGGAAAGATTTCCCCTCTGTCTGAACCCTTTTCCTAAGGAGGAGCCACAGAGGGAGGGAGCCTCCAGGCAGGGTTAGTGGATTTACTTTACTCAAAAGTAAATCCCATTGATTTCAACTGCTAACATCACATGCTGCCTCTTGGTCTGTGCTTAGGAAAAGGGCGCAGAAAGAGGGGAAATCTTTCCAGCCCCCCTCCCTCTGTTTCTCTCCCCTCCAAGCACAGACCAAGGGGCAGTAGGTCATGTAAGCAGTTGAAATTAATGGGATTTACTTTTGAGTAAAGTAAATCCCATTGAAGATGCACAGTTTCGGATGTTCAAAGGCATGGAAATGAGATCCTACGTTCCTCTGCACTAGCAGATTATAAACTCCAATGGATTTGATGGAGGAAATGTAAAAAACCATTAAAAATCAATGGATGACCCAATCTGGTTCAAATTTGGCATGCTGAAAGCTCTCCTTAAGACCTACCACTGTGCCAATTTGGATCTCTTTATCTTTAAAAATGAGGGTGCTGCTGGCAAGGAGGGTGCAGTTCAACCGCAGCTTTTAAAGCTCAGCTAAAAACTTTTCTTTTTCCTAAAGCTTTTAAAACTTGATTTTGTTTTGACTTTATACTGTTAGTTTTACCCTACCCAGTGCCTGTTTACCCTACCCTGTGCCTGTTTGCTTTCTCTTCCCCTCCTTATTGTTTTATTATGGTTTTATTAGAATGTAAGCCTATGCGGCAGGGTCTTGCTATTTACTGTTTTACTCTATACAGCACCATGTACATTGATGGTGCTATATAAATAATAATAATAATAATAATTTCCCACATTTCTTTTAAAGTGAAAATGGACAAGTTAAGATGGAGGAAGCAGGAGAAGGAAGGATTTGAATTGGCAATTAAGAACACCCGCTGGAGACAAGACACGGCCCTTTCTTTCATCAGCAATTCCGCCCCTTGAAAACACACCCACAGAACACCGGATTCAAAATGAGGGATAACCAAAAGAACCATACTTTCTGCGCACCAAAATATTTCTTTTGGCTAAGAAGCACAATTAAAGCCGGATGCATACGAGTACTTCACAATAAAAGCAGATTATAAGATGGAAAACTTCAGAGTCCTTTGCACGCAATTCGCAGTGATTGCGCAGTATAACACTGGTGTGATAAAGCTCTAAAATACTATAAAATAGATTTTAAAAGAAGCAAAATGTAAAGTTAACTGTGGCTGGTCTTTAAGGAAAGCCTTCCTGGATTAATGACGTTTTCAGGAGGCGCCGAAAGGAATACAGACACAGTTAAGTTAGGTAAGTTGTTGCACCAGATGGTTGAGCAGAACCGAACTGACTGATAGCTTCATCACAACAGCATTATACTGTGCAATCACAGTGAATTGTGTGCAAAGGTCTCTGAAGTTTTCCAGTTTATAATCTGCTTTACTGTGAAGTACTCCCATGCATCCTACTTTAATTGTGCTTCTCAACCAAAAGAAATGAAATATTTTGGTGTGAGGAAAGTCTGGTTCTTCTGGGCATGCGAAAACACATCGCTCAAATTTCAACATGTGTTCTCATCCATCATTTTCAATGCGCTGTACTGTGGGCGTTTTCAAGGGGCTGCAATCCGAGGGGCTCTAATTTGGAAATGCATTCCATTGAACTCAATGGGATTTATTTACTGAGTAAGCATGCAAAAGAGTTGACTGCAGTCTTACGTAAAGTTCTACTTTGGTGTTCAGTAACAAGAGAAGCAAATCCCCAAATGGGATAATTCGAGGGTAAACCAGAACAAATGTGTATGTGGGATGAACCTCTGAAACAGATATTGCATGTTTTGGGGTAAGGCTGATATCCTCATAAGGGTGGGGGAACTTCCAGATGGGTGGAGATGTTATTTAGACTACTGGAATGTTATCTTTCACCTGCAGCCTCATTGTACCAAAATAAGAATATTAAATGTTTTGTATGGTTAGAGTGGGATGGCCAATAAGTGGACTAAAGGTGTTATAGTCCCAGGATTCTTGGCACAGAGTCAGTCAGGAGACCAAGACAGCTGAGATCATGTCCATCTGTTTCTGACCAGACCAACAATGTGCTGTGGAGACTAGAAAATTAGAACTAGAGAACTAGAGAATTAGTATTAGCATTGTCATCTGTCTAGTGCTAGATAGAAATTAGGAATAATTATTCATGTATGTGGTGTGTTTTCTGTGTGAGCAAATAAAGCTTTGAATGTGAATAAAGTGTTCCTTTGGATCAAGGGTTCTTTGGGTGTCTCCAAGAACAAGATAAAAATTCCCCAAATATCTGCTGGAGGAATATTTGGAGGTTAAGGTGATTAAAGTTACCTTTGGTGCTTAAGGTAACTTTCTGAGGCAGCTGTCCAGTGTAACACACATGACAAGGTGGGTAACTTGTGCCATCTAGATATAGGACTCCAAGTCCCATCAGTCCCAACCAGCATAGTCAATAGTCAGGGATGATGGGAGTTGTAATTCAATAACATCTGAGGAGTCACAGGTTCCCCACCCGTGACATTTAGGGAGAGTGGGGTAAGGTAGAGAATGGGAATTTAAAGCAGGCTTGATGCTCAGCAACTCTCAGCAACTCTCCTAGTCCTTTTAGAAATTATTCCCTGGGCAAGGCCAAATAGGATCTGAGTCTTGTTCTTCATCATATAGCTAATGAGCAGCCGGATATATACGCTATGCACCTTGTTGAAAAAGGCAGAAGCATCCTACACTGAAACCATTTTCACCCGCCAAGTAGCACTGTTGCCAAGCTGTAATACCCTGCAGGTTATCTGGCACAACTGTGTTGAGGCCATCGTTCTGTGTTAGAGTACATGGTCTGTATGCACAAGGTCCTAGATTTACTCCTAGGTATCAAAGGACCTTGAGCAGTGAGTGCTGGGAATGTCTTCTGTCCAAGAGACCCTAGAGCAGCCTTTCTCAACCTGAGGCGCTCCAGATGTGTTGGACTGGCTGGGGCATTCTGGGAGATGCAGTCCAACACATCTGGAGCGCCCCAGGTTGAGAAAGGCTGCCCTAGAGAGTCACTTACAGTCAGAGCGGAGAGTACTAGTCCGGATGAACTAAAGCTCTGACTCCGCATCAGGCATGTTGTCCATATGTTGACGATGGTCCAGAAAAGAGCAGGGGGAGGGAGGGGAAATCTCCGCATCAGGCCCCTGGGCCACCCTTGAGATCAGTTCAAAACACCACTCAGAACTGCAGATAGCTGGTAGACTTTGCAGCTGGGGCACCTGTTCAACTCTCTTGGGTTCAGTCCCCTTTCTGTAAACTCTGGTTAATAGTGTCTATCCCTCTTTTTTGAATTTTTAACATTATACACAACATCAAATTAAACTAACACATAAACACAATTCATAACAACAATACATAATTTTAATAATAAAATACGAATGAATAAGTGCACCCCACCCCCGGGACCCTTATTCTCCTTTCCGAAATTGTAATGATTCTTGTAAAGGTTTACACCCTTTCCCCTTTATCAACACAAAGTCTACAAAAAAATCTCCATATCTCTTCAAAATCATTTTGTTTCAATAATCCTTTTTTTAACTTTAATACTACACATTAACTTACTGTTAATAGCGATATCCCAAACTTCCTTGTTTTTGTTGCTTATTCGTTCAGTCGTTTCCGACTCTTCGTGACTTCATGGACCAGCCCACGCCAGAGCTTTCTGTCGGCTGTCGCCACCCTTAGCTTCCCCAAGGTCAAGTCTGTCACCTCCAGAATATCACCCATCCATCTTGCCCTTGGTCCAGTGTAAGTGCACTTCCTTTTGCCTTCCACTTTCCCTAGCATCAGCCTCTTCTCCAGGGTATCCTGTCTTCTCATTATGTGGCCAAAGTACTTCAGTTTTGCCTTTAATACCATTCCCTCAAGTGAGCAGTCTGGCTTTATTTCCTGGAGTATGGACTGGTTTGATCTTCTTGCAGTCCAAGGCACTCTCAGAATTTTCCTCCAACACCACAGTTCAAAAGCATCTCTCTTCCTTCGCTCAGCTTTCCTTATGGTCCAGCTCTCGCAGCCATAGGTTACTACGGGGAATACCATTGCTTTAACTATGCGGACCTTTGTTGTCAGTGTGGTGTCTCTGCTCTTAACTATTTTATCAAGATTTGTCATTGCTCTCCTCCCAAGAAGTAAACGTCTTCTGATTTCCTGGCTGCAGTCAGCGTCTGCAGTAATCTTTGCGCCCAGAAATACAAATTCTGTCACTGCCTCCACATTTTCTCCCTCTATTTGCCAGTTATCCATCAAGCTGGTTGCCATAATCTTGGTGTTTTTGAGGTTTAACTACAACCCAGCTTTTGCACTTTCTTCTTTCACCTTTGTCATAAGGCTCCTCAGTTCCACCTCGCTTTCAGCCATCAAAGTGGTGTCATCTGCATATCTGAGATTGTTAATGTTTCTTCCTGAGATTTTAACTCCAGCCTTGGATTTGTCAAGCCCAGCACGTCACATGATGTGTTCTGCACACAAGTTGAATAGGTAAGGTGAGAGTATACAACCCTGCCATACTCCTTTCCCAATCTTAAACCAGTCCGTTGTTCCGTGGTCTGTTCTTACCGTTGCTACTTGTTTGTTATACAGATTCCTCAGGAGGCAGACAAGATGACTTGGTATCCCCATACCACCAAGAACTTGCCAAAGTTTGTTATGATCCACACAGTCAAAGGCTTTAGAATAGTCAATAAAACAGAAATAGATGTTTTTCTGGAACTCCCTGGCTTTCTCCATTATCCAGCGGATATTGGCAATTTGGTCTCTAGTTCTTCTGCCTTTTCTAAACCCAGCTTGTACATCTGGCAATTCTCGCTCCATGAATTGCTGGAATCTACCTTGCAGGATCTTGAGCATTACCTTGCTGGCATGTGAAATAAGTGCCACTGTCCGATAGTTTGAACATTCTTTAGTATTTCCCTTTTTTGGTATGGGGATATAAGTTGATTTTTTCCAGTCTGATGGCCATTCTTGTGTTTTCCAAATTTGCTGGCATATGGCATGCATCACCTTGACAGCATCATCTTGCAATATTTTAAACAGTTCAGCTGGGATACCGTCGTCTCCTGCTGCCTTGTTATTAGCAATGCTTCTTAAGGCCCATTCAACCTCACTCTTCAGGATGTCTGGCTCTAACTCACTGACCACACCGTCTGAGCTATCCCCGATATTATTATCCTTCCTATACAGATCTTCCGTATATTCTTGCCACCTTTTCTTGATCTCTTCTGTTTCTGTTAGGTCCTTGCCATCTCTGTTTTTGATCATGGAATTTGATCATGGAATTTTGCCTGGAATTTACCTCCGATGTTTCTAATTTTCTGGAACAGGTCTCTTGTCCTTCCTATTCTATTGTCTTCTTCCACTTCCACGCATTACTTGTTTAAAAATAATTCCTTATCTCTTCTGGCTAACCTCTGGAATTTTGCATTTAATTGGGCATATCTCCCCCTATCACTGTTGCCTTTTGCTTTCCTTCTTTCTTGAGCTACTTCCAGTGTCTCAGCAGACAGCCATCTTGCCTTCTTGGTTTTCTTTTTCTTTGGGACGTTTTTTGTTGCCACCTCTTGGACAATGTTGCAAACTTCTGTCCATAGTTCTTCAGGGACCCTATCTACTAAACCTTGTCCCTTAAATCTATTCTTCACTTCCACTGCATATTCATTAGGAATATTAGTGAGCCCATATCTAATTGATCCATGGGTCTTCCCTATTCTCTTTAGTTTGATTCTAAATTGTGCAATAAGAAGTTCGTGATCTGAACTACAGTCAGCTCCTGGGGGGATTCTACATGTAGTACTGACGGCTCTTCCATGCGCCCCCAGTGCGGCCCCAAAGCGATCGTGTAACTTGCCTGGAGAAGAGACGAGGACGAGGACGAGGACTTGCCGCCACCGCTGCCGCCACCCACCTACTTCCTCGCCGGCCGGGACGGAGAGCTCGGTGGAAGAAGGCGGGGTGGAGAGCTTCCCCACCTTCTTCCGCCGAGCTCTCCGACCCGGCCGGGTCGGAGGTAGGTGGGTGGCGGCGGCGGTGGCAGTGGCAAGGACGCCTCTTCCTCGTCTCTTCTCCAGGCAAGTTACACTATCGCTTTGGGGCTGCACTGGAGGCGCATGGAAGCGCCCTCAGTACTACGTGTGGAATCCTCCCAGGTCTTGTTTTTACCGTCTGTATAGATGTCCGCCACCTTTGGCTGCAAAGGATGTAGTCAATCTGATTTTGGTGTCGGCCATCTGGTGAAGTCCATGTATAAAGCCGTCTTTTAGGTTGTTGGAAGAGAGTGTTTGTTATGCACAGTGAGTTGTCCTGGCAGAATTCTATCAGCCTATGTCCCGCTTCATTTTGTTCTCCTAGACCATGCTTACCTGTAATTCCAGATGTCATTTGACTGCCCACCTTAGCGTTCCAGTCTCCTGTAACGAAAATAACATCTCTTTTTGGTGTATTATCCCAAACTTCCTTGCACCATTCTTCTATTTGATAGTCACCTTGCTCCTTCCATTTCCTAGATATCATTAATCTCGCTGCTGTCAATAAATTTGTTATTAAATCTTTAATAGCTTGCGTGCAGTTAATCTTCTTGTAAATTGACAACAATGCTATACTTTGACGTACCTCTAACTTCATCCTGATTATTTCATTTATCTCCTTAAACACCATTTGCCAAAATTTCTGTATATATTCACAATTCCACCACATATGAACATAGGTGCCAGTTTCCTGGCATCCCCTCCAGCATAATGCGGAATATTTCTTATCAATTTGATTTAGTCTTGCTGGTGTTAAATACCACCTCCATACCAATTTATAATAGTTTTCCTTTATCCTTACCGACATAGTTTTCAAAATACGCAGGTCCCATATCTTTCCCCAACTCTGATTACTTATCTGCCTTGTTAAATCCTGGTCCCATATCAATTTAAAATACTCTTGTTTATCTTAAATTCCCAGCAGCATTTTATATATTCCACTTGTTATACCTTTTATACCTATATTTCCACCTTTATCCTCCCTTTGTATAATCATCTTTTCAAATTCTGTATATTCTCTACACTCTTTATTCACGTTTATCCATTTCCTTGTCCATTGTTCTAATTGTATAACCTCAATCCACGAGGTCTTCCTCTCTCTTAACATCTCTCTTATTCGTTCTTTACTATCCATCTTCCCCATCCAGTCCTTTAGTTTAATTATTTCCTGTTCCCTTAATTCCTTTTCCAATTCCTTCTTTAAATTCACTGGAAAGTTTCCCACCATTACTACCGGAGTTAAAGGGGAAATGATTGGCATCAATTTGTCTTTATACTTCGCCCAAATCTCTAAAATATTCTTCATCAAAGGATTCTCATTTTTTTCCAACCCTTTCTTAGTGAACTTATTAAAAAAATATTTTCCAACTCTATAACTCCAAATCTTGTGTTTCCCACCCTAACCAACCTAGAGACTGAAAGAACTGGGCATGTTTAGCCTAGAGAAGAGAACATTGAGGGGAGACATGATAGCACTCTTCAAATACTTAAAAGGTTGTCACACAAAGGAAGGCCAGGATCTCTTCTTGATCCTCCCAGAGTGCAGGACAGGGAACAACAGGCTCAAGTTAAAGGAAGCCAGATTCCAGCTGGACATCAGGAAAAACTTCCTGACTGTTAGAGCAGTACGACAATGGAATCTGTTACCTAGGGAGGTTGTGGGCTCTCCCACACTTGAGGCCTTCAAGAGGCAGCTGGACAACCATCTGTCAGGGATGCTTTAGGGTGGATTCCTGCATTGAGCAGGGGGTTGGACTCGATGGCCTTGTAGGTCCCTTCCAACTCTGCTATTCTATGATTCTATGATTCTGTTCCTATTATGCCCTCTATAGTATATCTTAATTGATTAGCCAGATAGTATATCTTTATATTAGGAAGTCCCAATCCTCCTGTTTTTTGAGGTCTATCTCACAGAGTGAAGAAATCTGCTGAGACGTTGTGTTTTGCAGATAATCAGCCAACATAGCATGGCAGTGGCAAACACAAAGTAAAGAGTGTTGCTATTTCGAAACAGCTGAAAAAGTAATGTGCAGTGGACATTTATCAGCACAGCGATTCAAGATACAAGTGGTATTGTACTTAAATGAGAAGAATTTATTCCTATGTTATAGGGAACAGTAGCTCTCTCTCCAAGAGGTGCCTGGTTGCATTAAACCTCCCCGCTTTTTTTCTTGCTCCTCACAGATGTTATACTTTGGAGCACATGTTATTATAACAATTGTTTGTGGCTTCTTTTAACCCTGGTTCAAGCATGAGTCAGTTGAGCTGTGCAGATGTCAGAAGAGCCCTCAGGCTGTCTGTCCCTGATTTTGCCTGACTTTGCACTGGGGGTGGGAGGGGGAGGCAGTGTCTGTTTCCACAGGCTTGGCGTTCGTTCGTTCGTTCGTTCTCTCCCTTCTGCCCTGACTGCCCAATTTGAGCTGTCTCTGGGATTTCACAACAAAGCAGACAGAGCGAGAAGGAAATTGCCAAGCAAAGGCCTTGTAAAGGCGATGTGCTGTGAACAGTGCTCTCTTGCTGCAAGGCAGGGTGACCCAAGGTGGCTGCCCCGGGGTTACAGAGGTCCTGGTGACTCTGAATGGGTGTGGGAGCAAGGGAGGAGACTTGAGCCTCAGCAGAGCCCCTGGGAGCAGGACTTGCTCCTGAATCTCATTTTTCACATGTCTGCAGCACTCTCACTACCAGCCCTGTCAGAGGAAAGGAGGCGCTTCCTGTTATTCTGATTCAAACCTCAAGCTGGACAGAAGGGAAGAGGCAGCTGTGCAGAGTGGCAGGGTGGACAACGATGGCGGGCCAGTGCCTCTCCTTGCAGCTGCTTCTGCTGGCCTTTACAGGTAAGTTCTTCGGAGGGCGGGCGTGGTAGGCAGCACGGAGCTTTGGGGCCAGTTTTGCGGGACAGCTTATAGTGGCTTTAGTTCTTTGGGCTGGAGAGAATGGTGATGGTGCTCCTCATGTGGGTCGGGTTGCTGCAGCAAGCAAACGGGTGGGGTGACCATTCAGGGAATCCCTGCAAGGCCGACTCAGACCTCAGAGTCTGACATTCATTGCTTCCTCTGACACGGTTTCTTGTTTGAAATGGAGCTCTTGATCTTTTTCCTGACTCTGACATTACTGTCTGGTCTCTCTGTGTGCACAACACACCTTTTTAATCCACGTGTGCAGTATTTCCCCTGCTCTCCCACTAACGGCAAGTCTTTTTCTTACTAAGCTCTTCATTATCTGTCCCTCAAGATCTCAGCAGGGATAGTCAAAGTAATGCTTTGTTCTAAATGCTCCTCTCTTACCCCCTACTCTAGGTTTAATGGTGATTTGCTATCTCCGCAGGAGTGATGCCCCTTCCCACGCCAAGCTCCCTTTTGCACAAGGCCAGTCATACCCAGCCCTTGGGAGAATCTGGTGTGCCCCCGGCACTAAGGATCCGCCTGAGGCAGGGGCCAGTCTCTCGACCTTACTAAGTGCATTTTTCAAGTTCAGGCTTGCAATGACTTCTGAACACTCCTATGCCCAACTATTTTGGCATGCACCTCTCCCCTTTTAAAATATATGCATGGGGCTCTTTCTGGTGGGCATGACAGTTGGGCACTGGGTAGGCAAGGGTCATTCCTAGAAATATAGAGCTGAAGAAGCCAAGATCCCTCTGTTGCCAGGCAGGGCCATCCATCCATCCATCCATCCATCCCTCCACTCTCTCTTGGAGATAAACATGTGTGATCCAAACTATAGCGTACTGCAAACAAAGAACAGATGCATTTCTCTTATAGAGCAAACATGTCCAGAATGGCAGAAACGAGTGATCCAAGCCACATGCTGCAAGACAAAGCAGCTATGCTCCAAAGCAAATAGCATTGCAGATTTGGCAGTTAGATATGGCCCAGCGTACGTAGAGTGTACTCCCAGAGTCATTTTAAGGGAAATTTAATCTCTTTGCCACACAACATCCTGTTCCCGGTTGTAGCTGTTCCTCAAGCTCCAGAGGAAGCATGTGTAGGAGGAGCCCTTCCTGCCCCAATGGACTACAATGCATGGGTTAAGTAACACATGAAACAAAGGGTCTGTTTGCATGTAATGACAGCCCATGGGTTAAGTAAACCATGGACTGCTAAGAACAAGTAGGAGAGAGCTGATGCCCTGCCAAGAGATCCAACACTGTTCTTTTAAATGAAAAGCAGCTTCCGGAAGGGAAAAACTGGACCAGAAAAGGGGCGGAAGAGGAGGAGCGCTTCGCTCTTTCTCTGATAGCTGGTACTCTGCTCCAAATTGTCCCTCTAAGCTGCTTCCAGGGGATCCCAAACTTGTTTTGGGAAGACAAACTCTCTTTGTCTTGAACCCAAATAGAATTCTCTCCTTCCACAAGGGATCCAGAGAGATTATTCCAAACTTGACTCATCAAATAAGCTATAGTTCTTCTTCAAGCCATTCTTGCATTCCCTTCTGTTCTCTCTCATCTGCAGCAGCTATTGGGCTTGATGCTCATTCTTGGACCACAACAGCGACTCCCCAGAATGTCAACATCTCTTTAGAAGAAGGAAACAGAACATTCTACATCCGTGAGTTATGCATGGTGTGGAGAGGTTTTTCTCCCCTCTCAAAATTCTAGAATCTGAGATCATACAATTAGGCTGACCATATTTTGGAAACCAAAAGGGAGGACAACATGGCCACCCCAAAGGGGCATGTCCACCAACTTGCCCAACCCCCAAGGGGGTGTGCCCAACAACATGAACAGCCCCTAAGCAGGCATGCCCACCCAGAAACAAGTCCCACTGATGTCAATAAAGCTTACTTCCAGATAAATGAATACAGGATTGCAGCCTCTTCGCGTCTGTTCACCTTACAGTAGCAAGTGCAAGCCCCTCCTGTCAAGGGCAACCATGCACTCACAGAACCTGGCCTCGTGGCTCATGCCACCAACAGGTGCTCTCCAGAAAGATGCTTTCAGAGCCTAGGAGGTCCAGACACACTCAAGGAAGTCAGGCCAAATCATGCTATGCACTCACATAATTATCTCACTAGGACAGAACAATTCTGGTACAACGTTTGAGACATTAGCTGCCATGCCACAACAACAGTTTGTTCACAGATAATTGAGAATAAAAAGTGAACACGCCAAGATAAGTACAGATGGCTACTGAGAGGAGACTTAGTATAGCTGAACGAGTAGCCCATGCTTGCAGTGTAGAGCAATTGTCTTTCAAATCATGCCAAAAGACAAACAAGCTGCTTTTCAAAACCATGGGTTGTATTCAGAGTCTAAATTCCATTCATTTCAATGGGTCTAAGACTAACATTGGATACAACCAATTGTTCTTTTTCATGGGATCTTTCATACACCATTGTCTTCATCTTCTTGCTATTGGTTAGACAAATGTGTATGGCAGCTGCAGATTAAAAGCAACTAGTATGCTGACATGAATACTACTAAAACCAGATATCTCCAATATATTATACTGATTTTACTGAGGCAACTGCCCCATCATTCCAGATGCTCTTAAAACAACTTTCAGATATTCCCATTCAGTTACAACGAAATACAATGGAAAACTTTACTGAGGTGTCATTTTATGGCAATTCCAAACCCACCCTCCCTAAGACAATTAAAAACAAACAAACAAACAAACAAACCTACACACACACACACACACACACACACTTAACTGGGGGTCAGGAGGAGCACAATAAAAATCCAGCCCACACTCATGAAAGGCAAAATAATAATAAACCACAGCAACCCACACAAGGAAAAATAACATTCATCAACATAATAAATCCACACAGGCATACACACACCCAAGGCAAACTACACAAACAAACAAACAACGCCATTAAAAACACAACACAGCCATCTACTCTCCCAAAGCATTGTGAGCATCATCATCCCACACATGCGCTAAGGCAAAAACCAAACAAATGAGAAACATACATACACAACCGGGGCTAAAAAGTAAAATACAAATCTATACCCACCAACATGCTCACCCACTAATAATTGTTTTAAAATACACCCAAGGCAAGCCCACTCCCAGCACACACTCACCCAATTAATTCATCAAAACCAGTACCCAAAGAATGTATAGAAAGTCAGTGACAATTTATTTCTTCAATGCAGCCAGAGATTAAATCCAATCAACCCCCTCCACTGTAGGTTGCAGCTAGAGGCATTTCATTTGGACTTCAATTACTTTAATACCCCCCCACATACAAGAGCAGCAATTCCCAGAAGTGCAGAGAAACATGCCTGACCAAAATACACACACACACACACACACACACACACACACACACACACACACTTACTTTATATAGTTGAGCAACTTTTAAAACCACTACTTGAAGAGATGCCCTCTTTTTGGAGACCTGGGCATGCTGTGGCTGGGAGGGAGTTGCTGGACAACAAGGTGGGCTGCGCTGACTCAAGCAAGCAAGCAAGCAAGCTGGTATGCCCCACCCCCCAAATTCAAGCCTCATGAGTGCCTATGGCAGCTGAAGAAATGCTGGCTGGAACAGAGAGCAAGTCTGGGCATGTCCCGAAAATCAACCAATTTTCTGTCTTCCTTTTTTAAATTTACCCTTTTTTGCCCTCTCAGTCAGTTATAAGAACATTGTTTTTGTTTTTAATAGAAGGTAAAATTAAACGTATCCTACCTATGCGACAACAATATTCCACAGTTTCTAATTCCAGGGAAAAGAGGAGAACAGGGGCAGCCAAGCAGCAGGGGCTAGCAGCCCAGCAAAACACATCGCTCCAGCCTCGCACCGGCTCCAGCTCCAGCCCCGCCCTGGCTCCAACTCCAGCCCCGGCTCCAGCTCCAACTTCAGCTCCAGCCCCAGCCCCAGCCCCGGCAGCTCCAGCTCCAGCCCCGCCCCGGCTCCAACTCCAGCCCCGGCTCCAGCTCCAACTTCAGCTGCAGCCCCAGCCCCAGCCCCGGCAGCTCCAGCTCCAGCCCCGCCCCGGCTCCAACTCCAGCCCCAGGTTCAACTTCAGCTGCAGCTGCAGCCCCAGCCCTGGCCCCAGCCTGGCAGCTCCAGGTCCAGCCCCGCCCCGGCTCTAGCTCCAACTCCAGCCCTGGCTCCAGCTCTCCAGCTCCAGCCCCAGCCCCAGCCCCGCCAGCTCCAGCTCCAGCTCCAGCCCCGCCCTGGCTCCAACTCCAGCCCCGGATCCAGCTCCAACTTCAGCTGCAGCCCCAGCCCTGGCCCCAGCCCTCCAGCTCCAGCCCCGCCCCGGCTCCAACTCCAGCTCCGGCTCCAGCTCCAACTTCAGCTGCAGCCCCAGCTGCAGCCCCAGCCCGGCAGCTCCAGCTGCAGCCCCAGCCCGGCAGCTCCAGCTCCAGCCCCACCCCGGCAGCTCCAGCTCCAACTTCAGCTGCAGCCCCAGCCCTGGCCCCAGTCCGGCAGCTCCAGCTCCGGCCCCGGCCCGGCTCCAACTCCAGCTCCAGCTCCAGCTCCAACTTCAGCTGCAGCCCCAGCCCTGGCCCCAGCCCGGCAGCTCCAGCTCCAGCCCCGGCTCCAGCTCTGCAGCTCCAGCCCCGGCTCCAGCTCCAACCCCAGCTCCAACTCCAGGGCATCGCTGGGGGGTGGGGGCTGCAAGGCTTGTTCTCAGAGAACAGTTCTCCCAGCTCACTCACCCAGCGATGCTGGCCTTCTCCTCTGCGCTGGCGCGCGTGTGTCAGCACAGAGGAGAAGGGGAGGGCGTCGGTGGAGGGCTGGGGCTGCGAGGCCTGTTCTCAGAGAACGGGTCTCCCAGCTCCTCCCCCCTCAGCAACGCAGGCCTCAGGACCGTGATTTTCCGGGGCATTTGGGGGGATTTTGAAATCTCCCCCCGGATCTCGTTTGGGGGCGGGATTTCCTAACATGTCCGGGCAAATCCGGGCGTTTGGTCACCCTAACAATGAAGCTGATTGGTGGGAGATTCAGGACAGACTAAAGGAAGTACTTCTTCACACAGTGCACTATTACACTAAAAGAATTCGCTACCACAAGATGTGGGAATGGCCACCAACTTATATGGCTTTAAAAGACAGACAAATTCATGGAGAATGAGGCTATCAATGGCTACTATTTATGATGCCTGTATGCCATCTCCAGGATCAGAGGCAGAATGCCACTAAATAATAGCTGCTGGGGAATAACCACAAGAGAAGGCTGTTGCCTTCATGTCTTGCTTGTGCAATTCCCATTGTTGGCCACTGTAGGAAACATGAGGCTGGCCTTTGGTCTGATCCAGCAGGCCCCGTCTATACGGAGGAGGCGCTTGGGCGCCAGGAGGCACCTTGCACCTGCACTTGCTTTCCTTCCTGGCATCTGCACGGGAAGGAAGGCAAGTGCGATTTTTCCTGCCCAATGCCTCTTGAAAAGTTGTAAAGAAAAAGAAACGGGGGGGGGGCAGCAGAGGAAAGGAATGGGGCCGTTCCTACCTAGGGGGGGAGGAAAGGAATGGGGCTGTCCCTCCCCCCTTTGAAAAAAATGTAAAGACCCCCAATCTGCGGAACTCTGCATATTGAGATTGGAGGTAGACCATATGGTGGGTTTCTTGGCACATTTTCAAAAGATTTTTCAAAAAAAGAAACGGGGGGAGAGGAAAGGAACAGGGCTATTCCTCCTCGACAGGCGGGGGGGGGAAGGAAAGGAACGGGGCCATCCCCCTTTTCTTTTTACTTTAATGAACCTAATCTGCTAAAATCCGCATATTGAGATTGGAGGTAGACCGGTCCTCCCAACCAATTTGCATTTAAATTTATCTTTGTTTCTGTGGAGCTCCGCAGCGTTAGAACATAAAATAAAAAAGGGAGGAACAGCACTGTTCCTGTCCTCCCCCCATTTTTCTGTTTTTTTTTTTTTTACTTTTTTAGACCCACGGAGCCACCTCCGCTGCCAAAAAAGTCGGGGTAAACTCCTGACTTTTTTGGAGCGGATTTTTTAGGGTTTGCCCCTGGATGGCTTCGCAGTTGCGGCTGTGTCATCTGTCCAAAAATGAAAAGATGCTCATTTACGGCGGTGTGAGCAGTCGCATGGACAAACCCTAGGACTCTTATAACCTTATGACAGCAGAACCTGGCAGTTGCTGGGGTGGGAATTTGGTGCCTCTGAGTATGTAGGAATGCATTTCCCTCCCCACCATTGAATGATCGCAGCTTGCTCAACCCATAGTGGCATGCTCTTTGTTATGGAAACATTTTGGGTCAGGCCTTTTGCTCATCTATCACCCTGTCTTCTGGCGGATGCCAGGTCGATTGGTCCTGGGAAAGCAGAATGTAAGCCTATGCAGCAGGGTCTTGCTATTTATTGTTTTACTCTGTACAGCACCATGTACATTAATGGTGCTATATAAATAAATAAATAAATAAATAATAATAATAATAATAAAGCTTACAAGGCCCTTTCTACACTGGCCATTTACCCCCGGGTTGTCCCTGGGTGCTCCCAAATAATGCACAGGGACTCCCAGAGGCAGGGGGGACATGCACGGATTTCTCAAGGTATAAAGAAACCCTGGGGAAACCCAATTCTTCTAGAAGTCCCGGGGTGATCCTGAGGACCATGGGTGGTGTGGGCACCTGTCCTGGCTTCTTCCCTCCTCCCCGCGAGTAGCAGGGGTCAGCAGGGGGAAGGAGCTGGGCTGGGGGCAGGCCAGGGACATCAGGGTGGGGTGAGGAGCAGGGTTGGCCCTTTTTTCTTTTCTTTTCTTAACTTACATTTTGTTGGAGTGCAAGTGCGCTCTAGCTTCTGTTTCTTTTTTTAAAATGGTGGCTACGATGGGTGCGACATCCCTCTTCACTTCCAGGATGTTGTGCGGCCGTCTGGACACAGGATGATAATCCCGGAAGCCAGAAATCCCAGGATCGTCTCCCCTGCATCCCTCTACACCCTTAGGTGAAGAAAGGGCCAAGAAGAGCAAGAGATTAATAGCCATCTCTAGTTCTCTAGGCTTTGGTAGTCAGATGCCTGTGATGGTTGTAAGCATGAATTTTACAGCTGGGTTTATCTTTGCCCAGCCTTCCCCAACCTGGTGCCTTCCAGGTGTTTTGGACTTCCAAGTCCCTTCAGCCCCAGCCAGCGTGGCCAATGGTATGGGACACTGGGAGTTGTAGTCTAAAACATCTGGAGGGCACCTGCTTAGGCTTGTAGCCTATAGCCATTAAGAGAATGAACCCCAGAAAGTAGTGTGTGATCTCTAACAACTTCTCCTCCTTTCAAGCAGAAGACCCTGAGGAATAATAATGGGTGTGCACTTCGATTTGCAAGCTTCACTTCAAATCCTTCTAAAGACTGATGCTTCAAAGGTTCAAAACAGGGACTTGCAAGTTTCAAAGTCAAGCTGACTGCCATATTTTGAGGGATTGGCACTGCAGAGGTCATACAGATGCATCCCCTTCCAGCTTCCTGCATGGAATTTGATTTTAAAAAGGAAAGAAAAAGAAAGAAAGAAAGAAAGAAAGAAAGAAAGAAAGAAAGAAATTAAATATTAAAAAAATGTTCCCTCTAATTTACATTTGAAGGCAGCAGATAGTCTGCAAGATAAGAAAGACAGCCATACTAACATATTGTTCCCCACACATTTTACTTTGGGGCTGTCTTCAAGGGATTTTTCCTGTGGCTTGGGTGCATTGTCAGGTCCTTTGCAACAGATGACGGCATGGCCAGCACACATGTAACCAGCCACTTCTGCCTCGAAAAGTCACGGTATTGCACAGTTGTTTTACTGTGTTCTTTTTAGTTGAAGCTGCTTCCATGCGCTTACTCTGCAATGCACCCTCGTGGCTCCACATTCATTCCTGGGCATGCCTGTGACCCGGCTGGGATGTGGTCAAGGGCTGGGGCTGGGGCTGCCCCTTCCCCCCATCACGCCTTTTCCCATTCCGTTGAGAGTTTTAATTGCTGCCTACTTCGCTTCCCTGATGTTATTTTAATTACCGTATTTCTTTGATTTTAAGACGCCATCAATTGTAAGACGCACACTAATTTCAGTACCACCAACACACAAAAAACAACCCTAAGACACACTCGTGATTCTAAGACGCGCCCCATTTTTAGAGATGTTTATATGGGGGGAAAAGTGCGTCTTAGAATCGAAGAAATAGGGTAGCTTCTCCGATGCTGTGTCTGTTCTCCCCAATATGAATCCAAAACGGGGCATTTCTGGAGGGAGCTTTTATTCTTTACTTTGCTGTTGCACAACAGATTTCTAAAAATATAGATCTGCCGCATGAGTTCCTTCCCAATCTCATTCATACTACCAGTAGCAGGGGGAGCCTGGAGAGGGGTGGGTAACAAGCCTCTCTCACTGATGACGTTAGTGCTACCCTGCCCCCATCTAGAAGTATGCTTTTCCTGGCACCGAAAAAATGGGTTTTAGGGACAGCTGGCTCCGCCATGTAACTCTGACAGAGCAGAGCCGATTTCCTCATACAGCGGAGAATAAGAGCGAGGTGCTTTCCTCCTGTGTTCGTCAAGATGAGGCCAATGGCTCTCTTTATCAAGGGAAATACTTCACCTGCTTCTAAAGCTTCCTGAAGGGCCAATTGGGACTTCCTCTCTTCTGGCCCACTTCTTGGGTGAGCTAGAAGTGAGAGAGTGGGTGCATTTGCATGCCAGGCTAAGCCAACCTGAGAAGAAGCCATGGTGGATGGGTAGCTTGCCCTTTACTCCTGACAGATGGTCACCTACTCGGCAGCTTCCCAGGGCTTGTTTCTCCCCCAGTCCCTCTCAGTCCTCCAGCCTGCTACTGCCACGTATCCCGGGGAGGCATGAAATCCTCCTTTCCTTGTTCCCTGCATCATCACCATTGCTGCAGTTGGTCCTCCGCAGTTGCCTTTCTGCAGCTAGTCCCCTGCCCCCGCCATTGGGTCACAAAAAAGAAATTATTTTCCAAGCCCTTATTTATGCAGGTAGGCATTCATGAACTTTTTATTTTTCCTGCTATGAAATTTGCATAAATTTGCAAAAGTGAAGACTTTACCTTGATAAAGACCTGTTTGCATGACTGCAGAGTGGTTAATAAGGTCCTTTATTAATTTAATAAATTAATAATATTTAATTTATTAAATATTTATTTAATAATTTATTTATTTATTTATTTATTTATTACAGTTCTATACCGCCCAATAGCCGGAGCTCTCTGGGCGGTTCACAAAAATTAAAAACATTTTTAAAACAACAGTATAAAACCATAATATAAAATATGATCTAAAAGCTCAACCAGATCAAAACAGCAGCAATGCAAAATTACAAATTTAAAACACCTAGTTAAAATTTATTTATAGACTGTTAAAATGCTGGGAGAATAAAAAAGTCTTCACCTGGCGTCTAAAAGCATATAATGTAGGTGCCAAGCGAACTCCAGGGTGCCACAGCAGAGAAGGCCCTCCTCCTGGTAGCCACCTGCCTCACTTCCTTTGGCAGGGGCTCGCGGAGAAGGACCCCTGAGGATGTACCCTGAGGTACATACGGGAGGAGGTGTTCCTTCAGATAGCCTGGCCCCAAGCCATTTAGGGCTTTAAATGTTAATACCAGCACTTTGAAGCGGGCCCAGACCTGGACTGGCAGCCAATGAAGCTGGAAAAGGACTGGCGTGATGTGTTGGCTTGTTAAGTCCCTCTGGTATATGCTGGTCATGTGCCAGAGGGATTAGCATAATTACCCTCAGCTTGTTGGGTCATGTAAACCTGGCCAGGGTAGCTTGTAGCTATGAGTAACAAGTCACCCAGAACTCATGGGCTGTTGTAGGGTTCTGCAGTGAAGTGTCCTTTCTGCAACTGGTCCGCTGCAGTTGCCAGCTGACAAGAGAAACTCCCACCCACCCACTACATCAGATTGTTTCCCTTCCTTCCTTCACTATTGTTGTGAGCCACATTGAGAACACCAGTCAAAAAGTGAGACATACAACGAAAAGCACAGCAAGTGAATACATTTAAAATCATTTGCTCACTGCCATCCTATAGAAATGATGTGCTGACTGATTAGATGTAGATGCACTATGGTAAGCATCATGGGGCCTTCCAGTTGTTTTGTCTTGCAACTCCTAGCCAGTATAGCCAGAGGCTTGGGACGATGAGAGTTGTAGGGCACAACATCTAGGGGGCTGCAAGTTGCCCACCCCTGCACTATGGAGTTCTCCCTGCATGGGTCAGTAGTCGGTTCACAACAGGACAAAATGGAGGTTATATTCCATTAGTCTTGTTGGTGCATCTACCAAAACTCCCATTCTGTAGGCTTTTGGCATCAGGTGACCCAGCCAGTACCTTTTCCCCTCTCTGCTGACCTACCATACACACCTGAAGGATGTTATTCATGACATTTTGCTTCCTTTCCTCTCTAGATGCATTGTACAGTGTCATTGCAGAAAACTGCTGGAGATTCTTTGTTCACCAGATGGGCAATGTCAGCAAAGTGCACTGGTGTGAATGGAGAGCTATTAGCAGGTATTGAAGAGCTCACATTAAACGAAACTTTTTGTGCAAATTCAAAATGTGGTCATATGAAATTCTGAATTTTGGCATACAAATGCTGGCGTTTTCAGTTTTTTTAAAAAAATAAAGTCAAACCCCAGATCTTGAGACATGTTGATAAAATGTTTTAAGCAATAATACATTAATTTGCCAGAAATCATTACTGAAACCATTTAAAGAAAGGCATCTGTTTGGAAGTGTTATTTTTTTGTTTATCTGGGGGAGCATTTTTGCAAGCAAAGCTGACTGGGGGAAATGTTTTGTGTCGTTTCACCATTTGATATCATCTAATTTGTGTGTGGCATCTTACTTTTGTTTTATCTGTTTTGGTGGATTTCAGATTATGTTCTAGGAAACTCTGGGGCATTTCAGATTTATTGGGGAATCCTTATTTAGAGGATCAGTAATGGAGTGCAGACCCTTAAGTACTGCCAAAAAAGAGGAATTATATAAACAAAAAAGAGAACAAAATAGGACACCAATTTGCATAATATTTGCATATGCACATATAGCTGCAAATTTAAAAACAGCAACTATAACTTAAATAGAAATACAATATATCTCATCATAGTCAAGAAGACTGACTAGGTGACCTGTTTGCCTGCTCAGTCTGCTGTGTAGGTGCTAACTGTTGACGGACAACTTTGAGGCCCCTGCTGCTCTTTCTCCTTATAGCTATTTGGTCTTAAACCAGACTAGGACTGAACAGCCCATCAAATAGAGGACACATTCAAATAGAAGATTGTCCTCTTTCAGCTCCCCAAAATAGAGACTGTCCTCTATAAAGTAGGACAACTGGCCACCTCCTTTCTTCAAAGTTAGCCAATCTTGCTGCATGTTCTAGGCTGCATTCTCAATTCATGAGTGGGTTTGATAGGAAAGCCAAATGGGCCTAGTCAACGCTCCATGTGAACAAAGTATGTGAATGAAGTATGAACACTAGAACATCAAAGCTATTAAGACAAGAGTTCGGTGAAGTAGAAAGTGCAAAACATCTGGGGTCTGCGGGGCAAGGTTTCCCCTGAGGGCAAAGGACCAACTTTCCCTGTGTAGATGGCTTCCATCTAAGGCTCCTACACCTGGCTCTCTTACTCTGTTTCCTCTATCAACTCCACAGACCATACAGTGAACTGCGACGCTGCCTGGAAGAATGGGCTGATAACCTGAGCTATGGCTTCCCCAATGCCTTGGCTGACAACTACACTGTCTTCAGCCACCGCATGTACTTCCTCAACTGCACTGAAGAATACCCTCTTCTCATGGACCCCCCTGAAAATGTTTTACTGCCCCTTATCATAACTCCCATCTGCCTCATCCCTTTTCTGGTCACTCTTGTTGTGTTGAAGAGCAAGGATGGGGAGATGCAGTCATGAGTCCTGACCTTCATTTACTAACATCGTAGGGCCCACATGGCCAAACACTCTGCAATGCTATTACAATCTTCATCTCTTGACTATCATGGGATTGCCCCCCTCCAACTCCAAGAAACCACAACCTGACATGAACCACTGTACTGGAGACTTAACCTTGAGACTTTGAATGCTAAAAGTATTGAGGCACCTTACAACTTGTATTAAAAGAAGTAGCATAGAATCTCTGTCATAGAAGCAAATGCAGCCACATATACACAGCAGACTTAAACCAGTTTGAAAGTGGTCTAACTATTGTAGTTCATTCTGAAGGGATTCTGGAAATTGTAGTGCTACAGAACTGCTGGAAATTCTTGGTGATAACTCCCTAGACTCTTTACAGAATTGGTTTCCAGAGTTCTGTGGAGGGAAGCCATGACAGTTAAAGACTACAGGGTAGCTTTGAGTAGGCCAAACATACGTGAGTCTGCTCTGGCCACTTGTGTAAACATTTCTTTCTGTAGATTGGTATCTTCTCCCCTCCACCCAAATTTTCCAGAATGTTGCAGCTGCCTAAGTACATGAGGTGCTTATTGATTCCATACACCAATAAATCTGTCTATTTTCATACAGGCTGTGGGGTTAGGCATCTGTATCACTCCTCCTATGTTTATTAGGACTGAGTTTCATAGAATCACGGAATAGCAGAGTTGGAAGGAGCCTAAAAGGCCATCAAGTCCAACCCCCTGCTCAATGCAGGAATCCACCCTACAGCATCCCTGACAGCTGGTTGTCCAGCTGCCTCTTGAAGGCCTCTAGTGTGGGAGAGACCACAACCTCCCTAGGTAACTGGTTCCATTGTCGTACTGCTCTAACAGTCAGGAAGTTTTTCCTGATGTCCAGCTGGAATCTTGCTTCCTTTAACTTAAGCCCCTTATTCCGTGTCCTGCACTCTGGGAGGATCGAGAAGAGATCCTGGCCCTCCTTTGTGTGACAACCTTTTAAGTATTTGAAGAGTGCTATCATGTCTCGTCTCCATCTTCTCTTCTCCAGGCTAAACATGCCCAGTTGTTTCAGTCTTTCTTCGTAGGGCTTTGTTTCCAGACCCCTGATCATCCTGGTTGCCCTCCTCTGAACAACCAGGATGATCAGGGGTCTGGAAACAAAGCCCTATTAAGAGAGACTGAAACAACTGGGCATGTTTAGCCTGGAGAAGAGAAGATTGAGGGGAGACATGAGAGCACTCTTCAAATACTTAAAAAGGTTGTCACACAGAGGAGGGCCAGGATCTCTTCTCGATCCTTGCAGAGGAGACTCCCAGAGGATACTCCAGAGACCTATCTTATTGTTTGCTGCAGTGTTTCTTCAGACCTGTTTTTTTTTAACTGTTGTTTAAAATGCAGTTACAGTATCAGCTGTTAAAGTGTTATTGAGGCTGCTGTCTTTAATGAATAGATTCTTCTTTCCAACTTATCACCTTTTTATTGTTTCCTGTCCAACATTACAGTGGCATTACTGATGAATACTCTCTTAATTGCACTTTAATTTGTTCCCTGCAATGGGAGTAATTATTTACTAATCTCCTCTTATCATTTTAAAATTTTCATTGTTTACAATGAAAAACTGCTATTTCATTATTTTAAAAATGAAAAAAGAGAGAGAGGCAATTAGTAATTAAAGTCCCCTAGCAGGCCAAAGAAAATGACTAGTTAACATGCAATTGAGAGGCCTCCTCTTAGTAATGCCTCTGTTATGCTAGGTAAGAAAGAATAAAGTGCAGAAGCTACTAGGAGGAAGCTATTAATTAAGATTGCAGGTGACCTTTGCTGAATGGGACTTATTTGTATATAAAACTTATAGAAGGATCTTAGTCATGGAAACAGAAATATAGCAATAGAAGCAGAATGGTTGAACTACATCCCTAGGGAAATCAAACTAGCCCCCTGTTTATTATCCTTTAGATGGGCAATGAAGCCTACATTATGCTGTCAAGCTTTTGAAGGTTTCTAATGTCGCTTTCTGATTTTGTTATAATGAATGTTCTGTCTCCAGTTTTATGTTATTGCTGTGCTGTATTAGTTTATTCTGTTTTTATTGCTGTTTTTATATCTGAATTTTGTATATTACCTCAAGCACCCAGAAGGTGGAGAGGCAATTTATAAATATGTCAAATAAATAAAATAAATATATTAAACGCTACGTTGAACCATTGTTTTAATTCCACTTCCAGATGCTTGTTGGAAGGCAATGCCTCATCAGTGCCAAGGAGCCTTAGGGCCTTGCTAGACGAGGCCTTAGCGCGCCTTGAGACCCGGATTCCCTGCTGTGCGTCCACATGACGCACAGGGGAATCCGGGCCCAGGCTGCACTGAGGCCTCCTCCAACGTCCCATAAGCAAAGTTGCTTATGGCACCTTTTTTGCAGCCACAGCCTCAGGCTGGAGCTGCGAAACGTCTAGGAAGGTCCGCGGCTTTTTGCGGCTACTCGGACCTGGCACAGCGCTCACACGAGCACTGTGTCCATCAGCCCGGGGGGGGGGGAAGAGAGGGGCAAGGGGGGATGGCAAGGGGGGAGGGCGGGTGAGAGAGCGCCATGCGCCGCCGCCCAAGCAAGCAGGCGAGCGGCGCTTGCCCGGGCAATGCCGCCCCATGCCAGGCCTTGCCCAGGCAAGCGCCGCTCGCCTGCTTGCTCGGGCGGCGGCGCGCGGCGCTCTCTCCCCCGCCCTCCCCCCTTGCCATCCCCCCTTGCCATCCTTCCCCCCCCCCCCCCCGTTTTTAAAAAAAGGACTTACCAGTCCGGAGTCTTCGGGCCGCACGCAGCCCCTTTAAACTAAAAAAGAAAAAAAGGCGGATGCTGCAGGGATCCGACGTCTCTGTGCGTCCGGCGTCTGGAAGCTGCGGCGGCGCGCGCTAACGTCAGCGCGCTGCCGCCCCGCCTCCCTGCCTGGATAAGCCAGCAGGTCTAGCAAAGCCCTTAGGCGGCAGTCCTAGTGTGACCATATGAAATGAAAAGAAGGACAGGGAGCATTTATCTTTAACAGTTTTATAGAAAAGGGAATTTCAGCAGCTGTCATTTGAATGCATGCAAGACCTGGTGAAATTCCCTCTTCATCACAACAATCAAAGCTGTAGGAGCTGTACATGAGTGACCAGATACAAAAGAGGGCAGGGCCCTGTCCTCCTTTTCATATGGTCACCTTAGGCAATCCTAACCTTTATCTTGGAGAGCGCCAACCCATCAGGTTCATGTAGGAGGAGCGTTGTTTCGCTCCTTCTCCCCCACCCCAGCCATGTTTCTCTCTCTTTTTAAATTAATTCTATTAATTTATTTATTACATTTATATACCGCCCCACAGCCGAAGCTCTCTGAACACCAATAGGACAGAGTTAATCTATACCAGTTCAAAGACTGTCCTAGATTACTGGCTGACTTGGGATCATTTCTGTGGGTCAGGAGAGCTTTGGATCCACAAACTCTCCTGGATCACCCCCAGATGCCCCCACCAGCATTCCTTCTTTCCCCTCTCTTTGAAGTTAAAGTCCTACAGTTGGAGGGGTAAGGGCCATGGGCATTTGTGTGTGTGTGGGGGGAATCCGTCAGCTCTCCCCCTCCAAGAGTAGACCATCTCTCTACCCTTGGAGGTGGAAATATGATCTATCCTAATGCCGCCCCCCAGGATGTCCTCCCAGGGACCATGCGATTGCAATTTTAGTGTGGAAGCAACCACAGTGAATATGTAGGAGGGAAGATAGTGTTATCCATAAGAGCTACCCCCACCCCCCACCTTACATGCAGCTGTCTGTCCAGGGAACCCTTCAGCCACTCAAATTATACTCTTTACAAGGCTGAAGACAGGAAAGCACCTTATGACTTAAAGCAAAACAGATTCAGAATGTAGTTTCCAATATTTATTAATAAACACAAGCAAAAATACACCGCACATATTTTCCTACTTATCTTTCTTATGTCTGCCAGCAGTAACAGATTAATAAAAGTTATCTTAATTCACCCAATGTCCAAGCAGTGCCCTGTTTAGTGGACAAGGTACCTGGCCATCCTTGTGTATAAGGCAGTGTTGGTGCCTGGCGGACCTCACTGGGGAGAGTGTTCCATAATTGGGAGGCCACCACTGAGAAGACCCTGTCCACCACCTTGTTCACAGAATTTGGCTTCCCAAATTATGTTATTCAGTAAACTAGATCCACTACAATGATCTACAGAAGTACATACTACAAACAATGACTGTGGCTCAGCATTCTTTCTCTCCTGCCCAAGGGTCTCTACTTCCCTTGCTCGGCTTCGTCCCTTCTCTTCTGCTGCCCCTTACGCCTGGAACACTCTTCCAGAACATTTGAGATCTACAAGCTCAATCACAACTTTTAAAGCTCAGCTAAAAACTTTTCTTTTTCCTAAAGCTTTTAAAACTTGATGTTGCTCGGACTTTATACTGTTAGTTTTACCCTACCCTGTGCCTGTTTTCCCTACCCAGTGCCTGTTTGCATTCCCTTCCCCTCCTTATTGCTTTACTATGATTTTAGTAGAATGTAAGCCTATGCGGAGGGTCTTGCTATTTACTGTTTTACGCTGTACAGCACCATGTACATTGATGGTGCTATATAAATAAATAATAATAATAAATAATAACTTGACCAAGTTTTCCCTTGCTATGTCAAGTGATACACATGATGGTTTTGGCTCTGGTGAGATACAGCTTCAGGAGTTAGATAAAAATGACATAATTCTAATGGGCTGTCTACCTACTCAACAGTTTCTCTTTACCCCATCCATTTATGTCATTTATATATTTAAAGAAGGGGTGGGCAGAAAGAAGATATCCAGATGTTTGGGACTTCAACTCCAAGCATTTCTGACCATTGTCTATGCTGGCAGGTGCTTCTGGGAATTGAAGTCCAAAGCACCTCCTGCCCTATATGGTTTGGGTCCAGGTTACCTACGGGATCCCCTTCTCCCGTACAATCTGCCCCCCACACTCAGGTCTTCTGGGAAGAGTTTATTCCAGTCAGCCACAACTAGGCTAATAACTGTTACCCAGAGGACCTTTTCTTCTGCCGCCCCCAGACTGTAGAATGGGCTGCAGGAGGAGATTCGTCACCTTAATACTCTCTCCGAGTTTAAGACAGCCATAAAGACTAGTGTCTTCCGGTAGGTCTACCCAGATGAATTTTAAGCTTAAGAATTTTAATATGTTGTGATGGTTATTTTAATATTGTATTGGTTTAATATGCTCTTTTAACTAGTTTTATGTATTATATTGTATTTAATGTTGTTCCCTTCCTTGATCCATAGAATCAGAAACATAGAATAGTAGAGTTGGAAGGGGCCTACAAGGCCATCAAGTCCAACCCCTTGCTCAATGCAGGAATCCACCCTAAAGCATACCTGACAGATGGTTGTCCAGCTGCCTCTTGAAGGCCTCTAGTATGGGAGAACCCACAACCTTCCTAGGTAACTGGTTCCTTTGTCATAATGCTCTAACAGTCAGGAAGTTTTTCCTGATGTCCAGCTGGAATCTTGCTTCCTGTAACTTGAACCCATTATTCCTTGTCCTGCACTCTGGGATGATCAAGAAGAGATCCTGGCCCTCCATTGTGTAACAACCTTTCAAGTATTTGAAGAGTGCTATCATTTCTCCCCTCAGCCTTCTTTTCTCCAGGTTAAACATGCCCAGTTCTTTCAGTCTCTCCTCATAGGGCTTTGTTTCCAGACCCCTGATCATCCTCGTTGCCCACTTCTCAACATGCTCCAGCTTGTCTGCATCCTTCTTGAATTGTGGAGCCCAGAACTGGACACAATACTCAAGAGGAGGCCTAACCAGAGCCGAATAGAGAGGAACCAGTACCTCACATGATTTAGAAGCTATACTTCTATTAATACAGCCCCAAATAGCATTTGCCTTTATTTTAGCCATATCGCACTGTTGGCCCAGAGGGAGAAGCAGGTAAGAAATAAAATTATTATTATTATTATTATTATTATTGATTTATTCTTCACTCTTCAGCTAGAAAGCCTCTCAGAGATTCTTACAGATAAGTAAAAACCAGACAGTCACTGCCCTCTAAGAAAACAGAAGAAAAACAAAAGGGGATGGCGACAGAAAAGGCAGGGCCATGAAAAAGGGTGAGCCTCGGGAGGACTGGCGAATTGCACCACTGCTGCTCCTCCTTTCACCTTTACCTCCAGCAGGTGCTCTGGGGAACCCCTCCGGCTACACTCCCACCATGGCATTTCCCACAGCGAGAGAGTGGCTTGTGGGGCTCTCTGGAGGAACCGCCCGCCCTCTCCCTGCCTTCTTGCATAGCCAGAAGAAGGGCTAGCGACTCTCGCAAGAGTAGCTTGAACTCCCACAAGAGCTGAGTGAAGTCTTGTGAGTGCTGCGTGAACTCCTGCAAGAGATGTGGCCCCTTTATTCCGTCATGTGGTTCTCTTCAGAGCCAATGAGGCAATGGTGCCAACATCATCAACAAAGGTAAGAAGGTCACTGGTTGCGGGATGTGATGTGGCTGCGGCAGCACCTCGGGCAGCGAGAGATCTCACACCGGGCCCGAGAAAATGTTACAACAAGGCTCTTATATAAGCAGCTGAAATGCGGTGTAGTGTCTTTAATAGCAAAGCGGCTGGCCAAACCATGAAATTTGGTGTGGTGGTATTTATTACCATGTAGATTAAATGAAATGCGGTGGGTGCTCTCTCTATGAAAACAGCCCTTCCCAACTTCGCCCCATTCCAGCAAACTGTCGGGGAATGCAGCAGATCTCTATTTTTATAAACTGGAGATGCACAGCTGTGCATCAGCAAAGTAAGGGATAAAAGCTCCCTCTACAAATGCGGTTTCAGATATACATTGGGGTGAATAAACGCAGCATCAGGGAAGTTAATTAACACAACCCTGCCCTCTGCTGGACTTCCGGCAACCAAGTAAGTACCCGTCAACCCCCGGCTTGACCCCACAGCAAGGTCACACAGCGGAAGGGCCGTGCTGGCCACACTTTGAAGAAAAGAATTGGGCTAAGTTCCCAACTTTTTTATTGCGCAGCTTGGGCAAAAAGCCCCACAGTGGCTGCGGGTCAGCAGCTGTGTCATGTAACTGACCCAACGCCACTGTGCAGCAACTGCGGGGCTCAGGCAATGTATAGACAGCCCCTAGCTGGCCCGTGTGGTTGGCTCTTCAGTCTGCTGTCCAGGGCCAGATCTACACCAAGCAGGATATGACACTTTGAAAACGGTTTGAAAACTGTATAGGGAGTGTGCCCTGGCCCCCAACAGTTGCCACTACTGTTATAAACCGTTTTAAAGCAGTAGTGTAGATCCTGCCCAGGTGTTAATTGTTGATGGGCAATAGTTCTTATAGTTCTCTCTTTAAAGAAGGTGTGAACTAGACAACACTTCAAAAAGGGGACAACACTTCAAAGAGAAGACTGTTCTCTGTATAAGAACCACCCTAACTCCATTCTAGTAAAAGAAAAAAAGAAGAAATATATCTTACAAGCCTGAAGTCTGCCAACTACTGCTGCAAAGAAAAAGGTTAAAATCTGTGCTGAATGTTTGGACATTGCTAGCTGTGATAGCCCTGTTTCTGTTAGCAACCTTAAAAAAAAAAAACCTGGCTAGAAACGCCCTCCCTCAGAGGAGGGCACAACACTTGAGTGCCAGGCCTCTACCAAATTAAAAACCGAATGAAGACATGATGCTCCTGGTCACACTTTCTTCAAGTTAAAATTAATTGGACATGATTCCAAGTATGTGTGTTTATTTTTTAAAAAATCTAAAAGTAATCTTAAAAAAAAGGTTCGCGGAGAAGGCAGGGGAATAATTGCGTTGGAAACATTTCCACCATGTTCTTATGCTGCTAGCTGGGTTTGATGGGAGGAAGGACATGCATTCTGAAGCTATCTCTCCTCCCTCCTGATTACCTTTGTTTCTAGTATTTTCCACCAGATGGGTGGTTCCTTCCTTCCTTCCCTCCTTCCTTCCTTCCTTCCTTCCTTCCTTCCTTCCTTCCTTCCTTCCTTCCCTCCCTCCTTCCTTCCTTCCCTCCTTCCTTCCTTCCTTCCTTCCTTCCTTCCTTCCTTCCTTCCTTCCTTCCCTCCTTCCTTCCTTCCTTCCTTCCTTCCTTCCTTCCCTCCTTCCTTCCTTCCTTCCCTCCTTCCTTCCTTCCTTCCTTCCTTCCTTCCTTCCTTCCTTCCTTCCCTCCTTCCTTCCTTCCTGGGGCATGGAATGGTATTGGCTCAAATCTTTCAGAAAGCGGGAAATTACACAATGAGCTACAAATAAAGCATTTGGGGAAGAGTCGGGGAGAGGACAGAGGTTGTGCCTCACTCTCAACAGAACCCAGTGAACACAAACAGAAATGACTCTTGGGGGTGGGGGAATTGAGCAAGGACTGATAGTATTAAAATGAGAGGAAAGGAAGGACACCAAACCATGAGCATGGAAGTGCTACCAGAGTTGCAGTTATTATTGTGGTGGTGGTTAGTAGTAGCAGCAGCAACAACAACAACAACATTGCTATAGGTGACTTCTGGACAATGGGCTCCTAGCACGGACAAGTCAAAAAGCATTGTGTAGTGTTTCTGACTTTTCCTCTTTAATAGTTTTTTGTGGAAAGAAGAAAAGAAGTGGTTGGACCCAGACTCCCCTGTAAAATTCCATGAACAAGGCTGGGTGACTTTATAATAACAGCCTTATATGGAAGCACCCTACGATAGTATCCCATTGGAAGGGGAAAGGGGAATTTTCCTAGCAACAAAATAGCATGAAAATAAAATTCAGCAACCTGCACCAAAGGGCAACTTTGAGGAGATATCTTTATTCCCTACATGACTAACAATTGTGCATTTATTACGTGGCAACAGGAATGCTAGAAAGGGCCCTTGACACTTCACTTTTCCTGCCTTATGTGGGTAACCACAGGAAAAGAGATGCAACTGCTGAAAGCCACAGTGACCTCTGGTGCCTCATGCACATAGGGATGCCGCTTCGTTGCCCCATCTTTCTTAGACTTTAGAATTCTGAAAGAGCCCCAAGACAAAAGCCACCCTCCTTTTGTGTCAGGTTCAGCCTTCCCCAGATTCATTTCCTCCTACCCCCTCAGGCCTTGTGGGACAAAAGGTTGCTCTTTTAGGAATTACAGTGTTTGTGTGTGTGGGGGGGGTGTTGCCTTTTAAATATGTCTGAACAAGATATAATTGCTTTACTACGATAGCACCATGTGAATTGATGGCGCTATATGAAATCATCATCATCATCATCATCACACAATGGTACGATCCAGCTACTATTAAACACATTTAGCTACCTAAACTTATATGTTTACTTAGCAGTAATTTCAAGAGAGCTCACTGGGACTTACATAATGATAAAGAATCTCCTTAAATAGGGGGCTTGTCTATACAGCTTCGTTACCCCAACCTAAATGCGCATATTTGCATTTTAGGTTACATGCAGCCATCCATTCACCTCAGCGCTGGGTTTTAACTGCAATAATACACATATTTGCATTCGCAACTTACCTCGGCTTTTAGATGGGGTCCAAGTTTGCACTGCCTTGTGGTTGTGTGTCTTTGGGGGAGTTATGTCGGATTTTGACGTGTGGGCGGAGCTTTGAGGGTAGAATAATGTGATTGGCCCATTTCCTGATTTTGCACCAATCCGCTGCCTCCTTCATTCACGCTGATTTTAGTTTGAAGTCTCTCTCTGGAGCACCGCAGAGAAAGCTTCTTAATACAAATTCATTCCTCTATTTATATATATATTCCTTTCCCTCTGTAGCCTTGTCCCATTCCCCCCGCGCTCCCACTCGGTTTGTGTGTTATATTAGTCTGTAGAGCTCCGCAGATAAGATTTATAGCTTCCTTGGCTTCTACTCTTTATCATCATATAAGGGATAATGTGATAGTGTGCATGTGTGCATTAATAACACTATAAAAAAATAATAATTCAGGAAATAAATCGCTGTTGCTGCTACAGTGTGATGCTCTTTACCTACATTCGAATCAATGAAAAATCAGGTTTTTATTTAATGAGCTATCCCACTGTTGTATAGACGAGGGCTAATACAGTAGGTCTTGACTAATGAGTGAAAAGCATATTACATGTCAGACATTTTCAGACTAAGCACAGGAGTGGGAGAAGCTCCTCTGCTCTTCTGACTTAAGGCCAGAAGAACAGTTCTTAAAATCTCAATCCTATGAGCTCTTACCTAGGAGTAAGACCTAGTAGGACTTACCTGGGAGGAATAGGCGTAGGACTGCACTGTTAAGTCCACTTCCTGGACATGGATTCTGCTGGTCAAATCATAGCAACGACCACCAAACGTTCATGGAGAAAGCTATCTCCGCCCAATGCTGCCCTGTGCTATCCTCAGAAAAGTGGTAAGATGCTATTTTTTTATTTTTTTATTTTGGATCCGTCAGTGTTTCTTCCTGTGTGACCTCAGGCTTAGGGATGGGAGAATGAGCTTTGCCCAAAGAATGTGCTCATGTTCCCATTTGGGGGTGTGAATGGGGCACATTCTGATGTTTAGCAAACTGAAATGAAATTCTCATACGTCCCTTCTGTTGCTTTAAGGACAGAGGTCCTAACAAGAAAGCCTGGTGTTATTTAGAAATATTGGAATGAGAGACTTGTGTAATTGTGCAATTCCGCTTTACCATAGTGGAATCTAGTGGTTGTATAATGAAATGTAGTAGAAAGGCAGAGGAAGAAACTACCTGGAAAAAATCATGTGTAAAGAAGCTGATCTTAGTATCACAAAGAAACCAGAATGCCCATTGTCTCTTGCAGTGACTCCTTTAATCACATACAAGACTTTGAACATGTAGCGGCTGGTTCATAGGCTGCTGCTCAAATCGGACTGCGATACTAGAGAAACGTTAGGGTTACAAAGCGCTGACTGATGGATGCCAGATTCAAACCTAGGTGAAGAAGGTGGTGGTTTTTGCTCTGGATCAGAATTGATGGAAAGTGTGGATGACTAGAAACTTACCTTGCAGAAGAAATAGGCCACTGCTGAAGTCTCCCTCTGGTTACAAGTTTTTGCATCAAATGTGCTTGAAATAGAATGAGTACAACAATGGTCAAATTGTGCTTTGGAAAAGGGAAAGACAAGACCAGGCACGCAGGCAAAAAGACAACAGGTGAAAGCAGAAGAATGCAGATTAAAAGAAAGGGCATTGGCAATAGCAGTTAGGGGCACAAGATGAGAGTTAAAATATCTTTAGTTCAAATACCAACTGAGACATAATCTAATGAGTCACTCAGCTGCTTCACTGTAATGTGCAGTTTGGTGATGACAATAGTGGCCTACAAAACAAGGTTGTGGTGAGGATTGTTCTGATAATGTACACAAAGCATTTGCATTACTTAGGAGAAGGGCCACATAAATGTTAGTGTTTATTGTTTCATTGTTGCTTGCTTTTCTGATGATTAAATGCCTAGATTATCCTGTATTGGTGTATGCCAGGTATCTCTTCTGAGTGAGTTTTCTGCGGCTATGCATGGATCAGGAGTTACACCAATGTAAACAAGAGTAAAGTTTGGCCCTTAATTACCTTTCTCAAAGATTAAAAAAAAGAAGGTCTGTGGACTTGAAAACCGTTGATAAAAGCATAAAACAATTTGTGGAAAGAACATGGAGGTAATTTATTTCTTGATTACATTTTTATACCGCCCAATAGCCGAAGCTCCCTGGGCGGTTCACAAAAATTAAAACCATAATAAAACAACCAACAGGTTAAAAGCACAAATACAAAATAGAGTATAAAAAGCCCAACCAGGATAAAACCACGTAGCAAAATTGATATAAGATTAAAATACAGTGTTAGAACAGTAAAATTAATTAAGTTAAAATTAAATGTTAAAATACTGAGAGAATAAAAAGGTCTTCAGCTGGCGATGAAAGGAGGAGGAGGCGTTCCTTCAAATAACCTGGCCTCAAACTGTTTAGGTCTTCAAATGTGAATACCAACACTTTGAATTGGGCCCGGATCTGGACTGGCAGCCAATGAAGTTGTAAAAGGACTGGCGTAATGTGATCTGGCCAGCCTAGCAATGTTTCTAGGGGGGAAATGTTTGGCTTCAATGCCCAAATTGTTTATGTACATTGCCCTGAAGTTTCTTCTTCTGTTGCAGGAGAAGGCTGATAATAAAAAAGTTGTAATAAAATTAAGGGAAAAACAACAACTCATCTCAAAATTCATCTTAAGGTTTGCACTGACAAACAGCAAGCCAACAAAATTACATAAAATCTTAACCTTAGTTATCAGTAGACATTGAACTTTCAGTGTGTAAGCTTCTGTAGACATGACAATTACACATTAATGATCACACAATTTAATGTGAGGGGGAAAGTAAGCGGTTCTTCAGACATTACCTCAGTGAAATGATGATGATGATGATGATGATGATGATGATGATGAAGAAGAATCTGAGTTCACAATTACACTAATTAGTTAAAGAGGAGTAACTTTGTTTTGCTGTTGATTATAATAACACAAGGCTATAAGGAAATACACAGGTCGCTGTTTGACTGTTGCAGGTAAATGCTATATTTACAAAATGTGAATGTAGTAATGTCACATTAGAGCTTTATTCTGCTGTCTAAGTTGGCGTGATTTGGAGACCTTCACAAATATTCCTCCTTAGGTAAAAACTCCAGACATCCCAGGTGCAAAAGTTTCAACAAAACTAGCAAAATCCTCCAAATGGGCTGTGGAAATTGACATTCTCAAGGTGCCAACTTGCCACTGAATTCAACCTAAGAGAAAAGGAGAAATTTGGAGGCACTGGAATAGATGCTTTCTGAGGAATGTGATAGAAGTGTTAGGAGTTTAGATCTGAGGAGTGAAATTTCTTAGATGGATTTCATTTGACACCTTAGTTATGAATACGTTCGAATAAGAAATGAAGATCATATCATGATTAGGCATAGATCATAGAATTAATTGGAGATTTATAAGGAGTTCAGATTACTAGGGTTGGGCAATAGGATTTAACAGGATTTTCTATTCTTGCATACATTATTGAAATAGTAAATTCGTCAGAAAACCTGTTTCAGTCAAGCAATGGAATGGTATCATAGAAGTATCTTCGGAATAAGAATGAACCATATTTTCTGCCCAGCACTAGTTCATGTTCATGGTTGCATGAACTGAGCCTGATGGAAAACAAGATATTACATTAGTTGTCCATTATAGATTATGAATGAATGAGAAGGTCTAAGCGACAGATGAACTCTTAGCAGAACCATTTTAATGGATAATTAAAATGGTGCTGTTGATATGCACCTGATACAATTTGAGTAACTATAGAATCAAGTAGGGCTGTGCACGGACCCCCCACTCCGCTCCGCTGCCGATCTGCAAATTGCGGATTCTGCCCGCTCCGCCTCGATCCGCCTAGGGTCCGCTCCGCTCTGCTGAAGAGCTTCGGCTCCAAATCGGAGCTCCCATCTTGCGGCCTACACTTCCAGGTTGAGCCGCGGGCTCTAGTGAAGCTGGTGATGGGCCACGACAGACGCAGGTAAGACCCCCCTCCCCCTTGCCCACTTACCTGGCTCTGCCGCTGTCGCCGCAGCTGCTTCAACTGAGCCCAAGGACTCAAACAGAAAGACCAGGCCGCACTTGGGTGGGAAGCCGGCTGTTGCGAGGGGGAGGAGCAGAATAGAGGCACCCCTCATGGCAAAATGTAGACCATGTGAGGTAGGGAGGGACTGTGCCTATAAAAGGCAGCCCACCCAAGGCATCGGCCTCTTTCATTTCATAAATGGAACTGCCCTTTCCTGACTTTTTTCCCCCTCCCCTGGCCCATACTGCCTCGGAACCTAGAGGTTCTATTACATCATCGTGGCTAGCAGGCTTGGATAGAATGGCCAGGTTTGCACATAAGGGAGGACTGAGGTGCAGGCCAAATAAGCCACAATGGCTTATTTCCTCTCCCTGTGTGTGTCGGTCTCATGGTGGGAGGATTAGCCTAATTACCCCTGGGCAGCGTGGCTCTGGCGTGGGCTGGTCCATGAAGTCACGAAGCTCTCTGGGCAGTTCACAAAAGCTAAAAACAGTAAACTATATATATATATATATATATATATATATATATATATATATATACACACACACACACACATACACACACACACACTTTAAAAACCATCAGAGATGTAACAACAACAGCATAAAAACAGCAGCATCCATTTAAAACAACAATTCTTGGGTCCATTAAAAAACAAACTTCGCGTTCAATGCCATTAAATGCCTGGGAGAAGAGGAAAGTCTTGACCTAGCGCCTGAAAGATATCAGGTCAAGGATTTATCTGAACAAAAATAATATTACACTAGCTGATTCTCTCCTTAAAGTAGACTAATATGTGAGCATTAATACACCCAGCAAGTAAGATTGCACCTTTTATTGGATGTTTCTTCACTTAATACTGGAAGCACACTTTCAGGTTATGCTAAATGCTTCTTCAGATTTAGGTTATGAGTTTGAAACTAAACATCACACTTGGATAGTCAGGCTGATGGTTACTTCATTGCAGAGCATTATGTGCCACTTAGTTGCAGAGCATTATATGGCACAGGGATAACCTGGTGAGTTCAAATGTTATGCTTGAATATCATGGATGATGTCACAATCAGGATACACTTTAAGTTCTGGCAAAGTGTAAAACAGTTCACAGTCAGACTGAGTCTGAATGCAGTAAAAATGGGTCTTCGTAACAGGTATTGAAAAAGGTTTATTTTGGAGCTATATTAACTTTTACTTAGGGCTGGTTTGCAGATTGGATTTCCAATTCATAACCCACCAAAGCTAAGGGCAATTAATACACATTTTAAACACTTTTCCCATCAAAGAGCCAACCTTATATGAGAGTGGTTTGGTGAGATCCACAAAACCATATTGAAGATTTAAATATGGTTAAATATGCATTGTGATCTTGGAAAGCCAGACCCACAGGATAATATCATTTTCTGTTTTATATTATCATATAAGGAAGACTTTTCCGAGACTTCAGCTGAAATGGTTATGAAATTCACCTTTACAGCCATACTCCAAGCAATACAAGGGAAGTTACTTAGTCATGGTCTGCCTATAATTGTAGGTCTTCAAAACTACATCCATACCGTGACACTAATTTATTTTATCCTCACTGTGATCGTCATGGTGATAGTTTAATACTTCAATTCTTTGTATTGAAATGGAAGGGGTTCTCCTACTGGTTGTATAGGACCACGTATTTGACAGAGAAGAAGCCCATCAATGGAAGCTTCCTAAGGTTTTAGCTAACATTGCTGCCAAGGGGGGTTCTGAGTGCTAATACAGAGACTTCACTCTGGGGCCTCATCTACACCAAGCAGGATATAGCACTATGAAATCAGTGTGAAAGTGGTATCTAAAAGGCAGGAGCCACACCAAGCAGGATATAGTGGTATGAAAGCAGTATAGGGTATGTATCAATGGGCCCCAACAGTTGTCAGTGCACTTCAATACCGCTATAAAGCAGTAGTGTGGCTCCTGCCTTTTAGATACCACTTTTCATAGTGGAATATCCTGCTTGGTGTAGACGAGGCCTGGATGATAAAGGAAGGCTGGAATAAAATATGGTGCAGCAATCAAGAGGGGTCTCCACTAGGGTTGTTGACAGCACCCAACTGGGTCCTGGAGGCTAATGGACCTCCCCCACGTCTGGCCTTACATTTGGTTCTGGAAATCCTTTGTGGAAGGGAGGGCCAACTGGTTAGCATCAATTTGGTGTTGGTGCTAAGTAGCAGCGTTCTGTCTTTCTTTCTTTGTTTCCACAAGCTGATATGAAATTTTGAAAGAAGTTCTTGATCTACTTTCATTGCACAAAAATGTCTTATAACATTTCTTTGGGTTACAGCAACTCTCATCACAACTCTGGCATTTTACACGTGTTTCATTTTGCAACACTTCTGCAGGTTTTTCTCTTCGTTAAGAAGGCTAATGAACTGGAGGAGTCCCCATGTGTATCCAAAGGATGATTTGGGTGTATCTGGTGAGGATCTAAGTCTTGTACTTCTGGTGTCTAAGGATTGGCTTAGGCAGAATTGGGGTTTCATACCTTTGAATTGCTATTCCATCAGTAGGAAGTCTCTTTGGGATAAGATTTGATACGCATCCAGTGTTTTATTAAACTAGAAATCATACCTTTTGACTATATTCCACATCATCTGAACACATCATTGCCCTGCACTGCTGTGGGTGGCTTCTGCAAACATTAAGGCAGGAGCCACACCAAGCAGGATCTAGTGGTATGAAAGCAGTATAGGGTATGTGTCAATGGGCCCCAACAGTTGTCAGTGCACTTCAATACCGCTATAAAGCAGTATTGTGGCTCCTGCCTTTTAGATACCCTTCCAAAATTCAGCTACAAGTGCAGATTAGCCACTGAATTCTGCCTCTTGGAACAGAGGGAGTCTGTACATGCCAAGAGACACTGTTGTTGTAAGGGAGCCTTTGTGTTTCGTCAGGCTTTTTGAGGAAGAGAATCACTAAGCCCAGAGAGGACACCAATGGGCCCCACCTGTCCATTCATTCACCAATTTAGGATTGCCATGTTTCAGACTTTGCCTGAGATTGAATCCAGGGGCAGGGCTGTCTCATTCTGATGGTGACAAAAATAAATTGCAGGGATAGCCCAACAAACTTGTCCATTTTATGGAATAGCTAGGCAAACTTTTGGGGTTTGAGTGCTGTACTGGCCCTTGATGAAATGTTCAAGGGCTGCACGAGTGAGCAGGGTTGATGGTGAGAATGGCAGTGGTGGGTGGGGTAAGACCTACAATTCCCATTCATTTCTCACACACTCATGAATTCTCTCCCTCTCTTACGCACACGCACACACACACACACGACTCGTGGCTGTCCTTTCTCCTCTCTGACAACTCTCCTACTCTGATCTTGGGTGACTTCAATATCCATGTGGATGACCCTCACGATGCTGCAGCTCTACGATTTCGCTCCTTATCTTCCTCTTACGATCTTAAGCTCTGCTCTGAAGCACCCACTCATTCCCTTGGACACTGTCTGGATCTTGTCCTCACTCGGAACTGCTCTGTCCTGGACTTTTCTATTGCTGACTTTCCTCTGTCAGATCATCATCTAGTCTCTTTCAATATCACTCACAATCCCCCTCCTTCACGTCCCGCTTCACGCCCTTGTCGTGACCTGCATTCTATCAACTACGAGGCTTTTTCTCAGTCTTTAGCCTCCTCTCTCCCTTCTGTCTACACAGCCGTCTCCTTGGACTCAGCCGTCTCCTCCTTTAACTCCTCCTTATCTTCAACTCTTGATAATCTTGCTCCATCTACAACTCGGATAGTTCGCCCCTCTCAACCCCAACCGTGGCTCACCTCTTTCCTCCGCTACCTTCGCTCTTGTTCCCGGGCAGCCGAACGCCTGTGGCGTAAGACCAAGGACTGGGCGGACTTTGTCCACTACAAATTTGTTCTCTCCTCCTTCTCTTCTGCCATTTCACTGGCCAAACAGCAGCACTACTCAACGTTGATCCAGTCAAATGCTAAGCACCCTCAGCGGCTCTTCGCGTCCTTCAATTCTCTTCTGAAGCCTAATCCGCCATCTCTCCCCGCCTCTCTGTCTGCCAACGACTTTGCCTCTTTCTTCAATGCTAAAATCCAAACTATACGCTCAGATCTAGCCAACTCTGCTCCGCTTCCAGCTCCTGCCCCTCACCTGTCAGTTCCTCCTTCAACTCTCTCGGCGTTCCCTTCGGTCTCAGCTGATGAACTGTCTAAAATACTGCGCTCATCGAAGCCTTCCACTTGTTCCCGTGATCCGATTCCCTCTCACGTCTTTATTAATCTTATCCCCGCTATTCTCCCGTCCTTGCTTCACATCATTAATTCTTCTCTGTCCTCTGGTTCATTTCCTTCTGCTTTTAAACATGCTACAGTCTCTCCCATTCTCAAAAAACCCACTCTTGATCGACTATCACTGTCTAACTACCGACCTGTCTCCCTCCTGCCCTTTGTCTCAAAGATCCTGGAACGTCTGGTCTACTCTCGTTGTCTTGACTTTCTCTCTAATAACTCTGCTCTGGATCCCTTTCAATCTGGCTTCCGTCCTTTGCATTCCACTGAAACAGCCCTTACCAAGATCACCAATGATCTCCTTACTGCCAAGTCTAAAGGCCATTATTCCATTCTTATTCTCCTTGATCTAACCGCAGCCTTTGACACGGTTGATCACGATCTTCTCTTAGATTCCCTCCATGACCTTGGACTCTGTGGCTCTGTCTATAACTGGTTCGCCTCCTATCTAGAGGGTCGCTCTTTCAGCGTGTCGGCTAACGGCAGCTCGTCCTCCTCTTTTCCCCTTTCAGTTGGGGTTCCGCAAGGCTCGGTGCTTGGCCCGTTGTTGTTCTCTCTATACATGCTGCCCTTGGGCAAGCTTATTCAATCTCACGGCCTCCAATATCACCTGTATGCCGATGATACACAATTATATCTTTCATCTCCGGAACTTTCTCCAGATGTTCACGATCGTATCTCAGCATGTCTTTCAGATATCTCAGCCTGGCTGCTTCATCGTCGTTTGAAACTTAACATGGCAAAGACTGAATTGCTTGTTTTTCCTCCTAAACCTTCTCCTCACCTCTCATTCTCTCTTACTGTCAACGATGTCACGCTTACTCCGGTCAAGGAAGCTCGTAGTCTTGGCTTTATATTTGACTCCTCGCTCTCCTTTACTCCTCACATCGAGGCTGCAGCTAAATCCTGTCGTTTCTTCCTATATAATATTGCCAGGATTCGACCATTTTTGTCTGTCTCTTCTGCCAAGACTCTCGTTCACGCACTGGTTATCTCTCGGCTGGACTACTGCAACCTTCTTCTCTCTGGCCTTCCTTCGTCTCACATCAGTCCGCTGGTCTCTGTCCACCACTCTGCCGCTAAGATCATCTTCCTGGCCCGCCGCTCTGACCATGTCACTCCACTTCTGAAATCTCTTCATTGGCTTCCAATTCACTCCAGAATCCAATATAAACTTCTCCTGCTGACCTTCAAGGCTCTTCACGGTCTAGCTCCTCCCTATCTCTCCTCTCTCATCTCACACTATCGCCCCGCCCGGGCTCTCCGCTCCTCTGATGCCATGCTTCTCGCCTGCCCAAGGACCTCCACTTCCCTTACTCGGCTTCGTCCTTTTTCTTCTGCTGCCCCTTACGCCTGGAACGCTCTTCCAGAACACTTGAGAACTACAAACTCAATCACTGCTTTTAAAACTCAGCTAAAAACTTTTCTTTTCCCTATAGCCTTCAAATATTGAGTTTGTTCTGACTCTATACTATTAGCTTTACCCTACCCGGTGCCTGTTTACACTTCCCTGTGCCTGTTTGCATTCTCCTTCCCTCTTTATTGTTAACTACAACTTATTAGATTGTAAGCCTATGCGGCAGGGTCTTGCTATGTACTGTGTTATCTGTACAGCACCATGTACATTGATGGTGCTATATAAATAAATAATAATAATAATAATAATAATAAAGATCACTGTTTCCCCACTGCTAATACAAAATTAAATTGAAGGGTGGCCCAGACTAGGAGTGGGCACTGCTGGAGCCCCAATGCCCCATCATCTGTCCAAAGATGACATGTATTGGTGCCAGGCCTGGCTGTGTCACTACATTCGGTATTAGCTGAGGCTTTGGAACAGACTTCAAGAGCAACCTTCCATGAAAGGGGGATAGCAGCCCTTAAGTTCTGAAGGTAGAAAACATGAGAGTTATGGGTCACAGGCATCTTTTTAAGGTAGGAGAGATCTAAAAAAAGCAAGAACTTGTTACTTGTGACTTGTTACTTATCCTTCTAGAAAAGGAGGTAGAAGTGCACATACGAGACATGATAAGGACACGCTGTCCTGTTGAACAAGAAGTCCTTGAAGTGTTTTCTGTAACTGATCTGTTAGTGTCACTTGCTGTAGGTCTTTTGTTTTCTCTTTCTTCCTAGATGCACAGCTGTGCTTTACACACCTCCAGAATTTGGGGTCAAGTAACACCAACACCTTGGCCCATTCTAACCTCAGCCTATGGGCCATGAGGATCACTCAGCCTGTGGTAGTCTTAACGAGTGCGTGCAACTACCTGCAGCAGTTTTATGGGGTACAACTCTTCTTAATCTTTTTAATATGGTATTTCTACTTGCATACTGGGCAACACTTTGGCCATAGCTAGACCTAAGGTTTATCCCTGGATCGTCCAGGGGTCAAACCTGTTCATCTAGGTGACACACAGGGGATCCAGTGCTCAGGCAGGGGCGAACCCTGGATGATCCCAAGATAAACCTTAGGTCTAGCTGTGGCTTGAGTTTCTGAACAACTCCTTGCTTTTTGTAAACCTTGGATGAGTGTTCCTTTCACAGAAAAGTATTGGTTGATTCTTTGGCCTACAAAGAAAAGACAAATTACACGCTGGCAGAAGAGACTACCAGCCACATTGGCAGCACAATCCACTTGCTCTTTAGAAGCTTTGTTTTAAATTCATTTTTGTGACTTTACATTTGCATACAACCCATTTTTGGGATGATCCCCTTCAGTTCAAGGGGACATAGGCCTTAGCTAGACCTAAGGTTTATCCCAAGATTGTCCCAGGGTCATCTCTGTTCATGTAAATGACACACAGGGGATCCGGGGAGCAGGCAGGGACGATCCCAGGATAAATCTTAAGTCTAGCTAAGGCCATATTGAGCTGGGGCACTATTATTTTATTTTAACACCCACTTCCATTGTTTTAAAAAACGTTTAAATGTCTTGTTTTTATTCTTAGGCTCTAATCCTAAACATGGCTACTGTGGGGTAAAATGCATTGATCGTGATGGGCTTACTTGGGCATGGGATTGCATGGTTAGACCTTTCTTATTGTGGGGTTTTTGTTTTTGTTTTTTAGCAAATAGAAATCTTGGATTTGGTGTTTCCCCCTCTTTCTCTCTTGGAGACACGGGGACACACACACACACAAGCAAACTGAGAAATTATTGATTTCATTTGAATTCTTACTCATTTTTAATCCTATGCAGATCGCACCAGTACACCGGATGCGCATCAATGAACTTCTGCCATCTTTTATCAAGTCGGCCAGCGAAATAAGTGGCAATTTGGCCATGAACCTGCTCCATCTTGCCATGGAGGACATTGATAAGAAAACAGTGAGTATCGCAATGGCAAGGTTGGACATTTATATGTAGTCTGGCCTGTTTGGAGATTCTGTGAAAAACGCATGCCTCCTCATTCCAAAAATGCAGTCTCACCAGTCCAAATTGTTTGGAGGAACATGCATACGATTTGGTGAGCCATGCACTGAGAGAAACCAGGGTTCTGCTTCCACATGTTCCTATGGCTATGGTGGCCCCTGGATGAATTTAAAGAACTTTGCAAGGAGGTTCGCACAGAGTCCATGTTAATATTGAGAGTTAATGTCACACTGCTTAATTTGTGACATTAACTAGCTGAGCCCCCACACCCATTAATTTGATGGGTGTGGGGGCTCAGCTACTCTGGTTCACTTGTCAATCTTCTTCATAATCCCAGATCTGTGTATAAGGTGTTGTGGGAGGGGGTCCTTGGCGGGAGATAAAAGCCACGCCAGTTACAGGCCAAAAAGCACTCTGTGCTTGCTTTCCCACCTCCTACCCCTTGTTTTCATAAGGCCCACTGATATTGGAATGCAGGTTCCCAGATTGAGCCCTGCTTTGATTTAAGCCCTATTCCAAACATTGCCACTTGATTAACCTGTTCTGAAACTCCTCCCCTTCTTCCTTAGATGAAGCCTATGCAACTTGTGACCCACTAAGCTTAATGTACCCCATTTGCCCTGTATAGTGGCCCATGATGAGCTTGAGAAATCTCCTGAACTTGCTGCCTGCCTAGGACTGCAAGCAGGGAGGCTGCCAAGGTCCTGATGCGGTACAATACATGGATGGTGGGGTTCCATTAGCTTGATAGATCCAAAGTTGTGAGGCCTGCCTTAGATGGTTCCCAAAAGGGTATGCCGATCTCTCTTTGTGCTGTAGGATCTTCAGAATCTGTACAACGATGCAGCTGGAGCCATCGTCGAAGCTCTCTGGAGCTACATCCCAGCAGAAGTCCTCACCAAGCTGCTGGAGACTTTCCAGGGCCAGCTGTTATCAGATCGCAGCTCCTGGAAAGTGCTCAGGACACTTGCCTCCAAAGGTAGAAGAGGGTCTCCCACCATGTCACTTTGATGTTTGCAGGAGCACAGATTTCGTATTACCATAACAGCAGCAGTGAATCTCTTCATATGTGTGCAGCTCACTGAGGCCTAGGCCTAATTTACCCCAAGCAGGATATTGCACTATGGAAGTGGTATGAAAGCGGTATATAAAAGGCAGGAGCCACACCGAACAGGATATAGCACTGTGAAAGCAGTATGTGGTTTGTGTCAATGGGCCCCAACAGTTGTCAGTGCAGTTCAATACCACTATAAAGCAGGAGTGTGGCTCCTGGCTTTTATATACCGTGTTTATTTATTTATTTATTACATTTTTATACCGCCCAATAGCCAAAGCTCTCTGGGCTGTTCACAAAAATTAAAACCATAATAAAACAACCAACAGGTTAAAAGCACAAATACAAAATACAGTATAAAAAGCACAACCAGGATAAAAACCTCGCAGCAAAATTGATATAAAATTAAAATACAGAGTTAAAACAGTAAAATTTAAATTTAAGTTAAAATTAAGTGTTAAAATACTGAGAGAATAAAAAGGTCTTCAGCTGGCGACGAAAGGAGTACAGTGAAGGCGCCAGGCGGACCTCTCTGGGGAGCTCATTCCACAACTGGGGTGCCACAGCAGAGAAAGCCCTCCTCCTAGTAGCCACCTGCCTCACTTCCTTTGGCAGGGGCTCACAGACAAGGGCCCCTGTAGATGATCTTAAGGTCCGGGCTACATATGGGAGGAGGCGTTCCTTCAAATAACCTGCCCCCAAACCGTTTAGGGCTTTAAATGTCAATACCAGCACTTTGAATTGGGCCCGGACCTGGACTGGCAACCAATGAAGTTGTAAAAGGAATGGCATAATGAGATCTCGCCGGCCAGTCCCTGTTATTTATTTATTTATTTATTTACCAGTGACCAGCCTGGCTGCCATATTTTGGACTAATTGAAGTTTCCGGACTAGGCACAGAGGTAGCCCCATGTAGAGCGCATTGCAGAAGTTGAGCAAATAGAAGGAAGAATCAGTGGGTAATGCGAAGAAGCCTTTGCCATCTTCAATTGGATCTTCCATGACCCAACTTTTAAAAGGAACTAAGCTTCTAGTTCTTATTGTTAAGTATCTTAGTTGGATAAAATGAAATCAGTGTGGGAGAAAATGACAGAAAGCTGGCCAAGAGAAGCTAATTCATGCAAATTCCTGCCACGGGTATCTAGATTAGATAGATGTAATACGCTCAATGTGGGCCTGCCTTTAGAATGTATTTGGAACGAGCAGCTGGTTCAAAAGTAGCTGCTAGATTGTACTGGGGCTGGCCATGTGGAGCATACAAATGCTGATTTTACATGTTCTTTGGCTTCTACTTGGTTTGCAAGCCCATTCAGTTGCTCTAAACATGCTGGGTCCAAGATACTTCAAGGACTGTCTTCTCCCATAGGAACCTGCCTGCCCATTAATATCTCCCACAGCAGCCTGCTCTGTGTTTCCCTCACTGTCTGAGGGTCAAGGAGGATTTTTTTTTTTTACTGCTGCTAACTGCCACATGGGGGTGTTTTCATCGGAGGGCCCAGCTGGGGAGAGAAGAATTAAACCTCCCCACACACTGCAGTTCCAATCCAGTTGGCAGGGAGTGTGTTTACTCTGAAATAAATAAATAATAGAAGGGGGGAGCAGCACACTAGTGAGTTAATGTAACGTGTAGTTTAACCCTGAAGTATAGCGAGTACTAACATGGGACCCCATTTTTTCACAGCCTATCACATTGTTTTGGGTCAGTTAAAGCTCCCAGACATATTGTAAATGGGAGGTTTCATGCAGAGCTCATTTTAGTTATTTTACAAGTCAGGCATGTTAGTTATTTGATTTGCCAGGTCTGATTTAGAAAGAAAACCTCACAGCCATCTTGTCCAATAGAACAATATTCCTAACCAATGCATTTCTTCTTCTTCTTCTTCTTCTTCTTCTTCTTCTTCTTCTTCTTCTTCTTCTTCTTCTTCTTCTTCTTCCACAGAACTTTTAGAGGAGGATTCCTCAAAAGCAGAGGAATGGAGGAGCAAACTGAAGAGGGTAAGGAAGGATCTCCACCTCTTGCATCTGGGTTGCTTTCGGTTGGGTTTAACGTTGACATCAGAGAACAAAGCATAGAATTGGGAACTTCGTGGTTCTCTCTACATGATGGTCGATTTAATAAATTATTCTGGAAGTTATGCCCAGGATGGGGCCCATTAATGGCAGGGAAGCCATATTGATGTTACACCCAGGGCAGATAAAATGTTTGCTTGTCTTATGAGGCAAAACACATGGCAGGTGAAACTTCTGCCTTGCAAAACTATCCATCTTCATCAGTGGCAGCTCTGCTTTGATGGACTCCTGCATCTCCCCAGCACTGTTATCTGAGGGGTTCCCCCCTTTGTGCCAGCATGGCATGGCCAAGGACTGCTGATCAGAATGTGGAGCTCTGAACTAGGCTTGCTGGGTAACAAGACCTGAGATGATAGAGAAGTGTCCCTGTGTAACTCATGCCCTCCTGGAGGCCTACTCTGACTAGAACCTGTGAAGTAGACTGTGGCATAGCCAGAACCTGTCAGCCTAAGCGTGGTGGTAGTCGGGAATGACTATTTCAGTGTCAGGGATACAATGGCCATCCTCAGAGCACCTTGACCTGAGATTGGAATCCAAAATAAAAGAGAGGAACAGAAGATGACAGGGCGCAATGGAAAGGCATGCTGGATCAAGCCTGTTCGGACAGTGGGAGGGTTAGACATCCATGAATGGTGAAAGGCTTGATTTCTTTTCCAACAGCTTGGCGCCAGATCCCTTCACTACCACCAGGAGAAGGAATTATCCGGAATCCTCCACCAAGTATTCAGGGAGGAGGGAAAGACCTCAAGGGATTCCGCCCTGCCAAAGGTCAGTGGAAGCTGTCTAAAGTTTATGGTGACCAAGCTCACCGTAAAGCAAGGTGGAATAGTCCAGTTTGGAGATGTCTTTCTAGATGCAGAGCCAGTATCTGCTTCTGTATTTTCTTTTTGATAATGAGGTTTGGTCCAGAGTGGCAGGGAGGTGTCTCTCTTTTTGTCTTTTTCTCTTCACAAATGAACAGGGGTACAGACTAGTGCTAATACAGCATGTTTAGACTATGACTAAGTTTAAGTGTGTGACATTGACATGACACGGAAGTCTTGCTCATTCATTCCTGCCTCCCCGTCCCTCCCCTCCCCTCCTTCTGTTATCTCCCCTATGTCAAAATAAAGATTGTATATTGACCAAAACCTGCACTTTGTAAACTACCATGAAGATGTAATGGTGGTACAATAATAGTAATATCCAACTTTCTTTAGGGCAAGATGAAATCATGAGATAATGGAGTCTATCTACATTTGCTGTCCCAATAAATGCAATCTTTGCCACTCCTTCTTGCAGCTCTTCCTGTACCAATATTATGGGGCCATTCTCCATGCCTCAGGAGATCATGCCCTCGTGGAGGAATCTCTGAACAACCTCCTGCAGTCATTGCTGACGAAACCATCAGATAAGGAGGTGAGAGGAATACAGCTGTCAGGCTTGGAACCGTAATATTTATTTTGAGCTCTATTTAGCATAATCATGATTATTAAAGTGTTACATTGATACATGCATTGATACATAACATTGATCCATGCATTGTATTAATATTTTACAACGTGAAACCATCCTGCACTTTTAGCTTCTTGCCTTCCATCCTGGTATGATTTGAAAAGGCCCTCAAAGTGTTGCTACAGTGACCCTCTCGGATTGTGACTGGGTTTGCAGCAAGCGGGAATTTACATCCTTTGAGATCCCTCCCCCTTCGGCATCCAGGCACCTGATAAGAGGGAACTTACTTCACTGCCAATTAAATACTCCTCCTGCTTCCCCATGTGTGCACGTTAGCAGTCCGCCCCTTAATCAGACCTGGGTATTTAATGCACTTCCCTACCTGCGCTACAAAGGAATATGTCTCTGAGCAGATCATAGGCTGAACAGAGCTTGGAAAGGAAACCATCTTCCCTCATACTTTGGAGAAGAGAATTTCTTGTTAGAATATGGGGAAGCATAGCAGGGGAGATCCACAGGCTTCTAGAGTGTTCTGTTTTCTCAGCCTTTGTGGGATGCACGATGAAATTATGAATGTGCGATGTCTCGAAGATATCGCGCATTGAACAGGGATCTGTGACCCCCATTCACAATGGAGCTATAAATGGAGCCCCGTGTCCCTTTTCATTCTGTATTTCTTGCCCTGGAGTTGGAGAGCAGAAAGGAAGCACACCCTGGCTTCCAAAATCCGCCAGGCGACTGAGGGACACTGGGAGGCTGCCTCTCCTGCTTCCCAGGAATAACACCATGCCAAGGGGGAGACCAACCTGACCCATCCTTCAGCCAGAGAAGGAGCGGTTGCAGGGAATTCTCTCCTCCCTCCTTGCCAGAAAGACCACTCAGCTCCTACTGCCTGTAGCTCTGCAACTACAGTATCAACAGAGAGAATGCTCTGGTCCCATCCATTGGCCAAATAGCCACCAAATAGTATTTGAGCAAGAACCCCAGGGAGAGAACACCCGCTTGGCCCAATGTCCATTTAAATGCCACTGCTATAGCTCAGTGCTTTGTTCTGGCCTTGAAAAACAATCTCCCTCCTCTTTACATTTTCCCTCTACTCCTTGTCTCTATTGTCTCTTTACTTTGCAACCTAATGGCAAGAACTGTCTCTCTTTTCAATTGTTGTGGACCACTTTGGGAGACAATAATTTGAAAATACATCAGATAAATGTTTTTCAGACTCTCAAGGAAATAGGAATCAACTGAATAACCCCTGATTCTTCCTAGGGCATTCTTTCTGCCATCGGGCTTATTGCATCTAGCCATATCGAGTCCGTTTTCAAAGTCCTGAAGAAGTACTCTTCAGAGGAGGTCCTTTCATCAGAACCTCATCAGGTATCATGTCAGAAAGATAATGCATTTGGGAAGAACTGTGAGCCAGCACACTAAGCATGTGCGAGAAGTTATGGTCTCTCCTCACTCACTGAACTGGGGCTCTGTACATCAGGGGTGGCCAGAAGATAGATCTCCAGATGTTTTTGACTTCAGTGTTTCATGAAGATCCATGTTCTGCTCACCCACCCCCAGCATAAATCAGGAGCTTCCAGGACAAACCTGACGACTAATCATGTATCATGATGGCCTGCCTGATGCTTGTTTACGTGGTCGTAGCCAGGCAGGCAAACCAGCCAGCCTTTGGAGGGCTTTTTAGCAGGATGACTTGAAGGAGCTTCAAAGTGTGCAGGCACTGGGAAGTTCATTTGTGAATTGATGTAACATAGGGATATCCTGTTCGTGAGATTTGATCCCTGATGGCTTCTTCATACTTGCACATAATTGTCGATTAACATCACTATACAATTTGATTAGCTAGGGAAGTTCTAAGTAAAAAGTCACTTTTACCAGTTAAGGCTGAAATCCTATACTAGGGATGTATGAGAACTTCCTTCACCTGTGAAAATGTGAGGAAAGCACCCTGAATGCAAACTTGTGCATTCTTGAGCTTGCCATCACTTTTGGAAGGGTGTATCCGTTTTGAAAAATGCACACTCTAACATGAGCATTTTTCAAAAAAGGACACATTTTTACACCATGGTTAATGTGGTGTGGGGGCATTTGCATTCTTGCTTGAATAAGTGTACATTTTCCCTGTTCGGAGATGTGCACACATTTACGTGAAAATAACTTCCCTGAGGCTTACTTCCGAGTAGTCATGCATATCTGCACCGTAAGCTTTTCACATCTTCACATTACAAAATTCTGACAAGTTTCTTAATAGCACTAGAGGGACTTAAAAGATATTCTCTGTCTATTCCACTTAGGATAACATCCAGAACATACTGGTGGAGTCTATTGAAAAGATTGCTTCAACAGTAAGTGTCAATTTGAAGGGATGGTTGCCTGTTTGACTCAGCTTTTACGGTACCAAACGTATTTCGATAATCCTTATATTTTAAAGTTTGGGATACCATGAATTGCCATTCAATGTAACTAGAGGGGATGGCTTCTTAAGAGGAAGCCAAGGACTGGGGAGTGATATGAACTGTACAATAAGCGGGCAGTGCTGTGAAGTCGTTTTTCAAAACAGGCTCTTGGATTTGCACACCAAAAATCATTCCGACTCATTTCTGTACTAATCTGCAGGATACAAATCCATGGCTTGTTTTGTGTGTGGATTATCCAAAGGTGCACATGTATGCATTTGCTCTCCCCATCAGATAAAGCGACTGTGCACGTATTTGCCCACATGACGTGCCTTTTGAAACATGCACAATTTGGGGACAGATTTTTTTTAATTGATGGAACTTTAGCCCAGCTGCCCAAGAAAGTGCAGATTTCCAGTTACAACTGCATTCTGGAATGCGTTTTGGTCTGAGGGGTGTGCCAACTGGATAGGTCTGCAGTAAAATGGAGACCCAATTAAATTCTCATCTAGCCCTAGTGGCCAGTGCAGTTGAACCCACATGAGAACTAATGCTTTTTCCTTCATAACTCTTTCTCCAGGAAAGATACGGAAGCCTTTTCCAAGTTCGGCCCTTTAAGAACATGAATGAAGAGCACCAGTCTTGAAGAGGGATTGATGACCTGCAATTATTTAGGCTGTCAATTCAACTGGGGCGTCTCTCTCTTTCTTTCTCTCTCTCTCTCTCTCTCTCTCTCTCTCCTTTGCTAGACTTACCGTTAAATCTGCAACTGAGGAGGGGAAAGTCCACGATGCAACTATCCAGACATCACGTGTGGTGAGCTCAAGGAGAGAGCAGTCACGTCTGCCATTTTTTTTGTTTTCATGCGCACAGGTATTGGTTTTTTTTAAAAATTAAATTGATTTTCCTGCTCCCCCCACCCTGCCCCCGATGGGCGCAGCACTCCTGGGGAGCGCTGCACCCCATGCGCGGCTCCCAGCTACCTGCGAGTAACTGCGCGGGGCCGGGGTCAATCCACAGAAACGGGCCACACCTTCCGCGGTCCTGGGCTCAGCTTGGGACTGTGGAGAAATCGGGCCCACAGGCCTTTGCTAGACCAGGCTATATCCCTGGCGTATAACCGGGATCACCCCTGTGTGTCCAGATAATGCACAGGGGATCTCAGGCTCCGGCAAGGATCAACCCTGCCTGGCCTCGGGATATAGCCCTACACTTTGGGACTTCTTTTGCCACGGTGCCGGGCTGAGCCCGGGACCGCAGAAGGTGTGGCCCGTTTCCGTGGCTTGACCCCGGCTCCACGCGGTTACTCGTGCGAGGCTGGGAGCCGCGCACATGGCGCAACACTCTCCAGGAGCACTGCGCCTATCGGGGGCAGGGTGGGGGAGTGGGAAAATCAATTTAATTTCTAAAAATAAATTACCTGTGTGCACGAGCGTTCGTGCGCATCATCCCTTTAAGAAAACAAAAAAATGGCGGATGTGATGGCTCTCTTCTTGAGCTCGTCACACGTGACGTCTGGACTAGCGCAACAGCCTACGATAGTTGCATCGTGGTCAATCCCCTCCTCCGTCGCAGATTTAACGGTAGGTCTAGCAAAGGCCTCTCTCTCTCTCTCTCTCTCTCTCTCTCTGACACACGCCTGACTCCAAGCAGTAGCACAGCCTGTTTTTTGAAGTGATGACACAATGTACTGCATGTATGAAAAAAAATATTAACATATTGTACATTAAAAAATATAAAGGTTTTATTGACTTCAGCTTCATTCTGTTTCATTATTACTGTTGGATCCTGGATTGGATCTGGTTTTTCTTTTTCCACTATTTTTCCAATTACCTGGAGACCTGAAGAAAATGAGGAGTCAGCAGAACATGCAATTCCCTCAAATGTCAAGGTGTCAGCTGGACAGTTATTGAATTGAACACCACAGGAGTTAACAGAGGCCGGATCAGAGTTAGAAACGCAGCCAGAACAGAAAGAGGAGGCGGCATTTATCCCCCCTCGCTCTCAGAGAGCAAATAAAGGAGTCCCGCCAAAGCGGTTTGCCTCTGAAGCCTTTAATATAAGCTTTGAGCCGAATTCTTACGCAGATGTACAAAGATTCGGTTCTTTAGAAAGGCAGAAATGGCTAGAAGCCATGGAAAGTGAGTTGAAAAGCCTAAAAGACAATGAAGTTTTTCAAGAAACAGTTTTGCCTCCAGGGCAGAAGTCTGTAATGTGTCGATGGGTTTTTAAGCGCAAACAGTTAGAGACAGGGGAAGAAAAATTCAAAGCCCGACTTGTCGCAAGGGGTTTTAATCAAGTTAAGGAGGTAGACTATACCTCAACTGTAAAAGCAGAAACTTTAAGATTATTTTTAACTATTGCAGCAAAAGAAAAGTTAAAAATTAGGCAATATGATTTCCAAACTGCATACCTGAACGCCCCAATTCAGGAAAAAATATACATGAGAAAACCTGAAGGTTTTGAGTCAGATGACAACAAAGTTTGGTTCCTGAAGAAAGCAATTTATGGCCTTAGACAGAGTGCCAGGTGTTGGAATTCTGTCCAAAACACCACTTTGGTAAGTGAGATGGGATTTGAAAGGAGCTGTGTCTGTACACAAAGGGGAGTGGTCAGAATTATAAAGCTCTCATCGTTTTTGTTGATGATGTTTTGATTGCTTGTCCTAGTGATGCAGAGGTCCAGAAAGTTGCAAATCAGCTTGGAAGCAGGTATAATTTGAAATCCTTAGGTCCAGTGAAGAATTACCTAGGAGTAGAAGTTAAACTAGCAGAAGACGGAGGTTTTTTGCTCAGTCAGAAGCAAAACATTCTAAAGCTGCTAGAGGATTTTGGAATGCAGGATTGCAAAGGGGTCAAAAGCCCCATGGAATTGGATATCCAGAAAAACCTGCAAGGAGAAAGTTTCAGTGATCCAAGCCTGTATCACTCTGTGGTGGGTATGTTATTGTATTTGGTAAGCTGGTCAAGGCCAGATCTGTCTGCTGCGGTTGCTATCTTAAGCAGGGGGGATCCGCACGTCACTCCCAGAGCGCTTCTATGGGACCCCAGTGCACCCCGAAAACGATAGTCTGACTTCCCTGTAAAAGAAACGAGGAAGAGCCGTCCATGCCGCCGCCGCAGAGAGCTCTCCGCCGGCGAGGAGAGCTCGGCAAAAGAGCTCTCCTCTCGGCAAAAGCTTGGTGAGGAGAGCCCGCCTTCTTTTGCCGAGCTCTCCTTGTCAGCGGAGAGCTCTCCTCCTCCTCCTCGTCTTCGGCGGCATGGACGGCTCTTCCTCGTTTCTTTTACAGGGAAGTCAGACTATCGTTTTCGGGGTGCACTGGGGTCCCATAGAAGCGCTCTGGGAGCGACGTGCGGATCCCCCCCTGGTTCATTGCCAAGCCAACAGTGCCTGCTTGGCATGCAACCAAGAGAGTGTTAAGTACCTCAAAGGCACCTTAAATTACAGTTTGAAGTTATCTGCTGAGCCAGATAAAAAGCTCTTGAGTTATGTGGATTCGGATTGGGCAGGCTGTATAGAAGACCGGAAGTCAACGTCTGGAATTGTGCTAATGTTGGGAAAAGGACTAATCTCTTAGAAGTCCAGAAAGCAGGCTTTTGTCTCCAGATCTTCCTGCGAAGCAGAGTATGGGGCACTGTCAGAGTTGTGTGGAGAAATCACTTGGCTAATGCAATTAATAAAGGATTTCAAAATCCAAATTGAAACGCCAATCACAGTGTTCTGTGACTCCCAGGCATGTATTGCGTTGGCAAACGCAGACATGTTCAAGTCAAAATCCAAACACATTGCTATTAAGTACCAAAATGTGAAAGAACACATAAGTAGTGGAACTCTGAAGTTGTGTTATTGTGAGTCACAAGAAAACTTTGCTGACATATTCACAAAACCTTTAGGAGCTACAAAACACAGGGAGATTTGGGAAACACTAGGTTTCAGGCAGGATGAAATGTAAACGTCTGTACAAGTGTTGTGTTGTAAAAACTGTTGCGTAAAAATCAAAAGAACGGGTGTTGGATCTTGAAGAAAATGAGGAGTCAGCAGAACGCGCAATTCCCTTAAATGTCAAGGTCTCAGCTGGACAGTTATTGAATTATTGTATGGAAGCATTTTCATCAATTAATCAATTAGTGATTGCATGTTTTCATGTTTCTTATTCTTCATCTTACCCCATCTTGATGTATGCTGATGTGTATTGATCGTCTGTGAGTATTTGTATATATGCTGCCATAACTAAATTATTTCAACTGTCAGTAAAGGGTTTGCTTTTAACTTACAAAGAATCCTTTGCCTCATCGAGTCTTTGCTGCGTCCTAAACTGAGAGCCGCTGCTACTTCTGCTCAACTCTGGTTCAGAGTGTGATTTCCCAACAATTACGTATATTGGTTTTGGTATTTTCTTGTTTTGGTTTGCTATGCCTATTGGTTTTATACCTTTTAGGAATTATTATTATTTTTGCTCTGAACCACCTTGACAACTAAAGAATGAATGAAGGGATGCATACATTATATTTGCCCAGGAATGAATTGAAACAGCAACTACAGTTGCTTTAATTTGCTTAACAGCCCACTTCACATGCATATGGAAGAGGGATCCTTCCCATTTAACATAAAAAATAATTTAATTATTGCGGCTGATTTTCCATTTTAATTCTGTGTTCTCCTAAACTCTTAAGTTACTTTGAAGCTGTTGCTTTTATTTCAGCTGGGCTGAATATCACACCCTTCCCTTCCACAGGACCATTTGTCCCCTGCAGAAGGGGGGAAATGCCCTTAACTTGGGAGGGCAGGAGGGAATTAAATCAAATCACTTTCTGCAGTGCTTCCCATATAACTTTAGACACCATACTATTTCATTATCAAAACACGTGTTGGTTTAAGACCAGGGTTAAGGCTACCTCATGTTGCTCGAGTTTTGCTAGAGAAATCCTGGAAGGTGACCTCTTCCTGTTTGTTACTTCCCTCAGTAGCTGCAGGATGGGTTACTACCTCTGTTCTAGTCTGGACTAGAGTGTTACCTGTACCTTTAAGATACAGGTAGATAAAGACTAAACTAACACACCTGTCTGCAGAACTGGCCACCATTGAATCTGTTCAATAGAGTTGCTTGGGATTGAGGGTTGAGCTCCTTAATTAACATTTGGCTGTTAATTTGATCATGTTTCTGAAACTTTGTATTTGTTTTGCAGCCAAACTTCCTGGGGTGGGGAATTAATAAGTTTTTGGGACAGAAAGATTACTTAAGGTGTTTCAACTTTCCCTTACTCCCACCACATTGCTTGTGAATTGCAGCGAGTCCTAACAGAAAAGTCTCTGAGCCTTATCTGTTGCTATTTGCCAATAACTTTGTCTTATGTATGTTTTTTGGTTTTCACAGATTACGTTGCTTTTCTGAAGAAGCCAAAACATGGCAAAACAGGACTGAAATGGGTGCATGTTATACTTTGCCTATCTTGTAGAAAACCTGTGTTCAATGCACGCTCTCATGTTCTCTCCGTCGCCCAGCTGTTAAACCTCATTGCTTTTTGCACTTTATTTACGTCTTCATTTCATACTGAGTGTCTAGCATGTTTTGTGTAGACTCGTTCAATTTACTATTTTCTGTTTAATTGCATCTTTCCTATGTTATGGTTTGTCACGCATTATAATATTGTTTGTAGAGTTGTGTGCTCTTTAGCATTTATTTTTAATTGCAAATTCAACTGGTGCCCCCCTTTTATTGGACTGATGATTGGTTCTCAAGCCAGAAACGGGTGGGGGAGGAGGACACTGGAAACTCTGTGCTCCCTCCTTGGCGTGAGGATTACCAAGCGCAACCCTGCAGGAGGAAAACTGCAGGCTTTAGGGGCAACATGGTGTCAATGTGGTGCCGTCAAAGCAGCCCTCTTTTCTAGGAAGGAACTTTATTAGTAGTCTCTCCCAGGCAAGCTTTTTCATGTTACTGGGGCGGGGTTGGAAATGACCATGTGGGAGAAGGGACGGTGTAAAAGCCGGAACGGAACGGAACAGGCCGGAACAGCCCCATTATATTAAAAAACCATACCGAAAACAGTGGCATGTGTTAGCAACACTTGAGAACAATATTTTAGGATTAAAACCATACCAATATTATATCACTATTAACCCCAAAACTCCCAAAACGACGTCCGGAACAGAATGGGATGGCCGGAACGACCACTAGGGAACGAGCAATAACAACCAAACTCACCAGTCATGCATAACTAAATGGCAGGGATGCAATAGGCCACAAAAGTTGCCCCGAAACCACGTTCAGATACCCGTTCCGGGCAAAAACACGTATTGCACAAAACGGGCCGTAACGGCAGCTTCCCAATGAGATAAGTGAACCAAACTCACCAGATGCACATAACTAGGGGGGACAAATATAGAAAGCTCCAAAAGTTGCCCCGAAACCACGTTCAGATACCCGTTCCGGGCAAAAACGCGTATTCCGCAAAATGGGCCGTAACGGCAGCTTCCCAATGAGATAAGTGAGCCAAACTCACCAGATGCACATAACTAGGTGGGGCAAATATAGAAAGCTCCAAAAGTTGCCCCGAAACCACGTTCAGATACCCGTTCCGGGCAAAAACGCGTATTCCGCAAAACGGGCCGTAACGGCAGCTTCCCAATGAGATAAGTGAGCCAAACTCACCAGATGCACATAACTAGGTGGGGCAAATATAGAAAGCTCCAAAAGTTGCCCCGAAACCACGTTCAGATACCCGTTCCGGGCAAAAACGCGTATTGCGCAAAACGGGCCGTAACGGCAGCTTCCCAATGAGATAAGTGAGCCAAACTCATCAGATGCACATAACTAGGTGGGGAAAATATGGAAAGCTCCAAAAGTTGCCCCCAAACAACATTCAGATACCTGTTCCGGGCAAAAAAGCGTATTCCGCAAAATGGGCCGTAACGGCAGCTTCCCAATGAGATAAGTGAGCCAAACTCACCAGATGCACATAACTAGGTGGGGCAAATATGGAAAGCTCCAAAAGTTGCCTCGAAACCACGTTCAGATACCCATTCCGGGCAAAAACACGTATTGCGCAAAAACGGGCTGTAACGGCAGCTTCCCAATGAGATAAGTGAACCAAACTCACCAGATCCACATGACAAGGTGGGACAAATATAGAAAGCACTTTTTTTGCCCGGAACGGGTATCTGAACGTGGTTTTGAGGCAACTTTTGGAGCGTTCTATATTTGTCCCACCTAGTTATGTGCATCTGGTGAGTTTGGCTCACTTACCTCATTGGGAAGCTGCCGTTACGGCCGGTTTTGCGCAATACGCGTTTTTGCCCGGAACGGGTATCTGAACGTGGTTTCGGGGCAACTTTTGGAGCTTTCTATATTTGTCCCACCTTGTCATGTGCATCTGGTGAGTTTGGTTCACTTACCTCATTGGGAAGCTGCCGTTACAGCCGGTTTTGCGCAATACGTGTTTTTGCCCGGAACGGGTATCTGAACGTGGTTTCGGGGCAACTTTTGGAGCTTTCTATATTTGTCCCACCTTGTCAAGTGCATCTGGTGAGTTTGGTTCACTTATCTCATTGGGAAGCTGCTGTTACGGCCGGTTTTGCGCAATACGCGTTTTTGCCCGGAATGGGTATCTGAACGTGGTTTCGGGGCAACTTTTGGAGCTTTCTATATTTGCCCCACCTTGTCAAGTGCATCTGGTGAGTTTGGTTCACTTACCTCATTGGGAAGCTGCTGTTATGGCCGGTTTTGCGCAATACGCGTTTTTGCCCGGAACGGGTATCTGAACGTGGTTTCGGGGCAACTTTTGGAGCTTTCTATATTTGTCCCACCTATTTATGTGCATCTGGTGAGTTTGGCTCACTTACCTCATTGGGAAGGTGCCGTTACGGCCGGTTTTGTGCAATACGCGTTTTTGCCCAGAACGGGTATCTGAACGTGGTTTCGGGGCAACTTTTGGAGCTTTCTATATTTGTCCCACCTTGACATGTGCATCTGGTGAGTTTGGTTCACTTATCTCATTGGGAAGCTGCTGTTACGGCCGGTTTTGCGCAATACGCGTTTTTGCCCGGAATGGGTATCTGAACGTGGTTTCGGGGCAACTTTTGGAGCTTTCTATATTTGTCCCACCTAGTTATGTGCATCTGGTGAGTTTGGTTCACTTATCTCATAGGGAAGCTGCTGTTACGGCCCGTTTTGCGCAATACGTTTTTTTGCCCGGAACGGGTATCTGAACGTGGTTTCGGGGCAACTTTTGTGGCTTATTGCATCCCTGCCATTTAGTTATGCATGACTGGTGAGTTTGGTTGGTATCCCTCGTTCCCTAGTGGCCGTTCCGGCCATCCCATTCTGTTCCGGACGTCGTTTTGGGAGTTTTGGGGTTAATAGTGATATAATATTGGTATGGTTTTAGTCCTAAAATATTGTTCTCAAGTGTTGCTAACACATGCCACTGTTTTTGGTATGGTTTTTTAATATAATGGGGCTGTTCCGGCCTGTTCCGTTCCGTTCTGGCTTTTACACCGTCCCCAGGAATAGCGTCTTGAAGAACACTGGTATATTGAATAGGACTATGGACGGTGGTGTAGTGTGTAAACTATTATAATATTTTAATTAAAATGTAGTATTTTTGTTGAGTAGTTGTTATTTTAATATGTGGCTTTAAACACTCTAGGATCCATTGTTGATGAAGGATGGTTTCCAGAGATTGATAGATAGATAGACATAAATGTAAACAAATAAGCCTAGCCCCCGTTTTCCAAGTTTAGCCCCAACCCATCACCCCCAAAATTGAGAAGTCTATGCCCGTGGACTCTGGCCTGAGCTGCATGACTCTACAGAAACCCAGGGAGGGACATACTAGAAACATGCAACGCCAAAACTCCCCCAAGGGCTGCTTGTGACAGCAACTTCCTCTTCCTCCCCTGCTCAAAGGGCAATTCCTTGGAACAGCCTCTGTGAAGAGAGGAGGGCCCCAGTCCCTGCTTCATAAAGCAGCTGCAGGGGGAGAAAGTGACGTGATCGTTCACCTTGCTGAGTTCTTCTTCCTCTTCTTCTTATCTTCATCATTAGCGTCGGAAAATGCGTCAGTATTTCACACTATCCCTCCCTTTTCTGCTGTTGATTAAATTGTGACCACGTCCCCGCTGTGGCAGGCATTTTCTTCCAGCTGCCCGAAGTCTGCACGCGCTCACAAGTCACACCCCTCCTAGTGCTTTCCTTTGGACTGACTTGTGGGTTCAGTTTTTTCTTGTCACCATGTGTACTATCTTGCATAGTGGAATGTTGCGAGTCTTTTAGCAATATAAGAAGGCAGCTTTATTCAGAAGAGCCTTAACAAGCAATACTGCCATGTGCTGGCCTGAGCCAGCATGACTCTACAGAAACCCAGGAGGGACAAAGTAGAAACATGCAAAGCAGGAGAAAGTCCACGCATTCTTTCTTCCTGTAGAGTAGGGGTGGGCAAAATGCCTGCTCCCACCCCGAGTCCCTGCTGAATTTGCTGCCACTGTCTCACACACACACACACACACACACACACACACACACACACACACACTTATTTTAGAAGAAAACAAAGTGTTTAGAAACACAGCCTGTTTAGAAGCAGAATTGGGCTCCTGGAAGCTCCTAAACAAGGTATGTGCTCCTCTTGTGCCTTGTTTTCTTAAAAATAGCTGGGGATGGGTGGGGGCAGAGATAGCTGCCACAGCCACAGCAAACTTCAGTGGCTAAGTCCTGGGGTGGGGCAATGTGGGTCCCCGGCCACCAAAAGTTAGCCACCCCTGCTCCAATGTTATCCCATAACATTCTCATCATTCTAAATCCCTCCAGATGTTGTTGGACTGCAATTCACATCATTCCTCACCATAAGCTATGCTGGCTAGGGATGATGGGAGTTACAGTCCAACAAGATTTGGAGGGCCACACTTTCTCTAAACAATGCCCCTGCTTTTCACAGTCACAAACGTGCCTGGAAGGTTGGCAAAACATGAAATCCAGAGCATACTACTTCAAGCCAGGCCTCTTTTTGCTTCCTAAAAAATCAACGAATAAAGAGATCTGCTTCAAACTTGGCATGCCTAAAGCCCTACTTAAGAGCTATCATGGTGAAAAGTTTCATATCTTTATCTTTAAAAATGACAGCGGTTTTAAAAATAATAATTTCAAAATAATTTTGTGAACCGCCCAGAGAGGTCCGGCTATTGGGTGGTATAGAAATGTAATAAATAAATAAATAAAACCTCAAACTTTTAAAAAAAAATCCTAAAAATTAGGGGATGAACTGATCTGTTTCAAACTTGGCAAGGCTAAAGCCCTGGTTAAGACCTCTCATGGTGCCAAAGTTCATCTCTTTATCTTTAAAAATGACAGAGATGCAAGCATTTTTGTTAATTTCCATATACTACAATACAGCTGTTGTCTGAAAACAGAACAAAGCTCTGATGAGGTGCCCCTACTAAACAACAAAGCCAGAGCGAGGGGGGAAGGCGGCCATATCCATCACAATATCCATCACCAACAAGAACCAATGGACTGGAGGGGGAAGGAGAAGGGGTCGGGTGGGATGGGGCAGGGTGAAGTGGGAGAGCAAACAAGCAATGAGGTGAAATAGCGCAACAATGCACATATGTGAAAGTGACCAGTAACGCACTAATGAAACGGAAGTTGAAATCGTGGGTGCACATCAGGAAAAAAAAGCAGATGTGATGGAGCTCTTCCTCTTATTCCGACTCACTATTGTGGTCTTTCCCCCACTTACAGTTGGTAACATATTTTCCTGGCATATTTCCCCCACCCCCCTGCCATGCTTCTAATAGATGCATGACAACCCAAAGTTCAATAAGGTTTTTTTTATTTTATTTTTTGCTCAATACTGCATTGCTTCACTTTTTGAATTTCTGCCTATCACACAGGTGTTATAAGCTCAACAGCCCTGACTGGGAAGGGGAGGGACAGAAATACACGGAAATACCTTTTGGCTGCAGTCCAGACATGTTGCTACAACATAGAGGATATTGGACACACCACATTTAGGAATTGGCCTCTCCCGGATTCTCTGCTAATGGGCCCATTATCATCAGGCGTTGTATCATGACGCAGTTTAAGCTGCAATCTAGAGCTAAGAATAGCACCTGATTGCAGACTAGAGTTCAGAGCTCAAGATGTACATAATAACACAGGAGATAAGTATGGAATACGGACACTGAATCCCCATCCTATGGGGCACGATGTAAGCAATTCTCAGTCTCCCCAGTCCAGCTCAGCCTGTTGAGGGTGCAAAAGCACGACCATTTCCAGGCCTAAATAACCCTGGCCCTTGTCATTTCTAACACTGCAATTAGTAATCACACAGAACTTTGTGTGATCTGGTGGGTAAAGTCTTGCAGAGGCAAGTTCATCTTCTGTCATGGCTTGAGTCATGTGGAAAGGAGAACAGGGCTCCTGTATCTTTAACAGTTGTACAGAAAAAGGAATTTCAGCAGGTGTCATTGTTATGCATGCAGAACAGGGTGAAATTCCTCTTCATCACAACAGTTAAAGCTGCAGGAGCCCTGCCCTCTTTTGTATCTGGTCACAATAGCCAAGACTCCTGCAGCTTTAACAGTTGTACGGACAAAGGAATTTCAGCAGGTGTCATTGTTATACATGCAGAACCGGTTGAAATTCCTCTTCATCACAACAGTTAAAGCTGCAGGAGCCCTGCCCTCTTTTGTATCTGATCACACTAGCCAGGACTCCTGCAGCTTTAACTGTTGTGATACAGAAGAATTTCAACAGGTGCTGCATGCATAACAATGACACCTGCTGAAATTCCCTTTTCTATGCAACTGTTAAAGATACAGGAGCCCTGTCCTCCTTGGCTTCTTCGAGTGGGCTTACGCAAGTCACTTATTTCCCATATGCAGGCATGCAATACTTAGGGAAAGATGCCCCATGGGATACAAGACTATTTTTTTAACATACCCAGCTTTAGCAAAAGTCCTGTATGACACAAAAGCTTACATCTTGTATTTTAAATATGAATTGGCTCCAACACTTACTGAGCCCCACCTTAGGGCTCCATCCAGGTAATTTTTTCCCTTGCTTTGTCTCCGCATTTGCATAGGTTTTTTTTTTTTACCTCTGATGCTCTTTCGCTTGTTTGCTCTTCCACTCCACCCGCCCCTTCTCTTTCTCCCTCCAGTTCATTGGTTGCTCCTCCCCCCCTTTAACAAGACAGGTCCTGTCAGATGAGGCTTCATTCTGACTGCTGCGGCTGGCATGTAGGAAGGTAAAACAGAACCTGGCCTGTCTATTAGCTGAGAATGTCTCCCAGCACAGCTTTAGCTGGGAGTGATGAAGGGTTGTACCTTGTGAGGAGGGCAAGGAGGATCCCAGAGCGATTTCTTGAGCTTGGTCATGGGAAACTCAGGGTGTGGACAAATGGACCTTTCTATGGTGCTCACCATTGTAAATTTGCTCCTGTTTAGCATCAGAACCTACACCAAATAGGTCCGAAACACCAGTGGGTAACCAGTGCTAATCCAAACAGACATATATCACCACAGACATAATTGTAAATAGAAATCTATTTATTTTAGTAAATTACAACATTAAAATTAAGTGGTGGCACAGCAGTTACATGAGTGTAACTTTCTCTGTAGGTAGAGAGAAAGAGAAAGCAACAAAAACAGAAGATTAATTAAAAGAATTGCCAAAGCTGGTAAAATTTAGCTAAGACTGCAGGCGTCATTAGCCTGACATGCCAATGAAATGGAGCTAGAAATTGCAGAGGAAAACCGGGGGGGGGGGGGGGAACGGAGGTGTGATGGAGGTGTGATCCTTGCTGTTTCAAGCTAAAATAAAACACCCTAAACTAAAACCTATTTGTTAACTCTCCTTTACTTCCTCCTGACATAACTTGAATATGGAAAGCAAGCCAAAGCATTATTAAAGTCCTCTAGGCATGTGAAGAATAAATGCAGAAGCTATAGTGAAAAGGAAAACCCAAGATGTGGAAATAATTCTAAGTCCCAGCCTCAGAAATAAGTCCAGGTCCCAAGCTCAGAAGTTAATCTAAGACCAAACCTCAGAAATGATTCTAAGGGCTTTGCGCCGGCAGGGAGGCGGGGCCAAGGCGCGCTAACGTTAGCACGCCTCGCCCAGGCTTCCAGACGGCGGAGTCGCAGGGAGGACGCAAGCCCTGCGGCGTCCGCCATTTATTTTTTGTTGTTGTTGAAAGGGGCCACGGGTGGCCCGAAGACTGCGGCAAGGTAAGGGGTGTTTTTTTAAAAACCGGGGGGGGGGGGGAGGATGGCAGGGTGGGTGGCAAGGGGGGAGGGCGGGTGACAGAGGGAGTGCCGCATGCCCGGGCAAGCGCCACTCGCCTGCTTGCTCGGGCGGCGGCGGCGCGCGGCGCTCCCTCTGTCACCCGCCCTCCCCCCTTGCCACCCACCCTGCCATCCTTCCCCCTCCCCTCTCTTCCCCCCTGCCCCCGGGCCGATGGGCACAGCGCTCATACGAGCGCTGTGCCAGGCAGGTTCGCGGCTCGGAGCTGGGGGAAAAGCGCGCCATAAGCGAATTCACTTATGGCGCGTTGGAGGAGGCCTCACTGTGGCCTGCCGCCGGATTCCCCTGTGCGTCATCTGGACGCACAGCAGGGAAACCGGGTTGGAAGGTGCGCTAAGGCCTCGTCTAGCGACGCCCTAAGTTTCAACTTCAGAAAATATTCTAAGCCCCAAAGTCTTAGAGGTTAAAGAGATCCATAGTTACCCAAATCCTTACATCCAACAGTGAGGCGCACAGAATGCAGTGGGGTAGCAGCAGCCCACCTTAGCCCTTGCTACTGTGCTTTTATTCATTTGCTCTGGTCAAAGGTTCCCCCCAATGAACATATTCCAATCACAAAGGTGTGCATGTATGTGGTTAGACCACTTGCTCACCACACAGAAGTATGGCATCTTTATCTATCTTCCCCAATCACATGTTTTATGCCCATATGTTTTTGGAAACATATCCAGCACTACTAATAATAATTAATTGGAAGGTTTCTAAACGTGACTGGGAGTCTGTTATCTGGGGAAGTTATCTTGATTGATATACTTCTTCCTGGTACACCTTCTCTTGAACTCATGGTCATCTTCGGTCATTTCAGGTCATATGGGCATCCGTGCTCTGTGCTATGCCTTCCCCCACCCAACAAGTGCCGAGAAAGGACATTCTCTTATTAGCAGGTGCACACACCATGAGCTGTCAAAGCAGTAACTTTCCTCCTCTTAGAGGGTGTCTGAGCATGCTCAGTTCTTCCGTTCATCTCGCTGACACACCGTGGCCTTGAACAAGCTCTGTGAAACTGCTTGTAAAGTCAGCTGCATTTCTTATCCTTTTTTCCAAAGACAGCCCTGCAAGTCTTAGCTAGAGTCGTAGTTAGTGATAGCATAGACTTAAACCTTCAAAATCTTCTCGCCCAGGGATCATGAGTCTGGAATAGAAGTCTTATTCTTAAATATGAGTCTGAGGTCTTTTAAGGGGTCTTCTTGTAAGTCTCCCCAAAACCCTCAGTCAGATAATTTTACCATTCCAGATCAAATTGCCCATCTTCAGTCCTTTTAGCAAAATCATTTAAAGCCTTTAGTACTAGATTAACAAATGCACCCACTTTTTTTTTTTTTTTTAAAAGCACTGTATCAGCATAGAGAGTCTGATAAAAACTCCAGGTTTTGTTTACGCAAAGCCACCGCCACCCAGAGCTCTCTCAGGCTGTGGCCTCTCTCTCCTCAGGCTAGAAGCAGTGAGCATTGCCCTCGACTTCCTGGCTCCTCCCAGGAAGTACACGCCACCCAGGCCAAATCCAGCAGTTTTTTCATAGTGTTAACACCATTCAGGACAAACTTCTCAAAATTGAACCATTCCACCTTTCAGCAATACCCCAGGCAGGCTGTGCTGGTTATGTGTTCCAGCTTCATCATTATATCATAAACATATACTATGCCATGCCAAGATCTTCTAGTCACATTTTGTTAATGAGTGTCCTCTCTGGACACATTTTGTAGGGGTACACATGTTCTGATATATATGCATATAAGGAATCCATGAACTTTGGCAGGAGTGCATCTTAGCAAATTTTGTTGGGTTATTGCCAAAACTTTTCTCCCTCTGGAACTCTGTTTGTGCTCAGAAACAAACACACATCACGCAGGTCTTACACAGCAGAGCTGGTTTATTTCCTTCAGGCTTCTGTGCAGTTCAGTTCAGATCAGCACACTGAGGCATACACAGAGAGCAGTGATCAGAGAGCAGTGATCAGAGAGCAGTGATCATAGAGCAGTGATCAGTTCCATTTTACAAAGTGAGAAACTATATACACATCTTACACAATTCTTATCTACATTACATACAGCTGTGATGAGGCTAACTTAGAATCTTGGCAAGGTTCCCAGAACAGCCTCTATCTCAAGGTAATTGCCCACAGATAGTCTTTCTCTGTTTAACCCTGAGATAGCCATACACACACAATTTTAATGACTAAGCAAGTATTTCTTTTCATATACTTAACAGTCCTCCTCTTGCGCATGTTGTTTAAATTGTGTTACAATCTGAGACCCAGCTTTAAAAGCATCTCTTTGTGTTTTACCATTGATACTGGTTTTGTGAATAAATCAGCCAACATCATTTCAGATGGACAATATTCAAGCTTAATCCAGCCCTTCTGAATTATATCTTTCACATGAGAATAACGAACATCCACATGTTTAGTTCTTGGTTTACACTTTTCAGATGTAGCCATACTAATACATGCCTGATTATCCTCAAATATGGTTACTGGTGTCTCAATTTCCAACCTTAGATCAGCAAATAATTGTTTATACCACTCAATCTCATTACAAGCCAGAGATAAACTGATATATTCTGCTTCTGCACTAGAGGTTGCTACACAATTTTGTTTTCTTGTATACCAATCAATCAAAGATTGATTGTAAAAGAATGCTGCTCCACTGGTAGACTTTCTATCAATTGCGTTAGCCCAGTCAGCATCTGCATAAACACAGAAATTTCCATCTTTGTGTGTAGATATTTCCAATTTGTGATTGATTGTACCTTTTAGATATCTCAATACACGTTTTACAGCTGTCCAATCAGTTACAGAAGGTTTTGTCATTTTTCTGCTTAAAAGATTTACAGCAAATGTAATATCTGGTCTACTTAGGTTTGCTAGATAAAGTAAACTTCCAATCACACTCTGATATTTCTGTATGTCTTCCATTTCAGTACTGTCTGTCTGATTTTGAAAATCAGTGACCATAGGAGTGGCAACAATTTTACAATTCTCCATGCTGTGTTCTTCCAGCAATTTTTTAATTTTGCCACTTTGTTCAATCAGAAATGACCCTGTGTTAGAATCTTTTGAAATTTGCATTCCCAAATAACTTTTCACTGAACCAAGGTCTTTTAACTCAAAATGTCTTTGCAGCTGGTTTACAAATGTGTTTTTCTGTTCTTCTTCATTAAAAACCAGTAACAAATCATCTACATAAATCAGCAAATACACTACATTTGAACCATCCTGTTTTGTGTACAAACAATGATCAGCTTTGCTTTGTTTAAAACCCATTTTGATCAATACATTGTCCAGTTTCTTATTCCAACACCTTGCTGCTTGCCTCAAACCATATATGGATTTTTTCAATTTACAAACTAACCCTGGATTTTTAACAAAACCTTTTGGTTGAGTCATGTAAATTTCCTCAGTTAAATCTCCATATAAGAAAGCTGTTTTGATGTCAAAATGAAATACATTCAATTGTTTTTCTATTGCAATTTTTAACAAAAGTTTTACACTTGAGTATTTTGTTGTAGGTGCATAAACTTCTTCAAAATCTATTAGATATTTTTGAGCAAATCCTCTTGCTACCAATCTTGCTCTGTAACGTTCCACCTGTCCTTTCTCATTTTGTTTTACTTTGAATACCCATTTACAGGTAATGGCTTTACGACCTTCAGGTAAAGGTACTAGCTCCCACGTTTCATTTTTTTCCATTGCTCTGATTTCCTCTGACATTGCTTCATGCCAGCCCTGAGCTTCTGTAGGTTCCATTTCCTGAATTTCCTCAAATGAAGTAGGTTCATAGGCTATTAGTAAAGCTCTATGAGAAACCTGTTTGCTTTGGTATTCATCTGAATAACGAATTGGAGCTTTGCGTTCCCTTTCTGGTTGCTTTGGCATAGTTACAGGCACAGTTTCCTCCTTTACAGTTTCTTCCCCCTCCCTCTCTTGCTGAGATTGTTCAGGAATTTCTTCTGTTTCTACAGCTTTCTGTTCTACAGGCAAACTTACATACTGTTTTGTATCCTGCATTTGTTCATGAAAAACTACATCTCTGCTCACAATTACACTTTTGTGATATGGAGACCACAAACGATAGCCTTTTGTTTGTGTATCATATCCCAACAGTTTACATTCCAAACCTCTTTGAGCTAGCTTTCCTGGTCTGTTTTCTTTCTGAATATGAGCAAAACATTTACTCCCCAAAAGCCTTATATGTGACACTCTAGGTTTTCTTTTGTAAAACATTTCATATGGAGTTTTTTCATGTACAGAGTGGTAAAGCCTGTTTAACAAATAATTTGAGGTGGACAAAGCTTCTGCCCAGAACAGATTAGACAAGCCTGACTCTTTCAATAGAGCTCTTAACATGTTCTGCAAGGTTCTGTTTTTCCTTTCTGCAACTCCATTTTGAAATGGTGAATATGGAGCAGTAAGGTCATGTTGTATACCCTCATCACTGAGGAATTTTTTTAATTGGTTGCTAAGAAATTCACCTCCCCGGTCCGTTCTTAGATTAGCTATAGGTTCTTTAAATCTATTTTTACTCCACTTAACAAAGGCTTTAAACTTTCCAAAAGTTTCACTCTTCTGTTTTAACACGTATACAAATCCAAATCTACTGTAATCATCAACAATAGACAAGAAAAATCTGTTTCCTCCTTGACTTGTCTCAAAAGGACCTGCAAGATCTGCATGAATTAATTCAAAAATTCTTTTTGTTGTTCTCTCACTATGTTTTGGAATGTTTGACTTATGACACTTGGTTTCACTGCATACATTACATTCTACATAGTTAGAACATGGTTTGATTTTCACCCCTTCACACAATTCTGGAATCTTAGAAATTATTTTATAGTTAGCATGACCAAACCTTTTATGAGTTAAATGGATGCACTCTTGGTGTGGTTTGCAATTGGCTATTGTTTTTGTTGTGACTTTGCAGGCTACAACTTCATTTTTTGTACAAGTATTAATTACATACAAAGATTCTTTCATTATTCCCTGCACACACACCTTGTTTCCCTGTTTTATAGTACAATTTTCTTCAGTAAAACAAACCTCATACCCCATTTCTGTTAACTGAAACACACTTAGAAGGTTTGTTTCTAATTCTGGTACATATAAAACACTTTGTAGTTCAACTCCCAGACAATCAAAATATACATTACCCACACCACAAATCTGGATTTTTGTTCCATTTGCAAGGGTAACACACTTTTGCTCTGAAGTAGAAGTTTCCAAGGTTACAAATGAAAGTTTGTCTTTTGCCATACTTATTGAAGCCCCAGAGTCCAAAAACCAAGGATTCATTGTCTCTTTGACTCTTGCTAGAAGACACTTCTTTGTTGATTCAGCTTCATTCAAGTTGTTTTCTTCTCTCCACTTTGCTGTCGACTGCTTTTTCTTCTTGTTGTTGTTGCAATCCCACCTTAAGTGTCCTGTGGAACCACAGTTAAAGCATTTCCTTGCCTTTAATGCAGCCACCACATCAGAAGATTTATGGCTTTGTTGAAATACAGCCACAGGATGTTTAAGGCTCTGTTGTTTTGAAGCTTGTCTTCTTTCATAGGTTTCCAGTAGTTTTCCAGCTACATACTCGAGGGTTAAATTTTTCTCCTCTTGACTTTCCATCATGGTGACAACCGCGTCGTACGATGAATCAAGACTTGACAAAATCACATAGACTTGGTGTATAGTTGTAAACTCCATCCCTCGTGCCCTGAGTTGATTGAAGATTTCTCTCATGCTTTTCAAATGGTTTGACATAGACTCCCCTGGTTTCAGCTTCATTCCATACAGTTTCCGGGTTAGAATTACTTTACTGCCCGCTGTTTCTCTTTGATATACAGCTTGTAGCGCATTCCAGCACTCTTTTGATGTATTCAAAAACTGAATGAAGGAAATTTGAGAGTCTTCCACAGCTAATGCAATAACTGCCATTGCTTTTGCATCGTCCTTAAACCATTTAGCATTCTGTGGATCTGCTCTATCTGGTGGATCCTCTGTGACTACATACCACAGTTCAGCCTGAATCAGATACATTTGCATTTTGTAAGACCATAATGCATAGTTAGAGTCATTCAGCTTTTCTAACAATTGATGCAAACCAGACATATTAGCTCCTGCCATTCCCTCTGCTTTAGGAATTGGTATCTCACCGTCCTCCTGCTCAGAGTCCTCCTCAGAGTCAGCCTTTGCAGCACTGGCTTTAGCTTGATGTCTTCCTTCATCAACAGTTTTCTGTTTTAGCAGACTCCTGGTTCTGATACTGCACCGTTCCCATCAAGTTCTGGTTCTTCTGCCTGGATTAGGCTGGCGTAGGCTGGTCTAGGCTAGACTGGGCCCATAACCTTTGTTGGGTTATTGCCAAAACTTTTCTCCCTCTGGAACTCTGTTTGTGCTCAGAAACAAACACACATCATGCAGGTCTTACACAGCAGAGCTGGTTTATTTCCTTCAGGCTTCTGTGCAGTTCAGTTCAGATCAGCACACTGAGGCATACACAGAGAGCAGTGATCATAGAGCAGTGATCAGTAAGCAGTGATCAGTAAGCAATGATCAGTTCCATTTTACAAAGTGAGAAACTATATACACATCTTACACAATTCTTATCTACATTACATACAGCTGTGATGAGGCTAACTTAGAATCTTGGCAAGGTTCCCAGAACAGCCTCTATCTCAAGGTAATTGCCCACAGATAGTCTTTCTCTGTTTAACCCTGAGATAGCCATACACACACAATTTTAATGACTAAGCAAGTATTTCTTTTCATATACTTAACAAATTTGACCTGATACACTCACAACTCTAGTCCAAAGGGGGCTGGTTTATTTGTTACAAAAAGACAAAATATGTACACAATGATCGCTCATGGGAAATTAGCTTATTGCAATAATGAGGTACCATATGAATTCCAGATCAAATTAGCCATCTTAGCAAAATTATTTAACTGTTTAGCACCAGATTAACAACCATCATTTTTTCTTCCACAGACTAGCCTGAATTCTTTCCTGCCTTCTGCATCTGCCAGACATATCTATCTGCATTATTATTATTATTATTATTATTATTATTATTATTATTATTATTTATATAGCACCATCAATGTACATGGTGCTGTACAGATTATACACAGTAAATAGCAAGACCCTGCCGCATAGGCTTACAATCTAATAAAGTTGCAGTAAACAATAAGGAGGGAAAGAGAATGCAAACAGGCACAGGGAAGTGTAAACAGGCACCAGGTAGGGTGAAGCTAACAGTATAGAGTCAGAACAAACTCAATATTTAAAAGCTATAGGGAAAAGAAAAGTTTTTAGCTGAGTTTTAAAAGCTGTGATTGAGTTGGTAGTTCTCAAGTGTTCTGGAAGAGCGTTCCAGGCGTAAGGGGCAGCAGAAGAAAAAGGACGAAGCCGAGTAAGGGAAGTGGAGGTCCTTGGGCAGGCGAGAAGCATGTAGGCTGATTAAATTGTCTTTCTTCCCATGGTTCAAGCATGTGATTTATTTATATTTTTTAAGTCACACATACATGTTCATTCATCACATCATCATTTTTAAAAAGAAAAGTAAATCAAGTTGTAAAGCCATTGCAGAGATGAGGCACGGAGAGAAAGTGGGTAAAAGACATTGCAGGCACTGGCCAATCAGCGCTGTGCACGTCCAGTTTCTGCTGCAAAGTAGCAGAACTTGTTTCCAAGGAGCTCTTCCACAGCACTTCACCTGCTCAAATTATGTCTGTTTTGATATTGGCGGCATTCACTTGTAACAGGAAGCCAAAAATTCTGGCTTAAACCATGATGTTTTTGAATAGAAATTTTATTTTATTTAAAGTGATACGAAAAAGGAATGAGTACAACAATCCCCTAACAATATCAACCCAACATTTATGTAAATATGTGTAGTATAAAAAAGAAGAGAAAAAGTTGATTGATACAACTTCTAGGGGAAAGAAGCTTATTCGAGTAGTAAAAGATGGAATTTAAAAAAAGAAAAGAAAGACAAAAAAGAAAAGAAACAACTATAGATATAACTAAATATACAATCAACTAAATTATAAATGTGCTATATTGCCTTCATTTGTTGTTACAATGTCCATATACTCAACGCTGAAGCAGGCATAGATTGTTGTACATCCGGTTGAAATGCATATTGAACGAATCTCCCCCATATGGCATCAAATGATGTTGATTCTGATTTTCCTTGAATTTGAAGCAAGTCATAATCCCCTCCCCCTGATATTGCCACGAACCATATATTTAGATATAATGTGGACAAATTCAGATTGTCCAATTTTTTCCACTGCTGCGTGATTGTCTGCTGAACAGCCATCAACAGGAAAATTATTAAATCTTTACGTTTCAATCCAATATTATGGCTTAAACCATGATATGAACAAATTGCTTCCTGATGCACACATACCTTGTTCCCTCCAACTTCACCTCTTTTTTAGTGCAGGTGAGTTAACAATGACATCCAAACAAAGAATTACGTTTTATTGTGTCCAAACATGCCACAATTCATAAACTAACAACAAACTCTGGCTTAAAGTTGGTTTATGACCCTGGCTTTTTTGGATGCAATAAACCATAATACCGGGTTTAGACATCGCACTACACTATCCCTGGCTGTTTGGTTTGTATCCCCTCTTTTCATATGCAAAGGTAGGAGCAAACAGACTGAGTGCACGAGCATGCAGCTTGTTCAGATCATAGTTTAATAAGCCAAGATCCATTCCTTATTATTAAGTGTGCACATGTCCATAGTGTTAGGTTCAAATTCCTACTCAACCATGAAGTTCAGTACATGGCTTTAGGTAAATCACAATTTCTCAGCCATAACCTACCTTACAGGGTTGTTTTGAGGATGAAATGTGACACTTTTGCTTCTTGGAGGAAATTAAAAACATAACTAATAAAAGTAACTAATAAATACTAAAATAAATATGTGGACACACAACCCCTCCCATTTTTGGACCTCAGTTCATGTACCCCCTTTTCTTTTCTAACAGCCCTTGCTTCCCTTTTTACTATAGGGACTAGAGACATGTTGTCTTCAACTTATCATTGGGCTCAGTGGGTCCTTCAGTATAAGAAGGCAGGTGTTCTTGCAGTGGCTTCCTTGCCCTGACCCTTTGGAGCAAAATAAATCCATGTCCAGTTGTGTGTTTCCTAGTTCCAAAGCGTATATCTGGGGCTTACATTTTAAGAAGAGAGGTGCTGGAGTCTTTTGGAGGTTCTGGCCTCTATCCCAACCTACACATGTATGTGGTTAAACAGTGGGAAAGGAAAGGCACTCTACATGTGTTGTTCAGAAGTACTATAATCTTCACTATAGTTTCTTTACTGTAGCAAGCTCTACATGGCTTGGGACCACAATACCTGATGGAACGCCTCTCCCGACATGAACCTACCCATACACTGCGCTCAACATCTAAGGTCCTCCTCTGAGTGCCTACTCCGAGGGAAGCTCTGAGGATGGCAACAAGGGAGAGGGCCTTTTTGGTGGTGGCCCCCCGATTGTGGAATGATCTCCCCTATGAGGCTTGCTAGGTCAAGACTTTTCTTTTCTCCCAGGCATTTAACACCATTTAACAACACTAAGGGCTTTGCTAGACCTGCTGGGATAAGCCGGCAGGGAGGCGGGGGCAAGGCGCGCTAACATTAGCGCGCGCCACCTCAGCTTCCAGATGCCGGATGTGCAGGGACGACGCAAGCCCTGCAGCGTCCACCATTTTTTTTTTTAGTTTAAAGGGGCCACGTGCGGCCTGAAGACTCCGGAGAAGGTAAGGTTTTTTTTTAGTTAACCCCCCCCATCCGTCCTCCCTCGCCATCTCCTGTTCGTCGCCCTCCATCCCCCCTCGCCATCTCCTGTTCGTCACCCTCCGTCCCCCCTCGCCATCTCCTGTTTGTCGCCCTCCGTCCCCCCTCGCCATCTCCTGTTCGTCGCCCCCCGCCCTCCCTCGCCATCTCCTGTTCGTCGCCCCCCGCCCTCCCTCGCCATCTCCTGTTCGTCGCCCCCCGCCCTCCCTCGCCATCTCCTGTTCGTCGGCCTCCGCCATCCCCTCTCCTGCCAGTCCGGCCTTCCCTCCCCCATCTCCCCCCCCCGGATCACCCCCCCGGCACGATGGGCAAGCGCTCGTATGAGTGCTGTGCCAGGTCCATGGCTTTTTGCGGCTACTCGCGAGTAAGCGAGTAGCCACAAAAAGCCACGGACCTTCCTAGACGTTTCTCAGCCCGGGGCTGTGAAAAAGGCGCGCCATAAGCAACTTCGTTTATGGCGCGTTAGAGGAGGCCTCAGTGCGGCCTGGTGCCAGATTCCCCTGTGTGTCATCTGGACGCACAGCAGGGAAACCGGCCCACAAAGCGCGCTAAGGCCTCGTCTAGCAAGGCCCTAAGTTTGTTTTTTAATGGACCCCAGAACTGTTGTCTTTAAATGGATACTGTTGTTTTTATACTGTTGTTTTTATGTTTTAAAATTTTGTATACTTTTAATGTTTACTGTTTTAAACTTTTGTAAACCGCCCAGAGAGCTTTGGCTATGGGGCAGTATATAAATGTAACAAATAAATAAATAAATAAATAAATTCTGATATTCCAGGGCTGACTTGGAGCCTTCTTTGAAAATATTTGTTGTTGTTGTTGATGATGATGATGATGAGGTTTTTGTATTTATTAAAATGTTTATTATCCCACCTTTGGACCTTGAAATAAGTTCTGGAGCTAAGCCCTGATGAGTGTGGCTTTTTAAAAGTTTTGTCATATAATAACATAAGACGAGCCTTGTTAGATAAAATCAAAAGTCCATCAGGGAAGTCCCTGGGAAATTCACCAGCAGGGCTGGCCCAAGACATTTTGCTGCTTGAGGTAAAAATGGTGGTGGCGGCCCCCTATTCCATGTACAAAAGCTGACTGAACTGGCAGTTGAATCTCACTTCACTACTGGGGATGGGACAATGCCCTCCACTACACCTGAAGGCAGCAGGTTCATTCAGTGGGCACAGGGCATGCTGCATTGCACACAGCTCTCTCCTTCATCCCCTTGCTGCTGCCTTCACCTGAGGCAACTCATCCTAATGGCAGGGCTGGCCCTGCTCATCTGTGGGATGGCAAGTCTAACCACACTTTCTGTCCTCAGCAGCTCTTAAGGATAGACTGTACCTGAACACAAAGTTTCCATTTAGGTAATATTGCTGTTGATAAACTTACTGAATTTTCATAACTTCCCTGCATGAATGTTCCTACTGAGCTATTTATAAGTGATGAGTCAAGAGATGTGTTTGTCTTTTGCATACTTGTGTGCTGCTGGTCTACTTATCAATGTTGTCATGATTCCATCAAGGTTTTTTATTTCAGGCAAGGTCCAGTAGGTGATGTTGGGTGGTTCTCGGGTGCTCTTTGCCCAGCGAGATATAATCATACCAAAGAATTTCCCCACCCTTGTAAATGTAATGAACATAATGAACTGTAAACATAATAAATATAAGAATGTAAGAAGAGTCATGATGGATCAGACCAAGGGTCCATCTGTTCACACAGTGGCTAACCAGCTGTTGATGGCCAGAAGGGATAAAGGAGCCTTCATCCCACGTACCCTTTTATTGTGGTTCTCCCTCGAATTATCCTACTTCTTTTAAATAGTGCTTATATACTGTACCGTATGAAAACTTGCAAACTTGCACCTCTCTTGTAGTGCATTGCCGCCCATTGATACGACCTTTGTACCTTCCCCTACAGTTTATTGAATGTTGTAAGTTGGACAACTCCCCCTCCATTCATGTTGTCCGAAAACCTCCCTCCCCCTTCCATGATCTGCATGTCTATGGACATTGTTCTATATGTGTTTACTCAGAAGTAAGAATCTCTCTGCTCAATGGGCTTTCCTCAAAGGTAAGCCAGCATGTGATGAATCAGCAGTTGAAATCAATGGGATTTACTTTTGAGTAAGGGAACCAGCACACCTGTAGTTCATGAACTTGAAGATGCAAGCAAGCAAGCACACACCCACCCCACCACTTCGCCCCGCTCACTTTCTTTCCTGCTTCTGCCAGACTATTTTGCGCCCTAGGCAAGGTGAGCTACTTTCACCCCACCCCGCCCCCCAAAAATGCCAACTTTGATTTTTAAGAACAGTTGTTTCCTGGAAAAAATAAGAAGCACAAAACTTGAAACTGCTAAATTTATTTTAAAGTGCAAGAAATATGTCATGCCAATTATAGCAAACAAATTGGAAAGGAACGTCTATGGGTCTAAAATGCATTATTTAATAGGACTATCACCTCCAAATCATCCCTCCCAACTTACACACGCACACGCACACACACACACACACACTCCGCATCACTCACTCCAAACAAACCCATGCACGAACACATGCATTCACTCAAAAGACCCCATGCACCCCATTCACCCATACATTAACTCTCTCTCTCTCTCTTCCAGGAGCGTTCTGGAAGTCCGAATGTGGAGCCACCCCACCCCCACCCCAACATCCCTGGCTTTGCTTCGGCTGGGCGGGCATGGGGTGCCATCTCGCCCACCCAGGCCCAGCTGAATCCTCGGGCCAGGCCGGCTCACAGCCAACACGCGTGAGTGTTGTGCTGCGCCCGCCGCCCCTCTTAGCTTGGCGCTCTAGGTGGCTGCCTGAGTGGCCTCTATGGTAACACTGGCCCTGGCTCTGGTCAAAGGTGGGGCCCAATGACCAATTATCTTTCAATCACAAAGGTGTGCATATATGTGCTTAGACTACTTGCTCACCAATCAGAAGTATGTATCTTTATCTGTCTCCCTCGAACACAAATTTTATGCCCATATGTTTTGGGGAACATTTCTGGCACTACTACTAAGAATTAATTTGAAATTTTCTAAAACTCAGCTGGGAGTCTGTCATCTGGGCCTTTGATTGATATATATCTCCTGGTACATCTTCTTTTGGACTCATTGAGTAAACCCCATTGAACAGAGAGAGAGACTTACTTCTGAGTAAACACATATAGAACTGACTTTTAATAGTGTGGTAACTCAGAAGCTTTTTTTAAAAAGTCTGAAACAGCAAACTGGAAAGAAGTGCTCTGCAACTCTATGCTTACTTCTGAAGTCTTCTGTTTACTCAGAAGTAAGCCTCTCTCTGTTCAATGGGGTTTACTCAAATGTAAGCATGCATCTGATTTTACTATGACTTGGATGCAAATGCAGTTGAAATCAATGGGATTTACTCTTGAGTAAGGGAACCAGCAGATCAGTAGTTTATGAACTTGAAGATGCACAGCTTTGCATGATCAAAGGAAAGGAAGATCGATCCTTCACGCTGGTGAACTACCAGGAAAATGGGTTTCAGGGGGGAATTAGAAAATTCCTAAAAAATCAAGGGATGAACTAATCTGATTCAAACTTGGCATGTTGAAAGCCCTCCTTAAAAGCTACCACTGTGCCAATTTTGATCTCTTTATCTTTAAAACCTATACAGATGTAAGCATTTTTTATATTTCCATAAAAAAAATTCCTTAAAATCAACTGATGAACTGATCTGATTCAAACTTGGCATGTTGAAAGCGCTTCTTAAGAACTAACACCATGCCAAGTTTGGCCTCTTTATCTTTAAAACTTACACAAATGTAAGCATTTTGTTTACCTTGGAGCAAAGGAGGGGACCTGACCACCTTTACAAAAGAAATTAGTTAAAATGATTGTTCATCTGCCCACCCTTTGAAACGAGCAAAACAAACCTTCACTCCTCCTCCCCTGTAAACCTTTCCCAGGGGGCAGGGCAGGAGATTTCTCTGGCATAGTAGCGCTCCAGGTGAAAAGATACATGAGCTGAAAGAGCGCAACAACGCACAGATGTGAAAGTGCCCAGTGCTTGCTAAGAAAACAGAAGAGGAAACCGCAGATGAAAACTGGATAAAAAAGTAGGTGTCATGGAGCCTTCACTCAAGCATATGATAGAAACTGGGTAAAGGAGTTGGAGGTGACAATTTCTGGTAAAGGACTTCCAGAAAACAGAAAAAGGTTGAAGGATATCTGTCCTGGATTTTCCTGAGGACAGAGCTCGGGTGGGGTGTGTGTCAGAAGTGTTGGTGCAACTCAGGGCGGATCCACACGTCGTTCCGAAATCGCTTCAGTTCGCCTTTTTTAAGAACGTTCCTAAATGAGGCGGCTCTTTCTTATTGCTTGATGCGGCTTTTCTTTCGTTTCGTTTCGTCTGAGTGGTTCACACTTCTGTCCCTTCTGTCCCTTCCGTCCCAAGTGGATGTTTCTTAGGGGCTGGCTTTGGGGGATGCTTGTGACGTTCTCTCTTGCTCCCCCCCCTTTTTAAAAAAATTCCTCCAAACCCAGAATTATTTGTTTGGTTGTTCGTTGTGATCTTTGTGGAGAAGATGGAGTCCATGGATAGCCAAACGGAGTTAGTCAGCATCATGGCTGTTTCCATCAATGTACTCCTATGTGCTCTTCGAGCACTGTCTGTGATCGAGGATGATTACCACCGTCGCCGCTCGCAACTCCTTAAAATCATGAACATGCACCAGAGACGGAGGATGCTGTTCTTGCAGCAGCTGGAGCAGGAGAGGAACTTTGTGGTGTTAGGCACCGAGTTCATTCATCTCCCTGCTTTTTTCAGACACTACTTGGTCCGTCCCAGTAGCAAGGACTGGTGGGAGAATTTAGTTCTGAAAGTATGGAACGATGAAAGGTGGATCGAGAGCTTCAGGGTGACTCGAGCCACGCTGTTTGAAATCGTTGCTGAGCTGACTCCTGCACTCCAGAGGAACCAGACGGCCATGGGGGAGCCCCTTTCCGTGGCTAAGCGTGTGGCAATTGCTATTTGGAAGCTGGCTAACCCGGGATTCTATAAAAATGCAGCAGAGCAGTTTGGGGTTGGCTGCTCGACAGTTGGCGAGGTCTTTGTTGAAGTGTGCTTGGCAATGGAGCTAGTTCTTCTTCGTCGCACAGTCTATCTTGGCGATCATCGAAAGGTATTTTTTATTTCTTCTAAGAAAAAATGGATGCACAAGTGAAAATGACGTTCAATTTTCCTCAGTGTTTCGGCATTCCCATTTTGTAACTTTTTTTCAATTGTTATGACTTATGCGCATCAGTGCATATACGTTTAATAGGCTCTTACGGACCGCAGCGTAGTGTGTGTATAGTGTATAGGCGCAGAGTGCAGAGTAGAGTGCTTTGAACTCTAGGCAAGCCCCAAATGCGTCACGAAAAGCAGCCGCCATTTTTCCGCTTCACCTTTCCTGCCAGGGAGGGGGGAGGGGGCAGGTATCCATTCTCCTCTGCCTTCCCTCTTTCGCCATTCCCAGTTGTAATTCTTTTTGTCAATGGTTATGATCTATGCGCATACGTGCATATTCGTTTAATAGGTGCTTTACAGAGCGCAGTGTAGTGTGTATAGTGTATAGCCGCAGAGCGCAGGCTAGTGTGCGTTGAACTCTATAGGCAAACCTCAATTCTGGCGCGAAAAGCAGCCTCCATTTTTCCTTTTCACCTTTCCAGCCAGGGAGGGGGAGGGGGCAGGTATCCATTATCCTCAGCCTTCCCTCTTTCGCCATTCCCAGTTGTAATTCTTTTTTTCAATTGTTATGATCTATGCGCATATTCTATGTTAACATTACTGGTGGTTTAAAAATTGAATTTCACTTTTTAATACAGGTAATGGATGGCTTTGCAGTGTTGGGATTTTGGGGAGCCTGCGGAGCCACCGATGGATGCCATATTGAAATAGTTTGTCCCATAAGGCAAGGCAACGATTTCATCAATCGCAAAAACTATTATTCCATGATTCTGCAGGGGACTACGGACCACACTGGCCACTTCACCCATATTGACGTGGAGTGGAGTGGAAGGAACCACGATGCCCATGTATTCAAAAATTCATCCCTCTTTGAGGCAATGGATGCAGGACTTTTTTGCCCCTCAAATGAGGTCTGGAGAATTGGGGACGTCGAAGTGCTGCCTTTCATTGTTGCTGATGGGGCTTATCCATTGCGGAAATGGCTTATGAAGCCCTATGGGGGTAACCTTGAGCCACCGCAAGCTCACTTCAACTTCTGCCTCAGCCGTGCCCGGAACGTGGTCGAACGTGCCTTTGGGAGGCTGAAGAGCAGATGGCGGTGCCTCAGTTCTCGGCTGGAAGTGGCGTAGGAAAATGTTCCCTCAGTTATTATGGCTTGCGTAATTATGCACAACATCTGTGAAGCCACAACATCTGTGAAGCAATCATTAACAGAGACGGACCTCTAAACCGTATTACACTGGCGACCCTAGGACAAGCCTATGTTAATGATGCAAACGAGTGTCTAGCTGAGGGAACAGAGGTTAGGGATGCAATTTGCACATACTTGTGGCGCCTGAGGGAGTTGCGTCGGTAAAATTAAAATGAACTATAATTGCAATGTTGTTGCTGTATTCTCTCTCAGCGACTTTATGTTTTGTGTAACGTTCTTTCATATTGAATAAAATCATGGTTTTGGCAGCTGTACTTCTGTTTTAAATTATTATCCCTGCACATGTCTGATTATCTGCAATTACTTCACCGGGTTTGTAGGGGGCGTAATTCAGGAAGCAAACCACTTCCTGTACTATACCTCGTGTATAGTACAACCTCGTGTATAGTACAACATGGCCCCCAGGAGAGTTGCTTTTTGGCAATTCCACGAAATAGAGTTGCTGCTCAAGGAACTCCAAAAATCAGGGCATGCAGAGCGCCTAATGCGCAGCTCTAATTTAAAAACTATACATATTTTTAAAAAAGCAGCCCAGACTCTGACCGGCGAGGGATACCCACGGAGCGCCATCCAAGCCCGCACGAAATTCAAGACGATTAAGGCAAAATTCTTTGAGGCCATGGGGAAACACCAAGGGCAACCCCCAAGGCGTCATAGACCCCCTCATTTTGAAGCTCTTTATAGGCTGTGGAAGGAGGCAGGGGAGCCAAGCTGGTTTGAAAGGAGACCTGCTCGTAAGTTTATATTCTTATGTAATATAATGCAATTTTTATTTTTAAAGATTACCTAGTTTTTTCATATGCTGCTTCATTACAATTTCAGTCCTGTCTGATAACCTGGCTGTATCTGCGGCAGTTTGAGCACTACAAATCATTTATTTATTTATTTATTTATTTAAGGATTTTTATGCCGCCATTCAGCCAAAAAAGGCTCTCATGGCGGCTTACAAAAGTATTTCTTGACAGTCCCTGCCCACAGGCTTACAATCTAAAAGACATGACACAAAAGGAAAGGGGATTGGGAGGGAGGAGGAGGAGGGGGGAAAGGAAAGCAAACTCAGGCACTACAATCTTAGTTGGAAAGTTCAGCAGTTACAGGTGACAGCAGGAGGGAGGGGGCTCTCAGCTGGAGCTGGACCCAGGCACGGTGGAGAGGTGCCTGGCTGCTGCTTCCTCCCTCTCTGGTGGCCTCTGCAGTTACAGTTGGTAGCAGGAGGGAGGGGGCTCTCAGCTGGAGCTGGACCCAGGCATGGTGGAGAAGTGCCTGGTTGCTGCTTCCTCCCTCACTGGTGGCCTCTGCAGAGACAGTTGGTAGCAGGAGGGAGGGGGCTCTGAGCTGGAGCTGGACCCAGGCATGGTGGAGAGGTGCCTGGCTGCTGCTTCCTCCCTCACTGGTGGCCTCTCCAGAGACAGTTGGTAGCAGGAGGGAGGGGGCTCTCAGCTGGAGCTGGACCCAGGCATGGTGGAGAAGTGCCTGGTTGCTGCTTCCTCCCTCACTGATGGCCTCTGCAGTGTCAGTTGACAGCAGGAGGGAGGGGGCTCTCAGCTGGAGCTGGACCCAGGCATGGTGGAGAAGTGCCTGGCTGCTGCTTCCTCCCTCACTGATGGCCTCTGCAGTGTCAGTTGACAGCAGGAGGGAGGGGGCTCTCAGCTGGAGCTGGACCCAGGCACGGTGGAGAGGTGCCTGGCTGCTGCTTCCTCCCTCACTGGTGGCCTCTGCAGTTACAGTTGGTAGCAGGAGGGAGGGGGCTCTCAGCTGGAGCTGGACCCAGGCATGGTGGAGAAGTAAATCATGTTACTGTAATGTTAAAGCAATTACTATTGCTATACTTATGAAGTTGTGTCATTACATAACATATATAGACTGTAAACAACTTAATGAAACAGCAATGTAAATTTGTTAAGTAAAGACAAGAAATGTCAATACATAGTGTAATAAAAAAATTTGCTTTTCCAGTTAAGAGAGCACATTTTATTTTTTTATTCAGTACATCATTATCTTTAACTTTATTTAAAAAAATATTTTAATAGAATAAAATAGCTATGACTTTCTATTGCCAAACGTTAACATTAACAATTGTTCAATACTCTAACGTACTACTACTTTGTTTACTTTTCAGACATGCAGCCAGCTCACAGCCAGCAGCAATCGGATGAGGAGCCCAAGGAAGGTGAAAATCCACCACTGTCACCAGCAGTTGCTGAGGACCCAGGTCTATCCCTGATTCCAATAAACTGTAGAATAATTTAACACACGAAGGTAATGAGTGATGATCCCTTTTTTTCATAACTAAAAGTTCATGCTTCCCCTTTCAGGGACATCAACCCTGTGGCAGGCGACAAAGTGGCCTGTGTATTTGGAATCCCTGTGTCTGATAAGAAAAAAAAAAAGGAATTGAAGTTAGAGGTAGTGGTTGTTGGCATTATCATGACTTAGAATATTAATTTCTAAACCATAAAAGATGATGGATGGTATAATGTTAGATTTACCAGTTCCAGGGTGCTGGGATGCTTGCTGTTGTGCATCAGCTGCAGTGCTGCTGGTTGAGGCTGTTTCTGTGAATATAAGTTGAAAAAGATGAACTCAGTTTCTCTTTCCATAGTTTACATGTTCACAATGGTTCATGTTATTAAATTGAGGAATATAAATAGTTACAATGTTAATATACTACATTAGAATTTTTTTAAAAAACACAGTATTAAAAAGTAACAGCATTATTAAATGTGATTATTGCATTGGAAAACGTATGATTACTCGTAGCCAATGCTACCCCGGGGAAAACAGGTTCAAAACCCAAAACATTGTCAGCTCATCTTTAACAGATCCAAACCTTGCTCCACAGTAATCGGTGCTTGCTCTTGATCTGTCAATGTACAGCTCATATTTGGATCCGAATCCATGCTGACCTGTTCATCTGTGAGTAGTAAAAAAAAGCAATACTTAATACACACTTCTCCTGTAGGTAAGGGAGAAATATAATATTTAAAAAAAAAACCATTGTAAAGGTCTTCAGTATTCACCGTTTCCAGAGGGACATTTTCTTCTTCCTGTGAGGAGCCATAATTGATGTTCGATGAACTTCCGGATGAGCTGCTGCTGCCTGATGACGGCATGGTCCTTCTAATTTCTAAACTTGATACTACCCGCTTAGGTCTCATTGTAGCATCACCCCTGAGAATGCTGTGTAGCTGTGAGAAGTAGGGACATGTGGTTGCATTGTTACCTGACTTTGCATTGTGCATGATCACTCTACGATAGTCTAGTCTCAAAGCTTTGCTTTTCCTCCTGCACTCTACAGCTGTTCGGTTGTGCCCCCTCTTTTGTAGTTCCTGTGCTATCACTTCAAATGAATCATTGTTCCGATGGGTTGCCCTCAGTTGCTCCTGAAGTTTTTCTTCCCCCCATACGTCAAGCAAATCCAGAATTTCTGGGTGACGCCATGAGGTGCCTCGGCCCTTACTGCCACTTGCCATTCTCAGATCTAAGGATTATGAAGAATAAAAATATTTATAATATTATTAATTAAGAAATATATCTCTTGCTTAAACTCGTTAACTCCTTGATTTGGTTTTAATGTTAGGTCAATGATCACTTAGCAGAATTGCTAACAGAATGTAGTTTTTTAATATGTCACCAAAAATAAAGCAACTTTTAAAAGTATTGCACTTGGAACAACTCTCCTCATAAAACCATTACCTGAAATATGAAGAACAATTACAAGCATGAGGGAAATGCAAGCGAGGTTGTGGGGAGAGGAGTGGGGGTGGCTGGGAGACTATACAAAAGTAGGTAAAGTTCCTGAACTGAAATATCAGTTCTAAGAGATACATGTAAACTTCAGCAGCCAAAAAGCAACACTGTGATTTAACGAAAAAGGCATGCAAAAGCTTTATAAGCAAACATTTCATTCCACATTAGAGTGCAATAATCTATGTAGGGGTGGGGTGGGTTTGTGTGTGGAGGGGAGAAACTTAACATTAATTACATTTCAACATCTAGACATTAAAACATCATCATTTTCTTCTAAAGAAACAAGTAACATTACAAATGAGAAAGCCAAAAGAGTGAACGACTGAGGATAATGTATACCTGCCCCCTCCCCCCTCCCTCGCTGGAAAGCTGAAGAGGAAAAATGGAGGCTGCTTTTCGCACCGGATTTGGGGCTTGCCTATACTAGCCGGCGCTCTGTAAAGAGCCTATTAAACGAATATGCACGGATGCGCATAGGTCATAACAATTGAAAAAAAATTACAACTGGGAATGTCAAAAGAGGGAAGGCTTAGGATAATGGATACCTGCCCCCTCCCCCTCCCTGGCTGGAAAGGTGAAAAGGAAAAATGGAGGCTGCTTTTCGTGCCAGAATTGAGGTTTGCCTATAGAGTTCAAAGCACACTAGCCTGTGCTCTGCGGCTATACATTATACACAGACTACGCTGCGCTCTGTAAAGAGCCTATTAAACGAATATGCACGGATGCGCATAGGTCATAACAATTGAAAAAAAGAATTACAACTGGGAATGGCGAAAGAGGGAAGGCAGAGGAGAATGGATACCTGCCCCCTCCCCCTCCCTGGCTGGAAAGGTGAAGAGGAAAAATGGAGGCTGCTTTTCGCGCCAGATTTGGGGTTTTGCCTATACTAGCCGGCGCTCTGTAAAGAGCCTATTAAACGAATATGCATTGATGCGCATAGATCAGAACAAATTAAAAAAAAATAGAAATGAGAAAGCCAAAAGTGGGAACGACTGAGGTAAATGGAACCAACCTCACCTGTCCTTGCACGCGGAAAAGTTGATGATTAAAGATGGATGGTGTTGTTCGGACCGGAAATGTTATCGGAAGAGGAAGTCAAAAGGCAACAAAGTAAGTCTGCTGGGCGGAACGGGGCAGGGAGGAAAGAGCGACTAATTGTTTCACACCTTGGAAGAAGGGACGCCTTAAACTGACCTAAGACGGACTAAATAACAGCGGCCAAAAACCGGGAAAAGGCGCTTTGAAAGTACGCCTGTGTGTCCCGATGAGCTTTGGGGCGCACTCCAGACACAAGCAAGTGATTTCGGAACGACGTGTGGATCTGCCCTCAGCTAGCTTCAAAAGGAGAATAAAGTGGAATAGAGAGAGGAACTTCAAGTTTCCTAGACCGTCCTCTGATCTGTGCTGACCTTCCTTCTATTGCTAGACTGACATTCTTAGGGTTGCTGACCTTATATCCTACTTCTACAAGGTCCATCACACCTACTTTTTTTCCTGTTATGCATCCACAATTTCTACTTCCGTTTCATTAGAGCTTCAAGCACTGAACAACAACAACAGTTTATTGCAGTCAAAAGACCATTCCAACAAAACTACATACAAAAGGACTGAGCATACAATTAGCTATTAAAAAGACAAGTAATCATAGAGGATCTAATAGAGATGGCCAAGTTCAAAAACTTGGCCACTTGCTCGGTGATTGATTTGTCTGAGTTCCGAAGTAAAAGGGACATTAAGAATTCAGTTGGGTGACCAGGAAAAGATTGTAAAATGGGATTCAGAAGATCATTCCTAGCCCCTTGGTAAAATCTACAGAACAGTAACACGTGTGATACGGTTTCCACCTCAGTATTGTTACAGGGACAGCATCTGTTGAGCAGTGAGATTTTATTGTATCTGCCATCTAAAAGTTTAGAGGGAAGGACGTTAAGTCTGGCCAGTGAGAATACTCTCCTGTATTTGGGGATTGTTAACCAGCGCAGGTAAGGCATCCCATCTTTGCAAAAGGAGACTGGTAGTCCTAGGGACTGGGGGTGGGGGGGAGCATGGACCCCGAGCAGCACTCTGGATGACTTGCATGTCTATATCGAGCAGCCTCGGTTTCTCTATTGATTTGGCACTAGCTAGATCCCTTGATAGTAACATAGGGGATGATAGGCCTACTGAGTTGATTTTACTTGTCATGGCCTTTGACCAGGGAGATTCAAAATGGTCTGACAGGATCTTGGATACCAGGGAATTTGTTGGAAGTGCCAACTTGCAGCAAAGCCAGAAATGGATCGCATGGATCCAAGCCAGACAGTTAACAGAATTCAGACCAGCCTCTAACTTAAGGACAGCTCCAGAGACACACTTGGGAACACCAAATAACACCCTAAGGAAAGATGACTGAATGCCCTCATAGGAGCATTTAGAACACGGGAACCAGATTGGTGCCCCATAGAGAATCTGAGGGATGATTTTGGCCGTGAAGACCTGGACAGCTGCCGGGAGGAATTTCCCACCCCTTGTAAAAAAGAAGCGGGTAATTGCACCTGCATGTTGTTCAGCTTTAATCTTGGAATGCTTTCCCTGCTCTCTCCATGAAATGGTTTCATGAAACCATATGCCCAGATATTTATAGGAGCCCACTTGCTCAATCTTGGAGTTCCCCACGACCCAGGAAAATCTGACCTTACGTTTGGAAAATACCAGTACCTTGGATTTTGAGTAATTGATTGAAAGAAGGTTTTCAGTACAGTAATTGGCAAAGCCACACAGCAATCTCTTGAGGCCCACCCTAGTCTGGAAATCAGAACAGCATCGTCTGCATACAGAAGAGAGACTTTGGTGTGCTGTATCTTGGGTGGATGGGATGGTAATGGCTCCAATGCATGGGGGAGGTCAGCCAGATACAAGTTAAATAGAAGAGGAGCAAGCACACAGCCTTGTCTTACCCCACAGGATGCAGCGATCTCTTTTGTGCAATGACCTTGTGGGCTGCAACGGACCTGAGCGGTGGTGTTGTGGTAGAGGGATTGGATCAAGAACAAGAGTCTTTTGTCAACAGAAAGCTGTTCCAGTTTGTTCCAAAGACGTGGACGAGATATAGAATCAAATGCAGATTTTAAATTAATGAAGGCTGCAAAAAGTTTGCCACCTTTAGGGGCAGAGTATCTATAAGCCAGATGAGCCAGGACCAAACAGTGGTCAAGGGTTGAACAGCCAGGTTTAAAGCCAATCTGCTCTTCACCCAGTAGGTCATGCTCATTGATCCATGCCTTTAGTTTGAGACCTAAATAACTAGCATAGACCTTCCCCACTATCGATAGCAGACTAATAGGGCGGTAGTTAGATGGGTCATCTTTACGGCCTTTTTTATGTATTGGAATTATGAAGGCTTTTCCTGAGCTGATGGAGGTTGTCTCGGACCTGGTGTTGAGGACCCCCAGGATGGTGGTTCTGGGGGATCTCAACTTCCATGCCGAGGCTGCTGTATCCGGAGCGGCTCAGGACTTCATCGCTGCCATGACAACCATGGGGCTGTCTCAACATGTCATCGGCCCAACGCATGCAAAGGGACACACGCTTGATCTGGTTTTCTCGACTGGACAGGAGGATGGTGATCTGGAAGTGGGGAAACTAATATCTACTCCTTTGTCATGGTCGGATCACTTCCTATTGAGGTTTAGACTCTCGGCGGCCTTTCCCCTCTGCAAGGGTGGGGGGCCTATTAAAATGGTCCGCTCCCGGAGGCTAATGGACTCCGATGGATTCCAGAGGGCTCTGTGGGATTTTCCTGCTGATATGGCTGGTGCTCCTGTCGAAGCCCAGGTCGCTCTGTGGAATGCAGAGATGACTCAGGCGGTTGACACAATCACGCCCAAGCGCCCTCTCCCTCTGAGCAGAGCCCGGTCATACACCTGAGCTGAGGGCAATGAAGCAAGAGGGGAGACAGCTAGAATGCAGGTGGAGAAAAACTCGTGCTGGATCTGATCAAACACGGGTTAGAGCTCACTATCGAGCCTACTCTGTGGCGGTGAGGGTGGCAAAGAGGCAGTTCTTTTCCACCAGCATTGTGTCTTCTCAGTGTCGTCCAGCGGAGCTTTTCCGAGTGGTTCATGGCCTGTTACACTCTGGGCCAGGGCGTGAGATAGTTGAACCCTCGGTAGCACGCTGTGACGAGTTTGCACGGCACTTTGAAGATAAAGTTGCTCAGATTCGTCATGAATTGGACACCACACTTAATGCAGCTCCACTAGTAGAGGCGTTCAGAGCTCTGTCCGGTTCAGTTTTATTGGATGAGTTTCAGTTATTGAGGCCCGAGGATGTGGACAAGGTGCTTGGCCAAGTCCGGTCGACCACCTGTGTGCTTGCCCTTGCCCCTCATGGCTCATTACATCAAATAAGGAGGGGATCGCCGGCTGGGTCCAGGAGGTTGTAAATGCCTCCTTGAGAGAGGGAGTGGTGCCGGCCTCTTTAAAAGAGGCGGCAATTAGACCACTCCTGAAGAAGCCTAATCTGGACCCGGAGGATGTTAACAACTACAGGCCGGTGGCTAATATCCCTTTCCTGGGCAAGGTGCTTGAGTGGGTGGTTGCAGGACAACTCCAGGCACTCTTGAATGAAACGGATTATCTAGATCCATTTCAATCGGGTTTCAGGCCTGGTTTTGGAACGGAAACTGCCTTGGTCGCCCTGTGGGACGACCTCTGTCGGGAGAGAGACAGGGGGAGTGCGACCCTGTTGGTTCTCCTAGACCTCTCAGCGGCCTTCGATACCATCAACCATGGTATCCTTCTGGATAGGTTGTCTGAGCTGGGAGTTGGAGGTACTGTGTTGCAGTGGTTCCGCTCCTACTTGGATGGCCGATTCCAGAAGGTGGTGCTGGGGGATTATTGCTCTCTGCTGTGGCTCCTAAGCCATGGGGTTCCGCAGGGCTCTATTTTATCCCCTATGCTGTTTAACATATACATGAAGCCGCTGGGGGAGGTTATCCGGAGATGTGGACTGAGGTGTCATCAATATGCGGATGATACCCAGCTCTACATTTCCTTTTCATCAAACCCAGATGAGGCAGTGACTGTTCTGAACCAGTGCCTGGGCACGGTAATGGACCGGATGAGGGCTAACAAACAGACTCAATCCAGACAAGATGGAGGTACTGTTAGCGGGTGGTTCATTTGTCCGGTGAGGTGATGTTTGCCCTGTCCTGGACGGGGTTGCACTCTCCCTAAAGGATCGGGTCCGTAGTTTGGGGGTGCTCTTCGATCCAGAACTGTCACTTGAGGCACAGGTGAACTCAGTGGCAAAGAGCACCTTTTATCAGCTTAGGTTGATATACCAACTACGCCGTTATCTGGACAGAGATAGCCTAGCTACAGTTATCCATGCTCTGATAACCTCTCGTTTGGATTACTGCAATGCGTTATACGTGGGGCTGTCTTTAAAAACGGTCCGGAAGCTTCAGTTGGTACAAAATAGGGCAGCCTGTTTACTAACAGGGACTGGCCGGCGAGATCACATTATGCCAGTCCTTTTACAACTTCATTGGCTGCCAGTCCAGATCCGGGCCCAATTCAGAGTGCTGGTATTGACATTTAAAGCCCTAAACAGTTTGGGGCCAGGTTATTTGAAGGAATGCCTCCTCCCATATGTACCTGCCCGGACCTTAAGATCATCTACAGGGGCCCTTCTCCGTGAGCCCCTGCCAAAGGAAGTGAGGCAGGTGGCTACTAGGAGGAGGGCTTTCTCCACTGTGGCACCCCGGTTGTGGAATGAGCTCCCCAGAGAGGTCCGCCTGGCACCTACACTGTACTTCTTTCATCGCCAGCTGAAGACCTTTTTATTCACTCAGTATTTTAACACTTAATTTTAGCTTAAATTTAAATTTTACTGTTTTAACTCTGTATTTTAATCTTATATCAATTTTGCTGCCTGGTTTTATCCTGGTTGTGCTTTTTATACTGTATTTTGTATTTGTGCTTTTAACCTGTTGGTTGTTTCATTATGGTTTTAATTTTTGTGAACCACCCAGAGAGCTTCGGCTATTGGGCGGTATAAAAATGTAATAAATAAATAAATAAATAAGCTGCTGGGATAATGCCTGATTAGTTAATTAAGGAAAATAGGGAGGCCAGCAGTGGCGCCCACCAGCTGATGTTACTTTGAATCAGCTCTGAAGGGATACCAGGCTTTAGCTGGTGAAGTAAGTCCTCCATAGTGGCAGAGTCAACCGGGGGCCATTCAGGGGCAGCAGGAGATAGGCAGGGACTGAAAACAATATGGAAATGATTTTCCCAGATACTAGCAGAAATATGGCATTCTGGACTGCCACTTCTATTGCCTAGAGCACCCGATACTAGCCGCCAGAAAGTTTTGCAGCTGCGAGCTACGGAAGCAGCTATCAACATTTGCCAGGATTCACGGGTTGCTTCATTCTTTTTGCGCTGTAACAATTTCTTATATTCTCTCCTAAGCACAAAGTATGAGTGTGGGAGTTGGCAATCATTGTTCATGCGATATGAAGAATAAGCTGTTTGAATGCATCTCCGGAGATTAATGCACTCCCGATCGAACCATTTGTTTCTACTGGTTCTTGGGCGTGTCATTGTGCTGACAGAGTTTTGTAGGGAGGAGCACAAGGCCTGTGTAACCTCTTCAAAAGCTAAGATGCCCTGTCTAGGAGAAGCAGCCGTGGAGATTGAATCTATAACATCCAGTAGATGGGGGGGGGGGGGAATGGATTAACCTACTGAAAACCAGGCCAGTTTTGTGAGACCATTTGATCCTGTTAGAATTTACTTTAAGAGAGCCAGAAGGACAGGGGTGAGTAGACAGTTTTGAGGAGCCTAGGTTGTCAAGAGAAAGCTTCAGTGGGAGGTGGTCACTGTCAGAGCGTACAGCGACTCTTAAGTTACACCCCCAGGATTTAAGCTAAAATATAGTCCACTGTGCTTGCTGCCCTAGAAGAAATATATGTAAATTCACCCCAGGCATCATCAGCACTAGTGCCATTCAGGATACGGAAATCATTTCTGGAGACAAACTGGAGCAGACAGACTCCGGCAGAATTGACAAAGGAGTCTTTGGAGTTGCGTTGGCCAGCTCTGAGTTTGTTGTTGCCCAATGTGTATAGATCACCACACCTGGAGATGTCCAGGAGATGGGTTCCAGTTCTTGCATTGAAATCGCCCGCAAATATAGGATAGGCTGAGGGGAATTTAGCTGACTGCTCTAGAAAATAGCCTTCAGCTTTAAGCCAGCTAGCCTGAACAGTCTCTTTGCAAGCTTTTGGGGGAAAGTAGACATTGAATATAAGCAAAGTCATCCCAGCACCCCCAATTCCAAGGCCAGAGCCAGTATGGATGAGGAGTGGTTGGGGAGTTCTCTTATCCTGGTGTCAAGGGAAGAAGACACCAGGATACTTAAACCCTTTCTGGCTCTGCCCTTGCCTTTACTTGGCAATGCAGGGAGGCAATAGGACACAAAACTATTTGCATAGATATGGTCATCGCACCAGGTCTCCTGGAGCATGACCACATCAAAGCTGTTGAGGTAAGTTAGGAGGTCAGGGTCTCTACATTTAGATTTCCAGCCAGCAATGTTCCAGGAGAGGATTTTTAGTGGGCTGTTGGCATGGCCCAAGCGGAGTCAATCTAGTTCAAATATCATGTCCATGCCTCCCTTCTGGTCTCCCAGAACACAGCAATTGGATGCAAAAGCATGGGGGTTGAAGGGTGGTGCAATTTGCCTGGCAGAATTCTTGGTCTTAGGTGAACCAATCTCATGAGGGTCCAGGGACTGCATGACAATCCAATCCGGTGTGTTGTAGCTGGAGCATTTCTGCTTTATGGGAGAGGATCCTGCTGCAGTAGAAGTGTTTCCAGATGGAACAGACAGAAGCCCACACCTTCCGTGGTTAGGGGAGACAGTCTGTTGGCCCAGATTTGGTGGATGTTTAACTGTAATCTTGGGACTTAGGGCTGGGGCCCCCTTGAGGTTGAGGTTTCTCTGATTATTGTTTGAGGAGCTTTCTACACGAGTTGTGCACCCCATCTTAGTCCAGATATTTTGCTCCTCTTTTGAGGGATCGGTGATGGGATGACTATTGTTATGTTGATTGAGCTCAGGGCCCTGTTGATGGCTGTTCAGTAATAGTGCTGTCACAGCTGAGAGTCTGGACACAATCGCGTTCTGGTCCATTACAGGGAGGGCTCCAAAACTCTCAATTAGTGATCTCTCCTCTACAAGAAGGGCATTGGTGTTGATTATTAGAGGATTCTCAGCAGCTGGGGATTTATGGGGCATTCCAGGATTTAGAGTATCTTTGAATGACTGAGATGGGGGATTAAGAGAAGAATCTGAGGGCATGCTGAGATCAATTAGGTCTCCAACAGGAGGTTCTCTGCTAGGTGCATTGGCAAGGCTTGTACCTCTTCTCAAACCTCGTACGTGGAAAGCCGGGATGGTGTTAACAAAGTGTCTATTTACAATTACATCCTTATTGAGTAGTACCTCTCTGGCACTTAGGATTTTTGCAGCTATGTCACAAGAATCAAAGGTTACAATAGCACGGGCATTAGTATAGTTATAGAAAAGATATTCAATCCTTTGGATGGAGCCAGAGTCAATCTGAATCTCTAAGTGATCATATATGAACTGCACGAAATGTTTTGTGCGTTCCGTCTGTGTCAGTGAGCCCTTAGGCTTAGGGTAGTTGGAGAAGACCAGGTTTTGCTTTATTAGTTGTAGCTGCCAGGGATTGTTCACCAAAAGAGAAGCCACCCCATGATCTTGCGCAGGGGGCATCCAAGATGTAGTGTTTCCCTTGGTCGAGAGCGGTGGTAGTGGCTGAGGATCCTGAGGATAAACAGATGTTTTGGTGTTAGAGTGGGCCCACTCTGCTTTAAGCTCAGTTGGTTCCATCTTTCCTTCGACCCTTGCATGGTGGACTGTGCTCACTGGATGAGTGGAGTTCAGATAGCTTGACTTCACATCCTCCAAGTGCTTAGCTAGGGAATTAAATTCCATTTTAAGTGGACTCTCAGTGTTTGCTGAGGCTATTTTGTTTTTTGATTCCTTTTTGCATTGAGTTGTGGCATTGGCAGATTTGGGCCTGTGTGTCTTGTTTCTCAGCAGTGTGATTTTGTTCTTTTTGTCCTTATCCCTCCTGCACAAGTTTTTCCCAACCTTCCTGTTGGAGGACACTCAGGTAGGGGATTTATTTGTGTCATCAACATTTAACTTAGACTTGTTGCCAGATGCCCGCGTGAGGTTCTCATTGTGTGAGGATATACTCCATCCTCTTAAATTAACTAGCACAAAGTTCACTAAGATGGACAGAAGTTCCTTACACTCAGTTAAGAATGTCTTTATCTGAGATAGGTCATCTGACCAGCAGGTAAAAAGGCTCCTAAGCAAATCTTGCTGGTAGGTAAACAGCTGCTTTTCAGAATGACAATCATCGGATGTATTGATGGCATTCGAGGGGTGGAAGGCAGATTGCTCTGCTAATGCATTGCCATTGCTGTTTATAGAGTTACATGGGAGATTCAGAATGTTAATACTTTTGGGACTCAGTCCATTACTTTCTGGGTGGTGAGGTGAGATTCCTGGGCTGAAAAGGCCAGTTCTGCAGCTAGACTGTCCCTACCATCCTGGGTCCATAGACATCAGTAGGCATTTTGGGTCCAGAGACCAATCTAGAACCCCTTCAGCAGCTGGGCTTGAATTACAGTCTGGCTCTGCTTTTTCCTCAGCAGATGGGCAGAAAAAGTCAGTAATTTTAAATTGTTTGTGGGCCTTAACAAAGGACATAACATCTTCAGTCACAGGCTCCAAGCCCAGCTGTTTGTATCGTCCTCTGGTGAAAACCATAACACAAGAGACGAAAAGTGATAATAAAAAGTCACTGTAACAGAACAGTTATATTTAAAATATCATTTAGAATTTTGTTGAACAGGACAGACAACTTGGATTTAAGAATAATATTAATAAAGTAAAATGGATTAAGAATCCTGAAAAAAAACAAAGACTGTTCCCAAATGTATGGGCTCGGATTCCACCTTCAGACCTAGCCACCTAAAGTTGCAGCTCTTTCAGACTTGCTGCTTGCATTTGTTTTCCAAACTGTTCCACTGGGTCTTGCCAAGTCGGGACAACAACGCAGACAACACTGATAAGCTGATAAGCGGTTTGATTCTTAATTTTTCTGCTCTCTTGTGCTTTAGCCACAGAGAGAAATAAAACAAACAACTTATCAGGACAAGGAGGCGTTGCTCAGGCTAAGACTTACTGTTTGGTGTTCGGTGTTTACAGTAGCTTAGATAGTTAAGGATTTAGTAGCTGAAAGTTAAGCATTCTTACAGAGCTCAAGCAAGCTGCAGCTTGTAATACCAGAAGCCGGAAGTCCACGTCAAGCACTGGTCACTTTCACATGCGTGCATTGTTAGACTATTTTGACTTGTTTACCTCCCCCCCCCCCCCCGTGCCAGCTCGCACTTCCTGGTATTGCCGCCCCACCCACCCCTTCTCCTTCCCCCTCCAGTTCATTGGCTCTTGTGGTTGATGGACACATTCTCATGGACATGGACGTCTCCCCCCTCCCCATCACTCTGGTTTTGTTGTCTAAAGTTTAGCAATTTAGCTTTTCGTTGGCTGGGCAGCTTGTACAGCGAGCAAAAAAAGAGGGAAGTTGAAACAGGTGGATGATAGAGCAATGAGAGTGAGGTTGGAGCAGCAAAAGTCCATTCAACTGACTCGAGGCACTGGAGAACTGTCCTGCCCTCCTCTTTCATCAGCAAGACCGCCCTTCAACACACACATCCCCAAGAAGGAATGTTCTGCAACATAACTCAAAGGCAGCAATACACAGGGAAGGAAGGGTGGTTTTATCCCACGTGGAGAAAAAATACCACACTTTCCCCACACTTGAAAAAGATTCAAAATGGAGGGGAAGAGGCAAGATGACTACAGGACAGGGACGGTGTTGTGTGAGTGTCACAGAGAAAAATGCTAAACAAGGCAGGACAACAGTGTGATAAAACATTGGTGTGACGAGGAGACATCTCTTTAGGTTGCCCTCCATCCTGGGTTAAGGACTCTCCTATCCTACATGTATTTCCTGCAATAAAATGCAAGCTTTCTTATTCCTTTGGCCCAGAGTCTCCAGTGTGATTCATCCAGGGTAAAGTGTGCTCCTTCAGCCAGGATTTCACATAGCTCAGCCTTTCTCCTAACAGGAGGAAACTCCTGTAGTCTCATGGCTCCCTTGGGGAATTCCTCATCAAAGGAAGAGCTAGAGCCTTTGGAATCAGGTGTCTGAAAGGAATAGACTGCATCAAAAGACCCGGGGTTTCCCAAGGTAGTCCTGGGCCCTCACACGAGATGCCTTCAGATCTGCTTCCCCAAGAGGCAAAAAGCTCAGCTTCTGAGGTAGAGGGGGGTGCTGAGCCACCATGTAGGCCCTGAAAACACTGGTGCATCAAGATTCAGGCTAAGGTCTACAGTGTCAGGATTTCCCTGGATTTGTCCTGGTTTTTGTTCTATTCTGGGTGTTGGAGGGTTTTCTGTAATTTTCTATAATGTCCTGGAATGACATGCTTTCCCCTTTAAGGCCATCATTAGCATGTCAGGGAGAAATGATGCACTTTCCAGAGTAGGCTGACCATATTTTGGAAACCAAAAATGAGGACATTATGGCCACCCTCAAGGAGGCGTGCCCACCCCAACATGCCCACCCCCAAGGCGGGGCCAACATGACATGTCCCCTCCCCCAAGGGGGCGTGGCCTTGGTCACATGTTTAATTCTACACCTTACAAGACAAAACTGTTCTACATATGTTAATATTAAAATCACTGAAATAAAGAACAAGTGCGACATTCAACGTATCACAAATTAACATTTATTTTTAGTTACTGTACAAATTTCAAGACTTTTCTTCCTCCTGATGTGCCCTGGAATATTTTTCACTGGATCTTATTTTTCTTAAAGGGGTGGGGTGTTCAAAAGGAAATGGTAAAAATCTTTACAAGTCATTTTCTTGTAATTATATTTCACCAGTAAAAGTCCTTTCAGTGTATCCACAGACACCTGCTCTTTTCTTTTGTCCACTGCATTTGCATCATGGAGAAAATACTGTCTTTAAAAAGAAAGAAGGACTTCAAGGCTGGAAACATCTGCAGTAGCCTTGTGATTCCAGGGAATAAGGATAGCCACCATGTCCTGCTGTGGGAAAGCACCTTTCTACAATCAATGTCCACAAACTCACAGTACTCCTTCAGACTCTCCGTTTTCACTGTGAAAATGCTGAAGTATCGATAAACAAATGGTCAAGGAACACCTCGTTTCTTTGGATGAGTTCAAATCCCCAGAGCCCGATGAACTGCATCTTAGAGTAATGAAGGAGCTAGCGGAAGAAGTCTCAGAACCTCTGTCTATTATCTTTGCAAAATCATGGAAGACGGGTGAGGTGCCGGACGACTGGAGGAGGGCTAACATTGTCCCTATCTTCAAAAAGGGCAAAAAGGAGGAAACTGGGAACTACAGACCAGTCAGTCTGACATCCATCCCTGGGATAATTCTGGAGCAGATTATAAAGACGTATAAGGTGTAAGCACCTTGAAAACAATGCAGTGATTACTAGAAGCCAACATGGATTTATCAGGAACAAATCCTGTCAGACTAATTTGATCTCATTTTTTGATCGGGTAACCTCCCTTGTGGACTGTGGGAATGCTGTGGATGTAATGTATCTTGACTTCAGCAAAGCTTTTGACAAAGTACCACATGACATTCTGATTAACAAACTAGCTAAAAGTGGGCTAGATGGAACGACTATTAGGTGGATTCACAGTTGGCTACAGAATCGGACTCAAAGAGTACTTATCAATGGAACCTTCTCAAACTGGGGAGAGGCAACGAGTGGGGTACCGCAGGGCTCAGTCCTGGGCCCAGTGCTCTTCAACATTTTTATTAATGATTTGGACGAGGAGGTGCAGGGAACGCTGATCAAATTTGCAGATGACCCAAAATTGGGTGGAATAGCTGGAAGACAGGGTTGGTTCGCCAACTACGGCCTCTCCTGGACAGGGATAGCTTGACCATGGTGGTACAGGCATTGGTAACCTCAAGACTGGATTACTGCAACGCGCTCTATGTGGGGCTGCCCTTGAAGCTGCTCCGGAAGCTGGAGCTAATGCAGAATGCTGCAGCTCGGCTGTTGTCTGGAGCTGCCCCTTTCCAGCATGTAACTCCTCTGCTGAGGGAACTGCACTGGCTGCCTATTCGCTACCGGGCCAGGTTTAAGGTTCTTGTACTTGTGTACAAAGCCCTAAACAACTTGGGACCAGGATACCTGAGAGAGCGCCTTCTCCCTTACCAACCTGCCCGGTCACTGAGGTCATCCGAGGGCCTGCTCCTGGTGGTTCCACCTAGATCCATCCTCCGATTGGAATCCACCAGGGGAAGAGCCTTCAGCGTGGTGGCGCCCCTCCTGTGGAATTCCCTGCCTCTGGAGGTCAGACAGGCTCCAACCTTGTACTCCTTTCGGCGCCTCCTGAAAACATCTTTATTCCAAGAAGCCTTTCTTTAACATGCAGCCTTGGATTTCTGTGTTGTCGTTTTTTGCTTCTTTTTAAATTTTGTTTTAACTGTTTTATTCTGTTTTTATTTTCATTTTATCTTGTACACCGCTCCGAAATTTTTTCAATGAGGAGCGGTATATAAATATTCTAAATGAAAATAAATAAATAAATAAGACAGAAACAAACTTCAAAGTGATCTTGATAGGCTGGAGTGCTGGGCTGAAAACAACAGAATGAAATTTAATAGGGATAAATGCCAAGTTCTACATCTAGGAAATAGAAACCAAATGCACAGTTACAAGATGGGGGATACTTGGCTCAGCAATACTACAAACGAGAAGATCTTGGAATTGTTGTAGATTGCAAGCTGAATATGAGCCAACAGTGCGATATGGCTGCAAGAAAGGCAAATGCTATTTTGGGCTGCATTAATAGAAGTACAGCTTCCAAATCGCGTGAGGTACTGGTTCCTCTCTATTTGGCCCTGGTTAGGCCTCATCTAGAGTATTGCGTCCAGTTCTGGGCTCCACAATTCAAGAAGGACGCAGACAAGCTGGAGCGTGTTCAGAGGAGGGCAACCAGGATGATCAGGGGTCTGGAAACAAAGCCCTATGAAGAGAGACTAAACAACTGGGCATGTTTAGCCTGGAGAAGAGAAGGCTGAGGAGAGACATGATAGCACCCTTCAAATACTTAAAAACTTGTCACACAGAAAAGGGCCAGGATCTCTTCTCGATCCTCCCAGAGTGCAGGACATGGAATAACGGGCTGAAGTTACAGGAAGCCAGATTCCGGCTGGACACCAGTAAAAACTTCCTGACTGTTAGAGCAGTATGACAATGGAATTGGTTACCTAGGGAGGTTGTGGGCAGTCCCACACTAGAGGCCTTCAAGAGGCAGCTGGACAACCATCTGTCAGGGATGCTTTAGGGTGGATTCCTGCATTGAGAAGGGATTTGGACTCGATGGCCTTATAGGCCCCTTCCAACTCTACTATTCTATGATTCTATGTCCAGCTGGCTGCTTGGTGGGTGTGATAATGATAAGGGATAATTATGATAATGGAACAGAGCCACCTGCCCCACGCCCTGTGGCTGATGACGCTGCCTGCACTGCGCCTCGTCACTGAGGATGGCTGTGCTGCAGCTGGCCCAGGCTCAGCCGCCCGAGCCAGGCAGCGAACTGAGCCGCCTGCTCACTCCCTCACCCACCTCGCACCCCAGAGAATGGCTGCCCAGCACCTTTGGTGGCCCAGCCCAGGCCCAGCCTCCCAGGCCAGCCAGCGAAGGGAGCTGGCGGCATACCCACCCCCCCACCCACGCCTCAGAGAATGGCCACCCAGCACCCGCGCTGTCCCAGCCCAGGCCCAGCCGCCTGGGCCGGGCAGCAAAGGGAGACAGTGGCCTGCCCACCCCCACCCCACCCCTCAGAGAATGGCCACCCGGCGTCCACACTGTCCCAGCCCAGGCCCAGCTGCCCAGGCTGGGCAGCGAAGGGAGCTGGTGGCCTGCCCCCCATCCCACACCCCGGAGAATGGCCACCCAGCTCCCACATTGTCCCAGCGCTGTCCCAGCCATCCGGGCTGGGCAGCGAAGGGAGCCAGCGGCCTGCCCCCCCACACCCCGGAGAGTGGTCGCCTGGTGCCTGCACTGGCTCAGCTGAGGCCCAGCTGCCCGTGCTGGGCAGCGAAGGGAGACGGCGGCCTGCCCACCCACCCCACCCCGCAGGGCAGCTCCTACCAGTGCTGCTGTCCTCCTTTTAATATGGTCATCCTATAGTTCTGTGCTTAAGTTCTTTTCTCCTTCTTTTCAGTCAAGCAAGGACACATTTATGCAACTTGCAGCTTCTCCATCTCCCCCCACCCAAAAAATTATGCAACGTTAATTTTCACTGTACCACAGGCTTCCATTTTGTCCATCATGGCTGCTGTGAGATTTGCCCGATCCAGTAGACCTTTGGAACTAGAAGAGTTGGAGTAAAAACAAGTATGTTCTCTCCCAACAGATCTTCAGTACCTTCCTGTGAATGGAAAAATGGGTGATGCTTGCAATACATGATTGGCAGCAGAAAAATTGTGAGGGGAAAACCCATGAAATAACTCATTTACACATCTGCACATTGTTGTTGTTGATTCATTCAGTCGTTTCTCGGGCTTCCAGTTCTTATAGATTTTCTCCATCTCTGGTTATCTGTTGCTTTTACTCCACTGTGCTGTTCATTTATTGTCATGTTTATTTTTATTGCTATTAATGACATTTTTGTTTATTCCCCTGGGAATGTTTTTTACAATGAAGGGTGGGGTATAAATTTATAAAATAAATTATCACATTTTTTGTTGTTTATTCGTTCAGTCGTTTCCGACTCTTCGTGACTTCATGGACCAGCCCACACCAGAGCTTTCTGTCAGCTGTCGCCACCCCCAGCTCCCCCAAGGTCAAGTCTGTCACCTCCAGAATATCATCCATCCATCTTGCCCTTGGTCGGTCCCTCTTCCTTTTGCCTTCCACTTTCCCTAGCATCAGCCTCTTCTCCAGGGTATCCTGTCTTCTCATTACGTGGCCAAAGTACTTCAGTTTTGCCTTTAATACCATTCCCTCAAGTGAGCAGTCTGGCTTTATTTCCTGGAGTATGGACTGGTTTGATCTTCTTGCAGTCCACGGCACTCTCAGAATTTTCCTCCAACACCACAGTTCAAAAGCATCTCTCTTCCTTCGCTCAGCCTTCCTTATGGTCCAGCTCTCGCAGCCATAGGTTACTACAGGAAATACCATTACTTTAACTATGCGGACCTTTGTTGTCAGTGTGGTGTCTCTGCTCTTAACTATTTTATCAAGATTTGTCATTGCTCTCCTCCCAAGAAGTAAACGTCTTCTGATTTCCTGGCTGCAGTCAGCGTCTGCAGTAATCTTTGCGCCCAGAAATACAAAGTCTGTCACTGCCTCCATGTTTTCTCCCTCTATTTGCCAGTTACCAATCAAGCTGGTTGCCATAATCTTGGTTTTTTTGAGGTTTAACTGCAACCCAGCTTTTGCACTTTCTTCTTTCACCTTTGTCATAAGGCTCCTCAGCTCCACCTCACTTTCAGCCATCGAAGTGGTGTCATCTGCATATCTGAGATTGTTAATGTTTCTTCCTGCGATTTTAACTCCAGCCTTGGATTTGTCAAGCCCAGCGCATCGCACACATCTGGGGCTAGTTGAACTTATCCTCTGTTCCTCCCCAGTAGCATTTTGACCATCTTCCGACCTGGGGGTCCCATCTTCCGATGGTATACCGACATATCTCTGGTTGTACTGATCCATTTAGTTTTCAGGGCAAGAGTACTGGGGTGGGTTGCCATGACCTTCCCCAGGGATCGTATTTAGTCTGACCTCTCTGCCATGACCTTCCCGTCTTGGGTGTCCCTTCACGGTTTAGCTCATGGCATCCTTGAGGTGCTCAAGCTCCAGCACCACGACAAGGTAACGATCTCCTTTGCTGGAGACATCTGCACATACTATCTGCTTAAGCCTCAAAACTTACTTGGTTTCCTCTAAAATCCTGCAGTTTCCAATTGATAGGCCAGGGATTCCCAACGTTTTTGCACCCATGGTCACATTTGGGAATTTGAGAAGCTGCTGTGGGCATCACCACAGAACATTTAATCAGCGGATTGCCACTTTGGTGTCTACCTGTCTCATCTATGGATCTTAGGCTGCATCTGATTCAGCAAAGGGTTTTTATTTGCGTCTATTGGACACCACAATGTGTCTTTAATGTGAGATTGTCTAATTCAGCTAATTGCTGGCAGTGCAATATGGCTAATGCTTCTTTTAAACATATGTTTTGGCAATAGAAGAATAACCCTTCCCTCCTCTAATGCAATGGATTGAGGACCTTGCAATACTTTCAATATTTGAATGGGTGGCATATAGACACCATTTTCAAATGGATACTTATTTGGATATTTGGTCCACTTTTGTTGAAACCTATAATTGATAGAAAGTTGTATGCATTTCATACAAATCCATGTACCAATATTTTTAAAAAGGAAATAAATAAATGCAGCATTTTTTTTTTAAAAAAAAACATTTTGCAAGTGCCCATGAGCACCACGTTGAAAACCCCGTTCACAAGCACCTTTGGAGGTGTCCCCAGGTGGAGACCACTGCATGCTTAGTTATTCTGATTTTTATCTCTCTTTTGCTTCATCAACCTTGGTAGTGTAGGACAAGTGAAGCAGGAAGCCAGACTTTTCCTGCTCATGCACAAGTGTTTTATTATGAAATTGCCCCTGTTGCCACTCTGAGAAAATCATATAACATCATTATTCTTTGATCAGCCATTTCAAAGTCCTTCTATTGCCTTTGTCAAGTAATGATTGCACTTGCCCTTTGTCCCAGGAGATCAGAGGTCCATTTACACTTAGTAGACACCCTTTGCACAAAGCACCCATTTCCATCTGGCTCACTGTAAGCTGAAAGCTGGAGCCTTGTTCGTGAGCTTGGCTGTCTCTCCAACTCGGACCGTATGCATCTGGGGAATTCTACCCCATAGCAAGGCGTGACAGAAGATGAAGGGAGCTGTGGCATTACTCCTGGTCATCTGTCTTGCTAACTCTGTCGCTGTGACAGGTGAGTGGTGGGGAAGGGTCAGCCTTTGGCTGTGGAGGTAGAACATTATCTGTGCTGAAAAGGGGAGCAGCTTGAGGAGTTTAAGCCAAGGATTTATATGAAGTATTAGGAAAGAGGAGGGTGCCTTTGAGCACATTTTCCTTTGCCACTGTGAGACCACAACTCCCGTAGTCATAAACTGGAGCTTCCCATACATCTCGTTTTAAAGAGTAAACACAGATGTTGTCCTTGTCTCAGAGGATGGTGCTGCCACCAAGACAGGTGTTCCTGGAGCAACTCAGCTTCCTTTAAGGCTTCTGGGTTGGAGGCTCAGGCAGGGAGTGCTGGGAAGGTGGCAGGAAGGATCTGCTTTTGTTTTGCGTGGCTTTAGAAGGCAAAGAGCCAGGATGGAAGGAACTAGATGGGGATACAAACCCTGAACACCTTCGAATATGATTTAAGAAGAAACACTTTTTGAAACTAAGGTAAATTGGTCCCCTTCATAAGACCTAGCTAAGGACAACTGAACATTCATCCTCATTTTATTTTCCATGTCTGCTCATCAGCTTTAGATTCAGTGGGACTCCTGCTCTTTGCAAGGGTGGAGGTCCTATCAGGATGGTTCACCCTCAGGGACTGATGGATTCTTGATGGCTCTGGGGGATTGTCCTGTCACCATGGCTGGTGGTTCTTCAATGTTCTGGTCAACTTCTGAATGGAGGAAATAGCCCAGGCGGTTGGCACAAATGCTCCTAAGCACCCCCTCCCACTTGTTGGTCTCAACTGGCTCCCTGGTTTTCCAGTGAATGAGGGTAATGAAAGAGCAGGGATGGCAGCCAGAACAACAGTGGGGGAAGATTCAAGATGACTTTGGCTCTAGAACTCATTAGAGACAACGCTGAGGTTGTAATGGCAGCAAACAAATCTTGCTTTTCAGCCCCCCCCCCCCCCCATTGCCAGAGCTGACTAAAATAAATTGCACCCTGAGCGAGGAGTGCCTTTGGTGCCCCCATGTGGACAGCTTTGGCACCCCCTTCAGCTCAGCTTGGTGCCCCCTTTAGCTCAGCCTGCACGCCTTCAGCATAGCTTGACACCCCCCTCAGTTCAGCTTGGCGCTCCCTCAGCTTGGCACTTTTAGCTTGATTTACTGTTCTTATTACTATGATTATTCTCTTATTTCTGTTTTGTGAACCCCTTCCCCCCTTCATATGTTTTAATGTGATTTTAGATTGTAAGCCTCTAGGCAGGGTATCGCTGTTTTATTTGTATATTTTGTACAGCTAAATATTTTGTTGGTGCTAAATAAATAAATAAATAAATAATACTTTGGGAGTAGTTCCTATGGCAGTGCCATTGGCTCTCCCACACTAGAGGCATTCAAGAGGCAGCTGGACAACCATCTGTCAGGGATGCTTTAGGGTGGATTCCTGCATTGAGCAGGGGGTTGGACTCGATGGCCTTGTAGGCCCCTTCCAATTCTGCTATTCTATGATTCTATGATATGCTTGTCCTGTTACTATGGGCATAAGATGGCCTGGCTGTGTGAGTTAGTGAATGCTTCTTTAAATGAGGATGGTGCAGTGTCATCTGGGTTAAAGGAAGGTGTGGTATTTTCACTGGTGAAAATACCTTAGCTTGATCCCACTGCTTTGATAAACTATCAGCCAATGTCAAATTTAAATGATTGGGCAAGAGGCTTTAGCCTGCAGGGGTAACCCAATGTCAAAGATTCCTGGATGGTTTGGGGACTGAATCTGCTTTGGTTGTCGTGATGGATGCATGACTAGACAATGGAGAACTGATTCTGTTGGTCTCTCCGAGGTTTTTGATGCCATCAACCATGGCATGCTTCTGGGCCACTTGACTGGAATGGGTTGAGCGGTATAGAGTTATGTTGGTTTTGGATGTACCTGGAGGGCAGGTCCCAGGAAGTGGTGTTTGGCCATTACTGTTCAGCCCCAAGGTGTTTAGTCTGGGGGCTCCCTCAGGGTTCCATCTTCCCCACAATGCTGTTTAACACCTACATGAAACTTCTGAGAGAGGTTATCTGGAGATCTGAATTGGATTGCTAAACCAGCTCTATCTCTTTTTTCATTGGAGTCCAGAGTTTCCAAATCAGTTCCTTGAATTAATTATGAACTGAATGTGTGCTAACAAAGGCCCAAAGCAGATGACCAAGTTTTCTACCAAGTTTTCTACCATTTGGTCATCTTATTGGCAAAAGGGTTAGCCCCCCCCCCCCCCAATGCCACATATTCTAATCTGCGCTAAAAGTTGGGTCTTATCAAGTGGTAAGGTTTTCCCTCATTACAACTTGATGAGCTGGTCATTTGTATAAGGGCTGGTATTTTTTCTTCCCATTCAATAATCACCTAATTTGAGGTTGGGGAGGGGGAGGCACTTTGTCAAGTCCTGAAACAGCAAGAAGGGGAGTGGCCCAAATCACTGGTGGCACTTCACAGAACTGGTGTTTTAAAGCCAGTGTGGTTAGCAAAGTGATGTTGAGTGGGGAAGGGATTCCCCCAAGCTCTAGTATCTTGTTGTATTTTAAGCTGGCTTTCCCTGTTTTTTCTCCATGCTTTTCAGATCTTAAACGAACAATTTCAGATTTTGCTGTTGTTTGCATATTTGGGCAAAGCAAACACATATACACATTCTGGGGTCAGAAGAGGGAAATATACTGCAGTTCAACCAGTGCATAGGATAGGGTCCTGAAAAATTCAAATATCTGCAGTTAGCTAAAGTTTTTTTTTAATGTTTCAGTATGTTTGAGGAGGTTTTTCTAGAAAGAAACAATATATAATAACCATAGTAGCTAGGGTGACCATATGACTGGATTTGCCCAGATTTGTCTGGGTTTTTCATGACAAATCCGGGAGGGGGGGGAATCTGGATTTTTCCAAAGAGCAGCTCTAATGGGAATTAACAAAAATGCTTATAACTCCATCATTTTTTAAGATAAAGACATGAAACTTGGCACAATGGTAGCTCTTAGGAAGGGCTTTAGTCATGCCAAATTTGAAACAGATCCGTTCATCCACTGATTTTTTAGGATTTTTTTTAAAATTGAGGTTTTAAAATTATTCTTAAAATCGTCATTTTTAATGATAAAGAGATGAAACTTAGCACCATGATAGGATTTAGGTAGAGCTTTAGCCACAACAAATTTGAAACAGATCTGTTCATCAATTGATTTTTTAGGAATTTTTTAAAATTGGTTTTTAAATTATTTTTAAACTGTCATTTTTAAAGATAAAGAGCTGAAAGTTGGTGCCATGATAGCTTTTAGGTAGAGCTTTAGCCATACCAAATTTGAAACAGATCCGTTCATCCATTGATTTTTAGGAATTTTTTAAAATTTGAGGATTTAATTTTAATTTTTAAAGATAAAGAGATGAAACTTGGCACCATGATAGCTCTTAACAAGGACTTTAGCTATGCCAAGTTTGAAACAGATCTGTTCATCCATTGAGTTTTAGGATTTTTTTTTAAGTTTGAGGTTTTAAAATTATTATTTTTTAAAATGACATTTTTAAAAGATAAGAGGCTGAAAGTTCGCACCATGATAGCTCTTAAGGAGAGATTTAGCCATGCCAGGTTTGAATCAGATCTGTTCATCCATTTTTTTTTAGGATTTTTTAAAAAGTTCAAAGTTTTAAAATTATTGTGTTTTAAAACTGCTGGAGTCTGGGGCGACACAGGCTCTGAACACCAGACCCGGCCGCGCTACTCCCTGCTCAAGCCAAGCACCACCGCTTGATACGCCTGAGGCAAGGGATAAAACCCACCTTCCTCCAAACTATTTGGAGAAAGGGGTTAAAATGGAGAATGGATTTTAATATATATAATAATGCGCTGTGAGTTATATCTGCTCAGGTGAATGATTGTCAGAGTGGGTGTTATATGTGTAGACTTAAGATGATAAACGCCAAACAGACACGTGGGCTTTTTGTGGTAGTTTAAAAACAAAACAATCAAAATTTATTTTTAAAAGTTCATAAGCTTTGTTTCAAATAACAACATTTAAAAACCTTTTTGAAACCTTCCATACAATCCTATCACTCATTCACATACGCGCTTTCCTTTTTCTCACGCAATCACTCTTGAACTTTATTATCAGTATTGATTGATATACCTCCACTACGTGCACACCACACTCTAAAGACACCACTCACTACACTGACCCTCAAATTTCCCAGAACTTAAGTACCATAAACACAGAGAGCACTACAGACTCTAAGAGTACCTAACAAGTCCCTCTGAAAAGCTCCCTCAATCCCCTCAGTCATTCCCTTATATATCACTCCTCCCCCCTCCCAAGACATTCTAACTCCGCCCACTCAGGCCAACATTCTAAAAACCACAGACTTACAAACTGCAGACATACATTTGGAATTGACTTGTGGGGTGTAACGCCACAGAGCCATATCCTTCAAACTCAGGTTGCCAAACCTCCTCTTTGGGGTTTTGCATATTGAGCAGTTTCAGCCCTTGGCATTAAGGGGATCTCCAGTCTTTAGGTAAACTGCCACAACACCCACCCTAATGTTAGAGTAGAGAAACTTCTGACAATTATACACAAGCTTTTTTAAAAAATTGAAATTAAAAAAAGCCAGCCATCCTGCCGGCCAGTAGCAAACCCTGTTAACAACAACAGCAGCTTGCAATGAGTGAAGATACAGTCAGAAAATATATTTGAAGGAAGGGGAGAATGTAACACACAAAGCATAGCAAAAGCTTCAAAGTACAGCAAAACCTACAAAAGTAGGAGTGAGTGAAGTTAATTTCAAATACATTGTATCTCTCACTTGTTCTTTATTTCAGTGATTTTAACATTAAGATTCTATGTAGAACAGATTTGTCTTAAATGTGTGCTGTAAAATCAGACATGTGACCAAGGCTATGTTTGGGTGGGCACGCCCCCTTGGTGCTGGACACGCCCCCTTGGGGGCCGACCATGTTGTCCTCCTTTTTGGTTTCCAAAATATGGTCACCCTAATAGTAGCTATGCCACTTGTGTGTGTTGTGTGATGAGAGAGCTAGATGAAGTGATTGTTCCTGATTTCAAGGTTTAAAGTCAATATTATCTGGGGAAGGGGGGTGTTAATTTGTTTAGTTCCAAATGCAACATGTACACATGTGTACATCACTCCACCAATATTTTCAATCATTGGTCGTAATAAGAATTGTTGTTTTCTGCCATTTTACATTGTTGCATTCATTTTTGAGGATAAGTTTAAAAGTTTCACATTATTTTTCTCCTTTTGCTTGCAGAATGCACTTGTACTTATTATTTATTTATTTATTTATTACATTTCTATACCACCCACTAGCCGGAGCTCTCTGGGCGGTTCACAAAAATTAAAAACATTCAAGGTATAAAACAACAGTATAAAACCATAATATAAAATACAATATAAAAGCTCAACCAGATAAAAACAGCAGCAATGCAAAATTACAAATTTAAAACACCAAGTTAAAATTTATTTATAGACTGTTAAAATGCTGGGAGAATAAAAAGGTCTTCACCTGGCGTCTAAAGGAATATAATGTAGGTGCCAAGCGAACCTCCTTAGGGAGCTCATTCCACAGCCGGGGTGCCACAGCAGAGAAGGCCCTCCTCCTGGTAGCCACCTGCCTCACTTCCTTTGGCAGGGGCTCACGAAGAAGGACCCCTGAGGATGACCTTAGGGTCCAGGCAGGTACATACTTTCAAAGAATCTCTGATTGCTTAGAGTAGCTGCTGCATTTAAAACAAAAGACATGATTAACTTATCATATTGAATTAAATGGGTCTACTCTGAGCATGACGAAGTCTGTATCCAACCCAAGATACCTTATTTTCTCTCTCAATAGCTTCTGCTATTTTCCTTCTTATTATTGGAGTATTTAATCATTTTCATTTGAACATAATTGCATGTTATTCATTTTAAGTTTAAAAATAACTAAACACCAAACATTAAAATACAGAATGTTCAAGCAGAATAAAAAAAACTATAATTTATTGGAATGTTCTCTTGCCTGTTCAAGAGAAGAGTATTAGATGAATTTACTTTAACACACACACACACACACACACTTTGTGTGTAATTAGTAATTGGTTTAACTACTATTTTATTATGCATATCCTCAATGAGAGTTTGTCTTCATTGCTAATTGTTGGGCTTTGATACTTTCAATTTACTTGCTATTTTTGCATTACATTGTTTAAAGGTACAGTTTCCATCCCAGAGTGCAGGACACGGAATAACGGGCTCAAGTTACAGGAAGTCAGATTCTGGCTGGAAATCAGGAAAAACTTCCTGACTGTTAGAGCAGTATGACAATGGAATCAGTGACCTAGGGAGGTTGTGGGCTCTCCCACACTAGAGGCCTTCAAGAGGCAGCTGGACAACCATCAGTCAAGTATGCTGTAGGATAGATTCCTGCATTGAGCAGGGGGTTGGACTCGATGGCCTTTTAGGCCTCTTCCAACTATACTATTCTATGTTTCTATGATTCTATGATCTCTTCACTTTTTTAACTTTATTATTATTTTTCCATTTAATAGATAAACAAAACTTTTAACAATAAAGTACAAGAGCATAAACATCCACATTCAGTTTTGTAATGCCAAATTTACATGAGATAGAAAGAGTTGCACAAGACATATATTCAAAGCTTAAGACATTGCATGTGTTACCAAAATTCTTTCTGCGTGACTGGGTATCTGAAGTCATTTTCTTTTTAGTTAACAAAAGTCAAAAGTGAAAACCGCCTGTTTATGAAACTACCTTGCTTGGTCATCCCCTGATCCATCTACTGTGATGAGTTTGCTTCTGGGCTAATTTATTTATTTATTTATTTATTTATTTATGTTACATTTATATACCGCCCCATAGCTGAAGCTCTCTGGGCGGTTTACAAAAATCCTGCAACTGACCAAGGTGGGAAATCAAATCTAAGTGGAAAAGGCTAAAGTTTGGTGCAGGTCTGCAGATAAGTCCGATGATATATGGCAATATCTGGAAACCAAATCCACCTTCTTCAATTGGAATTTGCATCCTTTTTAGAGGTATTCTTGGTGGAGAAGAACCCCCCTCTAAATTTGTGAAACCATTAAGTTCTTGAAAATATTTGCTAGGTTTAAGTAGGGGGATCCCATGTATGGCATAAATATTTCGAGGTATAGTATTAATCTTGAGTATATTAATCTTACCCCATAAACCCAACTTTAAAGATGCCCATCTATCTATATCACATGAAATATCATTAATCAACTTATTTAGATTTAACTTGATCATTTGAGATATGTTGCTAGGAATAATTATTTTCAAATAAGTAATGAAATCAGGGCATCGACAAAATTACCAATTAGCTAATACACTAGAGTATACTCTTTCTCCAATCGGCTTTTATTTCAAATACTTTGTGATAAATTTGGCCTTCTTTGTTCTTAACTGCCCAAATAAAATTTCTTGTTCGTTTCTTTGTTAAGGCTCTTGCAAGTAATTTAGAATTGTTGTTCCTGAATTCATAATACAGTTTATTGAGATAAAACATTGAATCATGTATTATTTTACCAGTTTCAAAAGACTTTTATTCATTTATTTTCCCAAATATTTTTTTTATGTTTTCTTGTTCCCTGTATTTTTGTGAACTAATTCCAGTTTAGGCATTCATCAAGAACTTTTTGTCTAGCAGCCATCTTTTGCTTTTGTTTTTATAGTGCTGGTTTCTTGAATACACAACGCCCTTATTACTGCTTCATTGCATCCCACACTATTTCTTTCTTCATATCAGTAACTGAATTTATGGTAAAGTAAGTTTTGATTTCTTCCTTTAACCTAACCAATATTCCTTGCTTAGCTATGAAACTTGAACTGATAAGCCAAGAGTATGTTCTTGGTTACATGACCTGAAGAGCAAGAATTAAGCTTATTGGGTATCATCAGACTGTGATAGTATCAAGGGGCAGTATTGCTGATGAAAGAGAGGGGCATGCCTTTTTTCCAGTGGGTGTTTTTAAATTCCAATTCAAATCTTTTCCTCCTCTTGCTTCCCGGCTGTTGGGTTGAATGAAAGAACGGTCTACGTCACCCTTTGCTTCATGACTTGCTCTCTGGGCTGGTTTCCCCACCAAGGTGTTATGCTGGACTGGGCTGGATCTATAGCTTCTCTCCCCTTCCCTTTCCTTCTCTCCTTTTGAATAAAATGAGGGCTGCAAGTCACCCTCAGTCCAAGGCTCTGATGTGGCTTACTCCCAAGTAAGCGTGCGCAGGATCGCAATGGGGCTCCCCCTCCTGCAAAGCAAGCCGTCCCTTCCTTCCCACCTTCCCTCAGCGAAGGCGGAGGGGTTTTTTCAAGCCCATTGAAATGAACAGGATGCAACCGTGAATAAGCGCACCCACGCACCTGCAGTCTTTTGTGCGATTGGAAGTGCATGACAAGGGGAACACTATTTGCATGTGGGTTATAACCACTCCCTCTGGAGCAAGAAGAGGTCCCATTGAACTCTATGTTCTTACTCCTGAGTAGGCTTTTTCACCTTAAAAGAAATGTGGAAAATGCACTCTCCTTGCCAGCAGTGCCCTCATTTTTAAAGATAAAGAGATCAAAATTGGCATAAGAGCACTTTCAGCATGCCAAATTTGAATCAGGTTGGATTATCCCTTGGTTTTAAGGGATTTTTAAATGGAAATTAAACAAATGCTTACATCTGCATAAGTTTTAAAGATAAAGGGCACAGTGATAGCTCTTAAGGAGGGCTTTCAGCATGCCAAATTTGATTCAGATTGAGTCATCCCTTGATTTTTTATGACTTTTTAAATTCCCCCCCTTAAACCCTTTTCCTTATAGTCCATCAGTACATAGGATTGAACGATCAAACTTCCATTGCTTTGATCATGCGAAGCTGTGCATCTTCATAAACTACAGTTCTTCCGGTTCCCTTACTCAAAAGTAAATCTCATTGATTTCAACTGCTAAAATCAGATGCATGCTTACCTTTGAGTAAACCCCATTGAACAGAGAGAGTCTTACTTCTGAGTAAACACATATAGAACTGATTTTTAATTGTGTGGTCACTCAGAAGCTTTCTTTTTAAAGTCTTAAAACAGTAAACTCGAAAGAAGTGCTGTGCAACCCCATGTTTATTTCTGATGTCTTACTTCTGTTTACTCAGAAGCAAGTCTCTCTCTGTTCAGTGGCGTTTACTCAAAGGTAAGCCTGCATCTGACTTTAGCATGTTCATGCTCCAAAGCCTCTGGGCAGGGTGAGGGGAATGGGAGTAGCCTAGGCAACAGGGAATAACCACGGGTAGGGAGGGCATGGTGTCCGACTACCACCAACCAATGAACTGTAGGGGAAGGTACAGAGGAGATCTGGTGGGGAATGTGCATCTCAATGGAAGAACAGTGATATGCCGGTATGTACGAGAGGAGAGGTGTAAAGATGAATGAAACGTAAAAGCGCAAAGGTGTAAGTTGATCAGGCTTTCACACGCTTTGGAAACGAGGGCGGATAATTCGAGGATAAACCAGGGCAAACGTGCAGGTGTGATGGAACTCTTTCACTTCTATCTAATGAGACATCTAACACTTCATTGAAGTCTCCTCTTATTATGACCATACCTTGATATGGTTTCCAAACATTCAAAATGCAGTAAACTTTTTACAGCCAAAAGTTATAGCAAAATTACTTTCCTTTCAGGCTTCACCTTTTATCCCCTTACACTATTCCCTCCCCCAGCCCAATCTATCTCCCATGGATTGCCCCATTTCTCTTTCTAGGATGGTATATCATTTTTCCTTATCTCATCCATATTATATTATATTATATTATATTATATTATATTATAGCACTACTTCTTTTCAGGAGTCCCAGAGAGTCCTATAGAGTTGTTCTATTCTTTTCTTTCTTCATATATTCTATATTTTTTTCCCAATCCTTCTTAAAATTATCTTTTTGTTTTATTTCTCTTTGAAATTGTAACTTCTGTGTCAATTTTTCACTAATTGCTATTTCCCAAATTTTCCTTTTCCACATAGCTACTGTCAGCATCTTTGCTATTTTCCATTTTTTTGCTGTTAGTTACCTTGCAGCTGTCAGCATATATCCAATTAGCGTTTTTTTCCTCTTATCTCTTTATTTTCTTTGACAAAGATATTCAATAAGGCCAACTCTGGCATTTTATATACTTTTTGGTCAGTATTTTTTCTATTTCTCTGAAAACCAGAACTTCTTTACCTTCCCACATTCCCACCACATATGAATTTGAGTTCCATTATCCTCACATCCTCTCCAGCAGGAGGATGACAAAATCTTATTAATTTTTGCCAGCCTCACAGGTGTCCAATATCACTTCTGGACTAATTTTAAAGCACCTTCTTTTATTCTTGTAGATGCTGTTTTAAAGAGGAATCTCTCAAAAAATTCCTCCCATTATTCATCCTCTATCTCCTCTTCTACATCCCTTTGCCATGTCTGTTTTATCGTCATGTTCCCCCAATCTCTTGCTTTATTAAAATTTTGTATATTTGTGTTACTAGCCCTTTATCTCCTACCTTATAATTCTCTATACATTTTTCCCATTCCATTAAATCCCTTGTACTTTGCCTTATTATCTTTCCCATACTTCTAAATCTACTAATTTGCGCCCATACTATCCATGACATTTCTATATTTTGTGTTCGATTCTTCCATACTTCATGAGTTATAGGGAATTGTTGTTCATAAAAAAATTCATCTGAGTCAGTCCTGTTTCCTTAAAAAAAAATTATCTACTGCTTTAATTTTATATCGAAGTCCGAGTGTGCCCAAATTGGAGTTAATGGTGAAATCCCAGGCATCACTTCCTGTTTTTTATAATACTATGTTTTTAGTAGTCCTGTAATTGTACAGCTTTTTCTTTCTATTTATTGTTTTATATATTTTAGGGTGACCATATGAAAAGGAGGACAGGAATCTTTAACTGTAATGTAGAAAAGGGAATTTCAGCAGGTGTCAATTGAAGTGGGTGAAATTCCCTCTTCATCAAAACAGTTAAAGCTGCAGAAGCCCTGCCCTCTTTTGTATCTGGCCACTCTACTATAGCTATAACTCAGCTAAAAACTTTTCTTTTCCCTATAGCTTTTAAATATTGAGTTTGTTCTGACTCTATACTGTTAGCTTCACCCTACCCGGTGCCTGTTTACCCTACCCTGTGCCTGTTTGCATTCTCTTTCCCTCCTTATTGTTTACTACAACTTTATTAGATTGTAAGCCTATGCGGCAGGGTCTTGCTATTTACTGTGTAATCTGTACAGCACCATGTACATTGATGGTGCTATATAAATAAATAAATAAATAATAATAATAATAATAGCTAGTGTATAGCTTTAACTGTTGTGATGAAGAGGGAATTTCACCAACTTCAATTGACACCTGCTGCAATTCCCTTTTCTACATTACTGTTAAAGATACAGGAGCCCTGTCCTCCTTTTCATATGGTCAGCCTAATATATTTTCTTTTATGGAACATATTCTGTATTTCTTCCTCCTTTAGTTCCATCAGTTTTCTTTCTATTTCCACCCATTGTACATTGGCTCCTTCCTTTATTATTGTTAATAGGTGTCTTAATGGATATGTGTCGTAGTATGTTTATAAGTGTGGTATACCCCAACCTCCTTCCTGCCCTGGTCTATATCTAAATGTTTTGGCTGTTCGTGGTCTTTTGCTCTTAAATATAAATTTTTCTATCTTGTTTTGCCATATTTTGAATCTTTTAATTAGTATTTCCTGTGTTAATGTGTTAAATAGATATGTAAATTTTGGCAGTACCATCATTTTTATAGTCATAATCTGATCTGAGAGTGATAACTGTAGCTTCTCCCATCTAACTACAGTATATCCTCTTTTCTATCTTTCCACAATTTTCCATAGTTTAATTTCCACAGATTCTTCTGTTGACTAGGTATCTGAACTCCCAAATATCTAAATGCATTTGTTACTAAAGGTGTATTTGTCTGTTTTGAAATTTCTATTTGTTCTTGAGGTCCTATATTTAGACACATCAAATCCGATTTCTTCATGTTTGCTTTTAGCCCTGCCACGTGTTGGAATTGCACTAATTCTTCTGTCAATTCTTTTATTCCCTTTTCTGAGTCCTGCAGTGAGAAATGCATTTTGTCATTTTAACCTTTTATAGTATTCCTACACTAGATGTTCCTCTTTATCTTTAATACTTTTTTAAAAAAATCCTTTTCTTTTCTTTCTTACTTCAATGGTTATACCCAAGGCTTTTTGTTCCCTCCCTCCCTCCTTTCCTCTCTCCCTAACTCCCTCAAATTTATTCCTTTCCTCCCTTTTTTTTCCAGAGGAGTGCTATGCTCCAATTTCTTAGAGCTGGGTAACTCTTCCAGTCCGTTTCTTCCTCTTTTCTAATTCTTTATGACCTCTGTTCCTTATACTGTTTTATATGCAATTTTTTATTTGCACCTCTATTACCCCCTTTCCCATAAATTAAATATATACAATATGATAAAGAAGACAGGTAATAACTGAGAAAGGAGGTAATAACTGAGAAATAATTTTTCAAAGTAGAAAAAATTACTCAAAAATAAAACAGAGTTTAAGTTGCACTATGGGAGGATTATTTCTTTCCCTATCCTCTCTAGGGTGGTCAACCAAACTTATTCCTTTCATAAGTTTACCCCATGTACTAGGTCTCCTTGCTTTAATGTTTAAATTTCCCTTCTCCCCCTCATTTGCCCATAAATGTTATTATTTTACTCTCACCCTCCTGATTCTTGCTATTATTTGTTTTTGAGAGAAGGATCTTAGTTCTCTTGGCTCTTTTGTTGGAACATATCCTTTTTTCAGTATTTTTTGCTTGTTCACTGGCCATGGTATGCTTCTCTCCATTCCTTTACCATCTCTGTTTATCACTTTGAAGACTTTTTTTATCTCGTTCTCCACTCTTCCTGGAAGGTTCATTTGTATACAAACCAGGGATTGTTTGCAGGAGTGTTGTTTTTTGGGGTGGGGTGGGGGAAGCTAGTTTAGCTCAAAACATTTTCAAATCAGCAAGGAGCCCCACGTTCATGCTGTCATCTCCGCTGGCGCCCAAGCTCTCCCCCTTGTCTGAATTCTTCTAATATTTCCATTGCTTCTTTCATAAATTTCCCTGGCCTTTATATATAAAGTGATTCCAATGTGAGCTGCATTTCTCCCCAAATTCCCTTTAATATAGATGCACCTTGGGAGCCAAAAACAAACTGTATATGGAATAGATAACAGTGAGGATTTAAATGTAATCAAAGCTTCAAACTTTTCTCAATGGTAACAACAACTATTTACTAGATATGACATAAGGCAAAGACACATAAACTTAAGACATTTACTCAAACAGAGCTGTAAGACTTTAAAAGGCATAAAAGAAATAAAAATGCAGTTTCCTCTAGCCCAGCTACTCTTTCACCTGTAGGCTTTGGCCTAGAGTCTCTTCCCGCCTTCTCCTGGCTGTTCTTCCTCAGAATCTCTCTCCTTGGCTCTCTCTGTAGTTCTTCCCCTCTCTCTCTGTACAGTTAACTCCACCCCTTCTTATACCCTCCCCCAGAACTGAAACCATACAATTAGGTAACCTAAAACAGGGGAAATGAAACTTAACTCCTTTAGGGAAAAAATTAAACTCAAGGAATGCCCCCTCCCATCAGGAGATTTTTGGGCCTTCAGGCTTAAACCAAACCCAAGCCTGTGTAGGCCTCAAACCTTCACACCTGCTCACTCACTAAGCACAGTCAGACAGTCTGCAGCAGGGTTAGTGGCTCTAACCATGGCTTAAAGTGTTGTGTGCAACAGCACGGCTTGTGGTAATAGTTTCACTAACCGTCCAGAGAGGGCTATTGGGCAGTATAGAAATGCAATAAATAAATAAATAAAGAGCCTGAAGTCTCACATGAACAGGCCACTAATAGGATCTTTCATTTGCTGTGCATGTTAACCTTCCTTCATTTCAACATTTACTGGCAATATAAACATAGTCAAAGATAGACATTTAATAACTAGATTAAAGATAAAGGATATTTCTTTGCAGGGTTCAATGTACCACATTTCAATAGTCTCTAATCTCCCTTTTCTGGTAATCTTTCATCTTTGTCCTCTCTATTCTGTCAAATTCTCGATCTTGTTTTTATAATCCCACTGCCCTGAACTGGTGTTCTTCTCTTTTAGTTCATCTTTATCTGAAGAGGAGTAATTTGTAATGCCTAGTTTCAGATCTGCCAACTTGGCCCCAGTCTGAACCTTTCTCTCTGCTGATAAGAGCTTGCAATTGAAGGATATAACTTGTTCAAAGAGAACAGAAGAAATAGAAAGGGAGGTGGGGGCACACTATATATAAATACTTATCCCTGCACAGAAATACAGGAGGCTGAGCCTGGCAGCCCCATCAAGAGCATCTAGATTGAAATAAATGGGGCAAGGAATAATAGTCGGAAGGCAACGGAGGGATCATCCCTCCCTAAACCCGGGATTCTCTGTGCATCATCTGAACGCACAGGGACGATCCCGACGATCATCCTGGGATTTCGCCCCATCCAGCTCAAACTTTATTTTGTGTGCAATTGCTGAATCAATTCTTTGGGATGATTATACCATCACATTTTTAGACTCTGATCCTAATATACTCACAATCACAACTTTTCAATTTCATTGGGTTGTAATGTATAAATAGTGATGTGCACAAACTACAAGATTTGGTTCATAGCCTGATTCAGTGATTTAGAAAACAGCCAGATTCAGCTCACTGATTTGGGGCTTCTCTACACGAGGATTTTATTGTGTGCTCATGATTGGGCACTGTCATGACTGTAAAGGAAGAGCGCCCAGCACCCAGCTGGCTTCTCGACTGGATTTAGCACGGATCCCCGGGCCAGACACTCACGGCTCACACAAATGAGGTTTAAGACCATTTATTTGGAAAAGGGTAAGGATACATGGGATAGCAGAATAAAACTTAATAAAACATGCATAAAAGTGTAAGAACCCAGCACAAGCAAGCTGCAAACTAATCTACAAAGTCATACGTCACCCAGACCAGCCTCAGCCGACGCCTCCCTGTTCCCTTCACAGGGGGGTCTTTATACTATTCTTTTTACTCCTTCCCCCCTCCCTTCGGCTTTGATGCGTGGAGTTTCTTCACACTTCAGCCCGGGATGGTTAATCACTCAAGGACACAAGACAGTTACAATCAGCCTGGCTCCGGTCTGCTCCCCCTCACGCAGCTGCCTGGTTCTTATCTCCCCTCCTAAAGAACCATAAAAACCATAAAATTCATACATTAAAAAATATGCCAGTCCCAAGGTCCGATTAACCCTCACCTTACCCTTACACCTCCCCCCTTAAGATGGAATTTCTAGAAAATTCCATCCTACCTCCCTTTAACCTTCCCCAGTTTACACATTGACCCCTGTTTTTTATTCTCTCTTTTGTGCCCACGCAGGGGCAGGGGTTTCTCGCACCCACCCTCGACTTCTCCCTCCTGGCCAAAACTTCGGGATAGCCCATCCGCCACAACATTCTCCTTGCCCTTGATGTGGGAGATGGTAAAATCAAAATCTTGCAGTGCCAAGCTCCATCTTAACAGTTTCTGGTTGGTGTTTTTTACCTGGGATAGCCAGCATAGTGGGGAGTGGTTAGTTTGTATTTGGAACGGCTGCCCCCAAAGGTATGGGCACAATTTCCCTACTGCCCACACAATAGCCAAACATTCCTTTTCAATGGTAGCCAAGGCCCTCTCTCGGGGCAGCAATTTTTTGCTGATGAATGCTACGGGCTGAAGCTGCCCCCTCTCCTTCCTGCAGCAGAACCGCCCCCAACCCCACTTCGGAAGCGTCCATTTAAACTACGAACGGCCGATCGAAATCGGGCGCCCGGAGGACTGGAGCATGCTCTAACTTCCCTTTTAACCCTTCAAATGCCTGTCCACTGCACCCTCACCGGCTGTCTCTTCTTACATAAATCCGTCAAGGGGGCCACCAGCTGACTAAAGTTGGGAACGAACCTGCGATAATAGCCCGCTAGCCCCAAAAAGGACTGGACCTGCTTTTTAGTTTGCGGGACAGGCTACTGTTGGATTGCCTCCACTTTGACCTCCATAAATTTTAACACTCCCTGTCCCACTCGATGTCCTAGGTACGTTACTTCCCCCCTTCCGAATTGACATTTGGAGGCCTTCACCGTTAACCCGGCCTCCTGCAGCCAGCCGAGCACCTGGGTTAGATGTTCTAAGTGCTGCTCCCAGGTGTCACTAAACACCGCCACGTCATCCAGGTAAACGCACGAAAAAGCCCCCAGCCCCTCTAGAACCCGGTCCATAAGTTTCTGAAAGCCCCCCGGAGCATTCGAGAGCCCGAACAGCAACACTGTGAACTGATAGTGCCCCCTAGGGGTAGAAAAGGCAGACTTCAAAGCGGCATCCTCATCTAGCGGCACCTGCCAATACCCCTTGGTTAAATCTAAGGTGGATAAGAGAGATGGAAGAATTCAAGGAGGGGTATGTAATTATGGCGGGAGACTTTAACATGGTTATGGACAATAGAGTAGATAGGTCAAATCCCTCTGAAGCAGAAAAGAGAAACAATGTTACTATTTTAAGCAAATTAATTAAAGAGAAGGATTTTGTTGATTCTTGGAGAGTTCTCAGAGGGGCGGACCCAGGATTTACGTTTTATTCTTCAGTCCATCATACATACTCCAGAATTGATCATATTTTTGTATCTAGAGATTTTGTAACCAAGACATGTAGAATGGAATTAGGGACAATCAAGGTATCGGATCATGCACTGGTAAGCTTAGTTTTTGCAGTTAGTAAGGAATATAAAGAAGCATTAAGGTGGAGATTGAATACTAAGATATTTAAGAATGATAAAGTAATTGAGAAAATGCAGAAGGAATTGTCAGAAACATGGGAAATAAATGAGAAAGGGGGAACAAGAATAGCAGTGGTTTGGGATACCATGAAGGCTGTGTTTAGGGGGAACTGTATTAGGGAAACATGTAAATTAAAAAGACAACAAGAGGCAAGGCAGGCTACTCTAGAAAAAGAGATAATAAAGCTGGAAAAAGAATATTGGCAAACTAAGAATAAACATAAATTAATAGAATTAATGGCACAAAAAAAGGAATTAGAAAATATTAATTTAGAAGAGGTTCAGAGGAATTTAATTTATATGAAAAGGGAATATTTTCAAAATAGTAACAGGAACTCGAAGATGCTTGCCAAACTCACACAGAAAGAAAAAGCCAAAAATGGGATAGGGTTAGTAAAAAATAAGCAGGGTAATGATTGTCATTTGATGAAGGATAAAATAAAAAAATTTCAGGATTTTTTTGAAGAGTTATACAAGAAAAGAGATACCCAAATGAAGAGGATGGAGGAATATGTGGATAAATTTTTGAAGAAAGGATTAGAAAAAGAACATAAGGAAATAATGGATAATAAAATATCACAAAGTGAAATAGAGGAGGTTATAGACCAGCTTAAAGCAGGGAAATCACCAGGGGCAGATGGTTTAGGACCAGAGTTTTACAAAAAATTTAAAACCTTAATAGTGCCAAAGTTGCTGAAATTATATAATGCAATAATGGAGGGGGAGAGGATCCCAGAGTCATGGGAGCATTCTATAATAATTTTAATTCCGAAACCAGATAAGGATCTGACTCTCCCCGATTCATATAGACCAATTTCACTAATAAACCAAGATGCAAAAATTTTTTCAGGCATTTTGGCTAAAAGGTTAAATAAATGTATAGCTAAATATGTAGGGGAAGATCAATGTGGTTTTATAGCAGGTAGACAGATGCACACATTAATAGGTAGAGTTTTGAGTGTAATACAGGGGATAAAAAAATCAAGGATTAAGGCGGGTATTTTAGCGTTAGATATTTTTAAGGCTTTTGATTGTGTGAGCTGGCAAACTTTAAAGCTGGTTATAAATAAAATGGGATTTGGTACTAAATTTAGAACAATAATAGAACAGTTATACTCTAAGAGCACAGCCGTAGTGGTAGTAAATGATGGAATAACGGACAAGATACGACTAGCTAGAGGGACAAGACAAGGATGCCCACTCTCGCCAGTCCTGTTTGTATTGGTGATGGAATTGTTGGCAAACGCAATAAGAGAGGATGGAGAGATAGAGGGGATAGGCAGTAGTAATAAAATTAAACTGAACATGTTTGCAGATGATACATTGATGACTATCAGAGATCCTTTAGGTAAAATGGAAAGAATTAAACAGCAGTTGAATGATTTTGAGGAATTTACGGGGTTAAGGATAAACTGGGCAAAATCGGATTTGATGTTATTCAACTATACTAAAAAGGAAGAAAGGGAGTGGGAAGGGAAGGCTTCAGTTTTGAAAAGCAAAGAGAAAATTAAATATTTGGGTGTTAAGATTACAAAAAATTTAGAAGATTTGGGAAGTGAGAATTTAAATGGATTGAAAAAAGAATTAGAGGAAGAGTTAAAGAAGTATAAGAAACTGAATCTTTCCTGGTTTGGAAGAATAGCTTTAATAAAGATGAAAATTTTACCTAAGATTAACTTTTTCTTTAGAATGTTACCAATAAGAATTTCAGAGATAGAATTAAAAAGATGGCAGAATCTTATAAATAATTACTGCAATGAAGGGAAGAGATCAAGGATTAATAAAAGTAAATGGTATTTAAGCCAAAAGAGAGACGGACTGGGTCTCCCAAACCTTGAGTACTACTATCTAGCTAATAGGTTAAGACATGTTGTTGAAGCAATTATAGGGGTAGGGGATTTGAAATGGATGGAGGAAAATACGCTAGGGAATATTGAGTTGAAATTGCAAAATGTGTTTTTTAAGCAAAAAGGGAAGGGTAAATGGCTTAATGATTTGGATAACCAATTTCTGAAGTTCCATTGGGAACTTTGGGATAATTATAAAAAGGAATTGTTTTCAAGTAATTCCCCCTTAACACCGGTGATAATGTTAAAGAAATTTCCTGAAAATTTAAAGATGAGGTTAAGCAAAGTTTTAAAAGAAATAAATAAAATGAAATTAGGAGAGTGGTTAAGGGGGATGAATACAAGAGAGAGGTTGGAAGAAGTTTTGAGAGATTTGGAATTAACGTGGTTAAATTATTTTCAATTAGAACAATGGACTAAAAATTGGGTAAGAGAAAATGGAGAATGTAAAGAGAGGACAAAATTTGAGGAATTAATTGAACAAAAAGAAATAGATAAGGGACAAAACATAGGGATAAAGGGGTTAGTGAGTCAAATATATAATATATTAGTTGAGAAAGGAGGGCTGGATAGTGCTGGGAAAATGGTTTGGGAGACTGATTTGAAGATACAAATAGGACAACAGAGGTGGGATGGACTATGGAGACAGAGAGTGTTGAGAAATATGTCAGTAAGAATAAAGGAGAATTACTATAAACTTGTATGGAGGTGGTACTTAACTCCGGTTAGATTAAATAAGATTAATAAACAGCTTTCAGCAGATTGTTGGAGGGGTTGTGGAGAAAAGGGAACGTATTTACATATGTGGTGGGATTGTATACATGTGCAAAAGTTATGGAAGATGGTGTTTTATGAGATTGAACAGATTGTGGGATTTAAAGTAGAAGTTACACCAAGGATTGCATTACTCTCACTGCATGATGATCTTAAATGTAATAAAGAAATGAAAGAATTGATAACGAACCTACTGACAGCTGCGAGGTTGATAGTAACTAGGAATTGGAAAATTACAGGAGATTATTGTATTGAAGAATGGTATAAAGAAGTGTGGGACATTGCTATAAACGATAAATTGACATGTAATATAAAAATGCAAAGAGGCATAGTAAAAACGAATGATTTTGAGAGTATATGGAAAAAGTTCCTGGAGTTTGTATTTTCTAAAGGAAGGGGGGTTCCACCAACAGATGAAACTATGAGTTTTTGGAAACAAGAATGAGATCCCGAGGTGGGGGGAGCACTGTTATGTTTATTATATTATGTTTAATAGGTTAATATTGAATATATGATAGTAAGGTATGATAATATTTTGTATTAAGTGATTTTGATTTGTGTTTGTTGTTTCAATAATAAAAATATTCAAAAAAAAAAATCTAAGGTGGAGATGTACTTGGCTTTCCCTAGTGTTTCGATCAGATCATCCGTGCGTGGCATAGGATAAGCCGCCACTGTGGACACACTGTTAAGCTTTCGGAAGTCCACGCAGAAACGGATCGAGCCATCTTTCTTCACCACGAGTACCAGGGGGGAGGACCAGGGGCTATGGCTCTTTTTAGTAACCCCCATTGCCAACATCTCCTCAATCTCCTTGTTCACTATCTCTAACTGCCTGCCGTTCAGCCGGTGGGGCGGGGACTGGATCGGTGGGTGATTCCCGGTGTCGATGGAATGTGTTGTCAAGGACGTTCGCCCCGGCAACCCCGAGAACAGTCCCTTAAATTCCCCCAGACACTGCTTCAGCTGTTCCTACTGCTTTGGGCCCAACTCCTCTGGTATCTGGATGTCGGACAGCCCCTCCCTTCCTTGATAGCTTGCCAGGACATCCATCTCTGCTTCTCCCTCTAATAGGCCTCCTTTTCCCACTTGGCACACTTGCACAGCTTGCTCCTGAAATGGTTACATGATACCCCTTCGAGCAGTGTTGGGTGGAGGGGTCCCTTAATAAATAATTGACTTCGTTCAGCTTTTTCTCTACCACCAAGGGCCCTTCCCATCTGACCGCGAGCTTCTCCGGCTTCAGCGGCTTTAACACTAACACCTTGCCCCCTCCTGAAACACCCGCTGCCGTGCTTTCCTATCATACCACCCCTTCTGGGATTGCTGGGCTTGGGCTAGGTTCTCTTGAGCCGCTTCCCCCACTTCCCTTAACACGTTCTGCAAATTTTGCATGTAGGCTACCACCGAAACAGGAGTGGGGTTGGTCCGTCCTTCCCACCCCTCCCTCAGTGGCTTCAGTGGGCCCCGCAACTCCCGCCTGAACACCAGTTCATTTGCCGAAAACCCCAAACTGTTGCTTTTAGCGTCTTGGGCAGCGAAAAGGAGGTAGGGCAGGGCCTGATCCCAATCCGTGGTGTGCTTGGTGGCATACGCCTTCAACATTCTCCCCAAAGTTTGATTAAACCGCTCCACCAGCCCGTTGCCCTCTTGATGATAAGCCGCGGAAGTGCACTGCTGCACTCCCGCCAGCTTCCACAGTTCTTTCAACAACTGGGACATAACCCCCCCCAAGTCATGCACAAGTACTTTGGGGACCCCCAAGCAGGTGAAGATTGTCATCATCGCTCTCGCTAGCTGCGGGGCGGAAATAGTGGCGAGGGGCACCGCCTCCACGAACCGGATGGCATAGTCTACCAGTGTTAAAATGTATTTCTTCCCCGACCGGGTGGCCAGACTGAACGGTCCCAAGATGTCCAACCCCATCTTTTCAAACGGCACCTCCGTAATAGGAGAAGGCCAGAGGGGAGCCTTGGGATGATCCTGGGGAAACCCTACCCTCTGGCAAGTGTCACACATGGAACAAAAGTCCCGTACCTCTTGGGCTACCCTTGGCCAATAGAAATCCCGGCTCACCCGCTCCAGGGTTTGACGGATCCCCAGGTGCCCTCCCCATAGCGACTCGTGAGCTGCCTTTAGCACCTGCTCCCACGTTGACCGGGGAACCACCAGTTGCTTCCTCTCCACTCCTCCTCCCCCTTTTGGCGAGAACAACACTCCCTTTTCCCAGGCAAACACCGCCATTCCCGTCTTCCCCCGTCCGTCTGACGGGGCCCCCGCCGCCTCCCGACACCCTTGTAGGGTGGGATCTTGCTGCAGTTCTTGGCGAAACTCTGGGGTATCCAAACTCTCAGGGCCAGGCCCCCCCCTTCTCTTTCAACTCCGGTTGACTCATTTAAAGGGACCTCCTCCCCTTCGCTCCCCGGGTCCTCCCTCCATTTAGCAGCTTCCCCTCGAGTAACCACGGTCAGTTGTGTAACTTTAAAACATAAGTCATTTCCCAGGAGGAAAGCTGGCCCTTCGGCATGCGTAAGTATAACCAGCTCTCCCTTCTACCCCCTCAATCTTTACTCGAGCCAGCGGCGCCTCAAAGGGAGGTGCTCCATAAGGGGTTACTGTCACAGTTCGGCCCGAAAGTCTCTGCCCTGGCTTGAGCAGGGCTACATGTACACTGCTCAGATCCGCGCCGGTGTCTCTTTGAGCCCGCACCTGTCTCCCATCGACCACCACACACTCACAGAATTTCTTCCGACTCCACTGGAGCTGCGCCGGGGTCACCAACCACATGGCGATGGCCGGCGAGGAACCTGGCTCCTCCGGACCTGCCGCCGCTTTTGCCACTCCGGCCGGCTCAGCGCTCATGTACTCCCACTCCAGGTCAGCAACTTCTCCTTCGCTGTCGTCACTCCAATTCGACAACGGGGAGGCTGGTGCTGGTGGGGCCACCGCCGCTCACACCACCGGCTGTGGGGCCGGACTGCTGCCCGTCCCCGCCTGCTTCGCCGCCAGCTTAGGGCATTCCCTCTTCAAGTGTCTGGGTTCTTTGCAGTAAAAGCATCCCCCACTCGCTTGGGGTCCAGTTGCCATTGCTGCCGAAGGGGCACTCCCCTTCCCTCCGCGTTCCTTTCCGGGCCAGGCCGCCTTCTTTTCCACTGTTCCTCCGCTGGGCCGCCGCTCCAGGACTTTCTCCGCCACCCGAGGGGTCCCCCCAGCACCCTTCCGCTCGAACACCTGTAGGCAGTCCGCCATCTTGGCTGCTTCCATCAGCATTTTGGGGTTCTTTTCCCCCACCCAGGCATCATACTTCTCGGGAAACTGCCGGTAGAGCTGCTCTTTGGCCATCAGATCTTTAGCCGCCTTGAGGTCGCGGACTCAATCTGCCTCCAGCCAGGCCTCCATTGCCGTCATCATTCGTGTAGTAAACGCCGCAAAGGTCTCCTTAGGGTTTTGGGTGAGCTGTCGAAACTTTTGGCGGCAATATTCCGCTGTAAGGGCATACTGCTCCTTGGCCACGGACTTGAAATGCCCATAGTCATGCCGCAGCTCCCGAGGGATGGTGGCTATCATCTCCCTCAGTGTCCCGGCGACCTGTGGGCGCAACAGGCTCACCTTCTGGGCAGCTGGAACCCCCAACTCGTCACAAGTATCTTTGAAGAGCGCCAGAAAAGCCCTCACATCGTCACCCTCATGGTATACTGGGAATGCTCGCCGGTCGAACCGCTGCCTAGCCGCTTCTGCCGGAGATTGCCCTCGGGCCTCCTCTCTCTCCATTTCCACCACCTTCAGGTGGTGGGCCATCAGCTCCAGGCATTCAGTATACATTTGCTGCATCCTTCCCTCGTTGTTCTCCACCTTCATGCCCGCGCCATTTCTATCCGCCACCCCTTAAGGAGGAAAGATCCCCTGCGGCTGTGGGACCTGCATGCTCGGGCCGCTTCCGTCCATTATCCCTTGCGGGAACGATATCTTCAGCCGAACGTCGTACCACGCCCCCTCCTGCACTTCACTTGGCGTCCAGAGCTGCGCGGAGTGTCGTCTCCGGACCTTCTCCACGGAGCTAGGCGGCCCCTCCACCACCCATTCCATGGTGGCTGGCATGGACTCCCCTTCCGTTCCTTCCTGAGAAGTCGCCCCCAACAACTCCACACCTGAAGCTACTGCTCCACGGTCCTGAGACATTGTCAGCTGTCTACTCGACCTTGCTCGCACTGGGTTCAAACCTATGCTTCATCTCTATCCCCTTTTCCCTACCAGCGTCCTGTCCCTCTGGATCCGTGTTGAATCCCACCGCTGCCACCATGTAAAGGAAGAGCTCCCAGCACCCAGCTGGCTTCTCGACTGGATTTAGCACGGATTCCCGGGCCAGACACTCACGGCTCACACAAATGAGGTTTAAGACCATTTATTTGGAAAAGGTTAAGGATACATGGGATAGCAGAATAAAACTTAATAAAACATGCATAGAAGTGTAAGAACCCAGCACAAGCAAGCTGCAAACTAATCTACAAAGTCATACGTCACCCACACCAGCCTCAGCCAACGCCTCCCTGTTCCCTTCACAGGGGGTCTTTATACTATTCTTTTTACTCCTTCCCCCCTCCCTTCGGCTTTGATGCGTGGAGTTTCTTCACACTTCAGCCCGGGATGGTTAATCACTCAAGGACACAAGACAGTTACAATCAGCCTGGCTCCGGTCTGCTCCCCCTCACGCAGCTGCCTGGTTCTTATCTCCCCTCCTAAAGAACCATAAAAATGATAAAATTAATACATTAAAAAACATTTTTATTTATTTATTTATTTATTTATTACATTTTTATACCGCCCAATAGCCGAAGCTCTCTGGGCGGTTCACAAAAATTAAAACCACAATAAAACACCCAACAGGTTAAAAACACAATTACGAAATACAGTATAAAAAGCACAACCAGGATAAAACCACACAGCAAAATTGATATAAGATTAAAATACAGAGTTAAAACAGTAAAATTTAAATTTAAGTTAAAATTAAGTGTTAAAATACTGAGTGAATAAAAAGGTCTTCAGCTGGCGACGAAAGAAGTACAGTGTAGGTGCCAGGCGGACCTCACTGGGGAGCTCATTCCACAACCGGGGTGCCACAGTGGAGAAAGCCCTCCTCCTAGTAGCCACCTGCCTCACTTCCTTTGGCAGGGGCTCACGGAGAAGGGCCCCTGTAGATGATCTTAAGGTCCGGGTAGGTACATATGGGAGGAGGCGTTCCTTCAAATAACCTGGCCCCAAACCGTTTAGGGCTTTAAATGTCAATACCAGCACTTTGAATCGGGCCCGGACCTGGACTGGCAGCCAATGAAGCTGGAAAAGGACTGGCGTAATGTGATCTCGCCAGCCAGTCCCTGTTAGTAAACAGGCTGCCCTATTTTGTACCAGCTGAAGCTTCCGGACCGTTTTCAAAGGCAGCCCCACGTATAACGCATTGCAGTAATCCAAACGAGAGGTTATCAGAGCATGGATAACTGTAGCTAGGCTATCTCTGTCCAGATAAGGGAGTAGTTGGTATATCAACCTAAGCTGATAAAAGGTGCTCTTTGCCACTGAGTTCACCTGTGCCTCAAGTGACAGTTCTGGATCCAAGAGCACCCCCAAACTACGGACCCGATCCTTTAGGGAGAGTGCAACCCTGTCCAGGACAGGGCAAACATCACTTCACCGGACAGATGAACCACCCACTAACAGTACCTCCGTCTTGTCTGGATTGAGTCTCAGTTTGTTAGCCCTCATCCAGTCCATTACCGTGCCCAGGCACTGGTTCAGAACAGTCACTGCCTCACCTGGGTTTGATGAAAAGGAAAGGTAGAGCTGGGTATCATCCGCATATTGATGACACCTCAGTCCACATCTCCGGATAACCTCCCCCAGCGACTTCATGTATATGTTAAACAGCATAGGGGATAAGAAAGAGCCCTGCGGAACCCCATGGCTTAGGAGCCACGGCACAGAGCAATAATCCCCCAGCACCACCTTCTGGAATCGGCCATCCAAGTAGGAGCGGAACCACTGCAACGCAGTACCTCCAACTCCCAGCTCAGACAACCTATCCAGAAGGATACCATGGTCGATGGTATCGAAGGCCGCTGAGAGGTCCAGGAGAATCAACAGGGTCGCACTCCCCCTGTCTCTCTCCCGACAGAGGTCATCCCACAGGGCGACCAAGGCAGTTTCCACTCCAAAACCAGGCCTGAAACCCAATTGAAATGGATCTAGATAATCCGTTTCATTCAAGAGTGCCTGGAGTTGTCCTGCAACCACCCGCTCAAGCACCTTGCCCAGGAAAGGGATATTAGCCACCGGCCTGTAGTTGTTAACATCCTCCGGGTCCAGATTAGGCTTCTTCAGGAGTGGTCTAATTACCGCCTCTTTTAAAGAGGCCGGCACCACTCCCTCTCTCAAGGAGGCATTCACAACCTCCTGGACCCAGCCGGCGATCCCCTCCTTATTTGATGTAATGAGCCATGAGGGTCAAGGGTCAAGCACACAGGTGGTCGACCGGACTTGGCCAAGCACCTTGTCCACATCCTCGGGCCTCAATAACTGAAACTCATCCAATAAAACTGAACTGGACGGCGCTCTGAACGCCTCTACTAGTGGAGCTGCATTAAGTGTGGTGTCCAATTCATGACGAATCTGAGCGACTTTATCTTCAAAGTGCCGTGCAAACTCGTCACAGCGTGCTACCCAGGGTTCCACCATCTCTCGCCCTGGCCCAGATGCCAGTCCCAAGGTCCGATTAACCCTCACCTTACCCTTACAATGACAATTTTTTTAACGGTTCATTTACATGACATGTAAAGGAACCTCCAGGGTGTTTCCGAAGCTTTCTGGCCATTATAGTGTCTTTATTCTTTTGGGGGAAATGCAATAATAATTTTTTATGACACTCTGAAAAGCTCCAATGGCTAGTGAATTTCCAGAACTCCAGCATGTAGCAGTTATACAACACCACTATCTTGTGGCTGTATAATGAAAAATATAGAACTTGAAGAGAAAGAAAACACCCAGAAAAAAGCACACGTAAAGGAGCCAATCTTTTTTTTTTCTTATAATAATTTTATTTTTCTACAATACTTAAACATACACATTACATCCTCTCATAAAGAAAAACAACAACATACTACATAATATTGAAACGTTGAATACATAATACCTTATCTAAATACATAATCAAAATTAACATAGAAGTGCACCCCCCACCTCGGGATCTCATTCCTGATTCCAGAATCTCATACTTTCTTCTGCTGGTGGTTTCCCACTTCCTTTAGAAAACACAAATATTAGGAACTGTTTCCAAATTCCTTCAAAATCATTTGATTTAGCTATACCTCTTCTCCATTTAATATTACTTGTCAATTTATCATTAATAGCTATATCCCATACTTCTTTATACCATTCTTCAATAGAATATTCCCCTTGAATCTTCCAGTTCCTAGCTACAATCAATCTTGCTGCAGTCAGCAAATTCGTTATCAGCTCCTTAATTTCCTTTTTACATTTAAAGTCTTCTTCAAATAGTGACAGCAATGCAACTTTTGGTGTTCGTTCTATCTTCATTTCCACAATTTTTTCAATCTCCAAAAACACCATCTTCCACAATTTTTGAACATAGTTACATTCCTAACACATATGCAAATACGTTCCTTTAACCCCACAACCTCTCCAACAATTTTCTGATTGCTGATTGTTTATCTTATTCAATCTAACCGGAGTTAGGTACCACCTCCATACAATTTTAAAATAATTCTCTTTTATTCTTACTGACATATTTCTCAACCATTGGCGTGCAGACAGGGGGTTCAGGGGGTTCAGCTGAACCCCCTAATACGCTGCCGCCGCCATGTTTGCCCCGTCCTTGCCAAAATACCGGGGTTGTGGTTACTGGGCCCGCAGCAACCACAACTCCAACTTACCGGGCCTAAATTTCTCCTGTGAGTGGCGGTCTTGAATCTCACCCGAAGTCACGCGAGATCTCGGCAGCTGGCTGGGAACTCTGTGAGACCCAGCCAACAGCCGAGATCTCACGTGAGTTCGGGCGAGATTCAAGATGGCCACCGCGTGGGGTGGGCAATGAGAGCAAGGTGAGTGATTGGGGGCTGCATGCAACAATGCAGCCTCCAGCACCCCACCCCCCAGCTCAGAAGAAGCAGAAGCAGCAGCAAGAAGAAGCACAAGAAGCAAGCAGGAGGAGGAGAAGATAGAGGAGGAGGCAAGACTGAGGTTTGTGTGTGAGAGAGAATGTGGGGGTGCAGGGGGTCTTGGAGTGAATGCACATGTGCATGCATGTGTGCATGTGTGTTTTTGGAGTGAGTGATGATGAGTGTGTGTGTGCGTGCACATACACATGTGCTGGCAGTGTGAGTGTATTGATGTCTGAATGGGATGCCTGGTTGTTTGACTGAATGAATGCATGTTTGTAGTGGGGGTGGCTGTAGTTTTCTGTGACTTGGGGGGATGATTTGGAGACAGAAAAAGTCCTACAGCTCCCAGCATGTCCCAGCCAGCATGTTTACTTCTGAGTAGACATGCATGGGGTTACACAGGGCTCTTTTTAGGGTTAAGGTTAGAACTAGGTCCGAGAGAAGTCAGCTTGAGTTAGGGTGCAATCCTATAGACAGAAAAAGTCCTACAGCTCCCAGCATGTCCCAGCCAGCATATTTACTTCTGAGTAGACATACATGGGGTTGCACAGGGCTCTTTTTAGGGTTAAGGTTAGAACTAGGTCCAGGAGCTTGTGCTTTTGCGAAGTTAGGTTGAGTTAGGGTGCAGGCCTATAGACAGAAAAAGTCCTACAGCTCCCAGCATGTCCCAGCCAGCATAGATGGCTTGGGCATTCTGGAAGTTGTAGGACTTTTTTTCTGTCTGAACAGGCAGAGAATTGAGCCCAAGGATGGTAACAATATATCATAGAATCATAGAATAGCAGAGTTGGAAGGGGCCTACAAGGCCATCTAGTCCAACCCCCTGCTCAATGCAGGAATCCACCCTAAAGCATCCCCCACAGTTACTTGTCCAGCTGCCTCTTGAAGGCCTCTAGTGTGTTAAGGTTCCTATGGACAAATAAAAGAGGACGTATTAAAAAATGGAAGAGTGGCATGAAGATTGCAACCCTAGTTGCTTTTTATATATGTATATGGCCTGTATAGGTTGGTCTCAAGGTGGCTTATGTCTGCACAAAAGCAAAACATAGAATATCAGAGTGTAATTGGCACTAAAGTTACCCCCCAAAAAGCACCAAAATACAGAGTCCAGTCAGGGGATAGTCTCATTGAAATTGGTTGGGCTTTCTTCTGAGGAAGCAGGTGTAGGATCACTCTATAAGTCTTTGCAGTGCAATCCTGGAGTTGTCTAGTAATCATTGATTTCAGTGAGACTTAATCCCAGGTAAATGCGTATAGGGTGTTCCATGTTGCCGTCATGACTAGTAGCTGTTCACAGATTCCTTCTCTTCCATAACTATATTGAATTCCTTTTTAAAGCCATCTAAGCTACTGTACTTATCACTCACTCCCAATATCTAACTATTTTTGCCTTTTTCATACTCTTTCTCTTCGTCGTCATCTTTCACTTAACCCCCCAACCTAAATAATTAACCAGTTGTGGGGGGGATGACCCATCAATTGAAGATGAGTGGAGGCAAAGGACTATTCCGCTTTGGACAGCAAAATGTCTTGGGCCAGCCCTGGCAAGAGCTGGCTATAATTTAGATACTGAACAACATGCATTGGGTTTCCTAGGTGTACAGGGCCCAGGTGTCTCAGGCAGGATCTACACTACTGTTTTCATAGAATCATAGAATAATAGAGTTGGAAGAGGTCTATAAGGCTATCAAGTCGAACCCCCTGCTCAATGTAGGAATCCACCTTAAAGCATCTCTGACAGGTGGTTGTCCAGCTGCTTCTTGAATGTCTCTAGTGTGGGAGAGCCCACAACCTTCCTAGGTAACTGGTTCTACTGTCATACTGCTCTAACAGTCAGGAGGTTTTTCCTGATGTCCAGCTGGAATCTGACTTCCTGTAACTTGAGCCCATTATTCCGTGTCCTGCACTCTGGGATGATCGAGAAGAGATCCTGGCCCTCCTGTGTGTGTCAATCTTTCAAGTATTTGAGGAGTGTTATCATGTCTCCCCTCAGGCTTCTCCTCAAGGCTAAACATTACCTCTGTTTCCTTTCCCCTCCGGGACACTCATACCTCTCCTGTCTGCACCCTCTCTCCCTCTTCTACCCCACACATAGGGGCATTTCTCTCTCTTCTTTCCCCAGGGCTCCCCCTACGCCAATCTTCTTCTTCTGCCCTTATTTTATTTAGAGTATTTTTATCCCGCACCTCAGCCTAAAAGTCTCCCAGAGCGGCTTACAATTGATCAGTAAAGAAGACTGATGTGCCCTTGTGACGGTTTCCCATCCTCTCTTTTCTCCTTCATCTCCTGTCTTCTGCCAATAGCCCCTTCGCGGCCTTCCAGAGATGCCCCTAGTTCCAGATCTCCCACACTCCCCCAAGTTTTCCAAATCTTGCCAGCCAGCCCTCTCTTACGCTAGGCTCGCAGCCACCCCTCGTCCTCACTATATTCACCCCAGAAGTCTCTCTCCTGGACCTCATTCCAAATTCTTTGCTCAGCAGCACACAGGGAAATCTTTTAAAATCATTATTAGGGCATTTTATGTATGGTGTATTCTCTGTATGGTGCTGGAACTTAAGATGACACTCATTGTTGTTAATGTGATAGAATCTGTTTTAAATGTGAATCTGTTTTAGTAAGTTTGGATTAGGCCATTATCTGATTAAATTTAAAGATGGTGAAAATTGACTGTATCTTTATATATGCTTGGTTATCACTACAGCAAAAAAATAGTATTCAGAGTCTCCATTTTAAAATGTGTATTTTTAAAGTACAGATTACTTGTTAATTAAAAAAAATACAGTTTTCTTCAGTTTTCGTTTATTTTGTTTGTTTGATGAATGAAAAAAAGTCCTTTATTACTATATATTTAATCAATGTTTACCTTAAAAAAAAATCCCTGGCTGAACCCCCTAATGAAATGTGCTGCGCACGCCTATGTTCTCAACGCTCTTTGTTTCCATAATCCCTCCCAACCCTGTTGTCCTATTTGTACCTTCAAATCTGTCTCCCAAACCATTTTACCCGAATTATCCACCATCCCTTTCTCCACCAATATTCTATATATTTCACTCATCAACCCTTTTAACACTGTTCTTTTCTCCCTTTCATTTTCTTTCTTAACTATTAGTTCCTCAAACTTCGTTAATTCTCTACAATCTCCATTATCTCTTACCCACTTTTTAGTCCACTGTTCTAATTGCCTATAATTTAACCAAGTTAATTTTTTATCCTTAAGAACCTCTTCCATATCCTCTCTTGTGTTCATTCCTCTTAACCATTCCCTTAATTTCATTTTATTTTTTTCTATTAAAACTTTACTTAATCTACTCTTTAATTCCTCCGGGAAATTCTTCAACATTATTACCGGTGACAAAGGAGAGCTGCTTGGAAGCAGCTCCCCTTTATATTTACTCCAAATTTCCCAGTGAGACCTCAGAAGCGGGTTATTTATACTTTCCACCCATTTTTTTTTCCTTCCATAAAAAAATACATTTTCCAAATTAGTCTCTATATTACTTGTAGTTTTATCTTCCATCCAATCTAATTCCCCTAATCCTATAATTGCCTCCATAATATGTCTTAATCTATTAGCTACATAGTATAATTTAATATTTGGGAGACCCAATCCTCCCTTTTTTTGGCTCAAATACCATTTACTTTTATTTACCCTCGCTTTCTTATTACCATTACAATAATTATTTATAATCCTTTGCCAACTTTTTAACTCTGATTCTGAGATTTTTATTGATAGCAAAATTAATCTTTGCTAAAATCTTCATTTTTATTAATGCTATTCTTCCAAACCAAGATAAATTTAACCTTTTATATTTCTCCAATTTTGCTAAAATCTCTTTTTTTAACACATTTAAATTCTCTTTCTCTAGACTCTAACTTCTGCATAATTTTTATTCCCAAATATCTAATCTGATTCTTAACTCTCAATTCTCTTCCCTTTTCTTCCCAATCCTTCTCTTCCTTTTTAGTATAATTAAACAACATCATTTCTGATTTAGACCAATTTATTCTTAACCCCGTGATATCCTCAAATTCTCTCAATTGCTGTTTAATTCTCCCCATCTTCTCTATTGGATTTTTTACCGTCAACAACGTGTCATCTGCAAACATATTCAATTTAATTTCTTTCATACTACCTATTCCTTCAATCTCCTCATCTTCTCGTATTGCATTCGCCAATAATTCCATTACCATTACAAATAGGACTGGTGAGAGCGGACATCCTTGCCTTGTCCCTCTGGCTAGTCGTATCTTATCTGTCACACCATCATTCACTACCACTACGGCTGTATTTTGAGAGTATAACTGTTCTATTATCGCTTTAAATTTATTTCCAAACCCCATTTTATTTAAAACCATCTTTAAAGCTTGCCAGCTCAAACAATCAACAGCCTTAAAAATATCCAGTGCCAGAATTCCCACTTTAACCCTAGACTTATTTATCACCTGTATTACATTTAATACTCTTCCCACTAAATTAGACATCTGTCTACCTACTACAAATCCACATTGGTCCTCCCCTATATATTCCTCTATAAATTTATTCAACCGCCTTGCTAAAATAGTTGAAAAAATCTTAGCATCTTGGTTTATTAATGAAATAGGTCTATACGAATCAGGGACAGTCAAATCTTTATCTGGTTTTGGTATTAAAATTATTAATGAATGTTCCCATGATTCTGGTGTTCTTTCCCCTTCCAATATGGAATTATACAAATTCAATAATTTTGGTACTAAAATTCTTTTAAAAACCTTATAATATTCTGGGCCTAGACCATCTACCCCCGGTGATTTACCCAGCTTCAAATTCTCAATTACTTCTTCTACTTCTCCTTGAGTTATTACCTTTTCCATTAACTCTTTATGCTCTATTTTTATTCTCTTCTTTATATACTTTTCTATATAATCTTCCAACTTTTGTTTTTGAGTATCCTTTCCCTTATACAGTTCTTGATAAAACTCCTGAAAAATCTTTACTTTATCCTTCATTGTATGACAATACTTCCCTTGTTTATCCTTCAGAATCCCTATCCCATTCCTGGCTTTTTCTTTTTGTGTGAGTCTGGCAAGCAATCTAGAATTTCTATTACTGTTTTCAAAATACTCCCTTTTCATATATATTAAATTTTTTTGAACCTCCTCTAAATTTAAATTTTCAGGAGCCAATCTTAATCCCACAAGAAATCCAGAAGCAGAAGACCTGGTAAAAGTGTGGGTTAAAAGCCTGGTGTAGAGAAGTCCTTAAAAGCTGCCTGATTCAACTCAGGAGCTGAATCCAAATCTCGATACTGAAATCTGAAGCTTTGTGCTTCCCACTGACTATCACTGGAAACCAGCAGAAGACTATAACTTTCTTTCAGGTGGACAGAATTGAATGGAATTTGTAGGCATAGTGGCCTCATGGGAGGGAATGAAATCTACCATATTTCAATCAAATAGGTGCAACAATTTTGTACTTACATGTGCTTATTTTTTATTGTGATTTTTTAAAAAGCAAACTGCTAATAACTTTCTTATTTCTTCGCAGATTTTGATAAAATTTGCAGGCATAATTATCTCCAGGATCAGAGGCAGTAAGCCTATATCAGTTGCTGGGGAACATGGGTGGGAGGGTGCTGGTGCACCGTGTTCTGCTTGTGGGTCCCTGGTCGACATCTGGTTGGGCCACTGTGTGAACAAAGTGCTGAGCTAGATAGATCCTTGGTCTGAACCAACATGGCTCTTCTTATGTTCTCTTTCTTAGGGGATCATGTCTGCCAAGCTTTAGAGGATAAGTACAGGGGTTTCTATGCAAAAGCAGCCCTCACAGTTTGGGGATTTCCAAAAAATGATGCACTTACCCCCCAATGTTCTTCATGGGTAACGTTTATGAACATATATGCAGCATAGAGATAACCCTAGCTAAGAACTCTGAAAACGTTTGGCAAGAAAGGTACAGTGTTGAAACTTCAATTTTTTGAAGTGCATGTCTGTAGAAGAGATTAATTAAAGCTTTCCATCTCCAGGTATTTTGTTGTTGTTTAGCAATTTGTATGAAAATAGTATACATATAAGTGTCACTAGGAACGAAACCTGCAAAATAACTGACAGTGTGGGGATTTATGCATGAAAAAGTTTAATAGTTGTTTGTTTTCTGCTCAATTGACATGAAAATCATAGTTCATGCCATAGAACAGGATTGGATGATGAATATAGAGCATACAGTGGAAGAACAATTTGAACATCTAACATTTTTCAAGCAAACACAACCAAGGCCCACAGACTACACAAACACTCTCTTACCATTCCTGCTCCTGGGAGAAAGAACATCCAAGGAGTATTGAACACTGAGACCAGCCCTGCAATATATTGCTTCAACATCCCTGGCCAAAGCACTGGGATTAGAGAGTTCTGGTAAAATCACCCACTGTGATTAGCAGCTAGAGCTGTCAATCATGAACTAGGGTGACCATATGAAAAGGAGGACAGGGCTCTTGTATCTTTAACAGTTGTATTGAAAAGGGAAATTCTGCAGGTGTTATTTGTATATATGGGGAACCTGGTGAAATTCCCTCTTCATCACAACAGTTAAAGCGGCAGGAGCCCTGCCCTCTTTTGTATCTGGTCACTCTAGTATAGCTCCTGCACCTTTAACTGTTGTGATGAAGAGGGGATTTCCCCAGGTTCTCCATATATACAAATGACACCTGCTGAAATTCCCTTTTCATTACAACTGTTAAAGATACAGGAGCCCTGTCCTCCTTTTCATATGGTCACCCTAACTACACCCTGTGTTCTACCTCATCCCATTTTCAGTTGCACAGCTGAAAAGTTGGGGATTCACCCCACCTTTTCCAGCCAGAGCAAGGTCAGCTTAGTTCTTCTGCCAGTCTAGCCTTGCTTGGAACCACTCCACGGGCATTCCTGGGCTGAAGGTGATCTCCTATTGGTTGCCGTAAGCCATGGGATGGGGATCTCCTAATGGCTGCCAGAAAACCCACTCTGCCTTCCCTCTGTAGGACAACTTGCTGCCAGCATAGCAGCGCCAACCCAGCACTGTGAAGATAGCTCCTGGGTCTCTAAGTCCTTCCAAATCCAAATTGCCAAATTGTCCGAATGGATGGGTCCATTCGGACATCTCTGAAATATTTCTGCTGAATCTGAAGCACACCCCTGAACCACAACTCCCTCCTAAATACCTCTACTCAAAATCGGATGTACTCTGCGTAAACATAGATATATGTTTGCACCATTACTCACATACAAGGAGGGTTTTAATGGAAAGCTCCCCCATTGCCATGTTGGTAGTGGAGAGGATATCAAGGCTCATTTATGGTGTGAGGGCAGAGGTTAGGACAGGAAAGGGAAATCCTACATTTTGAGATCTATGAGTTGAACATTTCAACTGATCCTTAATTTCACATGGTAAAATGGGCATGTACAATCCATATTACTACGAACAGTAATAATAATTCATAACACCCTTCTCCTCTCTGTAGATGTCACGTGGAGAGTCAAAGCAGAGGGAATTCTGGAAAAAGGAAGCAAATTGAGTACAGCTCAGAGACTAAGAACCGAGCAGCCTCCAACACAAGAAATTGGAAAAATCGGCAACAGTTTCCTCAGCATGAACAGAGAGGCAAGGAAACCGAGAGAAAACAATGCTAAAGGGAAGGTTGAGAAAACCAGACGAAGAACTAAAAGAGAAAACATAAATGCTTTTCATCAAAGGGGCACAGAGATGACTACAAAAGATCACAATTGGATGGTAAACCCACAATTGGGTGGTGACCCCAAATCAGGGGTCAACATCACACACTTCAGAACCACCATCACGTCAAGGCACATTACCAATACCTTCAAATCCACCACCACATCTGGGGTCACCACCACTCCCTCCGGCACCACCACAACATCAGAGGTCACTACCACAACCTGCGCCCCCATCACCACATCAGTAGTCACCACCACTCCCTCCGGCCCCACCACCACATCTGGGGTCACTACCACTCCCTCCAGCCCCACCACCACATCAGGAGTCACCACCACTCCCTCCGGCCCCACCACCACATCAGGGGTCACCACCACTTCCTCCGGCCCCACCATCACATCAGGGGTCACCACCACTCCCTCCGGCCCCACCATCACATCAGCGGTCACCACCACTCCCTCCCGGCCCACCACCACATCAGGGGTCAATACCACTCCCTCCGGTCCCACCACAACATCTGGGGTCACAACCACTCCCTCCGGCCCCACCACCACATCAGGGGTCACCACCACTCCCTCCGGCCCCACCACCACGTCAGGGGTCACCACCACTCCCTCTGGGCCCACCACCACATCAGGAGTCACCACCACTCCCTCCGTCCCCACAACCACATCAGAGGTCACCACCACTCCCTCCGGCCCCACCACCACATCAGGGGTCACTACCACTCCCTCTGGCCCCACCACCACATCAGGGGTCACCACCACTCCCTCTGGCCCCACCACCACATCAGGGGTCACCACCACTCCCTCCAGCCCCACCACCACATCAGGGGTCACTACCACTTCCTCCGGCCCCACCACCACATCAGCGGTCACTACCACTCCCTCCGGCCCCACCACCACATCAGGGGTCACTACCACTGCCTCCGGGCCCACCACCACGTCAGGGGACACCACCACTCCCTCTGGCCCCACCACCACATCAGGGGTCACCACCACTCCCTCTGGCCCCACCACCACATCAGGGGTCACCACCACTCCCTCCGGCCCCACCACCACATCAGGGGTCACTACCACTCCTTCTGGCCCCACCACCACATCAAGGGTCACTACCACTCCCTCCGGGCCCATCACCACATCAGGGGTCACCACCACTCCCTCCGGCCCCACCACCACATCAGGGGTCAAAACCACTCCCTCTGGGCCCACCACCACATCAGGGGTCACCACCACTCCCTCTGGCCCCACCACCACATCAGGGGTCACCACCACTCCCTCTGGCCCCACCACCACATCAGGGGTCACCACCACTCCCTCCGGCCCCACCACCACATCAGGGGTAACTACCACTCCCTCCGGCCCCACCACCACATCAGGGGTCACCACCACTCCCTTCAGCCCCACCACCACATCAGGGGTCACCACTACACCCTACGGCCCTACCACCACATCAGGGGTCACTACCACTCCTTCCAGCCCCACCACCACGTCAGATGTCACCACCACTCCCTCCGGCCCCACCACCACATCAGGGGTCACCACCACTCCCTCAGGCCCCACCTCCACATCTGGGGTCACTACCACTCCCTCCGGCCCCACCACCACATCAGGGGTCACTACCACTCCCTCCGGCCCCACCACCACATCAGGGGTCACCACCACTGCCTCCAGCCCCACCACCACATCAGGGGTCACTACCACTGCCTCCGGCCCCACCACCACATCAGTGGTCACTACCACTGCCTCCGGCCCCACCACCACATCAGGGGTCACTACCACTCCCTCCGTCCCCACCACCACATCAGTGGTCACTACCACTGCCTCCGGCCCCACCACCACACCAGGGGTCACTACCACTGCCTCCGGGCCCACCACCACATCAGGGGTCACCACCACTCCCTCCGGCCCCACCACCACATCAGGAGTCACCACCACTCCCTCCAGCCCCACCACCACATCAGGGGTCACTACCACTCCCTCCGGCCCCACCACCACATCAGGAGTCACCACCACTCCCTCCGGCCCCACCACCACATCAGGGGTCACTACCACTCCCTCCAGCCCCACCACCACATCAGGAGTCACCACCACTCCCTCCGGCCCCACCACCACATCAGAGGTCACTAACACTCCCTCCGGCCCCACCACCACATCAGGAGTCACCACCACTCCCTTCGGCCCCACCACCACATCAGGGGTCACTACCACTCCCTCCGGCCCCACCACCACATCAGGAGTCACCACCACTCCCTCTGGGCCCACCACCACATCAGGGGTCACTACCACTCCCTCCAGGCCCACCACCACATCAGGAGTCACCACCACTCCCTCCGGCCCCACAACCACATCAGAGGTCACTACCACTCCCTCCGGCCACACCACCACATCAGGAGTCACTACCACTGCCTCCGGCCCCACCACCACATCAGGAGTCACCACCACTCCCTCCGGCCCCACCACCACATCAGGGGTCACTACCACTCCCTCCGGCCCCACCACCACATCAGGAGTCACCACCACTCCCTCCGGCCCCACCACCACATCAGGGGTCACCACCACTCCCTCCGGCCCCACCACCACATCAGGAGTCACCACCACTCCCTCCGGCCCCACCACCACATCAGGGGTCACCACCACTCCCTCCGGCTCCACCACCACATCAGGAGTCACCACCACTCCCTCCGGGCCCACCACCACATCAGGGGTCACCACCACGCCCTCCGGCCCCACCACCACATCAGGAGTCACCACCACTCCCTCCGGCCCCACAACCACATCAGGGGTCACTACCACTGCCTCCGGCCCCACCACCACATCAGGGGTCACTACCACTCCCTCCGGCCCCACCACCACATCAGGGGTCACTACCACTGCCTCCGGCCCCACCACCACATCAGGAGTCACCACCACTCCCTCCGGCCCCACCACCACATCAGGGGTCACTACCACTGCCTCCGGCCCCACCACCACATCAGGAGTCACCACCACTCCCTCCGGCCCCACCACCACATCAGGGGTCACCACCACTCCCTCCGGCTCCACCACCACATCAGGAGTCACTACCACTCCTTCCAGCCCCACCACCACGTCAGATGTCACCACCACTCCCTCCGGCCCCACCACCACATCAGGGGTCACCACCACTCCCTCAGGCCCCACCTCCACATCTGGGGTCACTACCACTCCCTCCGGCCCCACCACCACATCAGGGGTCACTACCACTCCCTCCGGCCCCACCACCACATCAGGGGTCACCACCACTGCCTCCAGCCCCACCACCACATCAGGGGTCACTACCACTGCCTCCGGCCCCACCACCACATCAGTGGTCACTACCACTGCCTCCGGCCCCACCACCACATCAGGGGTCACTACCACTCCCTCCGTCCCCACCACCACATCAGTGGTCACTACCACTGCCTCCGGCCCCACCACCACACCAGGGGTCACTACCACTGCCTCCGGGCCCACCACCACATCAGGGGTCACCACCACTCCCTCCGGCCCCACCACCACATCAGGAGTCACCACCACTCCCTCCAGCCCCACCACCACATCAGGGGTCACTACCACTCCCTCCGGCCCCACCACCACATCAGGAGTCACCACCACTCCCTCCGGCCCCACCACCACATCAGGGGTCACTACCACTCCCTCCAGCCCCACCACCACATCAGGAGTCACCACCACTCCCTCCGGCCCCACCACCACATCAGAGGTCACTAACACTCCCTCCGGCCCCACCACCACATCAGGAGTCACCACCACTCCCTTCGGCCCCACCACCACATCAGGGGTCACTACCACTCCCTCCGGCCCCACCACCACATCAGGAGTCACCACCACTCCCTCTGGGCCCACCACCACATCAGGGGTCACTACCACTCCCTCCAGGCCCACCACCACATCAGGGGTCACCACCACTCCCTCCGGCCCCACCACCACATCAGGGGTCACTACCACTCCCTCTGGCCCCACCACCACATCAGGGGTCACCACCACTCCCTCTGGCCCCACCACCACATCAGGGGTCACCACCACTCCCTCCAGCCCCACCACCACATCAGGGGTCACTACCACTTCCTCCGGCCCCACCACCACATCAGCGGTCACTACCACTCCCTCCGGCCCCACCACCACATCAGGGGTCACTACCACTGCCTCCGGGCCCACCACCACGTCAGGGGACACCACCACTCCCTCTGGCCCCACCACCACATCAGGGGTCACCACCACTCCCTCTGGCCCCACCACCACATCAGGGGTCACCACCACTCCCTCCGGCCCCACCACCACATCAGGGGTCACTACCACTCCTTCTGGCCCCACCACCACATCAAGGGTCACTACCACTCCCTCCGGGCCCATCACCACATCAGGGGTCACCACCACTCCCTCCGGCCCCACCACCACATCAGGGGTCAAAACCACTCCCTCTGGGCCCACCACCACATCAGGGGTCACCACCACTCCCTCTGGCCCCACCACCACATCAGGGGTCACCACCACTCCCTCTGGCCCCACCACCACATCAGGGGTCACCACCACTCCCTCCGGCCCCACCACCACATCAGGGGTAACTACCACTCCCTCCGGCCCCACCACCACATCAGGGGTCACCACCACTCCCTTCAGCCCCACCACCACATCAGGGGTCACCACTACACCCTACGGCCCTACCACCACATCAGGGGTCACTACCACTCCTTCCAGCCCCACCACCACGTCAGATGTCACCACCACTCCCTCCGGCCCCACCACCACATCAGGGGTCACCACCACTCCCTCAGGCCCCACCTCCACATCTGGGGTCACTACCACTCCCTCCGGCCCCACCACCACATCAGGGGTCACTACCACTCCCTCCGGCCCCACCACCACATCAGGGGTCACCACCACTGCCTCCAGCCCCACCACCACATCAGGGGTCACTACCACTGCCTCCGGCCCCACCACCACATCAGTGGTCACTACCACTGCCTCCGGCCCCACCACCACATCAGGGGTCACTACCACTCCCTCCGTCCCCACCACCACATCAGTGGTCACTACCACTGCCTCCGGCCCCACCACCACACCAGGGGTCACTACCACTGCCTCCGGGCCCACCACCACATCAGGGGTCACCACCACTCCCTCCGGCCCCACCACCACATCAGGAGTCACCACCACTCCCTCCAGCCCCACCACCACATCAGGGGTCACTACCACTCCCTCCGGCCCCACCACCACATCAGGAGTCACCACCACTCCCTCCGGCCCCACCACCACATCAGGGGTCACTACCACTCCCTCCAGCCCCACCACCACATCAGGAGTCACCACCACTCCCTCCGGCCCCACCACCACATCAGAGGTCACTAACACTCCCTCCGGCCCCACCACCACATCAGGAGTCACCACCACTCCCTTCGGCCCCACCACCACATCAGGGGTCACTACCACTCCCTCCGGCCCCACCACCACATCAGGAGTCACCACCACTCCCTCTGGGCCCACCACCACATCAGGGGTCACTACCACTCCCTCCAGGCCCACCACCACATCAGGAGTCACCACCACTCCCTCCGGCCCCACAACCACATCAGAGGTCACTACCACTCCCTCCGGCCACACCACCACATCAGGAGTCACTACCACTGCCTCCGGCCCCACCACCACATCAGGAGTCACCACCACTCCCTCCGGCCCCACCACCACATCAGGGGTCACTACCACTCCCTCCGGCCCCACCACCACATCAGGAGTCACCACCACTCCCTCCGGCCCCACCACCACATCAGGGGTCACCACCACTCCCTCCGGCCCCACCACCACATCAGGAGTCACCACCACTCCCTCCGGCCCCACCACCACATCAGGGGTCACCACCACTCCCTCCGGCTCCACCACCACATCAGGAGTCACCACCACTCCCTCCGGGCCCACCACCACATCAGGGGTCACCACCACGCCCTCCGGCCCCACCACCACATCAGGAGTCACCACCACTCCCTCCGGCCCCACAACCACATCAGGGGTCACTACCACTGCCTCCGGCCCCACCACCACATCAGGGGTCACTACCACTCCCTCCGGCCCCACCACCACATCAGGGGTCACTACCACTGCCTCCGGCCCCACCACCACATCAGGAGTCACCACCACTCCCTCCGGCCCCACCACCACATCAGGGGTCACTACCACTGCCTCCGGCCCCACCACCACATCAGGGGTCAATACCACTCCCTCCGTCCCCACCACCACATCAGTGGTCACTACCACTGCCTCCGGCCCCACCACCACACCAGGGGTCACTACCACTGCCTCCGGGCCCACCACCACATCAGGGGTCACCACCACTCCCTCCGGCCCCACCACCACATCAGGAGTCACCACCACTCCCTCCAGCCCCACCACCACATCAGGGGTCACTACCACTCCCTCCGGCCCCACCACCACATCAGGAGTCACCACCACTCCCTCCGGGCCCACCACCACATCAGGGGTCACTACCACTCCCTCCAGCCCCATCACCACATCAGGAGTCACCACCACTCCCTCCGGCCCCACCACCACATCAGAGGTCACTAACACTCCCTCCGGCCCCACCACCACATCAGGAGTCACCACCACTCCCTTCGGCCCCACCACCACATCAGGGGTCACTACCACTCCCTCCGGCCCCACCACCACATCAGGAGTCACCACCACTCCCTCTGGGCCCACCACCACATCAGGGGTCACTACCACTCCCTCCAGGCCCACCACCACATCAGGAGTCACCACCACTCCCTCCGGCCCCACAACCACATCAGAGGTCACTACCACTCCCTCCGGCCACACCACCACATCAGGAGTCACTACCACTGCCTCCGGCCCCACCACCACATCAGGAGTCACCACCACTCCCTCCGGCCCCACCACCACATCAGGGGTCACTACCACTCCCTCCGGCCCCACCACCACATCAGGAGTCACCACCACTCCCTCCGGCCCCACCACCACATCAGGGGTCACCACCACTCCCTCCGGCCCCACCACCACATCAGGAGTCACCACCACTCCCTCCGGCCCCACCACCACATCAGGGGTCACCACCACTCCCTCCGGCTCCACCACCACATCAGGAGTCACCACCACTCCCTCCGGGCCCACCACCACATCAGGGGTCACCACCACGCCCTCCGGCCCCACCACCACATCAGGAGTCACCACCACTCCCTCCGGCCCCACAACCACATCAGGGGTCACTACCACTCCCTCCGGCCCCACCACCACATCAGGAGTCACCACCACTCCCTCCGGCCCCACCACCACATCAGGAGTCACCACCACTCCCTCCGGGCCCACCACCACATCAGGGGTCACTACCACTGCCTCCGGGCCCACCACCACATCAGGGGTCACCACCACTCCCTCCGGGCCCACTACCACATCAGGGGTCACTACCACTCCCTCCGGCCCCACAACCACATCAGGGGTCACTACCACTGCCTCCGGCCCCACCACCACATCAGGGGTCACCACCACTCCCTCCGGCCCCACCACCACATCAGGGGTCACTACCACTGCCTCCGGGCCCACCACCACATCAGGGGTCACCACCACTCCCTCCGGGCCCACCACCACATCAGGGGTCACTACCACTCCCTCCGGCCCCACAACCACATCAGGGGTCACTACCACTGCCTCCGGCCCCACCACCACATCAGGGGTCACTACCACTCCCTCCGGCCCCACCACCACATCAGGGGTCACTACCACTGCCTCCGGGCCCACCACCACATCAGGGGTCACCACCACTCCCTCCGGCCCCACAACCACATCAGGGGTCACTACCACTGCCTCCGGGCCCACCACCACATCAGGGGTCACCACCACTCCCTCCGGCCCCACCACCACATCAGGGGTCACTACCACTCCCTCCGGCCCCACCACCACATCAGGGGTCACTACCACTGCCTCCGGGCCCACCACCACATCAGGGGTCACCACCACTCCCTCCGGGCCCACCACCACATCAGGGGTCACTACCACTGCCTCCGGGCCCACCACCACATCAGGGGTCACCACCACTCCCTCCGGGCCCACCACCACATCAGGGGTCACTACCACTCCCTCCGGCCCCACAACCACATCAGGGGTCACTACCACTGCCTCCGGCCCCACCACCACATCAGGGGTCACTACCACTCCCTCCGGCCCCACCACCACATCAGGGGTCACTACCACTGCCTCCGGGCCCACCACCACATCAGGGGTCACCACCACTCCCTCCGGGCCCACCACCACATCAGGGGTCACTACCACTCCCTCCGGCCCCACCACCACATCAGGAGTCACCACCACTCCCTCCGGGCCCACCACCACATCAGGGGTCACTACCACTGCCTCCGGCCCCACCACCACATCAGGGGTCACTACCACTGCCTCCGGCCCCACCACCACGTCAGGGGTCACCACCACTCCCTCCGGCCCCACCACCACATCAGGGGTCACTACCACTCCCTACGGCCCCACCACCACATCAGGGGTCACCACCACTCCCTCCGGCCCCACCACCACATCAGGGGTCACCACCACTCCCTCCGGCCCCACCACCACATCAGGGGTCACTACCACTCCTTCTGGCCCCACCACCACATCAAGGGTCACTACCACTCCCTCCGGCCGCACCACCACATCAGGGGTCACTACCACTCCTTTCAGCCCCACCACCACATCCGGGGGCACCACTACACCCTACGGCCCTACCACCACATCAGGGGTGGTTACCACTCCTTCCAGCCCCACCACCACGTCAGACGTCACCACCACTCCCTCCGGCCCCACCACATCAGGGGTCACCACCACTCCCTCCGGCCCCACCACCACATCAGGGGTCACTACCACTCCCTCCGGCCCCACCACCACATCAGTGGTCACTACCACTCCCTCCGGCCCCACCACCACATCAGGCGTCACCACCACTCCCTCCGGCCGCACCACCACATCAGGGGTCACTACCACTCCCTCCGGCCCCACCACCACATCAGGAGTCACCACCACTCCCTCCGGCCCCAACACCACATCAGGAGTCACCAACACTCCCTCCGGCCCCACCACCACATCAGGAGTCACTACCACTGCCTCCGGCCCCACCACCACATCAGGAGTCACCACCAGTCCCTCCGGCCCCACCACCACATCAGAGGTCACTACCACTCCCTCCGGCCCCACCACCACATCAGGAGTCACCACCACTCCCTCCGGCCCCACCACCACATCAGGGGTCACTACCACTCCCTCCGGCCCCACCACCACATCAGGAGTCACCAACACTCCCTCCGGCCCCACCACCACATCAGGAGTCACCACCACTCCCTCCGGCCCCACCACCACATCAGGAGTCACCAACACTCCCTCCGGCCCCACCACCACATCAGGACTCACTACCACTGCCTCCGGCCCCACCACCACATCAGGAGTCACCACCAGTCCCTCCGGCCCCACCACCACATCAGAGGTCACTACCACTCCCTCCGGCCCCACCACCACATCAGGAGTCACCACCACTCCCTCCGGCCCCACCACCACATCAGGGGTCACTACCACTCCCTCCGGCCCCACCACCACATCAGGAGTCACCACCACTCCCTCCGGCCCCACCACCACATCAGGAGTCACTACCACTCCCTCCGGCCCCACCACCACATCAGGGGTCACTACCACTGCCTCCGGCCCCACCACCACATCAGGGGTCACTACCACTCCCTCCGTCCCCACCACCACATCAGTGGTCACTACCACTGCCTCCGGCCCCACCACCACACCAGGGGTCACTACCACTGCCTCCGGGCCCACCACCACATCAGGGGTCACCACCACTCCCTCCGGCCCCACCACCACATCAGGAGTCACCACCACTCCCTCCAGCCCCACCACCACATCAGGGGTCACTACCACTCCCTCCGGCCCCACCACCACATCAGGAGTCACCACCACTCCCTCCGGGCCCACCACCACATCAGGGGTCACTACCACTCCCTCCAGCCCCACCACCACATCAGGAGTCACCACCACTCCCTCCGGCCCCACCACCACATCAGAGGTCACTACCACTGCCTCCGGGCCCACCACCACATCAGGAGTCACCACCACTCCCTTCGGCCCCACCACCACATCAGGGGTCACTACCACTCCCTCCGGCCCCACCACCACATCAGGAGTCACCACCACTCCCTCTGGGCCCACCACCACATCAGGGGTCACTACCACTCCCTCCAGGCCCACCACCACATCAGGAGTCACCACCACTCCCTCCGGCCCCACAACCACATCAGAGGTCACTACCACTCCCTCCGGCCACACCACCACATCAGGAGTCACTACCACTGCCTCCGGCCCCACCACCACATCAGGAGTCACCACCACTCCCTCCGGGCCCACCACCACATCAGGGGTCACTACCACTCCCTCCGGCCCCACCACCACATCAGAGGTCACTACCACTCCCTCCGGCCCCACCACCACATCAGGAGTCACCACCACTCCCTCCGGCCCCACCACCACATCAGGGGTCACTACCACTCCCTCCGGCCCCACCACCACATCAGGAGTCACCACCACTCCCTCCGGCCCCACCACCACATCAGGAGTCACTACCACTCCCTCCGGCCCCACCACCACATCAGGGGTCACTACAACTGCCTCCGGCCCCACCACCACATCAGGGGTCACTACCACTCCCTCCGTCCCCACCACCACATCAGTGGTCACTACCACTGCCTCCGGCCCCACCACCACACCAGGGGTCACTACCACTGCCTCCGGGCCCACCACCACATCAGGGGTCACCACCACTCCCTCCGGCCCCACCACCACATCAGGAGTCACCACCACTCCCTCCAGCCCCACCACCACATCAGGGGTCACTACCACTCCCTCCGGCCCCACCACCACATCAGGAGTCACCACCACTCCCTCCGGGCCCACCACCACATCAGGGGTCACTACCACTCCCTCCAGCCCCACCACCACATCAGGAGTCACCACCACTCCCTCCGGCCCCACCACCACATCAGAGGTCACTAACACTCCCTCCGGCCCCACCACCACATCAGGAGTCACCACCACTCCCTTCGGCCCCACCACCACATCAGGGGTCACTACCACTCCCTCCGGCCCCACCACCACATCAGGAGTCACCACCACTCCCTCTGGGCCCACCACCACATCAGGGGTCACTACCACTCCCTCCAGGCCCACCACCACCTCAGGAGTCACCACCACTCCCTCCGGCCCCACAACCACATCAGAGGTCACTACCACTCCCTCCGGCCACACCACCACATCAGGAGTCACTACCACTGCCTCCGGCCCCACCACCACATCAGGAGTCACCACCACTCCCTCCGGGCCCACCACCACATCAGGGGTCACTACCACTCCCTCCGGCCCCACCACCACATCAGGAGTCACCACCACTCCCTCCGGCCCTACCACCACATCAGGGGTCACCACCACTCCCTCCGGCCCCACCACCACATCAGGAGTCACCACCACTCCCTCCGGCCCCACCACCACATCAGGGGTCACCACCACTCCCTCCGGCTCCACCACCACATCAGGAGTCACCACCACTCCCTCCGGGCCCACCACCACATCAGGGGTCACCACCACGCCCTCCGGCCCCACAACCACATCAGGAGTCACCACCACTCCCTCCGGCCCCACAACCACATCAGGGGTCACTACCACTGCCTCCGGCCCCACCACCACATCAGGGGTCACTACCACTCCCTCCGGCCCCACCACCACATCAGGGGTCACTACCACTGCCTCCGGGCCCACCACCACATCAGGGGTCACTACCACTGCCTCCGGCCCCACCACCACATCAGTGGTCACTACCACTGCCTCCGGCCCCACCACCACATCAGGGGTCACTACCACTGCCTCCGGGCCCACCACCACATCAGGGGTCACCACCACTCCCTCCGGCCCCACCACCACATCAGGGGTCACTACCACTCCCTCCGGCCCCACCACCACTTCAGGAGTCACCACCAGTCCCTCCGGCCCCACCACCACATCAGAGGTCACTACCACTCCCTCCGGCCCCACCACCACATCAGGAGTCACCACCACTCCCTCCGGCCCCACCACCACATCAGGGGTCACTACCACTCCCTCCGGCCCCACCACCACATCAGGAGTCACCACCACTCCCTCCGGCCCCACCACCACATCAGGAGTCACCACCACTCCCTCCGGGCCCACCACCACATCAGGGGTCACCACCACTGCCTCCGGCCCCACCACCACATCAGGAGTCACCACCACTCCCTCCGGCCCCACCACCACATCAGGGGTCACTACCACTGCCTCCGGCCCCACCACCACATCAGGGGTCACTACCACTCCCTACGGCCCCACCACCACATCAGGGGTCACTACCACTGCCTCCGGGCCCACCACCACATCAGGGGTCACCACCACTCCCTCCGGCCCCACCACCACATCAGGGGTCACTACCACTCCCTCCGGCCCCACCACCACATCAGGGGTCACTACCACTGCCTCCGGGCCCACCACCACATCAGGGGTCACCACCACTCCCTCCGGGCCCACCACCACATCAGGGGTCACTACCACTGCCTCCGGGCCCACCACCACATCAGGGGTCACCACCACTCCCTCCGGGCCCACCACCACATCAGGGGTCACTACCACTGCCTCCGGGCCCACCACCACATCAGGGGTCACCACCACTCCCTCCGGGCCCACCACCACATCAGGGGTCACTACCACTCCCTCCGGCCCCACCACCACATCAGGAGTCACCACCACTGCCTCCGGCCCCACCACCACATCAGGGGTCACTACCACTCCCTCCGGCCCCACCATCACATCAGGGGTCACTACCACTGTCTCCGGCCCCACCACCACATCAGGGGTCACTACCACTCCCTCCGGCCCCACCACCACATCAGGGGTCACTACCACTGCCTCCGGGCCCACCACCACATCAGGGGTCACCACCACTCCCTCCGGGCCCACCACCACATCAGGGGTCACTACCACTGCCTCCGGGCCCACCACCACATCAGGGGTCACCACCACTCCCTCCGGGCCCACCACCACATCAGGGGTCACTACCACTCCCTCCGGCCCCACCACCACATCAGGAGTCACCACCACTGCCTCCGGCCCCACCACCACATCAGGGGTCACTACCACTCCCTCCGGCCCCACCATCACATCAGGGGTCACTACCACTGCCTCCGGCCCCACCACCACATCAGGGGTCACTACCACTCCCTCCGGCCCCACCACCACATCAGGGGTCACTACCACTGCCTCCGGGCCCACCACCACATCAGGGGTCACCACCACTCCCTCCGGCCCCACCACCACATCAGGGGTCACCACCACTCCCTCCGGCCCCACCACCACATCAGGGGTCACCACCACTCCCTCCGGCCCCACCACCACATCAGGGGTCACCACCACTCCCTCCAGCCCCTCACCTACCACAACTGCAGGCCCTTCAACTACTACTGTGGGTGAGCATGAGATCTCTTTATGAATGTTATATTGACAAGTGGCGCTATGATTCAAACTGTACCATACTTAAACTCTATTCATATTTATCTGGTTGACTTAATAGGCCTATGTGGAAACCATGGGCTGCTGAAAAGTTTTCTTTATAATTCTTGTTTATTTCAAGCTTATATTAAAAGCTCCATCTGAAGAGCATTTTATTGCACGACGTTACTGGGCACTCACGTATTTTGCTCAGGTCTCTCACAAGATGTCGTCTTCCTCCCGTGCCCCTTCCGCCCCTTCTGGCCTCTCTTGCGTGACAAAAAAACCCTCTTCAAGTCTGATATTTTTGTAAACTCGGAATTGCTGTGGTAGGGAGCGTGTTAACCCCGGGTATGATGGAGCTTTGAGATTTCTTTCTTTCATTCTGTGACGTTTTCTTGGTCTGTGGCTGCCTCACAGTTATTCCTTTTCCACTTAGTCTTGCAAGCTTCTAGGAGCTGTTCTGTAAGGAACATTGGATACCCAATTGATGCAAGCATGCTATGAAGTCCAGCTTCCTCTTACGAGTCCTCTTACCTCACTCCCCTTTTCAGTTCTGGAACTTTTGCATTAGCTTCAATTTTCTTCCTTCTCTCCCTTGCCTTGTCATCATAGTCAGGTGGCAAGGGGAGCCTGGCACTTCACTGTATCAGTAGATAAGGACTGAAATCAGAGGTCATTGATATTGTTTTGAACATTTCATCTGGTGATTGTCAACATTCACTGGGGAAGGTCAGCACTCTCCAGGGCCCCATCTTGACAGCAGTGGGTTGGCACTGGGAGGCCTCGGGCTCCCGCAACTGCGTTCCTTCCTGGCATCTGCCCCAGAAGGAGCATGAGTGTGAAGTTGCCACTGAGCACTGGGGAGTGGGGAAAAACAGGGCAGCGAGAGGAGGAGGAAGGCACCGATGGGAACGGGCTCTCCTCCCTCTGACCTCCCTCTCGCTGCCCCGTTCCTCCCCCCCCCTGTGTTTTTTTTAATCTATAGATGCGAAGGATCACATCTATAGATTAAAAAGGGTGTGTGGAAGGAACAGGGCAGTGAGAGAGAGGTCAGAGGGAGGAGAGCCCATCCCCGTCCCTGTCTTCCTCCCCCTCTTGCTGCTCTGTTCCTCTCCCCCACCCCTTTTTTAATTTATAGATGCGATCCTTCACATCTGAAGATAAAAAATTAAATTAAATTAAAAACAGGAAGGGGGAGAGGAACCAGGCAGCCAGAGGGGGAGGAAGTCAGGGATGTAAACCGGCTCCTCTCCCTCTGACTTCCCTCTCACTGCTCCGTTCCTTATACAGAGAGAGAGAGAGAGAGTGAGTTGGTTTTTTTAAATCTATAGATGCGAAGGATGGCATCTATAAACAAGAAATGAAAAAATGGGGTGGGAGAGGAAGGGGGCAGCGAGAGGGAGGTCAGAGGAGGGTCCCTGTCTTCCTCCCCTTCTGGCTGTCCCGTTCCCCCACTTTTTTTTTATTTATTTTTTTATCTATAGATGCAAAGGACTGCATCTATAGATTAAAATAATAATAAGGGAAGCAATGGGTAGCCAGAGTTGGAGGAAGGGAGGGACACGCAGTGCCCGAACCAGCTCTCCTCCAGCCATCGGCTGTGGCACGCCTCCGTGTCCAAAAAAGTAGGGGTAAATGCCCGACTTCTTTGGAGCAGAGTTTAGGTTTGCCCCAGATGGCTTCGGAATGGTGGCTGCATCATAAAGATAACCTGCCGCCACTCTGAACCCACCCTGGGGCAAACCCCTCGTCAAGACAGGCCCCAAGTTCCAAAATTCACTGAAATGAGCAGATCAATCGGGTGCCTAGGCTGGGGGGTGGGGGTAGAAAGGGAGAGAAGTCAGGAGACTTCTAATGAATCTCAAGTGAGTACATTTTATTTTTCACCTAGCTATTTAGAAAGCTGCTCTTTCCCTTCACTCTTCTTGAAATCATCCTCAGAGCCCTGTGCACTGAGGAACAAGTATTATTTGGGTGTGTTGGCCCCGTGAATATGTGGTGGGTTCTCTTCTCCACTGTTACATTGTTAAATTAGCGGGGTGGGGTGGGGGCTTCTCTCTTCCAGCACTATGCCAAAATGGAGGAACCCATGACGGAATCAAATGTTTGTGTGACGATACATTATTCTTTGGACCAAAGTGTGAGTTCCCTATGGACAGCGTCCCTGTGGAAATAGGTAAGTGCCATTGGGGCAGTAGAATCCGGTAACCCCTCTTGTGTTGAAAGCAGGACAAGAATGTCCAGTTAATCAGGCAGTTCCCCTATTGGTCGGCACAAAAAGTCACCTGCTGAAAGGACTGGACCAGATGGGCTTTTCGGAGCTGCTTTTAATCCTGGCTATGGAAGTCCCCAGATGAGACCAGGAGCTGTCTAGATGTTGTCTTTGCCTTGTGGTGGGTAGAAATCAGCACTGCGTCAGAGACAATGCTTCGCTTTGGAAAAGTCGAGGACTTACCCTGAGTTTTTTCTTTAGAGCGAGGTCACCACAGACCTTCCACTGTGTGACCTTGCTCCAGCATCGAGCTGGGGGTACTCCTAGCAGATGGCAACAGCTGATTGGTCATGGGAAGCCAAACAGGGCTGTGGGGCAGGCTCTGGTTCCCAGAAGGCTGCCAGAAAATCCACTCCCCCTTCAGCAGTCTGTACTATGAGTCACCACCCCGCAGCAGAGAAACAGCTGGGTTAAGCGGCAGAGTGGGGCCATAAAGGCAGGCTCCAGAAGATGTTGGCAAGACTGTGCTGATAAATAGAGCTGTAGTGAAAATTCTTTAATCCATTTCCCTGCCTTAAAGAAGTCAGAGTTAACCAAAAATATGTCTATAGCATCTTACTTCAGATTTCTAGCAGCAAGATTATAATGGCAACATTGGATCTCCAGCTTTGGAGGCTGCCTGCAAGATGCCTGATCAGTACTAACAAGTCAGAGCAAGTGAGGCCATAGCTATCATTTAAACAACAAGCAGTTTGTGGCTTTGTGGTAGCTGCACGTCATCTACATGACGCAGCCACCATTGTGAAGCCATCTGGGGGCAAACCCTGGAAACTCCGTTCCAAAAAAGTCAGACACTTACCCCGACTTTTTTGGCAGCGGAGGTGGCCCTGCATTTTTTAAAAATGGCGGGGAGAGGAGAGGAACAATGCCATTCCTCCCCCCACCTTTTTTAATTTTATGATCTCTATCTGCGGTAGCTCTGCAGAAACAAATAATAAAAAATAAATGCAGGTGGGTGGGGAGGAACGGGCAGCCAGGAATCCACCCTAAAGCATCCCTGACAGATGGTTGTCCAGCTGCCTCTTGAAGGCCTCTAGTGTGGGAGAGCCCACCACCTCACCAGGCAACTGATTCCACTGTCGTACTGCTCTAACAGTCAGGAAGTTTTTCCTGATGTCCAGCTGGAATCTGGCTTCCTTTAACTTGTGCCCATTATTCCGTGTCCTGCACTCTGGGAGGATCGAGAAGAGATCCTGGCCCTCCTCTGTGTGACAACCTTTTAAGTATTTGAAGAGTGCTCTCATGTCTCCCCTCAATCTCCTCTTCTCCAGGCTAAACATGCCCAGTTCTTTCAGTCTCTCTTCATAGTGCCTCCTGCCTCCACCTGGCACTGCCAGCTGCTCGGCTTAGAGTGAGCAGAAAGGCGCTGAGGAGGCATGCCCCGCTGCCCCTCTCTGAATGTCACTGCTGAGGACTGGCGGGGTGGGTTTCAAGGGGAAGGCACTCCTTCCTCACTGCTTCGGGTGTCCCCCCACCTCCATCGTATGTATTTGGCCAACAAAAAATAAACAAAACCAGCTGCTGCTCTGAAGTGGAGCCATGAAGGCCTTTCTGCTCCCTCTCCTCTCTGTGTGTGCTCAGACAAAAGTCACACTAACTGCAATGGGGCTTCTGGCAAAAGGTGTGATGACGGCTCAGAGTAACTTAGCTTGGGTACTGAGCACTTCGACTTGGGGAGGAGGGGTGAGGTGCCCTTGACTGTTCTGACTCAGGCAACGAAAGCCTTGGCAGGCAAGTGTCCGCTATTCTGGCACACACAGGGTGCTTAGAAGAAGCCACCAGCAGCACGGCTGATCCTGAATTCTAGTATGAGAGAAGGAGAAAAACCTCTGTTCACTTTCTCCTCACGATGCATAGTTTTGTAAAACCCTATCTTGTTCTCTCTTAGTTGTCTTTTTTCCTAAACTGAAATGCCCCAAACCCATTAGCTTTCTCTCTCAGGGAATGTGTTCCAACTACACAACCCCTTGATCAGTGATCTCTCTCTTTTAGGAACTGTGGAGTTGACAGTCAATGTCCAGGTGAAGATCACTAACAGGGAGTTTGTTAAAGCGTTGGAAGACAAAAACTCAACAGACTATAAGAAACTGGAGGATGACTTTAAGAAGCAGGTAACAATGGGTCATCCGCTAGCATCCCCTTTTGTCGTACAGATTTTCCTCGCTTTCTGTCCACCCACCTGCACTGAAAGGTTTTTTTTACTGATTTATGAAGACATTGTGTGTTTTTCTTCACCTTTTAGATGAATGAAGTTTATAAAGTTGTTCTTGGATACAAAGGTGTGGTGATCTTCAACGTGACGTGAGTGCCTAAGCAAAACGCCTGGCCCTTGGTTATTCAGGCTCCCAGCTTCTCCCTTTTTGAATGCCACCCCCAGGCACCACTTCCCTTCTCAAGGCTGGCCCTCTCTATCCTGACAGTGCTAGGGGGCTGTCCACCTGGACTGCAGCCCAAGGTTTATCCAAGAATTGAGGAATGACCTATTTATTGAAAACTATCAGCACGCTCCAGATCCCAAATCAAGAATGTTTTCATAAGGAAAGAGAGCTCAGTTGTTATACATTCATACTGACAAACCAGAAAGGGCTCTCCAATAAAAACATAACTTAACCTGTCAGTAGCAATGATGTTGCACGTCCATAAAGGGCGTCATCAGACGAGCGTTTATCGCATGCTCACTACTGCCCACTTATGGATGTGCGCATATTCTTTAGATGACAATGTCCACCTCCCCAGCGCCTCCCGCTCCTTCTTTCCTTTTTTCCATCACAAAATGGACCCCTTTTAATTTGACTTTTAAAAAAAGGAATGTGCTGTGATCTCCTGCTGTGTGCTGGAAAAGCAGCACGATAAAAACGCCCCCTGAATGGGCCCACGTGGTCTTTGTTTACTTCTGGACAGAAGTCAGGGTGGAGAAGTGACAGTAAGGAAATGCGATTTCCCCCCATAAGACGACACTCGAAGTCACACACATTCCCCAGTTTTCTATTCTCCCTGTCAACATTTCTCTTCCTTATGTTTGTAATAATAAAACTGAGATCTTTTTCCCCTTCCTTCATTGTTATGTAAGGAAGGGCAGCATTGTTGTGGACCACAAAGTCATCACTGAAACCTTCATAAAAGACAACATCAATGCAACTCTCAACAACGTGAAAGAGTCAGTGTTGCAGCAATTGGAATCCGGAAACACCACCAACCAGAACTGTTCACAGAATTCAAGTAAGTGCCAGGTAACAATGTTCCAATTCAATGAGATATTTGAATATTAAAATGTCATGGCTAGAAACAGTACAAAAAAGGCTTAAACAAGCCACAATGGTTTGTTGTCAGGATGGCTTATCACGACATGCAAACTCCCCACTGCCTCTGTTGCAACACACAAGGCAGCTTACAACTTGATAAAATTAAACTTGATAAAAACAATAATAAAACAAATACATTAAATACAATTAAAAACACAACTATTACAGAGTAAAAACAGCCTCTAACCCAACAGACTCACTTGCACACCAAAGGCTTGCTTGAATAAATCAGTCTTTGCCTGCCGGTGAAAGGTCAGCAGAGACAGCGTGAGCCTGGGAGTATCCCTTGGAGAGAATGCCTTAAATGAGGCACCACCACTGAAAAGGCCTTTCCCCCAGTAATTGCGTGTATTTATTCCAATGGTTGAAACACCGAGCAGAGGGTCACTGATGATGATTTCAGCATATGGGCAGGCTGATGTAGAGGCAGGTACCCTGGTACCCAGCGATGTAGGGCTTTAGCAGTCATCACCAGCCCTTTGAATTGTGGCAGAAATGGATTTGTAACTGGTAACTATGCAGGGGTTGAAGAAGAGGTGAGATATGTTCTCACCTAGTAGCACTGTTCAAAAGACTTGCAGTTTTAATGAAGCTTTGCAGTTCAGAAACTTCAGAAGGAGGAGGTGCAACTGTCACACCAGCATTACCAGGCGGGAGGCATTCCAAACCACCGACATCACTGGGACCTCCAGAGACACAGCAAAATCTAGGTGCGTGCCCTAGACAGCACCCCTAATCCTACAGGGAGAGTAGAACTCTGTCCATGGGTTGAACTCTACTACCCCAGCTAGATGAACCACCTACCAAAATCATGTCTGGAGGATTGGGTTTCACCCATTACCAATTCCAGACACTGGTTCAGCACCTCTGCTTCTTTCCTTGATTCAGATATAAAAGAGAAGTAGAGATGGATATCATCTGCATATTGTTAACACCTCACTCCAGATCCTGAGCTGACTCCCCCAGCAGCTTCATGTAGCTCAAGGGTGGGCAACATGCAGGGCTGGATTAAGGCCAGCTGGTGCCCTAAGCACAGCCCCATAATGGCGGCCCCTCGGCCCTTCCATTGCTTGGCCCACAAAACACTGCGACTCAATAAGCGCTGAAGGTGAAGTAAGTCATTAAAAACGCAGTTTTCTTCAAGGCCTGAACACACAACGAGATTAAATATAAACTGTTTTTAATATATTTATTTAACACTAAGTAGCAGCAAGCAATATAAGCCCCCAAATTCAGGAATTCCTCCCCCCTTAAAAAAAAATGGTGTATGGAGCACTAGGGGGCACTAAAAGGGTCAAATTTTACTACAGATGGTCGTGCACGCATTGGTAACTTCGAGGCTCGACTTCTGCAATGCGCTCTACATGGGGCTACCTCTGTGCCTAGTCCGGAAACTTCAGTTAGTCCAAAATATGGCAGCCAGGCTGGTCACTGGTACACCTAGGGCTGACCACATTACACCAGTTTTAAAATCTCTTCACTGGCTGCCGATTAGTTTCCGGGCAAAGTACAAAGTGTTGGTTATTACCTTTAAAGCCCTACATCAGTGGTTCCCAAAGTGGGCAGGACCGCCCCCTTGGGGTTGGTGAGATTGCATAGGGGGGTGTTAGGAGGCAAGCGGGCAGCAGGGGGCGCTCGAGGTGGTCTTTCTGAGAAGCGCCTCTCCAGAAGGTCTTAAAACCCAGGGACATTTTTATGAAAGAAGGTAGTTTGGTCCCAAGCCGTATAGGAGAAGAATCCACACATGTATTAATACCGTTTAAGAAGAGTCCTTTTAATGGTGAATTGAAATGTTTCAAAAGCACCAAAATGCTAATGAAGAGACATACCCTGCTTGGTGTGCCCCACCATGCCGGCTGCAAAACAGAGGCATTTGCTCTCTTTTCCCTCCCTTGGCAAGCCTGCGGTGGGTGCTTCTCATTTAAAGGGGCCACGTGCAGGGAAGACTGGGCATGAGTTTGTGGAACCAAGGAGGCGTTTACCAGAAAAAGTTTGGGAACCACTGCCCTACATGGTTTGTTTCCAGGCTACCTGTGGAATCGCCTTCTCCCGTACAATCCGCCCCACACACTCAGGCCCTCTGGGAAGAATCCACTTCAGCTAGCAAAAACTAGATTAACAACTGTTACCCAAAGGACCTTTTCTTCTGCTGCTCCCAGACTGTGGAATGGTCTGCTGGAGGAGATTTGTCAACTTGACAGTCTTTTAGAATTTAAAAAAGCAATAAAGACTGATCTATTCTGGCAGGCCTATCCAGTGAAATTTTAGAATGTTTTCAGGATGTTTTAAAGATGTTTTAATCATGTATGGTATTTTTTTTTATTTTTATTGATTTATTTAAGGATTTTTATGCCGCCATTCAACCAAAAAAGGCTCTCACGGCAGCTTACAAAAGTATTTCTTGACAGTCCCTGCCCACAGGCTTACAATCTAAAAGACATGACACAAAAGAAAAGGGGATTGGGAGGGAGGAGGAGGAGGGGGGAAAGGAAAGCAAATTCAAGCACTACAATCTTAGTTGCAAAGTTCAGCAGTTACAGTTGACAGCAGGAGGGAGGGAGCTCTCAGCTGGAGCTGGACCCAGGCATGGTGGAGAGGTGCCTGGCTGCTGCTTCCTCCCTCACTGGTGGCCTCTGCAGAGACAGTTGACAACAGGAGGGAGGGGGCTCTCAGCTGGAGCTGGACCCAGGCACGGTGGAGAGGTGCCTGGCTGCTGCTTCCTCCCTCACTGGTGGCCTCTGCAGAGACAGTTGACAACAGGAGGGAGGGGGCTCTCAGCTGGAGCTGGACCCAGGCACGGTGGAGAGGTGCCTGGCTGCTGCTTCCTCCCTCACTGGTGGCCTCTGCAGAGACAGTTGACAGCAGGAGGGAGGGGGCTCTCAGCTGGAGCTGGACCCAGGCATGGTGGAGAGGTGCCTGGCTGCTGCTTCCTCCCTCACTGGTGGCCTCTGCAGTGACAGTTGACAGTAGGAGGGAGGGGGCTCTCAGCTGGAGCTGGACCCAGGCACGGTGGAGAGGTGCCTGGCTGCTGCTTCCTCCCTCACTGGTGGCCTCTGCAGAGACAGTTGACAGCAGGAGGGAGGGGGCTCTCAGCTGGAGCTGGACCCAGGCATGGTGGAGAGGTGCCTGGCTGCTGCTTCCTCCCTCACTGGTGGCCTCTGCAGTGACAGTTGACAGTAGGAGGGAGGGGGCTCTCAGCTGGAGCTGGACCCAGGCACAGTGGAGAGGTGCCTGGCTGCTGCTTCCTCCCTCACTGGTGGCCTCTGCAGAGACAGTTGACAGCAGGAGGGAGGGGGCTCTCAGCTGGAGCTGGACCCAGGCATGGTGGAGAGGTGCCTGGCTGCTGCTTCCTCCCTCACTGGTGGCCTCTGCAGTGACAGTTGACAGTAGGAGGGAGGGGGCTCTCAGCTGGAGCTGGACCCAGGCATGGTGGAGAGGTGCCTGGCTGCTGCTTCCTCCCTCACTGGTGGCCTCTGCAGTGACAGTTGACAGTAGGAGGGAGGGGGCTCTCAGCTGGAGCTGGACCCAGGCACGGTGGAGAGGTGCCTGGCTGCTGCTTCCTCCCTCACTGGTGGCCTCTCCAGAGACAGTTGGTAGCAGGAGGGAGGGAGCTCTCAGCTGGAGCTGGACCCAGGCACGGTGGAGAGGTGCCTGGCTGCTGCTTCCTCCCTCACTGGTGGCCTCTACAGGTATGTTTTAATCCGTTTTAATGTGTATTTTATATCACGTTTTTAATACTGTTTTTTTAATACTTTGAATTGTTTTAGTTTTTGTGAACTGCCCAGGGAGCTTTGGCTATTGGGCAATATAAAAATGCAATAAATAAATAAATAAATAAATAAATAAATAAATAATTTAGCTTCTTTGCACAGGGGGTTGGACTCGATGGCCTTGTAAGCCCCTTCCAACTCTGCTATTCTATGATTCTATAAATTTGTCCCTTTTGGCACTTCATAGCATTATGGATGCCATTTTTTAAAAAAATCCAGCACCCCACAGAATGCAGCATGCATGCAGGGTGTGTGGTGTCGGGAGAGCCAAAATGGTTCCTTGACCTCCTGCAGTTACCCACTCCTTGATGTAGATGGTGAAAACCATGGGAGACAAATTGGAACTTTGCAGGACCTTGTGATATAAGTGCCACGGGGTTAAACAGGAATCTCCTAGCACAACCTTCTTGAAACAGCCATATAGGTAGAAAAGGAACCACTGAAATAACATGACCCCAATCCCCAACCTAAAGAGTCTATCCAGAAGGATACCACAGCTGATGGTATAGAAGGCTGCTGAGAGGTCCAAGAGAATGAGTAGGGTTGTGCTCCCACTGCCCCTTTCCCATAGGTTGTCCGGCAGGGCAACTGAAGTAGTTTCAGTGCCAAGAAGGCTTGAAATCAGACTGAAATAGCTCCCGATAATCAGGTCAAAACTAGACATGGCATTAGGCACATGATTGGCACTTGGTGTCACACTCCCAGTTGATCCAAGCCCGGGGGAGATCCAACTTCAGAGGAGTTTGATCCCTCAACACACCTCCCTCCTATAGTAGACCTGAGGGGTCCTCTGGGAGGGATGCCTCACCTGAGTTCCCCAAGAACCCCTTCAACCACATCCTGAGCCCACAGGGCCACACAGCCCAACACTCTGCCCACTACCCACCAGAGCACTGGAAGTGACCAACCTTTGGAATGCCTGCCTGGCTGCCAGAAGACCCTTTTTCAGGCAGAGTATAGTCATGAGGAAGGGTCTCTTCAGGAGCAAGGAGGAAGAGCCTGCTGCAACCGGTGAATCAGGAACAGTTGCGGCTGTTGTGACAGGAGAGGTGCTAGGGGAAGTCCACTTCTGCCAGCCCAGTTGCATGTTCCTAAATCTGGATCCAAACCGATGTGAGATATATATATATATATATGCACAGGACTAGTAGGGCCTGCTTAACCCTAGTGATCTGAAGAGTGCAGAAGAATATCTGAGGAAGGAAATACAGGTTAAAATCATTAATGCAAACATCTCCTTCTTTCCCCAGCATTTTGTTTGTCGGCTCCAACTATTCTCAGCACAACTACGAATTTTTCAGCAGCAGGTGAGTCCCAGTCTGGGAAGAAGGGGGCCCTGCCAGGCTCCTTATGCCCCCGCAGTCCGCCCAGTGAAAGCAAAACCAGCCAACCACTTCTCGTACAGTTGCCCTCCGAAAAACCAAGGGGACCTGTTTGTCTGCATGCTCCGGCTGCCTGATGGTGCGCTCGGCATTGCCAGTCCCCCTCGCTTCTCTTCCACGGTTCGGTCAGTTTGGCATATGCCACGTGGCTGGACCGTACCGAGGCCAGGCGCACTGCGTGCTGAGGGAGCTGCCACATGAACCCTTTTCAGATGGTGAGCGCATGGTGGGAGGCCATTTGTGATCAGCTGACACAGCTGGGCAGCTCTCATTTAGGGGATAAGGTTGCATTTTGGTGTCTGCAGTGGGGTGGCCGTTCCGGCACATGGCTGGCTTCGCACCATGAGCTCAGTTATTCGTCCTGCATCTGCAGCCCACATTTCATTGAATGGCAACTTCTCTTTCTTTCCCAGAGCATTGCAGAAAAATCATTGGCCCTAAGTATGAAAACTATTATTACCCCGATGAGACCACAGGGACCCTGCGCTGTATCTCCATCTGCACCAAAGGCACCCCACAAACCCTTGACTGCTACTATGGAGAATGCCGTATCTTGGAAAAAGGGCCCCAGTGCCAGTAAGTGACAGAGGCAGCAGAAGAGTCCCCAGATCCAGGCTCTTCAGTTGCTCCTTCAATTAAAGTTTGAAATAACGACGATTTCTAATATTATTACTTTATTGAAACATATGTACCTTCCTGCCTCAACTAAGGTACCCAGGGCAGCTTGCATGATCTGAACAACCAATAAAGCAGTAATTTTAAACATTAAAAATGAAAACAAATGGGAAATGGCAGATAATATGCCAGCAAAGTAGCAGCAAGGCGCTGGATCCAAACTGAATATCCTGCTGGATCTCGTCAACTTTGAGCAAAAGATAGGGGGCGGTGCAAAATGGGTCTCCCAGGACAGGGCCTGGTTGTGGCAGCAGAGTAGGCCTTCTCAAATATTCCTGCCAAGTGAAATTCATGTGTGGGGGACACACAGCAGAGCCCCCCTTTGATCTACGTGCAGAGTCTTGTGATGGGAGCTGTCCTTTAGGTTTTATTTTTAAGCTGGTAATAACAAGCATTATGAATTGGACTGGAAGCTAGTGAAATTGGTACAAATTTGCACCAGTTGAAGTTTCTGGTCACTCTTCAAAATCAGCCCTACACAGAGCAGGGGGGGATCTACACAGCGTCGTGAAGGCGCTTGCGTGCGCCTGCAGTGCACCCCGAAACTCACTGTGTAGATCCTGCCCTATCCTGGCCAGAAGAGGCGGAGGAGGAGGAGGAGGAGGAGGAGGAGGAGGAGGAGGAGGAGGCACCGCATCGCCCCTCGCGGGGACGGGGCAAAAAGTTTCCGGGCTCGGCGGCTTCGCTCCTCCGCCTCTTCTGGCCGGGGGGATCTACACAGCGTCCTTGTCGCCGCCGCCGCCACCCACCTCCCCGCCGGCCTCCTGCTGCCGGCGAAAGGGCCACCCGGGTCGGAGAGCTCGGCGGAAGAAGCCACTGCCCCGCCTTCTTCCGCCGAGCTCTCCGACCCGGGTGGCTCTTTCGCTGGCAGCAGGAGGCCGGCGGGGAGGTGGGAGGCGGCGGTGGCAAGGACGCTGTGTAGATCCCCCCCTGGCCAGAAGAGGCGGAGGAGCGAAGCTGCCGAGCCCGGAAACTTTTTGCCCTGTCCCCGCAAGGGGCGATGCGGGGCCTCCTCCTCCTCCTCCTCCGCCTCTTCTGGCCAGGATAGGGCAGGATCTACACAGTGAGTTTCGGGGCGCACTGCAGGCACACGCAAGCGCCTTCACAACGCTGTGTAGATCCCCCCCCCCCAGGATGTATTAGTTACAACATCTGGCCTCACCCTCACCCCTTATCGAATCATAAATCATGCCACTTTTCCTTACCAGGAAAAAAAAACATTTAACGGAAAAATCAATATTCTGCAAAGACCAAAGTCAGAATAAGATACACAAATTAATGGGATTTATTTGAATGTCAATATTTTAGGGACTGGGATAAGGGGTAGGGAGGGGAGTTCAGGATCATGGATTACTTTGATTGGACTTCCTAAAAGGGTACCACTTCAGAAAATGGGTGGGAAATGGTATTTTTGAATGTTCCCTCACATTAAAAACTCCCTGCATAATGAAAATGTAGCCATCAGGAAGATGGCTAAACTAGAACATTTCTCCCTGAAATACTACCTTTCTGTGACTCTCCAGTGCCTAAGACAGAGGTCCCTTTCCAAGCCTTGTTACTTAAGATCCTTTAATTGAGGACTTTGCCGAATCCCAGTTCCTTTTTGTCCTTCTCTCACCTTCATGAGCATCCATCTTGCATGTCTCCCATCTGCCATTTTCCATCAGGAATGTTGAGTAGTTGAGAAAACAACACATGCAAGAGAAGGATCCTTCCCTGCCGTCTGCTCCTGTCTCTCCCCTCCCCCCTGAAAACCCAGTGGTTGCATGTGGGGTGTGTGGCCGGGTGTTCAGAAGTGGGGAGGGGCCTCTCCTAACCCGCCTCTCCTTCTCTCCCATAGATGCAATGATTTGGACTCATTTTGGTACACAGGTGCTCACTGCCAGACGCGCATCCGTAAGAACGATGTTGGCTTGGGTGTCGCGCTGGCTGCCCTCGCGGTCATCAGCACCATCCTAGCCATCTTCTTCTACAGGGCAAAACGAAGGAAGTCTGGATCTAGGTAAGAAGGACAGGAGGTCCAGGGGTAGGGTGGGGGCAAGGATAACAAACCCCTGAACCTCTTGGATAGAGAGGTTGCCCTGATAGGAGAGAGATGTCCTGGAATCTCTGAGAGGGATGTGTGTCTCTGGGGAGGGAGGTAACAGGGTGAATTTCTGGATTTCCTAAGGGGAGAGGAGGGACAAGGGTTCTTACAGAACCAAATAACTGGTTTCCTGAAGTACAGCAGCCAATGTTGTGAGGTGGCAGGATCATCTTTCTCTTTGCCTTTGCTTCCTGGTAATGACCTGTGTGTGTTCTTACAGCTGGTCTGATGATGCTGAGGTCTGGTATGGGGAGAATGAGGAGGAAGAGTGGGTGCCCTCCGGGGGCCTGAGCATCGCAAATGAAGCAGCAACCTCCATGGACAGTAAGGGCGCATTATGTTATGAGTGGTGTGTGTTGGGGAGGGGGAGGGAGGTGTGGTAGGAGGCCTTGCTGACCATGGCCATGGCTTGATCTCCAGAGCTTAGGCCTGGAACTTCTTCACAGGACCAGCACTGGGATTTCTTGATAAAGAATGAGATGCTCCCCACAACTAGCCCCTGTACCTAAGATTGGGGGGGGGGGGTAGCAGCAGGGTTTCTGATGCCCAGGCAGGCTAGAACTGTGCCACAAACGCTGGGTGGGTGTGCGTGCTCGTGTGGGCGTGCACATGTGTCTCTGTCCTCAGCTACTGAAACCCAAGTCTACTCTCAGCTAGAGATGAGAGAATCAGAGATGCTTGAGTTCGCTGAAATTCTCCAACCTTTATTTCAAAGCTCACTCTGGCTGTCTCCTGTTCTTGTTTGTGATCTGTTTGTTTGTTTGTTTGTTTGTTCAAACAGATAAAGTGAGCATTTTTCAAAGTGTGCATCTCCCCCCATTAACTAAAGTGTGAAAATGCAAGTATGCATTTTTAAATATGTACACTTGTTTAAATGCATACTTTAAACTGCGTACTTTAAACTGTGCATTTTTAAAGTTGTGCATTTTTTAAAAGAAAGTGCACATTTTGAAAAGTGCATGTTTTGTGAATGTCAATTTGTGAATTTGCAAACATTTGCAGAGAACATGCACCCCTAGTCACATTTACGTTTGGGGTTGTAGATGAGGCATTTTTGAGCGATTTGTGAACTGAAACGAAATTCTCATACATCCCTCCTCTCAGTGCACCTGATATTTTTCTGTACGTTTTCTGCGTGGCAGAGAGTTCAGTCAAACCTGGAAGTTTGCAAATTCCAACAGCACCTATCTAAGCAGGCCTATGAAGAGATCATGGCTGCTGCAGCCCAGAAAGTTTTTGTGTTTGTGTATTGCCCCCTCCCCAGCAACAGCCCCTCAAGTCTTTTGTTAACAAGCTGCATTTGAAGCTCAATGGAGTCTCAGTGCTCTGCTGCAGTGCAAGGAACTGCTGTTTGGAAGGAAGACGCCCCTCATGGGAGAGTCCCCAAGGAAGGCCTTGCACGGGAGCTCTGGGTTATCACCAATAATCCATTCTGACTGGTGGCCTTTTCCTTCTCAGGGAGCGAAGACAGAAGCAAGGTTTTCCAGCCTTCTCTTGACTTGGTTAACACCTCAGTACAGGTGAGTATGGCCAGACATTCCACCCTGGTAGAACTTCTTGACAATGATCTTCAGGAATGAGCAATTGATGCAGAACTTGTAATCTAGGGAAGGGCTGGATGGAGACCCGTGAAGGAAGATGTGGGAGCTGACTTTGACTGCAGCAGGTAGAAAGAAGTTTCCCGCTTCATCAGTCTGAGGTCTTCAAAGAAAAAAACAGCCAAACAGGAAGAGGACTAGTCCTGAGCATTCTCACTGTACAAATTTTAGTTTGTTTAAAAAAGAAGATATTTTTGTACTTCTGCAAACTTGGGGTTTTTCCTAAGCATGTTGATGCCTTCTTGTTTCTCACAGGTCCAGCTTGGGCTGTCAGACCTCAACAGCTGGGTTAATTATTAAAGGGAGTGATGATGTTGCAGAAATTATGTTTAAACAGTTCAGCAATTCATTATCTAATCAACTTATTAAAGACGACTAAGCAACTATAAATTAATTACTGTAGACATGACTCCATAACATTCCACGCAAATCTGAGTGCAAATTTGCAGTTGAAGGTTTCTTCTGATTTCAAATGAACCCTGATTTTTTTCTGCGGATATCACAGAGTACCTAACTCTTCTCTTTCCAGCTGCAATTCCAGAAACCAAGAGTGTGGACCCAGTGTTGATCCTACCCTGGAACCCAGGGATGCCTGAAGTCTCTGAAGGAACATGACACAATGGGACTGAAAATCTACCAATAGGCCAGCTGAGACAAGAATGGTAGTGTAGTATTCATGTCAGCAAGCTCCTTAGATTCTTCTGGAATCTGTTTCAATGACCATCTTGTTGGTCTCTGGAAGCAAAATGTCTTGCACTGACCTGGATGGAAACCCAAACAAGACCATTCAGGACTATTTATACAAATGCAAGCCCTATATTCCAGCACTTCTGCACTTTTATTAAGATTCCTCTCCTCATCCTCAGTTAACTCCTTTATCTGCTATTATTTCTTCCACTTTGAAGAAATCATCTCTTGATCCTCAAGGACTTGTCTTGTGTCTTGTTCCATTTTCTTCTTCCTGATCCCATGAGTCAACCCTTTAACATTGATTATCACTTTTGTGCTGGTCCTGTTCTAACCTCATGTTTCCTTTCTAATATCTCTCTGCTTGTCTTGTTACTATTTCTGGGAGGAAGCATTCTCAGAAGCTTAACTTATCTAAGACTTAAGGCTGTTGGTGATCAGACCTCCTTCTTCTGGATCTGTACCTTCTTCCTTTTCTCAAACTTTGGGCTGTGCTTCTATTTTTCTTCTCTGTAAGTACAGAATGATGGTGCTCCCATCTTTCTTGCCTTTCTTTTAGTCAAGCCACTGCAAACACTTGCAATTTCAAGCTTTTAAAAGTTGCCAAAGTTTGTTCTTATTGGTCTCCTTCTACTACACTTGGCTCCTGTAATTATCTTCTTTCTGGTTTGCCTCTTTCTCTGCTTCATCCTCCCACCTCTTTTGTTACTTTTGCTTCCTGAACATTTTTTTCTGAATCCCATTTTGCTGACACTTCTCTTTTGTTACACTCCTTCACTGGCTCTCATTGCCTTGTCAAATTCAGTTTAAGTAACTAGCACTTGTTTTTAAATTTCTGCACTTTTGGACACTTCTTATCACCTTCTCCCTTCTCGTCATGTTTGTCCTTTGTAATTTGCTCTTGTCTAAGAGCATTTCTACACAAGGCTTGTATTGCATATTTGTGATTGGCAACTCATGGATGTTTGCGGGCCCTTTACATGACGTTGTCAACCTCCAGAGTGCCTCCCACGCTTTTTTGAGCTTTATACCACTTTTTTAAAAGATTGGGAATAAACTGAAATAAATGTTAATGCAGCTTATCAGCAGTGTTTAATGTCGGCGGTGCACTATAATCACACGTCTGCCATCTAAAGAAGCCCATTGTAAACCTGCAGAGAAACTGGGGGGGAAACGCCCCAGTAAGGAGGTTGGATTTCAGTCTTGTGGGATGAACCTCCTTATGTTGGTTTAATTCTTCTCTTTCATGCTTCCATCTTTTTCTATCCTCTTTTGTTATCCCTTTTCTCTAGAGCTTACTGTCTCCCAGAATTAACAGTTCTTCTTTACAAATGTTTAAACAGTGTTCTCTTGAGCCTTTGACCTCCCCTTCCTCTTGTGTCCTGTCCTCTTTTAGATTGTAAGCCTGGGGGCGGGCAGGCTCTCTTACTTAAAAGTTTAATATCTGCACTCAGCCTTGTTTTTTAAAGTGCAATAGCAATAGCAATAGCTTCGGCTATGGGGCAGTATATAAATGTAATTAATAAATTAATTAAATCCTAATAATAATACACTGTGTTATGCATTCGTACTTGTAAATCAGGAAGGATTGGGTCACTTTAAAATTATGTAGCAGGGGAAAGGATGCTTTAACCCATATTGTAGGGCTTTACAGAATCTTGGGACCTTCAAGGAGTGGCTGGATATTTTGCGCATCTTTTGCACAAGAAGGGGGAAACCATGTTTTTTATAGTGTGATAAATTCTCTTACCAAATCACAAAATGCAACCACAGGGCGAGGGAGGAAGATTTCGCCATGGGAGTGTTTACAAACAGGCACTTCCTCCACCCAGATTCTGAACATTTGAATTGGTACAAAGAATGGAAGCCCTGCTGGCAGGAAGCTCATGTCCTGCCTGTGTTCTATACATGCAACAACAAGACTGTCATATTGGCATTGGCTAATTTCGCTCTTGCGGCTCAAATGTATAGAGCAAAATTTCTGACCTTGAATATATGATTTGTTTTGATATCGTTTTATTGTGCTTGTTGTAACCATTGGTTGGAACAATAAAGCTTTATTACTTACTACGACGACAGTACTGGTATGACAAATATTTGCCCCAGAAGCCTTTGCATCTTGCAAGACGCCTGCACCAACCTGCATAATAGGCTACCTCACAAATACCTATCCAAAGCAGAGTTATTTGGTCTTCCACATTCTCCTTATATGCGTATCTCTCTCAGAAGTTTAAAATGTTCATAGAGAAATAAATGATATATTAAAATGTATTATCATATGAAGTTTGAATCGGGTTTTTTCTAACAAAGCATTCTAATAGAAGCATTTGTGCTGACATGCTGTTATTTTTGACTGAAACTTTCACTGACCTAGGAACCTTGGAAACATGAAAATGTCCACCTGAATTCAGGAAAGGAGCAAAATGTATTTCAGATAAGGGGGTTGGGAAAAAGAAGAATAACTGCTAAACAATGTATATGGTCAAGTTATGATCAGCAAATGACAAGCAAATGACATGAAATATTGTAAAATGTAAACAGGAACTATGAAAGAAGAGAAAGTGGCATCCCATTTTGAAAGGAAGCAGAGCTCAGAGAAGCTGTCAAGTAATGAAGTAAATATATTAATTCTGAAAAGCATAACTGAGAACTTGGGGGAAATAATAACTAATTGTTAGAGTAATTTCTGTTTCATAAGAAACATCTGTAAGCAGTTGATTAAAAAGTAATTTAAATATGAGAGACAAAATACAGGAACTAGAGGACATTCCACCTTTCATCACAAAACCCAACATTGGTTCTCAGAGGCTGCAGCATTTGTCCTCCGAAGGACAACGGCATCGGTCCTCATTGACTTCTCCGCTCCATTTTGATTCCAACTCAGAAATGATCTGTGGGTGAGATATTCTAGTCCTTAAAGGCAATGCTAGTTCTAGATAAACATAGAACTAAATTGTGTTTTGCTCACAAGCACTTTGTATGTTTGTCTATTCTCTTCTCTTATGTCATGAAATGTAGAAACTGCTTGAGATCTAAAGTAAAAATAAATAAATGAAAAGACAGATCTCAGAGTACTCCATTTCTAAAACCTCTGTGTATTAACACAAGGAGCATTGTAGCCTTATGGTTCTAGGTAACACCTTTGTACCTGGAATATGCATAGGATGGTTACCTGCTGATCCATAGCATAATATCCCAAGTTCTGGCACACTGTTAGCTAGGGTGGCCATATGGAAAGGAGGACAGGTCTCCTGCATCTTTAACAGTTGCATAGAAAAGGGAATTTCAGCAGGTGTCTTTTGTATGCATGCAGCACCTGTTGAAATTCCCTCTTCAGCACAACAGTTAAAGCTGCAGGAGCCTTGTCCTCTTGATCAGATACAAAAGAGGGCAGGGCTTCTGCAACTTTAAATGTTGTGATGAAGAGGGAATTTCACCAGGCGCTGCATGCATACAAATGACACCTGCTGAAATTATTTTTTCAATTCAACTGTTAAAGATACAGGAGCCCTGTTGTCCTCCTTTCCGTATGGTCACCCAATGTTAGCAATTTATGGATGTTGTTTCCCTTTCATCGGTGGGATTTGGCCCAGGGGCTGCTAGTTGCTATTCCCAAGTATAAACCATGATAGGACCTGCAGGGACTCGGGGCTTTTTCCACACAAAACTCTTGAATGAGCAATGGGGCCACTCGCAATATTTGTGTCCCATTGTGTGACTGTTGTTAATGCTGGGGTGGGTGGGGCATGTGCGATTGTCTGTTCCACCCAGTGCAAGTTCTATGGTGATATTACCAAAAGTGGCAGCATTTAGCCTGTCCTGCAAAAAATGTTGTCAATTCACAATTTTCTCTGTCCCCTTATTTAAAACGGTCTCTCCTTTCTTGTACTGTAGTGACTATTCAGAGCTGTAGGAACAGTGAATGGGTAGCTAGTTGGTCAGAGATGGATGGTCAAAGAGAATATACCCAACCCCCACCCTCTGCAAAGGCAGGACATCCTATGCACCAGCCTCTGCCACAGCTCAGCCCATGGCAATGTAGATCTTTACATGCCACAAAATATTCATTATCAGTAGCATATGTGCCAGATTCTTGTTCCTGGGCTTTCTCATGACTCCACCTACTAAAAAGTCTGTTTCTCCATATCAATAATGCAATTGTCTTCCACCAACATATAAACCAGTATGGTTGATATATGCACCTGAAATTTTACTCCCTTTTTCATTCTACTTGGTAAACAGTTCTATGAAACCAGGAAGACTGCATATTCCTAAGGCAGTATCTATGGCAGCCAATAAAAGACCTCATTCGCTGTACTTTGTACTACCTGTTCTGTGGATGACCTTGAGCAGTCCAATCTCTGTCATGGAGGAAGGGCAGTGGGGGAATTCCACCTGCCAAGGACTGGCCCAGCTCCCTTTCCTCTACTTTGGCAATAGATCTCCAGCCAAAGGTCATTGCCCTTCTTGAAATGAATTGTTCCACAGATAGGCTTCATAATTCTCCACCTTTACACTCCTTTGATGGCTTGGAAATTCCAGGATGGGTCAAAGTTTTCAATTAGCTCGGTAGCAGCACACCTGGTTGGCAAAGCAGCATTTCTTCCACGATCATCCCCATCTGGGCTACATCTCTGCTCTGGCTTCAGTAAACTATGGACGGTGTCACCTGATTTATTCACTACTGTCTACTCTCCTCCTCCACCATCGCCACCACAGCTAAGAAAGTGTGTGTGTATGCATGTGTAGAGGGGTAGCAATGTGTTGGAGAGAAAGTATGGAAGCTGAGGGTGTTGGGAGGCTCCAGGAGGGATGGTGTGAGGTCTAGTGAGTTGGAGCATTGAGGCCCTAAGGGGAATCCTAGGATCTGTGGGAAGCAATGGGGCTCAGCATCTTTGAGGTTGATGGATCTGAGAGCAGACTGTGTTCCCATGAACAACTTTAGGTTCTGGTTCTAATTCACACTGAAAGTAGGCTGACCATATGGAAAGGAGGACAGGGCTCCTGTATCTTTGTTATATTCCAAAGGGAATTTCAGCAGATGTCATTTGTACGCACACAGCACCTGGTGAAATTCCCTCTTCATCACAACCGTTAAAGCTGCAGGAGCCCTGCCCTTTTTTGAAGAATGACCAGATACAAAAGAGGGCAGGGCTCCTGCAGCTTTAATATTTGTGGTGAGAGAATTTCACCAGGTGCTGAATGCATACAAATGACACCTGCTGAAATTCCCTTTTCAATACAACTGTTAAAGATACAGGAGCCCTGTCCTCCTTTCCATATGGTCACCCTACACTGAAAGATCAGCTGCAGTTTGTCTCTCTCAAAACCTGAATGAGGATTAGGCATGTGCTCTGCTCCGATTAGGAGCGGAGAAGCAGTAGCGGATTGGTCTGCTCCGCCTTACCCAGAGGCGGAGTAGAAGCGGACCGTGGACCCCTAGAAGCAAGGCGAAGAGAAGCGGCCATTTTTCGGAGCTCCTAGTTCAGGCGGAGCGCTCCGATCGCCATCTTGAAACATTTCGCCCATAGGATTGCATTGCGGAAAACAATCGGGGATAACTGGGTTGATTTTTAAGCTATCGTTCTGAAAATTCTTGTGCACAGAGAGTCGTGGATGAGGGTCATTTTGAGACTACTCTCACCTCTCTGTTTCATGTGGTTCGCGTGCTATATTTTTTTAAAAATCGGGTAAACAAACATTACAAACAGGGACAGCGCGGGTCAAACGGAGGTTTTCGCCCATAGGATTGCATTGCGGAAAACAATCGGGGATAACTGGGTTGATTTTTAAGCTATCGTTCTGAAAATTCTTGTGCACAGAGAGTCGTGGATGGGGGTCATTTTGAGACCACTCTCACCTCTCTGCGTGGTGCGGGTCGCGCGCTAGAATTTTTGGAAAAATCGGCGGGAAAAATACCTTTTTCAAAGGGCTGAGGGGCAGAGTCAGCTCCCGGTCATGATCACATGATCCCAAAGTTAGAGGAGGGCATAGGCAAAATGGGTAACTTGGGATTCTGGAAAACTTCTCTTTCTTCATCTGAACGGACTTTTCCCAGTGTTTTTTAACACAGTAGCCCCACCAAATGCACAAACACAACCTGAAATCATATACTAAGCCAAGAATAAGAAATAGAAACACAGCACTGCTACCCACCCTAACTTTGGGGAACAACTGAAAAGATGTGGTGCAAGGGGATGAGCTCCCCTAGGGCATCTCATCGTGGACGTGCCCCCACTCTCTCCTGAACTGGAAGGCCATTAGAGCCTTCCAAAGAGAGTAAAATGGTGGAGCAATGCCTATCATGAGTCGAAGTGAGCGTTTACTTCTTAGTGGTGGAGCGATGCCTGTTATGAGTTGAAGTGAGCGTTTACTTCTCAATCTCAGAGCTGTTGGTGAAGCAATGGCTTTCTTGAGCTGAACTGGCAGCTGCTTCCCCCTCCCCCGGGCACGTCCCCCTATTGCTGGTAAAAGACAGATATAGCCTTTTAAAAAAAATTCTTCTTGCTGTTTATTGAGCAACACTGCTGCTTTTAATTCCACCCCTCCTTTGTTTATTTGTTTATTTATTCCATTTTATATGCATTACTGGCTTATCCTTGGCTCACTTCCTTATGCCCCCAGAAATGCCAGCTGCATGCCTGCATGCCTTCCCTCCCTCCTCCCCTGCCCACCTCGCAGGGATGTTGTGTGTGTGTGGCTTTGACTCAGGGGAGAAGTCCTTCCTGCGCTCACTTGGAGTTTTGGAAGTTCCAAATTTTGCAGGTTTAAGCCCCGCCAAAAAACAGGGGATGATGGGACTGCCTTGAGTCTCGGCGTGCATATGTATCCCTGGATAAGCTGTCATGGTGGTGAGTTTGAGGGGTTTTTTTAACGTGCAAAATTGACGGAGCTATGGAAAGGGGTGTTGGATTTTCATAAATTCCCCAAAAATCAGGGGATGATGGGACTGCCTTGAGTCTCGGCGTGCGTATGTATCCCTGGATAAGCTTTCATGGTGGCGAGTTTGAGGTTTCTAACGTGCAAATTGACGGAGCTATGGAAAGGGGTGTGAATGGGGTGCCCGATTTTCAAAAATTCCCCAAAAATCAGGGATTGGATTTTTGTGATGGGATGAAGCTCATTTGCTCCTTTCCTTCCTGTGATCCTCACTGTGAAGCATATTGGGCTTAAAGGCTCACCCCACTTCCCAGAGTTCCACGGCCACCACAGAGAGAACCATAGGAGCAGTTGCCACCATCGCCACTACCATTGCAACTAACGTCAACGCCCAGATACTTAACCTCACCAGAGACCTCATCAAGAAAGTAGAGGGCATTGCTATAGTAGCCGTCACTTAGCTGTCAATAGCTTCTTGTATTTTGGGTTGCCCCTAACTTTTGATAAAGAGGAGGTTAACCTCCTCTTTATCAAATGCAGGGCTTAATTTTAGCAAGAGCTCATGATGGCTTTGTTGCAGGACTTGTTTCATATACATACATACCATGCATAGCACTGACACTTTTATTTTGGAAGAAAAGCAGCTGTGGTGCCCTGATCTAACACTCCAATCCAGATTTGGGGGGGGGGAGGCTGTACTAGTTTCCCATTGAAAATCACCCCAAATGTTATGTTTGCAGAAAACAACACTTTCAGAGGCAATTAGAGGTAACTCAAACTTGTGGCTGGCTTGACACCTACCCCACCTCTCCTTGGGGATATTTTTCCTTGCATTTTTCTCAGGCCAGCCGCTGTTCTCTTGGCGTTCTTAGCATCCTTTATAAGCTCCATCACACCAGTGGGGAAACACGTTCCCTACCGTCGCTTCTCCACCCGTGTTTTCGTTCCTCAGTTACTTCCTCTTTCTTTAGAGGAAGTACACAACAAGCACAAAGCTCATTCAGTCCGCTGTTCTAATGGTGCTACTTCTCCTGCACACAGCAGGAGAGAGCAGCAACTCCATGTTTAAAAATACATCGGACTTAACGGGGGGGGGGGGTTGTCATGAAAGGAAGGCCAGAAGGCGCACGGGAGGCAGACGACGTCATGTGAAGAAGCTGAGCAAACTCTGGGAGTGCCCAGTAACGAGCGTGCAATAAAACGCGCTTCGGAGAAGCAGCACCATTTTACGATGAATTCCACCAATCAATTGTACGCTCCATGCACTGTTAAGAAAATTGTGTTAGCAATTTTTAGCAGCAGTGGGGTTTTCATTAAATGCTGAATGGACCTGGACCCTAACTACTCCTTGATTATCCAGCTAACGATTCCGTTTTGAAAGGCTGTCAGTGTCACAGCAGTGCGAGAGAAGCCAAGGCTGCTTCCCTTTGAGGGATTGCTGTTCCCTTATAAGGCTACCTCTCCAAATTCAGATCCACGCATACATGGGGAAATCGGTTCCATAACAAGTTGCAGCAGCAGATGAAAGGAACTATGGACACATTCTGGGTTGTGTGCTTTGCCAATGTTGCCACTGGGGCAAATGAGTAGGGGTAGAGGTGGGGGTCAGTCTTCAGCAATGAAGACAGAAAGTGGAAAGGGGGAGTTCTTCCAGAAGAGCCCAGTCTGACCCAGGACTATGTATGAAGGAATAAGGGGAGGATGTCACTGAGCATGTACAGAATGGCTTTCCTTGGTCACTGTATGACTACAGCCAGCCCTAATCTTCAAGTGGGATGTAATGGAGACTCAGGGGCCTGAAGCCCCATCACACCTTGTTTTATAGCAGTCTTTCTTTATAGCACGCCTTGTTTGATCGCAGCCTTTCAGATGTTTTGGAGTACAACTCCCATCACCATGGATAGTAAGCACACCTGTCATCCTATTCAGAGAGGACAATGCTGCTGCCAGGGCAGGTGCAGAAGAGTCTTCTGTTGCTTTGAGTGGCTTCAGAAGGTGAAAATGCCAGAAGAAAAGATTGATGGGGGCGGAGCCTGGCAAGCCATGAGTCGGTACGTCATAATTTAGGCTCCCAGTTTGGAAGCCAATAAATTCTATCATATTAAACAAGCGGGCAAGAAATTATAATGAATGGTGGTGTTAAACCCATTGCTTACAGCAGTTAAAAAATGCGGCTGATGGAGACTGTGTGGAGTTTGTTTTCGGACGATGTGATTGCAGTGTGACGCACTAATAATCGGCCGGGAAGCGGTGGGCTGAAAACACATAAATTAGCATCTCCTGCCAACAGCTATCAGCGAAATTATCAGAGAGACTCATTAAACTAATAAAACTGGCAGCTGGAGTGCAGGAGGGAACTTTGTGAAAAGATTTAATGAGCTCTAAGAGCTAGCTGATTCTTGCCCAGAAACGTGATTTATAGGTGAATGTCGAATCCAAAGAAGCAGAAAGAAAAAAAAGAATATATACCTGTCTGGCAAAAGTTTCGTGCGCACCCTTCAAATCATTCCGCCAGACTCCATAAATTGTCAGAATCGGAACCAGAACAGGCTCAGGAAGATAGCATAAATCTTAAAATGGCGTCGAAAACTGGCAAAAAGCCAACAGAAGCGGACGAGATGAAAGAGCTTATGATTCTTAATAATACAGCAGTGCTGGAGAAAATTGACAAACTAACTGAAAAGATGGATAAGAGATTTGATGGCCTACTTAACATGGTAGCTCAGAATGATAAAGATATTGAATTGCTTAAAATAGAAATAAATTCTCTGGGGAAGGAAATGGATCAGCTGAAAGAGAAACAGAAGACAGACTTTGACGACCATGAAAAAAGATTGATTCAGCGCCAAGACCGATCCGAATTAAACACTTTTTAGAGCAACCAGCTGAAGATTTGAGAGTAATAATACTGGCTTGGTTTAAAGAGCTGATACCAGATCTGACAATTAAGGATAAAGAAGTGGAAAGAATTCACAGAGTGGGAGTAAGCCGGTCCAGATCTTCCCCAAGAGATATTCTGATGAAATTCGGCAACTACTACAAAAAGGAGTAGCTCATGTCTAAATTAAGATCTACAACATTGAAGTTTAAAGGCTCCACAGTTCAAATCTACAATGATCTCTGCCAACAAACTGTTGAATGGAGACGCAGCATCAAGCCTATTACAGAGAAACTTAGAGCAAATGGAATAAAGTATGCGTGGGGGTATCCAGTTTTTTTGAAATTTACGCATGCTGGAATGTTTCACAGAGTGACCTCCTTGGAGCAGGGGCAAGAGCTTCTGAAAAGTCTGGGTCTGGATGTGAATGGAAGGGCAGCTCAATCGGAAGAGGGAGAAGAAGCTGCTGGAGCAAGTGGGATGTGACTTTCAATATTCTGATGATAGAAAAGCAGTAAAAAAAGGGGGGGAAATTCTTCTTTAAATGAAAGGCTTGCTGATTTGGGATTGTAGGCTCGTCTCCCCCACCCCCAGGTAATTAATGGCCAGAGTGTTAGACTCATGGGGATTTAGTGGGGGGAAAAGAGGGGGGAGGGGAAAGGGATGGGGATGGGAAGGGGTATATAGAAAAATAACAATAAGAGGGGTGAGATATGGTTGGGTGGGTGGGAAGGGAGGGAAAGAGATTGTATGTTTTTCTGTTTGTGAATTTGAGTTTCAGAGCACAAGGGATTGGAAAGAAAATCAAAAAAATGAATATGGATAAAAACATAAGGATCTCAACGCTCAATGTTAAAGGTCTGGGGGCAGTCATGAAAAGGAGGAGAATTGAACAAATGTTAAATAGAGAAAGATTTGATATTATTATGCTGCAAGAAACACATCAAGTAAAGGAGGGCCAAAATGAAATACGTATGAAATGGTCAGTCTATTATGAAAAGTCACTGGGGACTTTGAAAAAAAATGGAGTGGCCATTTTGATTTCAAAGAGAAGTGGATTTACTATGGATAATGTAAAAAAGGATGGCAATGGTAGATATCTTATGATAAAAGATTAAATTGAAGGTAAAGTGTATACGTTGGTTAATGTTTGTGCCCCAAATGAGAGACAGAGAGTATTTTATAAAGAATTATTTAGGGAAATAGAAGAATTTAAAGAAGGATATGTTATTTTAGCTGGAGATTTTAATATGGTAATGGACAATAGATTGGATAGGTCAAACCCCACTAGTGCTGAAAAGAGGAATAATATTACTATATTGAATAATCTGATAAAAGAAAAAGATTTTGTTGATGGATGGCGTTTACTTAATGGGGTACAACCTGGCTTTACATACTATTCTCCAGTACATTATACATATTCTAGGATAGATCATATTTTTGTTTCAAAAGAGTTCGCAACTAAGGTTTGTAAAATGGAATTGGGGGTAATTAAAGTAACAGATCATGCATTGCTAAGTTTAGATTTTACAGTTAGAAAGGATTATAGAGAAGCATATAGGTGGAGATTGAATACAAAGATATTTAAATATAATAAAGTGGTGGAAAAAATGCAAAGGGAATTGTCAGAAACCTGGGAGATTAATGAAAAGGGAGGAACGGCAAGAACAGTTGTTTGGGATACCATGAAGGCTGTAACAAGAGGGATTTGCATTAGAGAAATGTGTAATTTAAAGAGGCAACAGGTTGCAGCGCAGGGAAAGTTGGAGGAAGAGATTAGGAACTTGGAGAAAGATTATTGGCAATCTAAAAATAAGCATAAACTAGTAGAATTACAAGCAAAGAAAAAAGAATTAGAAAATATAAATTTGGAGGAAGTTCAGAAAAATTTAATTTATATGAAAAGAAAGTATTTTGAAAACAGTAACAAGAATTCTAGATTGCTTGCCAGGCTCACACAAAAGGAAAAAGCTAAGAATGGGATAGGAGTAGTGAAGGACAAACAAAGTAATTATTGTCATATTATGAAGGGTAAAATAAAAAAAATTCAAGAATTTTACCAAGAATTATATAAGGAGAAGGATTCTCAAAAAAAGAAGATGGAAGATTATATAGGAAAGTATATAAAGAGGGAATTGGAAACAAATCATAAAGAGTTAATGGAAAAGACCATATCTCAAAGTGAAATTGAAGAGGTTATAGAAAATTTGAAAATGGGTAAATCACCGCGGGTAGATGGTTTAGGATCAGAATATTATAAAGTTTTTAAAACGTTTTTAGTACCAAAATTATTAAAGTTATATAATGCTATATTGGATGGAGAGAGGATCCCTGAATCATGGGAACATTCGCTGATAATTTTAATTCCAAAGCCAGATAAGGATTTGACTGATTCATATAGACCTATTTCGTTAATAAATCAGGATGCTAAAAAAAATTCAACTATTTTGGCAAAACGACTAAATACATTTATAGCTAAATATATAGGTGAAGATCAATGTGGATTTGTAGCAGGCAGACAAATGCATAATTTAGTTGGAAGAGTTTTGAATGTGATGCAGGTGATTAAAAAAGTCAAAGACTAAAGCGGGAATTTTGGCGCTGGATATTTTTAAGGCTTTCGATTGTGTGAGCTGGCAAGCTTTAAAGATGGTTTTAAATAAAATGGGATTTGGAAATAGATTTAAAGCTATAATAGAACAGCTATACTCTCAAAATACAGCCGTAGTGGTAGTGAACGATGGAGTTACGGATAAGATATGACTGACCAGAGGGACAAGACAAGGATGCCCACTCTCACCTGTCCTGTTTGTAATGGTTATGGAATTATTGGCAAATGCTATAAGAGATGACGGGGAGATAGAAGGGATAGGTGGTATTAAAAAAATAAAACTGAATATGTTTGCGGATGATACTCTGTTAACTTTTAAAAATCCAATAAGAAAGATGGAAAGAGTTAAACAGCAATTGAGAGAGTTTGAGGAAATTACTGGGTTAAGAATAAATTGGTCAAAATCAGAGATGATGTTGCTTAATTATACTAAAAAGGAAGAGAAGGATTGGGAAGGAAAAGGAACAGAAATTAGAGTTAAAGAACAGATTAAATATTTAGGAATTAGAATTACAAAAAATTTAGAGAATTTAGAGAAGGAGAACCTAAATAGTTTGAAAAAAGAGATTTTAGTAAAAATGGAAAAATATAAAAGATTGAACTTATCGTGGTTTGGAAGAATAGCAGTAGTAAAAATGAAGATTTTAGCAAAGATTAATTTTGTTTTTAGGATGCTACCAATAAAAATCTCAGAATTAGAGCTAAAAAGTTGGCAGAATATTATAAATAATTATTGTAATGGGGATAAGAAAGCGAGGTATTTGAGCCAAAAAAAAGGGAGGATTGGGTCTCCCAAATATTAACATATTATGTAGCCAATAGGTTAAGACATATTGTAGAAGCAATTATAGGAGTAGGAGATTTAGATTGGCTGGAAGATAAATTCACAAGTAACATAGAGATGAACTTGGAAAATGTATTTTTTAGGGAAGGAGGTAAAAAATGGGCTGAAAATATAGGTAATCCGCTTTTGAAATTCCATTGCGAATTTTGGAGTAAATATAAAAAGGAGTTGCTTTTTAGCACCTCCCCTTTATCACCGGTAATAATGTTAAAGAATTTCCCGGAGGATTTAAAGAGTAGATTAAGTAAAGTTTTAATAGAGAAAAATAAAATGAAATTAAGGGATTGGTTAAGAGGGTTGAATACAAGAGAGAAGTTGGAAGAGGTTCTAAAAGATAAAAAATTAACTTGGTTAAATTATTGGCAATTGGAACAGTGGACTAAAAGTTGGCTAAGAGAAAATGGAGATTGTAGAGAGATGTCGAAGTTTGAGGAATTAATAGTAAAAAAAGAAAATGATAAGGGAAAAAGAATAGCCACAAAAGGGTTAATGAGTGAAATATATAAAATATTGTTGGAGAAAGGGATGGTAGATAGTTCAGGAAAAATGGTTTGGGAGACAGATTTGAATGTACAAATAGGACAACAGAGTTGGGATGGAATATGGAGACAAAGAGCGTTGAGAAATATGTCAGTGAGAATAAAAGAGAATTATTACAAAATTATATGGAGGTGGTACCTAACCCCGGTTAGATTAAATAAGATAAATAACCAGCACTCAGCAAATTGCTGGAGAGGATGTGGGGGGAAAGGAACGTATTTACATATGTGGTGGGAATGCAAATATGTACAAAAATTGTGGAAGATGGTGTTTTTGGAGAATGAAGAAATTGTGGGAATGAGGATAGAACAAACACCAAGAGTTGCATTACTGTCACTATTTGAAGATTTAAAATGTAAAAAAGAAACTAAGGAACTGATAATGAATTTGCTGACTGCAGCAAGGTTGATTGTAGCTAGGAACTGGAAGATTCAAGGTGATTATTGTATTGAAGAATGGTATAAAGAAGTATGGGATATAGCTATTAATGACAAATTGACATGTAATATTAAAGTGAGAAGAGGCATAGCAAAAACGAATGATTTTGAAGGAATCTGGAAACAGTTCCTAATATTTGTGTTTTCTAAGGGAAATGGGAAACCACCAGCAGAAGAAACTATGAGATTCTGGAAACAGGAGTAAGATCCCGAGGTGGGGGGTGCACTTTTATGTTAGGTATGATTATGTTAAATAGTTAAAGTGAAAATATATGATATTAATGTACTCAACATTTATGTAGTAATGTTGTAATTTTTTTAAAAAAAGAAGAAGTTAAGAATACTAAAAAAAAGAAGAAAAAAAAAGAAGAAAAGATTGATGCTGACCAAGAAAGATGCATAAGGACTCAGTCCCTGGATTTGTGTTCAAAGCATGTGTAGTAATAATAGAAAGAAGGTAACCCTAAGCATGTGCAAAGTGCTCTTCCTTTACTGCTGGAACTCATTGCTTGAGAAATAAAGTAGTGAATAAAGTCATGCTGAACCCTGGGAGAGTTCAATGGAAACTAGACACTTGAGGCTGGTAAAGTGGACAAGGACTGCCCATCTTGCAGTCACCCCACCTCGTCCTCTCTATTTTCCATGTTTTCCAAGAGCAGGGAAAATCCTGTTTATTTCCTCCACACAGGATTAACACGCCCTTCCGTCCCCATATATTACCATCTTCCACTATGTCTTTTGTTGGTGGCGTGTGCTTAGGGTGACAATATTTCAGAAACCAAAAAGGAAGACAACATGGTCGGCCCCCAAGGAGGCATGCCCACCAACATGTCTGCCCCCAGGGGGCGTGTAGAACTCCAAGGGCGTTTGCCCACCTGAGCATAGCCTTGGTCACATGCCTGATTTTACAGCCCACAATTAAGACAAATCTGTTCTACATAACATCTTAATGTTAAAATCACTGGAATAAAGAAGTGAGACATTCAATGTATCTGAAATTAACTTCACTCACTCCTGGTTTTGTAGCTTTTGCTGTACTTTGAAGCTTTTGCTATACTCTGTTTGATACAGTCTCCCCTTCCCTCAAATCGCTTTTCTGACTGTATCCTCACTCCGCTGCAAACTGCTGCTGCTGTTAAGAGAGAACAAAGGGAAGAATCTCCACATAGAATCATAGAATCATAGAATAGCAGAGTTGGAAGGGGCCTACAAGGCCATCGAGTCCAACCCCCTGCTCAATGCAGGAATCCACCATAAAGCATCCCTGACAGATGGTTGTCCAGCTGCCTCTTGAAGGCCTCTAGTGTGGGAGAGCCCACAACCTCACCAGGCAACTGATTCCATTGTCGTACTGCTCTAACAGTCAGGAAGTTTTTCCTGATGTCCACCTGGAATCTGGCTTCCTTTAACTTGAGTCCATTATTCCGTGTCCTGCACTCTGGGAGGATCGAGAAGAGATCCTGGTCCTCCTCTGTGTGACAACCTTTTAAGTATTTGAAGAGTGCTATCATGTCTCCCCTCAATCTTCTCTTCTCCAGGCTAAACATTCCACAGTCTCTCTTCATAGGGCTTTGTTTCTAGACCCCTGATCATCCTGGTTGCCCTTCCTCTGAACACACTCCAGCTTGTCTGCATCCTTCTTGAATTGCGGAGCCCAGAACTGGACGCAATACTCTAGATGAGGCCTAACCAGGGCTGAATAGAGAGGAACCAGTACCTCACGTGATTTGGAAGCTATACTTCTATTAATGCAGCCCAAAATAGCTTTTGCCTTTCTTGCAGCCATATCACACTGTTGGCTCATATTCAGCTTGCGATCTATAACAATTCCACGATCCTTCTCGTTTGTACTGTTGCTGAGCCAAGTATCTCCCATCTTGTAACTGCATTTGGTTTCTATTTCCTAAATGTAGAACTTGGCATTTATCCCTATTAAATTTCATTCTGTTGTTTTCAGCCCAGCACTCCAGCCTATCAAGATCACTTTGAAGTTTGTTTCTGTCTTCCAGGGAATTAGCTATCCCACCCAATTTTGTGTCATCTGCAAATTTGATAAGCGTTCCCTGCACCTCCTCGTCCAAATCATTAATAAAAATGTTGAAGAGCACTGGGCCCAGGACTGAGCCCTGCGGCACCCCACTCATTGCCTCTCCCCAGTTTGAGAAGGTTCCATTGATAAGTACTCTTTGAGTCCGATTCTGTAGCCAACTGTGAATCCACCTAATAGTTGTTCCATCTAGCCCACTTTTAGCTAGTTTGTTAATCAGAATGTCATGTGGTACTTTGTCAAAAGCTTTGCTGAAGTCAAGATATATGACATCCACAGTATTCCCACAGTCCACAAGGGAGGTTACCTTTTCTTTATCATCTATTATTATTATTATTATTATTATTATTTGCATTTTTATACCGCCCAATAGCCGAAACTCCCTGGGCAGTTCACAAAAACTAAAACAATTCAAAGTGTAAAACAAACAGTATAAAAACATGAGATAAAATACATATTAAAACAAATTAAAACATACTATACATGATTAAAACATCCTGAAAACATTCTAAAATTTCACTGGATAAGCCTGTTGAGTTATGGCTTTAAAAGCTGATTAGTTTTTTTCACTCGGCGCACGGTTTGCGCAAGTCCGAAAGACCGCAAACTTGCGCAGCCGTCAGCGATGCCGGCCCCGGCGGCGGCGGAGCCGGAGCCAGAGCTGGCAGTGGCGGCGGCGGCAGTGCCAGTGCCAGCTGAAGTGCTGCTGGTGCTGTTGAGGGTCAACATTGATGCAGTCACTTCCTGATGGGGGTCGTGGCGGGTGTAATATGACCCGAGGTCAATCGTTTGCATGGGCACTCTGTGCCTACATCTCCCATCATGCCTCTGAGGTGTCGGCGCCGATGACCGCCTCTGTGCCCTCTGCCCCATCCCAAGGAGCCAACCCACATCTGGCCATAGCCATGGCAGCAGCCCACAAACAGCTCTGCCCTCTGCCAGCCTGGTACCCACACCAACAGGCAGCGTACAGCACCGCCATTATGCGGCCACGGTGGCTGCCCACCGCGAGGAGTCACCAACTCCCCATGAAGGCAGACTGTGGGATGCCCGGCTTTCCGAAAACTGACCCACGCAGAGGTTGCAGTAGAAAAAACAGGTGCACATGCCCCAGCAGCGCACCAGCCACTTTTCCGGTCCTCCGTTCCTGCACTAACTGTCACTGTGGAAATAAATAAAAAAAAGCCGCTCCGCCGCACTGCCCCAGCTGGCGGGCTGGGCGCAAATGGCGGAGGCGGCTTGACCGAAGCCGCTGGCCACTCCCCTTAGCACGCCTTTTCCTGACCAGTGCGGACCGCAGTGACCTCACATCCTCCCACACGTACTCCGAATTACCGCAGCCCGGCAGGAAAAGGCACACTAGAACTCACTTTTTTAAAGTTGGGATAAAGAGGCTTCACCCCAGGATAACGCCGGATCGTCGTGAACGTCATCTGGAAACCTCGACGCGACTGCCGAAGGTAATGTCTAGTAACGCCCTGGGATTCTGGCACATAACCTTTTGTGTTAAGTCTCTGTCTGGGCCTTCCGGAGACTAGCAGAGACTGCAGCGGTTCTCAGCCAAGAGACAGCAAAGATGTGAATTAAGACAAAGATTCATGTAGGTTAAAATAAACCTTTTACTGGCAAATAAATATATAATTTAGTTATGGCAGTATAGATACAAATACTTACAAACGGTCAGTCAATACAGCTCACATCAAGTTGGGTAAGGGACAGAAATAAGATGCAAAACACATTTACTTTTATAGACAACCTGTACAATGATGCAACTCCTTGCAACCCTTAATTGAAGACAATCAATTAGACAATTATTCAATTATGACACTCAATGTCCAGGTGTAGAGTTGACCTTTAAGTTTCTGCTGAGTCCTCTGTTCTTCCAGATCCTCAGCAATTAACAAAGCAATGGAAAACATAACTAAGATGCATTCCAGGATCCAACAAGGCCTGCCGGAATAGATCAGTCTTTATTGCTTTTTTAAATTCTAAAAGACTGTCAAGTTGACGAATCTCCTCCGGCAGGCCATTCCACAGTCTGGGAGCAGCAGAAGAGAAGGTCCTCTGGGTAACAGTTGTTAATCTAGTTTTTGCTAGATGAAGTGGATTCTTCCCAGAGGACCTGAGTGTGCGGGGCGGATTGTATGGGAGAAGACGATCCCGCAGGTAGCCTGGACCCAAACCATGTAGGGCTTTAAAGGTAATAACCAACACTTTGTACTTCGCCCGGAAACTAATCGGCAGCCAGTGAAGAGATTTTAAAACTGGTTTAATGTGGTCACCCCTAGGAGTACCAGTGACTAGCCTGGCTGCGATATTTTGGACTAATTGAAGTTTCCGGACTAGGCACAGAGGTAGCCCCATGTAGAGTGCATTACAGAAGTCAAGCCTCGAAGTTACCAGTGCATGCACTACCGTCTTTAGGTCTTCCAACTCTAGGAAGGGACGCAGCTGGCGTATCATCCGAAGCTGATAGTAGGCACTCCTGGCCGTCGCATCTATCTGGGCTGTCATTTGGAGCGACGGATCCAGAAGCACCCCCAAGCTGTGAACACAGTCTTTCAGGGGGAGTGTAACCCCATCCAGAACCGGTTGACACACCTCCAAACCTAGGTTGTGACCTTTGACAGCGAGCACCTCCGTCTTGTCTGGATTCAGCTTCAGTTTGTTTTTCCTCATCCAGACCATTACCGCCTCCAAGCATTCATTCAGAGGAGACACACTATCCTTAGCTGACACTCTTATTGAAGGCAATGAAAAATATATTTGGGTGTCATCAGCATACTGATAGCACCCCGCCCCATGTCTCCGGATGATCTCTCCCAGCGGTTTCATGTAAATATTAAATAGCATTGGGGAAAGGATTGCACCTTGCGGTACACTGCACAGCAGCTCCTTTTTTGAGGAGCAGCTATCCCCAAGCATCACCATCTGGAACCTGCCCGAGAGGTAGGACTGGAACCACCGAAGGACAGTGCCTCCAATTCCCAATCCCCTCAGGCGATCCAGAAGGATACCATGGTCAATGGTATCGAAAGCCGCTGAGAGGTCCAAGAGTATCAGCAGGGTACTAATTTGCCATCCTCATTAAGCAGTTGAACCACCATTTCTTTCCTCTGTCTTTTACTACTCACGTATCTGAAGAAAGCCTTTTTATTTCTTTTAGCATCCCTCACTAATCTCAGCTCATTCTCAGCTTTAGCCTTCCTGACGCCATTTTGGCACTTCTGCGCCACCTGTCTGTACTCTTCTTTTGTAGCCTGGCCTTCCTTCCACTTCCTATATGTATCCTTTTTTGTTTTCAGGCCATCTCTAAGATTTTTGTGGAGCCACATTGGTTTCCTCTGTTGTCTTCTATCTTTTCTCTTTGTTGGAATTGTTTGTAACTGTGCCTTTAAAATTTCCTTTTTTAAATACTCCCACCCATCCTGCACTCCTTTTCTCATTAGGCTCACTTGCCACGGGACCTTACTTATCATAGTTCTGAGTTTATTAAAATCAGCTTTCCTAAAATCCAGAGTACGTGTATGGCTACACTCAACTTTTGTCTCCTTCATAATCAAGAATTCAAGTATGACATGGTCACTTTCCCCCAGAGTTCCTGTAACTGCCACTTTATCCACTAAGTCATCCCTGTTGGTCAATATCACGTCAAGGATTGCCGATCCTCTAGTTCCTTCCTCCACTTTCTGTAGGAGAAAGTTATCACCCACACATGTCAGGAATTTCTTGGAAAGGACACTTTTGGCAGTATTTGTCTCCCAACAGATATCAGGGTAATTGAAGTCCCCCATCACTACTACACTTCCTTGAAACACTGGCAATTTGTTTCTCAAAAGTTTCATCTGTTAGAACTGTGAGGTATCTGATGATGAGGAGTCTGGGGATGAAGAGCCGCAGGCTGGACCCAGTACCAGCATGGCTGGGCAGCAGCCAGCAGAGGCTCCCTCCAGCTCAGCCTTAGAGGAAGAGCAAACAAACATCTTACCAGTGCCATCGTTCAAACAACAAAGGGCGGAGAAGGAGGCGTTACGCAGATCCAAGCGTATTGCTACTAAACGCTAGATAAACAGGGAACAGCTGTGACTCTGGGCTTGGGTATTTAAGTAACAGTGCGCAGGCCAGGATCTTGTCAGACTTAATCTGGTTTGCCTGAGAAAGCTCTGGACCTTGAAACCTTGGCCTTGTCGTGTTTCTGCTATACCGGTTGGACTACGGACTTCTTGGACTCTGTGACTCTCTCCTGCCCTTTGGAACTCGGACTGGCTTTGTGGACTTTCGTGACCCTCTCTCCCGGACCCTTTATGACAACTGGATGGATTTATGGACTGGCTTTGACTTCGGCGTAAGCACAGAAAGACTGTTCTGTTTCTTTATGTTTTGAACTGTGTGAAAAATACAAATTAAGTGTTATCTCTTCATTTGGTGTGTTTGCTGGTACCTGGTGGTCTTCCCAGTCTGGGCACACAGCCCATGTAGATAAGTTAAAAAGTGGCTGGTTGCAAAGCCGCTTCCTCAGGACAGAATTAAGTCTGACCAACGATAACCAGCACTTTTTGCTGTTAAGTAAAGTAATAATGGAAAACCTTCTTGAACAGCAGAATCAATTAGCTGCCGAAGTGACCCAACTCACCTAATTAGTAATCACGCTCCAAGCTCAAGTGAATCAGGCAACTACTGTGGCTTCTCAGCCTCCGCCGCTGCCTCCTCGTAGGAGTAAATGTTTTGCAGCAATGCCAGAGAGATTTTCAGGAGAAAGGGGAATGCTGGACAGTTTCATTGCAACCTGCAAGCTGCATTTCAAAGTCAGACCTGAGGATTTTGCTACAGATGGGCATAAAGTAGCCTTTATTGTTTCCTTGCTGTCTGGGTCTGCGAGCAAATGGGTTACGCCTTATCTCAACCAGGATAGCCCTTTGCTTAGCAATTTTGATGATTTTCTTAAGGAAATGGCAGCCATCTAGGGAGACACTGTGAAAGCAGAGACAGCTGAGCACTGCATTAGAGAGTTGCGTCAGGGAAAGGGGTCTGTGGCAGAATATGCTACTCACTTTCGTCTCCTTGCGCAAGACCTGACCTGGAACGACAGTGCGCTCCAGTCCCAGTTTCGTTATGGTCTCGCTGAGGAGTTATTGGATGAATTGGCTCACTCAGCACCACCTACGTCGCTTGCTTTGCTCATACAACAGGCTACCCGGATGGACGCTCGGCTGTCAGCTAGTCGTTTGGCACGGAGAGGAGCAACAGGGTGGAAGGTGGAGCCAGTGGTGGAGTCATCATCAGCACCTGCAGTCGTGGTCTCTCCCTGTACTGGAGAGGAGCCCATGCAGTTGGGAGCTGTGCGAGCACGCCTCTCTGTGGCAGAAAAGCAGCGAAGGAGAGCAGCAGGCTTGTGTTTATATTGTGGGCTTGGGGGGCATTTTGCTCGAGTATGCCCTGCCAAGGGACAGAAGGTGTCTATGTCGGGAAACGGGACTCCCCAGGCTTTGGAGGGGTCGCTAGCCTGGGAATTTTGGGGGCAGAGGCAGGTTTGCCTCATGCAGAATCCAGAAAAGACCCTCTCTTGGTCTCAGCAACTCTGTCATGGGAGCATGCTCAGGGGTGTTCAGTTGGAGTTATGATTGACTGTGGAGCATCCAGCAATTTTATGGACTGGGCATTTGCTTGTCAACACAACATCTTGCTAGAGCCGCTTGCAGAGCCAAGGCAGGTGGAGACAATTGATGGGCGGCTTTTGAAATCAGGTCCCGTGACTCATCAGACTACTGTGATGAGGTTGGAGATCCAGGGGCATGTGGAACGACTACGTTTTTATGTGGCAGCTGTTCCGCATTTTGCAGTAGTCTTGGGGATGCCCTGGCTAACTCAACATGATCCCCATATCTCTTGGGGTCGGCGGGAAGTACTTTTTGCCTCTCCCTATTGTCAGGAATATTGTTGGCCGGAGCGTGTGCAGGCAGCCGTGGCATCGTCTCCAATATCTGCAGCTGTAGCTCTCCCAGCTAAGTACACAGGCTTTGCAGATGTTTTTGACAAGAAGGAGGCGGATAGGCTTCCACCGCATAGACCATATGATTGTACTATTGACTTGTTACCAGGGGTCTCTATACCAGCGGGGCGCCTTTATTCTCTTTCAGAACCGGAGTTGGCGGTTTTGCGGGAATTTTTGGAAACCAACCTACAGAAGGGGTTTATTCGCCCTTCTAAGTCTCCTGCGGGCGCTCCAGTGTTCTTTGTACGCCAGAAGACAGGAGATTTGCGTCTCTGTAATGATTATAGAGGCTTGAACCGCATCACGGTGCGTAACCGCTACCCCTTACCTTTGATTCCGGAACTTTTGGAGCGTCTGCGACATGCGAAGATTTTTACCAAATTAGATCTTCGCGGGGCCTATAATTTGGTGAGAATAAAGGAAGGGGACGAGTGGAAGACTGCTTTCCAGACCAGATATGGTCACTATGAATATACTGTGATGTTGTTCGGGTTGTGTAATGCCCCAACCGTGTTCCAGCAATTTGTCAATGACGTTTTCAGGGACTACCTGGATCGTTTTGTGATTATTTATCTAGATGACTTTTTGATCTATTCCCCTAATCAGGCATGATGCTCATGTCAAGGCTGTTTTGCAGAGACTTCGTGAGCACAGATTATATGCAAAATTGGACAAATGTGCGTTTGATCTCACAGAAGTGGACTTCTTGGGGTATACGATCTCTGCAAAGGGGGTGGCGATGGATCACTCCAAGGTCGAGGCGGTTCTGTCCTGGCAGCCTCCTAGGACTCGAAAGGAAGTGCAGCGCTTTCTGGGTTTCGCGAACTTCTACCGTCGCTTTATTCCAGAGTTTGTGACTCTGGCGGAACCAGTCACGCAGTTGCTGAGGGGCAAGCTGGTTTTTCAGTGGACGCCAGCGGCGCAGTCCGCTTTTGAGCAGCTGAAGCAGCGTTTTACGGCAGCCCCAATTTTGCAGCATCCAGATCCGCATAAACCTTTTGTGGTGGAGACTGATGCTTCTGATGTCGCCGTGGGTGCAGTTCTTCTGCAGGCAAGTACAGCAGGCTCTTTTTGGTTGCCTTGTGCTTTTTTTCCCAGGCAGCTTACTCCTCCAGAACGGAACTACACTATCTGGGAGAAGGAACTCTTGGCAGTTAAGGCGGCCTTTGAGGTTTGGCGACATCTGTTGGAGGGGGCGGCTTATCCTGTGGAAGTTCATACCGATCATCGGAACCTGGAACACCTGCAGACGGCCCGGAAGCTGACACAACGGCAGAAGCGTTGGTCTTTGTTTTTTGGGCGCGTCAATTTTCAGTTGAAGTACATTCCTCGTGCTCAAAATCGCCAGGCAGACGCCTTGTCCCGCAAGCCTGAGTATGCAGCGCAGACAGAGGGGGAGGTTCTTTCAACAATTCTGCGACCTGAACATTTTGCTGCGGCACAGGTGTCCCCGACATTGCGGGAGCAGATTCACCAGTTGCAGGGGCAGGACGCTTTTGTGCGGGACCACGCAGCAGAGGAGGCAACTTCACCTTTCTGCATGAGAGAGGGGCTCCTATATCACCGTGGCCAGTTGTATGTGCCAGCAGGTGTATGTAGGGACTCTGTGTTACAGCTGTGCCATGACAGCCGGCCAGCCGGACATTTTGGCCTGTACAAAACTTTGCACCTGCTTTCTAGAGACTTTTGGTGGCCTAGGGTACAAACGGATGTTGCTCGGTACGTCCAGAGCTGTCCGGTGTGCCACCAGGCAAAGGATACAAGGGGGCGGCCTGCAGGTTTGCTGCATCCGTTGCCTACGCCTGATGGACCGTGGCGGGTGATTTCGATGGACTTTATTACGGACTTGCCACTTTCTGCAGGACACACCACTATATTTGTAGTGGTCGATCTTTTCTCTAAGATGGCACATTTTGTCCAGTGTCCAGGTTTGCCTACCGCTCAGGAGACTGCTCGTTTGTTTGTAAATAATGTCTTTCGTTTGCATGGACTGCCTGAGGGGATTGTTTCTGATAGGGGAGCACAGTTTATGGCACGTTTTTGGAAGGCTGTGATGCAGGTTTTGGATATCAAGGCACACATGTCTTCAGCCTTTCATCCGCAGACAGATGGCCAGACAGAGCGGACAAATGGCATGCTGGAGCAATACCTGCGCTGCTACTCTAATTACCAACAGGACAATTGGGCGGGGTTGCTTCCCTTGGCGGAGTTCGCCTATAATAACTCGGTGCACGCCTCGACACAGCGAACACCTTTCTTTGCAACCGGTCAGTGGTGCCAAAGTTCCTGCGGCAGACCAGTGGTTGCAGGAATTACAGGCGGCGCAATCTATTGTGCAGGAGCAGCTGCAGGTTGCCAAGGAAGCCTACAAGGTGGGGGCAGATCGGAAAAGGCAGGAGGGTCCGGCAATCGCGGTTGGTGATCGGGTGTGGTTGTCGACGCGGAATCTTCCACGGCATCGACCTTGCAGGTAGTTGGACGCCCGCTTCATCGGCCCTTTTTTAGTGACAGCACAGGTCAATCCAGTGGCTTTCCGGTTGCAGCTGCCTCGGACTTTCCGTATTCACCCAGTGTTTCATCGCTCCCTATTGGTCCCAGCAGCAGGGGTGAGGCCGGATGCTGGCTCAAAGGCTCCTCCAGTCCCGGTTTTAGTGGATGGGGAGGAGGAGTATGAAGTTGCACAGGTCCTAGACTCTCCGAGACATCAGGGGCGGTTGCAGTATTTGATAGACTGGCTGGGGTAAGGGCCGGAGGAGCGCTCCTGGGAGAATGCTGGGGATGTTCATGCTCCTCTCTTGGTGCAGGACTTTCACAATAACTACCCTTCAAAGCCTGGCCCGGCTAGGGCGGCAGGAGGGGATTATGGAGAGGGGAGTAGTGTTAGGAACTGTGAGGTATCTGATGATGAGGAGTCTGGGGATGAAGAGCCGCAGGCTGGACCCAGTACCAGCATGGCTGGGCAGCAGCCAGCAGAGGCTCCCTCCAGCTCAGCCTTAGAGGAAGAGCAAACAAACATCTTACCGGTGCCATCGTTTAAACAACAAAGGGCGGAGAAGGAGGCGTTACGCAGATCCAAGCGTATTGCTACTAAACGCTAGATAAACAGGGAACAGCTGTGACTCTGGGCTTGGGTATTTAAGTAACAGTGCGCAGGCCAGGATCTTGTCAGACTTAATCTGGTTTGCCTGAGAAAGCTCTGGACCTTGAAACCTTGGCCTTGTCGTGTTTCTGCTATACCGGTTGGACTACGGACTTCTTGGACTCTGTGACTCTCTCCTGCCCTTTGGAACTCGGACTGGCTTTGTGGACTTTCGTGACTCTCTCTCCTGGACCCTTTATGACAACTGGATGGATTTATGGACTGGCTTTGACTTCGGCGTAAGCACAGAAAGACTGTTCTGTTTCTTTATGTTTTGAACTGTGTGAGAAATACAAATTAAGTGTTATCTCTTCATTTGGTGTGTTTGCTGGTACCTGGTGGTCTTCCCAGTCTGGGCACACAGCCCATGTAGATAAGTTAAAAAGTGGCTGGTTGCAAAGCCACTTCCTCAGGACATCATCCTCGACTTCTCCTTGATTGGATGGTCGGTAGTAGACCCTGATTATCGTGTTCTTTTTATTCCTTGCCTCATTTATTTTAATCCTGATGCTCTCGACGGGGCTCCCAGTCTCCTCTGCCTGTATTTCTGTGCAGGGATAGGTATTTTTAACATATAGTGCAACTCCACCTCCCTTTCTATTTCTTCTGTTCTTTTTGAACAATTTATATCCTTCAATTGCTATATTCCAGTCATGGGAGACATTCCACCAAGTTTCAGTTATACCTATCAAGTCGTATTTGTCTTCATGTAATAAGAGTTCAAGTTCATTCTGTTTGTTTCCCATGCTCTGGGCATTAGTATATAGACATCGAAGACCATGTGTTTTATAGTCTGGCTTTGTTCTTACATTGTTGCGGACACTATTTTGGGGCACTATTGGAGCTGTTCTCTATACTGTGGTGCATTGGCCTTCATCCATTGTTGCCTTGAAGTTTACGTCTCCCGCCCCCGTAAGATTCAGTTTAAAGCCCTCTTGATCAAGTTCTTCATGCTGTGGCCAAACACATTCTTTCCAGTCCTTGTGAGGTGCAACCCATCCCTTGCCAGCAGTCCATGTTCCAAGTAGCGTAGCCCGTGGTCCCAGAATCCAAAACTCTCATGTCGGCACCACCTTCATAGCCAGTCGTTCATCCGGAGTATTTTTCTTTCCCTTTCTAATCCTCTTCCAAGAACCGGGAGAATGGATGAGAAAACTACCTGGGACCCAAAGTTCTTCAGTTTCCTTCCCAGAGCTTCAAAGTCTGAAATGATTTCTTCGTAGCTCTGCTTGGCAACATCATTTGTTCCCACATGGATGAGAAGAAAGGGGTATGTGTCCGTGGACTTTATGAGCTTCGGTAACCCTTCAGTCACATCTCTAATCTGTGCTCCAGGGAGGCAGCACACCTGGCGAGTCCATGGGTCTTCAAGACAAACTTGGGTTTTAATCCCACTTAGCAGGGAGTCTCCCACAATGACTACTCTTCTCTTCTTCTTGGTTGACCTACCTTCTGCCACTTGTTCACTGTTGCATGGTGTCTCCTGTACTTCTTCCTCTGCAAACTGTCCTTCAGTCTCATCCTCCAGAAGCTGAAAGCGGTTGCTTAACTTTAATGGTTCCACCGGTGCAGAATGCCTTCTAGTTCTTCTGCTCCTAATTGTCACTCTTTTCCAGAGAGTTTCCTCTTCATTGGCTTTCCTCCCCTCAGCATACTCCACTTCTGCTTCAGCTGGCTGTTGCTCTTCAGTCTCTTGTGCTTCTTGTTGCTGTTCCACCATTCGGTCTTTTTTTTTTTTTCTTTTTTATTATTTTATTTTAATACATAAAATACAAACCAACATAACAATTAATATACCAATACCTAACAAATTGCTTGAATATATAATTGTTAACAGATAATGCTTTATCCTAACATAATCCAACATAATTCAACATAATAACAAGTGCTCCCCCTTCCCTTCGGGATCATTCCTGTTTCCAAAATCTCATACTTTCTTCTGCTGGTGGTTTCCCACTTCCCTTAGAAAACACAAATATTAGGAACTGTTTCCAAATTTCCTCAAAATCATTCGTTTTTGCTATACCTCTTCTCACTTTAATATTACATGTTAATTTATCATTGATAGCAATCTCCCATACTTCTTTATACCACTCTTCAATACAATAATTACCTTGAATCTTCCAGTTCCTAGCTATAATCAGCCTTGCTGCAGTCAGAAAATTTGTTATCAATTCCTTAATTTCTTTTCTACGTTTTAAATCTTCATGTAGTGAGAGTAATGCAACTCTTGGTGTTTCTTCTATCTTCATTCCAACAATTTCTTCAATCTCAGAAAACACCATCTTCCACAACTTTTGCACATATTTACATTCCCACCACATATGTAAATACGTTCCTTTCCCCCCACAACCTCTCCAACAATTTGCTGAATGCTGGTTATTTATCTTATTTAATCTGACCGGGGTTAGGTACCACCTCCATATAATTTTATAATAATTCTCTTTTATTCTCACTGACATATTTCTCAACGCTCTTTGTCTCCATATTCCATCCCAACTCTGTTGTCCTATTTGTACATTCAAATCTGTCTCCCAAACCATTTTTCCTGAACTATCTACCATCCCTTTCTCCAACAATATTTTATATATTTCACTCATTAACCCTTTTGTGGCTATTCTTTTTCCCTTATCATTTTCTTTTTTTACTATTAATTCCTCAAACTTCAACATCTCTCTACAATCTCCATTTTCTCTTAGCCAACTTTTAGTCCACTGTTCCAATTGCCAATAATTTAACCAAGTTAATTTTTTATCTTTTAAAACCTCTTCCATCTCTTCTCTTGTGTTCATCCCTCTTAACCATTCTCGTAATTTCATTTTATTTTTCTCTATTAAAACTTTACTTAGTCTACTCTTTAAATCCTCAGGGAAATTCTTTAACATTATTACTGGTGTTAAAGGGGAGCTGCTCGAAAGCAGCTCCTTTTTATATTTACTCCAGATTTCCCAATGGAACTTTAAAAGTGGATTATCTATATTTTCAGCCCATTTTCTACCTTCTTCCTTAAAAAATACATTATCCAAATTTAATTCTATATTACTTGTGGTTTTATCCTCCATCCACTCTAAGTCTCCTACTCCTAAAATTGCTTCTACAATGTGTCTTAACCTATTTGATACATAATATAGGTTAATGTTTGGGAGTCCCAATCCTCCCTTTTTTTGGCTTAAATACCATTTACTCTTATTTATCCTCGCTTTCTTTTCCCCATTACAATAATTATTTATAATATTCTGCCAACTTTTTAACTCTAAATCTGAGATTTTTATTGGTAGCATCCTAAAAATAAAATTAATCTTTGCTAAAAAATCTTCATCTTTATTAATGCTATTCTTCCAAACCATGATAGGTTCAATCTTTTATATTTTTTCAATTTTACTAATATTTATTTTTTCAAACCGCTTAAATTCTCTTTTTCTAGATTCTCTAAATTTTTAGTTATTCTAATTCCCAAATATCTAATCTGTTCTTTAATTCTCATTTCTGTTTCTTTTCCTTCCCATTCCTTCTCCTCCTTTTTAGTATAATTAAATAACATCAACTCTGATTTTGACCAATTTATTCTTAACCCAGTAATTTCTTCAAATTCTTTCAACTGCTGTTTGATTCTTTCCATCTTTCCTATTGGATTTTTAATAGTTAACAATGTATCATCCACAAACATATTCAATTTTATTTTTTTAATACTACCTATCCCTTCTATCTCCCCATCATCTCTTATTGCATTTGCCAATAATTCCATAACCATTACAAACCGGACAGGCGAGAGTGGACAACCTTGTCTTGTCCCTCTGGCTAGTCGTATTTTATCTGTAACTCCATCATTTACTACCACTACGGCTGTATTTTGAGAGTATAATTGTTCTATTATAGTTTTAAATTTATTTCCAAATCCCATTTTATTTAAAACCATCTTTAATGCCTGCCAACTCACACAATCAAAAGACGTAAAAATATCCGCTAAGATTCCCGCTTTGATCTTTAACTTTTTTTATCCCCTGTATTACATTTAAATCTTCCCACTAAATTACGCATTTGTCTGCCTGCTACAAATCTGCATTGGTCTTCCCCTATATAATTAGCTATAAATTTATTGAATCGTTTTGCCAAAATAGTTGAAACATTTTTAGCATCTTGATTTATTAACAAGATCAGTCTATATGAATCAGGGAGAGTCAAATCCTTGTTTGGCTTTGGAATTAAAATTATTAATGAATGCTCCCATGATTCTGGAGTCCTCTCTCCTTCCAATATGGCATTATATAATTTCAATATTTTTGGCACTAATAACGAATTAAAAACTTTGTAATACTCCGGTCCTAAACCGTCTACCCCCGGTTATTTACCCACTTTCACCTTCTCTATAACCTCTTCTATTTCACTTTGAGATATAGTTCTTTCCATTAATTCTTTATGTTCTATTTCCAATCACTTCTTTATATATTTTTCCATATACACTTCCATCTTCTTCTTCTGAGTATCTTTTTCCTTATATAATTCTTGTTAAAATTCCTGAAATTTTTTAATTTTATCCTTCATTGTGTGACAATAATTCCCTTGCTTATCTTTCACTAGTCCTATCCCATTCTTGGCTTTTTCCTTTTGTGTGAGTCTAGCGAGCATTTTAGAATTTTTATTACTGTTTTCAAAATATTCTCTTTTCATATAAATTAATTTTTTCTGAATTTCTTCTAGATTTTTATTCTCTAATTCTTTTTTCTTTGCTTGTAATTCTATTAGTTTATGTTTATTTTTAGATTGCCAATAATCTTTCTCCAAATTTTTTATCTCTTCCTCTAACTTTTCCTGCATTGCAACCTGTTGCCTCTTTAAGTTACACGTTTCCCTAATACAAATCCCTCTAGTTACAGCCTTCATAGTATCCCATACAACTGCCCTTGCCGTTCCTCCCTTTTCATTTATTTCCCAGGTTTCTGATAATTCCTTTTGTATTTTTTCAACCACTTTATTGTATTTAAGTATCTTTGTATTCAGTTTCCACCTTAACGCTTCTCTATAATTGTTTTTAACTGTGAAGTCTAAACTTACCAATGCATGATCTGTTACTCTGATTACCCCCAGTTCCATTCTACATACCTTAGTTGCAAACTCTTTAGAGACAAAGATATGATCTATCCTAGAATACGTATGATGGACTGGAGAATAGTATGTAAAGCCAGGATCAAGCCCCTTGAGCAATCACCACCCATCAACAAAATCCTTTTCTTTAATTAATTTATTTAATATAGTAATATTATTCCTCTTTTCTGCACTAGTGGGGTTTGACCTGTCCACTCTGTTATCCACAACCATGTTAAAATCTCCAGCCAAAATAACATATCCCTCCTTAAATTCTTCTATTTCTCTAAATAATTCTTTGTAAAATTCTCTTTGTCTCTCATTTGGGGCATAAACATTAACCAAAGTATATGCTTTACCTTCAATTTGACCCTTTATCAAAAGGTATCTACCTTTCCCATCCTTTTTTATATTCTCCAACGTAAATCCACTTCTTTTAGAAATCAAAATGGCCACTCCATTTTTTTGAAGTCCCCAATGACTTTTCATAATAGACTGACCATTTCAAGCGAATTTCATTTGCCCCATCCTTACATTGGTGCATTTCCTGCAAAAAAAATAATGTCAGATCCTTCTCTATTTAGCAATTGTTCAATTCTCCTCCTTTTCACGACTGCCCCCAGACCTTTGACATTGAGCGTTGATATTTTTATTTTCTTATCCATATTTGGTTTTTTTATATTCTTTCCGATCCCTTGTGCACTGAAACTCAAATTCACATACATAAGAACATAAAACCCTTTTCAAATCCCTCCCACCCACCCAACCATACTCCTCCCCCCCCCACATCTTTTCCTCCCACTAAATCCCCGGTAGTCTAACACTCCGGCCATTATTTATTAACCTTTGGGGCGGGGAATGAAGCCAACAGTCTAGAACCGGCAAGCCTTCTAATTAATTCAATGCTACTTATCATCTCAGTCTTATCCAAATTACTTCCCACTTGCTGCAGCTCTTCCTTCTCCGCTATCAGCATCCTTTGAACCAGCACCATCTCGGGGATCCAGATCTAAACTTTGGAGTAGCTCCATCCTTTGCTGCAAAGAGGAAACCCTGTAATGTTTCCCATCATACATAAACCACAGAAAAACCAGATAGCCCCAAACATACTTTATCAATCTTCTCTTGAGCTCTGTTATTGGCTTAACACTGCGTCTCCAGTTTATAGTTTGTTGACAGAGATCATTGTAGACTTGAACTGTAGCTCCTTGAAATTTCAGCTCCACCAATGATCTCAGCTTACCCATAAGCTGCTCCTTTTTAAAATAATTTGAAAATTTTAACAGGATATCTCTTGGTGTTGAACCGCGTCTGAAGCCTCTGACCCTATGAACGCACTCCACGTCGTCTTCTCCAATTTCCAGGGTTGGGACCAATTCTTTAAACCAGCGTGGCAACATCTTTCTGAGGTCCTCCCCTTGGGTCTCCACAAAATTACGAACTCGAACTGACGATCTTCTGGTTTGATCCTCCAAAGAAATCAGCCTTTTCTCATGCTCATCAAACTCGAGATCATGCTTTTCCTGGATTTGTTGCACTTGTTTCCCCATCTGATCTACTTCTGTTTTAAGAGACTTTATTTGCTTATCATTCTGAGCAATCTCTGTAGCTAATTGATCTACTCGCTTATTTATTTTTTCAGCTTGCTCATCAATCCGCTTAAAAATTGCCTCTTTTGTGCAGGTCAGCATTTCTCTCAGCTCATCAACAGTTGCAGGCTGTGAGCCTGGCACCGTGCCAGCTTTCGCCGCCATTTTCGATTCTCCGTCGCTTTCCTCATTATCTCCATCAGAAACAATTAATTTTTGGAGGCGCGCAGCGGTGTTATTTGAAGGGTGACTTCTCTGCCACTTAGATTTACTAATTGGTTTCTTCCTTGGTGGCATAAGTTGGATTTTATCTTTATTTCTCGGGCTATTCTTGTACTTTCACTTTTAACATAAACAATTGCCGTTCCACAACTGGGCACCCTGGCGGGGGATTTATTGCCGTAATTAAACAGTAGTTATCCAAGTGGGGTTGTCGCCATCAATCACTCCCCTGACGCTGGCTTTCTTCCAACAAGCATTCCACTCCAAAATAACGCACTCCGTCAGAGAAGTACTCAGATAAATCACCATCTCTAGGCCCCACTTTCTACAGCATAATTGTCCAGTTTCCCGTATTAAACAATCTTTTAATCTCCCCCCCCCTTTAACCCAGAACTTCATAAACACTTCATCACCAATTTTAGCCCGTTTACTTTAGATGATAACGTTGCTCGGACTCACCATCCCGGAGCTAAGAGAAAGTCTTACCGGCCCATGTTGCTGCTGGCTCCGCCGCCCCCCCCCCCCCCCGGTTCGGTCTAAGAACTCCTCATCTTCTCTTATTCTTTGGAGGGTGGACACGCGCCGCTCAAGTCCTCTCACTTTTTCTTCCGAAAGTGCCACCAGCTTGCACTTGTTGCAGGTATACGCCATGTTGAGCTCAGGCAGAAACATGAACATTGCACACCCTTTGCAGGTCACCACCTCTAGGAGCTCCTTTCCATCCATATTGTCAATTTCTGCTTTGGTTTTTTCCTTTCTGATTATAGTGGAATTGCCTTTGCTTTGTCCTGTCCTCTCTGAAGGTACACAACTATATGAGTATGTCTTAAGGGAAAATAAGATTTTTTTGGTTGGGTTTTTTTTGTGGGTTTGTGGGTTTTTTTCTCTTTATGTTTTTCTTCCCCCCCTCTTTTTTATTTTTTGGGGAAAAAAAGGTGTTACCACGCTCGTTTTTTGTTTTTTTAAAAAAACGTAGTTTTCAAATAGTAAAAAAGAGAGTCAAACAATGGTTCTACTGTGATATAAATGCCACTGCAATCACTTCAGTTTTGTTGTAAATCATCTATTTTACACAAATAATCAGGGCATAACAAAGTGTGTAACTAAGTGGGACGCTATAGTTACCTCTGTAATACACATCCAGTTATAACATGCATACATAGATACATAGAGGTGAATGCCCCAATATGACAAAGTTTCCAAACTACATGTACTGGTCCATTACACATACTATAACAAAATAATGCATGTAAACACAGACAATGAAACTAAATATTGTGTATTAGTCGATATAACAAAATATCCTGTATATCAGTATTATGAGCGCCTCTAATCAACCCACAAGGTAGTCAAAGTATCAGCATTCAGGCTAATCGCTCTTCAACACCTGTATATCATGAGTGTGGATTGGTAGGCTGCTTCTAGTAAAAGTCTTATTTAACACTATAGTAGTGGACCTAGTGGACTAAAAATACAATGGAAAAATGAAAATTCCGGAAATTTAGCTGCATTTCAGATTCCTTCTTCAGTAACCATTCAAAACAGTTCACTGAGAAGTGTAAATAGTCTATAAAGCAGTTTCTCCTTTTTCGGCAGATGACAAAAATATATGTGTTTGAGTGTTGATGCTAAGCAGTTTTCAACAGCCACATCCAGCTTTTATATAACATGTCGGTTAGAATGCAATAAAGTTCTGTGAAATAAGAATATAAATATATGTTATCACTTCTTTACCATACCCTGGTATACCAATTCACCAAGAAGACATCATATGTTACCCTCATGTTGCAGACCGTCTTTTATATGAAGGAGGAAATATGGAAGGAAGAAAGGAAACCTCCTTAAATGCTCCTCTAAGGGAGCCCCTCCCTTCAACGGAAAAGACTCATTAGGCGTGTGGAAGATCCTAGTAAAGGTTGATCAAACGTGCCACAGTTATGTTGCCTAAATAATGATGTCACTGAATTGTGGATATCCCTGCTGTAAACAGGGCTTGCTGCCAGCATTTTTATTTTTAAATTTCAATTTTTAAAAAAAAAAATGAGTATGATTGTGACAAGTTTCTCTACTCTAACATTAGGGTGGCTGTTGTGGGTGATGGACACTACTTTGCCCATTATTTATTTATTTATTATTTATTACATTTCTATATCACCCAATAGCCAGAGCTCCCTGGGGGGTTCACATAGAATCATAGAATAGTAGAGTTGGAAGGGGCCTATAAGGCCATCGAGTCCAACTCCCTGCTAAGTGTTGTAAACCACCCAGAGAGCTTCGGCTGTGGGGCGGTATATAAATGTAATTAAATAATAAATAAATAAATACATAAATAAATACAGGAATCCACCCTAAAGCATCCCTGATAAATGGTTGTCCAGCTGCCTCTTGAAGGCCTCTAGTGTGGGAGAGCCCACAACCTCCCTAGGTCACTGATTCCATTGTTGTACTGCTCTAACAGTCAGGAAGTTTTTCCTGCTGTCCAGCCGGAATCTTGCTTCCTTTAACTTGAGCCCATTATTTCGTGTCCTGCAGTCTGGGAGGATGGAGAAGAGATCCTGGCCCTCCCCTGTGTGACAACCTTTTAAGTACTTGAAGAGTGCTATCATGTCACATTCTAAGATGTGCTTCCCCCCCCCCCAAACTTCTCTAAAAACGGGGTGTGTCTTAGAATCGCGGGTGCTTTTATTATTTCTTAGAATCAAAGCTTTTTTTCTGTTGGTGGTACTGAAATTAGTGTGCGTCTTACAATCGATGGCGTCTTAGAATCGAAGAAATACGGGTATATACATTAACTGAACTCCCAAGAATGTGTGATTCTAAGGATTCATAGATCTATGGGCGCGCCGGGGATTAGATTTTCCTCGGAACCTTCATAGGGGGCTTGTGGGGAGGGGGTGGAAGCTTTTGAGCGACGGACTCGAAGTTGGGTTCTCGAAGGCGGAAGTTCCGTTCTGTCCCAGGAGCGATGATGAGTTTCGAGTGGCCCTGGCAGTATAGTTTCCCGCCCTTCTTCACGTGAGTCCCGGGACACTCGCGACCCCAAATCTCTCTTGGTTCTGAGCTTAAGCAGATCGCGCCCTTCTCCGAGGCATGGGGGTGGGTGCACTCGCTAAAGCAGTCCCTCGGAACCGTAGTTTCTACCGGAAGGACCTGGGAAGATAGTCGCGGTGTCCTTTGCTTTCTCCGCTTCTGCTTTTTTCCCGGTCCACCCCTACTTTCCGTGGGTGTTCAGGATATGCCGTGTCCTGGCTGCTTGCCTCTAGCCTTCTCACGATAGAAAAATAACTGGTTTCTCTCTGGTACGTGTTAGTGACTGCAAGCAGCCCCCACCGACAGTACTGAGATTGGGCATTGCAGCTGGTTCTCTGGTTCAAAATCTGTATTTGCCTTTGCCACTAAGGCTGCAGCCCTGTGCATGTTTACACAGATAAAAGGCCTACAGCTCTCAAACATTCCCCAGCCAGCATTCCGGATGCTAGCTGGTTGTAGGATTTCTTTCAGTCTAAACATGTATAGGATTTGTGCCTTAAATGCATGAACAAGGACAGCAGCTGGTTCAGGATCCAAGTTCTTTTTATGTGGGCCATACGTGAAAATTACGGAGGACACACTTGCATGCAATATGTGATGTTGACCCAGAATGTCTGCAGTTGTTAATAGAGTACCTGAGTAAAACCAAGAGGGACTCAAACCACGATGTAAAAAGGTCAAGACAAAAACACAAAATATGTACAAAATGATAATAATCTGTGAACAAAAATGACAAAATGGAATATGTACAAATTCACAATAAAATACAAACAAATACGGCAATTGTCAAACATGGAGACAGACGAACGTCTAAATCCTATAGTTCCAAACAGTAGATATTGAAAGACAGAGATAACCTTTTATAAATAATCAATACTTTTGGCTTCCCAGAAGAATCTTGAGGGAGTAAATACTGTTCATTACCAAATATGTTTCAGCTCTGTAGTCTTTTTCTGAAAGGATTCTTGTAGGGTACTTAGTCAGTGGAGATCATTCTGCCTGTCTATTTAAAGATACTTGTATGGAGATATATAATTGTTGCTCGGACATCTTGGTCAGAAGAGGTTTATTTATCCAACTCTGGATAAAGTCTGAGCCTTCCAACGTATTCTTTTTAACTATGGGGGCACGTGCCCTGATAGAAATCAGCCTTGGTTCTGCCAGATTCACTGAAGCAGCTATTTTAGGTTCTCAGATGTGTGACTGAAGAAAACAAGCAGAAATGCATTTGGCAAGCAATGTTTTCATTCCCTAAAGATTCTTCTTGGGAACCAAAAGTGCTGATTGTTTATAAAGGATAGTTATGTTATTTTTCTCTGTCTTTCAATATTTACTGTATGTCATTACTGGGTATAGAAGCTAGTCTGTCTCCGTGTTTCACAATTGACATATGTTTGTATTTTGTTGTAGATTCATGTGTACTCGATTTTATTACTTTGTTCATAAACTATTGTTATTTTGTATATAAAATTATTGTTACATAAAATATGTCACTTTTGTCCTGACTTCTTTTATTATGGGTAAATAATGCCATCAGTGTACAGAGTTCACAGATCAGGGAAGTGGCCACAGCAGTTAGTAAGTGAATTACTCCAAAATCACTGGACAAAAGAGGTTAGTGAGAGAAGGTAGGAAGCACTTGAGTCAGCGAGGTTATCAACATGAACATTAAAGTCATCAGGGAGAGAAGGAAAGAAAATCAACCATCAGGGTTATTTAGAAAAGTTGAAAGGGGGCTGTGTGGAGAGTAATACAACACAAGAATGCAGAGATGCAAAGGGAAGAGGAAAGAAATGTCAAAGCTTAAGAGGGAAGAGTACTCTGGGACTTGAATGGACAGGATTTGTCAAGAGAAAGAGCTTGTCAGAGTGGAGTGTGGGAGAGAAAGAGGTTTTCAAATGAGAAGGCAGCAGCAATATTGGGGCAGGGCGATAGACAGGGCAATAACTGGGTGGGAGTCGAGCTTCAGTGATGAAAAAGAGTTGGATAAAGAGAAGGAGTTGTACAGTGTGATTGACTTTGGAGCAGGAAAAGGGAAAGAGAGGAGGAAGGGGTGGGTGGAAATGAGATTTGGAGAGGTGGTTGGTGCCACAATGCCAAAACAAACATTTAAAGGTAAAAGTAGGGTGATTGATGGAGAACAAGAAGGGGCCAAGAACAAAGAAGGACACAGAGTAAGAGAGGAAATAATTGGTCAGAGAAGTGAATATCAATTAACCACAATTTTTTATTTTATTTATTATTGCATTTATATCCTGCCTTTTTTCTTCCAAGGAACCCAAGGCAGTGTACCTAATTCTCCTCTCCATTTTATCCTCACAACAACCCTGTGAGTAGTTTGGGCTGAGAGTCTGTGACTGGCCCAAAGTCACCCAGTGGGTTTCCATGGCGGAGTGAGGACTCGAACCCAGATCGCCTGACTCCCAGTCCAACACTTTAGCCACTACACCACACTGGCCCTCCACGTGTTTTTATTACCATAATGTTTTTAAATGTTTTAATTCTGTATTTTGTTACTTTTTCCTTCCTTTTTAGTTTTCACTGCTCGGGAGCTTTGTCAGATATAGAGCAGTATATAAATCCTGTAAATGAATAAATGACCCTGGAAATTCTATTCCTATTTTTGTTTGGAGCCTTACATGGCATGGTTGGATTTCTGAGATGAACTGATCAATCTACTGAGCTACATCTGTGATTGTATTTAGCCTGCAGCCGAATGTGGACACAAGACAGAAACAGCTGACCGCTTGGTGTTCCTTGGTGCTCTCATATTGCCGCCTCAACAAGCTCTACACGATGACTGTTCCAGAAGCCCAGGAGAGTCCACTGTTCAACAACTGGAAACTGCAACGTATCCTTCGTCCTTTAGTGTGGGTCTGTCTTTCCTGTGTTGGTGAGCTCATAAGGCAGTTCTGCTGCTTAAGACGAAAGGGCTACCTTCCACCATGGGAGTACAATTCAGGCTGCAAGCAATTCTGGCTTGTAACAGTCATTGGCTGGGCAGGCCACTATCCTAGCCATTCTTGCACAAGCATGAAATGAGGAGAAACATACAGAACAGATTTGCCTTTTAAAACAAATGCTTTCTCTAGATCAGCAGTTCTGCCCTCCTCCTGGGCCAGAACAGCGTGTGTGTGTGTGTGACACTTTTTAGTTTTGCAAAACAGAAGGCAAGTTCTTGCTTCCCAAATTTGTTTTGTTGCCTTTCATCTCTCTTTGAAATATCATCTCTTTACACTACAGTCAGTGTGGTTGTTGAGCTGACCTTTGCTGTGGGTGAGATTGTATCAGTAGCATTTCCCTAACGCAGGATACCTCTCCTCTTGAAGAAGAGCTCTGTGGAATAATATTGCTGTCCAGTCCTGCTGGTTTACTTGGTCCTGTGATGTAAGCGTTTTGAATCTCATTTACTTGAAAATAAAGATTTTTCTGCAATGGCATTTACCTACCTAAGGGTGTAATCCTATACACACTTCCCTGGGAATAAGTCTGATTCAGTTCCATGGGACTTACTTCCCAGTAGATATACATAAGATTGCAGTGTTTGGTTTTTTTCCTCTGTTGATGGTTTTCCTCATTTTAGACTTCTCTCTTTTTGGAAGGAAGCAAATTTTGCAATGTGAGTACAAAGGAAAACCAACTTCTCTGTGATTTTTCTTCCCTGTGCAGCATGGATCTTAATTACTTGAAACAATTCAAACTATTTGCTCTGCAAGTACCTTCTCTCTGCTTCTAGGATAATAGGTTCTGCACTGCTTCAGTAGCCATGTGAGAAGTTGGTGGATGGTCATCGGGTTGGATTACATGGTCTTCCTGTGCCCTATGACAAAATTCTTCTGATGATAGGTTTGCCTGCATGATAGGTTTGATGGAAGGGTTACAATTTCTGCTGTATCACAAGTATGAGGAGCCCATTTCCTTGAAGATCTAGAATGCTAGCTTTAATATCATGAATTTTGAGGCCCCAAACTCTGCGTTCCTTTATTTGTCTTGAGCTGAGTCATTTATCCCAGTTTGTGTAAATTCCTCTAAATGCTTTTCTCCATCTTGTGCCCAGTGACTGTTTCCTTAACTGTGGAACAGGAAAGCTACCATTGGAATCCATTCTTGTTGTGTTAGAGGAACTCAGGAAAAAAGGTGGGTTTTGGTTTATGCTGATGTCAAGGTACCTTTGGTGTTCAACAATAGACCCAGCTCTTACTTTTAAAATACTTGTCATGGACTTTTAGATACTCTTGAAAGCAAAAGCACCTTCCTTGTAGAAATTGAGACAAGTCAGGAAATTTAATTTCTTCCTATGAGGCTGTCTGAACTTTCTTTTTTATCCTAGTTGGGTAAAAAAGCAACAGGTAGTCACTGATCACAGGGATAAAATGGCATGATTTAAAATGACAACAAACATTTTGAAATCTCAGGATTATTCTGCCATTTGGAAGTTTTCCTAACATTGGAAAATCTTCAGTTATAAATACAGCTATTTTTTAAAGATCCACACCATTTTCTGGTGGGATCTTTTCCTCTTTTCTGATTGAAAGGCTGCATCAGAGCACAATGTATGCTGCTGTGCCAAATAGCTGTTTGGGCAGAAGATCATAGAATCATAGAATAGTAGAGTTGGAAGGGGCCTAAAGGCCATCGAGTCCAACCCCCTGCTCAATGCAGGAATCCACCCTAAAGCATCCCTGATGGATCATCCAAAATTAAGAATATCATATGCAAATCCTAAATACATTTAGCTGGAGGTAATTGATTTGAGTGAGATTTTCTTCCAAGTAAGTGTGGCTAGGATAATAACCTTGATGTATTTATGGTCAGGTTTATATAACAAGTAAGCCAGGCTGCTGGGATGGAGGGGGAGGCATCAACTCCTTACAAGATACATTGTGTGTTGTATATGTCTGAGCAGGCTGTGAGGTTAAAGGTGTTTTATGCTTCTTTCCAGGGAATCTTGAATGGCTTGACAAGAATAAATCTAGCTTCTTGATCATGTGGCGACGTCCAGAAGAATGGGGCAAGCTTATCTATCAGTGGGTAAGAGCAGAGCAATGCTATATATTATTGGTTAATGATACATAATTAATTTTGCTTGTGACCCATTGGTTCAGGGTCACACAGGTATGTGCAAGTATCCTGCATCAGCTCCTTTCCCAGAATATGAGGTTTCTCTAGGCATTATCAATATTTTTTTGTCATGTCTTCACAGCCTCAAGGGCTGGAAACAAGCTGCTATTTTTCAATGAAATTCTCAGGATGTTGAATTCTGTAGCCAATACCAAATTCTGAACTTGTGCTGTACAATCATGAAAATGCAAAATACTTTCTGAGCGTAACAAGCAAGCAGAATCTCCATGAATGCCTTTGCGGATCTTGAAAAGTAAGAGCGAAGTTTCCAGAAAGGGAGTCTTCACATAGAAAATTCCACACAGGGTCTGTTTTTATCATCATCATCATCTTATTTAATTCAGGCTCGTCAAGGTCTGAATTTCTTTTCTAGTTATTTTTGAGCACAATTCAAAGTGCCAGTGCCTATATTTAAAGTCCTACATGAGGTGGGACCTAAGAACCTGAAGGATTGCCTATCCTCACATGAACAAGGTTAGGTGTCTTAACATTTTTCTCCCAATTTCTCTCTTCATCTCTTACACTCTTCTGTTCCCAGGTGTCAAAGAATGGGATGACCAACTCAGTTTTCACACTGTATGAGCTGTCCAATGGGGAAGACACGGAGAATGAAGGTACCTTTGCAACTGGCAAGTTTCGCTTTGTAGTGATGTATGGCGGCTGAGCAGTCCCTGCTCAATCCCATGCTAATACAGGTTGTTAGTCCTCTTTCGGCCAATTCTCTTTGTTAGTCAAGAGCATCTTCGTCATTCTCATTCTCTCCCCGTTGAAAGCTTTTCTAAATTGTTTTCAATTATTGTGTTTTAATAACATTTCAAACTGGATTCACCCACAGAATGTTTTCATCATTCATTTGATATTCTGGCATAATATGCTGAACACTTGTAGTTTCCAGAGAATTTGTTTAATATAGTTTGGGAAATTGGTTATGTGTGTGTTGTTAATTTGGCTGCTTTGGTTATATTCCAGATCTTTAATGACTATTCATTTTGATGATTTAAAATTGATGAATGCATTGATGAATGCATAGGAGGGAATCCTGTAGCCCCAGATATTCCCCATCTGGACTGTGAGGCCCTCTTGATTCCCTGCTGTTTCCTCCGGTCTCAGATGACTTGACTGGTGCTGGCAGTCACTCTTCCCAGCTCCAGCTGAGTCTGTCTACGCAGCATCCACTGCCCCAGGGGGCTGCCATGGGAACACCCCCAGGACTCAGCAGGCCCTGGGAAGGTGACCCTTCTTCCCTGCAACTGCCGAGTCCATCAGTGGGCTGACAGGGATTCAGATGTCAGCTGCTCTTCCCAGCACCGCCCAAGTTGCCGTTTCTGTGCTGGGCAAGCCATTCTCATCACAGAAAAAAGGCAAAATTCAGCTCTTGAATTATTGGACAGCTTTAATTGTCAATAAAATAGTTTAGAAAACCAGGAGATCAGATTTCAAACTTTCAATTAAGTTCTAAAATCAGGAGTCTCCCACTCATGGTGGAAGAGCTGATGGTCCTGCATAGTAGAATCAGGCCTATGACTTAATGGGGAAAAGAAGACCTTTGCTAATGACTTTGCTACTCATGACCCTCTACTTTAGGGGCAGGCAGCGTGGTGCCTGTGAGTAACAAGGCACCCCAGCCACATTTCTTGGCACCTGCTAGCACATAATACACATTTTCTTGCTGTCAAATAGGTTACTGTTGGTGCTGAAATCTTAGTGGTTACTGGAGGTATTTTTGTGTGTCGAGGGACTCAGATCCCACCACTGTCTTTTACTTAGACTTAGTTCTCTTATCTTTATAATTTGTTAATGCTAAATGGTTTGTGCTGGTTATGGGGGTGGGCGGGTCAAAGAGCTAGTTATGCAAGCCAGCGAAGCCTCATCTTTTGACCCCAGGAAATTCTTTTGGTCGCTGCCTGACATTTTGGCAGCCTTGAAGGCCAGAAATGTGCTTTATTTTTTAAAAAAATCAAAGCTGAGATTCTTAATATGTTGAATTCTACATGCCCAATACTATCCTGCATTTGTGCACAATGCGATTACAGAATCTTGGATACATCAATACACAGCCATATTTATAATGTACATCACAATCAGAGTGCCAACATCACATCTGTTTTTATGGATTCTGTGCAAAGCTGGCTGCCTTGTCTCCACATTGCCTGCTGTTCCTATGCAACCTCTTGTGCCATCTTTTGTGTGCGGATTACATGTGGTTGCTGTGTCCCTCAACCAAGGCTGTTCTTTCCTCTCCTAGAGTTCCATGGTTTGGAAGAATCCATGCTGCTCCGTGCCCTGCAGTCTTTACAGCAGGAACACAAGGCCGAAATCATCACCCTGGACGATGGGCGGGGCGTCAAGTTCTTCTAACGAAGCTTCTGCTCTGGCTTTCTGGTCTGACTGACTGGGCAAAAGTGTTTTCTGGGTTGAAGGGCTTCTCTATGCTGTGGCTTCCTTGCGTTGAAGGCAGGAAGAGCAAAATGTTGTCTTGATGGCTCAACATCTGACTCTGTGTTTCTCTTCTCTGCTGCTTCTGTCCCTTTGAGGTATTGAGGATTCTCCAACTAGATTTATGGAGGAACCGGAGCATTTACTGGGCTCAGCTGATATGCATCAAATTTTGGCCTTCCAAACGTAGGGCAAATGAGAGACTCTTGTTGCTTGGAGTTATGATCCACAGTTTTGGGATAAAAAATACAGGGCTCCTCCTCCTCCTCCTCCAGCGGGGCATGAGGCCCCGCAGACTGTGCTGTCCATGGCAGGATGAGGCATTAAGGACTTTGGGTCAAATTAAATCACTGATCATTTACAACAACAGTTTTGTGTGCTGGCATGTGTGTATGTTCGTCCCCCAAGGTATTTCAGGTTTTAATGTCCCCCCAGGCTCATATTACTTTTAGCCCCACATCCAAACAGGAAGAATTCAGCCTCTTGCTACTGCAGTTCACCAATCCATTTCTCTAGCATCAAAAGGAATCCTGCCCACCTTGCTGCAAGGAACCGAGTTGAGCTCACATTGTTTCATCTCCTGATTCCTGTGAAGAAGAGGGTGGGATTCATTACCCAGAAGTGAGCTTGTGCATTGTAATTCAGAGTGGTTTCATCTTTCAAAGCCAAACACTTTGCCCTAGAGGAGAACATGTGGTTTTCAGCAATATTTTCAGGATTAATGACAGATGACAATGTGTTTTATTTATTTATTTATTTATTACATTTTTATACTGCCCAATAGCTGAAGCTCTCTGGGCAGTTCACAAAAATTAAAACCATAATAAAACAACCAACAGGTTAAAAGCACAAATACAAAATATAGTATAAAAAGCACAACCAGGATAAAACCACACAGCAAAATTGATATCAGATTAAAATACAGAGTTAGAACAGTAAAATTTAAATTTAAGTTAAAATTAAGTGTTAAAACACTGAGAGAATAAAAAGGTCTTCAGCTGGCGATGAAAGGAGTACAGTGTAGGCACCAGGCAGACCTCTCTGGGGAGCTCATTCCACAACCGGGGTGCCACAGCGGAGAAGGCCCTCCTCCTGGTAGCCACTAGCAGCCAATGTGATGCCTGTATGAGATTCTACTTTAAAAAAACAAACACCTTTTTTTTGTCCCTGACAATACAGCAAAATAATATGAGAACAACCCTCCTAAAGGTGTAGGGATTTGGGTTTTTTTTTGCTACACATGCATACCAAAGAGCCGTGAAAGTAATATGCCTTCATTAGTAAATTTTCTGTGGTTAGGGACAAAACCAATTTGAAAACATTAGGTGTATGTGCCACCTTCTGTTCCTAATTGTTCTCCCTCCCAAGTACATGATTAGCAAGTAGGCAGCCATTTACATTATATAGACAAAGGGGCAGCCTGGGGTTAATTCTGGAGTGGAGGCAAAATTTTCCCCCTTCCTCAACAAAACGAGCCTAGTAACAGAGGCAAAGGGAATATCTTGCCTTCACATGAGCTGTGTTGCTGAAGCCTGTTTATTTTTTCCTACAGAATTTGGTGACTGGATTCACAAACCGCCCACAACCCTTAAACAGCCCATGGGTTATGGGTGGTTTGTTCTACGCCAAAAACCCACCCACGCCAAGTTCAGATGACACAACAAGCTGCAGTTGTGGCTTGAATGTTCAAAGTGTTTGTTTGTTCATTTATTTATTTTATTACATTTTTATACCACCCAATAGCTGAAGCTCTCTGGGCGGTTCACAAAAATTAAAACCATGACGAGCATAAAAACAACCGACAAATTTAAAACACAAATACAAAATACAATATAAAAAAATACAATATTACGTTTATATACTGCCCCATAGCCGAAGCTCTCTGGGTGGTTTACAAAAGTTGAAAACAATGAACGTTAAAAACGGATACACAAAATTTAAAACCACCAAAAGTATAAAAAACAACAATATCCATTTAAAACAACTATTCTTGGGTCAGTTAAAAACTCAGCATATGCTGTTAAATGCCTGGGAGAAGAAAAAAGTCTTGACCTGGTGCTGAAAAGTTAACAATGTTGGTGCCAGGTGAGTCTCATCGGGGAGATCATTCCAAAATTGGGGGGCCACCACTGAGAAGGCCCTCTCCCTTGTTGCCATCCTCTGAGCTTCCCTCGGAGTAAGCACTCGGAGGAGAACCTTAGATGTTGAGCACAGTGTACAGGTAGGTTCATGTCGGGAGAGGCGTTCCATCAGGTATGGTTGACCCAAGCTGTGTAAGGCTTTATAGATTAAAACCAGCACCTTGAATTGGGCTCGGAAACGTATAGGCAGCCAATGCAAGCAGGCCAGAATCAGTCTTACATGTTTGAACCTTCTGGTTCCGGTTATCAATCTGGCCACTGCATTTTGCACAAGCTGCAGCTTCCGAACCGTCTTCAAAGGCTGCCCCACGTAGAGTGCATTGCAGTAATCTAATTTGGAGGTTACCAGGGCATGCGCCACAACCCACCATGGCTTTAATAAGCCATGGTACCCTGCTTGTTCATGTGAGACCCCTTTGAATTCCAGGTAGCACTTCAGATGGGGGCAGAATCTGCCCCTGCCATAGTTCATGGTCAGGGACAGGTTTGGCTCCCATTCCAATGATGTCTTCAAGTGAATCTTCTTACTTTTTCTTGCTACTCAGTTTCCTACTGCAGAACATTAAGTGCTCCAGTGGTAGCCAACTAGCTGCTGTGAGGGCCAAGCTTGGGGTATGCACACACTTGACTGGCACTTGGAATAGCCTGCCTCAACTGTGCCCATCATCAGTCTAATTTTTGCCATGCAGAAAATCTTTAAGGGACTGATACTTTGGTATGATGTGCTTTGCCAGAACCCTCTGCCCCCAACCCCTGTGCCTGTCCCAGGAGATGCTGTCATATCATAGGATGCATCCCATTAGTTTCATCAATCCAAAAGCTCCAAGACCTGTGAAAATGTTGGTAAATCATCACTATCAAGCTGCTCCAAGCACTAGAAAACTTCACCTTCCTCTTCTGGAAAGAATCAAAAATATCTGAGTGTCATTCAACATGGTATATGTGGATCTGAGTTGTGTGGGTATGATGAAAACTGCAAGATAAAATATGCTATGAAAAAGTAAAACTGAATATATTATAAAAGAAATAGAGAAAGGGAAAAGAATTGCACAAAAATGGTTACCTTTCTATGCTGCCTGGCATAGTGTTTTGCACAGAGGAATCCCCAAACATACTTGGTTCCAAGAGTTGTTCTCAAGCCATTTTAGAGGGCTCCCGAAATTGAGTTAATTGCACGTTGCTTGGATTGCTTGCAGTGTAACTATGTGCCGAGTCTACACACCGACTGAGAAAAGAAAAGAATTATCTGGACAAACTCCCTGCTGAAACTTCAGATCAGTCAAGTGTCCCCTGTCCAAATTTCATGGTATCCTTCTCTAGTTTGAAAACTTGCCCAGTCAGGATTAGCAGATCGTGCACTGTGCCCAGTGAGAAAGACTACTGAGAACTATTGAATCATAGAAAAGTATGCAAATAAATGGATAGAACAATAGTTCTGAAGGCATCTCTGCTTGTGGGCATTGTGCTCCTTTCCTGTTTTTATGGGGCATGGGAGAAATCGGATTTTCTGCAGTCTGAAAAAAGATGGAAGATCCACAAGGAAAATACAGGATGGTAATAACTGATGGTTATATTGTGTAGAAGCCCTATAAATAGTGAGTGAACAAAGTATGCTGATTCCACTGCTAGTTTGGAACCACCCTTGTCATGGTCACTCTGTGACCTGTAGGTGGAGCCAATGCACTATTTGCAGCAAGTGAAATTCTCATTTCTTGCCACTGGTTTTATGGATTCACTATTGCATTGACTAGGCTTGAAACCTGATTGAAATAGACCTATATCCCCTGACTCAGAAGTTCAAATGTTTCCGAATATTTTTTTTGGGGGGGGGGGTTAACAATTTTATTTCTACAGAAAACAAAGCACAAGGGGAAAAGGAGAAGAAGAAAAAACATTACAAAACATCACATACTTAACTAATAATATGATACACTACATCTAATAAAAACTCATATACAAAACTTATAAGGCCATATTCCATTTGAGGCAATCTTCGTGTCAGACATATAGGCTATCAGTTACTTCACTTTAGCCAGGCCGGTGTTAGGTAAAAACCACAGATTATATATAAAATCCACACACATATAGATCATTCTTTTGCAACTCTTGTATATACTCTATCAGAGGTTTCCAGTCCACTTTCATATGTTATCCATATTATATTAATAATAGTAATATAGAAAAAGAACAAAACATTAAGTAAAAATATAGTTACACACATTATATGTCTACCTACTATGGTCACAAACTTCCCATTACATGCTTCTCCTTTAAGAAATCCTTTCTTTCCTATAAAAAAATGAATGCCTATATCTGTTTCATGACAGTTAATGTCATATCATGATACTGATCCATACTCCAAAATCTTTTTCAATGCTTCTGGATGGAGACCTTAGGATTCATCAGAGATACCACTGCATTATCTGAAGGCCAAAGATTTTCCTGACTCATAAGTGTTCCACAGATCGAACATCATTTTTGTACTTATCCAGTTCTTTCAATATATCCTCATCTAATTTGTTTTTATTAATTTTTTCCAACTCTTTAACTACCTTTCTCTTTTTATTAAAATGGGCCGAGATATTAACAAAAACATCTTACAGGCTTAATTGGCCCACTGTATTGTTGTATAAAACAGCCAGTTGTCTCTCCAAGATGGTTCACTACTCATCCTTCTTAACACCCACTAAGAAAGTTGGGAGAACTAAATACATTAATAGCTTATTCAAAACTTCTTATTTGCAATAACCTACTGCTTAATAATATTGAAATAGAGTAATCCAATTACACTTCACCCTTAATTACCCTTTTCTACTAACCTAAAAGAATAGGTTAAAAAACCTGCATTTCTAGCCAATTCCTCCTATACTTAATTGCACTTTACCTCCTAGCCTTAAATAACATTGTTAATTGCACTTTGCCCTAAGTTAAAGACAATTATAGCTATACTCTGTAAAGCTCGAAGTGTAATTTCTACCAACAGATCATATAATCAGATCTGAGTAATTTGTCTAAGGGTTTCCAAAATAGAAAATTGTACATGTTAGAAAACTGAACACCTAACATACAACAAATACAATTAATCACTAAGGAACACTTACTAGAAATCATACAGTCAGGGAGTCCAAAACCTTTCACATAAGCAGACAGCAAAACCAACACACACACTGCTCTCATGCTCAAGATTCCTCCTTTCATATAATAGACTGAGAACGTTTGAGACATTTTCTTAATGTCCGTGCAAAAATCCAGTAGACCAAAATAACGTATTGTCCAGAAAACAGCAATCTGATCTTGTTTCTGTTGTTTAAATTTTTAGTCTATATAATAAATCATTGCTTCCAAAGTTTCATATAGGCCACAATCATATAAAGTTAATTAAATAAGGGAATAAATGTCTCGCTTTTCAGGGAGCTCCCAGTCTTTCTATCAACTTGACTCCCAAATGTCCAATTGAAACGTCTAAAGAAATCCAAAAGGAAGGAAGGGTGCACCTCTCTTTTCAATATTCAGCCCCTTGACCTGGATATCAGATGGCGGAAGGGGAGGTCCAAAGGGGCCCTCAACAGGCCCACCCAGGAGCTCCTCTTTTCCTGCACTTCTGGCTTTTGCTCTGAAAAGGAGCGAGGGCTCTGCAACCAGGGATAGCCGGACCAGAGCGGTGACAGACGGAGCAGGTTTAACCATGGGAATGAAGTCTGCCTCTCCTCAAGTATGCTAGAAGTTCCTGGTCTGTTTCCAATGTCGCCAGACAACTTTTGTAAACCGCCCAGAGAGCTTCGGCTGTGGGGCAGTATATAAATTAAATTAAATTAATTATATACATATTGGCAAAATTTCCTACAGTCCACCACCATGGTTAACAACTCCTTCTCCTTGTCATAGGGCTGCTCCCACACCTGCTGGGGAGGCAGATAACACGTGGTGTTACTTCTTTCTTGTCATCCCTGTAGTTTAGCATTTGTGGTGGTTAATCTCAAACAATGGGATCAGAATTCCAGACATTTTTTGAGGGGGGTGGAACCTCAGTGTTTATTCACATGACCACCAGCCCATATTATCTACAGGACAACAGTATAGCCCAAAGATGCATGAACCTAACCAAACACACACTAACAAAACCAGTGTAGAGGGACAATTATGTTTTTGTCCCTGATACACAGGGAAAGTTCTTAACTTAAGAAATGTGGGTCACTAAACTATTGGAACACACTACTGGAACTGAGGGGGAGACTCACCTGCCCAGATACTCGTGAGTAGAAGGCTCAAATCTGCAATAACAGCAGCAAAATGACTTCCATGCCTAAAGGTCACAGATCATGATAAGGTGAAGACAAGCCGGACAGAAGATGGGGAAAATATAAGTCTTATGCCAGAAGTGTAGAACCACTGACATTCTTTGAAATAAGCTCTAAAGCGATTGATTATACTTCTACCAATCACGAATGTTCAGTGGAAATCCAGAGTGAAAACAGAAGCACCGGTTTCTAGGTTCTGCACAGTATAGCGAAAGGACAGATGTTCACATGCAACTGCAGACATCCGAGGCCCACACATAGGAGCGCATCTCCGCCAGAAGGTGGAAGGGGACACCAATGACCTAGGATCAGCAGATCATTAATTCGCATACTCATACAAATGTCATGAACTCCCAGCAGAGCCAAATGAGGAGGAATATTTCCTCGAATAACAAAGCTCGGATGAGAGTTCTCCCTTAAAACAAACACTCATTCTGCGTAAGCGAGCTTTCACACATGTGCAATATCAAAGTGCATCTTGGGAGATATAGTTTGGAAACAGAAACACTCTATTTACCAGCAGCATGCTTACATACCAAACAAAATAAGCGAAAGTACTGTACACACAACGATGACCCAAGTCCTATCCCACACCTGGAAGGCATCAGGTTGGGGAAGGCTGGGCTTGATTTTTTAAGACAAGGGCAACCCCCAGGCTGCAGTGCTGGCCCGGCTGCTGTCAACTGATCCCACAGTGTGACATAGGTCAACTGGCCTCCTAAACCAGGGATGAGGAATGTGTAGTCCTCCAGAAGTTGCTGGACTGCAACTCCCTTGATCCCTGATTGGCTCTGTTGGCAAGGGCTGATGGGAGCTGCAGTCCAACACCTCTGGGAGTGCTACACGTTCTGCACCACTGTCCTAAACCAAGAGGGCGGCACCAAGCCCTATAGAGCCCTTCTTCTAGGTGGGTCTAGCAGTCTGAACAACTTGTCTGAGTAACAATACAGACTCTCTCTCTGTTTGTCTTGGGGGGCAGGAATTTGAAGGACTGCCGACTCCAACCTGAGCCTGCCTGTACACTCAGGTGATCTTTGGTGGCCCTCTGAATGCCACTCACTGTCTGAAGTGAGACGGATAGAAACTTGAGGGGTAGATTTCTCGTCTGTGTTGCCCGTTGTGGAATGCTATCCCCAGGGAGGTTTGCCTGGCATCCACTCTGATGTCCATCTGCTGCTGCGCGAGAAACATTTCACTTTCTCGGGCTTCCAGTTCTTATAGATTTTCTCCATCTCTGGTTATCTGTTGCTTTTACTCCACTGTGCTGTTCATTTATTGTCATGTTTATTTTTATTGCTATTAATGACATTTTTGTTTATTCCCCTGGGAATGTTTTTTACAATGAAGGGTGGGGTATAAATTTATAAAATAAATTATCACATTTTTTGTTGTTTATTCGTTCAGTCGTTTCCGACTCTTCGTGACTTCATGGACCAGCCCACACCAGAGCTTTCTGTCAGCTGTCGCCACCCCTAGCTCCCCCAAGGTCAAGTCTGTCACCTCCAGAATATCATCCATCCATCTTGCCCTTGGTCGGTCCCTCTTCCTTTTGCCTTCCACTTTCCCTAGCATCAGCCTCTTCTCCAGGGTATCCTGTCTTCTCATTATGTGGCCAAAGTACTTCAGTTTTGCCTTTAATACCATTCCCTCAAGTGAGCAGTCTGGCTTTATTTCCTGGAGTATGGACTGGTTTGATCTTCTTGCAGTCCAAGGCACTCTCAGAATTTTCCTCCAGCACCACAGTTCAAAAGCGTCTATCTTCCTTCGCTCAGCTTTCCTTATGGTCCAGCTCTCGCAGCCATAGGTTACTACGGGGAATACCATTGCTTTAACTATGCGGACCTTTGTTGTCAGTGTGGTGTCTCTGCTCTTAACTATTTTATCAAGATTTGTCATTGCTCTCCTCCCAGGAAGTAAACGTCTTCTGATTTCTTGGCTGCAGTCAGCGTCTGCAGTAATCTTTGCGCCCAGAAATACAAAGTCTGTCACTGCCTCCACGTTTTCTTCCTCTATTTGCCAGTTATCAATCAAGCTAGTTGCCATATACACAGAGTATATCTTAATCTATTAAAAATGACATTTTATTTCCACATTCCAAGGGCCAGTTGCAAAACAGCCAAATAAACACTCCTGTTTTTCTTCTTGATGCAACACGGAGTAGTTATTTCATTTATTTAAGAATGCCACTTTGCCTAATGGATTTATATAAGAATAAAATATAAAAGCACAATAATAATCCATTTCTCGAAACCCGCATTAAAAAGTCTATTCCCTGTTGCCCTCTGGCTTTGCTTGTGCTTCTCTTTCCTCCCACTGCTTTATTTCTGAAGTGATAGCTGCTGGGGTTCAAGTGTGCTTTGAAGTGTCATGCTTTCCCCTACATGTAGCTTAGCTTTACTATTTGGGGTGTGTGTATGTCATTGTGGGTACTGGGAGAGGACACACTGCTCATGTTTAGAGACGGTGATTTTTCACATGTTCCCAGGTCTAAGCTCTAGCGCTAGAAACCATTCTGGGGTTCAGCCCTTCATAAAATAAAACCCTGCGCTCTGCATATCTTCAGGGGCACATTCTTTTAAATTCTCATGTTCCACAGCTGAAACCCAGCACTGAAAACAGGATCCTAATTGTTGGATAGTCTGGTGTGAAAGGAAGTGTAATTACACAGCCATAGGGGTGTGCTGGGTGTGCCCAGGCACACCCTAATGTCTCAAGCAATAAACACCGAATTGAGGGGGCCATTGAGTAGGGATCCAGAGGGGGGGTCCAGATGCATTGGCAACGGTTCTCCAGCTGCCACTCCCCACAACAGCATGCTGCTGCTCCTGGCAGCAGGAGTGAAAAGGAAGGAGGCTGCTATTGCCTCGTAAGCCCCTCCTCCAGGCAGCATCACACAAAGCCCCCCCCCCCCGCCACCACCACCACCTGCAACTGCCCTACCGCAGTGAAGCAAGCTAGACGTGGAATAGCGCAACAGTGTCTACAGGGTTTAATAAATGAATGAATAAAAACAATGTCTTTCATGACGGAGTATTCATTAAATGTTCAGCATTTTTTTAAAAAAAATTACCTGGGTGCCCACCCTAACGAAATGTGCTGTGCACACCTATGAACACCGCATTTCGTATTAGAAGAATGAAATGCAGGCTAGAGCGTATATAGAAGGAGTTCAGATCAACTTACTCTGTTAGTGCTTTTATACACATCGTTGAAGAAGACGAACACTGTTCAACTTTGCAGGGGCGAAGAGGACTGGGAGCCGGTAGAAGAAAGGCACCGATCAAATTACAGGACAACAAGGGCAGGGGGGGGGGGTGAACAAGACAAGCGGCTGTTGATGTAACATGTTCTCCATCGTCCCACAGCGATCAGAAGCCAGAGGTTCCTATTATCCAAGACTGACTAGCCTCCTGTGAGCCCTGGCTCCCAAGGAGACCTACCTACTTTCCTACAAGTTCTGTTCCACCCTCCCACCCCGGGGCACTTCTTTGAGGTGGGTCTTCTTGCCTTTCTCTCCATGCAGGGTTTTCCTTCCGTGTCCCGATGACCTTGAGCAGTAAATCTTTAACATGCACTCAAGGAGCTTGTGTGTCTTTCCAGCACGCCCTGGCCCAGCCTTGCCTCTGGGCTTCACATTCCTGCCCAAATCGCCCTCTCCATCTGCCCTTGCTCTCTCTGACTGAGTCTGATTCTTAATTAAACAACCCGCCTCGTGAGGAAATAGCTGATAGGGGATGAGATAAGGGGGGCTGTCAACCTTGTTTTCTTTCCATACTGCCTGTGTCTCCCTCTCCTGATTCCAGGCTTTCACAAGTTTCCTTTCTTTTCACCCAAATCCACGGCATGAATTCCACAACTTCTCACTATGGATGGTGTCCCTCCCTCCATCTTTGATAAGAAGATACATTCCCTGGCATTCTTAATTCATATTTGATAGACTTGCAGCAAATATCTAGGCGATTATTCAACTTAATATGGAATTCAGCTTTACAACCATGCCTTTCCGGCTTCTTTGCTCTTGCTGCTCCATTGGTTTCTTCCCGGGGCTACAGTCAGACAGACTTCAAAGCACCCTTTGGGCCTGTTCACACATCATGTTAACCCGTGATTTATTCATTCATTTATTTATTTGTTGCATTTCTATACCGCCCAATAGCCGAACCTCTCTGGGCGGTTTACAAAATTAAGACAATTCAAAGTATAAATCAGCAGTATAAAACCATAATATAAAATACAGTATAAAAGCACAACCAAGATAAAAACAGCAGCAATGCAAAAATACAAATTTAAAATACAAATTTAAAACAGCAAAGATAAAATTAATTTATAAACTCTTAAAATACTGGGAGAATAAAAAGGTCTTCACCTGGTGTCTAGAATCATAGAATAGCAGAGTTGGAAGGGGCCCACAAGGCCATCGAGTCCAACCCCTGCTCAATGCAGGAATCCACCCTAAAGCATCCCTGACAGATGCTTGTCCAGCTGCCTCTTGAAGGCCTCTAGTGTGGGAGAGCCCTCAATCTCCCTAGGTAACTGATTCCATTGTCGTACTGCTCTAACAGTCAGGAAGTTTTTCCTGGAGCCCATTATTCCGTGTCCTGCACTCTGGGAGGATCAAGAAGAGATCCTGGCTCTCCTCTGTGTGACAACCTTTTATATTCTAAAAGAATATTATTTATTTATTTGTTTGTTTGTTTGTTACATTTATATACCACCCCATAGCCGAAGCTCTGTGGGCGGTTTACAAAAGTTAAAAACATTAAACATTAAATGTATACAAAATTTAAAAACATAAAAACAACAGTATCCATTTAAATGTAGGTGCCAAGCGAACCGCCTTAGGGAGCATCATTCCATTATGACTTAAAAGCTGTGCACAGTAGCTTATTTTGCAAGTAGCCTACTCTGCCCCAACATGATTAGTCACATAAGTTACACAATGCAGTTTATTTCCCCTCCCCTCCCCCGTCACCCCCCTGCAGGCCTTCTGTGCAGCCGGGCAGTTATCCCAACTTTAAGGATTTTCAAGCCTTTGCTGGGTCCCCTTTGTCCAATGGAGGAGGGGCGAGGAGCTAATTCCTTGAAAGTTTGCAGAAATGGAACAAAATGTAATAAACAGGTTCACCTTTCGGGGAGCCACTACATGCACTGTTGGATAAATGTGGGACTTTGCATTTTCATGGGAAAGTGAGGATTTATCCATCCTTCCTGCTCCTACCGCCTCCTCCTCAGCTGAGTTGAGAAGGGCTGGCCTGACTGGAACGCAGCAGCGATGCTTGCACTGCACGGAAAAGGCGAGAGGGCTTCTCCAAGGCCTTGGAAGTTTGAAGGAACGGTGCAAAACTTAATAGACAGGTTCCCCCGATGGAGAAATGTGCGACTTTGCAGTTTCATGGAAAAGGAAGAATGTAGGCATGCTTGAAACTGCTCGGAAATGCAGGGGGCAGGGGGGTGACTTATTTGGTGTGGGAGATGCAGCTGAATGTGACAGAGATCACTCAAGAGATGGCTCAAAAGGAGCAAAGCAGCAGCAGCCTTTTTCGCCATTCTTGCCAAGCAGCTCTGTAAGTGATCGCCATAACCCATGCTGGAGCGACAGACAACACACGAGCCCATCATACAGTGCCTCACATATTCAACCCCGCTCCCCTTTGACATGTCCATATTTTGTTGCGTTACAACCTGGAATTAAAATGGAGTTATTTGGCTTTTTCATGGGGAAAGCAGGTGTGATTCCTGCTGCAAACCACATTTCTCCCTCTAGCGCTGTGATCAAAGCCATTTTTATCAGGGTGGTGCTCTGGCAAAGGACTTGAGAGCCCTTGGGGGGAAGGCCGTTATTTCTCCGTTAAACCCTGTTTTGCTTCCTTCTCTGCTCACTCTCTTTCCTGATACATCTGGAGAATTGGCTTGCGCCCTTTTCCAGCGAGGGGGCTGCAAAACAACAAAACAGGCCCCATCTAGTCTTCTGCCCTCTGAAGACACAGGCTACAGCTGCAGTTGTTGATTCCGCTGCAAGAGGAGTACGAAGGGGCCAGAGGGGAAGAGATAAATGCTGTTATCAGGCAGATGCACACTCTGTTTAGAGAGGGGAGCAAGGAAAAAGCCACTTTGAAAGCCTCTTCAGTTCCGCTCTGGGTCTGGCTAAATTTAAGACATTTCACCCATCCATTTGGAGCGTGTTTGCACTGTCCTAGAGTTTCTCTCACCCCGTGAGTGGGAACCCCTCTTGCGTGAAAGGCTCTGTTCTTGTTTGTAAGTCAGAAGCTATAAGTGTGGGAATATAGCAGCCAGGAGAACTCATTTAGAGCTGATTTTAGAGGAGGCTGCATTGAATTCTCTCTCACACACACACCAAATATGAAATTACAGAAGAGCTGCCATGTTGGTGCTAGAGGACAAAGAAAGATAATGGCATTTTGAGGTTCATCGGTGTTATGACATGAACTTTCAAGACCCAGCGTCTGAAGTGGCTCAGGAAACACCTTCCTTAGTAATCCAGTCTAGGGTGCAATAGGTTTCTGACTTCAACAATTATGCATCTTTTTTGTTGCCCTATTTCTCCAGGGCACAGCCTATTTAGCGGATTTGCTTAGCTATCCGATAAGTTATTCAGAGGTGCTGGTCCTTTTCAGCACCTTGCATTTCACTTAGGGACATTTCATATGTTACAGAATTCCTCCACAGAAGCCACTTCCATGTAAGAGCTCTGGGTATATCATCATGTGGACCAATCACACTTCAGCTTTTGCAAAGGAAAAATGACATATGCAATTGTTATACATTACAATCTGCATGCAATTTTCATATTAATTCCTGCATAGAGGTGCCCTGTGTGTGTGTGTGTGTGTGTGTGTGTGTGTGTGTGTGTGTGTGTGTAGGGGGGATTGTATGGCTTGGATATGGACTAAGAATTGATGAGAAATTTGTTCAGTCTAAATGTTTATATGAACTTACCCAGTTTCCACCTCCCAAGGCTATATGTAAACCAGAGTGCACTTGCATAACAAAATCCATTCTTTACAAAAGTTTGTGATGCAATTCACAACTTCAAAAATGCATGTTTTTAAGAAATGTGTACTCTAAAATGCATGATATTGGGGTAAAATTGCTTGCAAAAATTCCATACACTTGGCAAAGGGGTATCAGCTAACATCGTCTTTTGCTTTCTGCCAGTGGGAGCATCCTGTGAGCAGAGTTCTTCTTTTGGGAGCTCTAGATCCATTCCAGGGAGTTTTAAGGTAGGTCTGCAGAATGAACAGATGTGAAAATTAACTAAAGCTGTCAACCAGAACTAAATTCCATCCACCACCACCACCACCACCCCGCAACAAGCTAAAATTTTAGGAGTCAGAAATGCCCCAATGGCACCTGGAGTGTGCTAGCTGCTTCCCCTTTCTCTGTCCTACTTTTGACTGAACCACCCCACCGCCCCAACCCAACCAAAAAGAAGAAGTATTTTAAAGATGACTTTTCATTCCAGCGTTGTTCAAAGCTGGCAGAAAACTTAGCTTTTTTGGATAACAATACTCCAGTCTTTCCCACTTAATAACAAGACCCACTGGAAACTGAACTGGACAGTGCTCAATTGAAAATTTCATTATGTCATTGAAAGCCAGATCACTTCCAACATGAAAGACCCTTGAACTTGTATATTTTTTGAAGTACTGATTAGTGTAGTACCATAAGGGAATATTCCCTTGAGTGTACTTACTAGTGTACAAACCAGTTAGAGGGTGTTACTGTTGTAGTGCTGTATCTCCCTGGATTCCAGTTTCCCCATCACCAGGTCGGTGTGGTGCTGGAGAAGTAAATTCATCAGAAGTTATGAGGTATGTCAGGATGCTGAGTCACTCAGCAAGAAGAGAAGCTCTGTTACGCAATAGTAACAGGAATCAAGGGTGACACTACATTTTCTGCCAGCTCCACTGCAGCCGTGATTATTGTCTTCTATGCCTGGCTAATACTTTCCTAATCATGCATGGCACTCTGGATGTCTCTGACATGACTCTGCATCGAGAAATCCTACTTTCTTGTGAAAAAATGCTGAATTCAGTGGCCCCATTGGTGGCCTCATGATAGGGATCTTTTTAAAAAAAAAAAAAACATTTACAGCCCAATCTATCTCTGAGGACTTCAAGGTGGCTTCTAACAAAATCAATAATCTAACAATTAAAAATATCCATCCAATTTAAAAACACAACATGAAAAAGCAGTCAAAATATTAATTTCCTTCATCAGCATAATAAATAATATACTAAATGCCTTCCTAAAAAAGGTATGTCTTTACCAGCTTCTGGTACAGAAAGCCATTCATGAGGAAGTTCTCTCTTGGAAGAGAGTTCCAAAGCCTCCATGCAGCTACCAAAACGGTCCTCTCTCTAGTCCTGTGTAGACATAACTCCGGGATTGTTAGGGCATTTAAGAGGGCCTCTGAAGGTTATCTCAATAGGCAGTAGACTCTGTCAAGCCTATCTGGAATGACATGGAAAGGAGAATTGGGTGTCATCTGTACATTGGCAACACTGAACCCCCAAACTCTGAATTACTTCCCTCCACTGGTTTATGCATCTGTTAAATTGCACAAGGGACCATAAAGAACCCTGAGGGTTTTATCCCTTGACCTCTTTCCAAGTAAAAAACATCAAGTAGGCTTTCCCCAGCACCACCTTCTGAAGCTGGCCGTCCAGAAAGAAATGAAACCACTGTGATGCCATGGTCCAAAGTTCTATTGCTGCAAGATGTTTCAGAAGAATTTCATGGTCAATGGCAATGAAAGCTGCTGAGAAGTCCAGCAGAATCGATGGGGATGCACTCCCCTGTCCAGTTCCTAGCATAGATCATCCACCAAGATGAACATTGTTGTTAAGAACATAAGATGAGCCATGCTGGATCAGACCATGGGTCCATCTAGTCCAGCACTCTGTTCACACAGTGGCCAACCAGCTTTCTACCAAGGACCACAAGCAGGTCACAGTGCAACAGCACCCTTCTACCCATATTCCCCAGCAACTGATGTATATAGGCTTACTTCCTGTAATGCTGGAGGTAGCACATAACCATCAGGACTGGGAGTCATTGACAGCCTTCTCCTTCAGGAAGGCTGGTTGTTATTGTCGAGTTGACCTATAGACAAAGATCTCAAAATTATATACATAATAAAAACAAGTACAAAAAAATCAGTGAAAAAATATGTAACAAAGCCATCTCAGTCCCAAAACCATTCCTAATGCCAAATTGGGCTGGCTCTAGATAATACGTTCCATCCAGAAAAAACTGGAACTGAGAAGCCACAACACACTGAAGCAACTATACTATACTTCTATATACTAACTATTTCTATACTAGAGGCTTTCAAGAGGCAGCTGGACAACCATTTGTCAGGGATGCTTTAGGGTGGATTCCTGCATTGAGCAGGGGGTTGGACTCGATGGCCTTGTAGGCCCCTTCCAACTCTGCTATTCTATGATTCTATGAACTTACCCCAAAATAGAATATTAGAGACTGTCCAGACATATTCCACTGTGGTTGGACTAAAGGAGACACACACACACACCCCAATAATAATCTTACCACAGCCTCTTACAAGGACGCAGGGATTGCTCCTTCCCAGAATAAAGCATTTACCATTCCCACCACCCACTCTGTGTGTTTACCTCTGGCTGCTCTTATGCCAGGATGGGCAAGGATTGTAGCTGAATTTGTGCATCTTCAGGCTGCACAAATTGAACATGCAATGTAACTCGACAAGCAAATGTCAAACATACCTATGATGATCCAGCTCTAACTGCAGAATCTCAGTCAGAACATATTTGGGTGACTTTATCCACAAAATGCCTCACTAACTGGTCACAGTGGTGTATCGATCGAGCAGTCCTCCCCCTCCATCTTGTGAGCCAAGATGTAGATGGCATCTAAGTAGCCGGAACAGCTCTGCTGGCTAGCTTTAAGCGGATGCAATGGTGGCAGAAAAGTAAGATTACTTTGCTGCTATCACAATCGCAGAGTAGACTCTAACATGAGCTCTAGCCTGTGTTTGATCACCTTTGTCATGGGTGTCTTCTACAGCACTGCCCTAGCCATCTTACCTTCAGTCTCGTTGCTAACAGCTCTTGAGTCCATAAAGGAGCTAACAACTATTATTATTATTATTATTTATTTATATAGCACCATCAATGTACATGGTGCTGTACAGATTACACAGTAAATAGCAAGACCCTGCCGCATAGGCTTACAAACTTTACATTCAGGGAGAGGCCGTTCCAGAGCAATTGTGTCAACTTGCCCAGGCCATTTTCCCATTTCAAAGGTCAACCAAGATTCTAAGAGGATTGCCAACTTGTTTAACAGGAAAATCCCTGAGAGTCATCAGAAGACCACTTGGATTCATCAGTCTTTGGGGGCTGGCTATCCTCATCCTATAAGTCTCTTACCAGAATTTATCCCCAGGACTTGTTTTCACTGCTGGGGCTTAGAGATGAAGTAATTGTTGGAGAATATGTTTTGTCTAACTACACTTGAAACACCATAGATTGTGTATGTAGAATCATCATCATTTCCATCATATAAACTGAAGGAGAAAAAAAGGGAGAGAGTTATACAAAGGTTTCAAGAAAAGCAGACCAAATACCCATATATTTATCTTCTTGCAAAGAATAACACTCATTCAAAAGTTGACAATGTTATTAGGTCCTCAATCCATTGCATTATAGGAGGTGTAGATTTGTCCTTCCAATGTGATAATATAAATCTTTTGGCTGTCATAAGGGCTCTGAAGATCCATCTGTGCTGACCATGCGTTAACTTTCAAGAAGCTGGTAGGTAATTTAGAAGGACCATGCATGTTCTTCCATATTATAGATTGTTTCAGTACAAAGTTCATCCTTATTATAACCTCCTCCCAAAAGGGTGCAACTACTGGGCATTGCCAAAATATATGACTTAAAGAAGCATTAGATGTATTGCATCTCCAGCAATTATGCAAGTTAGACAAACCCTTCTTGAAAAGATGTTGTGGTGTCCAATAAACCCAAAACAAAACTTTTTGCTGAATAAGACGTAGCCTAAGATCCATAGAAGCTTCAGAAACAGATGCTAAAGCAACTGTCCATTGGTTAGGCAAAATAGGACACTCCAATTCCCTATTCCAATCTAGTCTTAAACTGTGGGTATCATATTTACTTGCTGCTATTAGATATTTGTATATGTGAGTTGTGGATCTATGTATCAGTTCAGCTGCTGAAAGTGTTTCTAACAATGCTGAAGGCTCTGAAGCTGTAAAAGCAGCTGGGCCAAACTTAGATTCCAGCAAATGCTGCAATTGCAAGTATTGCCATTGAGCCATAGCAGGCAGATTGTATTTAACACACAAATCTGAAAAGGACAAAAACACGTCATCTGGGCCTATTAATTGATCCAAAGTAAAAATCATCTTATCTGTCCATGTCCTCCACAGAAATGTTTTCTTTCCATTTTTTAAATCTGGATCAAACTGTAATTGACGTGATATTATATGCCATGTCTCTCTAGCAGCCAAAATTGTAGGAGGAGGGTTACTTAATTTAATATAGCGAGGTTTGGGAAGAGGTTCTAACCATAAGGCTTCCAGGACTGACTGTGGTGGCATTTCTGGGGGAACAGAAGATAACCAGAACTTAATACAAGACACTAAGTAGGCCCGATGGTACAAAGCTAGGTCTGGAAAACCAAACCCAACTTCTTTAACTGGAAGCTGCATCCGCTTCAGAGATATACGAGGTGGAGACAAACCCCCTCCAAAATTTACAAAACAAAGCATTAAATTGTTGAAAATATTTGCCAGGTATAAGTAAAGGAATTCCATGCATAACATAAAGAATTCGAGGTATAACATTCATCTTAAGTGTTACCCCACAAGCTCAACTTTAATGGTGCCCATCTATCTATATCTCGTGTAATCTCACTAGTCAGTTTATTTAAGTTTATTCTGATCAATTGAGATACATCTCTTGGAATAAGTAGGCAAAAGTGAAACCCAAACCAGCACCCCAGCTCCCTACGTGCATTAATAATTTAGTGGCTTTTCTACCACTTATTTTCCTTTTCATACAGTGGTTTTAACTAATGGCTGTTGCTTATTCCAAAGCTAATGATAAATGAGATTTTGTTGAGCTTGTGCAAAGTACTCTTCCCTCACTGCTGAGGGAAGAAACTAGTATCTACAAACCAGCTGCTCCCATGGGATGAAGAGACTGGGCTTCCAGGCCAAAATGAAGCACTGGGAAGGAAGAGGCTTTGGGTGGTTTAAAGACTGAGCAGAAACAACTATGAGATCATTTTAAAAAGAACTGTGGTACCTGCGCTCAAGTCAGCTTAAATCTCCTGGCCCTTAATATGAGACATTTCTACACAAGGCTGTTAATTTGCTGCATTTACTTTCAGTTTTGTCACAGAATTGAGATCCGTTCACTACAAGGGGGGCATTTCCTTTCCTGCTTTTCCAGTACATGACCTCTAGGTGGTATGGCCAAATAGCACAAATACATAAGAGGGAATTGCCCTTTCTTTCACCATAATACCCAATTTTCCATGCACTAAAAAAAACCCTCACGGAAAGTTTGCAAACAGAAGTGAAACTGGAGGATCATGACATCATCTAAACACACACACATAAACAACCATGATGAGCACATGACAAATGCCTCTTGAAAAAAAAAATGTAACAATGAGCTGTGTTAATTTGCAATGAAGGAAAAGTGATCTCCATGTGCTCAGGTATACCTTAATCTTTACTGTCAGTTCACATCTTCTAAGTTTGCAACCTCCTGTTGGAAACAAATTCCAGAACTGAGTTCAAATTAAGCCCAGGAAGTAGCCCTTCAGCACAGGTTACCCACCAGGTAGGTCTCCAGCACAAGAGATCACTATCAGTAGTGATCACCCTGCCTCATTCTATCGCATCAGTACCTTCTGAGAGGCAAAGAGGCCCTCTCCTCTCCTATGGGAGAGGCTGTTTGCCTTCAGGCTGTCCTTGCACTTCAAACAGATCAACTTCTGTTCAGTTTTGTGGTTTGATCACTCAAACAGCATCAGGAACCGTATAAAGAGAGGGAACCTGTTTTTCTTCTGCCTTTGGGCTTCTGGCATCCTCTCCAGGAGACAGAGAAAGCGAGAGAAGCAAGTGGGCATACAGAAATCCAAATAGATTAGGGCAGTAGTTCTTGAAGGAATCTTTTCAAAATTGACCTGGGCACTAAGTAGATAAGACATTGGAGATCCTTGATCAGATCTTCTGTCTCTTTCAATTTTAACAAATAGCAACTGCAGGGAAGTTAATTTGGATTGGGACTGTGACTGGGAGAGGGAGAGGGAGGGGTCCATCTCTCCCCCAGCATCATATTCCCTGATGATAACTGCACCATGCCCTTCCCCGAGCTGCAATTTTCTTCACTACATTTTCCTAATGGATAACTAGCATCTGGAGGGGGGGCCGCTATTTTCTTTGAGAAAGTGTGTGTGGATGAATTTGTTCACATTTATTCACATCTGTTTTGGACCTGTAAATCCCATCAACAGCACTGGCTTCCACTGCCCTTGGGATCAATGTCTCTGATTATTATGGTGCTGCACTGTTCCTCATTTAGTTATACATGGTTTGTGGGGTGGGGGTCAAGAGAGGAAAAGGAAATGCAGAAATTACACTCAGTGATACTTATCTTATTAATAGTGGCCATTCACAAAACAGTTGCTGGGTGATCACATGCATCCTTGCATAGGTGAACTGATTAACACCTGTAGTACAGTCAAACAAACACCATTGTCCCTGTTCAAGGCAGAGCTGGACCTTTTGATGAATTGTAGTTCAGCTGTTTCACATTGCGATCTGTCTCTAAAGTTCCTTTGTCCAAGAACAGCCACCATTTTACCTGGAAGCTCATGTCCTTATTCATGATGCTTTAAAAAAAAAACACCACCCCATTGGCCACTGGTGCCCTCCACCCACCCACCCACCATCCCATGGTAGTGCCCCATCTAATCCATCTACCTCTGCTTATTCAATATTCCACTTCCACCCATGGTTTTTTCAAGATCATTATCACCCTTATATTCCTCAATCCTGAAAAATATCCGCTTTGAGCTACTAGGACTGCGAGATGAATGGATTGTATACATGGTTATTAAGCATGTGCTTGCCAGTTTACCTATAAAGCAGGGGGTCTACTTTTTATATCATAATGAACATGTGAGGAAAGGGAATGAAACCCACTTCTCCCCCACCTAAACTCACTGCATTCAGCTGCTTGACCTGTTCCCCCCTGACTGGACTACTTCTGTATTGGCGCTGGACTGGAGGGGGGAAAGCTTAAAGCAACTGAGTGTGGCAAGGTGGGGGAGGGCACAGAACAAGTTTTGCTCCCCTTCCCTGTGTGCTCATTTTGATATTAAAAATAGATCCCAGAGCCAGCCCAAGGAATTTTGCTGCCTGGGTTGGAGCAGCAAATGAGCCCCCACCCAACAAGATACAGGACAGGTTATTTTGGCACCAGACGCAGAAAATCCCACAAATGCCCCTCTTGCTTTCTGGCTGTAAATATGCAATAATTATACATTAAATAACCAGCTATTTCCTGCCTCATCGTGACACCCCAAATCAGTTGCTTGAGGCAACCTCCACCCTCTGCCTCGCCTTAGGAGACTCTCTCAACCCAGCTTTATAGGTAAAAAGCAAATGCCTGCAAAATGAAGCCACATATATCTGGGGCTTATCTTGATGAAGGTTTTGCCCCGGAATGGATTCACAGTAACATCAGGTCATCTATATGACGCAGCCGTTGTTGCGAAGCCATCCAGGGGCAAAACCCAGAAACTCCACTGAGAAAAAGTCGGGCACTTACCCTGACTTTTGTTCAGTGGAGGCGTGTCACAGCTGATGGCGCCTCCTGATTGGTCACCATCAGCTATGACAGGGAAGGGGGCAGACCTCCAGGAGAGCCCCGTGCCCTGTGGTAATTTTTAAAAAAAACGGGAGGGGGGAGAGAAGAGGAATGGGGCCCATTCCTTCCCCCCCCCAATTTTTTAAAAAAATTATCTGTAAAAAATAAAAATAAAATTTAAAAACGGGTGGGGAGGAACAGGCAGCCAGAGGGAGGAGAGGTGGTGAGGGCGCCCTGCATTCCTCTCCTCCTTTGGCTGCCTTGGTCCTCCTCAGGCCCTCCTGGTGCTCCAAGCCTGGCGGAAACTTCGCACTTGCGTTCCTTCTCTTGCAGATGCTCAGAAGGAACGCAAGTGTGGGAGCCGGGGGGGGGCCTCATGGCGCCTCATGGAAGCTATTGTTTATTCATGTGTTTATTTGAGGGAAGTATTTAGAATAAATGGGGTCTGAGCTTTTTCTTTTTTATTATTAATCAATTTTTATTATGTTTCAACAAAACTAAAAAACAAAAAAATGCAAGTGTAGCTTCATACTTTAAAGGCCTCCGTTTCAAATATTACAACATTCTAAAAAGAAAAAGAAAGCTACACATAAAACTTCAGTAAAGCCAGATTACATATCTAAATGGGTTGTGAACTTTTTCTTATTCTAGTTAAGAGTTTCTGATGCTCTTCATAGACCATAAAATAAACTTGGGCTTGGTAAAGGTTTTCAGTGATTTTCCATTCCTTTCATTGAAGCTCCACCTTGAACTATGACGGACTAGACGTTCTCTCTGCCATTCTTCCACTCTTGCAAAGCCCTTGCCAAATCTACACCAAGCAGGATATGACACTTTGAAAACTGTATACAAGGTGTGTTCTGGGCCCCAACAGTTGTCACTGCTGTTATAAATCGTTTTAAAACAGTAGTGTAGATCCTGCCAGAGTGTCAGATTTACTGCTCAAAGAGACCCAGGGTGCTAGCTTTGCCAGAAACCTGCAGCTACAGACAAGTTAAGAGTGGAAGCAATGACTGCATTCTTTGAACAGGGAGTTTTCTTCCACTGTTGAAGGCTGCTCTTTGCCAAGAGTAGTAGAAAGGATCCTGAGGAGAAGCAATGCTGACATGCAGGGCAGAACACATGGCCTCTCCCAAAGCAACAGTCCTGCACGTATCCTGGTTGGCTGAATATTTTCTTCCCTTAACCTACCTGGTGACACTGTTTGCGAATAAACATTGAGACCAGATGAGACCAAAAAAGGCATACCTAAGGGAGTAATCTGTGTAAGAAGTGGGTGGGTATCAGCAAGCGTGAAATTCCAGCAAAGCGTTTTATTCTCAGGAATTGTGACAATCAGCAAAATGTAATAGAAATCCCAGAGAAACACAATCTACTATTGTTATGACAGGCAATACTTTTATTTGGACCACGTAATGCTTAAAGGGCAGGATGTTAGTGAAGGGCAGTGTTCTTCCCTGCAAGGCCAAAGAGCCATTGCCGGCTCCCAGTCACCTCAAGTGCAACTCTCTGCCTCTCTCCCTCTGCCTCTCTCCCTCTGCCTCTCTCTCTCTCTCTTTGTAGCAGCTGCTCCCTCTCAGCAAGGGCTCTCTAGCTTCCTTTGCCATGCTGTTGGCTTTAGCAGTGGGCAGCCGGCTGCTGTGACCTGCACTGAGGGAGGAGGCTTCAAGGGTAGGGTGACCCTATGAAAAGGAGGACAGGGCTCCTGTATCTTTAACAGTTGCATAGAAAAGGGAGTTTCAGCAGGTGTCATTTGTACACATGGAGAACCTAGTGGAATTTCCTCTTCATCACCACAGTTAAAGCTGCAGGTGCCCTGCCCTCTTTTAAATCTGGTCACTCTAGTGTAGCTCCTGCAACTTTAACTGTGGTGATGAAGAGGGAATTTCACCAGGCTCTCCATATATACCAATGACACCTGCTGAAACTCCCTTTTCTATACAACTGTTAAAGATACAGGAGCCCTGTCCTCCTTTTCATATGGTCACCCTACTCAAGGGTGGAGAGCCAGGAGACCTGCTGCTCATCAGGTGTAAGTTGGTAACCGTAGTGGGTTGAGAATAATGCAGGAGCAATCAGCCAATTAGCTGTGGGGAGGGGGAGGGGGAGAGAGGGTGACCATATGGAAAGGAAGACAGGGCTCCTGCATCTTTAACAATTGTGGAGAAAAAGGAAATTCAGCAGGTGTCATTTGTATATATGGAGAACCTGGTGAAATCCCCACTTCATCACAACAGTTACAGCTGCAGGAGCTATACAAGAGTGACCAGATACAAAAGAGGGCAGGGCTCCTGCAGCTTTAATTGTTGTGATGAAGAGGGAATTTTACCAGTGACCCTGGCTGAAATTCCCCTTTCAGTACAACTGTTAAAGATACAGGAGCCCTGTCCTCCTTTCCATATGGCCACCCTAGGGGAGGAGTCCACGAGGCAAAGGGCAGTGTGACGGGCCAGCTGTAGAAGCACATTGTGCAGGTGCTGGAGGTGGTAGGAAATAAGTGTGAGGGTGGGAGAGAGAACAGCATGAATCTGCTCTGGGAGAACTTGCAGCACTGAGTAAAGCAAAGCATTTGTTCAGTGACAAGAAAACGATCCATCCCAATCCAAAGGCCAAGTGAGCCAACAGGAATTTGACTGTCTGGTGCCTTGGGGACTGATTGACGAAGCCTTGCTTGGGCAACATGGGGTGGGGAGAGAGGCCCCAAATAGAGAGAGCCAGTGCACGGCATTGCTGATTGACTAGGAGAGGAGAAAAGCCCCCCACAGTTCGAGTGGCTCCTGTTCGAAAATAGTGAAGATTGCTGGCGTAGAGCTTTAGACAAGTCAAGATTTACATAAGCTTCTGAGTCACACACAACTGTTCAGTGCTAGTTGATTCATTAATGGTACTTTCCTATTCATTTGTGAAACTTTCCTATTCATTTGTGAAACGCCTCCTCCCATATGTACCTACCCGGACCTTAAGATCATCTACAGGGGCCCTTCTCCGTGAGCCCCTGCCAAAGGAAGTGAGGCAGGTGGCTACTAGGAGGAGGGCTTTCTCCGCTGTGGCACCCCGGTTGTGGAATGAGCTCCCCAGAGAGGTCCGCCTGGCGCCTACACTGTACTCCTTTCGTCGCCAGCTGAAGACCTTTTTATTCACTCAGTATTTTAACACTTAATTTTAACTTAAATTTAAATTATACTGTTTTAACTCTGTATTTTAACCTTATATCAATTTTGCTGCGTGGTTTTATCCTGGTTGTGCTTTTTATATTGTATTTTGTATTTGTATTTTTAACTTGTTGGTTGTTTTATGATGATTTTAATTTTTGTGAACCGCCCAGAGAGCTTCGGCTATTGGGCGGTATAAAAATGTAATAAATAAATAAATAAATAAATAAACCAATGTAGTTACAATTTTAACTGCACTAAAAATTATAGCGGAAGCCCATCAGACAGAGCTGAGAGCAAACAAAAGTAGCCAGTGCTTTGATATGTCATAGAATATTTCCTGGTCCCTCCTCCCAAATTTCAGTGGGGATTTTATTCAGGATATCATATGGGCAGAACCTGTTTTCAGTACTACAGTTCAGTCCCCAAACATGAGAATAGAGCTCAGGGTCCCCCCTGAGCATACATAGAGTGTATGTCCTTACTTGATAAATAACAGTCGACTTTATGTGCACATGGAATTGGGGATAGCATTTCCAGCAACTGTGACTTCCGTACAACTTTGAGCACTTGCATCTCTGGGTGGGTGGGTGTGTCCCCCCACCACATTTACACTCTGTTTACCTTGCATTAGCTTGCTGGGCAGGCAGGCATCAGTGCTCATTGGCAAATGTGAAATTACCTGTGCCTCCTGCCCTTACAAAGTCACTTTGGTGAGTTAGGACAGAGCCAACTGCCTCCTTCATTCTTCCTACCTCTTATCGTGGAATAGAAACAGTTTGACCTTAGGGTAAAGGAAATTAATCTCAGCCACAGTTGCTGTGTATTTTGTGTAAATAGCTCCATCAGGCACTTAAACAAACTGGGAAAAGCTTACCAGGAAGACAAAAACCTCTTGTTGTCTGCCATCATGCCAAAAGGCCCGCCGCCGTTCTAGTTCATAAAATGCCAGGAATGAGCTCCTGTCCTATGAGGATTGCCACCCATTTTTTTTGTTTGGAGCTAGCAATGACTGTAGGCCACAAGAAGGGCTGGCAAACACCTGGAACTTGGAGCTTCTGGGAAATGATCAGCACCTGCTACCCCACAACACCTTTGATGCTCTTAAAGCTGATTATGAGTGAACTGGGCACCTTGGTGTATATTGGTTACATGTGCATCATTCCTTTCCATGCTAAATGACCCTGGTGGTAAGTTAAAGTAACACTAGGTAGCACAGACTGATAGGGCTTGATTTGTTTTCCTTAATCATCGTTAAGTATGATGTCTGAATATCTAAACCACAGTTAAAGATTAACTGTAAACTAGGATGTGAAACCATGGATGGAAATAGGTTTCTGAACCAAGGATTCTTTAAACCATGGGAAAGTGTTAGATCTGCATTGGCAGGATGTATCTGTATTTCCCTGCTTTCCCAGCCTCTCTGCTTGCAAAGCTGGCCCAAGACCTTGTTTAGTAAGCAAAACCAAGGTTTCACTATGTATACCTTGGATCTTAACCAGGATTAAGGGAACAAATCACGGCTAGTGTCTGCATTAGGACTATTACTAGTTGGCTCTTCTCAAATGTTTTTCAAAGGATTTGCCCCTCAACCCCCATGTAAGACTCAGTCGGTGCTTAATTTTCCAGATAAAAAGTGCTGGTGATCAAGTGTACTTGGACGTCACAGCCCTTGATCTAAAAGGATGCTGTCCCAGGTAGTCTTGGTTCACTGGTTTTCATCATTCGTGAGGGGCAGGTCCTCGCCTTATTTAGTAGTACTCCATGTCTTTCAGGCCTGAGCCCTGACATTGAAAACAAATTCCTGTGTTCCGTGATAATATCAGCAACAAGGAAAACATGACTATGACATGCAAGCAAATGATTCCATCTCTCAACAAAGGAGGAAGCTTGTCAGGGCTTGGTTTGGGGAACCTACAGCCATTATACTCTGGCTGGCAGCTGCGGGATGGAGCGTGAACAAGGGCTACCCACAGGCAAGCGTCACAACCTCCTGCAAGGCATTGTCCAAGTGGACAATGTCCATGAAAGCTTAGGCCACAATAAATGTGTTACTCTTTAAAGTGCCACAAGACTCTTTGTTGTTTCATCTAGATAGAGTTACTTGTTCTCCCATTCCACACTTTTCACAGCCGTCCTACAAATTGAAGAACTGGGAGCAGCAGTGATGGGGGAAAAACTTTGGATTAAAAGGATAAGGAATTTATCAGGAGAAAGGCAGGAACAGGATCCACCAAAGACAAGCTTTTGATATTACTTGGCACTGTGGAGTTGTACATAGGAAAACTTCTGGACTATTTTTACAATGAAAATATGTTTCCTATTTCTATGTAGTTATTCTCTCTCTCTCCCCCCCTCCCTCTCCCCCTTTTCTCTCCTTCTCTATGCCAGACGAATTCAGACTTTTTCTTCTCACTTTTTAAACCCTCCCACATCTTTGATGTTCTTCTGACCAGCCAAATCCCCCTGCCCCTGCCCCCTTCCAAAGCTTGAGTGCAGCTCTCCAGCTGAGGAGGGCTGGCCAGTTCCCAGAAAGAGGTGGACTGTTATGTTCTCTTGTCTTCTTATGCTCCATAATTTTACTAAGGTTGCTTGTTGGAGCGGTACATTGTTGAGCTGGAAATGAGAGCCAAGTGTCTATGATCAAACTAGACTTGACATCATTCACACAATTAGAAATTGCCTGAATGCCCCCCCCGCCCCGCCTGCCACCCGCACACACTACATAGCAGGTGCAGGACCCTAATCTGGATGGGGACCTTGATGGGGTGGGGGGGGTAGTAAAGGGATCCAAGGAGGCTTTAACCCTTTGCTTCCTGCTGCAGTGCCAATTTGGATTTCAAGATTGAAGACCCTGCACCTGCTATTTGCGCTGGAAGGACAGCTCCAGTTTCACCAATGAAATCTCTTCTTCCTGTGCAAATAGGCATGGGGGAGGGGCGGAAATCTTGATCAGGTCTGCAACAGGGAGCAAAGTGTTAGATTTCCCCCCCAAGGTTTCCCTTTCCCACTAGGGTTCCAATCTGGATTAGGGATCCCACCCCTACTATTTACCTTCAAAAAGTATTCACGCAATTCCTAGTTGCATGAATGGCATTACGTCTAGTCTGGTCCATTTCCCCTCTTATTTATCTCCTACTAAGCTGCTAATCAGCTTCTCTGCTTTCTGAGAGCCTGGACTTCGGAGTCTAACCCATTCAGATGCTGGAAGGAATTCTAGTCTTCTTCCTCAACACAGCAGGCTCTCCAGCTCCACGAGCTAGATCAACAAAATGCAATCCCAAATGCAGTGTGCCACTGAAGTGCACTGCAGAGAAGCCAGCGAGAACAGAGTGGCCCTGAACTGGTAGAACTGGGGAAGAGATGGTCCCAAAGCTGGTTCCAGAAGGTAGTAATTTATTTTATGAAGAATGTCTAGTGTGGTCCTTCATGGGTCTTACTCAGGGATACCAAAACAAACAGCATGTGCTTAAAAATGTATATTAAAACAAATGCAAAGTGCTAAAATGCATAACAAATGCCTGAAGAATACAAAGCATTAATGTCATATTGCACAAACGATTTAAAACATTTAAGTGAACAACATTCATATAATTAATAACACCCATATTTCAGAACCCTGGAAGGATGAATAATTATGAGCAATTGTTATAAAATATACAGCATGCCAGTTATATCAATGCAAACTGGAGAGGAAGGTCTATGGGTCAAAATGCATTAATTTTTTAAAAAATAATGAATTACTATCTTCTTGCACTAGCTAGAGACCCACTTCTTCCTTTGCACTACAGAGCAAGTAGGCACAAATAACTCAAGCAAGCGAGCCAAACCACATGCCACAGAGGATGGCTAAAAACAACTATCCATGTTGGGAAAGAATTTCCTTCATGACTCAAAATTCCTGCTCCCAAGTATGATAACCCAGCAAAGGTTTTAGGAAATCTTGCTCATATTGGCATAGGATGAGATATTTTGCTGGTCAGAATTTTTCATCAGAAGAACTCCAATGGAAATACCTAATGGGAGACTTGCCAGTGAGATACTGTGGCAAGGCAGTTGTAAAGTTCCACCCTCCCTTCAAAGACCCTGGAGTGACGTTATGCAGCCCAGGCCATGCATATTTACTGGGAATTAAATCCCACAGTTTATTTATTTACAATATTTGCATACCGCTCTCCATTCAAAATTTTGGTGATAAAATACAATAAAAACAGAATAAAACACCTTAAAATAGATTTTTAAAAGCAAAATGAAAGGTGAACTATGAACCGTGGCTGGTCATTAAGGAAAGACTTCCTGGAACAATGATGTTTTCAGGAGGCTCCGAAAGGAAGTGGAACCACCAGGGTCATGCCCTCGGATGCCCTCGGATGACTGGGCAGGTTGGTGAGAATTCGGTGAGATCTACTCCCCCCAGGGTCCCAACTACTGTACATAGGGTCGCTGCCACTTATTGTTATCACCACTGAGCCTCCGTTTCCATATGCAAAAGAAAATGAATGACTCCCGTTCCAGGCAGACGATTCCTGACATGTGAGGCTAAAAGTGCAAAAGGATGGAGAGGTTCTTAGGTGTGTGCTGTCTGAAGAACTGTGCCATCATCACTGGAAATGCGAGAGCAGCAGGGTCTGTATATAAGGGAACTGCACTCTGCCCATGCTTAGAAACATGATCTCCTTTATTACTTCACATTTTTCACTATTGGGCATTGGCACTGAAAATAGATGTTGTAGCTCTGCGCTGAATTTGGACCTGGCAGGCTTGGGGGCAAGGCCCTGCTCGGTCTCGCAGTTCATTGGCTGGCCTCGTTGCCTCCCGTTGCACCCCACCCTGCATGACCCTGACCAACGGCTAATAAACCGAAGTAGGATGGGAAAGAATCGAGTCCCGAGACTGTAAAACGGGCTGGGAACAAATCCCGAGTAAATAAAAAGGCAGCACCTTGCCGCGGCCTCAGCAGAGCGCCCGGCGCTGCGCCGCATTCGGAACGGCTCCCGCCCCGACGGCTTTACGGGCTCCCGCCGCAGGCCATAGAAAGGGGGACGGATTCTCGCCCTGACGCCCACAACTCGCACAATTTGCCCCTGTCGACGTCATTCGCGCCGGCAGCCCTCCGCGCGGGGGTGGTGGCTTTGAGGCTTTCCCCCAGACGGCGCGCGGAGACCGAGAACTTCTCGCGTCAAGGTGCCGCCGGCGCCGCCACGACGCCGCCACGACGCCCGGAACTCTCCCGTCCCCCGCCGGACGCGCGCCCGCCCGCCCGCCACCCCGCTGCCCACTGAAAGGAAGGAAGAGAAGAGGCAGCGCGGGGGGCCCAGAGAAGCCCCCGGCCCGGGCCAGCCCGCGGAGGTGTGGGCGGAGGCCGGAGCTGCCAGGCGAGGGGAGGGGACAGCCGCCGCCGCCGCCGCCGCCGCCGCCTCGGGAGCCTGCTTGGAGGGGGCGGCGCCGCCTCGCCTCGCCGCGCCCGCTGCCGTCCCGTCGCTGGAGCGCCCGCAGCGCCTCAGTGCGGAGCGCCCGCGCGCCGCCCCGGCTGCCTCGGCTCGCTCGGCGGCCCGATGCTCATGCTGAGGGCGCCCGACTCGGGCCCCGGCGCCGGGGCGCTGCTGGGCCAGCCCGAGGGGGCGGACCCGGCCAGCTGCGGCGCGGAGGCGGAGGCGAGCCAGGCGGCGTGCGCTCGGGCGCGCCGACCCTCGGGCCGCCGCGGGGCCGCCTACAAGATCAGCCGGCGCAGCTCGGCCGAGCTGGGCCTGCGGGGCTTCGACGGCGGCGGCCCGGCGGCCCCCCCCGCGGCCGGGCCCCTGGGACTGGAGGCCATGGGGCCGGGCTGGGCTTTGGGCAGCGCGCCGGCGCCGCGCGCTGCTCCAGCGGCCGCGGGCTCCGCGGGCACCGCGGGCAGCGAAAGCCCCCCCGAGGCCGCCCCGTCGCCGCCGCTGCGGCTCGGGCCCGCCGCCGAGAGCCGCCACGATCGCGACCACCGGGAGCAGGAGGAGAACGAAGAGGCCGAGACCCGCGCCGTGGCCACGTCCCCCGACGGCCGCTTCCTCAAGTTCGACATCGAGATCGGCCGCGGCTCCTTCAAGACGGTGTACAAAGGGCTGGACACCGAGACCACCGTCGAGGTGGCTTGGTGCGAACTGCAGGTGGGTCGCGGCCGGGGGCCCCGCCGCCTGGCCCTCGGAGCAGGAGCCTCCCGGGAGAAGGGCGCAGGGGCCCCGCCAGGCTCAGGGGCTCCAGCCGGAGAACACGCTTCTGGGGGCACGGAGAGGCGTTCAGAAGAAAGAGTGCCTCTGAGCATACGTAGAGTGCATTGCCCTCAGTCACTGTAACCTCACATACTGGGAGTAAGAAGAGCTGTCGAGGCACAGGGAGTCTCTGAGCCCCAGTACCTCCTTTGTGGGAGTGAAACCCTGGAAGGGGATTAAACCCCTGAGGATAAGGTGGGGCACACGCCAGGCATCCCTGGGCTGCAGAGGGGCTTTGAGGGGGGAGAGCGGAGTAGAGGTGCGAAAGAGCCCTGGTGAGTAGCCCTGTGGGGAGACGGTTTCCCCAGGGGAAATGTTCCACAATCATTTTATGGACTTGAGTTTTAACTAAAGTTAGGCACGTTTACACGCTTCTTGGTGCAATTTTACTTATTTCTATTTATGAATTTCTCAAATTCAACACATTTGTTTTCAGTCGCTTCTCCTGAGTCTGATCCTTCAGGTTCTCTCATTTCTGTGCTCATAAGCAAATTCACATGATCAGAGAGAAGGTGCCCTTTGTGTGTGTGTGTGTTCCTTTTTAAAAGAAAAAGGGCACTGAACTGTGTTTAGAAGTAGCCACCGATTAATTCCTGCTTCATTCATTCTAACAAACATAATAACAAGATTGGGTCAACATAAAATGTTTGCAACAAGAACATGACAAGTTGATATGTGAGACCTGGAGGTTTGCAGGAGATACCGTGTGAGGCAGCCAGGAACCGCCTATCCCAGACCCCAGCAGCGAAGCGTTCTGGTGAGTCCTCCACACTGCGCAGTGAAGGTTCAGACAAGTTGCTGGCGTGGAACGGGGTGGGTGGGGGTGGGGTGGGGGGTGGCAGCGCGTGCGTCTGCTTGGCCGGATGTGGGGAAGAAGGGCAGGAGAGAGACCACAACGAGGCCGCCTGCCTTTCTGACTTCTGCATCCCTGACGGAACTGTGAACCTGTCTCCCGCAGGGGTGTTTTGCTCTTGGGATGCAGCTGTCTCTTTTACTGTGTAATCTGTACAGCACCATGTACATTGATGGTGCTATATAAATAAATAAATAAATAAATAATAATAATAATAATAATAATAATAATAATAATCTTTGTGCTCTTCTTCTTCTTCTTCTTCTTCTGGGCTGTCCCGCAAGTATTACATAATATATATGGTCTTGTTTTCATGTTTTGATTGGTATTGGTTATTGTAAGCCACCCTCTGAGGGTAAACACTAACAGTGTGGTATTGAATCTGATACATAGATAAAGTGGTACAGAAAGGAGCCATATTTTCCTGCTCCCTCCAGATATGATGAAGAGGTAGGAGAGGGATGTCGTCAAAGTCATAGGGATCCAGAAATCTGCTGCTGTCTGTGGCATGGGGATAAGGTTGGTTACTCTGTGGTAAGGGAATGTACTCTGTACATGCTCTGAGGAACACCCCATAGCCACAGTTTTCAGGACTGAGCCCAGTTTGAACACAGGTTCCAAGGCTGTTGTGGCACAAATGGACTCCTCTTTGAGACCAGTCAGGTTGTGGCCTTTCTCTGCAGGATGTTTCCCGATTAAGGGTGTTTCTTGCCCGTGGATTGGCACCGTTGGGCAGCATGAAGAGGCAGCCAGCCTCCCTGCTTTGCTACTACAGCACAGCTAGTTCCTCTAGGACTTGGCACTGGCCTGGAATGGAGAGGGAAAGTACCAGGCTGGCAGCTACTTTTCTGCTGGCTCTGTTCACCAGTGGCATTAAATTCACCAGAGGTCCATGTGACTTGCTTGGCGCAGGGAGAACGGTCATGTGCTGCAAAGGTGTGTAAGGCAGGCACATTTCCATCTCCCTCAGCACTTGGGGAGATGCTTGTGCCGTCTTAGTTGCAACAGGTGTGAAGCAGGGTGGTGGGCAAAAACCTTCAGTTTCAGAAAAAGAATCGATAAGAGAATGAAACTTTTTCTCTGAGAAGAAGGAGTAAAAAAAACCTGTTAGAGACAGACTCAAAGCTAGAGAAATCCCAGGTTCTTGCTTGCCCAGACACTAGTCATTTTTATTTATTTGTTTCAACTCTGAATAGGGCTAAAGTCTAAGAATTTTTTTTTAAAAAAATCACCCTTTTTTAAAGCACTGTTTTCTTTGGTTTGGTGTTCTGTAATCTTTGAAAGCTTGTGTACTTGTACACCAACCTAAGTTATTTGAACAGAATTTTTTTTAAATGTACCATATTTCTTCGATTCTAAGACACACTTTTTCCCCCATATAAACATCTCTAAAAATGGGGTGCATCTTAGAATCGCGGGTGCGATTATTATTCTTAGAATCAAAGCTTTTTTTCTGTTGGTGGTACGGAAATTAGTGTGCGCCTTACAATTGAAGAAACACGGTAATTTATATGTCCTGGGCAGGATCTACACTACTGCTTTAAAGCGCTTTATAACAGTTATAAAGCGCTTTAACTGCTTTAAAGCGCTATAAAACTGTTATAAAGCGCTTTAAAGCAGTAATGTAGATCCGGAACAATTGAACTAAACATTGTGTCTTCCATCCTGCAGGTTTTCAGAGTACTTTTAAAGAACAAAACATTATTTAAATAAGCCTTCCCCAGCCTGGTGCCCCCCAGGTGCATTGGACTATATTTCCCAGCCAGGATTCTGGCATGATGGAAGTTGTAGTACAACACATCTAGAGAAGACCGTGTTGGGGAAGGCTGATGAAAATAATATTTTGTTCTTTAAAACACGCTGCTCTCAAGTAATTCATATTTATTAAATATTATAATTAGTTAGAGGCGTGTGGCTAAAGATCAGGCTGGCGAGCACAAACCAGGGCATTCAATTCCATTTTCCTCTCCACCCCACCCTCCACTTCTTGCCGCCTCCTTGACTCCCTAACATATTCTCCTAGACTCCACATTCATGCCTGCCTTATTCTTGATAACGGAACACGTTCTTCGGGCCTGAGAAGAGTTTCTCCTCAGCCCCACCCCTCCCTCTCACAGTTCCTTCTTTCTTTCTTCAGCTTCGTTCCATGCTCCCTCTTTCCTTCAGATTTCTGTCTCCGTCCTTTCTTTCCCCAGCTTCCCATTCCTCATCATGGGGGTCTGTCTTCACAGTGCAGGGTTGGCACCGTCTCCCTCCAAAACTCTGTAGATTCCCTCTCCCAGGGCGGCGTCAGGATTGAGGGAGTGTGGGGTTTCTAGGTGGCCATCCGGGCACCAGAGCCCCCCCCCCCCCTTCCTGGTGGAAGGCGACCAATCATATTCTATGATTCTATGAGCTGTACTAATGTCGCTCCAATTGAAAAAGTCAGAGCAAATCCCCAACTTTATCTGCAGTGGCTGCGAAGCTGCACCTGCGTTGTCTAACTGATGCAGTGCAGATCCGGAGCCACCACCGGGCTTTCCCCACATAAAGACATCCCCTTACTTAGCCAATCTGGGCACTGTGCCCATTTTCTTTCCACGTTCTAGGATTCTTCCCACTCCACTGCTCATTGTTCAGTCTTTCTGCCTGCCCAGGACCACTTCCCTGACCTTGTCTTAAAGAACAAAGGCTCTCTTGTTTCCAGGCCTTGTGTTAGGTTTGTCCCAAGCAAACTGACCTTTCCCTTCATTCACAGAAAATGTAGTATTTGTCTACATGGTTTTGCTGACATCGTTCCCTGCAGTAGGTAGACTGTTTCTGAACATTCCATTCCAAATAGCTCTATCAGTAGCACTGAGGACATGGGTGGGCAGCAAGCTTGCAGGTAGCAAGCAAAGGATAGCCAGTTTTTAGTCTATATGTGTGCATGTTTGAAAATCTGACAAGAGTATGGAATGAGTTTGTTCATTTTCAGCAAGTCTTTCTTTACTTGAAGTCGTGGTGAAAGGTCAAATGTGATAAGTGTGTGACTGAATCAAAATCAATGGGGCAAAATCTAGGCTTGCATTTTCAAAATATATTAGAAACTGTATATGTTTTATTGTTCGGCTTCCCAAGATGCTAGGGTTGATTGCAGTTCATGTGCAACTTCCCTTGAATTTACTGATATTGGTCACAATTGCACTGCTCATAGAATCATAGAATTTGGAGGGGCCATTTAGGCCATCGAGTCCAACCCCCAGCTCAGTTCAGGAACCCAGTTTAAAGGACCCCTGACTGATGGCTGCCCACTCTCCACTTGAATACCTCCAGCGACAGAGAACCCACCACCTCCCTAGGAAGTTGGCTCCATTGTCTGACCTCTGACTGTTAGGAAGCTTTTCCTGATGTTCAACCGAAATCTGCCTTCTTGTAATTTGAGCCTGTTATTCCTGGTCCTACAACCTTGGATGATAGAAAACAGGTTTCAGCCCTCTTCTGTGTAACAATCTTTAGGTTCTTGAAAAGTGCTGTCAACACCAACACCAGTCTTCTCTTCTCAAGGCTGGACATACCCAGTTCCTTCAGTCTTTCCTGTAGCACTTAGTTTCTAGTCTCCTGAACACTTCCCATGAAACTGTGCTTCTTTTGATGCAACCTAAAATTGCATTTGCCTTTTTTGTAGCCACATCACACTGCTGACTCATATTCATCTTGTGATCAACTCCAACTGCAAGGTCCTTTTCACATGTACTATTGCCAAGCCAGCTATCCCCCATCTTATACCTGTGTATTTGATTTCTCTTTTCTAAATAAAGAACTTTGCATTTGTCTCTATTAAATTTCATTCTGTTATTTTTTGCCTAGTTTTTTGCCTGTTATTTTTTGCCTAACTTAGCAAAGTATTTTTTACTTTTGTTTCTGTCGTCTAAAGCATTAGTTATCTCACCGTATTTTGAGTCATCTGCAAATATTATAAGTATCCCCCCACTTCTTTCTATAAACGTTGAAGAATACAGTGCCCAGGACTGAACCTTGCAGCAATCTACTCAATACGTGAGGCTTTTAATCTCCCACTTTAATGAGGCTTCTGCTTCCGGATTCTTTGTGACCACGTCATACTTGAATTCTTGATTATGAAGGAGACAAAAGTTGAGTGTAGCCATACACGTACTCTGGATTTTAGGAAAGCTGATTTTAATAAACTCAGAACTATGGTAAGTAAGGTCCCATGGCAAGGGAGCCTAATGAGAAAAGGAGTGCAGGATGGGTGGGAGTATTTAAAAAAGGAAATTTTAAAGGCACAGTTACAAACAATTCCAACAAGGAGAAAAGATAGAAGACAACAGAGGAAACCAATGTGGCTCCACAAAAAGCTTAGAGATGACCTGAAAACAAAAAGGGATACATATAGGAAGTGGAAGGAAGGCCAGGCTACAAAAGAAGAGTACAGACAAGTGGCGCAGAAGTGCCGAAATGGCGTCAGGAAGGCTAAAGCTGTGAATGAGCTGAGATTAGCGAGGGATGCTAAAAGCAACAAAAAGGCTTTCTTCAGATACGTGAGTAGTAAAAGACAGAGGAAAGAAATGGTGGTTCAACTGCTTAATGAGGATGGCAAATTGATAACAGACGACAAAGAAAAGGCTGAAGTGCTCAATTTCTACTTTGCCTCAGTCTTCTCCCAAAAGCGGGTCTATGACCCCCCTGGAAAAAGTGAAGCAGAAGTTGAGGGTGTAGGATTACAGTTTGAGATTGATAAACAAATGGTCAAAGAACACCTAGGCCACAGCTAGACCTAAGGTTTATCCTGGGATCATCCAGGGTTCGCCCCTGCCTGAGCACTAATTCCCTGTGTGTCACCTAGATGAACAGGTTTGACCCCTGGACGATCCAGGGATAAACCTTAGGTCTAACTATGGCCCTAATTTCCTTGAATGAGTTCAAATCTCCAGGGCTTGAAGAACTGCATCCTAGAGTAATGAAGGAGCTAGCGGAAGAACTCTCAGAACCTTTGTCTATCATCTTTGCAAAATCATGGAAGACGGGTGAGGTGCCGGACGACTGGAGGAGGGCTAACGTTGTCCCTATCTTCAAAAAGGGCAAAAAGGAAGAACCTGGGAACTATAGACCAGTCAGTCTGACATCCATCCCTGGGAAAATTCTGGAGCAGATTATAAAGAAGTCAATCTGTAAACACCTTGAAATCAATGTGGTGATCACTAGCAGCCAACATGGATTTGTCAAGAACAAGTCCTGTCAGACAAATTTGATCTCATTGTTTGATAAGGTAACCTCCCTTGTAGACCATGGGAACGCTGTGGACGTCATATATCTTGACTTCAGCAAAGCTTTTGACAAAGTACCACATGACATTCTGATTAACAAACTAGCTAAAAGTGAGCTAGATGGAACAACTATTAGGTGGATTCACAGTTGGCTACAGAATCGGACTCAAAGAGTACTTATCAATTGAACCTTCTCAAACTGGGGAGAGGCGATGAGTGGGGTGCCGCAGGGCTCAGTCCTGGGCCCAGTGCTCTTCAACATTTTTATTAATGATTTGGACGAGGAGGTGCAGGGAACGCTGATCAAATTTGCAGATGACACAAAATTGGGTGGGATAGCTAATACCCTGGAAGACAGAAACAAACTTCAAAGTGATCTTGATAGGCTGGAGTGCTGGGCTGAAAACAACAGGATGAAATTTAATAGGGATAAATGCCAAGTTCTACATTTAGGAAATAGAAACCAAATGCACAGTTACAAGATGGGGGAAACTTGGCTCAGCAATACTACAAAAGAGAAGAATCTTGGAATTGTTGTAGATTGCAAGCTGAATATGAGCCAACAGTGCGATATGGCTGCAAGAAAGGCCAATGCTATTTTGGGCTGCATTAATAGAAGTATAGCTTCCAAATCACGTGAGGTACTGGTTCCTCTCTATTCGGCCCTGGTTAGGCCTCATCTAGAGTACTGCATCCAGTTCTGGGCTCCACAATTCAAGAAGGACGCAGACAAGCTGGAGCGGGTTCAGAGGAGGGCAACCCAGATGATCAGGGGTCTGGAAACAAAGCCCTATGAAGAGAGACTGAAAGAACTGGGCATGTTTAGCCTGGAGAAGAGAAGATTGAGGGGAGACATGATAGCACTCTTCAAAGACTTAAAAGGTTGTCACACAGAGGAGGGCCAGGATCTCTTCTTGACCCTCCCAGAGTGCAGGACAAGGAATAATGGACTCAAGTTAAAGGAAGCCAGATTCCAGCTGGACATCAGGAAAAACTTCCTGACTGTTAGAGCAGTAAGACAATGGAATCAGTGACCTAGGGAGGTTGTGGCCTCTCCCACACTAGAGGCCTTCAAGATGCAGCTGGACAAGCATCTGTCGGGGATGCTTTAGGGTGGATTCCTGCATTGAGCAGGGGGTTGGACTCGATGGCCTTGTAGGCCCCTTCCAACTCTGCTATTCTATGATTCTATGATTAAGATCAGCCCCTTTACACAGCTTTTCCCCCCAGCTCCTCCCTGCTATAATAGTTGCAAACAACAGGAGAACCCCTAGGGGATGGCAACATCATGTAAATCACCCATAAACTACTGTTAGTGAGGAATCACAAGCACACAATAAATACCTTGTGTAGAAAGTTTGAACGCTTTCTTTCAGTTTGATGAGGAACCATTGAGAAACACTCCTTCAGTTCGCTACTCCAGCCAACTGTGGATCCACCTAGTAGCAGTGCCATCCAGCCCACAGGTAACTAGCTTGCTGATCAGCATATCATGGGGCACTTGGTCAGATGCCCCAGTAAAGATATAATATGTCTACAGCATTTCCATGATCTCACCAATCAAAAAATGAAACCAAATCAGTCTGGCAGGAGTTGTTCTTGAGAAATCCATGCTGGCTTGACAAAGCCATGATCACTGCATTAGTGTCAAGGTGCCTACAGATCAAGTGCTTTATAATCTGTTCAAGAATCTTCCCACTTACTGATTCACCAGATCTCCGTTTTTGCCCTTTTTGAAGGTAAGGGTAACATTTGCCCTTCTTCAGTCCTCCTGTACTTCACCCATTCTCCAGGATTTCTCAAAGCTAATCGAGAGAGGTTCCGAGAACCTCCCCACTAGTTCCTTCAACATCCTGGGATGCCATTGATCTAATTCTCAGGACTTGGATTGATTTGAGGTGCTTAGATATGCCCTGATTATCTTGCTGTCAACCTCAAGCTGTGCTCCCACCCCTTCAGCCTGTTTGTCACATATGCCAGATCCAGGACGCAGGTCATCTTTTGGGGGAAGCCCGAGCTAAAACAGGAGCTCAGCAGTTCCACCCTTCTTTTCCATCTGTGAGCACGTTGTCATCTTCACTGTGCAGTGGGCCTACCATTACTTTTGCACTCCTTTTACTTTTAACATATCTGTAGTTTCTGATCTGTAGTATCTCCGTTTTTAGGAGCTCCCAACCCTCTCAAATTCCTCTTCCTCTTAGGTCTTCCTGCCATGGAACCCTACTTATTAAAGACTAACAGATTTATTGTGGCATAAGGTTTAAAAACCTTGTACGCAAATTAGTACAAGCAAACTGCTGGTTGAATAGAATCGCTTACTGATAAACTCTAGTTCAGCAATTCCGTGGCGGAGTCTCCCTTTTAAGGGGGCCTGTTTTGTTGACAAACAACGACTTCCAGCTCAGCAGCGCTGTGCCCTGGGACAATGAAAGGTTCTCCCACCAGCTTCTGAACGTTGCCGTTTTTGATGTGGTCATTTATCCCTTTGCATAGAGACCGACCTGTTTGTCTTGTGTAGGCAGCAAAAGGACATGTAATGCCATAGAACTCATTGGAGGATGAATGAAACCATGATCATGTGACTCATGTCCAGAGAGAGAAGACAACTTTAGGATTCTGGTTGCTGCCCTTGCTCCTTGCCTCTCTACCCTCTGCTGTGTCCTCTTTCTGCCAAGCCCAAGAGTAAGAAATAGGTCCCTGCTGCCCCCCACCCCACCCCATCTGCCTCTGCCACTGCCATTTCTTGTTGTACTGCCCTAAAAGTGTGTGTGGCAATATTTGGTCTTTGCCTTCAGACAACCTGCATTGTTAACCAGCGGGGTTGCAACCATGCAGTTTGGGATCAGAGAGCAATGAGCTTTCCTCTGCATGTTGGAGCTGGGATTCACTACTGGCCAAAGTCCACCTCAACCCCCTGAGGCGTATGGTCTCAGGAGAGTCCAAGTCCTTATTTGCGAAAAGCGTCTGTTCTCCTGGAATTGCTGAGGTGCCCTAGCTGGGTAGAGGACAGGAACTGAGCGAAGGTAACAGTTTGGGGAGAGGGGTTGCCTGATTTCTGTGCTCATATGCTGGGGCTACTTGGTGCCTGCCTGCCTCCCATCCTGCCCTGGCTGCTCCAGGCCAGTTATCATTGTGCCTGAGGGAGGAGGGCCAGGATCTCTTCTCAATCCTCCCAGAGTGCAGGACACGGAATAACGGGCTCAAGTTACAGGAAGCCAGATTCCGGCTGGAAATCAGGAAAAACTTCCTGACTGTTAGAGCAGTATGACAATGGAACCAGTGACCTAGGGAGGTTGTGGGCTCTCCCACACTCGAGGCATTCAGGAGGCAGCTGGACAACCATCTGTTGGGGATGCTTTAGGGTGGATTCCTGCACTGAGCAGGGGGTTGGACTCGATGGCCTTGTAGGCCCCTTCCAACTCTGCTATTCTATGATTCTATGAAGCTTCTTCTCTCCATGACCGAGACTGGAATATTGAGAAAGCTCCTGGAGAAGCTGCTGCATTTGGGGCTGGCTTCTATTGCCTGCCCCCACCCCCACCCCAGGTATAGACAGGTAATGTTGGTCTCTGGGATTGGAGGCTGCTTTTGAAGGCAGCAGAAAGTAAGCTCTCTGCCTGGGAAGGCTTCAGGATGTGGGGGGATGGTAGCACACTGTCTTCTAAAGAAAGGAGAGGCATTCCTGCCTGCCTTCGATTGTGCCAGACCCCTGGTCTAGGGAGCCCAGAAGACTCTCTCCCAAGTGGGTGTAGCTCCACTGACGGCTCGGGCAGAGGAGGTCTTTGCTGGTTGCTACCTGACATTCTTTTCATGGGAAACGCCGGGGATTGAGGCTGAGACCTTTTGCATGCAAAGCAACTGCTGTGCCACTAACTGACAGGGAGATGAGGCTGGAGGCTGGGCGCCAGAGAAGCCTGTGGAAGTGCAGGGAAGGGGAGAGAGGAGCTCCCAGCGTTCGCTCAGGTCCCTCCCATGACGCCCTCTGCCTCCCGCGCTCCATCTGGCCTTCCTTGCGCAACAACAAAAAACCCCACCCTCATTGAGTCCACGGAATCGCTGCTCTCTCCTGCTGTGTGCGGGAGAAGCCGCGCCAGTAGAACAACGGACTCAATGGGCCTCGTGCTGCTTGTGTACTTCCTCTTTTGAAAGAGGAAGTGACTGAGGATGAAAACATGGGCGGAGAAGCGACGGTAGGGAGCGTGTGTGTCCGTCCGTCCCGTCCCGTCCCCCCCCAGCACCCTGTGATGGACATTAGAGAGAGAGAGAGCAGATCAAAACGCAGTTAACTGGCAGGACCAAGTTACATCCATCCCCACAGAGGGTCTGATTTGGCTGAGTTGTGATTAGTCGACCATTTATAGTGTATTTATTTAGTGGGTTAATGAAAGAATGAATGTATAGGCCACCCTCCAGTGCAAGATTCTCGGTATATCCAGGAGCTGGGAACTAGTGAAAAGCAATTGTATGGAAAGACTGAAGCTCCAAAGTTATAATTCCTGTGCCTCTTCCCCCATCTCTAGTGATGCTCTCCTATTTGCAGATGCTTTTTGGGACACCAACTAAAAATAAGGAACATTTATCAAGCTTTCCATAGTCTTTTTTTAAGCAGTACTTGCTCTGGGGCCAAGTCTCTTGCACAAACAGAGATTTTTTTTGGTCACTTGTCCTCTTTTTTAAAATAAATAAATAAATAGCTCTGCTCTGCCCTATTTTCCTTGCAGTTGTTCATTACGTTGCCTTTTAAAACATCTGTGGTTAGCGAACCACAAACCTGAGCTGTTGGTACCCAGCCTCCCTTTCCAAAAACTTCAACCTGGGTCTATTTCTAGTTTCTAGATGTGAGTTGTGAGTTTCAAGCAGCGTTTTTTGGATGGCCTTGTTTGGGGGATGGGGAGGACAGAGTGGGGGAAGAGGTGGTGAACACCGTCTGGAGCAGATAAATATTTACTGAAGATGAGTATTTTTCTACAAGTATTGAAGGGCAGAGGAGCTAGCAGAAGCTGGTTGCACCTTTGCAGCCCCAAGAGAAATCAAGACCCAGAGTTTGGGGATCAGCACCACCAGGGTTGGACAAATATTTCAAATTAATAAATGCAGGCATTAATACTTTAGGTGCTGCTCCCTTTGCAAAAGCGCTGAACTTATTCCTAGGTGCCAGTATAAAGGTTCTAGACAACCACTTTTTTCAGCCTTGCTGAAAAGCTATATGACTGTATAATGCATTTGATTGAGTGATTTCATTCCAGGGTATCAGGTGCTATGATCGGGTGACGGGTTAGAGGACCTTTTCTTATCTGGCACCATAACGTAAGGCTATTTAATTTAGAGTTTTAGATGGAATACCACAGAGGCTTGGCTGGGACAGATAACATTAAAATAGCAAAGAAAAATGTTTATTTCATTTACAGAATGCGCCCCTACTTATTTCATCTACATATATACCTACCCAAATACCTGCAAAATGGTCTGACTTAGGAAGAGCTACCAGTTTCCTTGACTTTGCAGTGGGATTATGGGGAGACAGGGTGGAAGCAGCAGCAGTGTATTATAAAAACAAAACCAAAGAAACCCTCCTCTCCCGATTTGGACTTGATGTGCGCGCTGAGCTGTTCTGGCTGCAGCTTCTTCTGGAGTTCTGCCTCAAGCTCAGCGATGGTATTGTCCCGACCATGATTGTGTGGATGAAGGTATAGGTGTGGTTAATTCTAAAATGAGTGGTTTTGGGTTTTGCCTACAATCTGTACCTTGTGACCTGGAAATCCTGCCCACCCCACACCAGGCTTTTGTAGGACTGGGGGAGATTCAGCACATGTGCAGAGGCAGTTTTGTATTTATTATTTCTTATCATCTAGCTTTCGTGATAGTCTCTGGGGTTGAGCCCTGGTGAATCTGGGCTAAAACATAACCCATTGATAAATCCATAATCCCATTTGTCCCCCTTTGAGTCTTTTTTGGCCCTCCTTGCAAAAGCTGCAACTGTACCTGGGCCTGCTAGAACCTGGCTGGGGTGGGGCCCGTATGTTTTCTCTCTGTGTGTGTATGTGTGTGCCTACATTGAACGTGTCATTCAAGGAAGGGAGTCTTTCTATTAGGCCTGGCGTTCTTCGTCCCGGCTAAGCTTGATTGATCTTTCTCCCTCCCCAGATATCACATTACCCAAGGTTGCAGCAAAGGTCTTGGAAGAGTGTCAGGCGAGGGTCAGCTCTCCAGGCAGCTGTTGTTTAAACCCAGTGCCCTTACTGAACTGGGGGCTCTGTTCTAGGGTCTGTGGGGACATCCTCTGGTCCCTAACTCTAGAAGGGATTTTGGATGCTTCCAGAGGAGGCTTTTATTGTGCAATCACCCTGCCTCCTTCCTAGAATTTATGAGGGATCCAGACATTGCTGCCTTCCAATTGTAATCCTCCCAATGCCTCTTCTGTCTTTTTTCTTTCCACCAAAAATTTGTTAAGGAGGGAAAGGAGGAATAGCTGCACAACGTCTTTGAATGGGTAGGAGCCGTCCATCTGGAAGTACCCTTAGCCTGTTGCTTGGCTTCCTGTCCTCAGAAGACATTGGGGAGTTTGCAAGGAAAAAGTATGGGAGAAGTGTGCCAAGGGGGTGGGGTCACCTGAAAGTTATTGTGGTCCTGAGGATGGAGAACTGGGATTAGTTCAGGTTCCGCTGTGCCATGAATGTTGTGACGTGGCCTTTCTCAAGTAATGTTTCACAGCCTTGCTTCTGCCACTTTGTAAAACAGAACTCAGAGGGTCTTTTGACACAGGACAGCTTTGAGAGCAAGGCAGACTAGATAAGGTAGAACGCTTTGCAAATTGGCATCTCTGTAGAAATGAGAAATAGCAACGCTGGTCACCACACTTCAAGTAGGATGCAGACAAGCTGCTGTTCAGAGGCAGGCAGCGAGGATGATCAGGGGTCTGGAAACAAAGCCCTATGAAGAGAGACTGAAAGAACTGGGCATGTTTAGCCTGGAGACATGAGAGCACTCTTCAAGGACTTGAAAGGTTGTCACAAAAAGGAGAGCCAGTATCTCTTCTCAGTCATTTCAGACACAACAACAACAACAACAACAACAATAATAAAATATTTATTTATTTCTTACCCGCCTCTCTCTCTGGATCGAGGTGGGGAACAACATAAAATACAAAAATACAATAAAATACATAAAACTGATTTAAAACATATAAAAGGGCTCAAGTTACCGGGAGCCAGATTTTGGCTGGACAACAGGAAAAATGTCCTGACTGTTAGAGTAGTACGACAATGGAACCAATTCCCCAGGGAGGTCGTGGGCTCTCCCATAGCTTCATTCCACCTCCACTTTTTTTCTGGTTCTCCCTCGGATTATCCCATTTCACTTATATAGCCTTTACATAGCGTCTGTGCGCTTGTAGGAACCAGGCCTCTTTACACCTTTGCTGTAGCATGTTGCTGTGATCGTTGTTGTTTTCGCCGTCGCCTCAACCCCTCTTCCCGTTGAGAAGCACATCCCCAGCCCCCATATCTCCTTTGCACCTCCTCCTGCAGTTTATTGCTTGTTGAAAGTTGGATAACTCCCCCTCCATGGCATAGGCTACTGCCGTTCCCTTCACCCTGCCTGGAGACTTTGTAGCATGCAATCAGTGGGATTTACTCTTGAGTAAGGGAACCAGGAAAGTCCGAATGCCGCCCCACCCCCCTGTCTCACTCTTGCTGATTACCACCCCCTGCTCCAAGTCCTTGCCTGTTTCAAAAGACATTTCCAGCTGGACTGAAAGGGAAGTAGGTAACAGACTGGACATTTGGGTGAAACTGACCAGCCTTGTCTAGGATCAAAATTGGGAGCGGACGGGAAGGGAGAGGTTGCTTCTAACTGCCCTGCATCCTACCAGCCCGGCCTGGAGCGTGTTGCTTTGAAGAGCGCTCCTATGGCCCTCCGCAGTGGTAAACTATAAACTTCAAGGGTTTAAGAGAGGGAGGGAGGGAGCCTCCAGGCAGGGTGAGGGGTTTACTTTACTCAAAAGTAAATCCCATTGATTTCAACTGCTAATGTGACCTGTTGCCCCTTGGTCTGTGCTTGGAGGGGAGAGAAACAGTGAGGGGGCAAGGAAGACAAAGAATCCCTACCTATGATTACCTTGTCTGCAGGCTCCCTCCCTCCCTCTGTGGCTCCTCCTTAGGAAAAGGGCGCAGAAAGAGGGGAAATCTTTCCAGCCCCCCCCCTTCCCTCCTTTTCTCTTCCCTCCAAGCACAGACCAAGGGGCAGCATGTCATGTTAGCAGTTGAAATCAATGAGATTTACTTTTGAGTAAAGTAAATCCCATTGAAGATACACAGTTTCGGATGTTCAAAGGAATGAAAATGCGATCCTACGTTCCTCCACACTAGCAGACAATAAGCGCCAACGGATTTGAGGGAGGAAATGTAAAAAATCGTTAAAAATCAATGGATGACCCAATCTGGTTCAAATTTGGCATGCTGAAAGCTCTCCTTAAGACCTACCACTGTGCCATTTTGGATTTCTTTATCTTTAAAAATAAGGGTGCTGCTGGCAAGGAGGGTGCATTTCCCACATTTCTTTTAAAGTGAAAATGGAGGAGTTAAGATGGAGGAAGCAGGAGGAGGAAGGATTTGAATTGGCAATTAAAACACCTGCTGGAGACAAGATACAGCCCTTTCTTTCATCAGCAATTCCACCCCTTGAAAACACACCCACAGAACACCGGATTCAAAACGAGGGATGAAAGTACATGTTGCAGTTTGAGTGGTGTGCTTTTACATGACCAGAAGAACTATACTTTCTGCGCACCAAAATATTTCACTTCTTTTGGCGAAGAAGCACAATTAAAGCAGAATGCATGGGAGTACTTCACAATAAAAGCAGATGATGAGCTGGGAAACATCTGAGTCCTTTGCACGCAATTCGCAGTGATTGCACAGTATAACACTGGTGTGATGAAGCTCCCACACTAGAGGCATTCAAGAGGCAGCTGGACAACCATCTGTCAGGGATGCTTTAGGGTGGATTCCTGCATTGAGCAGGGGGTTGAACTCCATGGCCTTGTAGGCCCCTTCCAACTCTGCTATTCTATGATTCTTTGTGGGGGAACGAGGACCCTCTGTTTTTATTACAAGCATTACTGAGCTCACATGGAAACTTTCCTGTTGCACGTTGGCTCTTGTACAGCCGCCATGTCTCATGCAGCTCGCAGGGGTGCTTTCTGCTATAAATGTGCCTTCATTTCTGAAACGGCTTCTTCCCGTCGCCTCCCCTGAGCTGTGTACAATGAAGCTTTCACGGAGGCTGGCAGCACACAGCCGCATGTGTAGCAAAACTTAAACATCCCCAAGTGTAAAAATATGATCCACCTCCAGCTCCACCACAGACATCCTGTCCAATGGGGAGGTGGGGCGGTTCCCACAGGCACATGGAGGCAGTGTGGCCTAACAGGTGGGCACTGTGCCACTGCAGACACCGACTTCCTGGCAAAACGGCCACTTTTTAACATGTTTAGTCTGTTTTTCCTGCTGTTTCTTTTCCAGCTGCGCTCACTTGGGAAGTAGAGGCGGTCTGCTGCATCTGTTTCTCTGATTTTCCTTCTCTCTCTCTCTCCCTCTCCCTCTCCCTCTGCCTCTCTCTCATACACACCTACAGCTACACAGAGGTGAGATTCTTTTCACAACCGACTCCTCAATGCCAAATACTCTCCTCTGTTCCAGCAGTGACTGGATGGAGCAGCGAACTTGGTGGCGGCAGCGGTTTGGGCACCTGTCCAACTGGGGTCCAATTCTGGCTTGGCAGGAGAGAGAACTGGACCCTTGCCATTGCCCTTCACTAATAGCTCCAGCTTGCCTCGCTGTCTCCCCGCCGCTGCCACCGCACACCTATTTCAGAAGGAGACCAGTGATGCCGCGTGAGGCAGCAATTGGAGAGAACACGCTGTATGAGGAAAGGGGGCTGTGCTGGCTGGCCAAGCAAAAACTCCCACTCACCCACCCAGATCCTGCACAAGGTGGATCTTCTGGGGGATGGGGGGGATGGGTCTCCTTTTGAACAGCAAAATGAACCCAGGAGTCCTAGCTTACTAGCCCCTGCCCCCCTACAACAAGCTCTCCTTCCAAGGGCTGCAGAATGAAGCCAGATATCCTTACCTTTCTGTGATTTCTTCCTTGTCCCCCATTGGATTGGATTGGATTCTCTTCTGTGTATCATAACTGAAGGTGATCAGGACACCTTTGGGGGAGCTCAGTGCTGGTGGTCTGTATATTCATAGGAGGGTTTTAGGAAGGACTTTCTGTTTTGTTCTCTGGCAGTGAAAGGCTTCCCTCAGCCATTCTGCCATGGATGTCCACGGAGTTGAACTTTGAACAAGGTGAAATCCCCCCCAGCTCCCCTACTCCATAACCAGGAGGGGGGGGAGGGAGACAATGACTAAAAGGAAATGAAATATGCAGTGGTTGGATCTGCTGCACAGTGCATCTTTTCCTGGTTTTTAAATTTGGAACAACCAGTGTTCCCTCAGGGACCAACCTGTGACTTGGAGTTGGTGCTGGCTCAAACCGGGCAGTGCAAGATCTCAGCAAGCCAGATTTGTGTTCTGCCCAGCGCACTCTTTTGCAATAAGTTCCAGCTCTACAGAATGAGTGAGAACTATCCTCACCGTCTAACCAGTCTAAAGCTGGCAGCAAATGAGATGGGAAAATGCTGAAGTGGTAGAAATGGACGGCTTTCACTAAAGATGGGGGATAAATGTTGTCCCAATGTAAAACATCTTGCAAACAGAAAAATTACCCACTAGGGTGAAAAATTCTAACCCAGGTTTTTTCTTCTACTCTGGTTTTTCTATTTGAATGAATGTTTTAATGTAGGGAAGCATTAAATTGCAGTACCCCACCTGCAGCCTGCAATGAGTAGCCCATTCAAGCAATTTGGTATGCCAGCATTTCATTATTCTGCATGTGTGGACCAGGTCTAATTCTTCTCTCTGCCTGCCTCCTCCAAACTGTTCTCCTCCATTTATGCTCAATGAATGGGAAGAAATGGTTGCTGTGGCTCATGAAATGGGCGGGCTGTTCCTGTGTTCTGATTCATACACCCTTATTTTTAAATGAGACCTTTCTAATCTAATTGGCTGCAGCAGAAGTTGGGGGAAGCTAGCCAGGAGCATAAAAATATGGAAGTTGTGTGTGGGATTCAGGTGGTGCCCCAGCTGACGAAGTGTCCCAGGCCCAGTGATAAAGTGTCACGGTAAACAGATAAGCAGGCAGGTGATTTAAGCACCTATGTGAGTTTAGCAACAGGCCAAAGAAGTAGAGCGTCCAACCCTCCCCTTTTTGAGCGTATAAATTCCAACTTTCCAAGTAAATGAGGCCAATAAACAAAATCAATTACGAACGTACAAAATCAGCACTGGTGTGGGACTTTCCGGTATATTTAATAGTGTGTCACATGTATGACCAGGATCATTTCTTTGCAGGGGTTGGGTTGGGACGAACAGGGTGGCCACCTGGGGCACCTAATTCTGGGGCACCAAATCAGCCCCTGAAGATGGCCACAGTTTTCCCCACGCTGCTCAGAGAGTGAGCCACCTGCCCAATCTCGCACTCTGAAGAAGCTCCCAGAGAGAGCCATTAGGTGGGCTCTTTGGAGAGCCCTGGGGGCAGCTGCACAAAGCAGCCAACATGGGTCACCAGGGAGCTAAGCAGGCCTGAATGCTATGCTTGGAACGGTCCATCCTTAAAGCGAGCTATTCTGGGTGAGGTGCCTGTGAAGATCACCTGTGCTGCCACGGCACAGGCAATCTTCAGAGCCACTTTAGCTAGAGGGATTCCACCAAAGTGCAGCACGGAGGGGGAGGCAGGTGGTGAGGAGAGAGTAAGGAGGAGGAGGAGGAGGATAGCAGCTCAAGAAGAAGACGAGGTTGAGGGAGAGGAGAGAAGGGAGCGGCGGCAGCATGTCCATCAGGGTATCGAAATACCACCTTATCTATGGTGCCCAAATACCTAGAGAAGGGCCTGTGCAGGGCTATTTGCCTGCTGAACTGAAATCATGGGTGTGTGCGGAGAGTTCCAGGCTCTCAGCAACAAACTGCAACAGTGAGTGAGGGGCAAAACAGATCCAAAGACTGCAGCTGCACCCCCTCCCCCTTTGGGCAGCTACTCTTGGGGGGACTGAGTCTGCAGGGTAAGAGAAGATGTGGGAGGTTAGAGTTGAGTCAACTCCTAGGAGGAGAAGGAAGATAAGGGCTCCATAGGTTTCAGGGCTGGGCTAGTGGAAGAGCAGTCACTGCAGTGTTTTACAATATCCTTCATTAATGCATCTCAGCACGCTGTGCGGAGGGAGATAAGAGGAGCTCATTCTACCAGCCCTGCTGAAAGACTTTTTTTACGCCTCCTTCGTCACCAATTCCTTTTTCCTTGGTGGGTTGTCCTTTTTAGAGTATAAGACTGTGTTCAGCGACTGTCTTCTTTTATGGATTATTTGTAAGTCACTCTAGAAACCTTCTCTGCTGAGCGGAGCGGAAATACTCCAAATACTCAAGTTAAAGGAAGCCAGATTCCAGCTGGACATCAGGAAAAACTTCCTTACTGTTAGAGCAGTACAACAATGGAATCAGTTACCTAGGGAGGTTGTGGGCTCTCCCACTTGAGAGGCCTTCAAGAGGCAGCTGGACAACCATCTGTCGGGGATGCTTTAGGATGGATTCCTGCATTGAGCAGGGGGTTGGACTAGATGGCCTTGTAGGCCCCTTCCAACTCTGCTATTCTATGATTCTATGAAATAAATAAAGATTCAATGTAGGAATTAATTTCAGGAAAGAAAAACTAGGAGTAAAGTTTAGGAAGTTAACTTTGTCATAATTTGTATAAACAATAAAAGCATTAAAAGCAAGAAGTTTAAAATGGGAAACTTTGTGTTCTAAAAACTCAATTCAACTCCATCGCGGTTTTGCGTCTTTATTCCTCCTCAGACACGGAAGCTGTCCAAGATGGAGCGGCAGCGCTTCAGCGAAGAGGTGGTGATGCTGAAGGGGCTCCAACACCCAAACATTGTCCGTTTCTACGACTCATGGAAGTCTTCCGTCAAAGGACAGGTCTGCATTGTGTTGGTCACAGAACTCATGACTTCAGGCACCCTCAAAACGTGAGCATGGAATTGGCTCGATGGTAATGGCGGAGGGGTGGCAGGAAGGCGGGGCCTTTCTTTTGGAAGGGCACTTTGTGATGTTTAACTGTTTATTGCCAATTATATATAATGTAAGTATTTGTAATGAGTTAATTACTATTGCTGTTTAGGACGTAAGTGCTATTTGGACTTCGGATGGTAAGTGGTTAAAATTGGCAGTTAACCGTGAGAGGGTTAAAAAAGAGAGCAGTGTGTGGGTAGAGAGAGGGATCAACTTGTTATTATTGCGGGGGAGCGAATGAGAAGAGATAGTGTAGATTAGTGGGTAGAGTAGGCAAGATTACATCTGAAACAAACGATAAGACAAATGAAACCACAAGCTTTGTAAACTACATAACCTTAGGAAAGGAAAGGAACCTCTCGTGCCAGCACTGAGTCATTACTGACTCTTGGAGGGACGCCAGCTTTCGCTGACGTTTTCTTGGCAGGCCTTATAGCGGGGTGGTTTGCCATTGCCTTCCCCGGCCGTTGTTACCTTTCCCCCAGCTAACTGGGTACTCATTTTACCGACCTCAGGATTACATCTGAAACAAACAATAAGACAAATGAAACCACAAGCTTTGTAAACTACATAACCTTACTTATTGTTAATTAAAATTCTTCTGTTTCATGAACTGGATTGGATTCTTGAGGTACCTGAGGTAAGGTACAGTGTTCTATGGTGGCAGCATAGGATGAATAGAGAGTGCTGGTTGCTGTGAGGCCAGAAAAGAGTCAGTGAGCAGCATCTGTCCACTCGTCCCTGAGTTGCGATCCTTTAATTATAGAGAGAAATAAAGGAAGCTCAAAGGGGGTCATCACACACTTCATTTGACTTTTTCTCCTGTCATGCAACAATGAAGGCCAAACTATGTAATATAGGTTGGACTTGATGGCCTTGTAGGCCCCTTCCAACTCTGCTATTCTATGATTCTATGATTCTATGATTAATCATGCTCCTTACACAATACTTAATGCCATCACTTTTATTGCGAAGGACAAACAGCTACAGGGCCCTCATCCAGTGTCATACTCACTACCTGGATGAGGGCCCCCAGTAGTTTCCAGCTGAAAATGTTCCCCATCAGTTATTATCTGCCCACAAAGGTGCAACAGAACAGGGGGCAGGGAGGGAGGGAGACAGTGCTGGGTTGAAATCCTACAGCTGTTTTTCTTTCAAAGTAAAAGTGGCCGTGATAAGCATTGCATCAAAATTTGGTTTCTTTAATAAAAGCCTCACCAAAGCCACATCTTCTGTCAAAGAAGAATTAGCCAGGTCTGAGGTCCATATCTCCAACCTCGCTCTGGCAGATTTCAGTTGCCAGGATGGGCAAAGATCAAGGAAACATGCGGTAGGCCGCCTGAAACCTCCCGTATGCTGGCAGAACAGCCACTGTATCCTGTGCATGCCCAGGAGGGCGAGGGAGAAACTTGCAGCTCGGGAAGTCCTGAAAAGACTAAAAGCTCCATCACATTGGTAATGAGTGTGCAATAAAACGCTCGTCGGATGGAGCTTTTAATATAAGCTTGACATAAAGAATTATAAAGAAACCATTTAAGCAGCCCATGGATTCCACATAGGTTTTGGACTAAAAAGTAAACCGGAAAAATATGAATAGCGTTTAAGTATGCTACCTTGTGTAAATAATTCAACTTAAATTCAATTTATTTATTTCATGTCTATTTACTTTTTTTCCTCTGTTGATTTTTTTGGGGAAAATAAAATCTTTTTTTAAAAAAAAACCTTCCCAAATGGCAGAAAAATGGGAGGCATACCCCAATACCCCTAGAAACACAGCTAAAGTGTAAGAATCAGGGGCTCAGCTAGCAATGGCACCCCCATGTCATAAATACATTCAGAGAACCACTGAACTCATGTCAATGGGGACAGGCCCCAGCCCAGTATACCTCCCTGCATCAAAACATCCAGCATGGAAAATGGTGCCACTCGCTCCTCCAGGCCCAGTGTGTTAAGCAGCAGCAACCTTATTGCTGCCAGTCACCAGGTATCCCTACATACAGGAGTTCAAATCCCCCTCATGCTATGCACAGGCGCTGCTGGGATCAAAACTTGTTTTTTTTAAATAAAGTCTTCAAAGGAAAGGGATGAGAGACCACGTAATGCAGCACCCATAGAGCTCCTTATGCAAGAGTCTTCCAAAGAGTACACACAGTTCTTTCAAGATGGGTGTTCAAGACCCACCGAGATGGGAAAGACTCCTTTGCCAAAGGGAGGGCCAGGACGCACAACAAGGGAAGCCGCACCCACACTCAGCAACCTCCAGTGGCTCACTGCACAGGGCAGGGGTGTGCAACACATCACCCACTAGATGTGTGCAGGGTGGGGGGTGCTGATATTAAGTTTACCAGCCCTCCAAATTTGCTGCTGCATCAGCACCTTGTTTTAAAGCTAAATTTGGCCTTTGTAGGCCACTGTTGCAGGTTGGTGCTGAAACTTCACAGCAGACCAGTGATGGATTTGCTACTGCTGCAGTTTAGTAGTGCACAGTGGGGGTGCAGCCCCAGGGGAGAGTGTCCAGGGAGCCAAAAGTGTCCCTCAGAACCCCTGAAGTTGCCCACCTTTGGTGCAGGGCAGGGGTGCCAAACCTTCAGCCCCAATCTGACCCATGGAACCTCTTGGGTTCCTCCAAGGGGCTGTTCTGGCTACAGCAACAATAGTATTCACAGCCTGAACATCAGCAAAAGAGCAAACAAGTGAGACCAGCAACAAAATGTTGCAGTGTGAAATGCTCCTGTTCACCTGTCCATTCCCATCTTTTCTCCCCTGGATGTCCCCTGCCCCAAAACAATCGGGCAACATTCTATAGCCACTGAGTATGCACAGTCCTCATTGGGATTTTGGGGGGAGGTTTCCCTCCTTAGATTTTTCCTCCTGCTCTGTAAACGTTTGGCTTCCCCAAGCCAGCTGATTCAGTAGATGGTGCTGTTTTGGCTATATAAGTTCCCAATAGCTGGGAAATTAAGTTTGTTGTTAGTATATATGATGTCGATAGTGAAGAGATCTTGCTCAGAATGATATGGGACCCAAGATTTATCCCATCCCTAACGGGTGGGGCCCATATCCATATTGTTATGATGGGATGGCCCTGAATCTGATGCCACCCTCTTTTAACAGGTACCTGAAGCGCTTCAAGGAAATGAAGCTGAAGGTTCTTCAGCGCTGGAGCAGACAGATCCTGAGGGGGCTCCATTTTCTGCACACGCGATCCCCTCCCATCATCCACCGGGACCTGAAATGTGACAATATCTTTATCACGGGTCCCACTGGCTCAGTCAAAATTGGAGACCTTGGCTTGGCCACACTCAAGCGTGCCTCCTTTGCCAAGAGTGTCATAGGTACATAATGGGTGGAGAAGGGACGGCAGAACGTGTGGCTGAACAGGATGCGTCCCATCAGCCATGCCGTTTCTATCCTTAAGGGACATGTTGAGCAGCAATAGTTAGAACAGTTATATATACAGTAAAGAGATGAAAAGTAGAATGAAAAAGTGTGAAGAACCAAATGAAGCCCAGTTACAATTGAAAACTCTTGCATCACAGCTGGAAATTGCTTGGAATTGCTGTGGGGTCTTTGAAGATTAGGAGTTGCTTGAGTGAGGCGCAGCCACCAAGAAGGCCTCGTTGCCTGATCTTCCAGCTTTAAATATGCAACATCACAATAAGCTTCACTAACCACCCATCACAGGTTGAATATTCACAATGGCGGCCAGCACATGCCCCAACCCACCATGGCTTAAATAACTGCCATCGTGAATAGTCAAGCTGTAGCAGGCAATTGCCACAGCTTATGGTGATGTGTGAACCTGGGCAGGATGGCTTCTTGCTGCGGTTAACAAGCCACACCAGGACACTACTGCAGCCTGTGGATTCTGGGTGGCTTGTTACTGCCCAGGTTCACGCATCATGATAGGCTTGAATATTCACAATGGCAGCCGACATGCCTCCCAACCTACCATGGCTTAGTGAGCGCCAGCAATTCCCTGAACTGGGTCAGTGGGCAGGTTCACATCTCACTGTAACCCATGGTGTAGCTTTTTGGAAATAGACCACTGTGCCCCATGACATTATCAACCAAATAAGCTACTGTGCATAGTTTATTTCTTCACCCCTCCTCCTCCTCTATAGAACTCCCACCTGGTGGACAGGTATCCCAGCTTCCTTTGCGGTGGAAACCATATCCCACCGTCCTTCGTGCTGCTGCTGCTATATCGCCTGCCTGCTTCCGATTGACCTGCTTTGTGCCAGGGGCACCTTCTTCTGCCGGTTCCCCTCCATTCTCCATGTGGCGTCAATCTTGAGCCACTATTTTATACCACCACCACCCCGCCCACCCTTGATTCGCAAAGCCTTCCTTCCTGCTCCAGCCTCCGTCCTGCCGCCACCCTGTTTGCCAAGGCGGCCTTCCAAGCCCTTCCCTCCCCTCTGGCCATGTTCACCAAAAGTGGGTGGGGGAGCTCAAAACCCTTGAAAGTTTGCAGGAATAGGAGGAAATTTTATACTGAGATTCCCCGCATGGGAAGGCATCAAATGTGCTACTAAAAGCTGGCCTAAGCGAAAAGTACTTTGCACCCCAAAAAAGGGGTCCCCCTAAACCCTTAAAAATTTGCAGGAATGGGAAGAAATTGCATGCACGTGTTCCCTCATGGGGAGGCACTCGATGCACCGCAATACCCCTGCACAGCTATGCAGTACAATCTGTTGGTAGGTAAAACTTGGAAACAGATCACCCGAGAGGAGCAAAGCAGCAGCTGTGCTTTTGACCACTTTTACTGAGCAACTCTGTAGGTGAGCAACTTAACCCACTCTACGTGACAGATGACATGATGGGTTAAATATCCTTCACCACAGACCGTGAGTTATCAGGGTGGCTTATTTTGGGGAAATAAGCCACAGTGGGTGGGGAAATTGCTAACAGACAACATGGTTTAAATAAAACGTTGTGGTTTATTTAACCCATCGTGGGTTAATGTGTCATCTGAACCCAATCAGTGTGTTATAGGGTGCTACCCATTGTGGTTAAAGGGATATCCTAAAGGACTTACATGGGATGTGTGTGTGAATTGTATAGCTGGAGGTGAATGAATTTTGCCTAGGGCCTTAGTCTCTAATCAAACCCATTCCTTCCCCCTCTCCCAGGAACCCCAGAATTCATGGCTCCAGAGATGTATGAGGAGAAATACGATGAAGCTGTGGATGTGTATGCCTTTGGCATGTGCATGCTGGAGATGGCAACCTCAGAGTACCCCTACTCGGAATGCCAAAATGCTGCTCAGATCTACCGCAAGGTCACCTCGGTGAGAGCTCAGTGAGCCTGGGCTGTTCTTATGGGCTCCTGGATGTCCAAAGGCTTTGTGGGGATTGGTTTCCGGGGGACCTAGAATTGTTTAGTATAGCTTTGGGAGAGACGATACGGCATGTGGGGAGGGGGGCTTTTAGGGCCAGTGAAGGAAAGGAGTCAAGTTGATGTTCAGGGCACTGAATACCATCCATGCACAGCTTCTGGGACAGAAGGCCTACCCAACCCAGATTTGGCTTCTTACCAAATACTTTCTCTGAGTTTGCAAATGTTCGCACCCCATAAGACTGGATACTTGCCCTTTACCCTGCTTTTTTTAAAAAAAAAAGGTTTGATGTTCAGACATTATGGTTGTCTGCTATGAAATTACCACTGTTGTGGCTAAAATCTTTTTGGCAGGCTGCCAATATGGTTGTGTTTGGGCATCTTGTATTCTATTTATTTATTTGTTTGTTTATTGCATTTCTATACCACCCAATAGCCGGAGCTCTGTGGGCGGTTCACAAAAAATAAAACCTTTCAAAGTATAAAACAACAGTATAAAACCATAATATAAAATACAGCTCAACCAGATCAAAACAGCAGCAATGCAAAATTACAAATTTAAAACATCAAGTTAAAATTTATTTATAGACTGTTATGGCTCTTTGGCTCTGTTTTAATTTGTAAAAACAGGTGCTGGGTAGAGACAAACATACTTAGGAGGCATATTCTCCTACTTGGAAGTCCTGCCCCCTGTTGCCAGATGAGTGGGTCATCTATGGTTACACAGCAGCAGAAGGAAAGGGGCAAATGTTTGTGGTATTCTGAACTGCTCTGGGACTGAGCCTTGGCTGAATAGAAGGTCTGCTGCAAGCATCTCTCCAGGGCTGGGCTGCCGGGGCGACTTCTCTGTAGGCAGAATTTTTCTGCTGGGAAGCCTCATGCTGCCCCCCTTTTGCTTAACCACCCCCCCCATTCGCTAGCCCTGCCTGAGCTGGCCCCTCTGTCACTTCTTATCACAGGGCATGAAGCCCAACAGCTTTTACAAGGTGAAGGTGCCTGAACTGAAGGAGATCATTGAGGGCTGCATCCGGATGAACAAGAATGAGAGGTAGGACTCAGCACAGCTACTGACATGGCCTGAATCCTGCTACACTGTCAATAAAAAAATAATAGGTGATTGATTTCCCTCCCCCCCAACACCACCATATATAATTGATTCAGATTGTAGTATTCTGCACTGTTTTGGCAAAGACACACACACACGCACCTGCCTACATTGGTGTGGTGTAGGAACTAGGAGCCACGTGTAGGACAGGAGAAGGGAATTCAGAAGTCTGCCCTGACCCTTGGAAATCTCATCCCTCAGTCCTTATCTGTTATATCAGGCTTCAGAACAAGGCATGACACATTTTACATGTCTCTTGTTTTGTTTTTAATTGTACATCAGATTAAGACAATCCTCCATCAAGTCCAGCAAACTTTTAGAAGAAAAAGCAAGCAAGGAAGTACTAGAATTAGGTCAGATGTTGTGGTCAGGAGGTCTTCAGTTTAGGCTCAGTCTCTGGATAGAGTTTGCGGACTTGTAGGTATTGCAGCTATCAGATTACACATAGCAATCTGTGATAAAGAGCCTTTCTACGCGAGGCATTTATTGTGCGCTCATGATTCCTCACTCACAGTAGTTTGCAAGGGCCTTTACATGACGTCGCCATCCTTCAGGGCCTCTCCTGTTGTTTGCAACCATTTGAGCATTTTTTCCTTATGAGGAAAGTCTAGTATATTTGTGCATGATGGCTTGAAACCTTGGTGTGTGTGCACAATTCCACTATGCCACAGCACTACCTAAATGGTTGCATAATCTAACATATAGAAAAGGAGAGAAAGAAAAAAACCCTGAAAAAAGTATGAGTAAAGGAGCTGATCTTAAACCCACAAAAAATCTGGAAACAGATGCCTCCACAAAAGTGGTGGGTTAAAAGCTACATGTCGAAAAGCCTAAAGAAGCAACAGCTGGCATTTACTTTCAACACCTTCATGCTTGAGGGAAGTGCAGCAAAGGCCAACTGTGCTATCCAGGCTGGAGAATGAGCTGGAAGGGAAAATGCAGCAAAGTCACTGAGTTCACCTCCCTTTCAGCTATTGTGCCCATCAGACATGGTCATAACACCTCCTGCTTGCTACTACCTCTGCCGTGGCCCCAACCTCCCCACGGCCCCTTCTAGCTACCCCCATTCCTCCTACACACAGGCTGTACCCTAAAGACTCAACTCCCACTTAATGACTATTTTAGTTGCAATGAAGTCCACAATCCACCATTCTCTCAAAAGGGTCACGTGGCACCATCCCTGTAGTCTTTCCAGTGCTGGGCAAAGACCTTCCTGTTCTCCCGTGCCTTTTAAATAGCTTGTGTAAACTGGGTGTCTCTGCTTTAAGATCTGTGGTTTTTAAATTTAGGATTTGCTGTGAGTTTTGTTTCTTTCATTTTATGGTGGTTTTGATTTCATGTTCTATTTTGTGAATAACTTTATGTAGTTGGAAGGCATACAAGTGTTGTAAATAAGGAAACCAATAAAACCATCAATTCAAGGGTCAACCACTTTAGTCAGAACACACAGTCAGGCCACCCTCCCTTGTCAGCTGGCCACCCTGTTAATCACAGCCATTATATAACCCAAGTCAAGGGGTGTTTATCTACCTCACAGGACAGGCTGCTCATGGGGATGTACTAGGTGTTTGTCTTGCTAGTCCACTTGGCTGGCTGGCTGGCTGGCTATGTGTCCGTGATGGCAAAAGGAAAAGCCCGGTAGATATCCCAGTGTGATGGTTTTGGTTGTGGCCCACCTTGAGTCCGGTTTCCTTCTGGCAGATCTTAATAGTCCAGATCCTGAGTAAAACAGGCTGATATTATGGCAGACCCTGGTCTATCAGAAGTTACAGGCCCCATGTCACAGGCTGAGAGCCAGAGGGCTACAGCCCTTTGGCTCTCATTCCTTGGCCACTGCCTAAGGCTCACACCAATGCCTTGGTGCTAGTTTTTTAGTAGTTACCTGGTGTTGGAGAGAAACAGAGCACACTCACGCAGGGGCTAACTTCCAGTTCAACAGGCAGCCCTCTCCCTACCTACAGACCGTATTCTGGCCTCATCAGAGATTTGCATAAGAGTGTTATATAAACTGGCAGTTTTATTTTTGGTCGCTTTTCTAATAACCCTAACATGGAATTCACCCTTTTCACTGTTCAGACTAGGTTGACACCCTCATTGATTGAGCTATCCACCATGAGCCCAAGATAACTTTCCTGGTTGTATGTGAGGTTCAGATTTTTTGCCCCAAATGTGTATCACTTAATATTTACTTGCATAGAATCACATTTTCCATATCGTCCATTTACTCAATTTGGAGGGATCCTTTTGGTCCTCTTTGTAAAGTGCAATGATTTTCACCATCTTGAATAATTGGTGTCACCAGACTTGGCCACTCCTAAATTCATATCATTTAAGAATTCGCAGATCCCAGGAGGAACCCACTTCTTATCTCTCTCAGTTGTGAGAACTATACATTTATTTCTACTCTCTTCTTCTCACTTTTTGTACTTTTGCTTTTAGAAAAATTATTACATTTTTTTTTTAAAAAAATGTTAAATATTTTGCTTAGGGACTAGAAACTTTGCAAGGGCAGTAGCATCAATAAAAAATAAGGAGTTGTAAGTAAGCTCTACAAGGATGCAGGTGTATTCTTTTTTAAAATTGCTATCTCAGAAAAAAAATCCATACATTAAACGTTCATGAGGTTTCAACACATCAAAAGAGGATTTTGAGAAACAAAAATGATAAGCATACACATACAAAATGGGAATAGAGCTGTGCTCATGTGCTAATCAAGATACATGAACACATGCACACAACCAGTCATGGTTCGTAATGCCTTGCCACCCTGTTATTGCCCTTCTCTTAATTCTGCAATCTAGTTTAAATCCCTTTTGTTTCCATTCCTTCCTTGCAGATACATCATCCAGGATCTTCTGGACCACTCCTTCTTCCAGGAAGACACAGGGGTCCACGTGGAGCTGGCTGAAGAGGATGATGGGATGAAGTCCAACCTGAAGCTTTGGCTGAGGATGGATGACACAAAAAAGCTGCACGGGAAATACAAGGACAACAATGCCCTGGAGTTCCATTTTGAGCTCTATAAGGACGTGGCTGAGGAAGTTGCCCAGGAAATGGTACACCTTGGTGGGAGTCACAGTGTTGGATGAGGAGGTTGATCCTGGCTATGGGGAGTTTATGAATTCGGATGAGCTTGTGGAGAAGGGGGTTGGAAGGGGAAGCATTGGGGAATTTGCAAAAAGGAGAGGTGCCAGGGCTGCTACTCTCAGGGCAGAAGGCTGAGATGGTATTGAGATGCACCAAATTCACTGTCAGACTTACTTCCAAAGGCGGACGGGGAGGGCTGTTAGAAGCTTTTACTTTTAAGGAAAAACCCTCAGAACCCAGCTCTCATTATTTAACTCAGATAGAGACAGAGACAGAGGCCGCTTCTACACCAGCCCGAAAATCCGGGCTGGTCACAGCCAAGTCCCTGTGTGTCCAAATGATGCTCAGGGACTCCTGGAGGCAAGGGGAGATGAGCCCGGGTTTTCCCAGGGATAAGTACTCCCTGGGAAAACCCGATTCTTCCCGAGGTCTCGGGATCGTCCCAAGACTGCGGGAAGTGTGTGGCCGCCTGTCCCGGCTTTGTCCCGCTTCCTCATGAGTAAATGTGAGGAGGCGGGAAACAGGCACGGAGCTCTTCAGCTGCTGGCAGGGGAGTGGGATTGGGGGGGTTGTCTGTTTTTTAAACTTACTTTTTCATTGGAGTGCATGTGCGCTCATCTTTTGTAAAAAAGAAAAGAAAATGGCGGGCGCGACATCCCTCCTTCCTCCCAGGATGTTGCACTCGCATGTGGACAAAGGGGAGGATCTCGCAATCAGAATATCACAAGATCCTCCCCCCTCCCTCCCAGAATGCTGGGAGGTTTAGAAAGGGCCAAAGACAGAGAGAGCGAATGTCCTTCTCACCATTCCAGCAGGATTGAGAAGCCTGACTTATCAATAGGACTTCCCCACCACAGTTTTGCCTAACTTTAAAAACTTGATAATGGGCCTGTTCAGACAACACACTAAGCCATGGTTAAGCTACTAAGTCTTTGCAGCAAATGGTTAGAGAGTATGCTTAAACCATGGTTATGTAGTAACCAAGGTTAGGAATGGTTCACACAATATGCTAAATCATGGGTCACACGACACACTAAGGCCGTTTCTATACCAGCCTGAAAATGCGGGCTGGTCACGGCCAAGTCCCTGTGCATCCAAATGACGCACAGGGTCTCCCAGGGCAGGGGGGGACGAGCATGTGTTTTCCCAGGGATACATAATCCCTGGGAAAACCCGATTCCTCCCACAGTCTCGGGATCATCCCGAGACTGTGGGAGGTATGTGGCCGCCTGTCCCGGCTCCTTCCCTCTTCCCCGTGAGTAGCAGGGATCAGTAGAGGGAAGGAGCCGGGCTGGGAGGAATCGGGGGTGGGTTTTTGTTTTTTTATCCTCCCCACTTACCTTTCACTGGAGAACAAGTGCGCTCCAACTCCTGTAACTTAAAGAAAAATGTCCGCCTCCACTCACGTGACAGCCCTCCTCCCATCCCAGACATTGCGCTGGCCATTTGGACACGGGGGACGATCCCGGATGGAGGTAAGTCCGGGATCACCCCTGCTCCCTCCCTCTCTCTGCACCTGTGTGGTGTAGAAAGGCCCTAAGCCATCATGTTTAGCTCAAGGTGCTGAACCACCATGGCTTAGCATGTCGTAGCTTCTCCCCCTTCAACTGCTTCCGCTATCCCTCCTTTTTGCTGTTGTCGCCCTTTTCTAAGAATGCTGCCTTTAATCTTTTCTCCCTGTCCAAAAGTGTTTCACGACTGGACCCCTGAGTGCAGAACCTCTCAACTCCTTTCGCTTCTTTCAGTGCGCACAAACAAGGGCCAGTTATCTCACCAACTTCTTGCCCAATTCTATGAGAAGCTGCTCCTTCTTCGCTGCTTTGTCTAACCTGCCTCAAGGCGGATGGCGCTGCTGCTGCTACTGCTAAGGGCCTGGCGCTGCTCCCGCTACTTGCTTTGCTCGGCATTTAAATCCCAGTGGAAGGGGCGGAGAAGCACTGGACCCCCAGCCGGCACCACAAGCTTTGCACACCCCAGCTGTCCTCCCTTCCAGTTGGCCCTTCCTCAGCGTGGAGCGGAGGCAGGTACAAGCCACATCCAAACCGTCACGTTCAGGCTGCCTTGCAATGACGCGTGGCCTGGGTGTTTTTCCACATTTAGGATCTGACTGAAAATAGCTTGGGGTTGGGGGTTGGGAAGGAAATGACCCTCAAGTGGATTAGTACACCTGGTTTGCTTATTCCCTTCCCTGTGGCAAGTGCAGGTGATGCAATTTCCTTTGCAAGCTTCGCTCTGCCAAGCACCTGCCCTTTATTTATTTATTAAATTCATATACCGCCCCAGAACTGAAGCTCTCTGGGCGGTTTACAAAAGTTAAAAACAGTGAACGTTAAAAAGTATAAGGAATTTAAAACCATCAAAAATATAAAAACAACAGTATAAAAGAACAGTAAATCGCTTGTGGCGATTTAATGGAGGCCTGGCTTCTGTAGGTGGATCTGGTTGGAGCTGTGAGGTGTCTAGGCCTGTCTCAAGGCAGGGTGTTGGTCTGGATCAGCCTTCCCCAACCTGGCGTTCTCCCATGGGAGTTGCAGTCCAATGCACCTAGAGGACACCAGGTTGGGAGAGGCTGGTTTAAATGGTGGCCTCTTGGCCCCTTCAAGTTCTGCGTGAGAACTTCCTTAGCCCAGGCACTTGGGTCAAGGAGCAGCTGTGTATGGCCTGCAAGGTCTCATTTGAAGTCCCCCAGGGTCCTCTCAGGTGCTGAGGTCAGTCCAAGGGAATAATAGAAGGCTTGGCTTTCTCAGGGTTCAGCCTGCCAGGGCAGTGTTGCAGGTGACCAGACAAGGGTGGCTGACTAACCTGACTAACCCCCTTCCTACCCCCACAGGTGATCTTAGGTTTTGTGTGTGAGGCAGACTACAAGCTGGTGGCCAAAGCAGTGCGTGAGCGTGTCGTCGCCATTAAGCGCCAACGGGAGAAGGCCAAGCGGGCTCAGGAGGAGCAGAAGCAGCATGAGCAGGCTCCGTCGATACCTGCCGACATCCTGCATTTGCTGGAGCTGGACTCCCCCCCAGCCCTCAGCTCTGGCCAGCCCTCGGTGCCCACCACGCCCGGATCTGGGGATTCTGCGCTTGGTCCAACCTTTCCACCAGAGCCGGAGGAGCCAGAGGTCGACCAGCACCAGCCCTTCCGGTATCAGCATAGCTATTCCTCTGCCACATGTAAGTACACCCAAGAGACCGCCCGTCCCTACGGCCTTTTGTAGCAGCGATTATATACCTTAACTGGGCTGCACAGGTTCCTTTTCCGCAATCATGGGATTTGCGTAGGCTGTGGAATGCAGCATCCTGAGAACCTCCACGTGCCACTCTTTAAAGGTAACCTCCAAAGAAAGTTTTTCGTTTGGCTTGAGGAACCCGTGCAAAGCTACCGGTGAGCCGGACAGCTTGTACGGCCACCAAGTTAGATGCCATCTGGTCTTCCATTTCACCGCCAGACTTTTTCTTCCTTTCTCTCACAGCAGACTGTGAGACTGATGGATACCTGAGCTCCTCTGGATTTGTGGATTTGCCTGACGTGCCACAGAGTCTCTCCAGCCCAGCCGCAGCCCCTGAGCCGCAACCCTCCTTCGCTTCGGTGAGTGGGAGGGCTGCCCCTGACATGGGCAGGCATATCGGAAGGGCCTCCGGCACAAGTGCCTGGGGCTGGGGAGGGCTGGAGCTGCCACTGCGAGTCCCTGTCACTTATTCTCTGTGCCCATAGAGCATTGCTGTGAGCCTAAACCCGGCCTCCATCAGTGACTTCTCTTCCCCTGTGGACAGGTAAGAAGAACATTGCCTGGCTGCTGTGGGGTTTGCTGAATGGGCAACGTGAGGAGAGGAAGCCTCTCTTCACGTTCCCCATCCCAAGCCCTGCAGCAGATAGTGGGACCTCAAGCAGGTTTGCATTCATACCAAGAAGGGCAAACTCTGCAGGAACATGCTCTTTTTTCAAACTCTCTCTGTGTGGTGCGTGTGTCTATGTGTGTATAACTCCCTCTCTCTCTCAGTCAGACCTCCCTCTTAGACTTACATCTTAGAATAGCAGAGTTGGAAGGGGCCTACAAGGCCATCCAGTCCAACCCCCTGCTCAATGCAGGAATCCACCCTAAAGCATCCCTGACAAAGGGTTATCCAGCTGCCTCTTGAAGGCCTCTAGTGTGGGAGAGCCCACAACCTCCCTAGGTCATTGGCTCCATTGTCATACTGCTCTAACAGTCAGGAAGTTTTTCCTGATGTCCAGCTGGAATCTGGCTTCCTTTAACTTGAGCCTGTTATTCTGTGTCCTGCACTCTGGGATGATCGAGAAGAGATCCTGGCCCTCCTCTGTGTGACAACCTTTTAGGTATTTGAAGAGTGCTATCATGTCTCCCCTCCATCTTCTCTTCTCCAGGCTAAACATGCCCAGTTCTTCTTCGTGGTCTCTGTGCATCACACATATGGGCTCTGCGCCTGCGCGGGGCCAGCTTCGGAAAACTTCACTAGCTGAAAACTTTTTAGGCGGGAACCCCTCCCCCACCGTCCACTGAGCATGCTCAGGGGTTCCCGCCTAACTCCTCAGTTCTCTTCAACCGCCTGTGGGTCAACAGCTTGTTGGAGACTTCGCTTGGTATTGTTATACCTCAGCTGGAAAATCTATCATTTTCAATCTTTTCTTACCTCTCCGTTTTCTCTCTTTACTATATAGTTAGTTTATATATATAAAAAAAGGATTTTTCTTGTTAGTTAGTCTAGTACTGGTGCTTATGGCACACCAAGTGTACCAACTGCTGTCAAAAAATATCGCAAACGGATGGACACTCCCTGTGTTTGCTGTGCTTGGGGGAGACTCATGTGGTAGAGTCTTGTGTTTTCTGCCTAAAATTCTCAAGACAGGCAAGAAAAAACCGTGCTGATCGCCTGCGAGCGATCCTTTGGGAAAAGGCTTTGGAGGCAGTAGATAAACCGAGGCAATCTCGTGCTTCTACATCTCCTCACAAAATGGAGACTATGCCCCAACCTCCTCCAGAACGGAGTGAAGCCTCAGCGGTTCCTCCCTCCTCCTCTCATTCCGCCTCGTCTAAAGCGGCTAAAAAGATATCTAAGAGAGCGAGAGAGCACGTTGGGCCCGAAGAGCCCCAAAAGAAAAAGAGCAAACTGAAATAAAAAAATGGAAAGAAGAAGTGAAATCCATCGGTTCCGAAGAGCCCGGTACTGACAACTTCGATACCGAAACGCTTAGCGATGCCAAGAAGTCCGATATCGAGGCTTTCTTTACAAACAACGCCTCCAGTACTAACGAGTCCGATACTGACTCTGTCGGTACCCAGAGCATTCTCGATACCGAGACGGGCAACTCCATCTTCACCTCCAGTCCTAGCGCTACCACAAGCTGAGCAGCCGACCGATCCTTCGGTACCGTCCCCCTTGAACATCATCACGATACCGGAGGAGGAAACAAGCGTTCGAGCATCAGTCTCAGAAGGAGAAATTAGAGGCTCTTCGCAGGACATTACTTTACCAGAAGGGGGCCCTATTTCCCCTCGTTACCATCAGCATCAACAAATACCGCTCGATACCGATGGATATCAACAGCATGACCCGCATCCAGCTATCGAAACCGAACCTCAAGGATGCATACTTTCATATATCAATTCATCCCGATCATCGCCAATTCCTCAGGTTCATAGTGGGGGAAGACATTTTGCAATTCAAAGTGCTTCCTTTTGGTCTTTCTACTGCCCCCCCCCCCGAGTCTTCACAAAGTGTATGGCACCAGTTTGCACCTTTCTGAGGACTCGAGGGGTAGAGATTTATCCCTACTTGGACAATTGGCTAATTGTGGCTAATGCGGAACAGGAAGCCACCCGTAATACCAATCTCACCATCAACCTCCTTAACGAATTAGGCCTTTGCATCAACAAAGAAAAATCAATTTTTCAACCAACTCAAAAAATTAAATTCCTTGGAGCAATTCTGGACTCAACCCGCTCCAGGGCTTTCCTTCCGGAGGATAGAGCTACAACGTTAATTAAACTTGCACTTAAGCTCTTCAAGTCTAAAATTACATCTGCTTTCCAGGTACAAAGGTTACTGGGCTTTATGGCAGCCACAGTCAGTGTCGTCCCTTGGGTGCGCCTACACATGAGGCCCCTGCAATTGTGGCTCTTACGGGAGTACGACAATACATTGGACGCTCATCGAGTGAAATTGTCGCTCCCTACCAAAGTAAAGGACACACTCCTTTGGTACACAGATTTGCCCAATATCACGCAGGGTTTGGACTTCAAACCACCACTGCCATCTCTACATCTGATGACAGACGCGTCCCTATTGGGCTGGGGAGCCCACTGCGGGACCTAACCATACAAGAGCGCTGGAGTCTCCTCGACAGGAAAAGACACATCAACGTTCTGGAGTTGATGGCAATCCAAAAAGCGCTATATGCCTTTCAGCAGACCTTGTCAGGACATGTAATCCTAATCCATACAGACAACATGGCTGCTGTCTGACATATAAACAAGCAAGGTGGAACACGGTCCATGGACCTCATCTCGTTAACTTTGGACATTTGGCACTGGGCAATCGCCCACGACATGACTCTGTCGGCCATTCATATCGCAGGCCAGGACAATATCCTGGCAGACAACCTCAGCTGTACCTTTGTGGACACACACGAGTGGCAGATGAAAGACTCTGTCCTCGACATGATTTTTCAGGCTTGGGGACAGCCTGTAATAGACTTATTCGCGTCACCAGAGAACGCCATCTGCAGCCAATACTGCACGTGGGCGGGTCAAGGGACAGCATCTCTAGGAGACGCCTTCGAAAGGACGTGGACAGGACAGCTTCTGTATCTGTTCCCCTCCATACCACTCCTCTCAAGAGTCATCATAAAGCTGCGCAGTGATAACGCCAGCGCCATCTTAGTAGCACCTTGGTGGCCAAGGCAGCCGTGGTTCACTCCGCTACTCAAACTGTCCTCAGCGGAGTATGTCAGACTGCCTCAATGTCACAACCTCATCTCCAAGGGGAAGGGACTCATCTTCCATCCGGATGTCCGGTCCCTAAACCTAACAGCATGGAGGATAAGGCAACGGTAGACAACCAACCCATGCCTACTGACGTATGGAACATTATCCTAGCAGCTAGGAAACCAGCTACTAGGAAATCATACGCAAACAAATGGACAGCCTTTTCTGCCTTTGCCCTCAGTAGAAACGAGAACCCGTTTTCAGCACCAATAGCAACAGTGCTTTCCTTTCTTTTTTCTTTATTTAAAAAAGGACTCAAGTTCTCGTCACTTAGAGTTTATTTGGCAGCTATCTCTGCCTCACACCATTGGATTCAGGGCTGTTCCGTCTTCACACACTCCTTGACAAAACGGTTCATGAAGGGCATGAAAAATACTATCCCACCAGTCCGCTCTTTTGTTCCTCAATGGAGCCTCTCGGTGGTACTCAAGGCACTGTCTGCCAAGCCCTTTGAGCCATTAGCAAGGACGGACTTGTGGTTACTCACGTTTAAGGTGGCGTTCCTTGTTGCAGTCACAACTGCTAGGCGTGCATCAGAGCTAGCAGCACTCCGCATTGATCCACCTTACACGGTGTTTCATGCTGACAAGGTGGTCCTTAGACCGGACCCAGCCTTTCTACCAAACGTTGTGTCTTCCTTTCATCTTGGACAGGATATCACCCTGCCAAGTTTTTTCTCTTCGCCGACATCTCCTATTGAGTCTACTCTACATACCCTGGACGTTAGACGGGCCCTTGCCTTCTATCAGTCCAGGACTGCTACTCTCCAGAGATCTCAAAGACTTTTTGTTTGTTACGGGAGCAAACAAAAGGGACCTCAGGCATCCCCACAGAGAATATCTGCTTGGGTTGTTCAGACTATCAAATTAGCCTATGAGCTCGCTGGCCTCCCGTTGGAGGGTAAGGTGCGCTCTCACTCCACCAGAGGAGGGGCCACTGCTACAGCTTTTGAAAAGGGGATTGCTCTACCAGACCTCTACAAAGCGGCTACCTGGTCGACTCCTCTGACTTTTGCCAGCCACTAACATCTGGACATCAGGGCCCATAGGGACTGCGCTTTTGGGCGTGCCGTCTTATCGGCAATTCTGTGAAACTCATCCGTCATCTGACACCACCCACCTCCGGTAAGTCAGCTTGTTATTCGCCCATATGTGTGATGCACAGAGACCATGAAGAAGAGAGACAGGTTGCTTACCTGTAACTGTAGTTCTTCGAGTGGTCATCTGTGCAGTCACACAACTGTCCCACCGTCCCCACTATGGTGTCATTTAAGTGTGATCACCTGGTGGTTTTCCTCAGTGAGACTGTTTAGGCGGTTTTCAGGAACTGAGGAGTTAGGCGGGAACCCCTGAGCATGCTCAGTGGATGGTGGGGGAGGGGTTCCCGCCGAAAAAGTTTTCAGCTAGTGAAGTTTTCCGAAGCTGGCCCCGCGCAGGCGCAGAGCCCATATGTGTGACTGCACACATGACCACTCGAAGAACTACAGTTACAGGTAAGCAACCTGTCTTTCTTTCAGTCTCTCTTCATAGGGCTTTGTTTTCAGACCCCTGACCATCCTGGTTGGCCTCCTCTGAACACGCTCCAGCTTGTCTGCATCCTTCTTGAATTGTGGAGCCCAGAACTGGACGCAATACTCCAGATGAGGCCTAACCAGGGTCGAATAGAGAGGAAGCAGAAAGAATAGCCTAGACTCCCCTCCCCACCCCCGGTGTGCACAGGCAGCCTGGGAAGAGGTGGGACTCCCTTCCTGCTTAAAGAGGATTCCCTAAAGCCACCCTTTCCTTATTTTTGCTCCTCCCTCTGTGAGCAAGTAGTAAAGCTTGGTAAACTGAAGCAATTATTTGCAACTTACGGTAAGGGCCAGAGAGGGGTTAGAGAGGAAGCAAGCTGAGAAGGTGCATCTTGTGGCGCGGCCCCGTCAGCCGCATTTGCTGAAATTTCACTTCCTGCTCTGGTCCCCTGCAAACAGCTACACATCGGACGTGGCCTCTGGCTTGAGCGATGGCTACGAGGGTCTCTCTGCAGGTGAATGCAGGCCAAAGCCCCTGGCCAAGCGAGGCTCTGGGAGACTACTGCGCCGCCGTGCCCGGTCTCGCCTGCGCATCACAAATGTGAGTGTTGTCTACATTGCAGCAGCCTTCTGTGACGTGTCCTGACTGGTGGGAGATGGGTTGGTGTGCAGTTCTGACCCGTGTGTCTTCATTCACAGATTAACCAACTATAGATGTGTGTGCGTGTGTGTGTGTGTGGCAACCAAAGTGAGCACGGTGTTCAAAACAGGGCAGCAAGCAAGTCAAAGGAACTATTGGTGTGAGAAGGAAAGGCTACCGCTCATATTTCTTTTTCATCAAACCTGGAATATCCCCTATGCAGTGTTGCTATTTGGACAAAACCCCAGAGCAGAAAGGGCTCCAGGAATGAATAAGTTCGACCCATGATTAGGGTGAAAAATCCAGTTTTGAGACATATTGATAGAGATTTTAAGTGAGCTCTGTCATTTGACAGTGATTCTTATTCTTAAATCAGAGACACAATAACCTCTACTTGAAAGGCAAACTGTTTGTCTTTCTTTGGATACAAACTTTGTTATGAAATGAGCAAATAAATTTGCCCTGTGGCATTGCAATCACCATCAAGAAGACACCTAGAATATAACTTCCAATGTCTTCTATTCTTCCTTTCCATCTGTCAACCCTATGTTCACTCAAGTAAAGATCCATTTGTTGAACAATATACAAGCAATACCCCTTAGTTCCTTAAATATTAATAAACAGTAACACTGCTGTTTCTGGTGGACCACCACCTCTGTGGTGTATCTCCAGTATCAATCACCCGTTTTGTCTGGCAAGTTTAGGGCCAAATTCAACGTGACACCTGTTATGTGGTTTGGCCTTGTGTGGCTGATTTTAAAAAACCCCAATAACAAACACCCCGCGTGGGGAAAGGGATGCCAAGCTGGACCGGGACTAGAGGATGCTGGGGAGGGAGCCTTAAAGCTTTGGCTTGCACTGCTGTCCTGTTGGAATCTGGCCGCCCCCTGCCCCCCACTCCACCTATTCACAGTGGGAGGAATTTGCAAATAACCATTGTGTTTGTGTGTTGTGGAGGGTGGGCATTCCAATCAGGACAGTGGTGCCGGTAAGGGGTTAAAGCCCAACTCTCCACACACCATGGTCCCAGTCTGCTCCCCCAGCCCCTGCATGTGACAAACATCACATCTAGGCCTAATCTACACCGAGCAGGATATTGCACTATGGAAACGGCATATGGTATGTGTCAACAGGGCCCAATAGTTGTTAGTGCAATCCCGCTGTAAAGCAGTAGTGTGGCTCCTGCCTTTTATATACCGCTTTCATAATGCAATATCCTGGTTGGCGTAGATTAGGGCCTAGTTTGGGTCTTAGTTTCTTCCCCCAGCTTTCCTGGGCCACTTCTCACTTAACCTCATTAACTGTAGGTTAATGCAATCCTGTTATACTATTTCAATTTTTAAATATGCTACATAGCCATACAAAAGTAATCCCATGGAGCGTCAGGATTAAATGTAGCTGCTTAAAAGAATATAGAGTTGCCAAATTAATATTACATCTACTACATCTCTCCCATAAAAGTATCCCCGCAGATTATAATGGGAATTGGTGACCTACTGGCCACAAGCCAGTGAACGACAGGGAGCCGGGGGCCCCCCCAGCCCCTTTCCATCCTTGGAATAAGGAGGACGATTAAAACGGCCTCTCTGCAAAATCCTATGTCGGAGCCAAGTGCAGCATTAGGGCCTCCTGACGTTGTCCGTGGTCACAAGGACCAAGTTAGGGTAACTTGGGTTCTCTCAGAAATGTATTCTTTTCTTCAGATTAAAAAATGAAGTGCTCCCAGTATGAATTGCTACCTTTATGGGCTTTGATCACCTGGTAAACAGTACTGAAATTCCCTTTTTTTAAATCCAGTAAACTGGCCTGTGGATGAATTAATATGCATCTTTTAAGGCTTAACATTTAAGCAAATACCGGATTTCTTCGATTCTAAGACGCCATCGATTCTAAGACGCACCCCATATTTAGAGATGTTTATTTGGGAAAAAAGGGCATCTTAGAATCAAAGAAATACTTCCCTCACCGCCCAGCCAACCTCCCCCCTCCCCTCCGCGCTTTCTTCTAACGGTTGTGTCCTTTTCTTTTTTCCCTCTGTGAGAGAAGAAACTGCCGTTTGCGCGGGAAGAAGGGGGGGGCGTTGAAACAAAGAGTAAACTTAACTCTCCAGTCCCGCTCTTTACTTGTCTGTGCACCAGGGGACGACAACACGCGAGTAAGTCCCATGGAAATCGATGGGACTTACGAATAAATTTGCCTAACAAAAACCCAACCAGCTCCTCCTCGCTCGCATGGCTCAAGGCTGCTGCAGGAGCTTCCTCTTTTCCTCTTACCGTATTGCTTCGATTCTAAGACGCCATCGATTCTAAGACGCACTCCATTTTTAGAGCTGTTTATTTAGGGAAAAAAGTGCATCTTAGAGTCGAAGAAATACGGTAATTCCAATAACTCAATTTTGCCTATCTAAAACCTTAGATGATCTTCAGGGGCTGTGTTTATTATAATCTTGTTTTCTTGTTTTTGTAATGAGAAGAAGTAACTGATGTACTTAAAAGTTTAGAAACCAGGATTTTTGTAAATGTATGCAATGTCATTCCCATATTTAAGGAGCAACATGTGTTTGTGTACTTCTATTTGCAACATGATAATATTCGTTACCTTTGTAAATCATACCTTTTGATGAAATAAGTTGTTCTTAACTATTCAGAATCTCAAAGCCTGTCCTTAGGGTTGCTTCCAGATGTGCACTTATTGCACCGTCTCTCTTGCTTCATAAAATTCTCTTGCAGAATTTTATCTGCAGCCCAGATGTTGTCGCCTTCCACTCATAACCCTCCTATGTTCTGCCACCGCTTCGTCAATCGTTTTTCTTACCGTGGAAAATCTGTTAAGATGGAACAGCTCCGCAATGCTTTCTGAGCACCCTAAGAACAGACATCTAGATTCTGAATAGTCAGTAATGTTTTACTTTTATCAAAAGTTATGATTTATAATCAGAAGGCATTGTGCAGCTGTTCCATCTTTTTCTTATTAATGGATATTCCATGGCATGAAACGGAAGAAGCAGTAGGAAAACACAGGAGGAAGATAACCACCTCTGGGCCGCACGTACAGTTCCACCACTGAGGCAGGGCAATCGTGCGATAAAAGCCTTGTTTCAAAGCACCCCTAGGCTTAGGCCACAGCTAGACCTAAGGTTTATCCTGGGATCATCCCGGGTTCGCCCCCCCCCCCCCGCCTGAGCACTGGATCCCCTGTGTGTCACCTAGATTAACAGGTCTGACCCCTGGATGATCCAGGGATAAACCTGAGGTCTAGCTATGGCCTTAGTAATCATATAGTTAAGGGCACGATCACATCTTTGTAGCTTGCAGGGTTTCAGGCCCATTGAGAGTCCTGGAGTCTGTGCTTGGCCCCACTGATTAACCTGCATGTGCTTGTGGGTGTATGTATGACTTTATAATGCCAATCGCTCATGTGTGCAGATGCCAGACCAGAATGACCGTGTGGTTGAGTGTCAATTGCAAACGTATAATAGCAAGATGGTGACCTTCAAGTTTGATCTGGATGGAGACAGCCCCGAGGAAATTGCAGCTGTCATGGTGAGAATGTGGGGTTTTGACCTTATAGAGAGATGGGAATTTGTGGCAGGATTTGACCTCCGAAATCCAGGTTCTGACTGCTTCCCCTCATTCTTCTCCTGGCCTCTCCAGGTTGCCAAAGAGTTCATCCTGAAATCTGAACAAGATGGATTCATCCGGCGAATCTGTGATATTATCCAACGAGTGGAGACTCTTCTGCGCAAAGATGGGCGGAACAAAGAGCAGGGCCCCCTGGCCAACCCTGAGGTGCAATGTTTGTCCGCTACTTTGGCTGCTGATGGACTCTCAGTGAGTGACGGATCTGTGGAAGTCAGGGGAATTTGGATAAACACCCAACGTAGCTCTCTGGATGTTTCCAGTCCGAACTTCTGTGGTTGCAGTATGCCTAGATTGAGGTCCAAAAAGCATTTTAGGCATACAGAAGTGCTTTGTCAATTGTTGTTGTTGTTTGCTTAATGGACAGTAGATTTCTGTTCCCCTCTTCCCTACATCCTTGGCCAGCTAAATATAGCAAAAGACCTTCTAAAATAATCCACCTTCCCACAGCCTTCAGCAGCCTTTTCCTTCACTCACCATGTTTTCTCCCACCCTAAGCCTCAACCTGCTATGGCCATTTCCTTCTTTTCTACAATGGGGGTGGGGGTGGGGGGCGGTTGTCTGGAAGTCACAACCTGAACAGGAATTCCGGCCTGTTAAAGTCCAATTAGTTATGGTCCTCATATGAAAAAGAAGGGAAATATTCCACATATCCAGGGTTACAACCTGGCTTGATTAAAACCTCCTGGCACACGTAGTCCTGATCGTAGGTGTCTCAGGGGGTTTCCCCTTTTTCTTCTCTCCGTATGATGGTTTGGAAAATGAAGAACAGTGGCCTCTGCTTTTCCCCTGCCCATTGAAAATATTTTTCCTCTCTCATTTCAGGGTGAGCTGCCGCTACAAGGGCTCCCACGTTCCATCTCTTCATCCTCATCTCTTAGTGGTATGTAATCCAACACCTGCCCTACCCCCAGCTAGCATTCATGCACCCTTGTTCACGAATACACACAACAGCCCGTTCTTACCAGGGCTGATATACTAATGTTGCAATCAAATTGAATGGAATGGGAGAGAAGGGAAAAGAGTCCATACGATTGTCTGGGAATATGACATAAGATAATATTACTCCTATTACTTCTGTCATACCCACGCGTGGTGAATGTCTCTGGGATTCTAAATTCTCTTATAGCTGATTTGCACATTCAAAGAATTTCAGTCGCTCCTAGGACTCTTATCACTTTAGAACATGGGTGGGTAGAAGGTCGATCTCTGAGTGATTTTCAGTACATCAACAAGGCTTTTTGACTCCCAGTTGTTCATATGCGCTCTTCATAGGGCTACCTTTGTCCCTAGTCCGGAAACTTCAACTAGTTCAAAATATGGCAGCCAGGCTGGTCACCGGTACACCTGGGGGTGACCACATTACACCAGCTTTAGAAATCACTTCACTGGCTGCCTGTTAGTTTCCAGGCAAAGTATAAAGTGTTGGTTATTACCTTTAAAGCCCTACATGGTTTGGGTCCAGGTTACCTGCGGGATCACCTTCTCCCGTACAGTCCGCCCCACACACTCAGGTCCTCTGGGAAGAATTTACTCCAGTCAACAAAAACAAGGCTGACAACCATTACCCAGAGGACCTTTCCTTCTGCCACTCCCAGATTGTGTAATGGCCTGCCGGGAGAGATTCATCAAATTAACAGTCTTCTGGAATTTAAGAAAGCCATAAAGACTGATCTCTTCCGCCAGGCCTACCCAGTAGAATTTTAAGATGCCTTCTAATAATGTGCTGCTTTGAGTAATGTATTAGTTTTATATGTTTTAATCAATTATATGTATTTTATATTGTTTGCATTTATGTTGTACCCCGACTCTATCCAGAGGGAGAGGCGGGTAACAAATAAATAATTATTATTATTATTATTATTATTATTATTATTATTATTATTGAATCATAGAATAGTAAAGCTGGAAGGGGCCTAGAAAGAATCCACCTTAAAGCATCCCTGACAGACAGACGCTGCCTCTTGTCCAGCTCCCCACAACCTCCCTGGGGAATTGGTTCCATTGTCGTAGTGCTCTAACGGTCAGGAAGTTTTTCCTAATGTCCAGCTGGAATCGGGCTTCCTATAACTTGAGCCCATTATTTCAAGTCCTGCACTCTGGGGGGATCAAGAAGAGATCCTGGTCCTTCTCTGTGTGACAACCCTTCAACTATTTGAAGAGTGCTGTCACGTGTCCCCTCAGTCTTCCCTTCTCAAGGCTAAACATGCCCAGTTCTTTCAGTCTCTCCTCATAGGGCTTTGTTTCCAGACCCCTGATCATCCTGGTTGACCTCCTCTGAACGCGCTCAAACTTGTCTGCATCCTTCTTCAAGTATGATGCCCAGAACTGGACACAATACTCAAGATGAGTCCTAACCTGTGCCAAATAGAGGGAAACCACTACCTTGCATGATTTGGAAGCTGTATTTCTATTAATGCAGCCCAAAATAGCATTTGCTTTTTTTGCAGCCACATCACACTGTTGGGTCATATTCAACATGTGTTCTACAGCAATTCCAAGATCCTTCTCATTTGTAGTACTGCTGAGCCAAGTATCCCCCATCTTGTAACTGCATTTGGTTTCTTTTTCCTAGGTGTAGAACTTGGTATCTATCCCTATTAAATTTCATTCTGTTGTTTTCAGCCCAGCGCTCCAGCCTATCAAGATCACTTTGAAATTTGTTTCTGTCTTCCAGGGTATTAGCTATCCCACCCAATTTTGTGTCATCTGAAAATTTGATAAGCGTTCCCTGAACCTTCTCATCCAAGTGATTAATAAAAATGTTGAAGAGCACTGGGCCCAGGACTGAGCCCTGCAGTACCCCACTCGTTGCCTCTCCCCAGTTTGAGAAGGTTCCGTTGATAAGCGGTCTTTGAGTCCGATTCTGTAGCCAACAGTGGATCCACCTAATAGCGGTTCCATCTAGCCCACTTTTAGCTAGTTTGCTGATCAGAATATCATGGGGCACTTTGTCAAAAGCTTTGCTGAAGTCACAGCATTCTTGCAGTCCACAAGGGAGGTTATACCCAATCAAAAAATGAGATCAGATTAGTCTGGCAAGATTTGTTCTTGACTAATAAATGCTGGCTTCTAGCAATCACTGCATTGTTTTCAAGGTGCTTACAAACTGATTTCTTTATAATCTGCTCCAAAATTTCCCCAGGGATTGATGTCAGACTAATTGGTCTATAGTTCCCAAACTCCTCCTTTTTATCCTTTTGGAAGATAGGGACAATGTTAGCCCTCTTCCAGTCATCCGGCACCTCACCTGTCTTCCATGATTTTGCAAAGATAATAGACAAAGGTTCTGAGAGTTCTTCCACTAGCTCCTTCATTACTCTAGGATACAGTTCATCGGGCCCTGGAGATTTGAACTTGTTCAAAAAATTAGGTGTTCCTTGACCATTTCTTTATCAATCTCAAATTGATATTGTTTAATGATAGCAACAACAAATGACTCCTTGGGGTCCTGCCTTAAATTATATGCTGAAATGTAGAAAGATTGGGGTAGCCAGGAGTGGATTTTTGTATGGAAAGACTTTGAGCTCCATTCAGTTCTGGTACTCAGAGAAAGTTCCTGGGCTTCAAATTCTTTAACTATAAGCATATGTCTTTTGCACCAGGCTCCAACTGGTGGATCTCTGGCTTCTAGTAAAAAATGAAGTAGATCCTACAGTCCTGCTTTAGGATACCGATGTGGAGGGTGGAGAAGAGTGTCATGTGACTCAATACTCTCCCACATTAAAAATGAATGCATTAGCAAGAAGTTCAGGCTAAAAAGGATGGAGGTGAAATCATTTAGGGGAAACTAATCTGCAGTAAGTGATAGGGAATATGGTACTTTTTTTCTTCTTCTTCCAGATTTTGGCTGCTCCAGCCCTGGGCAGTCTCTGTCATCCCCTGTCCAAGCTTCATTGGTGGATGGCACCTCTGAGAATGAGTCCTTCAGCCCCATGGTTCCCCCACGAAGCACCCAGAACTTTGGGCTGCCTCTGCTTTCAACACCATCCACAGGTAAAATTGAACTGGTGCTATATAAATAAATAAATAATAATAATAATAATAGATCCTCCCATTCCCAGAACACCGCCCAGAAAGGCAGCAACCTGGGTACTTAACCAGTCCCGCTTTTCGGTAGGACCTCTGTCCAGTGCATCTGAAATGCTGTATACAGTCTTGATATCTAAGCAGTAATACAGTTGGTAAGGAAATGTGAATGCACAGTACAAAGAGATGGTCTGGGGGTGGGGGGAAGGGCATGCGTGCATTCAGCCTACAGACAGAATCTGACATCCTACAACATCCAGGGCTTTTTTTTTTTAATGAGGTTTTTAACTGCCCTGGGTTTCAAGGAACTTGTAGGCGGTCTAGTGAAATCTGAAAAGCCAGATGAGGTCAGGGTAGTGGTTTAGGTGAAGTGGGGAGGACTACAGTGAATTGTATAGTTCTTTCTCTCCTCCCCCCATTCTACTCCATCCTCCCATTCCCCTATTCCTTCCTAAAAAATCATTTAAATTCTTTGAAATCCTGAAATTCCATAAGCAGAATACATTATTCAAAATAAATAGATGCAGATGCAGATGTGCCCAATTTGCATGATCTCAGCACACATACTTTAGTCTGTCTCGGTGCAAAAAACATGGAATTTGGAAAGAGGCAGAGCAGAACTACACGGAGTGTTAATTTGGAGATGGAGCTCACCGGGGAGGGGAAGCAGCAGCATGCATCGGGCTCAGCAGCCTGGCTGACAGGGAGGATGTCTTTTGCCACATAGCCAGAGGGACGCGCTCTACCTGCCTTCCCTTGCTTCCAGCTCCTGCTCACCTGCCATTTGCATTTCTCCTTCCAGGTGTCCCCAGTATGCCTGTACAGACCTGGCCGCCTTACCACGTGGTGCCCATGACTCCTGCAACTCCTCCATACCTTCTCCCCATTCCTCAGCCGATCACCCCCAGAAGTCCGCTTCTTGCCTCACCCTCTGCCCCACCTGCGGTGCACACTCCGCCTGTCCCCCTCTGGACCCCCTCCACTTCCCCAATATTCTCCCTCGCCAATGTCTTCTCACTGGCTGTGATGAGCGTGGCCCAGTCGCTTCTTCCAGCAGTGTCCGTAGTGCCTGCTCAGACAGGGCCACTCTACACCTCACCAATCCCACAGCCCCCGGTCTTCTGCCCGCCTAGCCCAACTGCTGCACGTTTTGTCTACCCTGAGGTGGTATCTCCCACCAACCCCACCCAGGTAGCCAGCGAGATGTCTGAGCCACTGGCATCTCCAGTCTGTCAGCCATCCCCAAATGCCTCAGTCACTGGGCGGCCGGACAACCACATGGTAAGTTGGAGGATGACTTGAATGAAGTCTGGGGGTGGGGGGAGAAAGGACAGTATTGCCTCCCCACTTTCCCAACATCAGTGCTATATTTTGAAGTACATCATATGAAGGTTAGCATTGTTAAGTAGCAGGAGAGGGAAGAGGGGTGTTCTTGTTGCTGGCTACTGGGATAGAGCATCAAACTTGGACTGTGTTCACATCCATCCACATCCAAAGACCAGCTGGGAACTTATGGGAAATGGGTCTCGTGGTCTGAGCGCTCCCATCCATGCAACTGGAATTGCAAGGAGCAGGGTTTCTAGTTACCTGCATCCTAAAAATAATTTTAAAAATGGCATTTAGAAATTTGATTGTTGTTGTTAATCTTTGTTCAAGGCTAGTACCTAAAAAACTGCCGCTGGTGGTCTCCCAGAAATGGAAATCTCTCTGCCCCCTCCCCTTACAGGTATATGAGCACAAATGAGGTCATTATTACACAGCACTTTGGTTGTCAAGACTATATCCATACATCCTGAGGCATTCCCACTATACTGCTGATCAGCAATCTGGCACTGGGGGTCTGATGCCCTTTTAAAAATAATGAGCGTTCCTTTGAGACCCACCCCCACCAGCTCCATAGGATGCTAGCAGCCTCTCTTAGGAGTTGGCTGAGAGTTCCTGGCTCCCACAGCTTCCTTGTATGAGAACCACTCACCTGACTTTGTTCCTGGGCAAGCGCTCTGTCCGTGCTAATCCTGAGGCCCAGGGGGCTGACCTGCAATTGCATCGCCATCTGCTGCTAAGGGGAATAGGTGGCTTAGAGGCCACTAAGTGAAGTTGTGCAGGAGGCAGGTAACTAACATCAGGCCCAGTGCTCAGTAAATGGAGTGAAAATGGGGAGATTATGTACCAATCCATCACCCTCTCTTGACAGGTGCCCTCTGCCTCCCCCTTGTCTGGATCACAGCTAACTGTGTCAGATTCACCCACCGCTAACTGCTCCCTCGCCCGGCTCTCACCCATCAATGAAGGTGAGGAATGTTTTGGAGGGACTGGAGGGTTTGAGGCCAGGGGATACGTCTGTGTGGCTGTGGCAAAAGGATGCCCAACTGGGACAACACCTGTACTCACTGTTGAGTTCTGACTCCAGTCCTGGAAATGCGTTCTCTGGGCAAGTTCTCACATCATGCTAAGCCACCCCTGTCCCTTACTCCTGACAGACGATCACCCATTCAGTGAACTCCTGTGGCTTATTTCAGTCCTCCACCATGCTTCTGGCATGTATCCCAGGGGACTTTCCAACAGAAATCCTCTTTCCCTTGTTCCCTACATCAGCACGCTTACTGCCATTCGTCTGCTGCAGTTGCCAGCTGATGAAGAAAACTCCCCACCCCCTTCAGACTGCAAAAAGGAAATGGCAGGGCAGTAAAACAGAGGGGGGAAATTGCATGCATTTTAAGGCAGAGCAGTACAATGAAGGTGTTTTTTTTGCAAATTTTAATGGCAGAGCAGTAAAACAAAGGGGGAAATTATGAAAAATTCCTAATAGCGGTCATTTGTTCCTGTGCACTTTTGCAGGAATATATAGATAGATAGCTTGCAGACATACTTGGGACACTCCACAGTGTCCTTTCTTCAAGATTCCTACCAACATATGCACCTACTCACAACCTTGCTAGGGCCACCACCATTCTCCCTCATCTTTTCTCAGCCTCAAGATAGACAGATAGACAGACAGACAGAGACAGCAAACATACTTGGGACACTCTCCAGTGTCCTTTCTTTAAGACTCCTACGTTCCTGGACAAGGGATGGAGGAGAAAGATGGCGGCCCTAGCAGGACTGTGAGTGCCACTCTTCACCAGTGGCTCTCTAGCTATTCCCAACAACCAATGGAAAAATTGCCCTGCTGGGTTCAGACATCACACTAAGTTACCCGGAGAACAAGTCACCCTAAACAACCCTACTACAAGTCACGGGTTCTCAGGGTGGCTTGTTTGTGCAAAACTACCCATGACGGGAAAACTGCTCCAGGTTCGGATGTCACTCTAGCCATTCTGTGACCACTCATGATAACAACCCACGACGGCTTAGTGTGACATGCAAACCCAGACTGAGTTTCCACAGTGGTGGAAGAAGGCATGATGGAATAATGTGGATGGGTTGGTGGGGGGGCACAAATTTGTGGCTTCCAGGTACTTCACATTAAAGCTGTCATAGACAGTTCAACTCACTATGCACCCAGAATATATACCAGAAATGTTGGAGGTTTATAGATAAATTAGTAAAAATCTTAAGAAACCCATTAGTAAGAATTGAGCCTTGGTTGTGCTCCTTTCCTCACAAATTCTTCTGTGCGAGGGCTCCCTCCCCCAGCCCCAGCCCCAGCCCAGAATGAACCAGCCCATCTGCCCTTTTCTTGGTCAACAGAGCCCAAGCCACAGATCCTGGGCCGCTTCCAGGTGACACCAACACGAGATGTGCCTCCGGAAACCACTCCAAGGGGCAACAGGCCCAGCACCCCGAGCACGTCAGACTCCGACAGCGGGTCTCCAGCTGGAACAGTAGTGCAGGAAGCAGAGGAGGGCACCACCCCTGTGGCAGAGGGGGAAGGGGAAGGGGACGCCCCCCCGCAGCAGCCCTTTGCCTGGATGCATTACCTGCACAGCCCATCCTACCCGAGCAGCGATGACTCCGACAGTGCGGAGGACGAGGAGGTCTGCAAGGAGCTGCAGGCCTTGCGCCACAAGTGAGCGTGGGGGTGTGCCCGGGAGGGGGGGGCGGAAGGCCCTTCCCTTCCTGGATTGACCGCCCCTCTTTCATCTCTCGCTTCCTCTCAGGCATCTCTCTGAAGTACAAACCCTCCAGGCCCAGCAGAAGCAGGAGATAGAGGAGCTCTACGCCCGCCTGGGGAAGGTGCCGCCTGCTGGCATTGTGTCGCCCGCTGCCATGCTGTCCAGCCGCCAGCGCCGCCTCTCCAAAGGCAGCTTCAGCCCCTTGCGGCGCAGCAGCCTGCAGCGCCCGGATTTGCCGCAGCCCCAAGGTAGGCTTGTTCTTCACCTCTGCCCCGGCCAGACTGGAGAAGAGCCTCAGTGGCTCTCGGGCAGAAGCTGGGGAGGGCTGGGAATAGCACTCTTTCGGCTTCACTAGACGGATTGATCTGAAGCGCTTTATAAAGGTTGAAATAGCAGCTTTTAGGAAGCCTACCAGTGAAAGGAGCCTTGTGCAGCTCCGGAAGGTCACCTTGCTTAGGCCAGGGAATATGCAGCTCAGGGAAAGGAAAGTCCTGTCTGCCCCAGCCCCCTGGCCTTCATTTGGGAAAAGGCACTGGGCACTGCTGGCATTGGGCACGCATCCCTTGGCCCCGCCTGTGTTAATGAACAGGTGGGCTTTCAATGCATGGCTGAAGAAAACGGGTTCCTTGAAATAATAATAAATCCGTAGCTCTGCCAGCATGTTATCTCACAAATTGTTTCTAATTTAAAAGCCATAAGAGGACCAGTGTTGTCAATTTAGACACATTTTATTAAAATAATAATAATAAAGGAAACTTTATTTTCCTTCCTAGCTACATTGTGAGTAGCTGCAATGGGGGGGGGGGGAACCCCACCTTTATTGTATATGTGAAAGGACCTGTCTTTTTCATTAAGTGCCTTGCCTTTTGTCGTGTTTTTACAGTTTTATAAAGTCACAGGGAAATAAAAGACATCATAGAGGCCTCTTATGTTTGCTTTTGGTTTGCACTTTTTGGTTTTCCTACAACAAACACCTTAGCAGCAGCAGGAAGCTCTTCTCATTGTCCTGCAGAGGTGTTGGAGGAGGCCACTCTGGAAGTTCAAAGTCCTAACTCAGTCTGGCAACTACACCTTAACTCTGCACAATCCTTGCAATCTTTATTGTTTTCCCTTCCATAAAACCCCGGGAGGGCGGTCACAGTAATTCCCATTTTACACACAGGGAACTGAAAATTACACAATTAAATTTAGATCCTTATTTTCCTTAAATATCCTGAATATTCTTCTTTCTGTTTCCTTTGCACCTGAACTGTGAGGGTTGTCTTTGGGTGGCTTTGTATCCTGCATTCACTGCCATTTGTACCCATGCAGAAGGTTCATGTAATTGAGATCATCTCATATTCTTTGCCTGTTTACTCCTGCCTCCATTTCTCTCCACTTCTGCATCTGTTTCCATGATTGTCAGTCCTGTGGGGTAGGGACTTGTCAGACCTGTTCTTTGCAATTCACCGTGTCTATAAATGGTGCTAAAGAAATCAGTTAATAACAGAGATGTCACGTTCAATTCATAAGTGAGGTCGGTCGTTTCCTGATATTTTTCCTTCTCTGACTGTCTGCATATAATGATCTTTATCTTTTTTGCAATGGTCCCTGCATTCACATGATTGTTGCCCCTGCAGGGATCATGAGGAGGAATTCTGTCAGCGGTGGTAACAGCACCTCCCAGGAGCAGCGGCAAAGCAAGGGTGTGAAGTTCGCCAGTGATATTGGAGGCATGGTGAGGCATATGGCCTAAACTGGGCAATGCGTGTCTGTGTCCCCTTGTCCAGAGCCATCTTGGGCAGGCAAAGCCAGTCCAGCCCTTGCGGCCTAACTTTTCTTAGGTGAAAAAGTGACATCTTTATGCCCCAGTGGATGGTTGGAATATTTAGCTAGATTCTAGTCCACACATGGACTGATCAAGTTTGGGAGGACCAAAACTAGAAATCCTAACTGAACTCGTAAGTAGGCCCACAACTGGCTTATACACATTACCAAAGACCAGCTGGGAATCTTCACCTGGACATAACTTGCCAAGTGGTGTTCAGCTGGAAGGGTGAAGTCTGCTGCAACTGTGTACTGAACCCAAACCAAACCCAGCAATAGATTTGGGGTTGGTGAATATATTGCAAGTGCCTCACTTGTGATATTTTATTACTCATATGGATCTGCCGGTAGCCACTCCAGGCCATTTTATAATACTGCAGTCACTTAGAACATAAGTACAAGGAGACAGAGGGAAGAGAAGAGGACAGTGCATTGAAGGGCCAACTGAAAGTGGATCATCTAAAAAGCTCCAAGGAAATATTGTTTTAAAATCTTCAGGTGTATATTTTAAAGTGAGGAGGGAAGAACAACCTTCTGGAGGGAGCAAGTCCCGTATCTAGGCGGCTGCCAATGCAAAGGATCCCTAGATAAGGAGTGGTAGCTAAGCATAGGGTGAGATTCGAGCAGCAGGTCTTGGAAAGAGTGTCTGTTGTTCAGGGACATAAGAACTGGGGTGTTTCCAGATGGAGGGCTCCTAGCACTAGCAACAGCCAGAAGGCCTTGTGCAGCTGTTCAGTCTTTTCTTACTTAATGGATTTTCTGCGGTAAGAAAAAAGATGGAAGCAGTGAGGGTTATAAGTGGGAAATGTTGTCATCTCCCCACCCCTGCCGCCATCCAGAAAATTCTGTGAAAGAGGGAGGGTCGCGGCACTTTAGCAGCTTTGCCTGGAAGCAGACGCTCAGCCTTCAGAGCATGTCTGCACTCCCTTGTTGCGGCCAGTGAAATTTTATGGCCATCTCAGGGTTTAATTCTTAATGCCTGAAATTAGGTTATGCACATTAATTATATTTGCTTGGGCTCTTAAGCCCCACTCCCTGGAGGAATCCCCTCGGGGGGCGTCCCCCCACGATCATCTCAGGTCAGAGAGAACAGTGGAAATTCTCCTACTGGAGCGCACCAGCAGTGGGATCCTAATTATCTCCAACCTGAGATAACAGCAGGGAGGCAGGGCTGCTCTCCTGGACAATGGCCACGTCCCACCACCACGAATCGTCCCACCCCCGCTGTGAACTCCAACTTGAGATTTGAGAGGACAGCAGGGATGGGTGTGAGGGGCAGCCTAACTATTCCTTACGCAGCCCTCCTCCTTCCCATAATGGCAGGCCAGATTTGTAAACCGCCCAGAGCTTCGGCTATGGGGCGGTATATAAATGTAATAAATAAAATGCATCTCCCTCGCTCCTCCACTGGAGAAGTGAAGAGGGCCTGCCCCTTCTGCTTCACATGTCCCAACTCCTTTCCCGGGTGGGCAAAGATGGGGCATAGAATCATAGAATAGCAGAGTTGGAAGGGGCCTACAAGGCCATCGAGTCCAACCCCCTGCTCAATGCAGGAATCCACCCTAAAGCATCCCTGACAGATGGTTGTCCAGCTGCCTTTTGAATGCCTCTAGTGTGGGAGAGCCCACAACCTCCCTAGGTCACTGATTCCACCGTCACACTGCTCTAACAGTCAGGAAGTTTCTCCTGATGTCCAGCCGGAATCTGGCTTCCTTTAACTTGAGCCCGTTATTCCGTGTCCCCATCTCACCTCCATCAGAGGTGCAGAGCTTCACTAACTGGGGAAGCCCTCATGCAGAGAAGCCTGGTCTCTGGCCTCAACGCCGGGGTGGGGTGGGGGATCCACTTGGGACTTGGGCCAAAAAGTAAATGAGGTCAGGCAGGCATGGGTATGTCCACTGAAGTGGCATGGCCACGGCCATCTAACATTGAATGGCCTGTGCAGGGCTGGTTGTGGGTGGGAGTGGGGTCATCTGATCCTTCACCCAAAACTAATTCTGCACCTCTGGTCTAGCCTGGTTGGCAGTAGCGCTCCATGGGCTTGGTCTCAAGTTGAAGTCTTCCCCAGCCCTGCTCTTTCAGGTTCTTGAACAGGGCTTGAAATGATGCCCTTTGGCGTGCAAAGCACGTGCTCTCCGACTGAGCTCTACCCCCTGCCCTGGCAGTAGTGAAGCCTAGTTTTGTGCCTCTCACACATACATATATTCCCTCTGTTTCTGCAGTAGCCAGACTGCCTGTGCGCACATGCGTGGACTACCTCAGCCTGTGACCCACTGTCGAAAGGACGGGAGCAGATGGCAAAGGGTCCTATGCAGCATCGGCCTTATACTCCCAGCTGTATGGCCAACTACCATTGCCCCACATGGCAAAGGCCTTCTGGCGGAAGGAACAGAGGCACTGCCCACCCCAAGCAAGCGAGGATGGTCGCAGCCCAGCACTACTGCCCATGCCTTGTCTCTGCCTAGGCTTTGGATCTGCAGAGATTAGCCAAGCCCATTTGGGGATGCTTCTTGTGGAAACAAGTGCTTTTGCTGCTGCTTCTGTCTTGCAAAGGAATGGTACTGAACAGAAGCCAGTCAGCCTCTGGCCTATAGGATCCCTTGTGCAATGGAGGGAGGTTTTCAAGCTCCAAGCTAGATTGACCCATAGGCCTGGGAGGGTCAGGACTTGTTCTGAGCAGGCGTCGTCTGCCCCTCCGAATGTAGGTTCATTCACAAGACAAGGCTCTCAGAAATCTTTAAGCAGATGCCTTAAGTTAGAGGCATTTGGAATTTGTGCCTCAGTATTAAAGGGATTGGGGTCTCTCCTTCTTGCTTCAATCCCCAAGCTGCTGCTGCTGCTGCTGCTCCTCACAGCCAGAGCACTACGCTAGATCTCCTCTTGCAGTTTGTTTTTTAACTTTGCCCTGATTGGGATATGAACTGCTTGGGGGTGCTACCCCTTGACTTGCACGGGAATCTGCACCTTGAAATGAAGCCCTGAAGCTTTCACCCTTGTGTACAATGTTTTATTTTTATATATAAAGATAAGCTTTGGAAGGAAAACAGATACTGCATCAGCATTTTGTGTGTGTGTGTGTGTGAACATGTTCTTTTATTAAACTAAAACTCCCACCTGGCAACTCCAGGAGATAAGGGAATAGAACTGGATAAACATTCCATTAGCATCTGCTCAGTCAAGGGAAATCACCCAATATACATTCTCCTAAGGACTTCCCTAATTCCCTGATCCCTTCCCCTGGGGCCAATGGAACACCTACTGAGGGCTCCATTCTAGACAGAGGGCATCTAGCGCTACAAATGAAAGTACATTGGTGCAGCTGTTCCATCCCTTCACCTTTCATGTATTTTTTGTGGGCCAATATAGTTCGTTTGAAGAGCACCACACCAAAAGGTCCTTCATGAATCTCCTTCAGCACCTCCGAAGAGGATTATCGCACCAACCATTGTCCTGCCTCATTCAAGGAATTTTATGTGCAATTCAGATATTGTTGTCTTCCACTCGTAATCCTCTTATATCTTCCCACTACATTCTTTCCAATAAGGAGGAAAAGATGAAATACCTACACAATATCTTTTGCCTGCTAGCAATAGGAGCCCTGCCTCTGGAAGCATCCTTTGTGCCCAGAGATGGGCTGCTAGTGTTAAGTTACAATTTATTTATTTATTTATTTATTTATTTATTTAAGCATTTTTATCCCGCCATTCAGCCAAAAAAGGCTCTCACGGCGGCTTACAAAAATATTTCTTGACAGTCCCTGCCCCCACAGGCTTACAATCTAAAAAAAAATGACACAAAAGGAAAGAGGATTGGGAGGGAGGAGGAAGGGGAAAAGAAAAGCAAGTTCAGGCACTACATTCTTAGATGCAAAGTTCAGCAGTGAGAGTTGGTAGCAGGAGGGAGGGGGCTCTCAGCTGGAGCTGGAACCAGGCACGCTGCTGCTTCCTCCCCCACTGATGGCCTCTGCAGAGACGGTTGGTAGCAGGAGGTATATAACTTTTTGGGGCAGCTAATGTTAATGAGTAAAGTTACAACTGCTCTAAACTGTTCCACTGCTGAAATTATTGTTACATCCTTTGTGGAGAGGGGGACACGCTCTTAGTCTTGTGCTGTTGAAGTTTGAATTGCAGACAATGCAGGCCAGCTTTAACTAAATGGAAAATTCATTTCTTTCCCTTTAGCTTCTGTAGTGAAGTCTGCATTTGACAAAAGCCTTCTTTAGCTCCAGGCCAGCTACTGCTTTAATTATTTACTTGCTCCAAATAGCACTGAGAGACAGTAACAGCAATAATACAGCTGTGAAAGCAGCACACATAAAAGATGATGCCCTAGAATTGGACTGACCTAAGTTTGCAAGAGTTCTTTCTCCTGTTATAGAACATGTTCACATGATTACTCTGAAGCATTGGGATTCCTGCTGAAGAAGGGAGAGAGAACTTTCCCCAGTGACCATAAGTCTTTCCACCCCTGAAGCAGCACAGACTTGTCAAATGGACATAAAGTGTGTCAAACTCACTTGTCCAACTCTCTGGAGCTTCACCCCTGCAGACTTGCTCTGAATATGGCCTTTCAGGGCTTCATTTATACTTCATTAAACTCAGGATCACTGACACTTTAGAGCAGTTAGATGTCAACAGCTTCACTGTGTACCTACAAGGCTAGCTGAAACTGACACGTAACGGGTGGGGTCCCGCAGGGCTCAGTCCTGGGCCCAGTGCTCTTCAACATTTTTATTAATGATTTGGACGAGGAGGTGCAGGGAACGCTGATCAAATTTGCAGATGACACAAAATTGGGTGGGATAGCTAATACCCTGGAAGACAGAAACAAACTTCAAAGTGATCTTGATAGGCTGGAGTGCTGGGCTGAAAACAACAGGATGAAATTTAATAGGGATAAATGCCAAGTTCTACACCTAGGAAAAAAGAAACCAAATGCAGTTACAAGATGGGGGATACTTGGCTCAGCAGTACTACAAGTGAGTAGGGTCTTGGAATTGTTGTAGATCACAAGCTGAATAGAAGTTAACAGTGAGATGTGGCTGCAAAAAAGAAGCAAGTGCTATTTTGGGCTGCATTAATATAAGTATAGCTTCCAAATCACGTGAGGTACTGGTTCCCCTCTATTCGGCCCTGGTTAGGCCTCATCTTGAGTATTGCGTCCAGTTCTGGGCTCCACAATTCAAGAAGGATGCAGACAAGCTGGAGGGGGCTCAGAGGAGGGCAATGAAGATGATCAAGGGTCTGGAAAGAAAGCCCTATGAGAAGAGACTGAAAGAGCTGGGCACGTTTAACCTGGAGAAGAGAAGACTGTGGGAAGACATGGTAGCACTCTACGAATACTTGAAAGGTTGTCACACAGAGGAGGGCCAGGATCTCTTCTCAGTCATCCCAAAGTGCAGGACACGGAAAATTGGGATCAAGTTACAGGAAGCCAGATTCCGGCTGGACATCAGGAAAAACTTCCTGACTGTTAGAGCAGTACGACAATGGAACCAATGACCTAGGGAGGTCATGGGTTCTGCCACGCTAGAGGCATTCAAGAGGCAACTGGATCTGTTAGGTATGCTTTAAGGAGGTTTGCTGTAGGGCTGCGCACACCCTCCCCGAACCACTTCGGATCCCGATCCGGACCTTCGGGTCGATCCAGACCTCCCCTGATCCAGAACCGGATCAAGATCCGGAGGTCCAGATTGATATTCAGGCGCCATTTTGCCCCCCCTTACCTGCCTCCACGGTGGATGGCGGAAGCAAGTAAGTGGGAAAGGGGGGACAAAATGGGGGCCAAATAAGCCCCCTCCCCCCTTACCTGGCTCCACCGTCTGCCACCATATTGACTGCGGCGGCAGCATACGGCAGAGCCAGGTAAGCCCCCCTCCCACCTCCCCCACTTACCTGGCTCCGTTGTCCACCACCGCCACGGTCCGTGCCGTGGGTTTGATTGTTGCCCACACCTAGGCCGTGGGCAGCATTTGAAGCCGTGGACAAAGGAGCCAGGTAAGCCTCCCTCCCCCATCCCCCACTTACCTGACTCCGCTGCCATCGCCACACAGACCGCAGCAGCGGTGGAGCCAGGTAAGCCCCCCTCCCCACTTACCTGGCTCTGCCGCCATCACCGCACAGACCGCAGCGGCGCCAGGTAAGCCCCCCTCCCCACTTACTTGTGTCCGAAGCTTCGGAACGGTCTGAATCGGTTCGGACCATTCTGAACCGCTTCGGGTTGATCTGCACCACCCCCACTCCACTCCGGAACTGGGCTTAGGAGGTTTGGATCGGCCCGCTCTGCTTGGGATTCGGGGATCCATAACAGAGCGGAGCGCACCCCTAGTTTGCTGCACTGAGCAGGTGTTTGGACTCAACGGCATCATCAGCACCAACATCATCAATTTCTTACCCACCTCTTCCTTTGGATCAAGGCAAGGAACAACATTAATACAATAAAATATAAATCAAATGCATAAAACTAATTAAAAGAGCATATAAAACCAATTAAAATAACAATCACGGCATCTTAAAATTCTTAAGTTTAAAATTCATCTGGGCAGGCTTGCCGGAAGAGACGTCTTTATAGCTAGTCCTTATACCCTAACCCTCACCTAGAATGTATATTGTCAGTCAGAAAAAGTACCATTAAGTCCAAGCAGTTACCAGCATGGGTAACAAGGAAACAATGACCCTGTTCAGACAACATGCTAAGCCACGGTGGTTAAGGATTTTGAGCTAAACATGATGGCTTAGAATGTCACCTGAAACATTCCTAACCATGGTGGCTAATTAACGAGTCACTAACCATTTGCTACAAAGCGTTAGAGGCCTAACCATGGCTTAGTGTTTTGTCTGAATAGGCCTTTTGAGAGAAAAGACAGCTTCCATAAGTGGAAGCGTTGCCCAAATGACTACAATAAAAAGGACCAGAAACTTGCACAAAAGAAATGCAAGTAGGCAATAAGCAAACAGGCAGTTGAATAAGGGATGCAAAAAAACCAAAAAGGATTTTGAGGAGCACATCGCTAATAACATTAAGGTCATCAATAAAAAAAAATGTTTAAATGCATAAAAACAGGAAACTGGCTACGGATGTAGTTGGGCTGACGAGAATTAAACTAGGAGAGGTCTGAGGAATGGAGTCAGAGAGTGGTGACAAGAGATGAAGTTCTAGACCTTACTGACAAATTGAAAGCAAACTAATCATTGAATTCACATGTTATTCATCCTAGAATTATTAACTCAAATGTGAAATTGCTGATCTTCTAACAAAAATATGTAACATGTCCCTAAGATCAGTCTCCAGAGGACTAGAAAGCAGCCAATGTAAAAGGAATTTTTAAAAAGGGGATCTGGTGGGCTTGACAAGCTAGTTACATTAGGGAGTAATCCTCTGGTGTGTGGGACAGCATCCCAGGGACCAGAGGACATTTCATCCGTTCTGCTGCAACCACAGGAAGAGAAATCCGAATGGGAATTGTTTCCCCACCCTGCCCCTTGCAGGCAATATTGAGCGGGGATGCAAATGAGGCAAGGTGACAAGGATACGCAACATACTGAAGCCTCCCCTCTCCCACCCCCACAACTCCGCTAGATGTACTCAAAAGCACGCCTAGTGAGAACAGCATCAGAAATCAGGATAGAGAGACAATAGTGGCCTCCGTTGCTCCTTCTGCTCTGAAGGGCATCTGCCAGCAGAGCACTGGATATTCAGAGTGCTCCAGAGAAATCAATGGAAAGCATTATAAAAAATATCAAGTACACAGGGTTGCATCTAAGGTTGGTCCCACCTGGCTAGAGGATGCTGGGAGTTGTCGTCCAGAACATCTGGAGAGTACCAGGTTGAGGAAGGCTGTCACAGAAGGACACATCTTACTGAAAAAGGTTATTCAAAGGTAAGTCCTGCCTCACTAACCCTTTAGAGTTCTTTGAGTGTGTCAATAAACATATAGAGATGATCCAGTAGAAATGATTTACTTGGACTTTGTAAAGGCTTTTGACACAGGCCCTTATGAAAAAAAAGCCTGAACAAACATCGCAGTAATGGGATAAGAGAAGAGATCTTCTTATGGATCAGTAACCAGTTAAGGAACATACACAACAGAGAAGAATAAATGGACAAGTGCGCACAATGGAGGCATGAAAACGGTGGGATCTGTATTGTGGCTGATGTTTTTTTTTAACTTGCTCTAAATGACCTAGAATTACGGGTGAGCAGTGAAGTGGCCAGGTTTGCTAACACAAAACAAAAAGGGACAGTGAAGAGGCCCAAAAGGAAATAGGCATCAAAATGGCAAATGAGGTTCAGTTTCAGCAAGTGTAAAGTGACAGACGTTGGTGCAAAAATAAATAAATCCCAACTTCACGTATACTGTGGTGGGATCTGTGCTGGTGTTGACTGGCCAAGAAAGTGAGCTTGGGGCTGCAGGGAACAGCTGAATGAAAACACTGCCCCAGTGTGCCAACTGCTGTGAAAAAGGCAAAATTCCATGTTAGTTACAATTCAGAAAAGAATGAAAAATACAAATGTGAATATCATAATGCCTTTATACAAATGCATGGGGCAACCACCCTTGGAATACTGTGTACAGTTCTGATAACCAAAAAGGATATTGGAGAGTTGGAAAAAGTGAAGAAAAGGGCAAAGAAAATGCTCAAGGGACTAGAGTGACTCCCTGATGAGGAAAGGTCATAATGTTTAGGGCAGGAATGACGGACCTCTGGTCTGTTACGGTCCCCAACCCAGCCCACAGAGGCTTGGATCCCCACCACGGCTCCTCCTTAAGCCCTATGCGCTAGCCTGGAAGCCACAGGGGGGAGGGGGCTTGGGGAGGAATGTGCTTCCTCTACGGGCACATTCACACCGCATGCGAACCCCCGATGGGCGACAGGCTATGCACTGTGAGTGGTCTCATGTGGCCTGCCCCCACTGTGGCCCCCCCACAGTGCATAGATTTTTTCCACCCTTCCCCCTCAGTCTTCCAGCATTCCCGGGGACTTGGTAGCAGAACCCATCTTGTCTGCCATCAGGGCCCCTGTTCCCACTCCAATCACAATCGCAGTCAGAGCCCAGCCCAACCCCAGTGCATGTTTCCCCTTGCCAATGGCAGCCCCCCCTTTTTAAAAAACAGAATTATTTTTCTTTTTTTGCACAAAAAAACAGGGCTGGGAATTGCATTTTCCTAGCTCTGTTTTATGTGCTCAAATAGCCCTTTTATCAGGGGAGGCTGGTGGCTCCAATTTTGGTGCAGCTGTGAAACCATTCTAGGTTACAGCCAGAACTCTAGAGGAGCTGTCCATGGTGCTGAACCCTATCCCTCAAATAGGTTCAGGACCTTGCTCAGCTGCTCACTTCCCAATGCCCTTTACCCATGCCCAAACTTTTACCAGGTTCAGACAACATGCCAACCCACTGTGAGTAAAGCCGTCCCCACTGCAGACCGTGGGTTATCAGGGTGCATTGTTTGGCAAACTGGTCCTGATAAAATCGAGTTTGTACAACATGCTAACCCACTGTGGGTTGTTTCAGATAACAATCCATCATGGGCTGGCATATTATGTGCACCCAGTCAGTATCTGCGATGGGAAATAATAATGGGACTCCTCTCATTTAATGTGATGCTCCCCCTCCTTACTGGAAGGGGGAGAGACATGCAAAGAGCTGGTGCTTGCAGGAGCTCTTGCAAGCACCAAACAAATCCCCAGCATTTGTGCGCCGCTCACTGCCCTAATTAGTATGGCATATGAAGAAGGTGCCCAACTTAGTTGCCATTTGGAGGAAACACTCCTCCAAACACCAGCCAAGTCGCTTTCGCGAGGCGTATCTCTACACGGAGAAAGGCGAAAGAGGCGGGGTGGGGAAGGATGAGGTTATGGGAGAGGGTATCTGCCCTCTTGATATCGTCAGGCCCACTACAATGATCTGGGGAGAGCAATTAGGCCCCATGACCAAAAATGTTCTCAACCCCTGGTTTAGGGTGTTTTTTAGCTTGATAAAAGACAAGTAAGGAAGGACATGATAGAAGTGTATAAAATTATGCATGGTATGGAGGAAGTGGGTAGGGAGACATTTTCCTCCCTCTCTCATATTAGAACCCAGGGCTATCCAACTAACGAAATGGTCGTGGATTCAGGAAAGATAGAATGAAGTTCTTCACATGCATAGTTAAACTATGGAATTCGCACCACAAAATCTAATGGTGGCCATTAATATCAAAGGCTTTAAAAGGAGTTAGACAAGTTTATGGAGCGTCAGTCTGTCAGTGGCAACAATATGCTACACAATACCAGCCGCTGGGGAACATGAGCAGGAAGGAAGGTCTGTTGCACTTATGCCATTTGTTGGCTTCCCAAAGGCTTCAATATGTCTAGTCAAAAATGCTGGACTAAATAGACCTTCAGATTGATCCAGCAGGGCTCTTCTTATGTTGTTGCACAGAGCAGTCCCTGCGTCAGGAACAGGCAGCATGTTCAGGACCCAGTCAACAGCTAGTTTTAGTTTCATGAAACATAAGATATAGTTCAAAAGATACAGTTCCCGGGTGGGCAAAGATGGGGCATAGAATCATAGAATAGCAGAGTTGGAAGGTGCCTATAAGGCCATCGAGTCCAACCCCCCTGCTCAATGCAGGCATCCACCCTAAAGCATATCTGACAGATGCTTGTCCAGCTGCCTTGTGTGGGAGAGACCACAACCTCCCTCGGTAACTGGTTCCATTGTTATACTGCTCTAACAGTCAGGATTTTTTTCCTGATATCCAGCTGGAATCTGGCTTCCTGTAACATGAGCCCATTATTCCGTGTCCTGCACTCTGGGATGATCAAAAAGAGATCTTGGCCCTCTTCTGTGTGACTCTTTATTAGAGTCCTAGCTTATTTTGAAGAGCCCTTCTGCGACATGTACAAATTTAGCTATAATAATGGTGGCTAGACACTTTGGTAAGAGACATGTATGAAGAACCCCAATAGATGGGGGGGGGACACATGCACCAACCCTACTATCTTCCTTTCAGACCCCTAGAAAGATCTACAGATTGTCTCCGTGGATAATAAAGGATTGTACCCTAAAGATTATGAATATTGTAAATATTGTTATGTGTCAGTCTAAATTACTTTTAAGGGATCCCTTACAACTCAGTGCCTCTTCGAATGGTAAACTTTTGTTCTATTAGCCAGGGTAGGCAACTGCTGGCTCTCCAGATGTTTTGACCTGCCTTCAGCCTTAGCCAGCACAGCCAATGATGACTTTTGGACACTACACTAAGAAGGATTCAGATAAATTGAAACAAGTTCAAAGAAAGGCAACAAAGATGATTGGGGAACTAGAAACTAAGACCTATAAAGAAAGATTGAAGAAACTGAGTATGTTTAGCCTTGAGAAGAGAAGACTTGAGGGGTGATATGATAACACTTTTCAAGTACTCAAAGGATTGTCAGACAGGAGGAGGCTACAACCTGTTCTCTATCATTCCAGACTATAGGACACAAAGACTTAAATTACAGGAAGGCAGATTTTGGTTGAACATCAGAAAAAACTTCCTAACAATCACAGCAGCCAGGCAATGGAACCAACTGCCTAGGGACGCGGTGGGCTCTCCATAGCTGGACATATTCAAACAGAGATTAGGCAGCCATCTCTCAGGGATGCTTTAAACTGGATTCCTGCACTAAGCAGAGAGTTGGATTCAATGGCTTAAATGGCACTTTCCAACTCTATGATTCTCTGATGGAAGTTGCAGGCCAAACATCTGGAAGGCCAGAATTGCTACCCCTTGTACTAGGCCAAGGAGAAGATGAGGCCTACGTATATAGCAGGTAGACAGGCTTTGCTGGGAGTGGGTCTAAGAGAGAGGAGAGCGCTGTTCCTGGCTCTCTGCAGGAAAACCCTAGACAGCTAAAGGGGAGCAGGGATGTATTGGAGTGATACTGCTGTCAACCCTCACATTAAGCTCAGTATCAATAAACCTTGTATGACAGAAACGCCGCAAGTCTCCAATGTCCTCCTTCTCAGGAAACTGAAGTCTGAGTATGTGTTGGAACCCCTGAAACTTCTCACCACTCAGAAGTGGGGTGCACAAGAATAACAATAGAAAGCTTCCATTTTTGCAAAAGTTCTCATTTAACAACATCATAATCTCTCCACCCCACCCCACCCCACCCCACCCAACCCCTGGTATTTGTGCTAATGTAAAAAAGGTATCTTCCCATAAAAAAATCATCCTCCACTGAGCTGGTTTATTGATTCACATTAAATAGTTAGAAGGATTAACTATTCATATGTTAGCCATGATTAGCTTTCACATATTAGCCATGGCAAAGTGGTTTACCAATAAATGCAGTGACCAGTTTTCTTAAGATGAGGCATTGTGCCAACATGTCTTCAACTGGCATTAAGAGTAGAGACAGTCCAATTGTAAACCTGTGCATCTACTGTAGCGGCTCATTTCTGTCAAGTATTCTGCCAACCTCAGTCCGTTGGGGTCTTTGCTGCTCGAGCCCGCACAACTTCAGCCTCCAGTTCTAACTCATCCAGGAAGCGCTCTTGGGAGACAGAATAAAAGGTGTAGCCATCTGTGCATAGGAAGCTCAGGAAAACAATTATGAAAGCCACTTGCTCCCAAAAGGGACCTTTGTGTCATTCGCAGCAAGAGTCAGAGGACTTACTACATCGTTACCCAACTCTTGGACATGCAACTTACTTCCAGCCTTGAAGTGGACACAAAGGACAACGGGCGCAGGAGAGAAGAAGGATATTGTTGCTTACCCTTACAATCCACTCCCTCCTAAAAATGAGCAACTTGCATTTCAGAAGACAGGCATTCACAGCAGAAGGCAAGGCTGGTCTCAGAGAGAAAAAAACAGAGAGCCAAGATCGTTTGGGGAGTCCTTCCATGGGTGTCTTGCTGGGAGTTGTCATTAGGGGATTTGGAGCTAACAGCCATCGATAAGCTGATGACACGCAGCTCTATCTCCCTGTGATAACTGAATCAGGTGAGGCTGTGCAGGTCCTGGACCAGTGCCTAGATTCAGTAATGGGCTGGATGAGAGCCAATAAACTGAAACAGAATCCTGGCAAGACGGAAGCCCTGTGGGTGAGTGGTTCAGGAGGTAGGCTCATTGCCTGTTCTGGATGGGATTGCAGTCAGGTTCATCTCTGTCACTGGAAGCTCAAGTGGCTGCCGCAGCTCAGAGTGCCTTTTACCAGCTTCGCCTGGTTTGCCAACTACGGCCTTTCCTGGACAGGGACAGTTTGGCCATGGTGGTACAGGCAATAGTTACCTCAAGACTGGATTACGGCAATGCGCTCTATGTGGGGCTGCCCTTAAAGCTGCTCTGGAAGCTGGAGCTAGTGCAGAATGTTGCAACTCGGCTGTTGTCCAGAGCTGCCCCTTTCCAGCCTGTAACTCCCTTGCTGAGGGAACTGCACTGGCTGCCTATTTGCTACTGGGCCAGGTTGAAGGTTCTTGTACTGGTGTACAAAGCCCTAAACAACTTGGGACCAGGATACCTGAGAGAGCGCCTGGTGGTTTCACATAGATCTATCACCTGACTGGAGTCCACCAGGGGAAGAACCTTCAGTGTGGTGGTCCCCCTGCGTCTGGAGGTCAGGCAGGTGCCAACTTTGTATTCCTTCCAGCGCCTCCCAAAAACAGCGTTGTTCCAGGAAGCCTTCCCTTAATGACCAACTGCTGTTTATTCTGCACTTGTTTCTTTTAAAAAATATACTTCTAATATGTTTTATACTGGTTATATTCTATTTTGTCCACCACTCTGAAATTCTGAATAGGGAGCAGTATATAAATATTGTAAATAAAATAAGTAAATGTGCAGATAATGGAGGGGGCAGGACAATGGGTGGGCCCTCAGATACGTGGGGTGGAGAGTTGTGTTCTATATATTCTTAAACCACGTATATTTTCTTAATATACATGATTTAAGAACAATCATGCATATTTTCTTAAAACCAAAACACTTCAAATTGACAGGCACAGAGTGTTTGCCGCCAGCAAGGTGCAGGCCCAAATCCCTCACCCACCAGGAGCTAAGCTGAAGGAAAGCAGGGATCCTGCGCCTGGGACTCAAGAGCGGTGGAAGGAACTGGCTTGGGAAAGAGAATCGCCCTTGGAGCTCCCTCACTCGCCTCTTCACGGGTCCCACCCAAGCCATGGCGAAGTCTGGCACTGGGCTGAAGGGCGTTCATTGGCCTCAGAGACTGCACACCTGAGGGCAGTGGAGGCTGGTGCTATCTATCTATCTATCTATCTATCTATCTATTCAATTAATTAATTACATTTCTATACCGCCCAATAGCCGGAGCTATGAATCCATTCTGGGTTCCAGACAGAACTCTGCAGAAGTGCTCCTGTAGAATTCTAGCTGGTTCTGACTGAAACCTAGAATGGATTCACAGCAGCCTTCATTGCCCGGGGGTGCGTGTCCTCCCGGCCCAAGCCCTCCGTCCCCATTCTTAATGTGCGCAGACCCCTTTGGGGGCCCATCGCGTGGGGGCAAAGGCAGCCGCCGCCACCTTCCAGCTTGAGGCACCATCTTCATGTGGAGCTAGAGTGGTACGAGGAGGGGGGGGGGGGGCTGTCCCCATCGTGCCTTGTTCTGCCTCACTTCTCCTCCATAAGGGCCGCCCGCGCGCGCCCCACAGAAAGAGCCCCACAACTCTCCCTCTGGACTCTCCGCAGCGGGCGGGCGGCCCCGTTGCAAGCCCTCCGCCCCAACACCAATGCATTCCCTGGGAGTAAGCCCCCCTCCCCGCCCTAAACTCGACGCAGACGCGCATAGGATTACATTGCCAGGCTTCCATTTGTTCTCGCCAGCAATGCGCCTGAGTTTAACCTTGGGACGTCTCAAGGCGGCGGCCCCGTGAGCATGTGCTGAGCGCTTTTACTCCTGGGCTGAAAGTAGCCGGAGAGGCGCTGCTGCTGCTGCTGCTGCTGCTGCTGCTGCTATCCCAAATAAGCCAAGGTTGCCGGCTTCTCCCTCACGCTCAGGCTCAGCACAGCCAAGTCCTCCCGGTCCCCCCGGCGCTCCCCACGGCCAAAGGGATACAAATGGCCGCGACCACGGCTCCGATGCCAAGAGCGGTGAGCGCGTTGCGAACCTTCAGCCCCCGCCGGGCCGCATCGACGCCGGGCCTCGCAGCCAGCCCAGCGGGAGCCCCAGCCCGGCCCGTCGCCCACCGCTGCCTCGCGCCCACAGGCGGGCCTCGCGGAGATTCCCCTCCCTCAGGCGGCGTTGGCGACGACATCTTTCTCGGCCAGGGAGTGTTGCCGCCTCTCTCTCGCCAGACGCTCACCCGACGCGGCTGCTGCGGTGGGCGCGGCCATCTTTGGTGAGGGCCAAGGGGCGTGTCCATCGGAGTGGCGGCCATCTTCGAAGGAACGGAGCGAGGCCGGTGATGTTCAAAGCTACTTTCGCCATCTTTGGCGAGGGCGGATACACAGGAAAAGCGGGGAGGAAGGCTTGTTTATTGCGCGCCGTTAATAAGGACAGACCGCAATATACACGCGTATAAAAGGAAGGGCTTCTTCACACAGCGCAGAGTTAAGTTATGGAACTCACTACCACAGGATGTAGTGATGGCCACCAATTTGGATGGCTTTAAAAGGGGGTTGGATAAATCCATGGAGGAGGAGGCTATCCATGGTGGTTGTGTGCCATCTCCAGTATCAGAGGCAGTAAGCCTGTGTGCACCAGTTGCTGGGGAACATGGGTGGGAGGGTATTGTTGCTTGTGGGTCCCTGGTCGACAGCTGGTTGGCCACTGTGTGAACAGAGTGCTGGACTAGATGGAGCCTTGGTCTGATCCAGCATCAGGGCACTTCTTATGTTCTTATATTCATAGCAGAATTGGTTCCAGGTTGAATGCCTGTTTTGGCGGGCATGTAAAAGGACATTTTGGGATGATTAAGTGCAAAGAAGTAATTATGAATCTCTGTGTAGCGCAAAATAAAAAAGAAATTAACAGCGGAGATTTACACAAGGCTGGAATGGGAGGGTCTAAATTCGGGCCGCTCCAATCGAATAATGTCCAATTGTATGCATGGTTGCTCAAAAGGAAGTTTCACTGAAATGTCAAGTGGGAATTGAATTGAACACAGCGGGACTTTCTTAGTAAACATGCATAGGAAGGGTGTTTACTAAGATTATATATAATCTTAGTATTTATAACCTACATTAGTGCCATACTGTATCAAACCAAAGGCCTATCTAGTCCAGTGTTCTGTTCCCACATTACCCAACTAGATACTCATGGAAAGTCAACACGTAGGAAACAACTGGCACACGGAGGAATACTACCTCTAAATCTGGAAGTAGTATATAGCCATCATGACTAGTAGTAGCTGGCCATTACTACATCAGTTGGTTGCAAATTCCAAAGTTTTAACGATGTGCAGTGTAAAGAAGGACTTCCTTTTATCTGTCCTGGATCTCTCACCATACAGCTTCATTGGATGACCCCAGATCTACTGTGCATAATTTTTGTTTGCCTCTGTCTCCCTCCCCATACTCACTTCTTTTCTAAACAATACCAAACATTGCAACCTTTCCACATAGGGAAATTTCTCCAGCCCCCTAGTCATTTTGGTTGCCCTTTTCTGCACCTTTAACAACTCTACAATATTCTTTTTGAGTTGCCATGACCAGAACAATATTCTAAGTGTGGTTGTATAACAGCATTCTTGATATTGACAATTTTATTTTTAATTCCTTTTCTAATCAAGCCCAGTAACGAACTTGCCCTTTTCATTGCAGCCACACAGTAGGACAACATTTTCATCAAGCTGCCTACCACAACTCCAGTATCTCTTTCTTGGTCAACATCGTCAGCAATAATCCCACCACTGTATGTAAAGTGTACATCACTTTATGTATACATAAAGTTGGGATTTCCCCCCCGCCCCCCAAACATGCATCACTTTTCACTTGTTCACGTCAAACCGTATTTGCCATTTTAATGCCTATTCCTCCAGTTGGGAAAATCGTTTTGGAACTCTTTTGTAATCCTTTTTTGTTTTCGACCACAATCCTATTCATGTTTAGATAGGGAAATTTTTTGCAAAGTCCAGCTTTCCCCAAGCCAGTATGGCTGGCTGGAGAGTGCCAGGAGTCATCAACAAACTTGGCCATTTGACTGCTCACTCCTAATTCCAGATCATTTTTGAAGAAGTTGAAAAGTACCAGTCTTAATACAGATCCCTGTGGGACTCCAATTCTAACAATCCTTCCATTGTGAGAATTGACCATTTATTTCTCCTCTTTGTTTACGGTTGTTTAACCAATTACTGATCCATAAGAGGACCTCTCCTCTTACCCCATTTGCTTAGGAGTCTTTGTTTGCTCAGGAGTCTGTTAAGGGGCTTTAGTTAAGTCCAAGTAAACAATGTCAAATGGATTACTCCTGCCCACTTGTTTATTGACATTCTCAGAGAACTCTTAACAGGTTAATGAGACAGGGCATACCTTTGTTCAGACTTTCTGGCCCAATTTAGGATCCAGGTGGCCAATTTTTCCACCAGCTGAAGTTTACAGGTCCTTCAAGGGGAATGCAAACCCACCCAGAACTGCTTTTACATAATCATTGCTACACAACTTCTGTTGCACTCCTTTCATAAAAATTATACCGAGTGATACTGGATTTCTTTGGTCTTTAACTGATAGATCACTACATCCAATCCTGGAACCATTGTTTGAAAGGAAAAAAGGGGGTGGGGGACAGAGAGATACAGAGACTAGCAGAAAGAAGACAGAGAAAGAGAAAAAGAATTGGTAAAAAAACACCATACCTTAATACTTGAAATAAATCATAAAGGTGGGTTCCATATTAAATGTAGACACTGCATATTGATATTTGTTCTTATTGTTCAAAGTGTTAGCAGACTTCTTGAAATGGGCTCACCAGCGCAGATTGCAGCCAGGTACCAATCTTCAGAACCTATTTTTGGAGCAGTGGCCACTGGGATTCTCCAAGATGCTTTGCTTCACATGGCCATGGAGAATGAGCAGTATTTGAGTCAGCTGTGTGATGAAGCAGGCTGCTTTAAAGAGACTTGTATAGTGGGTGAGAATTGAGTTTGGCAAACTCTCTAGATTGACATGCTAAAAAAGCCTTCAGCTATTATTTTGATCATTCCCTACCTCTCTCTTGGGCAGAATTTGTGTTTCTTTTATCTGAGAAATGGAGCCTGACTGAATCTGCAAGATACCAAGCAATAGAGATATTTGAAAGGTATTTCTTTGTTCTTTCTCCTTTGAATGGTGATGACTTTAGGTTAGAACAATATGAGCTATCTAGACTCTCTTTAGGTTGCAATCCTATTCCCATTTACCTGAGAATTAGCCAAATTTAATTCAGTGGAACATATTTCTGAGTAGACATGCATAAGATTGCACTGTTAATTACCTATAATACTCACCTTGGTCACCCTTGAAATGTAACTGTATAGCAGCCATGTCATCAGCCCTTACTGAGTAGCATATAGATTTGGGGGTTTATATGTCCTTTTAAAATAGATTTGGGGGTTTATATGTCCTTTTAAAATAGATTTGGGGGTTTATATGCCCTCCTTTTAAAAAGTAAAACAAATTGGCTACAGGTCCTTCATGAGAACCCTACTTTGAACAGCAAGCGCTCAGAATTGCAGAGTGTGTTGATGAAAAGAGGAATGTTCAACTGCTGTGCAATTTTAAATTTTATTTTTCCATTTATTTTAAGCATTTATATACTGCCTTTCACCCTATTCAGGTTCCAGGACAATATGCAATTTAATGCATATCAAACAATAATAAACCAGCAATTAAACATCAAAACCCTTAAACCTAAAAACAATAGCAGTTTACAATGACATGGGGAAAAGGAAGGTTTGTAACATAGATTGTAACACAGGTATAAGGCAGGCCCCTTTGGGGCACCCCAGCTGAGAAAGCTTTCTCCACTGTGTTTATATAATGAACCTCTGACACAAGGGGCACCCAAACCAATTCTCAGAAGACCTTAATGCATGAGCAAATTGATATGGAAGTAGATACTCATTCAAATTCTTGCGTCCTGAACCTTTAGGCTTTTAAAAATAAGTACTAGCACATTAAATTGGGCCTGGAAGCAGGCAGGCAACCAATTAAATTCTTTTGAAAGAAATATGATGTGCATGAAGCTAGATGTACTAGTCAGAAGTCTGGCTGTTGTATTCCACACTAATTGAAGCCTCTGAGTAGTCTTCAAGTGCAGCCATATGTAGAACACATTGCACTAACCCAACCAAGAAATTACCGGATCATAGATCACCATGGCTGAACAGTTGTAAAGGGGAACCACTGGAGAGTAGAGTAGAATTTAAAGATGCACATTTTTGCTTCCTACTATTGAACTGAGAAAAAAACCTACTGATTCTTAGCAAGCACAATGTAAATATAACATTGAAATGTAACAGTGAAGCAGGTGACAGGGGATATCCAGGGATTTGAATGTATTGCCTACTAGTCCTCTAGAAGTTTTGGCCTACAACTCCCATCATCCCTCACCATTGACATGCTGGCTATGGTTAGTGGGAATTGTAAGCTAAAAGATCTTGAGGGCCTCAAGTTGCCCATACCTGCACTAGACAGAGGTTTAGGTATGTGAGTGATGCAAAAGCTTCAGTCTGTCAGCTTGTTCCCTGGGCTCCAGGGTAGTTGAGCTGGTGGAAGAAAATAGAGTTACTTAGATGAGACAGCCAAAGACATTGCAGAGCATTGAGAAGTGCATCACCCATACTGAGCACAGCTGGGCTTTTGCAGAGGTGAGGGTTTTAAGATAGGAGGGCATCTCATGGAGTCCCTCAGAATGGACTTATACAAAATCACATTCCATGTGACTGGATATAGACAAATGTAAAGAACCGCAGCATATTACAGCCTTGTTCCTCTATATGCTGTGTGCTGGCTACTTTCACCAAGCCTACGGACTCTCTGTTGCCTTTGCACAATTGCCTTTGCTTGTGGTGGCTGCCAAGATACATGCTCCAGCTGCCATGTTTGGCATACATGTTTATGCCCCAGGACCATGAGGTCTGGAATCCCAACAAGACCTGATGACTTCTGTGGCAGCAGGACAAGGTGTAGAGGGCCTACGACGCCCTTATGGCTATTTCACACAAAGGCTTCATCAGGTATCTTTATTAAGTGAGCACCTTGTGATTTTCCTTTCATGGCTGCTTTTGCTTTCTGAAACTGAGGCAGGATCTGCACTACTGCTTTATAACAGTTTATAATGGTATTGATAACTGTTGGGGCCCTTGACACATTCCATATACCATTTTCAAACCACTTTCAAAGTGTTATATCCTGCTTGGTGTACAACCTGCCTTATATGGGCAAGCTGCTTTGATATTAGCTGACTCCGTATAGTTGTCACCAGCAGTACTTGATTTTCTCTAAGCAGGCTCTTTATTCTTGTGTTTTTTTAGGTTCATGCTCACACTTACTGAAGACTTCTCTAATTTCACCAGAGCAAAGGTGGAAGAAAGCAGCTGTGCCTCAGTGAAACAACAAATCAAAGGCATATATGTGCTGCGTCTAGTGTCTTCCGTCCAGATTGCCAGCAAACTCTCCTTTCACTACAGCGTAAGGAGATTCAAGGCTTGCCCTGACCATACTACACAATTTTAATGCAAATTTGAGGCTGTAATCTGGAAATAAGTCCATTGAGCTCAGTGGGGCCGACTTCCAAGTAGATGTACATAGGATTGCACTGTTAGTCTCTTTATGCCCCATCTTAGAGACTTTCTCTACGTCAGAGAATTAATGACACTCAACTTTTTTGTGCATTTGGGAGAAATGTAGCTGTTCCTTACTGGACAATCTGACCAAAAAGTGAAAATAGGAATGACTGGTTGCAAAGGAACAGTGTTTTGTTTTTAAACAGAAAAGTTTTTAATGTGGCTAGTACTTTAATAGCATTATGAGCTGGCTTTGACAATGATCAACTTGCAGCAGAAAGAGGAAATTTTGGTGCAACCCCCAGAGTATAAGTTATTATGTCACTAGCATGTATGATGCTGTGTTTCTTAATTTTAAACAGACAACATAATCTTTAACAACAGATCACTGTCAATATGATAGTAACATTCACACCTCTCTTTACACAGATAGTTAACAACAACACGGTTCTGGAATTTCTGAAGTCTTTGGGTTTGTCCTATACAACAGAAGAACTCCTGGAATCAGAATTGGCTATTCTGAAGGCTCTGCATTTCCAGATCAATGTTCCAGCCCCTTTTGCTTATGTTGAAATGCTATTGGAGGTTTTAAGTAAGTGCCAAAAACAAGATGCTTTAGGGTGGATTCCTGCACTGAGCAGGGGGTTGGACTCAATGGCCTTGTAGGCCCCTTCCAACTCTGCTATTCTATGATTCTATGATCTAATGTTGAGCAAGCTTTGGCTTGGAGGTAAAATTAGTCATGGCACTGTTTCGTTAACCCTTCTTTGAGCATGTTGTCTGAATGCAGCACATTTTCTGCAGAGTGGGTTATTGTGTAGTCTGGATGCAGCCAGGGTGGCTTGTCAACCAGCTTGAACAACCCCACAACAAACCACAGATTCTCAAAGTGGCGTTTTCAAGAAAATAAGCTATATCATATGGTTAACAAGCCACCCTGGCTTCGTTGAGACAACATGCTAAGCCATGGTTAGCCCAATAACCCTTTTGCAGCAAGTGGTTATGTAGCCACCATGTTTAGGAATTGTGTACACGACACACTAATCCAGAGTTTAGCTCAAAACATTTAACCACCATAGCTTAGTGTATCATCTGATCCGGGTCATGATTGCCTCGTTTCAATAAAATGGCCACTTGATTAACTTGCATTGTTCTAATCATTCAGCTGGTTCTATTCTGAATAACACAACTTTTAAGGAGACACTGGGTTTGTTTAGACACCACGCTAAGCCATAATGGTTTGTGGCTTAGTATGTTGTAGGGGGGAACTGCAGTCACGATGGTGACTTTAACAACCCCAGGGAACCACCCTCTGCACTGGAGTTAAGGGCAACAGAAACATGGCAACTTCCAGCAATGCTCTAGCCAGCACATACTTTCTCTATGGTCAAGTTTGCAGTGCACCAGCTACAGTGTCTGCCACGACCCAATCCTGTTGCAGTGCCGCTGGGATACACGCCCACAGAGGTGGGAGGATGACATGCACGCAGGGAAGGGGGTTAGCAGTGTTCCCTAGTTCCCCTATCCATCCTCCCCCTTTGTGCATGTGAATAGGCCCCACTGAATCAGGAAAAACAAAGTCTTGTGTCCTAAAAGGCTAATATTTATTGGGACATAATTTTTGCTGCAGTGGGCTAAATCTTAGTATCCCTCAGGAATTTATCTAAATATAGCCTGACCATCAGTTTCCCTTTAGATCTGCATTTTACTTTCAGTTTATGTGTTGAACCTACACTCCCTTCCTCTTGTAAACTTTTCCACAGTGTTGTATGTTTTATTTTTAATATTTTGTTAAAGATTACCAAAATTAAGTGGCTGAAACTGGGGCAATAAATCTTACAGTAATTTATGTATGTAATAAAGAAGAGGAACAACAAACTAGTAGAAGGCATCTCAGATAGGTCAGTGATCTATTATAAATTGATTGATTGCTAAGTGACCCAAGGGGTAATTAAGATATAGATGAGTAGATTCTGGTTCCTTGCAGCAGCTCCTCATGCCTTCTGTTCTTCCCCAATATTAGGATACAATGGCTACTTGCTTCCCACAAGAGAGCTGCATGACATGTGCAGACATTTGCTGGTTTTAACATACCTCTTGAGGAGCAGCATTTATGACACCTTGCTAAAGGCGTCAATTGAAACTTCTTCACCAAGCGAGCTTCAGCTGTAAGTTCTGGAAAGTGCTAAGCTAGAAATGAATGTATGCTGTAAGGGAAAGAAATATTTTAAAAAAATATCTTTAAATATGTTAAGTGGTATATAAATCTATTAAATTAAAATGGGACAGGATGCAGCACTTTCCAAACCCCTGTATGTCTGTTTAAGTAGCAAAAACCAGAGAAAGGGGTGCAAATACTAAAAATCTCTAACTTGGGATAAAACTGTTCAGACTGTTAATGTATCAAGATAGTCTATAAATTTGTTACTGCAATAAGTAAGGGTATTTGGAAACGTTGCTGGGAGGGGACATTGTTCAGTTGCAGAGAACATTTTGGGGTTGCTTATTCTCATATTACTAGAACTAGAGCAGGGGTGGGCAAGCGGGGGCTCCCCAGATGTTTTGAATGATAGCTCCCATAATCTCTGACCATTGGCCAGGCTGGTGAGGGCTTATGGGAATTGTAGTCCTAAATATCCGGAGGGCAGTGTGTTGCTAACCCATGAACAAAAGAAAGCCCCAATTTGCACGTATTAACAACCCATGGGTTGTTGGGGCTGCCTCCCACCCGCTTGCCATTGTAAGTCATGTCTAAACCTGGCACTCTGTGCTGTTCAGGGTTAAACAACCTAGAATTTTTACCCATGGTTTGTTGTTGTATTAAAACTCTAATTATCTAACTTCCAACAATTATTTTAGTTAGAGATATTGCACTTTGGATCCTCTCCCCCCCCCCCCCCCTTTCATGCTTCAAAGCTGCCTTTTAGGCCCTTTTCTACCCAATCAGATACAATTGTGACATTGGTTGCACAAGATTTTGCTGCAAGGGTATTTTCACAGTAATTATAGCACTATATAAGGTTGCTGAAAAAAATACATTCTCTCTCTCTCCTCTCCCCCCATTTAGTGTTATGGCCATCTACTGGATATTGCCTGTGACATAATTGATGACAATGTCATTTTGGACCTTTTGTAAACATTTCATTCTATATTTTTAGAAGTTAAGAACTTCCGCATTGGAGCACTCAGCTATCTCTTTAGTGAACACTGTGATAGCAGCAGAAAGATGATCTATTCCGTCTAGAGCAATGCCTGCCATTACATGGTTTATTTACGTTTTAAAGGATGTGTGCTTCTCTCCAGCCCTGGTGGACTGTCTGTGGATTGGTTTGTTTACTGGTGGGGGAGGAGCCTGACAGGCTCATACCTCCATTACATGGGGCCAGGATACAGTAAGTAGCACTGTCACTGGTTCAGTCTAGAGCAAGAGCAGCATGAAGTCAGTCTCTCTCCCTCTGTTATTTTTTGGGCATGAGTAACTACACACACTTTTCAGATGGCGACAATAAAAAGCTCCTCCTGTCCAGAAATAGCTCCTCCTCTTAATTTTGGTTTGGGCAGTTGACAGCTCCAGCCCCATAGAACAGCCTTCCCACCTGGTGTCCTTCAGATGTGTTGGATGGCAACTTCCATCTTCCCAACTACCATGGCTTTTGGAAGACTTCTTCAGAACATAGGCTTAAAAGGATGAGTCTGCAAGAAAAGGGAGTTTGGGATTTGGGAAAGACTGATGTTGCCATGTTGTGGGTGATTTTTCAACCCTCAAAATTGTTACATGAACTTGCCCTATAACTTGACATCTGGGTTGCAGCCATTGATTCAGGATGCAATTGTATGCCCATTTACCTGGGAGTAAAGCCCACTGAAGTCAATGTGACTTATTTCTGAGTGGACTTACAGGACTGCACTGCTAGATTGCTGGTGCAGGCATTCTAATTGTTAAGAAGAGATGTTTACAAAATAAAACATTTAGATACTAACAATGACCTAGAGAATATAGTATCAGGTAAGGATTAAAAGTATTTATTTTCTGCATACATGTAGGGTTATGCTTTAAACACACAATAGCCTGGCTACTGTTGCTGGAATATAAAGCCAGTTCTTTCTCACCTTGTGATTTCAATTGGATAGAGCCAAGTTTGTGCCTGTAAAGGAAGATCTCATGCTACTGGCTGTGGGAGTTATTGGAGGAAGCTCTTTCTTGCTGAACCCTGAGGGCTGGAATCAGGTAGATACACACTTCGTAGTTCAGCAGTGTTGAGGAGAAACAGACTAGTAATTCCAGGGCTCATCAAGTAGAATCCAGTACTCCCCCCCCCCCCCCAGGGACTCCCTACCTATAACCATTCCAGTGCTGTGTCTTAACCTCATCATATTTCTTTTGAAAGGTTATGGAGTACCTCAGTGACACCACAGGCATTAGTCTGCAGAGCATTATTGAGGCAGTCTACGCAATTCTGAAGCACAGTGTTGGCAGCGCTGTGGATGATTACTAAATCCACCTCTTCTTTCCCTTCAGATGGGGGAGGTGCCCATCAAGCAGGCTCCTGCCATGCATATGTGACTCTCAAAGTGATGGTTGTTTGTGTTCGAAAGAGCAATAGTTAATTTAAATCTTAATGGGCATCTCACTGGCTTTTGTTTTGTTACCATAAGAGCGAGCGAGCGAGCGGGCAAGAAAGAAAGGCACCTCTGCCCTGCCATAGGAAGGGACTCAGACCCATTTACAATGCTCCCTTGCATAGTTACAACGTTGATAACTAATTATGGCGGCTTGTGAAAACGCTAGATGTGTGTACTGCTGAGATATGAAAAGTGCTTATTATGAAAGCCTTCTCTGAGATAGAGGTCTCAGTATGGTGTGATGAACTCATAAGGGAGGAAGAAATATGAAATGCTTCCACGGCGGTCATTGATGAATAAAGATGCTGTGTTCCTCTGAAATACAAACTGATTTTACTTATTTGTGTGTTTCCTTTTGTGTAATAAACAATCTGCAAGCACAAATTATCTCATACTTAAGTCACTACTCCTAACATGTCTGAAAGTCTTTAGATCTCCTTTTTCTGCTCTAAGTGAGCCCCATCCTACTGGTTGGTCCTCAGTCACTTCTTCTCCCAATAGCAGCAGTGTGGTATGTTTAACAGATATTCAACCACGGTATGGATCACTTTGCTTCATTCTGCTTGACATTTTAAGTTTTTTGATGAAGGGTTTTGCAGACTTTTTTCATCTTGTAAGGTGATATACAGCTGTCACAGGCCAAGTCCTGCTTTTAGCATCTTTGAAACAAACTGCAGACATGTTACAGGACAGAGTTCTTCTCCTTTAGCACAGTCATTTATTATAGAACTGGGAAGAGACCCAGGCTAAACCCCATTTCAGGTTTGTCAACATGAACTTGAGTGCTTTTGTCCACTGCTCCTCCGAGTTAAACTGTGTCTTAATGGAGTAGGACCCACCACTTCCACCTGTGTCTTCGATCTTGCCTTTCTCCACATCCATTCTGCATTGGAGAAACACAGATTCTGTCAGGCTTCCAAACTGAAACTCCTGGCTACTGGCCTTGGGACACCACCACATTCCCCTGTAGTTTATCAATACAGCAAATCCCCTTTTTTCTGTAATGCTCCTATTTTTAAAATGTAAAATATAGCAACAGCCCTGTTCTCTCCACAGCACTTTAATATCTCCCTAATATCAACAAAGAAGACTTAACTAGAAGATAAACTGGACAACACACTAGGACACCTGCTCTTGCTCCAACACCAGGGAACTCTTAAGAAGGGATACACTTGCTTTAATAGAAGTACTATAATCTGGCAGGCCACTCTTGAATGATGCTGCAAGAGATGCAAATGCCCAGAGTAGATTGATTCAAAACAGGACAGGATAAGCAGAGGGGCGCACTTCAGCAGCTACTGCTTTTGGCAGCAGAGTGATGGAAGAAATTGTGCCAGCCCAAAGTCTTTCTTAGTAAGCAGAGGACCCTAGCTCACAGCTTGAGGGGCCTGCATGGCTGAGCAGTTACTGTAAGAGGAACAGAAGTTCGTTTCACTGGGAGTAAATGTTTTACTTTCGATATATTACAAGCTGGGGGAAATCCTACTTGAGGGTGTGCAAAATTTTTGGTCTGGGAAAAGCCCCAGAAACCTTGTGTACAGATTGAGCCACCGCCTAGGCAAGTAAGAAGGCAAACAGTAAGCAAAGTATTCTGTTAGAGTCCTTTAGGGTCACAAGAATTATCTTACAAGAACAGACCAAAGGACAATTACTCCAGCAAGGTTTTCAACAACTGCCAGTCGCATACCTAAGGCAAACTTGCACCTCTGCTGCCTCTAGTGGTTCTGCCATGCACATGTCCCGAAGGGAAATAGTAGTCTCTTCTATTTCTAATGCCATATGATAAGGGGTAATCATAAAACATCCTGTGTATGTGAATTGTGCCTAGTGTGAATACAAACATACTTTGCTCCCCGTCTCCCCACTCGTCTGCTTCAGTGGGCAACTATTGCTCAGGGGGAAGGGAAACTCCTTAGTTCCACCCACTTTCCTGAATTAGTGACTTTTTACCTGTAAGGCAAACAGAAGCGTGTCTCGCCCTTTTCTACTTCCTCTTTGAACTGTTGCACACAATCCAGGAAAGCCACCATGGCGTGGTCAAATTTGTTATCCCAGAAGAATCGCAAGCCTCCTGAACAGTAGAGGGGCAGCTCCTTGAAGACACAAATACCAATAGCAGAAAGAAAAGGAACTGCTCTGCAGTTGCCCCCAAGACCTTTAGAGCAGCCTTTCTCAACCTGGGGCGCTCCAGATGTGTTGGACTACAACTCCCAGAATGCCCCAGCCAGCTGGCTGGGGCATTCTGGGAGATGCAGTCCAACACATCTGGAGCGCCCCAGGTTAAGAACCTCTGCTTTAGAGGGTGCTTTGTCCTTTTCGCGGATCAAGAGCACCCTTGCACATCGCAGAAGCTCTTCTACTGTTTCCCAAAACGGAGTCCAGAGCGGCAGGAGCCAACAAGTTACAAAGCTTTATTGCAGCGGGGAGCAAGTGTTACCTAAAACCTTTCTCTCAAAGTTTCAACTTTTATAATATTCTTATAGAGAAAAATGCTCTAGTGTTGCCAAAAGCATCTAGGACAAGAGTGGGCAACTAGCAAGCCAAAACATCCGGAGTGCCACAACCCTCATCATCCCTGACCATTGGCTATGCTGGCCAGGGAGGCTGGAGGTTGTAACTCAATGCTTTAACGGCTTTTACTGCTTTTAAATTATATACTGTTTTAACTTGGGTTCATGGTTTAATGTGTTTTTAACTGTGCCTATTTACTATTTTATACTGTATGCTTTTATCTGTACGCCGCTCTGAGACCTTCATGATATAGGGCGGGATATGAATGTTTTAAATAAATAATAAATAAATACTTCTAGAGGGACACAAGTTGCCAACCCCGATCTAGAAAATTATAGAATGCAGAGAGCTAGCAGAGGCTCAGGCAAGCCACACTTTGCATCTGGGATAATAGCACTACGACATAATTCAAGTTTTCACCCCATTCCTACACATACTACCTGGAAGTAAGCCCCATTAGATTTGCTGAGAACACCCTTGGGAACTGCCAACCCTCACCCACCTCCATCTCTTTCATTCTGACCATGATCCAGCCACAAGGAGGATGAGAGAGAGCTGAAGGCAGGCACATACTTGAAGTCCAATGCCCAACCATGATGTGCAGCGGCTAGTGTTATCTTTTCAAAAGATGCTCTAGCTGCCATACTGTGTTGTTGGGCCTCAAAGTTGACGTGGGTCTCGAGGTTGACACCTGCTGCTTCCACTTCTCTCCCTCTCCTTGTCGCAAGCCATCAGCCACACAGCGAACAGGAGCAAGAAGCTGGGAGGCATTGAACCCCCAATTTCAGTGGAGTGAAGAGGCAGGGCAGGAAGGAGGAGGGAGATGAGGGATGGGGAGGAAAAGCTCAGTACAAACTGGTTGGATGGTGAGTGTGGATGGGTGGGAGAAAGCGTGAAATGATCTCAAGGTTATTATTAGCCCACACTCACTCACCCTCTCTCTTAAGAATCTTTGAGAGAAAGGGATGCATGTGTGCAATGACCTTAAGAAAGTGTAGGGTATCTCTGGTCCCACACTGCTGGCATGCAGCCCTTGAAACATTACCCTCAAGGAAATGCAGCCTTCGGGGGGGGGGAAATGGTTCCCACCATGGTTTTAATTACTTCAGCCCTCTCCCAAGTGCACAGAGAGATAAAAGCATAACATGCTCCATTTGCCTGGAGGCTTACTAGGACTTAAGTATTAAAAGCAAAAGTGAAATCTTTGTTTATGGTGACCATTTATTGTTTTTACTATTTATTATTTATTTGATTTATACTCTGCTTTTCTACCAAGAAATGACACTCAAGGCAGCTATGGGCCGGATCAAGATTTAGGGCACAATCCTATGCATGTTTAGACAGAGAAAAAAAAGTCTTACAACTCTTAGCATTCTCCGAACAGCATTGCTGGCTGGGGAAGGCTGGCAATTGTAGGACTTTTTTCTGTCCAAATAATGCATAGGATTACAGCCTAAATCAATGGAACTCAAGTTAGTCATGACTTTAATTTAATGATTAATCTTTAAGTATGACCAAATCTGGATCCAACCCTATGATTTATTCTAGACCAATCAGATTTCTGGGCAAACTTGGAAGGTGAAGGCATTCTGGGGGAATTAGTGGCAACCAGTTGCTTCCTTATTTAAAAAAGTGTGTTGAGCCGAAGAAGTGACAGCAGGAGCAAGCCACAACAGAATGAGATGGACAGTCATAGATTGCAAAAATGACTATGTACAGAAACTTGGAAGGATGGGGAAATCCCCTACCTGTCACCTTTCATTACCTGATGAATTCTTGTAGGGAAAGAACTATGTACTTCTGCCCCAGAGAAATTGGAAAGTGCCTTCCCTTCCCCTACTACTGCCTTTACTTGAACCACCCAAGAGTACAGACTCAAGATTACCACAAGAGGTAGTTATCCCCAGCCCTCTTACACAGATATTATTCGATCATGCTTTATCCTGTGACTTGTGCAGATTCATCAACAGTGGTCTGATTCGCATAACTGAACAACCCACTGTGGCTTATTTAAGCCACGGAAGGTTGTGGCATGTGCTGGGGGCTATTTTAGATATTCACTGTCCAGCCACAGCTTGTCACATCATGCAAACCTGGGCAGCAAGGACTGTGCGAGGGTTAAACAATCATCAGTTAACCCATGGCCAGTTCTAGGCTTATCCACGAGGGCTATTTTGATTGTACAAATCAAGTCAATGTCTATGGAGTGGAGAAAACAGTGGCAACACCCCCGGTAACAATAGTGGTGACTCCTTTCCCCATCTGATAAGACATTCAGAAACCTGCCAAATAAGCTGGCCAGATGAACTCCACCCTGCTGTTCACCCATTGTTATTTGAATACACTACCCTTCTTTCAGGCTCACTTGCAGAATTTCTGCTCAGACTCAGGGCCAAATTAAACATACAAAAGTATGTATAGAGGCTGCCAAAAAGCACATACCTATGTAAGTGCTCCATACAGCTAGGGTACTATAAAAAAAAATCTCTCGGCCCATGTGCCAGGCCATTCATGTACAACAAATATTTACACACCAACAGAATGACGGGGACACTCTGTGGCCATTCAGAAGGCAGTAATGCCACGGACATTCAGTATCAATTACTTTTAAGTTGCTGGTTTGGCTGGACCAGAGACTGGTTCTGTGCACAGGCAGCACATGTTTGAAACAGCTGTTTGAAAAAACTGCACTTGGAAAACAAGCAGTTTGCAAATGGTTGATGGATACTTTGCAAACCTGAAAAGCTAAGCAATTTTGAATGAAAACAGAAGTGTGTCTCACATTTATTAAGCAAGTTTAACCTTATTGGTGGCATTAGTAGTTGGCCAAACCAGGACATATACAATTTGGAAGCCCAGATTTTCAAATTCAGCATTTCTTTTTCTTCTTCAAAAAACACCTGGCTTCCACTAATTCACCAGATTTTCTACAGTTGGTTTCTAGATTTCTATTCTGAGTCTTTAGTTGATGGCAGTGGAGCAGGTAGGTAGTGTTGGGCTCTGAACTGAATGGTCTTACGGTGTGGAGTGGGGTTTAGATGTTAATGGTTATTTAAGACTGAAGGAAAGGCACTTTGTACATAAAGTTGTCTCACATAAAGACTAAAGGACTGAGTCTGGCAAGTGAACATAACTATTAGTGCTAAGCCATGTATTCCATTAAGCTTTGCTTTCGCCTTTTTGTGAGGCTTAAATTTCCAATCAACTGTTCAAATCCAGCAAAGATCTTTGCTCATTAAATTCCTAATCAAATTGTGTGTGGGGACATGCAAAAATAAAATGCCTAACAGTTTGATTTCTGACCAGAGGAAGATAAACAATTGAAAAATGCTTCATTTTTCATACGTATCTGGTGTAAGTATGAGGTAATCATGGCGCAACCAAGGGGGATTCCGTGCCAAGGAGTTCCAACTAAGAGCCTCATTGCATGTAGTGGATCTGTGGAGCTAACTTTCCAGTAAATATGCTCTCATTTGTTTTCCCCTCAAGCGCAGAAGTGCCTACAGCTAAGAGGGAAATGGTGTAACTCTTATACAGGCTTGAACACCACCCTGGTTTTCCCCCAAACCTTCCCCCCCCGCCCCGCCCCAACACTTCCATTGTTACTATTCTTTACAGATGAAACACAGCCCATTCCCCGCCACATAGCTCTATTTGAGGTTTTTAAATCTTGCCATCTTCCAAGGCAAGGATTTATTTATTTTTTTAGTCTTCCAAAGACATTATTTCTCTCCTGTCCCCTTCCCATTTTCCTTGTGCACTGTGTCTTTTTGGATGGTGAGCCTGTGAGCAGGGGTGTGTAAATCGCTCTTGGAACCTTTTCAGCTGAGAAACGGGATAAAATACTATAAATAAACAAACAAATAAATGGGAGAGGGGCGTGGATGTGTGTGTTCACCTTACCAATCTAGTACTGCTGCTGCAGAAGCCCAGCCTGTTGCCTCTCCTCCATGCCCCTTCCTCCTCTGAGGGGCTCAGTTTCCCTCCCTTCCCAAGACTCATCTTTTTTTGCTATGGGGGCAGCTGTAGAACGGGCAGGAGAGACGCCCAGTTCCACCACTGTGCTCCTTCCTCTGCTAAGGCTTTCTACAGCTTCTCTCTCTCCTCCTGCGAAGTAAAGGGTGGGGCTGGGAGATTGTGGGAGAGTTTCAGGAAGCTTCCCGTGCAAGTTCATGCACGGGGAACTCAGGCTCTTCCCCTCAGCTGTTGGTCCCAAAGAAGAGAGCTGAAGGCCAGGCAGCTAGATTCACACTATCTGCATACAGCAGCAGCTGGTGGGACCCACCCTCTCCTCAGGCTCTCAGATCACACATACAAGCCAAGTTGCCAACGGATGGATGTGTGCACATCAAAGAGGGAGGCAAGGCCTCTGCCAACTTCCTCTCTCCCTCCCTGCTCAATGCCTTTCCCCCCCTCTTTTTCCTATCCGTGTCAGAGCTGCTGTCAAGAGAACGGGCAAGACACGCAGGGACATGGAACAAAACAGACACTGAGAAAAGCAATGAGAAGGAAATCCAATGGCCTGCGGGGTGGGTGGGGGGGACTCCATTCACCTTGTTGAGGGAGAGCAGGCTTCTGTGCCTAGGTCTGTAGAGACGCTAGACCTCTGGTAGGTGGAACTCTCTAGAAGCCCCAAACAACATATGTGTTTTGAAGACTGGGATTCCAGGAGGCCTGGACATAAGGATACCAAACTTCTTACCTTGGATTTGTCCACGAGAGACTCTAAGTAAGAGTGGTTTCCATATGGGATGAGGCGGTACCTGCCAAAAAACCAGATTAGCCACCTTAAGACTCATTTGATTTATTTATTTGTTTTAAACTTTTTTAAACAGTAAATAAGAACTTCATTAATCTCACAACTCCCCTGGCTCAATGGCCAAGAAGGGAAAGAGGTCGCCTAGGGCTCTACTCTTACCTTTGAAAGGTCAGGCCCATCTTGTTGGCAAGGGCATGGAGAAGCAGCACGGTCTGCCCCCAGGCTGCATTGATTTCATTCCATTCGACAGGGACACTGGGGAGGCGGCCCAGCCGAAAATTGTTTATTGTGCCAAACTGTCCACTATGCCTATGCAAGAAGGAGAGGTCCCATCAGCCAGCCCTTGGGGCAAGAAAGGTCTTAGCAAGACTGTACAAGGCTTTTCCCCCACCCCCACCCCCACCCCCCCAAGGCAGCTTGTTAAATGCTCACACAATTATTGAGAAACCAAAATACCCTCTGAAAAACAAGGCCCATAGCTGTTATTAACAGTCTATTTTATCTATAGAATGTCTGCCAGCTGAGATTCTCACTTGTCTCCTTCAACTCATGGTGTTCACGGCGACTGCCAACTCCTGTGTTTTTTGTCAATTAACACAGACAAAAGCAAACCATGGCTTTAAGACAAAGACCACGGGCTTTTTGGCAAGGGTCAGATTGGGCTTACGACTCAAGTACTGCTAACATTTTTTAGTACAAAGAGTATACTACATATGATACAAAAAAGGAGCTATGAGACGCTTGATGGCAATGCTCCCAAAAAAAGGGAGGCAGAGAGGTATGTTTGCATAAGGGGAAAATGAGAATTTCCAGCCCTATAATAGTCCTGGTAACGTGTGGCCAGGTGTGGGGGAGAATGCCAGGAGCTGACAACCCCTCTCCCACCCAAAAAGGGAGTAACAAGAGCAGGCTAAGGTAAGACAGTCATCCAAAAAGCACCACACACACACACACACAACACCCTGCCAAGGCTTCCTCATTCAATTTGAACCCGATACATTTCTGACAGCCACTCAGAAAGCAAGAAGCATAGAGTCTGGCTAACTGTGTAAAGCTTGAAGATGCAAACATTCAGCAGGGAGCTTAAAGAGAAGGGTCACCATTTCTTTCTAACGCTGACCAGAGAGCCTTCTGGAATTCTCAGCCCTGGAAGGAAGTCTGCACAGCCAAATAAGGCACCTGCATGAGTACAGGCGCTTCAAGACATTCTCCCTATTCTGGTTCTACTACAGGTACTCCACTCCATCCCACTCCCACATCTAGCCAGCCTCCTTGCCTTACCAGATATGGAAGGTGGCATTAAACACGTTAGTTTTCTTTAGCTTGTCCAGCTGCATTTGGGCATAGCGCATTTGATTATCAACACTTTTCAGTTCATCATCCAGTTCCAGTTGTTGCCGCTTGAATTCACTGTACTCTTTCTGGTACCTCCAGAGAGACAAGGTTATCCATCCATGAGTCTGAGTCAGGACACCATCCCTCCCCAAAATACTGTACAAAATTAACTGAGATCAGCAGCATACAAGGTGCTAGGTACAGAAAGACGTGACCTCTTTTCTTAGAAGGGAGGAAAAGATATGCTTTAATAAGGATAGGATGAGACAGAGATCAATAGGAGTGAGTTGCAACAGGGCCCTGATGTGGACAAAGGGAGGCAATTACTGGCCCAGTTCACAACACAGACCCTACCTCACCAAAGAGAAAAAGAAAACATAAAGGGGACCACAAGCTGCTTTTCTTTTCCTTTCCAGGTGTCCCATGAGGCTGTATACATATTACTTGAGTTTACTAGCAAGGCCTCAGCGGGAATGGAGCCAACTCACAGGTAGAAGCTGTTCTAAATTGCAACAGAGGTAAAATAAGGTCTGAAGAAGGAGGACATGGAGAAAAGAGGAAGTATAGCAGAGGTATAGTGAGGAATAGATAGTCAATGCAGAGATTTAAAAAGGGGAAGTGTGCGCCTCACAGGAGAAGGGATGGGTGGAGAGAAATAAGGAAAGGCCAGCAAGGAGGAACGTGGAAAACCGTAGCCAAGAGGAGATCACGGGTAAGGGTTTAACAACAAATTCAGTCGAGAAAGACAAGTCCTGAGGATGCTAAGTTACAAGACTTGGCAAGGTCTTAGCACTCACTCAGCTTCCTCCTGATCCAGCCGCTCTGCCTCAGTCCTGACCTTCTCAAAGTCTTCAGCCATTGTCTTGCGCTTCTGCTCCACATCTTCCAGCTCCTCAATCAGTCTCTCCTCCTCAAGAGCAAATTCCTTCAGCTCTAGCTGCAGTTTCTCCTTGTCATCTTCATTCATTTGCTCCAGGATTTCCAGGCATCTCCTGCAGCCAACAGGAGAGAGGGGGAAAAAGCTATGCTAGCCCTACCTTCTTCCCATCCGCCTGCACTGAAATCCAGGCCACATCTAGTTTCACAACTCTGTAATCATGAGGGTTAGAATTTTGCTTTATTTTAAAATGGAAGCTGTGTCTGCACAGCATGACTGCAAATGTGTGAGACACACAAACTGCCTTCTTCAATGGAAATGACTCTGGGTAATAGAAGCAAACACACTTTTTCTTTCCTTCACCATGAAACAAAGTAGGGTGGCTCTCTTGTAGAACCCTGAATTCTGTTCTCACTCACTTGTAGTTCTGGCATTCATTCTCTGTGATGTTCAGCTGTGTGTCCAGCTGGTCCAGAAGTGTGTCAGTGCATTCTTCACACAGAGGATGATCTACATCTGTCTGGCCAGACATTATGTCAAACAGGTCCCCTGTAACCTGGAGGAAGAATAGAGATCATTTTCAGCAAAATAAGAAAAAGAAACTCATATACGATGTTAAATGGAAGACCAAGTCTACATCCAGCAGAACAGTTACATTTTCAGTTTGGACTTGGTAAAACAAATCAAATTCAAGGTAGCTGAAGTCCATACTTATAAATGCTCAAATCTCTACAAAGTCTCCCTGAAAGTTGTAAAGGACACTAAAAAGTCAAGGACAACTTGCCTTGAGCCTTCTACTGAGGTTTTCCATGGTGCCTCCATCAGAGGCCTCTCCAATCAGAGTGAAGCTGTTGGCACTTTCTGTTGACATCATCCTGGAAAACACAGTTTGGGTTTGCTATGAGGGATATTATGTTGACCTTTTACCAAATGCTCAGACATTCTTGGTCACTTCAGTTCACCCTTAACCCACATATCCATATGAAAGTCCTAATGAAGTCTTTCTTCCATAGCCAAGATCAGAAACAAGTGAGCAAATACTAATCTTCTATCTACTTAGAGGAAGGCCTGCTGGGATTGGAGCCTCAACCTGCAAGAGAGAAGATGGCCTGATGTATAAAAGACAGACCATGGTGGTTTAAAAGAATAAATGTCTTTGGGTCTGTCCTACACTGAATCTCTTGGGTTCATTTTGAGGGTCTGTTACAAAACTGGTTTCCCTTCTCCATTGATGCACAGCTTGGCTACTTTATGCAAGTCTTCTGAAGCAACTGTAAGAAGGTTTTACAGTACACTTGCTCTCATCTAGTAGAAAACCATGGCCAGAAGTGATTAAGGGATGGTTCCAGCTCACAGCAGTGGAAGTCAGACACAAAATGGTCCTTTGATCCCTTCCAACCTTGTAAGCCAAAGTCAAGTTCCAGAGTTCCTTCTCAGGATAAAAGTGGGCAGTCTGGGGCTGATGAAATATAGGAGCATATCGAGGGCTAACTCAAAATGGTCAGTGCTTAAGAGCACAAATTTTAAGGAAAGGAAGCAGACTCTAAAAAGCACTCTTCTTCAAAATCTTACAAGCAAGGATTAGAATTCAGGCTTCTGTCACCGCTCTTCCCATTAGCTGGAACAACCAGAATTCTTGCTCTGCTTCACAATGGGTGTGTGTATAAACATGGGGTCTTTGTGGAAGATGTGAATGCAACAGTCCCAAGAAACTTGGCAGTAGCAAAATTTGCAGCTTCTGAAAGAGGACATTTACTGTAACCGCGTGGGGCAGGAAATACAGCCCCTGGTTTGTACCTGGCTGGGGGGATGAATCTTCGGGACACACCATCCTGGCGGTTTTCAACAAACAATTCCTGAAAAGAAACTCAGCATTAACTGAGGGTCCTTGCCACCAAGAGAGCATAATCCACATTCAAAACTGCTTGCCAAAGAGCTAGTCAACTTTCTCTTAGCGCAGCCTTGCAAATAAGCTCACAAACTTTGCAGATGTGTGCATGATCAGCCCATAAACAGTTTTATCAATCCACCTATCTACATGTATCTCCCTGTTTTAATCTACCACAGGGCAGATTAAAACCCAAGTTTAGACCAAGTTTAAGCATGTGGCCTGGCAGAAGCAGACTTCCCCCAGAAAATGCTACACAGAGGGCCAGAGGACCCTGCTGAATGGGTGAGCAGTGATGCGGGGTTGGGGAAGGGGAGGACCCCCAAACACTGGACAGAGGCATCTTCCTTGAGTGGAGCTGATCCTGAATCCAACCCCAGATCCAGCAAGTAACATGCATGCCAAAAAGGAAACATTCCTCATTTGGGGCTAATGGCAACTGCAAGGCTGCCTTAGCAATTCTAAGAATAATACCCTTACTCTTTACCTCTGTCAAAGCAGTCTCTTCCTCCTGTGTTTCTCCCAGTTTTGCTGGAGCAGTAGTAAGCAGAGGAGCTAGACAGAAAATAATCAGTTACCAAAGGAAAGCCCAGAGGATTACTTTACTAATGTTTTAGGTTTCTTTGTGTGGAAAATAGTTGTGATGGCTCAGCAGCAACAGAGGGCACTCTGCATCTGCACAGACATGCTCTCTTTTTGAATTATTACCTCCATGTTCTTAAAAAAACGAAGACAGCAGCACTCGTCCATGAGTACAAAATCCAAAATCCACACAGGCACTGCTTTTATTAGGACAAACTGAAATGCCACAGAAGATGGTACAAGCTTTTTAGTTCTCCAGAAGTCTTCATCAAGCTAGGTAGTAACATTCGCTATGCAATTTCCACTTTGAACGAAGTCCATACTGTAGATCTCATTACCACAAGATCTGGTCTAATTTTTGAACTTCCCTGTTTCTTCTTCCATCCCCTGCCTCTTAGCCTGATAAAAAGTGGTTGGTCTTAATACAGATATTGTCTAATGGTGGATTCCCCCACCCACACTCAATTTTGGATTCCATATTCAAGACAACGGCTACAGGTTTTGGATCACAGGCCTTCGAACACTGCCTCAGTTTAAGTTCTGTTGCCACCCTTCCTGACAACCCTATACTTCACATTCCTGGGATTCTCACCCTCACTGGCATTTGACTCCATCCACTTTGGCTGGGAAATGGAAGTGGAAATGTTGACTTACTTTTCTACTTTTTTATTTTTATTTTACCTGTCAGTTCTTGGATGGTGACTTTGTCAAGGACCTTGAAAGATGTGTCCAGCTTAAGGGGTTGGCTGCAGCGCTGGCAGACAAAACTGACCTGCATAGTGCAGGCAGGTGACTTTGAGCCATCCATATCTGTGACAGAGAGAAAAGACAACAAGGATCCCAGAAACTGTGTATGCGTCTTCTAGCATTCTCTATGTAGGTACAATGATAAAATAGTATCTTATGGCTTAGATCTTACATTTCAGTTTTAACCACCAACTGGGCACCAGCCAAAACACTGAATAAATCAGAGGATTCCCAAACCTTTTGGATCAATGGGCACATTTGGAATTTTGAGAATGTATCACAGGCACTCTCACAAAATGACTGCCATTGTGGGCATGGCCAGTCACAAAACACTCCTTTCCCATTAGACAAACTGGTGAGATTATTTATTTAACACATTAAAATCTCATTTAAAAAAACTAGGTATCTTACAATTGCTCGGGTCAATCAAATATGATCATATCAATGACCCAAGTCATCTCCACATTCCACTTTGATAGAAGAACCAGCTGTACCAGCTGGAACCCCCCCCCCCCGCCCCCACAGCCCTTTGGAACCCATCAATCTCTGGATGTGGACCATCCTTGTAGGTCCACTAGCCTTGCAGAGGGGGATAGCCACTGTCTAAATCTCAACAAGAAGCATTCTGACCATGACAAGGGGCAACCTGTAATTCCCCCACCCCACCCTCAGACCACTATCACCCTGCGAAAACTAAATCTAGAGCCTGTTCTGCTACAAGAGCTGTTCCAGATCATGAATCTTGAGATCCATCAGGACCATCCTCCAGGGACTAAAAATAACTTGCCCAAGAACCTATGTATAAGGCAGAGATAAGGCCTTCGCTCTAAAACACAAACTCACCCTTTTCAACCCAGTGTTCTAAAATGCTAATTAAAAAATCTTAAGGAAATAAAAATTAGGAGGCAGGAAGGCTGGTTGGAGACCCCAGAAATAAGGTATTAACCCCCTTTGGGAAACTGGAGTTGCCACCTCGGGTGGGTGGCTGGATGAGGGGATTTTTTAAAAACAAAATCGCCCTAGCCAGCAAACCAACCAACCAACCACGTAGATTGTGGCCACAATTACTAGAGGATAAAAGTGCTCTAGATCCACCTGGCCAGGTCTGTGGACCGCCGTGGCTCTCACCTACCTCAACGGCCGGACGAGGCGCCACAACGAGGCCCAGCAAACGGCACTCACCGCCTCGGGGCCGGGGAAGCAGGGGGCCGCGGCTGCTCCCTCCCTCACTCCCTCCCTCCCGGGGCCCGCCTGACCTAACTACCCTCCCCGCCGACTCCCTCGACGGATCCCATCCGAGCCTTCAGAGGCGCTTCCTCTTCCGGGGCAAACGCAGGCCCTCGCGACGCCCAAGGGGCCGGGCAAAGCCAGGCGCCGCCTTCGCCGTGTCCGCGGGGCCTAGGCCGGCCGGGCCGCCGCTTCCGAGAACCGCGGGCAGATCCTGCCCTTATACAAACACTCACGCAACATGCAGCGTTTAAATCGTGCTGCGAAGTATTTTCACAGGCTGAAGGTATATTAACCCTATATTGTGGGGAATGGTGGCTTACAACAACCTTGCAATGTGTGCGGTACTGTGTTGTTACTCCCATATTTCGGGTTATAAATCAGAATGAATATATTATTTTTTTAAAAAATTAAGACTTTCTGGAAGGATCTCGAACTGCTTGGAAGTAGGGGATATTGAAGAGGTTATGGCTAAAACAATCCGCTTTGAAGGAATACTTAAATAATAATTATTATTATTTATTGCATTTTTATACTGCCCAATAGCCGAAGCTCCCTGGGCGGTTCACAAAAACTAAAACAAGTAACAGTTGTAGATGTTCTTTTAGACCCATCATTGTCACTTGAGGCTCAGGTGACCTCAGTGGCACGGAGTGCCTTCTACAAGCTCCGGTTGGTGGCCCAGCTATGCCCCTATCTAGACAGGGATAACCTGGCTTTAGTTGTCCATGCTCTGGTAACCTCCAAGTTAGATTACTGCAATGCGCTCTACGTAGGGCTGCCTTTGAAGACGGTTCGGAAACTGCAGCTCGTGCAAAATGCAGTGGCCAGACTGATTTCGGGAACCAGAAGGTTTGACCATATAACACCTGTTCTGGTCCGCTTGCACTGGCTGCCTGTATGTTTCCGAGCCCAATTCAAGGTGCTGGTTTTGACCTATAAAGCCTTACATGGCTTGGGACCACAATACCTGACGGAACGCCTCTCCCGACGTGAATATACCCGGTCACTACGTTCAACATCTAAGGTCCTCCTCCGGGTGCCTACTCCGAGAGAGGCTCGGAGTGTGGCAACGAGGGATAGGGCCTTTTCAGTGGTGGCCCCCAGACTATGGAATGATCTCCCTGATGAGGCTCACCTGGCACCAACACTACTATCTTTCCGGCGTCAGGTTAAGACTTTCCTCTTTGCCCGGGCATATGGCGGCACATCCTAATTACCCACATGTTTAGTTTTTAATTGGTTTTTAATGCTCTATGTGTGTATGTACTGTGTTTTAGAGTTTTAAATTTTGTATTCTTGTTTTTATCTCAATTTTAGAATTTCTGTAAACCGCCCAGAGAGCCCTGGCTATGGGAGCGGTATATAAGTATAATAAATAAATAAATAATAAATATTTCCTAAGCTTCATCATCTGTCATTCAATTGGTTACATGTCATATTTCCTGCACATTCTTGATGACGGTCTGAATCAACATGATTAGAACTTGGGATCTTTGCGCTTCACAGTCACAGGAGCCTTGCCTCTAGCCCCGCACAAGCCTTCACTTCATCATCACTGCTTACTCCCAGGAAAGCGTGCAATGTCAGCCGCTGCCACACACACCCTAGGGATTTACTTCCAAGTAAACATGCACAGGATTTCACTGTGAAAGTGTTAGCTACTTTAAAGCCCTAAATGGTTTGGGTCCAGGTTACCTGCGGGATCGCCTTCTCCCATACAGTCCGCCCCGCACACTCAGGTCCTCTGGGGTGAACTTACTTCAGTCAGCTAAAACTAGGCTGACATCAGTTTCCCAGAGGACCATTTCTTCCGTCGCCCCCAGATTGTGGAACAGCCTGCCGGAGGAGATTTGTAAAATTATCTCTCTGTGTGATTTTAAGGCAGCTTTAAAGACTAGCCTTTCCCTGCAGGCCTATCCAGATCAATGTAAAATCAAGAATTTTTAAGATGTATTGATTCTGTACTAATGTTGTTCCCCGCCTCGATCCAAAGGGAGAGGCGGGTAAGAAATATATTATTATTATTACAACTCTCCTGAAGCTCTATCCCATGTGTGTTTAGACAGAAAAACAGACCTACTTCTCCCCGCATGCTCCAGCCAGCCGGCTGCATGAACTGTCATTTCAGTCATCCTTGGGGAATTGCAATGTTATAGATCAGCATCACAATTATTATTATTGCATTTATATACCACCCCATAGCCGAAATTCTCTAGGCGGTTTACAAAGATTAAAACACGGAACATTAAAAACAAATATACAAAATTTAAACGCATAAAAAGCATATAAACAGATCACATACAACATCCCTCCAAAAAGCCCGAGGCAGCATTCATAACCCTCCTCTCCATTTTATCTAGGCATGAAGCAAAATAATAAAGGGTTTGAACTGGGCCAGGCTTGTGCATGGCCCCCGCAGCAGTGCCCTCAGCGGGAGCCCCGCAACCACCTGTTTTCTCCTACATACTGGCGTGCAGGACACCCAGACGATGAGCACTCAGTGAGCACCACTCTAAGGGCCTCCATTAGGCTCCAGCCGCTGCAAGTGGACTTGGATTTTCTTTACGACGGTAATGATGAATCTCAACCTGTAAAATTAAGTGTGGTTCTGGGAATTCATTTTCAAGGTCACGAATGTCGCCACCGTTTTACAACTATTTGTAAAATAGTCACAACAACCTCGCCACTTTTTGTTGGAGGCTATTTTGGATTTGCATGCAAAATTAGGGTGACCCTATGAAAAGGCAGACCGGACTCCTGTACCTTTAACAGTTGTATTGAAAATGGGATTTCAGCAGGTGTCATTGGTATGCATGCAACACCTGGTGAAATTCCCTCTTCATCACCACAGTTAAAGCTGCAGGAGCCCTGCCCACTTTTAAATCTGGTCACAGTATAGCTGCAGTATAGCTCCTGCAGCTTTAACTGTGGTGATGAAAAGGGAATTTCACCAGGTGCTGCATGCATACCAGTGACACCTGCTGAAATCCCCTTCTCTATGCAACTGTTAAAGGTACAGGAGCCCTGGCCTCCTTCGCATAGGGCCACCCTACACGAAAGCACCCCTCAGCCCTAGTGAAACGGCATCCGTCCGTCCGTCCCTCACCCCATCCCACGCCAAGGCCCATTCCCAGCCCAACAGGCCCCTCCCTCGTGCTCGGCCCGCTTTCATCCAGCGACGCTGGACTCCCGACTATTCTCCCCTCCGCGCGAAGCGTGAGAACAACCGTCCCAAAGCACAGCCAACACGCGCCTTCCTTCTACCTTTCTATTTCCATATTGGCTCCGCCTTCTCTGCTCACGTGCACAAAACTCCGCCCACGTCGGCCGGAAGTTGCTTCTCCGGCGCATGCGCGTTTGGTTACGGGGTGGACGACAAAGACCTGAGGGGGAAATCACGTTAGCTGTAAACGCGCCCGGTGATTGGTTAGGGGAGGGCGGCAGCGGCGGCGGGGCGTTATGTTGTCATTTCCGGCGGCGAAGCCGGTGGTTTGCTCGGGTGGTCGCGCGCGCGGGACGGAAAGAGACGGATCTGGTTAGGGATAGCGGCTCCCCGGTCCGGCCATGGCCTCCCTGCTCAAGGTGGACCCGGAAGTTAAGATCAAGGTACGGGGAGAGGGAGAGAGGGAAACAAGCGCTTCCGCCACGACCAAGCCTCTGAGCATGTGCAGAGTGCCAGGCCCACTTCTAGAGACGATCGGGCAGACTCTCTGTTTACAAGATGAACATAGCTGAAGTATGCTACTAGCTATGTAGGATAAGGCTTCTGCCCTTGGGAAGTTTGTGAACTCGGCGGTGTGGTGGCTGTGGGCTTCCCCCCTCGCTTGTCCGCAGCTGCTGATGATTGGGTTTATGCTGTCTCCAACGGTGGGAGTTCCACTCGTAACCATGGCGCTTTCTTTCATTCCAAGCCACAGAGGCTAGTAGCTGTGGCTGTGTTCCTTGGTTGTGCCTGATAGAGCACCTGCTTTGCATGCAGAAGGTCCCAGGTTCCATTTCTGGCTTCTCCAGGTAGGGCGAGGAAAAGAACCCTGCCTGGAACCCTGGACAGCTGCTGCCTGTCACCGTCAGCAGTACTGGGCTTGATGGACCGAGGGTCTGACTGCTTCCTATGTTCCTGTATGTTGTGTGACAAAATAACCATTTGTGCCTGTCTTGTGAAGCGTGGATTTGACTTGAATCAAGTTGATTACAATCACTGATAAAAAAAGTAGCCAGAATAAGTTTCTAACTTTCTAATTGAAAGTTGAACCGCCCAGAGAGCTTCGGCTATTGGGCGGTATAAAAATGTAATAAATAATAAATAAATAATTCATATGTTTCCTGGAAAAGCATGTATAATTCTTGCCTGATAAAGTGTGTGTGTGTGTGTGTGTGTGTGTTGCAGCTAAACTTATGCTAGCCAGGAACTTATTTCAAAACGTTTAGTCATACAGCAGACGTGCCTTTTGCACTAGCTAGGTTTTATCAGCTACGAGGAGTAATTGTGAAGGTAAGGACTTCTGTTTGGGTTTTTCTATACTCACGTAGGGATATTCAGCAAGATCAATATACCCAGAGCTTTTTGGAAGCAATGGCTGGTAATTCCTCGGCTGAACAGTGCTTCTCCTTGTCATGGGGAGTTACAGCACCATCCTGTACAGGTCTACTGAGAAGTAAATCCCATTGCGTTCAATGGGGCCTACTCCCAGATAAATGGGTCTGGGCTTGCACCTTAAATGTCTGTGCCATTTGGCAGTATGACTATTCAGTGTTTGTTTATTTATTTAATGTATTCTGTTTCTTAGCCACCTTTTAAGACCATAGTCTCCCCAAGGCAGCTTACAGCATAACAACAATACAACTTAACATCACAAACCTGTTCATAAATCACATTAAATATAAACAGTAGCTTTAAATAGACCAGTTGCAATAACATATAATTTCAAAATACAGCAGATAGCATTAAAACTCTCAATTAAAGGCCATGGAGAACTGCCCAGTTTTTAACACCCCTGTAAATACAGACACAGATGGAGCGAGAGGGAATTCCTTAGGTTAGGGGCTGCATCTTTGCAAAATTAATAAACACAATGCATGAGGCATTGTGTAATATTTAAAATGTTTGACTCCAAAAGTCACATTATTGCCCTGGAGAGAGAGCTGAATGAGCTGGCATTAGCACAGATCGCTTTGAAAGATGGGGTTTGGAATTGGCTTTAAGAAATTATGAGTGTAGATTTTGATATTTTATTCCATAGAAAGAATTTGAACAGCACAGGACAGAGAAGAGGGGCTATGAACATCTAGAGCAGGGCTGCATGGTCCTTGGCCACTCCCAGTGTGGCCCACAAAGCTGGTAGGACTCCTCCCACTTCCCCTGTAGCTCAGATGATCATCTGTAATGGTGGTGAGGAGGCAAGGGGAGGATGCTGTTCTGATGCTGTTATTGGCAGTGCCATGGCAGCAATCTCTCTGGGGGATAAGAAACCCCCCGCTACCATGCTTCCAAGATCGCTGCTTCCCCACCACTAGTATTAGCAGAGAAAGAGCAAATTCAATGGCAATTGCTGGAGATAAAAGAGGCTTTTGCCTCCACTATCTCCCAGTCATCCCTAGATCTCAGCAGGCAGGGAGAGGAGGTTTAAACTTCTCCATTTGTGTACACTGAGATATGTGTGGGTGCATGCACATGTGTGGACCTAGATGACATGGGATGCAGCCCTCTGATCTGTAGAGAGGGAATCTGAGAAAGAACGTGCAGAGACAAGGAATGGCACAACGGAGTAGAGGTTTAATAAGGTTGTGCTTAATGAACAGCAAAATTGAGGAGGAAAATGGAGCAAAAGCAGGGAAGATAGGTAAAGGCAGCATGACCACTGTGAGACTTGCAATGGAGTCCTGTACATGTCTATACATGTAAATCCATTGAATACAATTGGACCTAGTAAAGGTTTAAGGAAGAAATTCGTATTTAGTAAAAGCAATAGAGGAAGCTAGTGAAGAAAACCTTCTAGAGGTTTAACGTGATCAAAGCTTGAAGAGACAAAAATTAAACAAGCAGAAGATTTGAGAGCAAATAATAGGTTTGGCTGAAATGCAAGAATACAGTTAAACAAAACATTACAGGAGGCAACACAAGAGAGAATGAGAGTGAATAATGGTTTAAGTTGAATGAGTAAGTTAAAAATTGTGTGTTTTAGAAATACAACAAACTTTAGCTCAAACAGTGATGTGATCTGAGAAAGAAAGAGAAGAATCAAAGATGGGACGTGAAAAGATAAAACCAAATTTTAAAGCTTTAAGATGTCACCAAAGCCAAATTAAGAGCAGGACAGAACCTTAAAAACAGAATGTGGAGGTAGTATATTAACAATAGTAAATATATCAGAACAAAAAGGTTTTAACAGCCCACCTAAAATTGGACAAAGAGGAGTCCAGTATAACTTATCTCAGGAGAGAGTTCCACAGGCAGAGGAAGGCCCTATCCTGTGTTCTCACTAACCTAACTTCTTTTGATAGCGGAACATGCAGAAGAGCATCTGAAGAAGATTTTAAATTTCAGGCAGGTTCTTATTGGAGGAGGCAATCATTTAGATATTCTTGCCCCAAGCTATTTAGAGCTTTATAGGTAAGTACCAGCGCCTTGAATCAAGCTTGGAAACATTGGCAGCCAGAACAGTTCATATAAGACGGGTATAATATGGTCGTCAAAGCACACATCAGAAAGAACAATCTGACCACTGCATGCACGACTGCATTTTCTGAACACACTTCAAGGGCAGCCCCACGTAGAGTGTGTTGCAAGTAGCATCAAATAGAAATTTGGAAAATGGAACCAGTTACCTAGGGAGGTTGTGGGCTTTCCCACACCAGAGGCATTCAAGAGGCAGCTGGACAACCATCTGTCAGGTATGCCTTAGGGTGGATCCCTGCATTGAGCAGGGGGTTGGACTCAATGGCCTTGTAGGCCCCTTCCAACTCTACTATTCTATGATTCTATGATAACTTAGTAGATGGGACACCTCTCTTCTGGGTTTTATCCCTTGCACCTCGAGCTTTAGAAATCTTGAGTTGGGGGGGGGGCAGTCTGTGGCCCTCCAGATGTTTGGCCTACAGCTCCCATCAGCCCTATCTAGTCCAGTCAGTGATGAGTTATGATGGGTATTTTAGACAAAAACATCTGGAGGACCATAAATTGTCCACCCTGGAATAGATCTTTCTTTGTCTTGGGGTTTGCTGTCAGTTGGGCGAGAAGGACCAATGGTCCAACTCTGTATGGGAGATTCATATCATACAATTGTAGAGTTGGAAGGAACCACAAGGATCATCTAGTCCAACCCTCTGCAATGTGCAGGAAATTAAACCTTCCATGAGAGATGGCAGTCCAGTCTCTTCTTAACCTCCAAAGATGGAGAACCCAGAGATAAAGAACCCACAGCCTCCATAGGTAGACTGTTATCTTACTGTCAGGAAGTTTTTCCTTATATTTAATCAAAATCTAGGTTTATGTGCTCATACACAAGCCCATTAACCTTTGGAATTCATTGCTGTGGCATTATATAGTGACAATAAACAGCAGGGCTGAGTTTGGAAAAGGGGTTAGGAATAGGTTTATGCAGGCCAGGAAAAGTGATTGTGAATTCTCTAGTGGCAGTATTGAACTTCTAGATGGTCAGGCGTTAAAGATTTTCCCGTCCCTGTGTCACTGGCTGTCACTCAAGATCAGCAAGATCTATCAAAACATGGAAGACCGCTAAATAAATGTAAGATTGTTTTCATAGAATCATAGAATAGCAGAGTTGGAAGGGGCCTACAAGGCCAACCCCCTGCTCAATGCAGGAATCCACCCTAAAGCATCCCTGACAGATGGTTGTCCAGCTGCCTCTTGAATGCCTCTAGTGTGGGAGAGCCCACAACCTCCCTAGGTCACTGATTCCACTGTCGCACTGCTCTAACAGTCAGGAAGTTTTTCCTGATGTCCAGCCGGAATCTGGCTTCCTTTAACTTGAGCCCGTTATTCCGTGTCCTGCACTCTGGGAGAATCGAGAAGAGATCCTGGCCCTCCTCTGTGTGACAACCTTTTAAGTATTTGAAGAGTGCTCTCATGTCTCCCCTCAATCTTCTCTTCTCCAGGCTAAACATGCCCAGTTCTTTCAGTCTCTCTTCATAGGGCTTTGTTTCTAGATCATCCTGGTTGCCCTCCTCTGAACACGCTCCAGCTTGTCTGCATCCTTCTTGAATTGTGGAGCCCAGAACTGGACACAATACTCTAGATGAGGCCTAACCAGGGCCGAATAGAGAGGAACCAGTACCTCACGTGATTTGGAAGCTATTCTTCTATTAATGCAGCCCAAAATAGCATTTGCCTTTCTTGCAGCCATATCGCACTGTTGGCTCATATTCAGCTTGCGATCTACAACAATTCCAAGATCTTTCTCGTTTGTAGTATTGCTGAGCCAAGTGTCCCCCATCTTGTAACTGTGCCTTTGGTTTCTATTTCCTAAATGTAGAACTTGGCATTTATCCCTATTAAATTTCATTCTGTTGTTTTCAGCCCAGCACTCCAGCCTATCAAGATCACTTTGAAGTTTGTTTCTGTCTTCCAGGGTATTAGCTATCCCACCCAATTTTGTGTCATCTGCAAATTTTATCAGCGTTCCTTGCACCTCCTCGTCCAAATCATTAATAAAAATGTTGAAGAGCACTGGGCCCAGGACTGAGCCCTGCGGCACCCCACTCGTTGCCTCTCCCCAGTTTGAGAAGGTTCCATTGATAAGTACTCTTTGAGTCCGATTCTGTAGCCAACTGTGAATCCACCTAATAGTTGTTCCATCTAGCCCACTTTTAGCTAGTTTGTTAATCAGAATGTCATGTGGTACTTTGTCAAAAGCTTTGCTGAAGTCAAGATATATGACGTCCACAGCGTTCCCACAGTCTACAAGGGAGGTTATCCTATCAAAAAATGAGATCAAATTAGTCTGACAGGATTTGTTCCTGACAAATCCATGTTGGCTTCTAGTAATCACTGCATTGATTTCAAGGTGTTTACAGATTGACTTCTTTATAATCTGCTCCAGAATTTTCCCAGGGATGGATGTCAGACTGACTGGTCTGTAGTTCTCAGGTTCCTCCTTTTTGCCCTTTTTGAAGATAGGGACAACGTTAGCCCTCCTCCAGTCGTCCGGCACCTCACCCGTCTTTCATGATTTTGCAAAGATAATAGACAAAGGTTCTGAGAGTTCTTCTGCTAGCTCCTTCATTACTCTAGGATGCAGTTCATCGGGCCCTGGAGATTTAAACTCATTCAAGGAAATTAGGTGTTCTTTGACTATTTGTTTATCAATCTCAAACTGCAATCCTGCCCCCTCAACTTCTGCTTCACTTTTTCCAGGGGGGTCATAGACCCGCTTTTGGGAGAAGACCGAGGCAAAGTAGGAATTGAGCACTTCAGCCTTTTCTTTGTCATCTGTTATCAATTTGCCATCCTCATTAAGCAGTTGAACCACCATTTCTTTCCTCTGTCTTTTACTACTCACGTATCTGAAGAAAGCCTTTTTATTGCTTTTAGCATCCCTCGCTAATCTCAGCTCATTCACAGCTTTAGCCTTCCTGACGCCATTTCGGCACTTCTGCGCCACTTGTCTGTACTCTTTTTTTGTAGCCTGGCCTTCCTTCCACTTCCTATATGTATCCCTTTTTGTTTTCAGGTCATCTCTAAGCTTTTTGTGGGGCCACATTGGTTTCCTCTGTTGTCTTCTATCTTTTCTCCTTGTTGGAATTGTTTGTAACTGTGCCTTTAAAATTTCCTTTTTTAAATACTCCCACCCATCCTGCACTCCTTTTCTCATTAGGCTCCCTTGCCACGGGACCTTACTTATTATAGTTCTGAGTTTATTAAAATTAGCTTTCCTATAATCCAGAGTATGTGTATGGCTACGCTCGACTTTTGTCTTCTTCATAATCAAGAATTCAAGTATGACGTGGTCACTTTCCCCCAGAGTTCCCGTAACTGCCACTTTATCCACTAAGTCATCCCTATTGGTCAATAACAAGTCAAGGATTGCCGATCCTCTAGTTCCTTCCCCCACTTTCTGTAGGAGAAAGTTATCACCCATACATGTCAGGAATTTCTTGGAAGGGCCGCTTTTGGCAGTAATGGTCTCCCAACAGTTATCAGGGTAATTGAAGTCCCCCATCACTACTACATCACACTTCCTTGAAACACTGGCAATTTGTTTCTCAAAAGTTTCATCCTCGTCTTCTTGATTGGGTGGTCGGTAGTAGACTCCGATTATCATATTCTTTTTATTCCTAGCCCCATTTATTTTAATCCAGACGTTCTCGACGGGGCTCCCAGTCTGATCCGCCTGCATTTCTTTGCAGGGATAGGTATTTTTAACATATAGTGCAACTCCACCTCCCTTTCTATTTCTTCTGTTCTTTTTGAACAAGTTATATCCTTCAATTGCTATATTCCAGTCATGGGAGTCATCCCACCAAGTTTCAGTTATACCTATCAAGTCGTATTTGCCTTCATGTAATAAGAGTTCAAGTTCATTCTGTTTGTTTCCCATGCTCTGAGCATTAGTATATAGACATCAAAGACCATGTTTTTTATAGTCTGGGTTTGTTCCTACATTGTTGCGGACACTATTTTGGGACACTATTGGAGCTGTTCTCTGTACTGTGGTGCATTGGCCTTCATCCATTGTTGCCTCGAAATTTACGTCTCCCGCCCCCGTAAGATTCAGTTTAAAGCCCTCCTGATCAAGTTCTTCATGCTGTGGTCGAACTCATTCTTTCCAGCCCTTGTGAGGTGCAACCCATCCCTTGCCAGCAGTCCATGTTCCAAGTAGCGTAGCCCGTGGTCCCAGAATCCAAAATGCTCACGATGGCACCACCTTCGAAGCCAGTCGTTCATCCGGAGTATTTTTCTTTCCCTTTCTAATCCTCTTCCAAGAACCGGGAGGATGGATGAGAAAACTACCTGGGCCCCAAAGTTCTTCAGTTTCCTTCCCAGAGCTTCAAAGTCTGAAATGAATTTTCTGGCTGTGCATACTTTTTAAATCAGTTGTATTCCCCTGTGGCCAGTAATAGTTTATGTAATTGCATAATGTATAAGTGGTGCACAGCTCAGGTTGTGCATCACTAGATATTATCAGAGGCAGCATGTGTGCTAGTTACTGGGAATATGGGCAGGAGGATGCTGTTGCACTTATGTCCTGCTTCTGGGTTTCTTGTGGGCAGCTGGTTGGCTACTGTGTGAACAGAATGCTGTAGTAGATGGACCCTTGGTTTGATCCAGCGTGGCTGTTCTTATGTGTGCTTCAGCCAGCTCAAACTTGGTGCTCTAAGATCCTTTTCTTCTCTCCTGCAGGTAGACTCTTTCAGGGAGCGGATTACAGGTGAAGTAAGTGTCTCATTCCTGTCAACTTCAGCAAATGCTTAAGGGTACTGAAAGGGCTGGATGTTCTGTTGTTGGAAGATATGGCTGGACTTCACTGGCTTTCAAAACTTTTGCTAATCAGTGAGAAAGTTTGCCTGTAGATGAGTTCTCCTGGTGACTGCGGTCCCTTGCTTTTGGAAGCCGTCCAGATCTGGAGAGGTCTGTCGGTCCATTTCTCTCTCATCCTTCGACAGGTTCATACAGAACCTTGGTCTCAGCCTCACTTCTATGGTGTCCGTGCATATATTTTTAATGTTTATCCATGCATCACAGGTGGCTGTTCTTTCTCTTTCAGGCTGAAGATCTGGTGGCAAATTTTTTCCCAAAGAAGCTTTTAGAACTTGATGCGTTCCTTAAGGTAACAGCTGGGAGTCTGTTGCCTCTCACTGGGCTCTCTTGTCCCGAGAATGGCAGACTAAAATAGATAGTAAAAGGCTGCTGTGGATATTTGCTTCCAATGTAGTGTTGGGTTCAAGTTTGGCTTGTTATTTTTGGGAACTTGAGGATGAACATTGGGCAACTAACATTCTACTGACTATTCTTCCCTAGGATCCTATTCTGAACATTCACGATCTCACCCAAATCCACTCAGATATGAACCTTCCTGTCCCAGACCCAATCCTGTTGACAAACAGTCATGATGGACTGGATGGGGTAAGATTTCTCATCTCGGTACAATATTTAATGCTGATCAAAACAGCACAGTGCTTACACTAACTGAGAGAAGGGGAAGTTCTCTGCAAGTTGGGAGCGGACAGTAGCTTTGTAAGGGTCATTGTCTCCCCAACTTGCTCCGCCCCCAAGTGTTGTGCACATGCACTGAGAATTTCCTATTTGGTTTTTTTCAGCCCAATATGAAAAAGAGAAAACTGGAAGACTGTGAAGAGACCTTCCAGGGTAGGTTACCAAAACTCTGTTGCTTCCATCAAATGGCTTTTGTGTCAATACTAGTTTGAGAAGCATAGTCTTGTGCCACATTTGAGGGGTGTAAGGAAATCCAGAATCCTAAAACTTTGATCCTGGTGCCAAGGAGTTTATGTAAGTAAAATACATACTTAATTTGTATCTATCTCTTCAATATAAATATATCTCCCCAAGGCAGCTGCTTGGAATTTGAAATGATCTCCTGAAATGCTGCACCCTAGCAAAAGAGGTGACTGGATTTCTGTGTGGCTTGAATTTTACTGCTGTGTCACAGTGGTTGTAAAGAGTGCTCTGGGCCTTCGGCAGGACTGAAAACTCTATGCATTTCTTTGGGGAATCCAAAGGTGCATCGTTTGTGGCCCGGCTCATGTATACAATTTTCCTTTTTTTCCTTGCTGTGAATTAAGACTTCATGTGTTCCCAGGAGCTTTGGAATCCCAGGATTGCAAGTGTGCTAAAAACCATTATTTTTAGAACGAATAAAAAAAGTGCTCCCCACAAATAATAGCTAACTTTTAGAATTCACTCTTATGGCATTATATGGTCAAAATCAATAGTGTTACTGCAAGCATGGTCAGACATTCCACATTGGAGCAAGGGTTCTCAATGTGGTGACAGGTGCACCATGGCAGGCGCACAAAGCTCTTCACTCCTTACTCCCTTCAAAAAAAATCAGCAAAACATTGAAAAACTTAGGGCTCCAGGTTCTCCTTCCCATTCCTGAACCTACTACTGATCAGCTGTTTAGCAGGCAGGAAGAGAAAGCAAGGCACAGGGGTGGAGAGAAGAGAAATAGCGAGAGTAGAGGCTAGGAAGGAAGAGAAGAAGAAAGCTTAAGGACGGGGAAGGGAGAGAAATAAAGAAAGGGGTTGTGGGAGAAAAATAGCAAGGGTAGAGGCTGGGAGTGGAGAAGAGAGCGCAAAGGGGAAAGGTCTGTGTGGATGGAAGAAGGTTGTGGGGGGCAAGGAAGCAACGCTTCCCATTTCCCCCTTCCTCCCAGCCTCTAGCCTTGCTATTTCTCCCACCCACCCCGGCCATCTCTTGACTAGCTAGGCCCCCACAGCAGCCATCATGTGACTAGCCACATCCTCCATGGGAGGCATTTTGTGGTAGTGCCCACAACAGACTTCCCAGATAAACCCATAGGTCCAAAAAGGTTGGGGAGCCCTGCTGTAGGGGCTTCCGTAATTGTAACAGTTGTCCAGAAGAGTGCTTTTATTAGGTGCATGTTTTCAGATCCCTGCAGCACTGCAGTATGACCATATGAAATTCTCTCCTACTCAAGCATTTAAAGATGTAGTACTCCTGATATACAAAGGATGACAATCCTTACGTTACTGAGTTTAAAGGTTGGGGTAGAAGTAGGAATAGGCCTGCCCAGGGTTGGAGAAGAGACTTAGGTGCCTGCATGAAAAGCTTGGGCAGTCTGCTTGAGTGGCAAACAAACACAAACTTCCTTCATGGAATAAGTGGCTAGTCTCTTCTCATGGCACCAGGTACCAAAGTCTTTGTCATGCCCAACGGGATGTTGAAGAGCAACCAGCAGCTGGTGGACATCATTGAGAAGGTGAAACCCGAGATCCGGCTGCTGATTGAGAAATGCAACACGGTGAGCTCTGGATTGCCTTCCCACCCCCACCCCGGGCTCTGTCTTAACTGGCACAGTTCTCTGAACAGTGGGGATAAAATCAAATGTGCTTTTTGTCAACAGTAGTTATGACTGTCAGCTGCTCAGATAGATGTGGTGGCTAACCCTGCACATCAGCCTCTGTGTAGGACAGAGGCAGTCACTTTGCTGTGAATCTGGACCTCTCCTTGCAACGAACTGTATCAGACTGTGCCAAAGCTTGCCACATCCACTATGTTGCAGCAGACAGTTCTAGTCCTCACTGAGGTGGTAAACCTGCATCTGGACTGTACCACATCAGATGACATCATGAGGGCATCATATGACTGACTGTTTCTCCAAACAAAAACAAATTGCTATCTGGAGACAGCTGGTACGTCATGGGGGAAGGCTAGGTTAGGGCACTTCTCTCTGACCTGCTGACTTTCTGTACATAGGGATTTTTCTTTATCAGAAGGACCATTCAGTCATCTGACTCCCACCCCCACTCCCACCCCTCCCACCCCCGGCTTTTACTGGGTCAGTGTTGGGTTTGAATGCAGGTGACTGCATTCAAATCCTTGTTCAGTTCTGGTGTTTTCTAAGTGTTCTCGAACAAGTTTGTCTTTCACTCTCAGCCTGACCTTCCTGGCTTGGGAATAACCAGATTCTGCCTGAATATCCACCAAGGTAATGACACTTTTTAATGTGACATATTCTACCCTGCAGGTCAAAATGTGGGTGCAGCTGCTGATTCCCAGAATAGAGGATGGCAACAACTTTGGTGTTTCTATTCAGGTAAATCAACGGTTGAGGTGAGATTCCTGAGAAATCGTGTTTTTGCTGTGGTTCTCTGTGAGCTCCCTGGGGAAGAGAGTAGAAGTCGGGTTCTGTAATTGCTCCTGCACACTGGTAAGCTTCTCTAGTAGGCAAGAACAAAATCAGACTCCCCTTCGTTCCGATAGAACTCTGCTACTTCTCAGGAAGCAGTTTTCCTGGGATAGCTCTCTTTGTCCTGGACCTTCCCACTCTTGTTCATTAGGGCCAGTTGAAGACTATGCAGAGTCCACCTGGTCTCCGCAGTCACAAACAGTTGGAGCGCCTTCAGGTATGAGTGGGCCTGGCCATTCTTTTCATATTTTCTCACTTCCTCCCACCCTTGCAGGAAGAGACTGTGGCTGAGCTCCGAACTGTGGAGAGCGAGGCAGCTTCATACTTGGACCAGATCTCTAGGTGGGTGCCTTCTCAAGGTACTGCACTTGTTGCAGAGCTCCTTCCAAGACTGACTGTCCTCTGAGAGAGGTGTATCCCTCCAAAGTGCGGCCTGTCACAGGTGTGGGAGGGACGGGGCTTGCCATTCATTGAGCTGCTTCTCTGCTTCTATTTCAGATACTACATCACACGAGCAAAGCTGGTTTCTAAAATAGCAAAATATCCTCATGTGGTAAGTGTAGAGTGCAAACATATTAAGTTGATATGAACTTTAAGAGCATTACAAATGGCCGAAAAGGAATACTGTTAACATGAAGTCTAAGAAATGTTTAGAACTACATTCTAGATGAGAATCTTTGTCCCGTCTTCTCTGTTTCTGTGGGTTTTGCACAGGACTTCTCTTTCAATCCAGTTCTTAATAAAGGCTTTTGTGGGGAGGGGGGAGGTAGTGACCCAAGAGATCCTCAGAAGGTGGCAGTTTTACAGGCGAATCTCAGCTGGGAGATCCTTCAATCACAGCCAGTCCCCATAGGGTCTAGTGGTGGTAAAGCAATTCTAGCTAAATAACTGTCTTTGTAGGAGGATTACCGTCGTACAGTGACTGAGATGGATGAAAAGGAATATATCAGTCTGCGGCTCATTATTTCGGAGCTCAGAAATCAATATGTAAGTCACCCTAAAAGGCTTCTTTTAAAGCCTCTCTATCCATTAGCCCCATGACTTGTCCTCCCTGGCTTGCTTGTTGGCGTTCCCCTTTTCTCTGTGGCCTCCAGTTGGAAGAGGCAGTACAAGGATGTCCTGGCTTACATTGGCGGCATCTCCTGACCTTGTCTCTTAAGGCCAAGGCAGGCAGTGGCTGCTGAATTGCTCTCCGCTCAGGCTGGAATGCCAGGGTGAGCCCCAGCTTCCTCTCCTGACTTGAAGTGGCCAGCAGGTGATGTCAAGGACCCCCTGTAACCCTCTTTTGGATTGGGAGAGTGAGGAAGGGGGCAGGTGCTTCGGTTTGTCTGGTGACCTGGAACAATGGCTACCTCTTTGGAAAGGAAAGGAACCTCTTGTGCAAGCACTTGAGTCGTTGCTGACTCCTAGAGGGGCGCCTGCTTTCGCTGACGTTTTCTTGGCAGACTTTGTAGCGGGGTGGTTTGCCATTGCCTTCCCCAGTCGCAGTTCCCTTTCCCCCAGCTAGCTGGGTACTCATTTTACCGACCTCGGAAGGATGGAAGGCTGAGTCGACCTGAGCCGGCTGCCTGAAACCAGCTTCCGCTGGGATCGAACTCAGGCCGTGGGGAGAGTTTTGGCTGCAGTAACTGCCGCTTACCTTTCTGCTAAAAGAAAAAAAAAGTGGTATGTCTACTTGAAGAGATGAAGCTGATTGTGGTGTTGATCATGTGGTGTTGATCATGTGGATGCTGTCCATATGAAATCCAGTGATCAGTGTTGCCAGGTCTACTGAAATATATACCAAAATTTTGTAAGACTCTGTATACGAACCCTGACCAAAAAAAATGAATGTATTTGTTCACGAGTCAAAGGAAAAGTTCAGCCTTTATGCTTAACCATAGTTTAGCATAGTATTAGTATTAGTATCCTGCCTTTTGCCCACTGCTGGGCCTCAAGGCAGCCTTACAAAGTTTAAAACATACATGTGTGGGGGGGGGGGAACATAAACATTTTAAATACACAACAAAATTATAAGACATTAACATAGATGGAAGGCCAGATTACTCTCCAAAGGCCTGCTGGAACAAAAAAGTTTTAGCCTGCTTCCGAAAGCCCATCAAGGAGGAAGCCAGCCTAGCTTCCCCGGGAGTTCCAGAGCACTGGAGCAGCCACCGAGAAGGCCCTCTCCCATGTTCCCACCAAGCGCGCCCGTGAAGATGGTGGGACTGAAAGAAGGGCTTCTCCAGAAGATCTCAAATCACAGGCAGGCTCATAAGGGAGAATACTTTCTTTCAAATAACGAGAATGAGCCACAGCAAGCCTTGGGTTCACACACTACCCCCTCCCCGCTCTTCCACTTCTACAGTCATGAGGAGGAGCCCATTTTTGCTTAACTATAGCTTGTCAGTGGTGTCATGACTGTCCTTCATGTTTGTGTATTTCGAACAAACCATAGTTAACTTCACATGGTGTCTTATGAAGATGGCTTAATTTTAAATATTAGTTAATACTAACTACAGTTTAGGGCTGGGGTGCAAAGATGTGAGCTGCAGGCTGTATGCAGCCAACCAAGCCATTACTGGCAGCCCACCGAACTCCTCTGCATGTGCTCTGGTGGTGGAGCCCTGCCTTCCCTTTTCCTTATCTCCAATCTCGCATCAGTGCTCGCTTTCGGGCTGCTGAGATGAGGAGGCGGCTCCCACCCCAGCGCGTGCGTCTGTGTGTGTGTCTCCCCTCCCCTCCGGCGTGGCTGTGCGTGTGTGCCTTTGTGACCTCTGGGCAGCCCACCCTCTGGGAAAACCAGGTTTGGCCTTTGGGGCCAAAGGGTTTGTGGACCCCTGGTTTAGGGTTTGTTAATGTAGTTAATATTAACCACAGTTTAGGGTTTGGACAAGATGCTATGCTGTGGTTAATGGGAAACAGAAGTGGAAACTTCTAAACTCCTTGCAGCCCCCCTGGAGAAGGAGCGGGTGTGGGGAGCAGCTGGTTCTCATCATGCCAAAGGACAGTTGGGAGGAGGGTAGAGGAGTTGTGGCAAGCCACATCCTCCCTGAGGGAGGAGTAATCATTCGCCCTCTCCTCTCCCACTAGGTGACTCTGCACGACATGATTCTAAAGAACATTGAGAAGATCAAGCGACCCCGGAGCAGCAACGCAGAGACCCTCTACTGAGCTGTCAACGTTCTGAACTTATGAACTGTTCAGTAGGCTCAAGACAGTCTTTGCCTCCGTTTATGTGACTATCAAGATGGGAAAGCTGGCTGGAAACAGTCCTCGGCACACTTTTAGTTAAAGTCTAAAAAAAACCTCTCTCCTAGCTCTTTCTGGTTGGTTTTTATTTGGGTCTTGGGATTTGCCTTCCCCCCTCCCCATCTATAACATCTGGAAGTTATGGGGCAGAGCTTTTCTTCCTACTTAGGTGGGAACAGGGTAGTGGCAAATCTGTTCCAGGCAAGAATCCCAAAGCCAGCAGCCCTGAATGACCTTGCTGTGTAGCAGCAGCCCAGAAGAACTCGGCCTTCTAGGTAGTTCATCCCTTGACTAGCCATCAGCAGCATCCAATCCTGCTGTGAGCTGATTTGGTCATTAGTTCCACCACTTCAGTCTTCACATTGGACATTTAGTTTGGGGAAACGAGTGCCCTTTTCATCTCACATGGCTGCCCATCTCCATTCCTGTAACCTGTCCAATCGTGCAGATTTTAATGCTGCTGTACGTTTATCCTCCCTGCCTTTACCTTTTCCATTGGGTTAATTCATGGCTCGTAGCTCTAAGTCCATGTTGATCTCTTCCAGTGTTCTACAAGTAGCTCTGCTCTTCTGTCCTCTGTCTAACAAGGAACCCTAGCGCAACTTCTGCGTGCAGTGGGCATTCTCCGACTCTTGGGTTGGGGCAAGGGACTCCTGCTTAGACCATTGGCCCAGCTGATTTGGTTTCTCTAATAGCAGCTTGACTGATTGAGTCCTGAAGACCCAAATTCTCTCTCGTCTCACTTTCTTCTCTCTCCCACCCTAATTAAGTGAGCCTAGCCGTCGTTTCTGGAGGGGCCCTGTCTGACCTTCAAGAGTTCCCCTTATGTCTGAATGAGTTCTGCTAGGCTTCAGTTTTGCTCTTCTCTGGCCTTCAAGGAAGCAGGAAGGGGGTGCCAACTACCTGGGATGCTGCAGTTTCCCTTGAAATTTCCTCTTAATCTTGTGCCGTAGTCTTGTGAGTGGTGTTAGATTCGTAAAAACCGTGGCAGGGTGAATGAAATTTCTTGGCCCTTCTCCCTCTCCTCAGTTGTTTTTAAAAACCCTCTCTGCAGCTCTTAAGGGCACAGGAAGCGCATCTTCCCTGGGCTCTTTGCAAATGCCTTTGTGTCATTGTCATTTGTAGCTGGGCAAGCCATAGTCTTTCCCAGAGTAAAGGCTCTCCAACAGCTGTGCTCATTGTAGCGGCTACCTGAGAGCAGCCCTCCCCTCTTTCTCCTGTGTTTCTTTGTATCAGCTGCTTTGTTGGATTGTTCATATATCCTTGCCACGTTGAACGTATGTACAACTTTTACTATGTCAACAAATTAAAAGTAATAGGTACTTTGAATTCATCCTCGGCAGTCACCATGTGTATGAGTGGGTTGGTGACCAGGGTGTTTGCCTGCTGCTCAGACGCTCATGGCCCCTCTTGCCTGCACCTGTTTGGATCTGGCAGTGTGGCCCCTTCCTGCCCCCACCCCCGGACTCTTTATCGTCAATTAAGTTCTGCAACTCCGTCCTCTGGCCTTTCAGAGTAGAGCCCTCTTGGATCAGCTGTGAGGTAAGAGGAAAAATCTCTGTCTTCATTGGCAAAGGGGCATGGATCACCACTTCCCAACTTCTGCTCCTAACACTTAATACCTTGCACCACATCATGGGCTGATCTTTGCTGTTTCTGGATCCTAAGATGCAAGACTTGATTGAAAACCTGACTGATGCCTCAGTTCACTGAAGTGTAGAGTCCTGATTTCAGGCTGAATGAATATTGACCAAGTCAGCATGGGGTATGGGGTGGTCTCTGCGGCCACCTGTCCTTAGCTAATGGTGCTGAGAAAAACTTCAGATATGTTATGGGTATTATAGAGCACTGTATGTCTGAATTAAAGGTGCCTGTTAGGTTTTTTGGGGGAGAGCTGTTTCTCCACAGCATCAGTCCCTTTACTCACACTGTGCCACAGTCACTGCTTGCTTGCCCGGGTCCGTGTCGCAGGGGTGTCTTGTCTGCTTTTAGCGCTGCCCCATTCTGCTCTGTTTTCGGGGAGTCAATGTTCTAGATGGGCTATAGTGTGCTGTGCTGAGATGAACATGGCTACAAAGTTTTGGGGGTGTTGACTTAATAACTTCTAATCTCCCTAGAGAATGTAAAGTAAGGAGTGACATGACACAGGTGTACAATGTTATGTGTAGTGTGGAGAAAGTAGGGAGGGAGGACTTACAGTACAAGAGCCCAGGATCAACTCATGAAGCTGAAGGATGGTAAATTTCAGAGAAGTAAAAGGAAGTACTTTACAAAGTGCACAGTTAAACTATGGCATTAGCTACCACAAGATGTAGTGATGGCCACTAACTTGGGGATTAGACAGATTCATGGAGGATAATTTTATCAATAGCTGCTAGTCATGATGCCTATCTTTAGCCTCCAGTATCAGAGGCAATATGCCTCTGCATGCCAGTTGTGGGGAAACGTGAGTGGCGGAGTGACCATGGTGGGCCATTGGTCTGATTCAGAATGGCTCTTCTTACGTTCTTTTCCATTCTTAGTGAACCCAGTATTGACTTTGTCAGGGGTTCCCAAACTTTTTGGACCTGTGGACCCATTTGGGAATTTCAGTCACTGTTGTGGGCACCACCACAAAATGCCTCCCAAGGAGGATGTGATTAGTCACATAATGGCTAGTCAAGAGGCAGTGGGGTGGGGAGGAGAGGGAGGGAGGGTGGGAGGCCTGGGCAAAGTTGCTTCCTGGCCCATCTAGTCTTCTGTCCACGCAGACCTTTCCCCTTTGGGCGTGCATGCGCTCTTGGTTTCTGTCCACACCGCCCCTGGGCTTGCTCTTTCTCTCCCACTCGCCCCTTTAAAATGTGCAGAAAAGGGCAACTAAAATGATCAAGGGGCTGGAGCTTCTCCCCTATGAGGGACGGCTACAACAGCTGCAATTGTTTAGCTTAGAAAAAAGGAGGCTAAGGGGAGACCTGATAGAGGTGTACAAAATTATGCATGGTGTGGAGAAGGTGGATAGGGATTCAAACAAAAGAAGGCAGTAGTGTGAATGATCTAATGTATATAGCGTGCTCAAAGCACACAACTACGCAACATACATGCAGTGATAAGACAGTAGTAATCAACCCCATTTATTTACAAATATATAAACTGATGCATAACATCTGCATGGTCATCAATGGCAAACTGGTGGCCTAAGAAAACTGTGCATGAAAAGTTCTCCTGATACAATCATTCTTTTTCAATCATAATTTCCAATGTATAATATACATAAACCACAATCACAGTTTTTGGACACAATACAGTGCTGGTAATGGCATCAGAATGGCCATTCGGGTTTTTCAGGTTACAAGCAGACCGGCTGTTTTTCATTTTGGAGGTGTCTACCCCATAATAACCTTTGGAGATGTCAACCACACAATAATTTACAGTTTTCAGCTGATTCATTGTGGCGTTTGTTCTGACGAAGCTCTCGCGAAAACAGGAAAATAAACCGCGGAGACCTGTCAATAAATAAATCCTACAACGCTGATAAGAAGTAGAAAATAATAAATATGATAAGAACTAGAAAATAATAAATTTAACTTCCTATTATAAATATATGTCTAAAAAGGTACCATACTGATGCCATTACCAGCACTGTATTGTGTCCAAAAACTGTGATTGTGGTTTATGTATATTATACATTGGAAATTATGATTGAAAAAGAATGATTGTATCAGGAGAACTTTTCACGCACAGTTTTCTTAGGCCACCAGTTTGCCATTGATGACCGTGCAGATGTTATGCATCAGTTTTTTATATATTTGTAAATAAATGGGGTTGATTATTGCTGTCTATCACTGCATGTATGTTGTGTAGTTGTGTGCTTTGAGCACTTTATCTACATTAGAATGTGGACAGGGAGACATTTTTCTCCCTCTCTCAAAATACAAGAACCCAATGGGGTCATCCCATGAAGCTGATTGGTGGGAGATCCATGACAGATAAAAGGAAGTAGTTCTTCACACCTCACATGGTTAAACTCTGGAATTCACTACCACAAGATGTGATGATGGCCACCAATTTAATAATTTATTAATTATCTTTTTAAAGGCCAGAGAGTGAAGCTTTTCAGATACCACTGTCTGTGCCCACAAGTGCCATGTTGGGGACCCTGCCTCATGTCACCTAGACCCTGCCCTCATATTAGAGCCAGTGTGGAGTAGTGGCTAAAGTGTTAGACTGGGAGTCGGGAGATCCGGGTTCTAGTCCCCACTCGGCCATAGAAACCCACTGGGTGACTTGGGGCCAGTCACAGACTCTCAGCCCAACCCACCTCATGGGGTTGTTGTTGTGAGGATAAAATGGAGAGGAGAATTATGTATGCTGGCTTGAGTTCCTTGGAAGAAAAAAAGGTGGGATATAAATGCAACAACAACATTAGCATTCTAGGTCTAGGTAAAAAGGAGAGTTTAGATATTGAAGTCTTCTGTGTGTCATGTAAACACAGGATGTGCCATAGCATGTGCATGATTTCTTTACAATATTACTAGTATGTCCATCTCCAAAACCCATAGCAAACACTTGATACAATATCTTCACTGCACGGTAAACAAATTCCTTTTTTTTTTTTTTACACAATCAGCACCTCACACTCAATCCACGGTTAATTATTTTGAAAGAACTACCAAATTGAAATGAATGCAGCTGCTGCTGCCATTTCCCGTTGTGGTTGCTCAAGGTGCGAGCTGAGTCGAGTGATGAGGAAATTGAGCAAAGCCTCACATGGGCTGGATGGGTTAGGGGACCTGGTCTGAATTTTGAGGCCTAGGTATTTAGCAGGGATAGAAACATCTTACGCCCCAAAGCCCGGACGAAGATGTCATGGGCTACATACCAGCAGTGGGCAAGCAACAGTTGATATGTGCCCGCCCCCCCCACCCCCACCCCCACCCCACACACATTCACTCACACTAAGCCAGCTTTACTTTCCCTAGGAAAGAGCAGCTTTAAGGTGCTGGATGCACCTCGAAGCAGCGGCTCTCCAGAGGGATGGCTTTATTATTATTTTTATTAATTTTTCATAACTACACAGATATTAACAATACACATACATAATATTAACATCAATCTTCAATATTTAACTATACGTTATACTTATTATTACCTATTAATATTAATAAGTGCACCCCTTCCCCAGGGATCTTATTCTATTTTCCAAAATTGCATTGAATCCTCTGGAGGTGTTCTTCCACTCCCTTTTAATAAAACAAATTCTAAAAACAGTTTCCATATCTCTTCAAAGTCATTATTTTTTGTTATTCCTCTTCTTACTCTAATATTACGTGTTAGTTTATCATTAACAGCGATATCCCATATTCTTTATACCAGTCTTCTATGTCACAATCCCCTTGAACCTTCCATTTTCTGGCTGTCATTAACCTTGCAGCTGTTAACAAATTCGTTATTAATTCTTTTATCATTTGAGTACATTTAATTTTCCCATACATTGATAACAATGCTACACTTGGTGTCTCTTCTAACTTCGATCCAATTATTCCATTTATCTCTTTAAACACCATTTTCCATAGTTTGTGTACATATTCACAATTCCACCACATATGGATATACGTTCCTTTCTCCTGACATACTCTCCAATATAATGCCGAATTCCCCTTATTTACTAAATTTAATTTTACTGGAGTTAAGTACCACCTCCAAATTAATTTATAATAATTTTCTTTTATCCATAGAATCATAGAACAGCAGAGTTGGAAGGGGCCTACAAGGCCATCGAGTCCAACCCCCTGCTCAATGCAGGAATCCACCCTAAAGCATCCCTGACAGATGGTTGTCCAGCTGCCTCTTGAAGGCCTCTAGTGTGGGAGAGCCCACAACCTCCCTAGACATACTCTTCAGACACAACCTCCTTACAGACATACTCTTCAGCACTCGTTTCCATATCCTGCCCCAGTTCTATTCCCTCCTTCAAATCACTCTCCCATAGAGAATGGCTTTTCTTATCCCTCACCTTTTCTTTTGAGCAAGATGGGGGGGGGGGGGGGCAGCCAAAGCCACAAGGAAGCCAGAGGTTCACCTTCCCTGATACAAAAGAATGAAGCCAACAGATCCTGCAGGAAGTAGATTGAATGCCCAACTCAGCCATGAGAGCCATGATACCTTGAGCTTTTCCAAGCCTAGCTAGCCACCCACCCACCCTGGCACTATTATGCTCTCCTCCTTGTGGAAAGGAGCAGGAAGCCCAAATATCCCAGATGCTATAAGGAAAGTCGGCCTGGATAGGAAACGGTAAATATAATTGTCATAAAAAGAGAAACTTAATAGCAGCATTAACTCAACCCAAACCAGCTGTCGTGTGGTCCTCTTGTCTTGGTTGGGCTCTACTTTTGCAAAGTGCCCTTTACTCCTGATACACCATGTTGAACAGAATTGGTCTATAGCAATTGAAATTCTCAGCCATTCCTGCTGTCTGTCTTGGAATGCAAATGAGGGAGAACAATGCGGGGGGATGAAGGAATAAAACAGGACACGGTGACTGCGCTCCTGCTTGCAATGTAAGCACGGCCTGCGAACGGCTCAAGCCTTTCCTAGGCCAGGTAGGCTGGAAAGCCCCTTAGAGGTCACCCAGTGCTACTCAACAGAACTTCTTGTGAGCAAAAATCTATTTTGCTTTGCTGATGACAGCCAGCTGTTTGTTTGTAGCTTGAAAATGGAAGGCTGACAAGGTCCATATTTTTGCCATCAGAAACAACAGAGCCTTACCTTAGTCCACGAACGCTTATGTGACAATACTCTGGTATGTCTTTAAGTTGTTGCAAGGCTCTTTTTATGTTTGCTGATTGGGGATGATGGGAATTGTTCAACTCACCTAGACGGCACCAGGTCAGGAAAGACTGTTGTATAGGAAAGTAGTTTTGCTTGACTTTCCCCATAACCAATTACAAGGCATGATTAATGTTAACTGATGGCTGGTAATGGATAGAAACTCAGAACGCAGTTTTGAATTTGGATTGCTATAAACCAATTTGCGCATAATTCAGATTCCCAAATCCAATTTCCAAGCTGGATTGTCAATTTACATATACTCTGTAACCAGGAGAAAGACATTGGATGTGTTCTCCAAATCAGTGTACTACTTGTGAGCCATATTCTCGTTGAACATTTCAGGCCCGCCATATAGGATCCTCTCAGCGAGACCCACAACATCAGCCCATTTTACCATTGTTTTGCCATTCCCCACCCCTGCCTGCATTACTTCCAGAACTGCCAGCCCTCTCAGAACTGCAGGGTTGATTTTTCAACTTCTGTAATTTTCTTTCTTAGAGCATTGATTATACCATTGTCATAATGCTTACAATAAGTTTCTGGTGAGATGCAGTTATTAACAGATGCAAGGCCTGGCGTTTCTCAATATGTGGGTTCTCAATAAGATGCCAAAGCACAGCAGGGAGAGGGCTGAATGCCATCCTGGCTCTTCTTTTGCAGCAAAAAATAGTGTTCTTCTGTTTGGGCATTTTCAAAAATGTTTCACAAGTAAAAAGCTTACTCCGTGGCCAAAGTTGGGTTACTAGTTCAGTTAGATATCCAGAGCTAATAAATGTTGGTGAATGATTGCTTAGGGAACTTTGAGCAACACAATTCTATCACTATTGGACAACCCTCTCTCCTTGCTCACAGCTCCTTTTTTCTCCTGTGGGGGAGCCTTCCTTTCCATGACGTGATAGACACTTTTGAAATAATTTCTCTCCATAGGACTCTGCTTCCCTTCCTCCCCCCAAATTCTTCTATATAACATAACAGCCTCTCAAGTACTTTGGAAGCTTCTGTCTGGCAGGATGTTTTCGTCTTTTTGTGCTAGTGTTATGACTTCTCTGTCCATCAGTTGTTTGGTTGTTTTAATGTACATCTTCAATCTCTTTAGCAAGTGGTTCCTTGGTGACCTTGAAATGAGATGAAACCCTGGTGATGGTTTGGTCTCCTTTCTGTACTGTCATCATGTTCACCTTCCACAATTGTCAGGGTTTGCATTGAAAGAGTAGATTACTTTCCTGCCTCCTTTGGCTTTACTACCACGAGGTCTCCTTGACTCAGACATCTTGGCATTGTCCTTTCTGCATAGAGCATTGTATTAACTTCATCTTGAAATCCATTTGTCTGATGTTGGAAGAGAGTATTCTGGTAACCAGGTGGGGATGTTTCTGTAGCTACTGAAACATGGCCAGTTTGTGGCATGGGTCTCTAAGTAGGTAGAAATGGGTACATTCCCTGTTTCCATTCATTTCTTTCAAGTGCAGAGGTACATAGGGACACTATAGATAGGTTTTTTAAAAAATCAAAGCATGGCAAAAGATGCTGAAATCTGCAGCCTTCAGTAAGTTATTGTATTTGTGCACCTTTGGATGAATTTACTAATTTGCCTTACAGTTTGCATCTGCTACTCTTGGTGGGGGGCAGAGCTACGAAAACCTGCGTAAGTGCTGCGCATCCTCCTCTATCCCCATCTCCAGTAGTCTCAGATTTTACCATGTAAGCGGCTGTCCAATTTTAAGCCTACCTTTGGACCTGATATAGACAAAGCTAATGGAATTATTTGTTTAATAAGTTTGTCCTCTTGTTTACATTCTTGTTTCTGTCCTATTGTACAACCCAGATATTACTCTGCCTCTACAGATATCGTGCAAATCAAAGTATGTTTGCATATACCTACTTATTTTTGCATTATTTATTCCAATTCCAAGAACTAGGGCCCAATCTACACCACCAATTTAATGCAAAGGGAGAGCACATTTGGGTCATTCATGACGTATGACGCTGTTACCAATCTGCAGCAACCCCGCAGCTTCCCTCTGGAAAAGGTGCATTTTCAGAAAGTCATTTTAGTGCGTTATTTTTCCTTAAACGTGGCTCTGGAGCAATTCTGCAGTGTGTGCCCCCCCCCCATTAAATCCTGAGCCTATTTCTGTGATCTGTCTGTAATCTGGCAATGATCTGGTGGGGCCAGATCATTGCCAGGGTGGGGCCACTTTACCTATTCACAATATGTAGTGCACAATGAAGAATATACATATGCTAAAGCAAGGGGGCGGCCAGCAGCTGGAGCCTTCAGTAGCAGTATTTCATAGTCACGTTACTGCAATCTTTCTCAAAGTAAATACACAGAGGAGAAGGAGAGGGGAAAGCTAGTGGTGGGAGCCTTCAGTAGCAGTATTTTGTCGTACGGCTCTAACAGTCAGGAAGTTTTTCCTGATGTCCAGCTGGAATCTGGCTTCCTTTAACTTGAACCCGTTATTCTGTGTCCTGCACTCTGGGAGGATCGAGAAGAGATCCTGGCCCTCTTCTGTGTGACAACCTTTTAGGTATTTGAAGAGTGCTATCATGTCTCCCCTCAATCTTCTCTTCTCCAGGCTAAACATGCCCAGTTCTTTCAGTCTCTCTTCATAGGGCTTTGTTTCCAGACCCCTGATCATCCTGGTTGCCCTCCTGTGAACACTCTCCAGCTTGTCTGCGTCCTTCTTGAATTGTGGAGCCCAGAACTGGACGCAATACTCTAGATGAGGCCTAACCAGGGCCGAATAGAGAGGAACCAGTACCTCACGTGATTTGGAAGCTATACTTCTATTAATGCAGCCCAAAATAGCATTGGCCTTTCTTGCAGCCATATCGCACTGTTGGCTCATATTCAGCTTGCGATCTACAACAAAAGATCCAGTAACAAAATCCAGTAACAAAAGATCCGACTATGGTGCCATTTCTCGTTCACGCTACCTTTGGCTGTGTTTTCTAATCTGTGTGCAAACAGTAGAAGCTTGTTATTTAAAAGTAAAGAGTAAAAAAAACATGGAGGGAGCAGAGACTGCTGATGCCAAAATAGACTAGAAATTCCTTATGCAGGCAGGTCTTTGCTGGTACCAAGTACTCCAGTGAAGGAGTTAATAGGGAGAGGGGTGGCTGTGATCCAAGATGGAACAGAGGGGCACATGGGGCCATCTGAGGGGAAGAAGGATCCACCCTTGGAAGGAGACAGAAAGGGCACATTCACTGCAGGAGAGAGGTTTCAGGAAACCAAAATGGGGCAGGCTGGAAGCAGGAGTGGAAATTCCCGCATAGAGCCTCTCCTGGCTGGGTATGTTTGTGTTTTTCTTCCCTCAGCTGGACCAGGCACAAAGAGGCACCAATTGCCTGAAGCCTGCTTGCTGCTGTGGGTTGGAATTCCAGTCCAGGGGCAGTAAGGGTGCGTGCGTTGCCCTCAAAAGGGGAGTGGGAAAAGAGAAAACACCCTAGAAAATCCTACCAACCCAGTGAAGCCTGCGGTAGATTCACTGCAGCAGGATGCTTGATCCTCTGTTCGTCCCTGGGAAAAGTGTAAAGCAGTGGGAGTGCAGGTGTGGCAGCCCAGAGAATTCTCTCCCCATGCTGTCTTCAAGTGTTTTTCCCTCATGTAAAAGCAGAGAGTAGCAAAGTCCCAGTTCAGGCAAATTGGGCATCTGGTCTTTTAAGCATGTGCATTAACCTGAGAGAAATTTTGGGTCCTTCTGTTTGTGGGTTAAGTCCCAGGTTTTTTAAACAAACCGGGTATATTTGCAATAGAAGATCCAATCAAGGGCAACTTTTATATTGGTGATGGTTTTGATATTGTTATAATGTTTTAGCTACGGTTGATCGTATCTTTGTGTTTAACTTCATTTAGCTACCTTTAGCTATCTTACAAGGGAGAGGGAGATAGGCTATATGTATTTAACAAGTCAATAAGCTCCGAATAAGTGGTTGCTGTTGAGCTTTGTACTTTGAGCACAAAGAAGCTACTCTGGGGAGGGGGGCAGTTTCTATCAGCTACAAAATGTGCTGAGCCTCCCAGACCTGCCAGCAGCTGTATGCCCCTGGCTTTGCAGACTCCCCAGGAAGCTGGCTGGCCTGAAGGAGTGGCCAAGAGCGAGGGCTGTGCGATTTGTGCAATGAGTCACTGTCTGCTCTGGCCCAGGGATGCTTCTGCCTCAGCATGAACATATACTTGCAAGGCAGAGAAAGCAGGGCCATCTCTCTTTGCTGATCCTCCACAAACATTTCTCGCAGCCTCTCCTTCGCTGCCTTTAATCCAGCTGATCACAGACCAAGGAGGCTGTTTGGAACTGAGACGCCTCTGCCAGGCTGCTCTGTGCTCTCTCCTTCCAGGGCTGCGAATATGAATCTGAAAACTCTTCTCCTTGTGCTCCTCCTGGTCTTGGTGGCAATTTTTGCCTTTGTTTGTATCTTGTTGACGACAGGTGAAAAACACGCAAGCTGTGATGACCGTTCGCAAGCTTTTCTGGAGCATCTGCAGAGTGAATGGAACTGGCTCTTTGCTGATCTGACAGAAGAGGAAATGGTCCATGTGGTGCAGTACCTGAAGTCCAGCCTTGGGGCCGTCCTGGAAGATGCTTCTCATGCAAGTCCTTCTGATAACTGCATTTATTCCATTGACTTGCACTTGCCACCCAAAGCAGAGTCTCTGTTGTTTCTGGATCATGGAGGAAGCCGCCCTCCTAGGCAGGCACTGGCTGTGGTGTATTATGGAAACCAGCCAGATCCAAATGTCACCGAGTATGTGGTGGGCCCCCTCCCAGAGCCAGTGTATCACCGGGATGTGACAGTGCAGAAGTATGGAGGGCAGGTCCCGTATTATCGCAGGCCCCCACTAGTTGCTGAGTACAAGCAGATGGCACATTTCCTGCGCCGGGCAGTGTTCCCCACAGCCCCAAGTTTCATGAAAGATGTATTGCATTATGATGGGACCAACCTAGCAGCAATGACCACATCTCCCCGGGGGCTGGAGTCTGGGGATCGTGCAACTTGGCTAGTCCTGTTCCAGAATGTAACTGGCTACTTCTTACACCCAGTTGGGCTGGAAGTGCTGCTAGATCACAGCAGCCTGGATATCTCCCACTGGACTGTGAAGGAAGTATTTTACAATGGGCAATACTACAGGGACTTGGCACAACTGGAGAGAGAATTCACAGAGGGGCATGTGCGTGTGGAGAAGGTGAAGAAGGTCCCAGTTGATGGGGATTTTTCCTCAATGAAGCCCAGGGTGCACCATGCTGAACCTGGCCCTTTGAATTATGAGCTCTATGGTCCACGTTACAGTGTAAGAAAAAACCAGGTCCACTCTTCATCCTGGAGTTTTGCTTTCAGGATGGATGTGAGCAGAGGGCCACATCTCTTTGATATCAGGTTCAAAGGCCAAAGGGTTGTCTATGAGCTCAGTGTGCAGGACACCATGTCCATCTATGGTTCCAGTAATCCTGGTGGGATGTCAACCCGGTACATGGATGCGAGCTTTGGAATTGGAAGGCTTATGAACCCTCTGGTGCGAGGGGTTGACTGTCCTTATTCCGCTGCCTATCTTAATGCTTACTTTTTAGCTGAAGCAGAAAGGCCCGTCACTACCCGAGATGCCATCTGTGTTTTTGAGCAGGATACGGGGGCCCCACTTAGGCGTCATTATTCTAACCTGCAGTCTCTCTACTATGGGGGGCTGCCTGGCACTGCACTGGTCTTTCGCTCTGTGACTACCATTGGCAACTATGACTATATCTGGGACTTTATGTTCTATCCAAATGGAGCCATTGAAAGTAAAGTCCGAGCCACAGGCTATATAAGTTCATCTTTTCTCTATGGCGATGGACTAAATTATGGAAATAAGGTTGGGGATCACACCCTGGGAACAATACACACCCATTTTATTGGCTACAAGGTGGACCTGGATGTTGCTGGTAAGTGTATCATCTTCAGTAGGAAAAGTTAGATTCCGGGTGGGGCTGCTGCTCTCTGCATTTTGGATTTTTGTAAAGTCTTGTTGTGTGTAGTCCTTGTCTTTGAGTGAGTCTTGAATGGACTGCAATGTGTTCTATGTATTGTTTGGGCACAGTGGGTTGAAACAGAGAATGCCATTTTAAGGACAGCGGTGTCCTGTCAGACCAGCATCCTTCCCTTTAGGTTTAAGTTCTTTGTGCTGCCTGCCAATGGGCTCTCTGCCCTCGCTGATAAAATATTCAATGTCTTGATACACTGTGTCGAGGGCCCGGTCTCTCCTGCACACACTCAGGCACTCTGATCCAGGATACCTAAAATCAGTGGAGGCTGGTGTCTCCAATGTCACTGAGGTGATGAATCCACTCAGTCAGAGCTCTGAAAGAGCTTTTCACGATACTTTGCACCTTGGAGCGCTCCTTCAGAATTCTGTCTGAAACCTGGAGCAGATTCACTGTCCCACTGACATCGGAGCCACCAGCCGCCACTGCCTAAAACAATGAGACTTCTTTATTGTAGCAAATCCCACAGCAAAAGCTTAAGCGTTATACTCTCCAGAAATCTTTAAGCTGGTGGTCAATAGCTATTGGCTCTAAGAAATTCCAGAACAGTCACAACCTATTAATTACAACCATGACAGATCTACGCAACTGGGCTTCCCCACTGCCATCTCCATGGCTCTGAACACAGAGGAAGGGAATTGAGACTCCTGACATAAATCTTCCCAGGCAATCTAGGGCAAGGGTTTTTGGGGAATTGGGATTTGTGGCGTAAACCAACCTATGTAGTCCGTACACCGGGTTTCAAACCCTGGACAAGAAACTCGAATGATTCCTGGCGTGATCCCTCCCGGCGAATCAAAGAGGTGGATTTCTCACACCTTAAACAGAACCCCACACAGAGAGTTTGTCTAACTTTGAATGTTTTGTTGAAAACTCCAAGCTACATCGTCGAGGCCTATCAAATCCAAGAGTTAAACCCACACAAGCAGAGTCTGACAACCATAGCTTTCGCCTTGTAGCTCCACACTGCATGAGCCCAGGCAGAGAAAAGTCCAAGTGTCAGGATCAGACCTAGCCTGCTGCCACTTTGAGCTAACGATAAAGACGCAGAATCCATAGCAAATGAGAGTTCAAAGTCTATGAAAAGCATCATGGTACTTCTCATGGCAAGTCCCTAGCAATCCAAAGTTCCAATTAGAAAGATAGGCCATGTGTAGAATGCCTCCAGAGGCCCAGGTGATGGCAGGGTTTCAGGCAATGGAAAACAAGAGTGTTCCTAGCAAAGGCTCCTTGCCTTTGCCTCAGTTTTAAAAGGGAAAGTGTGACTGTAAGACACTTCCTCTGGGCCGCTTGACCCACAAGAGCTTTTCGCCTTTCAATAAGGCATCCCTATTTGGCCCTCCAATGTTAATGCTTTAACCAGGATGACCCTTTTGCAAACCCCACCCCACTTCTGTCAGGTTCTCACAGAGAGTTTCCACCCTCCCTCCTTGCCAAGGTCAAACCAGGATCTGGACGGGGTAACTCCCCACCACCACCACCACCACCACCTCTGCTCTGAGAACGCTGACAGTGATAAACTCCCACAGATTCTGATGTTCCACAGGCTGAATAGGCCCAGACCTTTCCAGACTACTTCTGATCAAATTCTAGCTACAAACTAAAAGGCCCGCTGCAATGCTGAAGCTGGTCCCTGAAACATTGGAAGATTTTCCTGTTCCTCCTACTTTGAAAGATGACTTCTTGTTGGTGTCCGTTTCTTTTGTGAGGCTAAGGTAATAGTCCCAGCGACTTGTGGCTTTATTGAACCATGGATCATACTGCAAATGCGGTCCTGAAGGACACCCTTCCTGTCCTCTGATGTTGGCCACCTTGTGCGCTTCCTCGTCCTCAGTGGAGGAGGCGATGCAGACACAGCTGTTTCTTTCACCTTGTACTGCTCCATCTAGTGGTAAAAGGGTAAGGCATCTGGCTGCAGTTTTGTATGAGTGTGTGCATATGAAGGGCTTGCGTTTCATTTGCACAGAAGGTACTCTTCCTTATGATCTGATGACCCAAGAGCCAAGCTAGACGTTACATAGGAGGTGTATTAGTCTCGTAACTTAAAAATTAAAAGCAACCTCCTAAGCCCATAATTGGTTACAGAGAGGGGAGGCCCTGTTGAGCCTTTCCCCTTCCTGCTACTTGTCTACTCTGCTCCCCTCCCCTCCCAAACCTGCTTTTTTCTCTGTGGGGGGAAATACATGGAACCTTGGCAGGAAGAAAAAGGGATAAAACACAATCATTCTACCTCTGTGCCTGATTACAGCCTCTGAGGCTGCTTTTCATTAAAGAGAGAGAGAGATGCAGCCTTGATTCACTGTTTTTGCTTCTTTTAAATTTTGTTTTAACTGTTTTATTCTGTTTTTATTTTCATTTTATCTTGTACACTGCTCCGAAATTTTCAATGGGGAGCAGTATATAAATATTCTAAATAAATAAATAAATAAATAATGTCTAATTAGCTCTCGATTGTCTCCCTGATAGTGTGCCAACAGAACATACACAGAAAGCACTGGGATTTCACCAAAGCTCCAGCAAAGCCCTGCTAAAATGTAATAAAATATCAGGAACATGGCTGGGTGATCATTCCAAATTAGTTCACAGAACTATAGATTTTCTCCCAAAGGCAGGCTATCCTGAACCTAAAGCATAAACAGATGTCTTTCCAGCCTCTTCTTGGAAAATCTCCAGCAGAGCAAATTCAACCATCTCTCTAATCAACTTGTTTCAGTGAAGAAGTGCTCCTACAAATGAGAGAATTTACCAAATGTTTAACCTAAATCCTCCTTCCAGTAGCTCTGAACAATTTTCAGAAGGGGCCGACATACGGGTATACCAGCTGCAGGGGGGCTGAACCCACCCAGAGCCTTCACAGGGCACAAGTCTATGTAAGATTTTTCTTCACCCAGGATGAGGCTGATCATCTTCTGGTCCACACATTTCCAGCTTTTCCTTCTGCAGTTCCTCTTCTGTTAGCATACATAGAGTGAAGAAGTGTATCAGAGGGTTGTATCCAATGCTAGTCCTACTTAAAGTAACCCCATTGAAATTAATGGGGCTTAAGTTAGTAATTTAAGTGCCATTTGTTTTAATGGGACTACTCAAAGTAGGACTAACATTGGATACAAGCCAGAGGCTGCAACTCACCTGCCTTCAAGTCTCTCATTTCCAGCATGGGCTGCCCTTTCTAAGGCTGCACCTAACCATTCCAGCTTTTCACATTTCTGGCAGGGGTCTGGGTAGAAAAAGCTTCTTCTCTCAGCAAGTGGCTGCCTATCAGCTGATCAGCCACCTTATTGACTGCCTCAGCAATCCTGCCTTGGTGCTCCGGAAAGGAGTTTCTAGGTCAGCTTCAGCCCCTGGTAGCTGCTGACCATATGTTTCTTGTAGCTCTTCCTGTGCATCCTTCAAGCTTATTTAAGTTCTTCTTCAAGCAACAGACACAGTCCTGTGGTATTTTTTTCTGGAGTTACTGCATGATCATCTTCTGGTCCACACATTCAGTAAAATGTTCTGATTTCTGTTAGGAGTGCTGCTGCTATTTGCTCTGCCTTAGTTCAGTCTCATCAGCACACCAGTTTTGCACAAATGGGAGTAAGTGGTTCAAGATGAGCACCCCCTTCTCTCACTTAAGTAAAGCCAGGATATTCAGATCCTACTTGATTCCTGGCTGTTGTCATCGCCGTTCTGATAGCTGAATGAGAGAGACATGAACACACCCTCCATGCCACAAGTAAGGCAGAGGCTGGTTTCCTAGACTGTAAAAGGTCGAACCCATTAATTTATATGGGGTCGAGGGGGGGGGATAAGAGTATTTCAAAACTTGGGACAAGAATGAGAAATGTGGAAATAAGTTGCAGGATCTTTCTAGACTGGGTAAGACTGAGGTGCTCAGCCTGACCCTAAATTTCCTTCTAGTGATGCAGTCTTTCCATAAAGGCACCACATGAAAAACTAATTGCTGTCCGAGTCCCCAAGTGAGGAACTAGCAGTTCCGACTGGGAAGGGTGTTCCATTGTTTAACCCAGGCTGTGAACTCTAAAGCCTCCTCCTTTTGGCCCTTACCCAATTAAGTCACATTTCCTGGAGTAACTATCGCAGCTTGCTGTATAGCTCCAGCAGCAGCCAAACGGGACTGACTTCGTGAAAAGGGTTATAGGGGCTACAAGGCACTCCTTTGCAGCAATGAACGCAAAAGCCCTCCTCATCCTCCTTACGCTTGCTCTGGTTACTATTCTTGCCTTAGTGTGTGTGTTGCTGACCAGGAATGAGGGCTCTGCTCAATGTGGTGCTGAATCTCAGCCTTCCCTGACTGGAAGGCACAATAACCAGAGCCTGGTATTTGCTGCTCTGTCAGCAGAAGAGATGGTCCTGGTCGTGAAGTATCTACAGTCCCACCTGGGACTGCCCTTTGTAGATGCTTATCATGCCAGCTCTTCTGATAACTGCATTTACTACCTGGACGTGGAACTTCCCCGCAAAGAAGAGGTGCTTCGCTTCCTCGATCGTGGTGGACCACAACCACCTCGACAGGCACTGGCTGTGGTGTACTTTGGAAACCAGCCAGATCCAAATATCACAGAGTACGTGGTGGGCCCATTCCCCAAGCTATTGTATCATCGGGATGTGACCGTGCAAAAGTATGGAAAGAAGTTATCCTACCATGGAAGAACTGTGATGGGCAATGAATATGAGCAAATCCAGAAATTTGTAGTGGAGAAGAAATTTCTTGAGGCACCCACTTTCCTGAAAGAGGCATTTGGACACAATGGGAGCAACTTTGCAGGTCTCACATCAGCCCCTCGGGGGTTCCAGTCTGGAGATCGTTCTACTTGGATTGGATTGTTCCAGAAAGTAAAGGGCTACTTCCTGCATCCAGTAGGAATGGAGGTGCTGGTAAACCACAGCAGTCTGAACATCTCCAACTGGAGTCTGCCAAAGGTATTCTACAATGGCCACTATTATAATGGCATGGCAGAGCTGGAAAGAGAATTCAGAGAGAATCGGGTGCCTGTGGCAAAACTGAAGACCATCTCAACTGATGGGGGGATTTCCTCAATGGATCGAAGGAGACCCCCTCTGGGATCTGGTCCTTTGCACTATGAGCCTTGTGGGCTGCGTTATAGTGTGAGAAACAACCAGGTAGTTTCCCCATCTTGGAGTTTTGCCTTCAGGATCGATGTGCACAGAGGACCACATATCTACAACATCAAATTTAAGGATCAAAGGATTGTCTATGAACTCAGTGTTCAGGAAGCCATGTCTGTTTATGGCTCTAATAGCCCTGCTGGGATGCTAACTCGATATATGGATGCAAGTTTTGGAATTGGGAGGTACACTTATTCCCTGGTCCGGGGAGTTGATTGCCCTTACTCTGCCACCTATCTCAATGCTGTTTATTTAGTTGAAACCTTGAAACCAGAAGTGCAGAAGAACTCCATTTGTGTTTTTGAGCAAAATGTAGGGGGGCCTTTTCGACGACATTACTCCAACCTTGAGTCTCTCTACTATGGGGGGCTGCCTGGCTCTGCACTTGTATTGCGTTCTGTGGCTACTTTGGGCAACTACGACTATATCTGGGACTTTGTATTTCATCCAAACGGTGCCATTGAAAGCAAAGTCCGAGCCACTGGTTACATAACTTCATCTTTCTTCTACGGTGATGGGCTGAACTATGGCAACAAAGTTGCAGATAACACCCTTGGCACGATCCATACTCATTTAGTCAACTACAAAGTGGACTTAGATGTGGGAGGTAAGTTCTTGTGATCTGATTACTACAGTTTTGCTCTATTTTCTGATGCTGTTGGCAGCTCTGCTAAGCACTACTGTTGCTTCTTGACTCTCTCCTATTCCATCACTACTGTGTATTTATCACTCCCTGAAAAAGTACAAAGATGGTAATTGTATGGAGATGGTCAGGAGAATGAATCAAGGAACTTAGTAAGTAGATAAGGGAGAAAGGTACAGAACTACGGGGCAATAAAGCTCCCTGCTACTCACTGGAATTCTTTCCAAATTCTGGTTCCTAAGCCTTCATTATTGTGTGCGTGTAATCTGCATATGTCGTAAAGCTGAGATTCTTCTGAAGTTGAATTTGAAGAAATGCCAGGCCTGTGTTTCTATGCTGTGTTTTTATCCCTCCCCCATGCTGTTTCCTTGACTAAAGAGCAAGCAGGAGAGATTTTGTTAGGAAAATGGTACGTGGCAGGATTAAACACCCCCTTCCCCCTTAGCACTATCCTGATCCAATTCTTTTTTTAACAAAAAACCCTGCCCCCAAAAGGAAGAAGACCCTGTCATTAGAGGGAGACTCTTGCCTCAGTCATTCATGATCTGATTACATCCAGGCTGGACTACGGTAATGCGCTTTGCATGGGGCTGCCTTTAAGGACAGTCTGGAAACTTAAAACGTTGCAGAATGCAGCCACCGGATACTTTTGGGCACTGGGAGGCTGTTCATGTGATATCAATACTTTGCCAGCTGCATTGGTTGCCAGCATGTTTCTGAGTTGAATTTAAAGAACTGGTCTTAAACTTTAAAGCTTTAAACAGTTTGGGCTCAAGTTACTTGAAGGACCTCCTTCTGTACTGGATTGCCTGCACTCCTGAAGTCATCAGCAGAGGCATATCTCACCTGTTCACTGCCAAGGGCAGTTAGGCTGGTAAGTACAAGAGAGAGGGCCTTTTCAGTGGTGGCTCTTCACCTCTGAAATCAGCTTAATGTGTCAGGCCCCTTCTTTTCACGTCTTCAGGGAGGCTCTGAAGACCCACTTGTTTTTTCTGGGACTTTTCATAATCTGTGGGGTGCAGGTTTTATTGATACAAGTTTTATAGTGTTTTATAGTATTTTATTACATATTTAGTTATTGCTTTTCTATTTGTTTTTGCATTGTTTATATCTTGTATACCACCTTGAGAGGGTTCTATCCTATTGTGCTAGTTCTGGGTTATATCCAGTGTTATGAGAGTGGAAGAATTAATGTTAAATGTTTTAATTTTTTGTAAACTGCTCAGAGAGCTCCGGCAATGGGTTGGTATTGTTATATAATAAAAAAATTAAAAAAATTAAAGAAGGCCTAAAAATCATTTGAAAGAAAGAAAAGTTGGTCTAGGTTGCCACTGGACTTCTTGTCTCAGAGTTTCTCCTGAGAGACATTTGGTGAGGTGCTTCCAAATGGAGGACTCCTAGCACTATCAATTGGAAGGCATTTTGCAGCCTATCTTTTCTTTTTTATGGTAAGGAAAAAGTGGTAAAACACATGAGAGTTATAAATGGAAGACAATGTTGTCTGGAGACCCTGTAAAATTCTGCCAATGAGGTAGGGCAGTTACACAACAAAAGTCTTATCTGGAAGCAGGAGTATACTACTGTTTTTGCAGGGGGAAGGGTGACATCTTTGTATTACCTCACTTTTTTGTTGGACTCAGACACTCCCAAAACTCTTCTGATTCTCTAAATATCACTGTTATATTTACCTGGTGTGAAAAAAAGCATTCTGTTGATGCTCACAGGTTATATTCTGTGACTTAAGGCAAGGCAATTCAAACCTGGGCCCAGTCTCCATGGGCAATTTAATGCAGAGGGAGAGCGCACTGGGGTCATTCGTGACAGATGGTGCTGTGGCCATTCCACAGCAACCCTGCCTCTTCCCTCTGGGAAAGCTGCATTTTCTGGAAGTGAGCCATCTACATGGAGACACATTCAGAAGCATTTTCAGCTTTTATCTAGTTTTTCATGAAATCACCTTTCGTCCTCTAGCGGCACGTGAAACAAAAAAAGCAAAGTATGTACTATCGCTTCCATGGGTCACACCACACTTGAAACAGTCGTACTCTGGGTTTTGGTGGGTGGAGTCCACTGAACATTATTCATCCCGGAGGTGCTGCTCAGCAAATGAGAGAGCTGCTCCCCACCCAGGTCCATGCTCCCCTGCTTAGGGAAGTTTACTGGAAATACTAAATTAAGCACCTAGTTTACCCCCACACCTCTCCCTCTCATCCACCATTGGGATATTGATTGCGAAAGATTAAAAGAGCGTTACCAACTCCTTTCCCTTGATCCACCTCTGAAAAGATGAGGAGGATTAACGACAACAATAACAAATTGGCCAGTCTTTCCTTGCCCACCAGCCTGTTCCTCAACCAGCCTTTCCCTTCGCTGCCAGCCTGCACGCCTCCTCAAAACACCGCTCCCAGTGCCGCTTAAATAAGGCTGTCAGAACCTTTGCTCTATATAAATCTGCATGTGTGCATATAGAGGCATCCCAATGTATGGTGTATGCGGGGGAGCGTGCAGTAGGGAATTGGCTCCCCCCCCCCATGTTACATCTAACTCCCCTGCTGCTCTTCCCCCCCAACTCCCAAACTCCTGTTTTGCTTCTGCTTCCAGGTGGCGGGCTTCTGGGTTCTAGCTGTGCATGTTGTTGTTGTTGTTTTAAAAAAGTAGACCTTGTAAGCTTGAAATCTGTCTATACCTGCCCTGAAAGGTAAGTTCAATGTCACCTGAATAAGCTCAGCAAACCAACTTCAGTAGTTTCTGACTGAAAAGGTTTGATTTTAAGCCTATGTTTCTGCTTTTTTGTTCTTGCTGCAGTCCTATACTCAAAATGGATGCATGATGATGCATGCATTCAACACATGAAGTTTTCCTCTTCTTGCATCTCCATGCCTGGGATTAGCTCCAGCAGGATGGAAACATATTAACTAAGCAGCTCATTACTCTCTTCCCGTTTCCCCTTTTCTAGGTGTGAAAAATTCTTTGTTAGCCAATGACATGACTTTTGAGACAGTCAAGGTCCCTTGGAGCCCAGACCGAGAGATCCTCCAAATGAAAATGGTGAAAAAAGTCTTGGATACTGAGGACAAGGCTGCCTTCCGTCTTCATGACAACATGCCAAGATACATATATTTTGCATCAGATAGCACAAACAAATGGGGCCATAAACAGGGCTACCGGATCCAGTCAATTAGCTTTGCTGGGGACCACCTTCCAGAGTCAGATTCCATGGAGCGAGCTGTCAGCTGGGGCAGGTAAGTGGCTACTCTCCAAGCACTGAAGCCCAGATAGATACTGTGAGCCTTTGGCATTCCTTAAATGTGAGTGTTGTGTCTTTGAATGGTGTGACGTGAATCTTCATAGAATTTGTTTTGGCCAGGGGCCGATCTACACCAAGCAGGATATAACACTTTTAAAACAGTATGAAAACTGTATATGTAATGTGTCCTGGGCCTGAACAGTTGTCATAACCATTATAAACCGTTATAAGCAGTAGTGTAGATCCTGCCATATATAGGGCCATCACTCTAGTTCTCTTCAGGTTCTTCCTTAGCTATGCTGATCAGCTGCGATGAGAAAAGTTTTGCAGTCTTGGAAAGGTTTTTCATAAACTTGTATAATGTCTGAATATTTTTATTTATTCATAATAATATTTATTTTATTAAAATATTCAGGTATTATAGAAGCAAATAGGACCAAATAAGACCATTAAAACGACTTAGAATTAAATTTAAAACAATTCTAATACTTAAAGAAATAAAAACAACTTTAAAACTTGAAAAACAATTCAAGAGCAACTTCAAAACTTTAAAATGCCTTCCACAGCAGAATTAAGAGCAGGAGAGCATCTTAAAACCAGAGTATAGAGCCAATACATTTAAAATACTAAAAAGTCATATAGGACAACATTTTTATTAATGATTTGGACGAGGCGGTGCAGGGAACGCTTATCAAATTTGCAGATGACACAAAATTGGGTGGGATAGCTAATACCCTGGAAGACAGAAACAAACTTCAAAGTGATCTTGATAGGCTGGAGTGCTGGGCTGAAAACAACAGAATAAAATTTAATAGGGATAAATGCCAAGTTCTACATTTAGGAAATAGAAACCAAAGGCACAGTTACAAGATGGGGGATACTTGGCTCAGCAATACTACAAACGAGAAGGATCTTGGAATTGTTATAGATCGCAAGCTGAATATGAGCCAACAGTGCGATATGGCTGCAAGAAAGGCCAATGCTATTTTGGGCTGCATTAATAGAAGTATAGCTTCCAAATTACGTGAGGTACTGGTTCCTCTCTATTCGGTCCTGGTTAGGCCTCATCTAGAGTATTGCATCCAGTTCTGGGCTCCACAGTTCAAGAAGGACGCAGACAAGCTGGAGCGTGTTCAGAAGAGGGCAACCCGAATGATCAGGGGTCTGGAAACAAAGCCCTATGAAGAGAGACTGAAAGAACTGGGCATGTTTAGCCTAGAGAAGGGAAGATTGAGGGGAGACCTGATAGCACTCTTCAAATACTTAAAAGGTTGTCACACAGAGGAGGGCCAGGATCTCTTCTCGATCCTCCCAGAGTGCAGGACATGGAATAACAGGCTCAAGTTAAAGGAAGCCAGATTCCAGCTGGACATCAGGAAAAACTTCCTGACTGTTAGAGCAGTACGACAATGGAATCAGTTACCTAGGGAGGTTGTGGGCTCTCCCACACTAGAGGCATGCAAGAGGCAGCTGGACAAGCATCTGTCAGGGATGTTTTAGGGTGGATTCCTGCATTGAGCAGGGGGTTGGACTCGACGGCCTTGTAGGCCCCTTCCAACTCTGCTATTCTATGATTCTATGACAAAAAAGCCTGCCTAAGACTGAACAAAGAAGGAGCCAGTCTAAGCTCACTTGGGAGAGAGTTCTACAGGCAGGAGGTTGCCACAGAGAAGGCTCTGTTCCTTGATGGTGGGACACAAAGAAGTGCCTCCGAAGAGGCTTTTAAACTATGGGCAGGCAGGTTTATATGGGAGGAGGCGGTCTTTCAGATATCCCCCAAGACAGTTGAGCCTGGAAACAGATTGGCAGCAAGTACCATTGATACAAGGCCTGTGTAATATAATCTACAAAGCATGCACCAAAAAGTAATTTGGCCATTGCACTAGCTGTAGTTTCTGAACAGTCTTCAAGGGCAGCCCCACATGGAATGCTTTACCATAATCTAATATTTTCCATGCAATCATGTTTTCAACAGAACAGAGTGCTCTTGAGCATGAGCAGACTGACTTTTGCTCACTACTTTTGCTCTACACACCTGAGATTTTTTTTAAGGAGCAGGACTACCAAGTGGAGGATTAAGACCTTCTATTTACAACTTAACTATTGGGGTGGGAGTGGGAAGCAAGGGTCCTACTGCCCAATTTAGCAGCCATTGATTTTATACTTCCATTGGGCTTCACATAAATGTGGGGAGTGTCTTCATAGCCGATTCCCTCAAAACACTGCAGCAACACTGCTGCGAAATAGAACCAATAAATATAGATGGCAGGAGAAAACCTATATCCAGCCAGAACACTGCAGCACCAGCAGCCATTTGGTTCATCATCCCTGCCCTGCGTTCCCACACTTACTCTAGAGGGAGTTAAAAAATCTCAATTGGGCTTGGATCTGAACCCAGCAACACCCACTGGGCTTAACCCGTACCAAGGCCGAGAAACAATGAGATGACCTTGGAGCAACAACAACAACAACAAAAATCACAGTAAACCCACATTACAGTTGTGGCGCAGTTTTGGGGATAAAAGCCCGACACGGCTTCGAGTTGGTGGCTGCGTCATATAAACAATGCAGCAGCAATGGGGTAAATAGGCCATATAGACACTGCTACGACACAGGCTCTGAACACCAGGCCCGGCCACGGCTACTCCCTGCTCAAGCCAAGCACCACCGCTTGATACGCCTGAGGCGAAGGATAAAAACTACCTTCCTGCAAACTATGTGGAGAAAGGGGTTCAATGGAGAAGGATTTCAATATATAAAATAATATGCTGTGAGTTATATGTGCTGAGGTGAATTATTGTCAGAGTGGGTGCTAAATGCATAAACTTCAGATGATAAATGCCAAACAGACACGTGGGATTTTTGTGGTAGTTAAAACAAAATGATTAAAATTTATTTTTAAAAGTTTACAAGCTTTGTCTCAAATTAAAACATTTCAAAACCTTTTGAAACCTTTCATCCAATCCTGTCACCCATTCACATGCACGCTTTCCTTTCTCTCACGCAATCACTCTTGAATTTTATTATCAGTATTATTTTACACAAACCATCTGCACACCCCACTCAAAAGACACCACTCTCTATACTGAACCTCAAACTCTCCAGAACAATAGTACTCTACACACAGAGAGCTCAAGCACTAAAGGCTAAAGACTCTAAGAGTGCCTAAAAAGCCTCCTCAATCCCCTCCGTCCTTCCCTTATATATGAATCCTCCCCCTCCTCAGACATTCTAACTCCGCCCACTCAGGTCAACATTCTAAACACACCACAGACGTACAAACTTCAGACATTTATTTATTATTTATTTTATTTTATTTATTTATTATTGCATTTATATCCCGCCTTTTTTCCTCCAAGGAACCCAAGGCGGCATACATAATCCTCCTCCTCCTCTCCATTTTTTCCTCATAACAACAACCCTGTGAGGTGGGTTGGGCTGAGAGTCTGTGACTGGCCCAAAGTCGCCCAGTGGGTTTCCATGGCCGAGTGGGGACTAGAACCCGGATCTCCCGGCTCCCAGTCTGACACTCTAGCCACTACACCACACTGGCTCTCACTATACCACACTGACATACATTAGGGAACTGACTTGTGGGGTGTAACGCCACAGACTCCACCCCGTGTAGGCATGGTAGGAGAGGAATAAAAAGGATTTAAACTAATGTGTGGAAGTTAATTGTGGAGAAGCCTATGTTGCCTTTGTAGAATAGAAGTCTATTTGATCTTGTTAGGTAGTTGTGTGTTTTTTATTTCAGTATTAGGCTTTATTCTCTCGCTTAATTCTAAACTGTTGAATTAGGTCACTTTATTTGTATTGTTTTATTCAATGTCATATGGATTGATATTTTTATTATGCATGAGATCCAGATTTAGGTGTGTGCAATTGGGCCGGTGGGAGCTGTTTCATCCACCCCTTCTTCCCCATTGGCAGTCCCCCAAATATGCTGCACAGATCAAAGGGCCTGTGGAATGGGGGAAGGTTGTGGTGCAGGGGGCTGAGAGGGAAAGGGGGATCCCTCCCAATTCGGGCAGAAGCACCTTCCATGACCAGAGTTCCTCCTCACCGAAGGGGCCTCTGCTCAATTTCCCCCACATCATGGCCGACCCCATTCAGTAGGCCCCTTGACCTTTAGTGCAGAGTCTTCCAGTGTCTGGAGTGGATGGGAAGGAAGGGGTGGGGCAGTCTGCTCTCACCAGCTCTGTCGCACGGGTCTAAATCTGGATCTAATTCAATATATGTATGTACTGACATTATGGCTGTTTGTAATGTCCTTCCCTCTTACATTTTTTGGATTCTTATATTTATTGCTGTTCATTTGATACGTTGTGAGCTGCTTTGGGCACAATCTTGTAGGAAAATGGCATGCAAAGGAAGGGACGGTGTTGATTTCCCAGAGGCCATGTCCCAGTTCAGGATAGCATCCAGTCCTGGGAGCTGCTATTGGCCATGAGCCAAAGGCATGTGCCACCCCATGATATTGAGCCTCATGCCGGGGAGGGGGTATCATTCAGTCTCAACAATGTTTTGCTTGGTTGTTTTTTGTTTGTACGTTTATGTTTGTTTGTTTTTGCTTTTCAGGTATAAGCTGGCCGTCACCAAGCGAAAAGAGGAAGAACCTTTCAGCACCAGCATCTATAATCAGAATGACCCATGGACACCTTCAGTTGCCTTTGCTGACTTCATAGACAATGAGACCATTGTCAATGAGGTGAGTTATGATCTCTCTGGGGTGCTTGTGATCTTCATGTCACCCCAAACCCACACAGGGATTGGACAAGGTGTGGATCTCCCAACCTAGGGCTGTCTTCACGACACCAGGTTGGCGCCCCCCTCCCAAACCCCTCAGTTTCCCTCTCCCAGGGTGGCGCTGGGTAATCCCGACGCCAAGGTGGAAGTGTCGGGTTTCTGGGCAGCCATCCAGGTACTGGAGCCTCCCCTGCCTTCTTCCTGGTGGAAGGCGACCAATCACCAGTCACCTTCCACCAGGCACTGGCCCCAGATTGGCCCCGGAGTGACATCAGATGGTGTAAGTGCAGTACTGATGTGGCTCCAATTGAAAACATTGGGGTGATGTTTCACAGGAGAGCGTGAAGCTGTGGCTGTGAAGCTGCGCCTGTGTTACCTACCTGATCTGCAGCCATCGTGGGGCTTTCCCCGTGTATAGACCATCCCATGGAAGTAGATGGCCAGGCACATCTCTGTGTGTGTGTGTGTGTGTGTGTGTGTGTGTGTGTTTTCTCTTCTTTTACATGGCCCTTTGTTGAAATTAGCATGATGTGTGGAATGTAGTCAGGAAAGAGATCCAATGTACGGACTGCCCATTTTAAGAGGAGGAATAAACATTATGAGGCAAAAACAAAGGTTTCCAAACATGCCTTTCCTGGTTTACACAAGTAGAGGGATGATGGCGGTGGGTGGGGGGCATTTTCAGGAAAGAATCAGTAGGTGGAAGGAAGTGCTTAAAACTTCCCAACTACCACTTTTCTCCTGCAAGCGCACCTCAGGCTATTGTAATCTGTTTCCCCACCCCCACCGCTAGATTCTGAGACAAGAAGGCTGCCTGACTGGGGGAAGCGGCCCCTGGGTAAACCAGCAGGGGAGAAACAGCAGGTGTGGGAAGGGTAACACACACACTCATACGCCCCCATATTTGCCCCCCCCCATATTTGGATTGCACTGGCAAACATGGGCCTTAGGAACCCCAAAAGCAGGTTTCCTTCTCTTGAGTGCAGAAAGCTGCAAGTTGGATTCATGTTTTACCCAGATCAAGCAGGTTCACACAGCTTCAACTTGTGGGGGGCGGGGGGCGGCGGTGTTGTTATTTTTATTTACTTATTGTATTTCTATACCGCCCAATAGCCGAAGGTCTCTGGGCAGTTCACAAAAATTAAAACCATGAAGTACAATTCAAAGTATAAAACAAGCAACAGTATAAAAACACAGTATAAAAGTACAATATAAAAACAGAACCAGGATAAAACTGAGCAGCAGTGGAGAGATTTATACATATTTAAAATACAAGTTTAAAAGAGCAAAGTAAAAAAGGCTAAGATGACAAACTGTTAAAATACTAGGGAAATAAAAAGGTTTTCACCTGTCGTCAAAGAGAGTATATAACCTAGGTGCCAAGCAAACCTCTCTAGGGAGTTCATTCCGCAGCTGGGGCAGAGAAGGCCCTCCTCATGGTAGCCACCTGCCTCACTTCCTTTGGCAGGGGTTCACGGAGAAGGACCCTTGAAGACAATATTAGGTTCCAGGCAGGTACATATGGGAGGAGGCGCTCCTTCAGATAGCCTGGCCCCAAGCTGTTCAGGTCTTTGAATGTTAACACCAGCACTTTGAATCAGGCCAGACCTGGACTCGCAGCCAGTGAAGCTGGAAAAGGATTGGCATGATGTGGTCTCATTGGCCAGACCTTGTTAACAAACGTGCTGCCCTGTTCTGTACCAGCTGAAGTTTCCAGACTGTTTTCAAAACCAGCCCCACATATAACACATTGCAGTAATCCAGATGACAGGTTATCAGAGCATGGATAACTATAGCTAGGTTATCTCTGTTCAGATAAGGACGCAGTTAGTATATCAGCCTAAGCTGATATAAAAAGGTGCTCCTTGCCACTGAGTCCACCTGTGCCTCAAATGACAGTTCTGGATCCAAGAACACCCCTAATCCTTTAGGGGGAGTGCAACCACATCCAGAATAGGTTGAACATCATCTAGCCAGACAAACGAACCACTTGCTAACAGTACCTCCGTCTTGTCTAGATTGAGTCATAGTTTCTTGGCCCTCATCCAGTCCATTACGTGCTCAGGCGATGATTCAGAACAGCCACTGCCTCACCTGGGTTTGATGAAAAGGAGAGGTAGATCTGGGTGTCATCCGCATATTGATGACACCTCAACCCACATCTCTGGATTACCTCTCCCAGCGGTTTCATGTAGATGTTGAACAGCATAGGGGATAAAATAGAGCCCTGTGGAACCTCATGGCCTAGGTGCCATGGCACACAGAGCAATAAACCTCCAGCACTACCTTCTGGAATCGGCCATCCAAGTAGGAGCAGAACTACTGCAACACAGTGCCTCCAACTTTCAACTCAGACAACCTATCCAGAAGGATACCATGGTTGATGGTATCAAAAGCCACCAAGAGGTCCATGAGAACCAACAGGGCCACATACACCCTGTCTCTCTCTCTGCAAAGGTCATCTCACAGGCGACCAAAGCATTTTCCATTCCAAAGCCAGGCCTGAAGCCCGATTGTAATGGATCTAGACAATTCATTTTATTCAAGAGTGCCCTGAGTTGTCCTGCAACCACCCGCTCAAGCACCTTGCCCAGGAAGGGGATGTTCGCCACTGGCCTATAACATCTTCTGGGTCCAAGTTAGGCTTTTTTAGGCGTGGTTCGATTTCCTGACTGTTAGAGCAGTACGACAATGGAATCAGTTACCTAGGGAGGTTGTGGGCTCTCCCACACTAGAGGCATTCAAGAGGCAGCTGGACAACCATCTGTCAGGGATGCTTTAGGGTGGATTCCTGCATTGAGCAGGAGTTGGACTCGATGTAGGCCCCTTGTAGGCCCCTTCCAACTCTGCTATTCCATGATTCTATGATACCACCTCTTTTCAAGAGGCCTGCACCACTCCCTCTCTCAGGGAGGAATTTACAACCTCCTGGACCAAGCCAGCGATCTCCTCCTTATTTGCTGTAGTGAGCCATGAAGGGCAAGGGTCAAGCACACTTGGCCAAGCATTAGGCAGACTGAGGAAGCCACCTCAGGCAGCTGATTTTGTGTGTCACGAAAGGGCAATAATAATTTCTTATTATTATAATTCACTGCTGGGGGAGAAGCACTTGTTGAATTTTCTGCCTCAAGAAGCAAAATAATTTTAAAGTCTTTGATTTAAATTAATACAGTAATGCAACATGTTAACATAGTTTACAGTCAGAATTTTATATTGTTTTAAAAATAGGTCTAAGGTAGAGACTTTGGGCATGTCTACACCAGCCCTATGTCCCAGGATCATCCCGGGATTGTTCCCGTGCATCCAAATGCCACACAGGGGATCCCGGGAGCAGGCAGGGACGCTCCCTCCATTTTCTTGGGATAACCCTTAGGTGTGGAAAGGGCCTTTGTGTTTCCAAAAAAGTTCATGTTCATTGTCTCGTATGGATATCTTTTAGCTCACAATGTCTTCCCATAATATTTCATGCGTTTGTGGTAGTGCCAAAATAATCCGACCAGCCTTGGCTACTCTGTACTTTAACTGTGTGGGGAGGAGGAGAGATTTGATGCTCCATTGCGAAGCAGCCAAATGGCTTGGGCAGGCCCTGGGACAATCACAATCACTGGCACACTTTGGTGATGTTATCCTGGTCCACATAGAACAAATGTGATGGCCGATTAACCTGTGATTTCCATCCCTGTGCATTTTTGTGTCATGATAGTATGCAGGAGGGAACCTACCCTTTTTACAAAGCAATCCAGTTTGAAATGCACCCATATGAGTTGACAGTTCTTCACTTACCAATTTGAGGTAATTTCAAAATAGAAAGGCCACGTTAAATATTCAACAAGTTCTCATTAAATATTTCAAGTTCAGGTGCATCTCAAATGGTGTTGATTAGAACAAAAAATTCCTGCTGAGGCCAATTACCTATCAATTGCTAAAATCATCTTCTTGGCTCGCCGCTCTGACCATGTTAGTCCACTTCTGAAATCTCTTCATTGGCTTCCAATTCACCTCAGAATCCAATATAAACTTCTCCTGTTGATCTACAAAGCTTTTCACTGTCTAGCTCCTTCCTATCTTTCCTCTCTCATCTCACACTATTGCCCCGCTCGTGCTCTTCGCTCCTCTGATGCCATGTTTCTCACCTGCCCAAGGGTCTCTACTTCCCTTGCTCGGCTTCGTCCATTTTCTTCTTCTTATTATTATTATTATTATTTATTTATATAGCACCATCAATGTACATGGTGCTGTACAGAGTAAAACAGTAAATAGCAAGACTCTGCCGCATAGGCTTACAATCTAATAAAATCATAGTAAAACAATAAGGAGGGGAAGAGAATGCCAAGAGGTACAGGGAAGGGTAAGCAGGCACAGGGTAGGGAAAAACTAACAGTAGAAAGTAACAGTAGAAGTCTGCACAACATCAAGTTTTAAAAGCTTTAGGAAAAAGAAAAGTTTTTAGTTGAGCTTTAAAAGCTGTGGTTGAACTTGTAGTTCTCAAATGTTCTGGAAGAGCGTTCCAGGCATAAGGGGCAGCAGACGAAAATGGACGAAGCCGAGCAAGGGAAGTAGAGGCCCTTGGGCAGGCGAGAAACATGGCATCAGAGGAGCGAAGAGCACGAGCGGGGCAATAGTGTGAGATGAGAGAGGAGAGATAGGAAGGAGCTAGACCGTGAAAAGCTTTGAAGGTTAACAGGAGAAGTTTATATTGGATTCTGAAGTGAATTGGAAGCCAATGAAGAGATTTCAGAAGCGGAGTAACATGGTCGGAGCGGCGTGCTAAGAAGATGATCTTTGCGGCAGAGTGGTGAACAGAAACCAACGGGCTGATGTGAGAAGAAGGAAGGCCAGAGAGAAGAAGGTTGCAGTAGTCCAACCGTGAAATAACCAGTGCATGAACAAGCGTCTTGGCAGAAGAGACAGACAAAAATGATCGAATCCTGGCAATATTATACAGGAAAAATCGACAAGATTTAGCTACTGCCTCAATATGAGGAATAAAGGAGAGCGAGGAGTCGAAGATAAAGCCAAGGCTACGAGCTTCCTTGACCGGAGTAAGCGTAACATCATTGACAGTAAGAGAGAATGAGAGATGAGGAGAAGGTTTAGGAGGAAAAACAAGCAATTCAGTCTTTGCCATGTTGAGCTTCAAGCGACGATGAAACAGCCAAGCTGAGATATCTGAAAGACATGCCGAGATACGATCGTGAACATCAGGAGAAAGTTCCGGAGATGACAGATATAGTTGTGTATCATCGGCGTACAGATGATATTGGAGACCATGAGATTGAATAAGCTTGCCCAAGGGCAACATGTATAAGGAAAACAACAATGGGCCAAGCACCGAGCCTTGCGGAACCCCTACTGAAAGGGGTTGCCCCTTACGCCTGGAACGCTCTTCCAGAACATTTGTGAACTACAAGTTCAATCGCAGCTTTTAAAGCTCAGCTAAAACCTTTTCTTTTTTCTAAAGCTTTTAAAACTTGATTTTGATCTTACTTTTGTACTGTTAGTTTTACTCTACCCTGTGCCTGTTTGGTGCATTCTCTTCCCCTTCTTATTGTTTTATTATGATTCTATTAGAATATAAGCCTATGCGGCAGGGTTTTGCTATTTTAGTGTTTTACTCTGTACAGCACCATGCACACTGATGGTGCTATATTAATAATAATAATAATAATAACAACAACAACATCAACAACAACATCAACAACAACTATAATTTGGGTTGTTTTCCCTCTCCTGCCAGTCTATCCCAAACCTCAGAAGGCTACCTTTTTGCTAATGTCATGAGGCATATGTTGAAAGGTGGGCTTCCTGAATCTTCCCCTGAGTAATCGTTGCATCCTTTCCTCTTCTGCCAAATGACATGACCCTGTGCTTTTTCCCTTCAACAGGACCTGGTTGCCTGGATCACCACCGGCTTCTTGCACATTCCGCATGCTGAGGACATCCCCAACACTGTGACCCTTGGGAACGCTGTTGGCTTCCTTTTGAGGCCCTACAATTATTTTGACGATGATCCCTCCATCTATTCCCCTGATAGCGTTTTCTTCACCAGTGAGCAGGATCCCACTTCTTGTGACGTCAACCACATTGCATGTCTGCCCAAAACGGCTGCATGCGTACCCAGCCTCCCGCCTTTCACTTATGAGGGCTTCCAAAATATGACAAGGCTCTGATACTTTCTGGATTTCGGAGGTGGGAAAGTGATGGAGACAGCTCTGCATGAAAGCTCTGTGTTAAAAGGGCTGAGCTCTTTCTGTTCAGTATCTTCTAACCCAAATGTTAACCTTTGCTTGCCTGCATTGTAAATGTTTTGAAAATTGTATTTGCAATATATCAGGACCAGATGGATTGTTCATCTGAACATTATCTTCTGTACCGGTCTGCTTCTCTTAATTGTGCTTATTTCTCTTCCCTACTAGGGAGATCTTTTGTAAGGTGGACTGTAATCCATATTACAAAATTACAGTCCACAGGTTTCTCTTTGGAGAGGAAATGACTGTTAAATTAACTAGTTCATAGTGTAGATATGCCCATTGACTAGTTAATTTAACAGTCAGAGCTTCATCACACCAGCGTTATACTGTGCAATCACTGCGAATTGTGTGCAAAGGACTCCGAAGTTTTCCAGTTTATAATCTGCTTTTACTGTGAAGTACTCCCATGCATCCTGCTTTAATTGTGCTTCTTAGCCAAAAGAAGTGTCGTATTTTAGTACCCCTTTAAGAGCTAATCTTTCGTTGTTCTCCGAACAGCCACTGGGGGCACAGGAGGAGGATGTAGGACAGAGCGACCAGTAACCCCTAAACAAGCGTCGCTGAACCCACAGCAGGCGCCCTTCCCACGGCTTGCCTGCCTCCTTTCGCCAAGGTGCATCTGGGAGAAGCGCCTGTCAACCTCAGCGGGAGGGAGGGATTTTGAAAGAGCGAACCTACATACCTAAGCTCTATTGAACTTCCAGAAAAAAGGGTCTGGGGGGGTGGGGGAAATGCAAGAACACCTTTTCTTTGCCCTTTGACTCCGGCTGCAATCCTATTACCTGGGAGTAAGACCTGTTGAACGCTTCTGAGTAGTGTGTAGGATTTCACCATCTCAAACCTTCAAAGCTGAAGCCAAAGAAGAGCTTGATGGGTCTACCCTCATGGGCTGAGGTACCATGTGTATGCTGATGATACCCAGCTTTACATCTCGGTGGGGTCTGACCTCGGTGAGGCAGTTGCTACTCTGTCTTGGTGCCAGGCTGAGATCTGTAACTGGATGTCTAGGAGTAAACTAAAGCTTAACCCGGAGAAGACTGAGCTGATGGCGATTGGCCGAGGTCAGCGGCTGGCAGATTTGAGGCAGGAGCTCGTAGATCTGCCTATTTCAGAAATCCGACCAAGGATTGTGACTGAGGCGCGGGACCTGGGTGTTATTCTTGACCAGTCCCTAACTATGTCATCACAGTGGGGGCCGTGGTTCGGAGTTGCTTTTATCAACTCCATGTGCTCCGCCAAGTTCGCCCCTTTCTGTCAGAGGCTGATCTTACCACCGCAGTCCAGGCCCTGGTTCTTTCCAGACTGGACTATTGCAACCTGTTGTATACAGGGCTTCCCTTGAAGCAAATCCAACGCCTACAGGCTGTACAAAATGCAGCAGCCAGGTTGGTCAAGGGGCTCCCGAAGTGGCCTTCTATCACTTTGGTGCTTCAAGAACTCCATTGGCTGCCGGTGGCTGCTAGGGTGAGCTACAACGTCTTGTTGACCATGTATAAAGCCCTGCATTGCTTGAGTCCTGGATACCTGAGCACTCGCCTTTCTCCTGTGTCTCACTATTGGCAGACTCGCTCTCAGGAGCAGGGTGCCCTGATGGTCCCCCGCTACAAATTGGAATGTGCCGGGGCCAGGGCTTTTTCAATGGAACAATGTGCCACTGGAGATTCGACAGGCTCCCACTTTCAATTGCTTCAAACGCCTTTGTAAGGTGTTTTTATTTTCACAAGAGCCTGGGGAGGGGGTGGTTTAAATTGGGGTTGAGGGCTTTTAATGGTTTGAGGGTGAGGGTTTTAATGGAACTGTCTTAATGTGGGTTGAGGGTTTTAATGGAATTGTTTTATATGTTATTGTAAAGCGCCTCGATGCCAGAAATGGTGAGGCGGCGCTATAAAAATGCTTTAAATAAATAAATAAATAATAAATAAATTACTCCCAGGTAACAGGATTGCAGCCTGAATCAAAGGGCAAAGAAAAGGTGTTCTTGCATTCCCCCTCTTAAACCCTTTTTTCTGGAAGTTCAATAGAGCTCAGGTATGTAGGATCGTTCTTTCAAAATCCCTCCCTCCTGCTGTGGTTGACAGGCGCTTCTTCCAGTTGCGCCTTGGTGAGAGGAGGCAAGCAAGCGGTGGGAAGGGATTCCGCAGGGTCCTAAAGCTCGGGCAGCTTCTCTCTCCCCTCCTCCTCTCCGTTCTTCATGGGGGGAGGCAGAGACAGAAGCAGCAGAGGCCAGCTCATTCTCCTTGGTCTCATCTCCTCATTCCCTGCCCGGTCCCTGCAAGCACTTTGGATAGCGAAGGGCAGCAACAGCACTGACCGGGCCGCCCTGGTTTAGGAGGAGACCATCAGGGATCTTGGGCAAGGACGTTTGGCTGCTCTTTTCCCGTGTAAATAGGCTTGGTTTGTAAAAGCGCACACGTGTATGTTTGCAAGCTTTTATGCACTATATAAACGCTACATAACTGGAATGGGATAATTTGAGGGGAATCTAGGACAAATGTGTACATGGGATGAAGCTTTCATTCTCTCTGCAAAGAGAAATCAGTGGAGTGTAATTTTGTAAGGTGGATTACGAATCTCTAACAAAGCATTTTCAGCAGCCTCACAAACTACAATTCCTGAATTTTGCAGGGAGAAGTTATGACAGTTAAACTAGTATAAACCTAATTCACAAGCTGAATATGAGCCAACAGTGTGATATGGCTGCAAGAAAGGCAAATGCTATTTTGGGCTGCATTAATAGAAGTAGAGCTTCTAAATCACGTGAGGTCCTGGTTCCTCTCTATTCGTCCCTGGTTAGGCCTCATCTAGAGTATTGCGTCCAGTTCTGGGCACCACAATTCAAGAAGGACACAGACAAGCTGGAGCGTGTTCAGAGGAGGGCAACCAGGATGATCAGGGGTCTGGAAACAAAGCCCTATGAAGAGAGACTGAAAGAACTGGGCATGTTTAGCCTGGAGAAGAGAAGATTGAGGGGAGACCTGATAGCACTCTTCAAATACTTAAAAGATTATCACGCAGAGGAGGGCCAGGATCTCTTCTCAATCACCCCAGAGTGCAGGACACAGAATAACGGGCTCAAGTTAAAGGAAGCCAGATTCCATCTGGACATCAGGAAAAACTTCCTGACTGTTAGAGCAGTACGACAATGGAACCAGTTACCTAGGGAGGTTGTGGGCTCTCCCACACTAGAGGCATTCAAGAGGCAGCTGGACAACCCTCTGTCGGGGATGCTTTAGGGTGGATTCCTGCATTGAGCAGGGGGTTGGACTCGATGGCCTTGTAGGCCCCTTCCAACTCTGCTATTCTATGATTCTATGTTTCTAGTGATATATTTGTTTGGTTTCTTGCTAATAATGCCCATGAGCCAAAGGGTGATGACAGACATAGTATTTCAAGAGAAGTCAGAATCTTCACTGGTGATGTGAGCCTGGCCTGGTGCTGCTGAGATGTATAAGAAACTTTTAAAGCAAGGTAAAAAATGCTAAATGTGTTTTGGTTTACATCTTCTTCAGGGACAAAATAATGTAACTTGTTGGCATCCTTCAATAAAGCATCATCTCATGTGGTTTGCCCCTAAAGAAGGTGTAAACTGAAACACATTGCACATTGTATGCTTTACATTAGGGTTTTGTGCATGTTTCAGCACCATATTGAGGCTTCACCTCCTTTTTACTCACTTGTGGCTTAAGAACATTGATGGAACCAAAGTCATGCATGCAGTGTAAAATGGTCACCTTCGGGTGAGGGTTGTGCCTATGTTATTGCTTCATTTGATGAGGCTGAACCACTGACATGTTTTGACACCTCAACAAGATGAGATGGAAGAGGTCAGGATGAAGGTTTCACTCTTGACTGTGAACTAGAAAAGCTAAAATGGATTTTTGTCCATTTCTCTTCAATCCAAGCTCTCCCTTTCACTCCTTTTTCTTTTATTAAGCAGATGAACAAATAAACAACCAAAAAGCCACAACTTAAGCCTAGTTCATCCACAGTACTGTGCTGGGGTTGCTCAAATCCTTTAGCTGACCCTAAAGTGGGTGGGGTGCAGATTAAGAAATTTCAAACTGCCTATACTTGCACGTTTGGCTCTGTCCAAGGTCAGAACTGTGTGCCTGGCTAGGAAATATCTGTGTGCCACTGAGCAACAGCAAAGTGTTTTCAAGTATTTCATATCGCCCTCTATTTTCTGACAAGTTGCACATCATGTTAGGAAATAGACCTTATTTTCAAGATATCCTAGCTCAATAAAGGGATTATTTTATAGGAAGTTGGGTATCCTTCCATGTACCGTTCTCTCAGATTTTCAAGCCCAGGGGTTGAGAGTTACCATGGCAGAGGTGGCTCAGAAGTGAACTGAACACAGGTTCTTAGGGGGTGAGAGCAAAGCTAAATCTATATTTCTGAGAGTAACAGAGGGAGGGACAACAAAACTAGCTTTTGAATAGCCTGGATAAAAGATTGCTAGTGAGCAAGCACTACTGCCTTCTCAGCTAGTAAGGGATCAAGTTACAGCATTTGGCCAGAACTCCCCTCCAACACCATTTTTTTGTCTGAGATTACATTTTGTCCTAGCATTCCCCAAAGAATCCTTGGTCCGTCATCCTGAGCCAAGAGCAGCTTGCAGAGGCCTAGTGATGGAGCAGACACGTAGCAGAGCGGGGGTAGAGAGTGCGAGAGGCCAAGAGAAAATGCCTTTTTATGGTTCCTTGCAAACTCTCAAGCATTCCAAGTAACGTTCCCTCCTCTAACTCTGAACGGAGCAACAACTTTTTCTCCCTCCCACTTAGGCTGCTTCCTGCAGGAAAATATCCATATTTTTTAGGGTGTTCTACTGCCACTGCTGCCTTCTCTAACACTGACATGAACATGAAAACGGTTGTTATTCTTTTAGTGTTGGCTCTGGCTACTATTTTTGCTTTAGTTTGTGTCTTGCTGACTAAAAAGGAAAAAAGCACCAGGTGTCCCCCTTCAGCACTGCAGAATTCCCCTGAGGGCAGAAGCAGCGATCAGAACGAAATCTTTGCTGACCTGACAGCAGAGGAGATGGCCCAAGTGGTGAAATATCTCAAGGACAATCTTGGTGTGCACCTGGAAGACGCATTCCATGCAAAGCCATCGGATAACTGCATCTACTCTCTGGATATGCACCTCCCCCCCAAAGCAAAAGTGCTGGGGTTCCTTGACAATGGAGGACGTCGGCCACTTCGGCAGGCATTGGCCGTGGTGTACTTTGGAGACCAACCAGACCCTAATGTCACAGAATTCACAGTAGGTCCTCTCCCAGATCCAACGTACCATCAAGACATCACACTGAAGAAATTTGGCAGGAAGGTGCCATATCACAGCAGACCAGTGACAGAGAAGGAGTATCGAGAAATTGATGCATTTGTTTTCCACAAACTCTTCAGTGCACCCAGTCTTCTTAAAGCATGTTGTGAGTATAATGGCACTAACTTGGCTACTCTGACCACAGCCCCCCGAGGGCTTGTCTCTGGTGATAGAGCCACCTGGTTTGTCCTGTTCCAGAATGTGGTGGGCAGTGGGTACTACCTCCACCCTATTGGCTTGGAGGTGCTAGTGGATCACAGCAGCCTGAATAGCTTTGAGTGGAAGCTTAAGAAAGTGTTCTACAATGGCCAGTATTATCAGGACTTGGCACAGCTGGAAAAGGAGTTCAAAGATGGGCGTATGAAGGAGGTGAGAGTGAAGATAGCCCAGCTACAGAATGATTTTGCTTCCAGGAAGACTTCTACCCCACATCCCCCTCCAGGCCCTTTTCAGTTTGAGCCCCATGGGACACGCTACAGTGTGACAGGCAGTCATGTTGCCTACCAGTCATGGACATTTGCCTTTGGGATGAACGTGTTCACAGGGCCACGTCTCTTCAATATCAAATTTCGCAATGAAAGGATTGTCTATGAGTTGAGTCTGCAAGAAGCCCTTGCCACGTATGGCTCCAACTGTCCAGGAGGGATGGTGTCCAGGTACATGGATGGCAGCTTTGGTATTGGGAAATTTGCTTATGAACTGGTTCGAGGTGTCGACTGCCCCTACATGGCTACATATATGGACCAACACTACTTGATAGACTCTGACACTCCAAAACTCAACAAGAACTCCTTTTGCATCTTTGAGCATGACATGGGTGTGCCTTTGCGTCGCCACTTTTCTAACTTGGGCTCCTTCTATTATGGGGGGTTAGCCAAATATGCCCTGGTCCTAAGGGCCATTTCCACCCTCATTAACTATGACTATGTCTGGGATTTTGTGTTCTACCAAAATGGAGCGATAGAAGTCAAGGTCCATGCCACAGGATACATCAGCTCTTCATTCTTCATGGGCGGGGGTACTGCATATGGAAACAGGGTAGGGGAGCACACACTTGGAACCATGCACAACCATCTAATAAACTACAAAGTCGACTTGGATATTGGAGGTAGGTCCCTATAATAACCCCAAATGCTACAATCTGCCACCCGAACTATGGAAATAACAGCCATATACTGACAGGAATGACTGCTGAGGTTGCCATGTCTTCCTGCTTCCTACTATAAATCTATATCCCCCCTTCCCAAATCCACATTCTACATTTCAACTAAATGTTGGGATTTGTCTGAATTTGCATACGCTTGTTTTAGTATTCAGATGTTTGTAGGGTTTGAAATATAGCAAGACTCACCTCCCGCTGGTAAGGCTCATAAGTGAGCTCAGAAAACCAGACTACGTTCACCAAACTTAGAAAATAACTTGGTTCTTTCAGAGTCCAATTTTGAGACTAATAAGCCCCCATAGCACACTCAATGACGTCAGCAGGAGCACAGTGAGGCCTAATTCCAACATGATTTGGATTAAGGAGGGTGTGGGGAGAGGGAAGAGTTGGTTACTTCTTTGGCTTGGATTACAATCTAAGCTAGAGAAGAACTCTAGGGGCTGTAATGCTTGCCTCATAGGCAGGGAAAAGAGAGGACCAGTGCTGTGGAGAGGGGTGGAGATAAATGTTGGCACAACTCCCATAATTTTCAGAGCTGCTGTATTTGAAATGATCCAATATATTAAAAGAACTGCATGATCTGAAAGGACTGAAAGCCCATCAAATCCTATCCACATCTTGAGGAAGAGAGTAGATTGCATGTGTTTCCAGAACTGATTTTTGGATGATTCTCTGTTCCTGTCTATTCATGCTGGGCAACCAGCTGTCAGGGATGCTTTAGGGTGGATTCCTGCATTGAGCAGGGGGTTGGACGCGATGGCTATTCTATGATTCTATGACCACTTTCAGCCTGCTCCCACAGTTTGCCCTGAGCAGAGATCAGGAGCAAATGAAGTGCATTGCAGGGTGGGACCTACAGTACAGAAGTTCTAGATGATTCACGCATGTTGCTGCTAGGGAAGTCATAGGCTTTGAGGACTAAAACAATAGGGGGATATGGCCTTTTTAAAAGAGCATTTGGTATTACTAGTAAAGAAAGTGAGCCAGGAACATTTTGTAAAGTCTGGGAGCTGGAAGAGCAACGTTCTCATGAAAACAGATGATGATGCAATAGCTGATTTCTTTAAACGGACCTGCATTCTGGATTAGCTTTCACAGCAACAGAAAACTATTGGCAGGATTAGGAAATGCAGGCACTTTCCCTCTCCTAATGGGTGCTCCCCATCTCCGTGCCATGCTTGTAACCCCACTCCATTCTCTTATGCATGGAAATTAGGAGCTGGAGGAGCTTTGGGGTGAAGGTTTCATTTGCTCAAATGCAGAGGAGCCACCCTGGGCCAGCAAAATTTGAGGCCTCAAGATACGTAGCAGGAAGCTCGTCTTAGCAAGTGAGTTGCCATGCAGAAAAGAGAATGCAGCGGTGTCATTGCAACACTGTCATTATAGCAGGTTTTCCTATAAAAAGGGCATGGCCATACCCAGCTCATTTTATCCAAGGTGGAGAGAACCCTTTTCAGCCCAAATGCTGCATTCCCTTGTGGCTCTCCTCCTGTGAGGGGAGCCAAAGCTTTTGTGACCCACTGAATAATTCTCAGATCCAGGAAATCTGGGTTCAGATTCCACCACTGCATTTGACTCACTGTGCAATTTTGGGTAAGCCAGGCTCCCCCCTCCCCGCCATCTCTGATACTCCCTAGTTCTCTATCTGTGCACAGGGAATAATAGTGACCTACTCCAGCGATGGGCAGAGCAAGGATTTCTTGGCAACAGCAAAGTGGCTTCCCCAACCTTCTAAATCAGGTTGTTAGATCCCTGCTCTATAGAAATTCTGATGTAGATCTGTGTATATACAGGCCGTCCCCAGTGTATGGCTCATTGGGGTTTGGTACATGGTTGGCTCCATCGCCTGAGCCAATATTGCATCCCCCAAGTTACCATTTTGCATCTGGCTCCCATTGGTGGATCTCAGGTGTGTAGTAAAAACAACAACAACAACAAGTTGACCCCACAAACCTGAAGTCTCCACAGTCTTGACCTACTCTACTGGGTTGTTAGGAAAGAAAACAGAAACAGTTAAAAAAAATGAAGTGATGGGTTGCTTCATGTGGCTGTAAGCTAATCAAATTAGGCAGGCCACGACAACAGGCAAACCAGAATAGTGAAACCAACAAAGTTTAGAACATGATCTGTGTTAAGGAGACGGTGTTCTTAGCTGATCTTAAAATGCTTCTATGAAACATAAGGAAGGAGGTGATCTCTATGAAATGTAGGGTGAGATATTGCAACAATCCTATAAGCAGGCCAACATTATTCTCATCTAACAGATGAAGAATGAGGCTGAGGAAAGTGAGTTGTGCAAGCCCAAATTATGAGACTGTGGAAGAGATGGAATCTGAACCCACATCTCCCCCATTCGCCCAGACTGACTTTGGTGTTTATTCCAATAGATATAAGAATCTACTTGCTTTGGTGAGGGTCTGTCCCAAGAAGCCAGGAGAGGCAGGAGGCCAGAAATGCAAGTTCTTGTCTCAGTCTTTGCTTTCCTTAGGAATCAACAACTCCTTGGTGGCTGTTGATATGGCATTTGAGTCTGTGCAGGCCCCCTGGAGCCCAGAACATCAGATCCAACGCCCAGTGCTCACAAGCCAAATCCTGGACAAGGAAGAAAAAGCTGCCTTTCCACTTGATGGCAAAATCCCTCGGTACCTGCACTTTGCCACCAGCCATCAGAACCGGTGGAATCATGAGCGCGCCTACCGCATCCAGATCATCACCTTTGCAGGCGACCACATGCCCCAAACTAGCACCATGGAGAGGGCCATCAGCTGGGGCAGGTAGGATCTACCGAGATCTTGTGTTGATCTTTCAGATGGATGCCACCCTCATTAAATAAAGCAGTGGTGGGCGAAAAAAGTTGGCATTTAACCACTACAGGGGGGTAAAACAGACAATTTAGCTTGTTTTCAAGGTAAATGTGTCTGTTTTAGATTTCAGAAGTAGTAACAGCCAATATTTTTTGCTGCCACTGCAGCAAATATGGGTGGTGCAATAATGGGTGGTGGGTTGGGGGTCACACTGGGGGAGGGGAGAAGCCACAAGTGCCCTACGGTTCACATGTTGCACATCCCTAAATTAAATGATTGTCCCTGGGGAAAGGGAGATGTGCTGGATGATAACCGTTACAGGCTAACCACTCAATTATCATCAAAGTAGAGGACAGCACTGATGCAGGAAATCTAGGGGCAGTGTTGCGTTGCTTAGAGATAGTGCAGCTACCCTGCTTTCTTGCTCCTCTCAATCCTCTCTCCCATCTGCCCCATGATCTATATGCTTCAGGTACAAGCTGGCTGTCACCAAACAGAAAGAGAAGGAGCAGAGCAGCACCTGCATCTATAATCAGAATGACCCCTGGGATCCACTGGTGGCCTTTGCTGACTTCATAGACAATGAGACTATCATCAATGAAGTGAGTGCTGAGATACCCCACATCACAACACGCCCCACACACAGTTTTAACGGGGAGGCAGAGCGAGCAAAAAGGGAACCATAATGGCCCCAGCACTGAGCAACAGATCAGTTGAAGCAGCTAAGGAAGGGCTGCCTAGGAAAGGCAAGCTTCAAGTGGCTGGCTGTTGTGGTGCCAAATGGAGAGCAAGGATGTCACACCTCTCCCAGATTCATTTGAGTGGTGGATGGCAGCTGTCAGAGGTGGAGATCAAAAGACATCCTGTACTTCTCCAGAGAGAACTTTAAAGGAGGGAGGGAGACACTGGGAGAGAAAAAGGACAACAGTTGAAATCAGCTTTCTCAAAACTTGTGCCTTGCAAAGGTGTTTTGCTGCCACTCGCAGGAGGGGCAGGGTGCCTGGTGAGCACCATGAGACCTCCATGAGTAGAGTGTGCTTATGGGCACTACTTTGGGTATCCCCAGCATTATATCAATTCAAACAGAAGGTTACCAGAGCATGGACCACTGCAGCCACACTACCCTTATCCGGGAACAGTTGTAGCAGGCAAATAAGCAGAAGCTGATAAGAGGCACTCTTGGTCACTGAGGTCACCTGGATCTCAAGTGGCAAAGCTGGATCAAGGAGTGCTCCCAAGTTACACACCTGCTCTTTCAGGGGAGTGCAGCCCCATCTAGAAGAGGCTGCACACCCAGTTCCTGATCATGGGTACCACCTGTCTTAACTGCATTTAATTTCAACTCATTGCCCTCACATCCAGCCCATTACTGAGTCCATACCTGGTTCAGCGCCTACCATGAAGACACCAATACAAGGGCCTGCACACATCTCAGTGGAAACCATTGCCCTGCTGACTGTGCTGCTCTGTGCTTCTGAGCTCAGTTGCACACCTGATGCAACAATGACCCACAGTGTGGTTATAAAACATCTGAACTGGTTGAGCAACATCTTCATTTGCAGCCAATTCTCAATTGACCCACCAGTTACAATGGATGCAGTTCCAATTCAAGCATACAGTAAACTGCAAAAGAGTGTGAACAATCTTCCATGCCTTTATCATCACTCATGTCTAAGCAGGGCACTCTTTCGCTTGGTGACTGACAGGTCTGGTGTTTTTTTCTTTTCTTTGTTGCTCTCCCCACCCTCCTTCCCATTTCCTTCTAGGATCTTGTAGCCTGGATCTCAGTTGGCTTCTTGCATGTGCCACATGCTGAGGACATCCCCAACACTGTGACCATCGGCAATGGGGTGGGATTTTTCCTTCGGCCTTACAACTACTTTGATGATGATCCCTCCGTCAGCTCCCCTGATAGTGTCTACTTCACAGCTGATCAAGATGCTGGCATATGTGACATCAACCAGGCTGCCTGCTTGCAAAAGAAAGCCTCATGTTCCCCCAGCCTACCTCCTTTCACTTACAGTGGCTTCACTAATTTAACAGGTCACTGACAAGAAGAATTTTGCATTTTGTCCCTTCACCTTGCCAAAACCTGACTCAGTTTTAGTTGAATAATAATGTTGTTAAGCCCAAACTATGCCTGACCTGAACATCCCCTATTCTACATATCTATTCTGTCTGCTCCCTTTCCTGTTGCTTGCTCCCTAAGGGTTATTAGTCTGGGACTGAGAAGTTTTTCCTCTTAGGCTAACTGGATACAGAGTTTCTTACATCTAAGAGTCAACGGGACGCTTCACACAACCATTTTTCATGTAATGGTTATATGGTAAAGCCACTACATGGGGCTTCTACGAGGATGTTGTAATCTTGTAAATGCTCTAGTACATACAGAAGTTTCCACCATTTGAAAAATTACTGGGAGTGTGAGTTGAGCTGGGAGGTGGCCATGATTTTGTTGCATATTAGACAGAGTCTCCATCATGGACATACTAAAACGATTGACATGCATTAAACCAAGGGTGATTATTAGTTGATTATACAATCGTGCTGTGCCAAACTCCCCCAACCCATGTGGGAACTCTATAAATTGAAGGGGGAAGTTTGCGATTATAATAGGAGGCAGTAGAGGGTGTCTGTTTGTTTTTTGCAATGTTTGCTCATTGCAGCTCTGCCACCACTTGAAATGGCAGAAAATCTTTAATGTAAAAAAAGAAATATATATATGAGAAAATCCTCTGCCTGCCTCCCATGATGTTTGTAAGCCCCCAGAGAATCCCCCCCCTCATCGTTTTTACGAGGCGACTTGAAACAGGAAAATATTGCCCTTCCAAATCTCCATTGCAGTGCAATTTCATAATAGCACAAGGCAGGCTGAGTGGATCTTTTGGGATGGTGAGCATAGCGTGAAGGTAGCAGTGACGCTGGTTTCAGCTGATAATAGCTGCTTCCAGGCAGGCAGCTCCTGGTACTACTAATCATTGGTCTTCAGCTGTAACTACAAGTGGGATTGCAACTGACTTCCCACCAATCAAGGGTATACGTCTTGCTTTGTTCCATCCATTCCTGTGGGTATGACATTGCTGCTCTGAGTGGGGAAGATTCAATTCACATGTGTGGCTATTAAAAGAAAAATGGCAAGAAATCCTTTAAACACACACACACAAAATTATTTAATTAATGTCAAAGTGTGTATTCTTTTAAGTCGGATTGCCTCAGGAAAAATGTTGTCAAAATGTCTCTATTGATTGCAGTATGTGTGTGTATGTGCAATGGGGGGGGGCTGCATCCTCAAAAACAGCTATTAGGGAGCAAAGGCATGCAAAGACTCTGTAGCTCCAAGCATCCTTGCAGGATAAAGGGGCTTTCTGCTCAACATCCATTTTTAAGGATCCAGCCTTTCTTCACCCCCATACAAATAAATGGTCATCACTATAAGCTCCATCACACCAGCATTATAGTCTGCTGTCACAGTGAATTGCATGCAAAGGACTCAGATGACATCGACCATGTCCTGCTGTGATTGTGGTTCTTCCCCCCCCCCCCCCCTTAGCGATGTATTTTCACATGCGGAAAGTCCGGTTCTTCTAGTAATGCTAAAGCACACCGCTCAAATTTCAAAGTGTATTTTCATTGTTTTCAATCTGATGTTCTGTGGGTGTGTTTTCAAGGGGCGGTATTGCTGACAAAAAAAAGGGGCATGCCTTTTCTCCAGCGGGCTGCGTAGCTTCTCCCCTCCCTTTTCCCTCTCTCCTTTTTAATAAAAGGAAGTTTTAGTTGATTAATCAATTAATCTATGGATTAAATTTGCATGTGGGTTATAAGCACTCCCTCTGGAGCAAGAAGAGGTCCCATTGAACTCTATGTTCTTACTCCTGCATAGGCTTTTTCACCTTAAAAGAAATGTGGAAAATGCACTCTCCTTGCCAGCAGCGCCCTCATTTTTAAAGATAAAGAGTTCCAAATTGGCACAGTGATAGGTCTTAAGGAGGGCTTTCAGCATGCCCAATTTGAATCCGATTGGATCATCCCTAATTTTAAGGGATTTTTTAAAATGGAAATTAAACAAATGCTTACATCTGCATAAGTTTTAAAGATAAAGAGATCCAAATTTGCACAGTGATCGCTCTTAAGGAGGGCTTTTAGCATACCAAATTTGAATCAGATTGGGTTATCCCTTGATTTTTTATGGTTTTTTAAATCCCCCTTAAATTCTTTTCCTCTGTTTTGCACCAGTGCGAAGGAACGTAGGATTGATCTTCCATTCCTTTGATCATGCAAAGCTGTGCATCTTCAAGTTCATAAACTTCAGATCTGCTGGTTCCCTTACTCAAAAGGAAATCCCATTGATTTCAACTGCTAAAGTCACATACAGGCTTACCTTTGAGTAAACCCCATTGGACAGAGAGAGTCTTACTTCTGAGTAAACACATATTCCAGTTCTAGAGAGCCACAGAGGGCTTGTGTGCATGTGTGTGTGTGTGTGCGTTTGACAGATGGAGCGTGTATGAGAAGTGCACCGTACGAGGCAGCGAGTGAGGGGAACCGGGTTTGCCTGGTACCCTTTCCACAAGGCTTGGACACCAGCTGTCTCTGCAGTTGGCTGAGGATACCAATCCCGGGAGGGCTGCAGCGGCGGCTTCTTTTCTTATTCCAGGTGGGGCCCCCTCTGTTTTGTATCAAGGGGAGGTGGAGAGGCAACCTTGAGTCAAGCAGCAGGGAAGCAAGAGCCCCGTGTCTCTTTCCATCCAGGTGGGCACTTTACTGAAGTGGGATTCTCTCTCTCTCTCTCTCTCTCTCTCTCCCCCCCTCCACACCCCCTTTTACTTTCTTTCTACCAGCCTGATCCCAGGCAGTATTTAGTGCTCCTAACCAGGACTTACTTCCCAGTAAAGACATGTAGGAGGGCGCTTAATGACTTACAGGAGATATCCACGAAACTACTTGGGGGGGAGAAGTCCTTGTTTTCCCCAAATCTATTCAGCAACAAGAGAAGCTACCGCCAAAGAAAAAGCAGAGCAACACCCTGGTATCCCCATGTCCATCACAGTCAGTGCAGGAGGGGCAGGAAGTTGTCCAACCACCAACAACCGATAAAGTGTAGGGGGAGGTACGAAGGATATCCGTGGGCGGATGCAATAGCTGATTCACAGGTGCACAGGGGAGGAGAGGTGGAAAGATGCATGAACACTAAAGGCACATAGGTGTAAGTGATCAGGGCGTCACACACTACGGAAATGAAGGGGGATAACACGAGGGCAAAAGTGTAGGTGTGATGGAGCTTTATCTCTAGGGGGTAGTGATAAGGCTGCATTCCTGAAAAAGGGCGGGTGGTGGGCGGTAAAAGCACCTTCCTTGCCAAGGCTCCTTGGGGAAACAGGGAGTGTGCTGGGTGGTCTCTTGAGCCTCCTCAGCCATTTCCCAGCACCCACTCCACCACCACTTTGTAAGAAAGCAACTTTGTGTTTTTCAAAAAAAAGAAGGAAAAAAAGTAGCACCTCCCTTTCATTTAAGTGCTAGATGGGAATATTTTAATATTTAATAGCCAGAAAAGTGTTTTGGTGCTACTTAAAAGAAAGGCAAACAAACACATGCTGCTGGGACTGAAGGGGCGTGGCCTGATTGCTCTCAGCAGCTGAGTGGGCTGGTAGTCTTATTCTGTTTCCTGACTCCAGTGTAGCAGAAACAAAAAGCGACTATGGACCGAAAGGATTCTCCAGTAGTGGTAACCTGCAAGGTGTGTGCAATGTTCATGTTCCTGCCTGAGATCAACATGGCATGCACCTGCAACACGTGCAAGCTGGTTGCACTACTGGAAGAAAAAATGAGTGTCCTTGAGCAGCGAGTGTCCACCCTCCAAGGAATAAGGGAAGACAAAGAGTTCTTAGAGAGAATGGCGGAACTTCAACAGCAAAGAGAAGCACAGGAGGTGGACGAGCAACAGCAAGTTCAAGCAGAAGTGAGGGATGCTGAGGTGAGGAAGGCCAAGGAAGAGGAAACTTCCTGGAAAAGGGTAACAGGAGCAGAAGACACACTCTGCACCAATGGAACCACTAGAGCTATGTAACCACTTTCAGCTACTGGAAGATGAGGCTGGAGGACAGTCTGCAGAGGAAGAATTACCTGGGACCCCATGCAGCAGTGAGCAGAGGCAACAATACCAAGGCCTACAACAACAACAAGAAGAGAAGAGCAGTTGTTGTGGGAGACTCCCTGCTGTTTGGGATTGAAACTCAAGTATGTTGCGAAGACCAATAGACTCACCAGGTATGCTGTCTCCCTGGAGGACAGATAAGAGACATGACTGAAGTGTTGCCAAAGCTGTGTTACCAAAGCCCACTGACACATATCTTTTTCTCCTCAACCACGTGGGAACAAATGATACTGCCAAGCGGAGCTACGAAGAAATCACATCAGACTTTAAAGCTCTGGGAAGGAAACTCAAGAACTTTGGGGCCCAGATAGTTTTCCCATCCATCCTCCCAGTTCGCGGAGGAGGATTAGAAAGAGAAAGAAAAATACTCTGGGTGAACAACTGGCTACAAAGGTGGTGCTGACATGAGAGATTTGGATTCTGGGACCATGGGCTACACTACTTGAAAGTTAGGCTGTAGCTAGACCTAAGGTTTATCCCAGGATTGTCCTGGAGTCAAACCTGTTCATCTAAGTGCCACACAGGGCATCCAGCGCTCAGGCAGGGAAGAACTCAGGATGATCCTGGGATAAACCTTCGGTCTAGCTACGGCCATAGACTGCTGGCAAGGGACGGGTTGCACCTCACAAGGGCTGTGAAGATTGCCTTGGTATGACTACTCCATTAGTGGCAGGAACTTCAGCAGCATGTGCTGCCCTGATATGTTCTTGTGAATTTCCCTTTGCTGTGATCACATTGGTCATGGTTTGTGAAGTGAAATAAATGGGTTGTGTGTTTTCAATTCTGTATTTGCTTGATATGCATGGTTGAAATGGGACTATATATTTGCTTGTGTATAGTTGATTACATATGAATATGTGTGGAATAGATGAGTTTCTCGTGAGGTGCTTTGGTGTGTGGTTTGTAAAGACCCATATGCGTATAATACATGGTTAGGTATATGCAGTGGAATCTGGCTTCTATAATATGGCTTCTGTTGCAAACAATTTACATATGTGGATGGGTGCTTCCTGTAAGAGTATGCACTTATTGTAGGCCTTATTGTATTGTGTTTTGCGTCAGCAGATCAGGGAACACCAGTTTGGTGTGCAAAAGTTTTTGATTTCATGGAAGGTTATGAGTTACTCAAAGTCAGAAAAGAATGCAGGCAATTGCATGAAAAATATGGTATACGTGTCTCATCACTTGTACGTGCAGATTAATGTCATATCCGTAATGAATGATATATGAAGGAAAATATTACCCAAGGGTGTATACTCAGATTCTCACTCTTAACGTTTTCACACATTACCATTTAATTCACTATTGCAGTTTATAGAAATGTTTAAACAGAAGAAGTGCACCACAAAGCCAAGCATTTTTTTCCTCTGTGCATGGGAAAGAGCAACACATCATGTATTCGGAGAGTTTGAAATAGTTATCGGAAACTGACTAGGGGAGAGGAATAACTAACTGCAGACCTCCAAATGGCTAGGCGTTGTGGGTTCCAAAACTGTACCTATCTGCAGCGTGTGTGTGTGTGTGTGTGTGTGTCGGTCGGAGGGGGGCGTCCTTTGTGTGCCTGTTACACATGTGCAGCATGTAATACGGGGAAAGGAATACTGACCTACCTACCAGTTTTAAGGTCTATTCAAATCATGTATGCTAAGAAATATCAAAATGGTGACAGACGGTTGTAGGGATAAAGCTGCAAGTGTTCCAAGACCATCTGCTTACAGCAAAGAAAAAATTCCAATCGCCAATAAGGACACAACTTTTCTGTTCGGCCACCAGAAGACAGTCCCTATAAGTCACTGATAAGCAACTAATCATTCTTGGTTTCATTGAGTTGTGAATGGCCATGTGTTCCTGCTGTCATTTGGAATAAAGTAATGCATCTATGCTGCAATGCTAAACCTCAGCTGCTGTCTATAATGGCTCACCCCACCCACTCCATTTCGGGGGGGGGCAGGGGGCTATTAATAAATTCACACTGAATTGTTTTACCACCGGACATGCTGCTACTATCATAGGAACTAGTTCTGTGCTGGGGGGGAAACGTCCACATTTTTTAGCATTATCATTTAATCTTACGTGTTGCATTCTTCTGTTTACCTTACTGATGAGGTAGCCAAGGAGGGTGTACAAATGTCCTGCTTTTCATTGTACAATAACCTCTCCAGCAGCCTGTAGCCTTCCTGCACGTCAGTTAAAGCCCAGGGGAAGACATCGAGAGGCAATTCCTCCCCATAGTGCATTTTCAGATCAGGAAGCCCAGGCAGACTGGGAGGCTGCAGAGCAATGGAGAGACGTGTAATAGAAAGAAAGAAAAATACAGAGAGGCAAGGTAGGCTCAAAAACACTACCAAAAGATTATTATTTTTGGGAATTCCCACAAGGAGGAGCCATGGCCTCAACCAGCAAAGCCCCTTCTTCCACAGCCCACCTTTTCCCAAGGCACCAGGTGGGAACGGTGTAAAAGCCGGAACGGAACGGAACAGGTCGGAACGACCCCATTATATTAAAAAAACCATACCAAAAACAGTGGCATGTGTTTGCAACACTTGGGAACAATATTTTAGGACTAAAACCATGCCAATATTATATCATTATTAACCCCAGAACTCCCAAAACAACATCCGGAACAGAATGGGATGGCCAGAACGGCCACTACTGAATGAGCGATATCAACCAAACTCACCAGTCATGCATAACTCCATGGCAGGGATGCAATAAGCCACAAAAAGTGCAAAGAAACTGCGTTCCGATAACCGTTCCGCGCACAGCGCATATTGCGCAAAACGGGCGAGGACAGCAGCTTCCAAGTGAAGTATGTTAATCAAACTCACCAGACACACATTACTAGGTGAGCCTGATGTAATAAGCTCCAAAAATTGCCCCCAAACCACGTTCAGATACCCGTTCCGGGCAAAAACGCGTATTGCGCAAAATGGGCCGTAACAGCAGCTTCCCAATGAGGTAAGTGAACCAAACTCACCAGATGCACATAACTAGGTAGGACAAATATAGAAAGCGCCAAGAGTTGCCCCAAAACCACGTTCAGATACTCGTTCTGGGCAAAAACACGTATTGCGCAAAAGGGCCGTAACGGCAACTTCCCAATGAGGTGAGTCAACCTCATATTCAAATGTCCAAAGTGTTGTGAGAAATGAATAATCTACACTGTAGGAAAAAAATTATGTTAACAGGTGCTATATGTTAGCATTTACATTTACACACACAGAGTATATATAGATAGATATTATGTACATTGTTTTTGTTCTTACTGTTTGTGGTTATTTTTCTTGTATTCATGTTTTCATAAAGAATATGACTAAAGAAGCGTATATGTTAATAAATCTTCAGAACATCACAGCCAATGACAATGGGTTATACTGAATCAAACAAATGGTCAACCTAGCTCCCTCTTATTCACATGGGGCTAACCTATTCAAGACACCTAACATACAATTAAAAATTGTGTGATTGGCTTTTAAAAATAAATCCCATGTTTGGGGAGGGGAGGGGTACCTGTCAAGATTGTGGAATGTGGGCATTAACGCTTTGTCTCCTGGTGTGATAAGGGTGGCCAGATGACCCGGAAAACCCGGGAGACCTCTGGAAAAACGGAGATCTCCAGGGCAACCGGGACTGGCACCCAATTTCCTGGGGGAAAGGGCTGAGGGGGAAGGCCTCCATCAGCCCTGGAAGGGGTTGGGGGCCTCATTTTTGGACTTCCTGGAACGCAGCCTCCAGTACTCCCATGGCAATCCTCAAAAGACCTGGGCTTTTTTGGCAGAACATTTATATCCCACCTGTCACCCAGAAACGCATGGTGAACTACAATGGTCTTTCCCAATTTTGTAATAACCCTGTGGGATAAGTTAGGTTGAAAGATGTGAATAGCCAGAGGTCATTGTAAGCTTCATGATGGACTGAGACAGCCCAACCCCAACAATGCCATCATAGACTGATATTTTAAGCACACTACCAAACCACATGACAACTATGGGCTTCGGTAGGAAACCATCTTTGCAGAACTTCACTCTGGATTCTGAGAAAGTTTATTAAATGTTCCAGTTAGTACAATGAAAGTGGTTTATTTGATTGCATTCACACACATAGAAGTTGCCTTTCGAGGCAATTTCCCGACAATAGATAGTGCCTCATTTTCCTCACCCATAATTTTCTTTTCCAGCTAATTTTGGGAATATGAACTATGGCCCCGAATGGGTAGCAGAACCTGACTTTCATGGAAATTTCAGAGTTTATTATATCTGTCCCATCTAGTAATGTTCTTCTGGTGAGTTTCGTTGACTTACCTCATTGGGAAGCTGCCGTTACGACTCGTTTTGCGCAATACAGACTTTTGCCTGGAACGGGTATTGGAACGTGGTTTCGGGGCAACTTTTGGAGCTTTTTACATCTGTCCCACCTAGTAATGTGCATCTGGTGAGTTTGGTTGACTTACCTCATTGGAAAGCTGCCGTTACGGCCCGTTTTGAGCAATATTGGGTTTTGCCTGGAACGGGTATTGGAACGTGGTTTCGGGGCAACATTTGGAGCTTTTTACATGTGTCCCATCTAGTAATGTGCGTCTGGTGAGTTTGGTTGACTTACCTCATTGGGAAGCTGTCGTTACGGTGCGTTTTGAGCAATACACGTTTTTGCCGAGAACGGGTATCTGAACGTGGTTTCAGGGCAACTTTTGGAGCTTTCCATATTTGTCCCACCTTGTCATGTGCATCTGGTGAGTTTGGTTCACTTATCTCATTGTGAAGCTGCCGTTAAGGCCCATTTCGCGCAATACGCGTTTTTGCCCGGAACGGGTATCTGAACGTAGTTTCGGGGCAACTTTTGGAGCTTTCTCTATTTGTCCCACATTGTCATGTGCATCTGGTGAGTTTGGTTGACTTTCCTCATTGGGAAGCTGCTTTTACGGCCCATTTTGCGCAACACAGACTTTTCCCCGGAATGGGTATCTGAACGTGGTTTCGGGGCAACTTTTGGAGCTTTCTATATTTGTCCCACCTAGTTATGTGCATCTGGTGAGTTTGGTTCACTTATCTCATTGGGAAGTTGCCATTACGGCCTGTTTTGCGCAATATGCGTTTTTGCCCGGAACAGGTATCTGAACGTGGTTTGGGGGCAATTTTTGGAGCTTTCTATATTTGCCCCACCTATTTATGTGTGTCTGTTGAGCTTGGTTGACTTACCTCATTGGGAAGCTGCCGTTACGGCCCATTTTGCGCAATACGTGTTTTTGCCCGGAACGGGTATCTGAACGTGGTTTCGGGGCATTTTTTGGAGCTTATTACATCAGGCTCATCTAGTAATGTGTGTCTGGTGAGTTTGATTAACATACTTCACTTGGAAGCTGCTGTCCTTGCCCGTTTTGCGCAATATGCGCTGTGCGCGAAACGGTTATCGGAACGCAGTTTCTTTGCACTTTTTGTGGCTTATTGCATCCCTGCCATGGAGTTATGCATGACTGGTGAGTTTGGTTGATATCGCTCATTCAGTAGTGGCCATTCCGGCCATCCCATTCTGTTCCGGACGTTGTTTTGGGAGTTCTGGGGTTAATAGTGATATAATATTGGCATGGTTTTAGTCCTAAAATATTGTTCCCAAGTGTTGCTAACACATGCCACTGTTTTTGGTATGGTTTTTTAATATAATGGGGTCGTTCCGGCCTGTTCCGTTCCGGCTTTTACACCGTCCCCACCAGGTGCGTGCTGGGTTCCCGCTCGCCTTGCCTAGAGGCTGAGCACGACGTTCCCGCCTCTTTTTGCCTTCCCTCAGCATGGAAAGGGAAGCAACTCCACTTCACTCCGGGACAGTGTGGGCGATGGCTGCCCAGCGCCTCCTTTTTTAACCCACCAAGCTAACATGTTTAAAAGGCATTTGCCTCCTCCCTTTCCCCCCTCCCAGATGGATAGTCCTCCTGTAGCTAAACAATAACAGAAACAAACATGTTAATCATTACAATAACAAAGAATCTTGTGGCACCTTAGGCTACACATAGAATCATAGAACAGCAGAGTTGGAAGGGGCCTACAAGGCCATCGAGTTCAACCCCCTGCTCAATGCAGGAATCCACCCTAAAGCATCCCTGACAGAGGGTTGTCCAGCTGCCTCTTGAAGGCCTCTAGTGTGGGAGAGGCCACAACCTCACCAGGCAACTGATTCCATTGTCGTACTGCTCTAACAGTCAGGAAGTTTTTCCTGATGTCAAGCTGGAATCTGGCTTCCTTTAACTTGAGCCCGTTATTCCGTGTCCTGCACTCTGGGAGGATCGAGAAGAGATCCTGGCCCTCCTCTGTGTGACAACCTTTTAAGTATTTGAAGAGTGCTATCATGTCTCCCCTCAATCTTCTCTTCTCCACAGTAAACATACCTGGGAGTAAACCCCATTAAGCTCAAGGGCACTTATTTATAAGTTGATGGGCATAAGATTGTACTTCTGAAGATAAAAGGTGCAATCCTGTGCATGTTTAGATTTAAAAAACACCCTACATCTCTTAGCTTCCCCTCAGCCAGCATGACTGGCTAGGGCACGCTGGGAGTTGTAGGCCTTTTTTCTGTCTAAACATGCCTAGGATTGCGCCCTGTTTTGAGTTAATAGCTAGGTGGATTTTATATTTTCAAAAATGGAGTTGACTATTGTCAGCTACTTTCTTGTTCCCTGTAGTCCTGGGGGCACTGGAGTCATCGCATCACCGGGTAGAGCCCAAGATGAATGCCGGCACACCCTCCTATATCATTTTATGATTAATAACATCCTGACAATAACAGTTAGCTCCCCCACTACCATTGAAATTACCACCACCGCCCTGACAATTTTTTTTGTCACATTTTGCCTGATGAAGAGCTCTGAAGATCTCAAAAACTTGTACATTTTTATGATCTTTGAGTTGGCCTAATAAAAGTATGGCATTATGGATTTTGATTCTCTTTCTCCCGCCACCCTCCTTATGTTGAACATGGCTGCCTTTGCTTTTCTTCTTTAGGGTGCAATCCTATGAATGTTTAGCCAGGAAAACATGTATTTCAAATGAAAATATAAATAAATAAAATTTGTCCCGGTTTTGTGAATGCAGAATATGGCAACCCTATATACATGTCTACACACAAGTCAGACCCATTGAGTACTCCTAAAGTGGGATAGCAGTCTAAATTAGGTTTTATCATATTGTTAGTTGTTTTGAGCACATTTGTTTTTAAAGGTGAGATATACATTAAATAAATTTCTGCAGTTTTTAACAGTTTGATTTGCTAAACTCCATCTTGTAGATGCCTAGCATGGACTGCTCTCTATAACATTTATGCTGATAGTAATTTCACTGGAGTCTCTCTTTTTTAGGTCAAATATCTGCAAGAGAAGGAGAAATAGAATTTTCTACATGAGGTTTTTAACCTGCACCTTTACCAAAGTTTCTGCTTCTAGATTTTTTTGTGGGATTAAGATCAGCTCCTTTACATGTGTGTGTGTTTTTCCAGGGGGGGTCTTCCTCTGCTTTTCCATTTGTTCCATTACACAACCCCTAGGTGGCATTGTGGTATAGCAGAATTGCACAAATAAGTTAGGATTCTATAATGCCATTCAGAAAAATACCAGACTTTCCTCATTAGGAAAATAAACTGTGATAATGGTTACAAAGCACACAAGAGGTTCTGGAGGATGACAACATCATGTAAAGGACCAGCAAACACTTTGAATGAGGAATCAAGAGCACACAATAAAAGTATTATGTAGAAAAGGCTCACAGTTAGGGCAGGGGTGGGGGATGGAGAAGCTATAAGAAAGGGGCAATGTATTGAGGGGCAATCTTTTTATAATAATAACATAGACTTTCTCAAATAAGTTGGTCATCTCTCTGTGGAACGTTGTGTTTCAGTTGCATTTGATTGTTCTGTCTTTGGAAAAAGAAGCCTGCCTCCATGTGTAACAGGCAACATGTGACATGTTTCTGGCCATCCCTTGTCCTCGTGGCAGGCCTGCACATGCTCTGTGAATTCAGTCTGCTGCTGAATAGAGAGGTCGCAAGGCAAAAGCATTGTGTAACAATTGCATCGAATGAAGGATGGGAAGGTGAGTGAGGAGGAAGGATCAATTGCCTTGCCTCAGCACTAGGCCTTCCTGGCACAGCCCCCCTGGCTCATTATCAACGGTCAACAATAACCCTTATCTAAGTGAGGACCAGAGAGTGTTGGCCTCTTAAGTTTCTGACAGAGGCCTCTGTTACAAACTGCTCATGGGGGATGACTTCCAGGGCGTCATCTTCATGAGCACAGGAGGAGCACACGTTGTTATTCTCCACAGTATGCTGAAATCAGCTCTGCTCCATCATCGTTACACAGCAGAGCCAGCCGTCCCTAAAACTCAGTCTTGAGGAAGGGTTTGCCGAGGGTTGGATTCGCAGTAGTGGCAGGTCATCTACATGACGAAGCCACCATTGTGAAGCCATCCAGGGGCAAACCCCAGAAACTCCGCTGAGAAAAAGTCGGGCACTTACCCCGACTTTTTTGGCTGTGGAGGCGGGTCACAGCTGATGGCTCCCCCTGATAGGTCGCCATCAGCTGGACAGGGAAGGGGTTGAACCTCTGGGAGCTCAGCAGAGCCCTGCTCGTCCAGCAAATAAAATAAAAATAAAAATGGAGGAGAGGAGAGGAACGGGACTGTTCCTCCCCCATTTTTTAAAACTCTGTATCTGCGAAGCTGCACAGATACAGATCAAAACAAAACAAAAAGAGGGGGAAGGAATGGGCAGTCAGAAGGAGGAGAGGTGTTTCGGGAGCCACACATCCCTCTCTTCGTCCCCCTCTGGCTGCCTCGTTCCTCCCCCATCCCCCATCCCTGGTACTCAATGCGGCAGCAACTCTGCACTTGCGTTCCTTCCCGTGCACATGCCGGGAAGGAGCGCAAATGCAGGAGCCCGAGGCCTGGCTGCCCCAAAGCGCTGCCATCACACGGGGGCCCAGGATTTAATGTGGAGACACGGGAGCAGGAGCTGCTTTAACTAAAAAGAACAGAGTAAAAGCACTCTCCAATACTGAAGCTTTTCCAGGTGGAAGTGGCCGGTTGGGAATGCGCAGGCCATGGTGTCATGTGCAGCAAAGCACCTCACAACACTGCCAAGTTGTAGGGAACACCTTGTGACGACAGACCCCACGTAGGTTTTGGCCATTGTTGAAAATGAATTGTTACCAAACTGCTGAGTGGATCTCCCCACTTCTTTTTCATTTGCTAGCCTCCACATACTGTTGGAAGGGCTAACTTGTACCGAGGCCGTGATACTGGAGGAGGGATTAGCTGTGGAGGGGAAAACGTATGAGTACAGGATGATCTCCACTCCACTGTGAATAGCAGTTGGGAGTGGGGAGAGCTTCTACTGGGAATCAAAATGGGAGAAAGGCCAGTCTCTGTCAGCATCATGGCCTCAACCCAAATCAACTACACACACATACCAAGCTCGTTTTAGACAAAGAAGAGGATGTAGGTTGATCTGCAGTTAGATCTGCTAAGCTTCTTACTAAAGTCTCTACTACCAGTTTACTTACCCAATGGCTCCTTTTAGGGCCCTGTCTTTACGGCGGTGCTTTGGCACCACGAGGCGCCTTGCACCCGCACTTGTGTTCCTTCCCGGCATCTGCACGGGAAGGAAGGCAAGTGCAAATTTTCCAGCCTCGCGCCTCTGGAAAAGGTAAAAAATTAAAATGTGGGGGAGGAAAGGAATGGGGCTGTTCCTCCCCCCCTTTTTGTTTTTAATTATATGATCTATATCTGCAGAGCAATGCAGTTGGAAAGGAAAGGAACCTCTCATGCAAGCACTGAGTCATTACTGACTCTTGGAGGAACGCCAGCTTTCACTGACGTTTTCTTGGCAGGCCTTATAGCGGGGTGGTTTGCCGTTGCCTTCCCCGGCCATTACTACTTACAGATAAGGAAAATAAAAAAGTGGGGGGAAGGAATGAGGCATCCAGAGAAGGACGTGAGCAGAGGGACTGGGCGAACAACCTCTCCTTCCTCTGGCTGCCCGTTCCCCCCCCGCCCCATTTTTTATTTTTCTTATCTGTAACTGCAGAGCTCTGCAGATATAGATCATATAATAAAAGGGGGGAGGAACAGCCTGTTCCTCTCCAAACCCACCTTCTTTTTCTTTTCTTTTTTACTTTCCAGAGGCGTGGGGCCACCAATGGCAACCAATCAGGGGGCATTATGGGCTCCGCTGCCAAAAAAGTCGGGTTAAGTGCCCAACTTTTGGGGAGTGGAGTTTCCAGGGTTTGCCCCCGGATGGCTTCATAATGGTGGCTGCGTCATGTAGATGACATGCAGCTACCACAAAGCCACACCGGGGCAAACACTTCATGTAGATGTGCCCTAGGGGGAAAAAGATTTGGGAGATCCAATCATAGATCTCTCATATAACATGTCGATTGGCCCTGAGTCCCTTCTCTTTGGTGAGGAATGGGTTTCTGAGGTTCCTTAGAACGTTGGGTACAAACTACATGTGATGCTTAATGTGTCACTTGGAAGCATGTCAGAGTTTTAACCTTTTAATAAGTGGCATGGGCATGGGGGCCATCAGGAATGTGTGATCCAATGAAAATCAGCTCACTACTATTGTTGTGTTTAGGTTTTGGGTTCATGGCTGCCAAACCTTGCAGTCTTTTCTCCCACCCTGTCCCATTCCTTCATGCTAGCCCATCCCCTTTCAGATTAATTATTTGCGTAATGTATGAGGACAGAACCAGGATGTTGTGTTGGATGATATGAAGTCAAATGATTAGCAGAGAGGCCCTGGGGAAATCTGGGGACGTGCTGTTGTGCACTGATATAATCCATCTGCTGGTGTTAACAGAACAAAGGCTGGCCAAAGAGAAGAACTGAGTATGGTAACGCTTGTGGCTGTGTTTGCATCCCTGCTTCCTGGGGGAAGTGGCATATAAATACCCCAAGAATGTCACTCCAGTGGCTTGTCTCAGCATAGCCCCATGCTAGTTATAGGGTTATGGGGATCAAAGAATGAGTGACTATGAAAAACAAAAACTGGAAGAGGTACCCAATAAGATCCAAGTCTTCAACCTAAATCACAGTAGAAAACAAAAATAGGTTCCTTTTGAATGCAAGTAGATGTGTCAAAAACAAGAGGTGTGCCAATCCTTGGAGGGTGGGGGTGAAGGATCAGGAAGAAACCATCTAAAGGGGCTAGAAAAAGTAATTTACTTTTATCGAAGGCATTTCAAGCTCTTTGTCCTTGCTAAAAACAATAAAGAAGCCTATTCACATCTGTGCCATCAATGTGTGAATCTTAATGAAAGAATTATTCAGGAACAGTAATTTCTACAATATGAACATTGATGGCATGGGACGTATTTGAATTCTAGGCTCCCATTTAAAAATGCCCAGCTGCTGATTATATGCTGTAAGCCCAAGCTATATATGAAACTAATGAATTAGTATCCACACACAAAATCCTACCTAGGATGTTGCCTAGGGCAGGATGGGTAAGAGGGAAATAAGAGAAAGGGGGGCTGAAAAACAACCACTCCTCTAAATCCAGTAGTCCAATGCTTGCATTTTCCAATGGAGAGCAGATAGAAGTGTGTGTGTGTGTGTGGAGGGGGGGAGATCGTCCTGGTGAGAATGCAGAAAAATAGGGCTTTCCTGTTGTCTCATTGACTGGGTTCACATAACACAATAATTCACACTCAGGGATGAGTATGGGTTGATTATTATTATTATTATTTATTTATATAGCACCATCAATGTACATGGTGCTGTACAGATAACACAGTACATAGCAAGACCCTGCCGCGTAGGCTTACAATCGTTTGTTATTGGGCTGTGAACTGTGGGTTGTTCATGATTAACAAACCATGGTTTGTTAGCATGTCTGGGTTCAGACAACACAACAACCTATGGCTCAACGGCAACCCATACTCAACTTTTGAATGTAGGTGATCATGTTGTGTAAGCTATCTTACTCTCTCATAGCAAAACATAGACGTGGGGGGCTGAACTCCCATCCCAGTGGGGACACTACACTATAGCATGGGTCTTTTCTTTTGCTAGCTTCATCTTGATCCTATGCAAGATAGGCAAAAGGAAGCATGCTAAGCTGGTTGTCCTCTGGGGGGTCTTTGCTAGCGGTTCACATCGCAGGAAGGCTCTGTGCCTCTTGACTGGCTACCAGATTACCTATGAAAACAACGTGGAGAAAATGGGGATAGTTATGAGCTACAATAAGAACAGCTACACTAAGAACATAAGAAGAGCCCTGCTGGAACAGACCAAGGGTCCATCTAGTCCAGCACTCTGTTCACACAGTGGCCAATCAGCTGTTGACTAGGGACCAACAAAGCATGACATGGTGCAACAGCACCCTCCCACCCATGTTCCCCAGCAACTGGTGCACACAGGCTTACTCCTTCAGATACTGGAGTTAGCCCATAACCATCAGGGCTAGTAGCCATTGATAGCTTTCTCCTCCAGGAATTTATCCAACCCCCTTTTAAAGCCATCCAAATTTGTGGCCATCACTGCATCTAGTTTAACTATGCACTGTGTTAATCAGTGTCTCCTTTTATTTGTCCTGGATCTCCCACCAATAAGCTTCATGGGATGACCCCGGGTTCTAGTATTATGGGAGAAGGAGAAAAATGTCTCCCTCTCCACATTCTCCGCACCATGCATGATTTTGTACACTTCTGTCACATCTCCCCTTGGCCCCCTTTTTCCCAAGCTACACAATCCCAGTTGATGTAACTTTCCCTCACAGGGGAGATGCTCCAGCCTCTTCATCACTTTCGTCGCCCTTTTCTATACTTTCCCATACTGAGCAGCTTTGGTTTTTCTGTCTGACCTAGCTGGGGGAGATTTGGTAAGTTTTTCTTAATGGGGTTTGCATGCCTGTATAGATTTTTCATAGTTTGTTAGAACTTCTTACTAGATGGAGAAATGGCAAGCGTTTGCTTTTATGCGGTCCTTTTGAACACTACTAATGGAAGGTGCTTTTAGATTGCAGCCCTATGAGATAAATAAATGGAAACCCTTTTACAGACAATTATATGCTTAACTTTAGACCAGTTGTCTTTGATAATTAATAACAATTAAAAAAGGGGGGGGGAAAAGAAACAAGAATTAAAATTGACAAATCGTATTTTTACAGATGTTCGTTAGAGGGAATACACAAATCAGTGTTTCTGCAATATGTTGTTTCCCCTAACTGAAGGTATTTATAAATTTCAGTTCTATAAAATAATATAAAATAATTTACTTAATACATTAATACTACATTACTGAGTTATTCCCATTTCAAGGAAGGTTATTATCCAGTGGATGTTCAAGACCAGCTGCCTGCAATTAAAGAGTAAAGAGTGATATGATGAAGAATCGAAACAGCTATATATCTGGAGCAACTGTTATCTTACGCTGTTGTGTATTTCACTTGGACTGTTCGGCATTCATAATTGTATCTATACATTGACAGTAATTGTTCAGTGTGTCATAAATAGCTGTCACTTATCACAATAGGTGTTTTTTTTTCCATGTATCATTGGTACCTTTTGATTCTTTTGTTCTGGTTAGTGACCCCTTTCTTTTTACTGTGATGAATAAGGGTCAGCAGAGTCGTGAGCTTAGTCCAGATCCTATTTTTCACAAGGGTGAAGCTCCACCATAAATACAACTGCCATCAGTATTTATATTAAAGCATTTATTTATTTATTTAGCCCTACTCTTCAACCAAAAAGCCTCCCAGAGCAGCTTACATATGAACAATTAAAATAAGACGGCCTCTGCCTCTCAATTTACAGTCTAAAAGACATGGCACCAAAGGCAGGGGAGAGAGAGGGAGAGAAGAGGGGGAAAGCAAAGAGAGACGTGTCCTAAGAGCAAAACAAGATGAGACATGGGAGATCTGTGATGATGGTGATGTAACCACAATTTTTGTCATTAGCAACCTGGGAATGTGGTGCTTTGGATAATGGTGTTCAAGCCTTTCCCTGACAGAAGGCACACATCCCCCAAAGCTGCTATTTGCGCTGCAGCAGGGGAAAGACAGGAACAGCATCTGTACCCACCCACCCCCAACTATGGAACTAATAGCTCAGGGTGGGGAAATGGCATAGGATGAGAATCCCTTGCATTGTGCTTGGTTGCAGGGCCGGTGCTACCATAGAGGCCACTCAGGCGGCCACCTAGAGCGCCAAACTAAAAGGGGCGCTGGGCTCTGCAGTGCTCACGCGCATTGTTGGCTGTGAGCCGGGCCGGGCCAAGGATTCAGATGGGCCTGGGCGGGCGAGATGGTGCCCTGCGCCTGCCCAGCTGAAGCAAAGCCAGGGATGCTGGGGGGGGGGGCTCCACGTTCGGACTTCTGCCCAGAAGCCGCCCTCCCAGAACCACTCTAGTTGCCCAGAAGCTGCCCTCCCAGAGCTGGGAGGCCGCTGCCAGAAGAAGAAGAAAAGGCACGTGGCGAGCTTGACTCTGGCCCAAGCCAGCCTCTGCCTTACTCCCGAGGAAAGGGCACCGGGTCGCCTCGCCTCTCTCCTCAAACAGGCCGCAATGTCCAGGCAGGCGGGCAAGCGGGACTCCCTCTCCCTTCCCACAGGAAAGCTAGGGATGTGTGGACTCTGATCCTGCACGTGTGGATCAACGGGACTTGCATCCGAGAAAGCGTTGCACCGGGAGGCACCAGTGTGGCCCGATCTGCCTATGCCTCCTTACTTGGAAGCCTTATTCCCCCAAGTAAACGTGTGGAGGGGATCGGGACGCCAGGCTACATAGCGGGTTGCGTTCGCATGGAAGTAAGTCCCGGTGAATTCCAGACGGCTCGGTCCCAAATCGAAGTGAGCCAGTCTCAGCTCTCCACTCGGCGCACACGTTCGGACTTCTGCGCAATTGGGGGAGGGTGCAAGTAGCTTGCCTTGCCTAGGGCACAAAATAGTCTGGCACCGGTCCTGTTTGGTTGGACTCTGACATGAGGCCAGGGGCTTGTCTTGACGAGGGGAAAGTCCCGGGATGGATCCACAGTGGCATTAGGTCATTTATATCATGCAGCAGCCATTGCGGAGCCCTCCCAGGGCTTTCCCCTGAAGCTCCAGATTTAAAACGTTGGGGACTTACCTGACTTTTTTCAGTTGGAGCGAGGCAATGATGGCATCTGCCGTCCGTCACCTTGCTCCGGAGCTGCATCAGAGGCATGGCCCAGCCAATGTGGTCACATCAGCTGGGCAGGGATGGGGGCAGGCCAGCGAGCTGAATGGCTGCCTCCCTGCATTCTCTGGAGAGGGCCAAAGATCAGCCCCATCCTCCAGGGAGAGCAAATTAAATGGGGGGGGGGACTGGAGAGGGACATGCCAAGCCACAGCGGCGCCCATCTGGTGGCGTGGCAGAGCGGCTTCTCCCTCTCCTTCTCGTTACAACCTGTGTGCTCTCCTTCTCATGGGGACACCGCAAAGTAGCGCAAATGCAGGGGTTTGAGGGCTCGCAGTGCCAATGCACTGCTGTCAATACATGGCCCAGATTAAAGTTCACTTCAGCTATTTTTCAGGAACCCCCATGGCTGGTTTCTGCTTTTAACTGCTGTATGTGTTGAGCTGTGTAAAGTAGAAAAGGTGAGGTCAGAGAGTGACTGATTTTGGACCTTTCTGAATCCTAGTTCCACATCTGTGCTGGTCCAGCCTTCAGGGACACGGCCACTGCCTGCACAGATTGCAGCAGGTCAAGGGCCCTGAGCCTGGACTTTCGCTGGTGAGTGAAGATAAACCAGGCATTTTCACTGGCTGGTCAGCAATCATTAACCCTGCTCTTCTCAATGTCACAGAGTGTGGACAACATCATGTTTTGGAAGAAAGGCATCCGTTTGCAGTGCCAACCTGTGTTGTGTTCAGGTTTCCAGGAACACGAGAAGAACAAACTGCACCAATGATAAACGGGGAAATGTGGCTGTTTTCCTCAGCAAACGGGTCTTAGGAAAATGGCACATATTGTGTTTTCTGGCCATAGAAGTTGGGTTTAGCATGAATTACATTTCTTTTTCAGCACATGGCGCTTGGAGTGCTTCCAGACAAAGCTGTTACTGTGCAACTGTCCTGCTGCCTGAAACACAAAATATTATGGGGAGTTGTAGTCCAGACTATGCCGTCCACCACTTGTAACCACCACCGCTTTTGTCTTTACACACACACACCTGTTAAAGAGGGAAAGGCAGAACAACTGCACAGTGCCTTTTGATTGGTGGTGCTAGGAGCTATCCTAGAAATACCCTTGGTCTAGATTCTATGTGTTTGCTTATTATACAGATTTGTATCTTGCCCTTCAATACAAGTATTTCCAGGGCAGCTAATAATCATAATTGGAATAAAAGAATGCAATCGGTGTGTGTATGCGTGGGTGTGTGGAGGGGGGGGCAGACTCTACACAAAATCAGCAGCAGCATCTCTGAGTCACACAGAAAAGCAGTCTTGTGAACCCAGCAGTAAGTTCTTTCTTTCTTTCTTTCGTTCTTTCTTTCTTTCTTTCTTTCTTTATTTATTTATTTATTACATTTATATACTGCCCCATAGCTGAAGCTCTCTGGGCGGTTTACAAAAGTTAAAAACAATGAACATTAAAACAAATATACAAAAATTTTAAACCATAAAAACAGCAATATCCATTCTGAGAGCATCCCAAATCAATCTCTTTGCTTGTAATAATAATAATAATAATAATAATAATAATAATTTATTTATTTTATTACATTTATATACCGCCCCACAGCTGAAGCTCTCTGGGCGGTTTACAACAATTAAAAATGGTAAACATTAAAAGTATACAAAATTTAAAAACCATCAAAAACATAAAAAACAGTATAAAAACAACAGTATCCATTTAAAAACAACAATTCTGGGGTCCATTAAAAACAAACTTAACGCTGTTAAAATGTTAAAATGCCTGGGAGAAGAGAAAAGTCTTGACTTGGTGCCGAAAAGATAACAATGTTGGCGCCAGGCGAGCCTCATCGGGAAGATCATTCCACAGTCAGGGGGCAACCACTGAAAAGGCCCTCTCCCTTGTTGCCATCCTCCGAGCTTCCCTCGGAGTAGGCACTCAGAGGAGGACCTTAGATGTTGAGCGCAGTGTACGGGTAGGTTCATGTCGGGAGAGGCGTTCCATCAGGTATTGCGGTCCCAAGCCATGATAATCATCATCTCAAAACCACAACACAGAAAAGCAGTTTTTGGAACCCTGGATTACTCAAGAGTACATATAGGCAGCAACTGCTGAGAGCATCCAACGTCCACCCCTTTGAAGAAATAATAATAATAATAATAATAATAATAATAATAACAACAACAACAACAACAACAATAATTCTGGCAGGAATGGACTATGCAGACAGACACAATACATCTGCAAAAATAATTCACCAACAACTGGCCATCAAATTCAACCTCATCAAACAACTTACACCATTCTATACATATTCACCCAAAACAATCTTGGAAAATGCAGATCATAAAATATACTGGGACAGAACAATTCATATGGAGAAGACAATACCTTGCAATGGACCAGATATAACAGTTACAGACCAAAAAGAAAAACACTTACCTCATTGACATAACAATACCTAATGACAAAAATATTGTAGAAACGGAAAAGGAGAAAAATATGCACCACTGGCTATGAAAGTTAGAACTACGGCAAGAGAAAAAGGTCACAATTATTCTGTTAATCACATCAGTCACTTGCATCACATAAAAAAACTATACAGAAAACCTTCAGAAATTGGACCTACCAAAATACATCCACACCAACAGCCAGAAAGCAGTCACAATTAAAACATGTTCAATAGTCAGGAAATTTCTTAACCAGTAAAGACAGCATGAGTTGGGAAAGGCCATCATGTCCATCTAGAAAAACTGTGACAAGCAAAGAAAAAAGAGATAATAACATTACTCATGCCCAGTATTCCTCTTAGCCAGCAATAGAGGATACGGCTGGGAGAAAGAAACAGACAAAGAAAGTGTGCTCTGTCAACCCCACTTTAATTTTTTTAGTATTATTATTAAACTGATTAACATCTGGGAAGACTGGAGTAAGGGGCAGGGGAGGCAGGAAGCAGGGTCACTGCCCCACTCATCCCTAATACTGGGACATCCCTAATAGCATAGCACTAAGTGCTGTGTGGAAATACAGTTCTGCATTGGCCTTCTGCATTGACAGAAATGTAATTTCAATTTCTTTCTTGTTCCTTCGTACACATAACTCTACCCTAACCCGCAAAACACAAAAATCTGCTTTGTTAAAAAGGTTAGAAGTTATGTGGCATGTTCATATACTTGTTGTTGGGATCACAAAACCCAACTCTCAAATGACCTTTATCATATGGTTCATGCTGATAATACTAGCCAAGAGAATTTGGCACTGCGATACATTAAGAACACAGTGTGACTGATGAAATTTCAAGCATTCAAATTGGTCTGAGTCAGCATTGTATCATTGCCTTTTGTAGCTGCTGAACATACGTGGATACTGTTGGAGAAGAATGGCAAACCCATTTCGAAAATATAGGAACCACAAGTGTTCAAAGTGCAGCAGGTAATAGGACTGCTCTAAGCCATGCTCTTTTGCACTCTGTTTTGAAATCAATGTTTGCAGAGAGGCAGTGAGCAGATATGGGCAGAATACTGCTTTAAAACAGTTTATAACAGTAGTGACAACTGTTGGAGCCCCGGATATGTATACTACATATACAGTTTTCAAACCGTTTTCAAAGTGACATATCTTGCTTGGTGTAGATCTGACCCTCAGGTTCTAAAGGAATGTGAAATTCTAAATGGCAGGAGTAGCGCTGAACTGAATTGAGAAGGACTGTTGCTTAGCTATTTCAGTTATATTTTGACAGGAAAGTTGAAATTCAAAATGGGGCGGGGGGAGAGCTGAAGCAGCCGCCATTCTGTTTTTTACTGAAAGCTCTGTTCTGAGTACTTTTTTTAATTTTGGGGAATTCAAAATGGCTGCTGCCATAAAAAACTGCGGCCTCCTTTGTCACTTACTGGAAGCTGCCATTATAGTATACAGCAGTTGGCTATCTAGAAATACACACTTGTAGCGGGAGGATTATTCCTCCAGCAGGCCATTTTATTTGAGAGGTGCACTTAATACTTTCTCCAAAGAAAAGGCAGTGATTTAAACAAAAATATGAAGTCCAGGGGTGCTGTTACATGCAGCGTATTTTTAAACCTGAACAACTATTAAAATGGTTTTATATTTGGATTTCTTTAAAAAAAGGTTTTCCCAAAAATATCAAATTTTAACTCTTTATTTCTTTCTCAACACGGAAGGGATTTAATAATATGAAAGAAGCTCTGGATTCAGCACTCTGGTCCTGCCTGGTTTGCCATTTTGAAACGCAAAACTCACATGACCTCGTGCCTGTCCTGCAGTCACTTTGCCTCTTCCCCTCCATTTTCCGTCTTTTTCTAGAATGGGGAAAGTGCGATTTATTTTCTCTATGCAAAATAAAAGCACCCTTCTGTTCCCATGTATTGCCGTCCTTGCGCTATGTTGCTTTTGTTGGGGGTGGTCCTGCTGACAAAAGACGAGTGTGGGGTGGTTCTTCTCCAGCTTGCTGAGTCTGTCTGTCAAACAAATGGACTTGTGCTGAGCCAGTTGAATGGACTGTTGCTGCTCCAACCCCACCCTCGTTGCTTGCAGAAATGGCGCCAAGATGATTAAACACTGAATTGGTAAAATGCTAGACAACAAAGCCAGAGTAAGGGGGGGAAGGCGCCCACGTCCATCACCTGACAATAACCAATGAACTGGAGGAGGAAAGAGAAGGGGCAGGGTGGGGCGTGTGCAATAGCAGGAGAGCAAACAAGTGAAAAGAGAGTTCACCAGTACAGTGGTGATTGTGAAAAGGACCAGTGCTTGCCACGCTAATGAAACAGAGGCCAGAATTGTGGGTCATACAAGGTAAACAAGTAGGTGCGATATTGCTCTGAGTGCATTGATGCTTCCTGACAGGAACAAGGAAGTACTATAGGGCAACATCCATTGCTTCTGGCCTAAGTAGAGAAGAGCCACAGCTTGAGAGAGACCCGTGGGAAAGCTTTATTTAAATAAAATGTCTAAGTTTAAATGGAAGGCAGAGCCTGTGTGAGTTAGGGTGACCATATTTGGGAAACCAAAAAAGAGGACACCTAGTGTGTGTGGGGGGGAAGCAGCTTTCTGAGTCCTGCAGAAAGTAAATTATTCCCCCGCCACCTTAAAGAACCCGATTGGAGTGGAGGAGGGGAAAGGATTTCATTCTGCACCACCACCATCCACTCCAATTGGGGCCTTTTCTATAATGTCCACGAATGACCCACTTTCCCCTTTAAGACCTCAGTTGGAGCTCAGGGTGGGGGAATGATGTGCCTCAAGAAAGCATGTCATTCCCTCCTGCCATGCTAATGGCAGCCTTAAAGGGGAAGGTGTGTCATTCCAGGACATTATTGAAAATTATAGAAAATCCCCCCTGACACCATAGAAAGAACAAAAACCAGGACAAATCCGGAGAAATCCTGACAGTTGGTCACCCTAGTGTGAGTTTATGGGGTGCAGTCCATCAACCTTGAAACAGGTACATTACTCAAAATCAGTCTCAAAGGTTTCAAGCTTATGCTGTTTTTTTGTTTGTTTTTTAATGGGAGGGGCAATTTGAGTTAAACAGTGTAATCCTATATATGTGTAATCGGGAACCCCACTGAATTCTCTCATGTAAATGTGCTGAAGAATTGGTGAAAGTATCTGGAGAAACAAAGGCCACAGCTAGACCGAAGGTTTATCCTGGGATCATCCCGGGTTCGCCCCTGCCTGCCTGAGCACTGGATCCCCTGTGTGTCACCTAGATGAACAAGTTTGACCCCTGGACGATCCAGGGATAAACCTGAGGTCTCGCTATGGCCAAAGTTAGGGAGGGGGCATTTCGTAACCCTATTCTCAAATATTGCCTAAATTTCACAACTTTGATAGACTCATTGTTGCTCTGCAGCCCTAGCCAGGACATGTACAAGGAAAGGCCCAAGGTAATCCCACTGGTGCAGCTAGGTAATGTCAGATGCTGGACTTAATGGTCTTGAAGCACCCGTACCCCTTAAATGTGCATTACTTCCAGTTGTGGAGCACACTATCAACCATCTTCTTTTCCCACCACCACACTTTACAACTATTTCTACATTCCTGAAGCATTAGAGCAAACAAAAAGGTTGCCAACACTGATAAAAAATAAATACTCTGCGCATGTGCAATTTTGCATTTTAAACTCACTTAAATCATGACTACAGGCATAAAACAGAGCTTGCCTCTGCTGCTCGAAACGCTTACTCGGAAATAAGCATCATTTTGTCGTATAAGATGATAATATATATATTTGAACTAAAAATAATAAAATGAGCATCTGTAGCTGTATACCCTGACCATAAAACGTTTTTTTTAAGAGTTAGAAGAAAGGATGGTGCCATTATAGTATACAACAGCGGTGCTGACGGGGGCTTGTTTGCTCTGGCTGTTCATTGCGGGGGCTCTGAGGCCCTGGACTTTGGCCCTGAGGTAGAATCCTACTAGATAATTATTATTATTATTTATTTATATAGCACCATCAATATACATGGTGTAATCTTAGGAAGATTACATGTAATCTTAGGAAGAGAAGATCAAAGTGGGATGTGATAGCAATTTACAAACACTCAAAAATGTTTCATGATCCCTCTGTATGGCCACTGCAAAAAAGGGAAGAAGAAGCAGGGTTCAGTTTCATTAATAGTTTACACCACCTACTAAGAACCTAGGTACACTTACCTTGGAATAAGTCTCATTAAACACAGTGAGTTTTACTTCTAAGTAAACTTGGGCTGTAGCTAACCTGAAATACCTTCCACAGTCATGGTTCAATACTCTGCATCTTATATGCACACATTAAAAGGTGGGAGGGAAATTTCTATATTTATTATGTATTAGACACCATGATTGTAAGTGCAAAAAGGGGTTAAATCATAGAATAGTAGAGTTGGAAGGGGCCTATAAGGCCATCAAGTCCAACCCAAAGTGTGTTAAGATGTGGCTAATTTGCATTCACTGACCTGGATTGTATGTTAGGGAGCACTTTTGAGCTGCAAGAGTCACTTGTGTCTATTGGGTATGTTTAAGCATTAAGAAGTGAAGACTGAGGGGATTATGACAGCACTTTTCAAGTACCTAAAGGGTTGTCACACAGAAGAAGGCTGCAGCCTGTTCTCTATCATCCAAGGAAAAAGTTTAAGTTACAGGAACGCAGATTTCGGTTGATCATTAGGGAAAAGTTCCTAATGGTCAAAACAGACCATGGAACCCACCGCCTAGGGAGGTGGTGGGCTCTCCATAATTGGAGATATTCAAACGGGGACTGAGCAGCCATCGGTGAGGGATTCCTGCCCTGAGCAGGGGTTTCGACTTGATGGCCTAAATGGCCCCTTCCAGTCCTATGAGTCTATGTGGAATCATCACTGGAAAGTCTGTTTGATCTCTTATGTTTCTGATCTCTTACATTTCAATTAATTTTTAAATGCAGTCTAAATTGAATTGCCTTAGATAAGCTGTACTCAAATCTGGAGTCACATTCACATGTAGCAAAATTCCTCTGTCAACCAAAAGAGTATGTTTTATGCATGAACTATAACCAGGGGCGCTTGCTTTTATCCATGGACTATGGGACAGAATTAAGATTTAATGTTAGCATGGATGTAGTACTGCAAATGGTTAACACCTCTACCATGATGACAAGACAACACGCTGTTTTAGAAGGCTTGTTTGTTCCTCTTACATAAGTTGCTCGAAACTTGTTTGTCCCAAGCTGGTGGGGGAAAGCACCTTTGATCAGGAGCTGTTTTTGTGACCAAAGTGTTTTTGGGTCCAAAGCTCAAGCTGCCACCCACAGGAGGGGATAAAAGGCAATGAGAACTGTGTAAGAGTGCAGTGCAGTCTCAGCACGGACCAAAATTGCTTGTCACTCAACCACTGCTAGAATGGAAGCAGGCATGGACGTTCTCCATCATTCGGGCATCCAAGCCACGCACTACCTCCAAACAAGCTACCCTGGATCCCAGGATTGGTTCCTTTTTGTCTCGTTCGCTGCTGATCTCCGAAACACCTTCTTCGTCCTCTTCCCCATCTGGTTCCACCTCTGCGAGGCAGTGGGAATCAAACTCATCTGGGTGGCTGTAATTGGTGACTGGCTGAACCTTGTATTCAAGTGGTAAGTGGTCTGTCTGCTTGAAGCTTGTCACATGAACTCATGGGCTTCTTAGTTTGCACTCTGCCCAAAACATGTCATGTTGTTTGAAGGGCAGTGTGCAAAGTGCTTTCCCTCACCAAGAGTCTCCACAGCGAGTGCCCATGAATGTGGGATGACAGAGGAAGACTGCCCAGCTCAAGAAGCAGAGTCCCTGGCAAGTCTGGACCTTGGCAAACTCCCTTTTAAACGAAGGGACCCCTGTAGCTACAGGTACCCATGTTCCCCGTTCTAGCTAATCCTCTTTGAGTATACAAACACTTCCATTAGGGTGGATCATGGTTTTCATGCCCTTGTTATTCTCCCTTCCACCTTCTCCTCCCTGCCTAATGAGCTATTTTACTGGGACTGTGGGATGGGGAAAAGGCTCTCAGTTGCCCCTAGATTATTTTGTTGCGTTGAGTGGCCTTCAGAGCTATTTGTCAAGTGGAATAGGCAATTTCCAAATCTGTTGCTTTCTTGCACCAGACTCCAGGCCCCTGTCTTTACTGCGGCGCTTTGGTGCCGTGAGGCGTCTTGTGCCCGCACTTGCATTTCTTCCCGACACCTGTATGGGAAGGAACGCAAGTGCGGACTTCCCCATTTTTTAAAAGTAAAAAAAAATAAAATGGGGGAGGAGGAGGAGGACGGGGCCAATTCCTCCCCCCTTTTTTATTTTATTATCTGTATCTCCGCAGCTGCGCAGATACAGATAATAAAAATAAAAAGCAATGGGGGGAGGAACGGGCAGCCAGAGGGAGGACATGAGGAGAGGGGGCAGGGACTCCGGGCGAACCACCTCTCCTCTCTTCTCTCTGGCTGCTCGTTCCCCCCCCCCCACACACACACATTTCTTATTATTTTTATTATCTGTATCTGCACAGCTGCGGAGTTACAGATAATATTTTTTTAAAAAAAGGGGGTAGGAATGGCCCCTTTCCTCTCCTCCCCCCCCCCCCCGTTTGTTTGTTTTTTGTTCGTTTTTACTTTTACAGGCGTGGAGCCGCCCATGGCCTAAAATCTTGCTATGATTTTAATTTTTGTGAACCGCCCAGAGAGCTTCGGCTATTGGGCGGTATAGAAATGTAATAAATAAATAAATAAATAAATAAATCAGGAGGCGCCATGGCCTCCGCTGCCAAAAAAGTCAGGGTTTGCAGGGTTTGCCCCCAGATGGCTTTGCAATGGTGGCTGCGTCATGTAGATGTTGTGCCGCTACTGCAAAGCCACCCCAGGGCAAACCCTTCATGTAGACGTGCCCCAGTACTCTATGAGAAAATAATAATAATAATAATAATAATAATAATAATAATAATAATAATAATAATAATTTTGTTATCCACCTCTCCCGCTGGATTGGCGGGTAACAAAATGTGACCCTCTGGCCAGAGGTGTCTGATTGTGTACAATCTTTGATCTATATGTTCACAAAACTATGAGGTTATGTGGCTTTTTTTTTTTTTTTACTAGTTCTGTTGCAGGGAACATCATAGGCTCACGATGCCTCTAATATCCCTTTTCTCTGCAGGATCCTGTTCGGACAGAGACCCTACTGGTGGGTACATGAAACCAGTTTCTACCACAACACATCAGCCCCTGTAATCCAACAGTTCCCAGTTACTTGTGAAACTGGCCCAGGTGAGAACCCAAAGAAAACAGAGCCAAAGGGGTAGGATTTACTGCTGTCGCAGCAGCAGTGGGGCAGGAAGCAGGGTAAGGGGGGCAGGGCTAGAGAAGGAGGTCCCACTTAAGTGAGTGTGGCAGTGTCGTGTTTAAAGAAGTAGTCGGCCCTTCTAGCTTGACTACTTTATCCAAGCTAGAGCCCAGTTTAGGAATCTAGAGAGAAGGATTCTAGAGGAAAACCCCATTCCTGAAGCTGCCTTAGACCATCAAACCTCCATTTAGCCCAGTAGTGTTTACCCTGACTGGAAGCAGCTCCCCAGGTTCTTGGGTGAGGTCTTTCCCAACCTGAGAGCCTTGGATGCTATGCAACTTGACTTGGGTGAGTGGAGGAGGACCATTATCTGCTCTGCCTCAGGCAGCAAACTGTCTTGGGATAGCCCTCAGTGTTGCTCTAGCAGTATCTTTCTGGCAGGGCCTAAGGATTATATATATATATATATATATATATATATATATATATATATATATATATATATATATCTGAAAGCCAAGGTCTCTGATATTTCTTCCCACTTTAGGGAGCCCCTCTGGCCATGCAATGGGTTCAGCCGGTGTGTACTATGTGATGGTGACAGCCATTCTTTCCATCATCCTGGGGAAGAAGCAGCCATCATGGAAGCACCGGTAAGGAGCAGCATCTGAAGGAGTAACAAATGCTCTGGACAAGAGGAAGTGATGGGAAATAGCTTGGGTTTCAAAGATAATTTGTGTTACGATGGGAAGCCAGGCTAGTCTTGCTCCAGGTGCTTCCATTGTTGAAGGGAAAAGCAAAGACCTGGTGTTTTAATGCCAGGAAAGCTTTCAATCTCGAATGGTTTGGCTGGGGAATAGCAACACCTAGCCCCAACCACACAGGGAGGGACTGCACAGGAGGAGGGGGGCCTTGACCATCAGCTTCTACCTGCAGGACTGGGCCTGAAAGGCCTCCAAAGGAGAGATGGGGGGTGTCTATATGATGCCGCTTTGTAGCTGGGCTCCCTCAAAACCCTGCAGCATCACTGCTGCGAAGTGGGAGCGCTAAATTCAGGCAGCAGGAGGGAATGTGGGCTAAACCTGCCAGAAAGAAAGTGCAGCGCTGGCAGCCATTCAGCCTGTCAAGCCCACCCCCTGCCCTGCCATTCAGCCTGTCAAGCCCGCCCCCTGCCCTGCCATTCAGCCTGTCAAGCCCGCCCCCTGCCCTGCCATGCAGCCTGTCAAGCCCGCCCCCTGCCCTGCCATGCAGCCTGTCCAGCCCGCCCCCTGCCCTGCCATGCAGCCTGTCAAGCCCGCCCCCTGTCCTGCCATTCAGCCTGTCAAGCCCGCCCCCTGCCCTGCCTTCTCATACTTACCTGGACTTACCTTGGGACTTGCATCCGCCCCCAGCAATGCCCACTGACTTAACCCGAATGGGAAACAACATGGCAACCTCGGAGCAACTAAAAATATTGCGGGAAAAGGACACAGCAAAAAAGCGTAATTTCAGGGGTGGAAGCCCAACGTGGCTGCGAGTTGGTGGCTGCATCATATAAACAATGCAGCAGCACTGCACAGCCACAACGGGGTAGATAGGCCATATCGACTCCCCCATGGCATCTCTAGGGCAACTTTCTCCAACCTGCTGCCCCCAAGCTCCTATCATTCCCAGCCAGCATGACTGTGGTCCAACGCATCTGGAGGGTGCCAAGTTAAGGAAGGCAGCTCCAGGCAGCCCACCTTTTCTTCCAGTCAGAGGTTCGCTGGTGACAGAAAGAAAAAGAAAAGAAGATACCAAGAGTGAACAGAGATAGTTCCTGGATAAAAGTTGTGCAGCTTCAGAAGACGCCTAACTGGGATCTCGATGAAGACAGGTGTAACATGTGTCTAGTATAGCACTGCTGCACTGGAAACACCCTTGCTGTGATTAGTAGTATGCCTGTACCTATTCCTTTCTAGGATCAAGCTTTGGAAAACACATCTCTGCAGGCTTGAAGTGGAAGCTGCCCCTATGCATGGTGCTTTTTGGGCCCTTATGGTGTCACCAAGGAGCTTCTTTCCCAACTTCTAGCACAACTTCGCATTTTTTAAAGCTTCCTTTTTTTCCTTTCATGCCAGTTTAAAAATAAAAAAAATCAGACAACCTGCCTGAATTATGGGGGAAGGGACAAGACTGCCAAGGTTTGATTTTCCGGGTACATATGTATAATTTCATTTGTGAAGCCAGGATAATGCCAGGATCACCTTGCCATGTGGATGACCTGTTGTGAGCTCTGCTTTCGTAGGACATCTGTCTTCACCGGGTGTCCCAGAGGGGCAGGGGCTGGGAACCACCAAATGCAAAACTTGCACAGAAACCCAAAGTCTGGATTTCCAGAACCCCCAACTTGAAGCCCCAGAAGTAGAAAAATGGGGTTTTGTCCCGCAAGAGGGGATCCTTGACAAATAGGTTTGCTGTTTGGCTTGCCTGTGCTCACCCTTACTTCCTTGTGGGTCTTCATTTGCAGCTTCTTGCAGGCAGTGCTGTGGGCTGCTTTTGGGGCTGTCCAGATCTGTGTCTGTCTCTCTCGTGTCTTCCTTGCTGCCCATTTTCCTCACCAAGTCATTGCTGGCGTCTTTTCAGGTCAGTGCAGTCCTTGTGCAGTTCACTCTCAATCTTTTATAATCTGAGATGTATTGTAAATTTGCACCCATTCAGTATGCTAATTTCTGCTGCCATGCACCTAACTGCAGAGTTCAGATTTTTTTTCTTTCAGCTCCCACTGAACAAAACTGAAGGAGGCCCAAAATGAGGTCTTGGGTGGTGAGATGCCCCTAGAGCCCATCTCTGCATATCTTCCGGGGGCATATACGTGATTGCAGCCTAGGACTATATCTTGTTCAGCTTGCAAAAGACCCGCACTATTTTGCAGAGTATATTGCGAAATGTTTTGCTAAAAATCTCTGGTCCCGTCTTAAATGATATAATCTGACATGCTCTGCCTCCTTCTCCCAATCCAGGCATGTTGGTTGCTGAATCTTTCCAGCACATGCGCTCCATCTACGATGCCAGCCTGCGGAGGTATTTGGGCACCACTTTTTTCCTCTTCTCCTTCGCCCTGGGCTTCTACCTGCTGCTCAAGGTGCTTGGTGTGGACCTCCTATGGACTTTGGAGAAGGCCAAGAGGTGGTGTGAACATCCAGAGTGGGTCCACCTGGACACCACACCTTTTGCTGGCCTCTTGCGCAACTTGGGCATTCTCTTTGGACTTGGGCTGGCCCTTAACTCCCCAATGTACATGGAGAGCTGCAAAGGGAAACAAGGACGCCAGCTGACCTTCCGGCTGGGTTGCATTGGCACTTCACTCCTCATTCTGCACCTGTTCGACTCTTTCAAGCCTCCTGCCAAGGTGGAGCTCCTCTTCTACTTGCTCTCCTTTTGTAAGAGTGCCGCTGTGCCCTTGGCGGCCGTTGCCCTTATCCCCTATTGTGTTTCCCAGCTGCTCAGCCAGCAAGACAAGAAAGCTGCATAGTTATGGGGACGGTGGCTTTTTTATGAACTTAGGCAAATGAAGAGACAAGATGCAAGACCTCTGGGGCCAAAGGACGATGTTCATGGTGACCCTCTTACCTAGGTACAGCTGGGCTCTGCGGTCCCTGCTGGATTGAGGGTTGAGGTAGACCCCTTATGCCCCCTAACATGCCCACCAGGCTCTTAGTCCCATCCAGTTCCGCCAACAGGGTATGATTCTGCCTGTGAGCGCCATCAGGCAAGGCATGAATCTAGAAAGGTACACCAGCACTCTTTTCTACCAGCAGGAAAATCAATTATCAACTTGCTGCCCTCTCTGAGGTCACAGGGTTCTCCGTTTGAGAGGATTACTGTAAGTATTCTGCCCAGTGGCGCAGCTGGGGCTGGACCTCAGAGCCAAACTCCAGGGCTCCCCAAATAACATCCAGAGAGTGGCAGGTGATGGGGGCAGCAGGAAACAGGCCCGCTGTCAGCACATGGCCAGCTTGATGTGCTGGGCCCCGCGAGAGACTAATGCTGCTTACCACAGACTCCTTTCTTTCCCCTTACTCTTAAAATGTTCAATACACAGGGGCAGCAGGCCGGGTACAGAAGTTTATTATACTTTTCTACAAGAAAATGGTGCTTATTCCTAAGGAAACGTCTTTAGCATGAGGGCAGCAAAATCAAACTGTATTTTATGCCTGGATGGTGCTTTAATTTAAGTGAGTTTAAAATGCAAAACTGCACATGGTCAGAGTCTTTCTTCTATTTTTATCAGCCTTGGCCATTTCTTTTTGTTTTGTTTTAGCTGGTCTAACATATCAGGAATGTAGAAATAGTTGTGAAGCATGGCCTGGAGGTGGGGGGATGTGGGGGGAAAGGTAAATGTTACTTGTGTGCTTCACACACATGGCTGTCAAAGGAGGTGGGGCTGTAAGAGCATTACATCAATGGATTGAAATTCCCTAGCTGCACCAGTAATCCTGTCTTATGCTAGGATCAGCTAGAGGGGAGTAGGAAAGAGAAACCACCTAGGCAATTACCAGTCCACCCCTGACACTTGCCAGCATCGTTCACAGCTATTGAGCGCAAGTGGCTGGTGGGATGAGGTCAAGTAATTGTCCCTGCATATGTTATGGAGATTGGCCATCACTGAAGGATGGATGGTACATTTTGAGATAGAGTAACGTTGGTGGCTCTATCCCTGGCCTACTACAGCCGAGAAGCGGCTTTTGTAAATGTCTGCATGCCATATTTCTATGTTTGTTTCTGTATCCGTTTGCTATTAATAAAATATGACATCTGTTTCATTAGCAAATGAATAGCAAGTTGGCTTACTTACAAAAGCATTTATTTTAATTACAATTCCCACATCAAGGTAGTGATTCCCTCTGCCCCACCTATTTATTAACCATAAGTAAACTCTTCTGCCCTTTGTTTCTCTTAACTGCCCAGGTCTTATTTTTCCTCTGAGGCCTTGTGCACAATCTTTGCTTTAGTGTACAAACATTCATACACCCTTGTCCACGCTGAAGCCTGTTTGTGTAGTGTGTGCATGAAGAGCTTGGGCTGCCTTCTCATCTGAATGTCTCCAGGCTTCAAGGGTTTTAAGTGGTGATGAAATGCAGGTTTCAGAATTTTCAGTATCGGAGCTCTAGTCTTGGGGATGAATTTTATTGAAACATTTTCTGCAATATTTGCCCCCTAACCTCTATTCCAGTCTCTGCCTACCCAATTTTTCACTTTTAACTGCTGAAAAACAAGTAGTACGTGCAGTGTTTACATGCCAAACATTTTGTCCCAGACAAGTGGTGGTGGTTTCTTTGCTCACTGAGCAGGGCTTAATTTATAAAATGAACCTGGGGTCCTAGCCTTTTGAAACACGACTTCTGACCTAGGTTTCATCTTGACGAGCACAGGAGGAAAGCACATTGCTCTTATTCTCTGCAATATGATGAAATCAGCTCTGCTCCATCAGTGTTATATAGCAGAGCCAGCTGTCCCTAAAACTCTGATTTTCAATGCTGGGAAAAACATACTTCTGGGGAGGGGGGAGCAAGAGCAATAGCTCCCCCCTGCTCCCCCCTCTTCCCCCATTATGCCCACTGTTCTGAGAAGAACCACGAATCCAAAGTTATCCAGGGCAGGATCTGCACATTTGTGGAGGGAGCTTTTATCCTTTACTTTGTTGATGCACAGCTGTGTATCTCCAGCTCATAGGGAGAGCACACGCACACACCATTTTACCCCATTCCAGCAAACTGTCGGGGAATGCAGCAGATCTCTACTTTTATAAACTGAAGATGTACAGCTGTGCATCAGCAAAGTAAAGGATAAAAGTTCCCTCCACAAATGCATAGTTTCGGATATAAATTGGGGTGAATTAATGCAGCAGAGAAGTTAATTAACACAACGTTGCCTTCTGCCTGGCTTCCAGCAACCAATCAGGGGTCGCCATCCACCCCTGGTTGGACCCCAGGGAAAGGTCACATGGCAGAAGGGCCCTGGTGACCTCGCTTTGAAGAAAAAATTCAGGCTAAGTTCCCAACTTTTTTACCGCTGCAAGTCTGCAGCTGTGTCGTATAACTGATCCATTGTGGGCCTTAGAAGACATATAGACAGACCTCTAGAAACATCAAGGCTTAGTACAAGCCACTTGCTTTACTCATTGGTGAAGGAAAAGCACTCTTACATCGTCAGAGGTATCATAATCTATTCTATATATTTCAGAGCTGAGCCTCGTTCTGAAAATATGTCCCAGAGCTAAGCCCAGTTTCCTTGCCTGCCATGCTAAAAGTCAACCGCTCATCAGCTGTCAACATTAACTCATAAATCCCTAGGATTGAACAATGGGACAGCTCCGGAAAGAGGTGGCACACACAGGCAGCAAATGGCAAATACAGAGTTAACTTTTCTGTTCTTTTTTGCATGCTGTGTAAAAAGAAGCAGCAAGGGTAGCTATAGATCAGTGGCAGAGTGCAGGGTTTACATTCATTTTTATTTTTAACGTTTCAGGTTCATTTCCAGATATTTTCCATTGAAGGACCTCAGGGAGCATGGCAGGGTAAAGACCCATTGCCTTGGCATGAACCAACTCCATAATGTAATATAAGGCAGGTCCTTAAAACATTTGATGGATTTCATGGTGGTGCAATTCGATCTGTTCAGAGCCAACTTTCTGTTGAAAATTCCCTGATACCAGGGGCCAAGCAAGGGGATAAGATGATGGTGAGGGATGAGGGCCTTACGGGAATGAGTTAAGTCTGAGCCAAATTAAGGGCAGTAAGTTAAGTCTGAGGGCAAATTCAGATAACCTTACCAGGGGCAGGGGGAGATTTCCATGGGGAGTAAAACCCTCTTTTAAAATTTTACTTTATTTTTAATAAATCAATTGTTTTTAATTTTTGGGAAGTCTATTAAGAAATTGCTAACCTATCTTTCTTGAAACAATGTAAGATGTTGGGTTATAAAATGTTATGAGGAGCAACAGAAAATGCTTAATGAGAAATAATTCGCAATGTAAATATGTAAAAAGTAGTAATTGAATTATATGGCAGACATGCAAAGGGTGCGTCAACGAGGCAACTTCTGCCTCATTCACTCATATTTAATGGGGCATCCACTTGACATTCTCATCTTCCTATAAGGCCCCCAATTTTCTTAGTGTGTGTTCCGTTTTTTCCTCTAGCACAAAACTCCCATAAAATTCCCTGAATGAAGCAGGGCGGTGACACTATAAAGGCCCCATTTGGAAGCAATCAGAACTTTTCTGCACAAGGCATTTATTTATTGTTTGTCAGTTGTTTATGGGTTCTGTAGATGACCTCATGGCCCTACAGCTTCACTTCTGCTTTTAAACAGCACTTTTGGTTAGTTATTGCAGGGGAAATGTAGTATTATTTAAAGAAAGCAAAAGAAAATGCTGTTTCCACTTGTGTAATCATGCTATTCCACTATACCACTGTCTCATAGAGGTTATGTAGCGGAAAAGCAGTAAAAGAAACACTCTTTGTATAGTGCTCGAATCTCAATTCTGCAACAAAACAGAAAGAAGGTACTTGTGAAGAAAAGCTTTCAAGGAGAGAAAAAGCAGAATAATAGCACAATTGTTTTGCAAGTATGGATAGGAAAATGTGTGATTAAGGCATGGTGAGAGGAATTGTCCCTGAAAAAGGTGCATGTGAGTCCTAATTTATAGGGTTTTTTTTCTTTCTATAATTTGAGTTGCATTTTGAGTTGCAGAACCTTTTGGTGTCTTGCTCAGCAAGTCCTTTCTCTGTAAGAGCATTGGATTTTCTTCCTTTAAACTTTGTCAACATTTGCTTAGAAAATGTACATGAATGTATTGGTGTGATGGTTCTAACGCTGGGATCTCCAATGTGGTGTCTTTTTAATAATAAATTTTGTATACTTTTAAATTTTGTATACTTTTTAATGTTTACTGTTTAAATTTTTGTGAACTGCCCAGAGAGCTTCGGCTGTGGGGCGGTATATAAATGTAATAAATAAATGTAAATAAATAAATAATCATCTTTTTTCTTTTTATTGTGAATTTAACAAATCAGAAAAAGAAAAAAGAACAAGAAATTACATGCATAAAAATAACAATATTCCATCAAATTCAACATTCTAAGAAGAGCGGGTGAGGGAGAAAAATCACGCGTAACCTTCAAGAAAAGCAGACAACAATACTCAACAGTACTCAGACTGACCAAGTACTCAGTACTCAGATTGCCTAGGTACTGACCAAGGTGCCCTAACCCTCTGCTCTTTTAAGGAGTGGGGTTTTGGTTTTTGCTTGTTTTTACTTTGCAGAGTGAAGCAGCCACTCAGCCACCTTCATTCTCTTCCCCCTGCAGAATTCCTCTGGGCCCTGCACAGGCCCAGAGGCTAGGGTGACCATATGGAAAGGAGGACAACAGGGCTCCTGTATCTTTAACAGTTGAATAGAAAAAGGAATTTCAGCAGGTGTCATTTGTATGCATGCAGCACCTGGTGAAATTCCCTCTTCATCACAACAGTTAAAGCTGCAGGAGCTAAACTAATGTGACCAGATACAAAAGATACCGTCTTTTGTGCGTGTGTGTGTTTAACTCTGGGTAAACAAGTGGCAGTTCTGGTTTTAAGCCTGCAATCCTCTTAATTTGTGCTGCTAGCGTTTAGTTTTATTCATTAATATTAATTTTACATTTTGGAATTTCACTAAGCTAGAATGCAAAAGGATGTGTAGAAAGGGGGACAGGGGCAAGGCACTTGCATGCTTGAGAGTTGCAGGAACAGAGACCACTGGGTTTGGTACCCTCAGCTTCAAGGGAATGAACTTGTTCTCTGAGAGCCAGGAGCTCATTACACCCCCAAGCAGACACACACACAACTTCGTCCAGTAGGCAGATAGTCATAGATATGACACTCAGTGCAACCCCCATACCCCTGTTGGCTTTCTGCCAGCATAGCTATTGATTTTATTGCTATTCACTGGCTTTGTTTATTGGGTTTTGATTAATAACTAATTTATTTTCTTGGAGGAGGTGAGGCTAACTCCTGGCCCCCTGGCCCTGTTGCTAAAACTTGTACGGGTGCTTAACTTGCACGTGTGCTTCTCTTCTCTTTACCTTGATGAGGTAAATAGGGCTCTTCACACTCAGGAGAAAGCAATTCTATCTACACCTGAAAGGTTACGTTTAAGCTTTTTTGGGTATGTTTTAATTTTTTATGAATATTTAGTAACAATAATTAAGACTGTGCAACCTAATTTATGGAAGTATAGATGATATTAGCTATCAGGTAATAACTACACAGAAACTGTGGAAGTATGCTTTCATTTTGGAATGAGGCAGGTGCTTACCATCTAGAACAGGTGGGTGAGCTAATGTTGACTCTTATTTATTTATTTATTGCATTTCTATACCGCCCAATAGCCGGAGCTCTCTGGGCGGTTCAGAAAAATTAAAACATTCAAAGTATAAAACAACGGTATAAAACCATAGTATAAAATACAATATAAAAGCTCAACCAGATAAAAACAGCAGCAATGCAAAATTACAAATTTAAAACACCAAGTTAAAATTTATTTATAGACTGTTAAAATGCTGGGAGAATAAAAAGGTCTTCATCTGGCGTCTAAAAGCATATAATGTAGGTGCCAAGCGAACCTCCTTAGGGAGCTCATTCCACAGCCGGAGTGCCACAGCAGAGAAGGCCCTCCTCCTGGTAGCCACCTGCCTCACTTCCTTTGGCAGGGGCTCGCGGAGAAGGACCCCTGAGGATGACCTTAGGGTCCGGGCAGGTACATATGGGAGGAGGCGTTCCTTCAGATAGCCTGGCCCCAAGCCTTTTAGGGCTTTAAATATTAATACCAGCACTTTGAATCGGGCCCGGACCTGGACTGGCAGCCAATGAAGCTGAAAAAGGACTGGCGTGATGTGGTCTCGTCGGCCAGTCGCTGTTAGTAACCGTGCTGCCCTGTTTTGCACCAGTTGAAGTTTCCGGACCGTTTTCAAAGGCAGCGCCACGTATAACGCATTGCAGTAATCCAAACGAGAGGTTATTAGAGCATGGATAACTGTAGCTAGGCTATCTCCATCCGGATAAGGGAGCAGTTTGTATATGAGCTTTTTGGCACTCCATAGCCACTATGGACACCATTTTTTTTCCTTTCCAATAAAAAATATTTTTAACTGAATTTGGGGGGCAGCAGTGACCACATATTGCCCACCCCTGATCTAGAAGCCCACCAGGCCTGCACATCTGCCAACTGGACAGAGGAAACAGAATTCAACAGGACCAAAGCCAAAAGGGAGCGAGCCATCCCTTTTCCCTTTCTCCGTCTCTAACCCCCTCTGCCTTCCCTCTCAGTGAGCTGTCAGAGAGCTGAATTGATTATTTACAGACAGCTTTTGAAATTTGGCCAAGGAAGGGATCTCAGAGAAATCTGCAACATTACGAACATGATGTTGTGTCTTTGCTGGTATTTTTATTATTATTATTATTTGGGAGGGCAATACTGGTCCCAATTACAGCTAAAGTCCTGTTTATTTTTATTTTTCCTTTGGGCAGTTGATACTTCTACCCCATGGGAGATTTTACAAAATGCATCAGGAGGCAAGGCAAATACTATAATAATCAGGGATATTGAGTTCCCAGGGATGGGGGAAGCCAGTGCTGGTGACAGGATTTCTAGACCTCAGAACAGATGTGAGTAAGTGACTTGGGCTTCCCGTCTCCAGATTGCATAGAACTGATACTAAATTCCATGCACAGGGTAAATTATATTTACCACTTGTGTACAATTAATATACATCCATGATGCCATACTGCATAGCCTGAAATAGAAGGAGCTTATTAAAGGGAAATGAAGGATCTGAAAGCCACCAATCCTCCTATTTTTCAAAAGACACAAGGCATTTCTTGGCAATTTTGCCAAACAAACAAGAGCTATAGGTGGGCATAGAACATGATCCAAAGTTATACTGGGCCTCACTGGGCACTAATTAATAATATAGTTCAGAATTCTGCAAGTCTTCAGCTTGTTAAATCTACTCAGAACTGATGTAAACAAGTCCAGTGAACTCTGACCTTCAGCAGCGGAAAGGACTAGAAGTCTCTAAAGCATTTTAAATTGTTATGCTTCTCTTGCAGCAAAGGTGACAGCAGCCCGACTATTGGCCTCTTGGCTTCTGATCTTGCTTATCAAAGGACATGGATGCACTCAGCAGCTGGAAAGTGCTGTGCCTGGCCTTTTTCAGACAATTTCCAAGAAAACTCCTCTTCTTGGAAGTGGTAATAGTAACACCACTTTTCAGGGCTGTAAGAAGTTTCACATATCAGCCAGTCAAATCCCTAAACAGGATGCTTGCTGATACAGGCTACATCCCAGATCCCCATACAGAGCATCACGTTGCTTGGAGGTTAGCTCCCAGTTGAACGCTCTTTGGCAGGGAGAAGGCTTGCACTTGGCAGGGCACGAAATTAGAGGTGACCTAATGTGCCCATGATTTGTTATGGAAATAGCAGTGGGAAAATCTGAGCAGCCGCAAGACCATGAGGGAAGGGGAGGGGGAGTTTAACTCTTTCTCTCCCTGTCATGATCCTCTCCTGCCAAAAATTATTATTATTTATTTATATAGCACCGTCAGTGTACATGGTGCTGTACAGAGTAAAAATCTCCTCTCATCTATTAGCTATTAGCTAATGATTGTGGGTTTTGTTTATAATACACCCAGTTATGTATAGGTTAGGGTTAGCTTCTTTGTTAAAGGAAATGGTAGCTAAAGCATACAGTACTGTACGGAAAGTTAATACTTAACTCTTATTATCTTAAATATTTGTTATTAGATGGCCACATAATCAACTTCAACTGCTCCCATTATTCAATTACACTCCCATTAATAATTACTTCACGGATAGAAATGAAGCAGACTTGCATTTATTTATGCAACGTTTGATTTTCCCCTCCTTCCTTGGTGGTTCTTAGGGTATGTGTTGTGTGTGTGTGGAAGTAGTTGAGGGCAACACTCATTGGCCCTGTTCAGAATGTTATGTAAAAATAACTGATTACCCTCCTACTCCCAGGTAGGAGAGAAAAGTCCCATTTACCTATTTGGGTAAGGTCGCTTACTCAGGGGTAAGGACGAGCCCTAGCCGCTGGTTAAATCACCAGTCGCTTGACACACACACACACACACCTCTTATTTCCTTTCCCCACAGCTCAGTGGGAAACCAGGAAGAGAAATAAGAGGTGGGAAGCTCTCCCATCGAAAGGAATGTCAGGCGCCAAGGGAGGGTGAAGCAGGAAGGTTTCTGCCACTAGGCAAGGTAGGACAGGAATGTCCCAGGGGACATTGCGAGGGGGGGGGAACCAGGGAGGGAGTGGTGGACAGGGGTTAGTTAAAGACAATGGAATACGTGACAGGAAGGTCCCAGGATTCATTACTAAGGGAATCGTGTGATAATGGAGTTTGCAAAGTCAATAGGGTCTCTCACCCACTTGGGCATGTCAAGAAAACAGGGAGGAGGATCAGCTGTGACGATCTGGGCAAACAACCAACGTAAACTTCTGTTCCAGGCCTTTTCCCTTACATTGACAAGGGAGAGGGACCTTTGTACAAAGAGATTTTTGGTACCTGAGGTGGAAATAAACTTTCCTTTTGAAACTGCATCCGGATGCCTTTTTATTTGATTTAATTGGGTTGTAATCCACAACTTTTCTAACAAGAAGACACCTTAAACCACCATGGTTAAAGCCTTAACCACCACAGTTTAAGGTGTCTTCTGAACGGGGCCATTTCCTCTGGCCTGATGAGAGAGAGGCTGCAGCCTGAGAGAGCTCTGTAGAGGACCCTTTGTTTAAACACACCTTGGAGGTTTGGTTATAAAACGGAGTCTGTTTGGTTCTGTGGGGTACAGCTTTGAAGCAATTTAAAAAAATAGTCTCCATGGGGTTTTTGCACCAGCAGTGCTTCCGAACTGTGTGGCTGCATTACAAGAGGGTCCTATAGGAACAACTGAGCAGCATGCTGTGTATCAACCCCTTTATTGGCTCATTTAGGCTGTGTGTATGTTGGTGTCTCTGAGTGTACAATGGGTGGTGTGAGGTCATTGGGTTGGGTGTAGTAGTGAGGGGGTTCCTCAGTGGTTTACGAATGGTGTAATTCCTAGGGATACAGCAGGCATGGTCGTGTCCCTTCCCTGCCCCCGCTGGTATTATCTTTCTTTTCCCTGGGCCAGAGTAGATTTGGGTGGACAGAATTTTCCACCTGGCAGACCTCAACACTGAAGATTCCTCTGACTATCCCCTATGCCAGTGGATCTTGAAAATCGCCAGTGAAATGCTGGCTCAACTTCACCCCACTAACTCAACTTTACCACCAGAGGCTAAATTTATGTATGTAAAATATTTATAAGTTGCCTTTAAGGGAACAAATGCTATCAAGGCTGCAGCCAAACTAACATCCATATTACAATCAGTTTCAAGAGCTAATAAAACCCACTGATAACAATAATAAAAATATCCAGTTCCAAATACACTCAAATCCAATAATGATACCTAAATCCATCAGCAGATCCCAAAGAACAAATAGCTCTTTAAGTCTTTTCTAAAAGCTATAATGTTGGGGCCTGACCACTGGTAATGCATTCCACAAATGCTGGTAATGCATTCTACCAAGGTGGGTCCACTGTAGAAAAAAAATCCTCCCTGGAACAGAAGTTGCCTAGCACCACCATCTGTGACTGCTTCTCCAGGAAGGAACACTGTAGCACCTGCTTCCTAAGACCAACTCTGACAAACAATCCAGAAGGGTACTATGACTGATGATATCAAAAGCTGCTGAGAGGTCTAGGACAACCAAGAAGGTTGCACTCCCCCTGTCCATTTCCTAGTGCGAGTTATCCACCTGGATGACCAAGGTTATGTCTGTCCCAAAGCAAGGCCTCAAATAGAATCGGAATAGATTCTAATAGTAATCAGCCTCATCCAACCTGGATGAGACTGATTACTCATCTCAACTTGGAGTTGAGAAGACACCACAGGCTCCAACACCTTGCCTAAGAATGGCAAAAATGGGTGGCATTGGGGCTCTGTTTGGGGGAAAGCCGAGTTTACTCAGAATCCTAAATTCTAGGGTGACCATATGGAAAGGAGGACAGGGCTCCTGTATCTTTAACAGTTGCATAGAAAAGGGAATTTCAGCAGGTGTCATTTGTATATATGGGGAACATGGGGAAATTCCCTCTTCATTACCACAGTTAAAGGTGCAGGAGCTATACTAGAGTGACCAGATTTAAAAGAGGGCAGGGCTCCTGCAGCTTTAACTGTTGTGATGAAGAGGGGATTTCACCAGGTTCTCCATATATACAAATGACTGATGCTGGAATTCTTTTTTCAATACAGCTGTTAAAGATACAGGAGCCCTGTCCTCCTTTTCATAGGGTCACCCTACTAAACTCCCTCACACACCCCTACAGCAGCGTAACATTAAACTGTCAAAACAGATGGTGTAAGTCAAAACACATACACTGAGCCTAAAAAACCCCAAAACCTGCTCCCACCTCCTCCAGCTCGGCCCACACAGCCACAATGGAGCAGAGGATTCCAACTCAGCAACCTTAGCTTTCCACATCCAGTTTTGGGTCCCTACTAGTGCATTATACAAAAGACAAAGGAGAAGCCAGATACTTTTCAGCACTCTTGAAATCCCACATTTTAAAATCCTTACCAAAACTTTTCTGACACATAGAACAACAAAACGGACACCAAAACGGCAACCAAAAACAAGTTTTCCCCCAAGTTAGAACAAAGGCTAGTGGCATAACAATGAGCTCCATCACACCAGCGTTTTATCACACTCTTGTCATGCCTGTTTTGCAGCGCGGTGCTCACATAATGTCGTGCCTGTCCTGCAGTCACTGACTCTTCCCCTCCATTTTTCATGTTTTCCTAGAGTATTGCTGTACTTGCACCATTTCCTTTGTTGGGGGCTTGAATGGAAGTCTTGCTGAAGAAAGAGGAGGGCAGGGTGATGTGGAACTAATGGACTTGTGCTGAGTCGGTTGAAGGGAGTTTCGCGGCTCCAACCCCACCCCGCCAATGGGAATTAACAAAAATACTTACATCTCTGTCATTTTTAAAGATAAAGAGATGAAACTTGGCACCATGATAGCTCTTTGAATCAGATTGGTTCATCCCTTGAGTTTTAGGATATATTTTTAAGTTTGAAATTTTAAAATTATTCATGTTTTTAAAATGTGGTCAGTTTTAAAGATAGAAAGATGAAACTTGGCACTGCCAAGTTTGAATGAGTTCCCTTTATTGCTTGATTTGATATATATATATATATATTAAACATCACCCTCAAACCATTCACCCACATAAATGCACACACCTCTGATTCTGTATTAATCCACCGCTGCACATTTATGGAGGATAAAAGCTCCCTCCATAAATGTGCAGGGGTGTATTAAAGCAGAATCAGAGGTGTATGTGTGTGTTTATGAGGGTGAATGGTTTGGGGGGGGAATTAATTATTTAAGTTAAAAAAAACTCCAATGAAGGGATCTCATTCAAACTTGGCTTGCCTAAAGCCCCACTTAAGAGCTATCATGGTGCCAAGTTTCATCTCTTTATCTTTAAAAGTGAGGGAGCTGTAAGCATTTTAGTTACATCCATCACATTGGCTGCTGGGTCTGGGATTTTCCACAGTTACCTACAAAGTTGTGGATTGTTTTGTTGGGACTTTGGCTGGGAAGAAGGGGGACAGTGATCCTATGCTGTTAAGTGTTATTGATTGGGAGAGGGGGGATAAAATAACTGGGGTGTGGAGTGCAAAAACAGGGACATGCTGAGATCTTTAAATGCAGAAGAAGGGGCGGGGTGGGCAGCCTTGGCGATGCTTTTCCAACAAGGCATGAGGAAAAAAGTATGTGAAAGTTGGGAAGCTGGTTTGATGTTAAGCAAAGAGGTGGTGAAGAAAGTTACCCCTGTGCTTTCAGGAGGACTTCACCACTGGCTTAAAGTCCTCCCCCAACCCCCAGTGCTTCCCAAACACTTTGGGGACTTCTGCTACATAAGGAAGTCCTGCCTGTGACTCCCCAAACTGGGAACGTTTCAAATAAATATATAAATCAGGTCTGAAATGGAGACGGCTATGTCCATCACCCAGCAAGAACCAATGAACTGGAGGGGGAAGGAGAAGGGGCAGGGCGGGATGGGCTCAATAGCGGGAGAGCAAACAAGTGAAAAGAGAGTCCCTCGGTATAGCAACAATCAGAAGGAATCAGCGCTTGCCCCGCTAATGAATCAGGGGTCAAAATCTCAGGTGCATACAAGGAAAAAAGTAGATGTGATGGAGCTCAATAAGAACGGTTTTTGAACTAAATTGTATGTTTTGTTAATTTAGGGTAACCATATGAAAAGGAGAACGGGGATCCTGTATCTTTAACAGTTGTATTGAAAAGGAAATTTCAGCAGGTGTCATTTGTATATATGGGGAACCTGGTGAAATTCCCAATTCATCACAACAGTTAAAGCTGCAGGTGCCCTGCCCTCTCTTAAATCTGGTCACTCTAGTATAGCTCCTGCAGCTTTAACTGCTGTGATGAAGTTGGAATTTCACCAGGTTCTCCATATATACAAATGACACCTGCTGAAATTCCCTTTTCTCTGCAACTGTTAAAGAGGCAGGAGCCCTGTCCTCCTTTTCATAGGGTCACCCTATGTTAATTATGCCTTTTTAAAAGCACACTTAACACGGCCATGTGCGAGCCCCTGAAATGGCACCTTGCTCTCGACTAGGGGCTTTGCTGATTTCCTGTGAAAAATCCCCACACAGAGAGGCTACTGTTTATCTGAGGATTCTGCTAATTGGTCTTGGGGTCCTGGATGTTGCTGAGGGGGCAGCCAGCGGAAGGAGCTCTTGCTTGTATGTGGCTCAAGGCTAGAGGTTGTAGCCCTTTGCAAAGTAGAACACTCTGTTTTCCAGCTGGGAGGACATAGGTGAGTGGGCAGGCAGGGCCTTCTCTGACTTCTCTTCACCCCTGCTCCGCCTTTCCCAGGAGAGCTAACCTTGACCCCAGTGTGTCTGTGCTGCCGTCACTCAGTGATCCCATCTGCCAGCTATTGATCTGTTTTCCCATTCTCTGGGACAGTTGTGATGTCCACATACTCAAAGCTCACCCACTACGTCTCCCAGGAGAGCTTTGGTTACCTCTCACCATTACCCCCCATGCTGATTTTTCCTTGTACCCATTAATAATTTGCTTTTAGCATGTAATTTGGGAAGTTGTACTTCAGCCCTTGTTCATTCTGCTGCTGCGTGCCTTTCTGCTTGGTGTTTCGCTTATCTCCGTTTATGCAAGACCATGCCCTTTGAGTCTTGATTAATTAATTAATCACCCTGGAAAGATTACTCATCAGCCCCTATTCTCCAGTTTCTGGCTTGAGACTAAAAATATTGTGGGACCTTAGAGATATAACTATATGTATATATTATTCATTCATTCATTCATTCATTCATTCATTCAATAAGTAAATAAAACTAGACATTTTGCACCAAAGGAACCCAACTTCTGCTTGGAAAAAAGCTGAGTTTATCAACAAGTATGAAATATGTAAATAAAGTACATGTGCTTCTTTATGTTTATGTCAAAATGGAAAAATGCTAATCAGCACACAACTGCTAAAATATTAAATAATATCAAAAAGAACTGGGATGGTAACCAAACATTTTATATAAATTCATCATAAGTGAGCAAACATTTTATATAACAATAACAATATAACAATTAACAATAATCAAGCGTAACTAAACACATTGTTAACAGTACCAAACTCAAATAGTTTACAATAACAGAGTGATAACTGAATGGTTAAGATGCAGGCCTCCAGTTTTATTTCTACTACTGCTTTATAGTGGTACTGAAGTGCACTGACAACGGTTGAGGCCCATGACACATCTACACCATGCAAGTGGTATGAAAGCAGTATATGGAATTTGTCAATGGGCCTCAACAGTTGTCAGTGCACGTCAATACTAGGGCTGTGCATGGACCCCTTGAACCGCTTCGTGCCCGATCTGCAACTTTCGGATCAGGCCGATCCACTTCGAGTCGATCCAACCCTCCCGTTCTGCTCCATGGAGCAAGATCTGGAGGGGCGGATCAAGATTTTGCCTCCCCTTCCCTACTTATTTGCCTTCGCGGCGGGCAGCAGCAGCAGGTAAGTGGGGAAGGAGGGCAAAATGGGGGCCCAAAAAGCCCCCTCCCCCTGCCCCCTTACCCTGCTCCGCTGCCGCCATTGCACAGAGGAGCCAGGTAAGCCCCCCTCCCCCCCACTTACCTGCCTCTGTCGCGGTCTGGTGCAGGCCTCAGTTGAAGCCTGCACCAGACCACAACAGACACAGGTAAGCCCCCCCTCGCCCCTGCCCCCTTACCTGGTTCCGCCACCGTATGGACTGCGGTAGCGGCACCAGGTGAGCGCCTCTTCCCCCACTTACCTGCATTTGGAGCTCCGGATGGAGGCAAACCGCTTCGCCTTGTTCTGCAGCTCCCCCGACCCGATTTGGATCCGCCTTTAGCAGAGGCAGATCAGGTCACTCCGCTCCGGATTCGCGATCCGAATTGGAGCAGAGCACAGCCCTATTCAATACTACTATAATGCAGTATTGTGTCTCCTGCCTTTTATATACCACTTTCATAGCGGAATATCCTGCTTGGTGTAGATGAGCCCATAGTTTCTTCAAAAGAATCCTAGGAATTGTAGTTTGATGAGTGAAGAACAAGTTCATTTAAGCCTCCCCACTCCCAGGACCAGAAATCAGGGTTCTGTGGGAAGGAGGGCTGACTTTTAAAATAGTTTTGAGTGAGTGGTGTCCACACGCTTCTGAAAAGGGAGGTATTGACTGGTGCAAACACACACTTTACTTCATGCTGCAGCCTTTGTCAATATTGTTTTGGACAGGATAGGCAGTTAAGGATCAAAGATCAGGGGTCTGGGTTGTGATTAAGGCTCACTGACTGGGAAAACTAGCAAGAGCTAAGTTGGAAGAAGACAATTACTGCTAAAGCTGCACCATGGACCTTCTGCACAGTGCAGGGGTCCAGGCCACCAGATACCTCCAAGAAAATTTCATGGGCTTCCAGGACTGGTTTGTCTTCATCTCCACTGCTGCCGACCTTAGAACAACTTTCTTTGTCTTCTTCCCCATCTGGTTCCAGCTGAAGGAGACTGTGGGAATCCGGCTCATCTGGGTGGCTGTGATCGGTGATTGGTTCAACCTTGTTTTCAAGTGGTGAGCGTGGATTCGAACTATCCCTGGCCACCATATTTGGGGGCAGTAACAAATTCTCCTCTTAGTTATGTTGCCCAGAACCAAAAAGTGTTGCTTTTTTCCTACCCCTTTCCTTGCTGTGGAACATGAAAAGTAGCAATAGAGGCTTGGTCCAGGCATACTGCCAAACCATGGCTTGATTCTATAAGAACAACCCTGGAAGGAACTTAAAGGTGTAGAAGGAATAAATACAATAAAATTCAGAAATATAAATGGCAGCAAGGTGAATGAAGAGGCTAGAAAACTGTAGGTTCACTATAGGGGAAAAGGAGAGAGGGCTGGGCTGGGAACGGTTCCGAGTCCAAAATACTAACCTCAGTCTATTTCTGGTTTTGATGTCTTTAGCCACGGGAACAGTATTGCAAGTCTGAGGGAAAACATTAAAATATTATTTTTATTTATATAAGGTGTGTATGGAATTGGCAGTATCTATTTCTTGCCTCATGCCCTCCGATACCTCTCTCCTGGTACCTGGGATCACAGTCACCAGTCTTCATTCTTCTTACAGGATCCTGTTTGGAGAGAGACCCTACTGGTGGGTACATGAGACAGATTTCTATGGCATCATAACACCGCCTGTGATCCAGCAGTTTCCCATCACCTGTGAGACTGGTCCAGGTGAGGTTGCAAATGCCCTCTCACCCCACTTCTCTGGGGGCTTTCCTTAAGTCACTGTAACATGCCCCCTCCTTCCATTGACTCATCTCTCCCCTCTCTAGGCAGCCCTTCTGGTCATGCCATGGGGTCTTCTGGGGTCTACTACATCATGGTGACAGCATTGCTAGCACAACTATTACCACAGCAGCAAAATACCTCAACTGCCAGGTGAGGCCCACATTCCTACCCTGCATGTGACAACTAGGACCTTACTTTTAGGAGTGAGTGGTGGTGGCTGACATAGGGCTCTCCTTGGGCTCTTAGATTCTCTTTTTTCTACCCCTCTAAGTTAATATTACAATTCACCATTCCAACTTGCCTTTGGGGAGATGTTTGCATATTGCACACACTAACCAGAGGAGTGAAACTATTTTAGAAGGCCTTTTCTTCAGATAATTCACTCTCCCGTTGTCAATTTATTTTTGATATGCTGACCACAACATGAATCGGTCACAAGATGACATTTAAGATCATTGCCTTAAACTTTTATGTAACATGACAAAGATGTATTTTTTAAAAAATGCTGAGTTCAAGGTTGATGTCTGAAATAGAATTTTTAAAATTTGTGAAATTGACATTTCAGATTCAAATTTCATGGGTTTGACCAATGTTAATGTGTGCAAATTTTTAATTTTCATCTAGTTTTGATATGTCTGTAAATCTCAACTTGCTTGTGTTCTTGATCAATTCCCTTTTGGAACATTTATGAGGAATGTGTTGAGTGAGAGGCCATCTTGAAACCATCACCTGCTTGATTCAAGTTGCTTGTAAGCATCAGCCCTTGGTGGGTGCTGCTGTGAGGTCCTGCAAAGGAGACAAGGTAGCTGGCTCTACCACTCGCTACACAACTGCCTTCCTCTGGCAAGGCCACCAGAGAAAATTATTATCAATGTTAACATTTTCCCACCAAGCATACAAAACACTGCTCAATGCTATGCATGTCTACTCAGGAGTAACCCATAGTGCCACAACTTCCATGCCTACAAAGGCCAGCTCAAATGCTTTTAAATCCCCAATTACTGATTGGTGACAACAGCAAGCTTGTCGGGCCAGATGATAATATATTTAGGAACTACAGCCTTTGCTCTGGTCTGAACAAGTCCTCCTCATGTCCAGGTGTCTGCGTGGCCTTCTCTGGGCAGGATTCTGGACTGTGCAGGTCTGTGTCTGCTTATCCCGAGTCTTCCTTGCTGCACACTTCCCACACCAGGTGATCTCAGGTGTTATCTCAGGTGAGTTATTCCCCTAGGTTTGAATTTTAAGTGCAGTGAATTTTCTGTGCGTATAAGTGAGTTTGTGTTCAATAGAAACAGATGTATAAAAAGGTATGTGTGTGCATGTACTAGTTACGTTACGTGCATGCCGATAACACTCGCTTTGAGGGGATCTAGATCGGCAGCTATCACGCATGCTCTGGACTTGACCAATGTTTGTATTTGGAATCAGGAAGGAAGAAATTTTGCTCAAAGACAAAATGGTTATTGATAATCTTTTTTTGGTTGACTGGTATTTTTACTTCCTTCTCCAGCATGTGCACAGCTGGAACTACTACTGTGTAATGCTTGAGATATCTTTTTTTTTGTACTATGTTTACCTTGTTCCTAATACAGGGGATAAGCAGATGGCCAGTCTTGCCTTACAGTAGAAGCTTGGGTTAAAGCCTTCCAAGTCAATGACTGTATGAAAAGGAATATCCAATATTTTCTACACAGTGCTAGGATGTTCTGGGTAAGGGGAAAGCTTGCACTAGCCTTAGTAGGCCTTGACACAAAATGCATTGCTAGAAAAACTGGCTAGTGGCTAGAAAGAGAGCTGCCTCGTCAGGGAGGCAATGCTGCCCTAGCATTTGGGTGCACATGGGCAGAAGAGATCAAGTAAGTCTTAAGGATGCGATCGTACATAAAGGTGCTTCATTGATCATCTCTGCTTTTATAATTTAAAGGAGAATTGGACACTTCTTGGCACCTTCTGTCTGGGTTCAAGGAGAGCAAGCTGGGGTGGGCACAATATTTGATAACTGAGGTATTAAATAAACTGATGTTTATTCCGTGAAGTCTATCTCCCAAGCCACTCGGTCAGGCCCAAGGACAACAACTCCACTGAAAGAGAGGAATGCATATAGGTATTATGCAACTCCAGCTAAAACAATGATTTGCCCACTCCCCAGGGATGTTGGTGGCAGCGGTGTTTGAGCACGTCCAGTCCATCTACAATGCTAGCCTGTGGCGATATGTGGGCACTACCTTCTTCCTCTTCGGCTTCGCCCTGGGCTTTTACCTGCTGCTCAAGTTGATGGGAGTGGACCTCCTGTGGACTTTGGAAAAGGCCCACAAGTGGTGCGAACGGCCAGAGTGGGTCCATATAGACACTACGCCCTTTGCCAGCCTGCTTCGCAACCTGGGCGTTCTGTTTGGGCTGGGACTAGGCCTCAACTCCCCAATGTATGCGGAAAGCTGCAAACGGAAGCAAAGCCAACAGCTGACCTTCTGCCTCAGCTGCATCATTTCCTCACTGTTCATCCTGCACCTATTTGATTCCATTGAATTGCCCACTGACAAGGAAATCCTCTTCTACTTCCTCTCCTTCTGCAAAAGCACCTGTGCTCATATTTGTGCTGTGGCGCTAATCCCCTATTGTATCTCATGCCTCCTTCAGAAGACTGAGAAGAAAAACCTGTAGGGAACAGAAACCTTGGAATAGCGCTACCTTGGACATGCTTCATCAGCCTTCAGCACTCAGGCCTAAAGGTTTATAAACGAAGGAATGCTGTTGACTTTTTTGTGGGAGATCAAACAAAGTCCACCTGACTCCCACACACTAATACGCTCTCTTCCAGATTATGGTCAGGAGCATTCTAAAACCCTAGCAGAAAGGGTATGGGTGTCTTTGCTGGGGAGGGAGAAAGTGACTGACACTTGGATCTGTCAAGAAAAAAATCAGGGTAGTCCAAAATGGAATAGAGGGTAGTTAAAGTACATTTTGTTAGTCTTAAAGCGAGCTGGATCCATTGATGAAGTACATCTTGTTTATTCAGCAGTGGCCCATGGGAATTGATTTTTTCTGCTCTGCCTGCTTGGTCTTTTTTAAATCACCAGTCTCCGCCTGTATGACCTTCCCTAAGTTCCTGTCCCTGTCTGAATGTGTGCACGCTTGCATCTCCTTATTTGTCTCTGTCACTCCCTCAGCCACTGTTCTTTGTCTTTGCCATTCGCCCCTGCACTGTGGTCTTGGGTATTCATGTTTCACCCTATTTATCATCTGTACAGATTTTTGTTGAGAGCTTTATGCATAATTTCTCATAATATACCACCCATTTTAATCATGTGTTTGGTACAATATAGGCACAACCGTGCAAACATTAATTTACCTGGTCTGGGTGTGTGTTGCTTTCTTATGTAAAATATGAGGCACCCAGTTATGTTTTATTCGGGTTATAGTTGTAAACACACTTTCTATGAAGTGAATCAGAACCACATCACATTATGAAAGAGACAAACTCATGTATTCAATAACTTGAATATGGGCCAGGGAACGCTAGACAATGGTAGCACAGTGATGTTTGTACACTGAACACATTTGTCACCCTCATACACATTTTTTATTCATATGCTACTTGCAATGTGTGGAGCAGCCCCCTCTGAGGCTCCACTGTTTTGCCTTTCAGGCACTTCAGTGCACCATACTCGACATACCATGATGCTTGGATTTCATTAAAGCATGGGAGAACTGGGTAGAGTGGTTTCCTGATGCTGAGGTGTAACACAACAGGTTAGACTGAATGCCTTTTAAGTCCCATTTTCAATGGTACACCAAGGGATAAGTTTGCAAAAGGCACAGCTGAAGTCAGTCAGAGAGGCACTAGCAAAGTCGGCAGTGTTTGATTTGGGACACAGCCCAATTCTGGGAGATGCAAAATCACAGCGAATGCCTCTGAGCGCCTGCAGTGCCTTTCTCTAAGCACCAAGTAACTGCTTGGGTTAAGGGGGAAGGCGCTTCCAGAGGAGAGAGCATGGCTTCCAAGCACGCTTTCTTTGTACCCCACACCTACAAATTTTATTCTTTGGAGAACTCTGACTTCTAGTGCTACTAATTCTTTTGCCAAATCAGACCACTGCCCATGTTCTCTATTGGCATTGATACACACACAAAACAAGAACACAAAGGAGGAGAGATTCTTATTGTATTACTTTATAGACCTTTTGGGGAACTGTGGCTGAATCTCCTTCCCGCTCCCCCCCGACCCCCAATATCTTTATCACACCATTTGACCAGTTATCCAAACCAGTCACTGCTCTGTGCTCTGTTCACTGGTATACTCCTGTAAGAGGGCCTCCACTTCTGCCCGCCGGCTCATCCGTGTGGCTTTGCCCTGGTAGCGGCCATGCTTCCCTGACCCTTTTCCTTCCAGCAGTTCAGCAACCCTTGTGGAAAGAACAATAACAGGATCTGACTTCGTGTCTTCAGCCAGACAAGCTGCTCTTTACTCCACAGCTGCTTTGTTTGCCAGTGGACTCCCACAGAATGTAACCAAGGCTATGTTCTGTCTGATTTGCTCTTAGCCCTGCAAATACCAGATGGATATTTGCGTATTTCAGTTAGAAGATCCATAATTTCATATTTGAGTTCTTTGAGAACTCTAGGATGGATACCATCTGGGCCTCGTGATTTATTTGCTTTCAATGTGTCAATAAGGTTGAGAACTTCATCGTTTGCCTCAGTTCCTCAGAATCCCTTCCTGAAAACATCAGTTCAGGCAAAGGTATCTGTCCTTCTGCAGTGAACTCAGTGAACGCAAAGAACTCATTCAGCTTCTCTGCAATCTCCCTATCCTCCTTTAGTACTCCCTTAACTCCACTGTCATCCAACGGTCCAACTGCTTCCCTAGCTGGTTTCCTGCTTCAGATTTTTTTAAAGAATTCGTTACTGTTGGACTTGATATTATTAGCGATGTGCTCTTCAAAATGCATTTTTGCATCTTATTGTTTGCTTGCATCTCCTTTGTGCCAACTTTTCTGAAGGAAGCTCTTTTCTACAATAGCTTCCTTGGGCCTATTCAGAAGACACCTTAAACCCTGCTGGTTAAAGCTTTTGGTTAAGCAGCAGGGTTTAAGGTGTCTTGTGTGATGTGTTCTGCTAAACCCTGCTCACTCACTAACCACAGTCGGACCATCTGCAGCAGGGTTAGTGGCTCTAACTGTGGCTTAAACTGTTGTGTGCGACAGCACATCTTGTGGTTAGTGCTAACCCCAGAGAACTACAGTTTTACTAACTACAGAGCCTGAAGTGTTGTCTGAACAGGCCCCTTGATACTGCTTGTTAAGCATACTGGTGACCTCTTGGACTTGGTGCTACTTTTCCTAGATTGTGGAATACATTTTAGTTGAGCTTCTATTATTGTGCTGTTGAGTAAGCTCCACGCATTTTCCAAGGATTGAACTCTCTTGATTCCCCCTTTCAACTTTCTTTTCACCAGTTCCCTCATTTTAGAGAAGTTTCCTCTTTTGAAGTCAAATGTGACTGTGTTGGATTTCTTGGGCAGTTTCCCACTTAAGTATACATTGAATCTGATAGCACTGTGGTCACTGTCACCAACTGGTTCAATACTATTTACATCTCATATTAGGTCCTGGGCAGCACCACTTAAGTCCAGTGTTGCTAGTCCAACTGTTTTAGGGCACAGTCATTTAGGACATCAAGAAATTTAACTTCTTTGTCATGACTGGAAAATGCATTTATCCAATCAATGTGAGGATAATTGAGGAAAGGAAAGGAACCTCTCGTGCAAGCACTGAGTCATTACTGACTCTTGGAAGGACGCCAGCTTTTGCTGATGTTTCCTTGGCAGGCCTTATAGCGGGGTGGTTTGCCGTTGCCTTCCCCGGCCGTGATTACTTTTCCTCCAGCTAACTGGGTACTCATTTTACCGACCTCGGGAGGATGGAAGGCTGAGTCAACCTGAGCTGGCTGCCTGAAACCAGCTTCTGCTGGGATCGAACTCAGGCCGGGGGGAGAGTTTCAGCTGCAGAAACTGCTGCTTTACCATTTGGAGGCCTCCCTGATTTCATTCTCCATCTCAAGGTCACCCTGAGCATTTTGATCTGGGGACAATAGCATGTTCCTAGCACTAAATTAGTTTTAGAGCTCAATATTGTCACCCACAGCACTTCTGTGGAAGAGTCTGCCCCGTTTAGATGCTCTAGTCTACTAGACACTATGCCCTCTTTGACGTACAGAGCAACACCACCCCCAGTACACCCTTCCCTGCCCTTCCTGTAGAGTTTATATCCAGGGATGACCATATCTCACTGGTTCTCTCCTTTCCACCAGACTTCTGTAATACCCGCTATGTCCAGGTTCCCCTTTGAAACCTAACACTCCAATTCCCCCATTTTGGCTCCGAGGCTTCTAGTATTTGCATAGAAACACCTGTACACAGTGTCCCTCCCCAGCTGTCTCTGCCGTGTCCCTTTTTCACGGTTGCACTTTAGCCTCTTTGATTGGCTATCATGTTCTATCCTGTATTCATGACCTATTTGCTCCCCTTCTACACTGGGACAATCAAAAACATTTCCGTATATGTCTCCTTCAGCTGATTTAACTCGAACCGGATGCTTTCCAGCTCCTGTTGGATTCCCCCCAGGGTTTAGTTTAAAAGCTGCTCTGCCACCTTTTTATGTTTAGCGCCAGCAGTCTAGTTCCATTTTGGTTTAAGTGCAGCCCCTCCCTCTTGTACAGGCCCGGCTTGTCCCAAAATGTTCCCCGGTGCCTAACAAATCTGAACCCCTCCTCTCTGTACCACCGTCTCATCCTGATAGGCCCCTTCCAACTCTACTATTCTATGATTCTATGAAACTTTGCACCAGGCAGGTGATTCACCATGTGGTCTACACACCCATCACAAACCCAGCTGTCTATGTGTCTAATGATTGAATCTCCCACTACCACAAGCCCCCCTCCCCCCAGAGGCACATCCCTGGTGCGAGAGGATATTTGCTCGTCTTCTGAGGATTGGGTCCCCTCTAAGGGAACTTTTCCTGCTTCCTCAGAACGCCACCCTCCTTCCTCGAGACCATCCCTTCCCACAACATGCACACCACCCTAGACCTTGATTTAATTCCTCCAGCTGGCATAAGAGAGGAGTAACTCACCTGGGGCCTAGTTGTTCCACTGTTTCTGGAGGCCCTGTGAGCAGAAAAAGCCCAGCTGCTTTTTCATCTCCCACAGATAGGAAAAGGAGGGTTTCCTGCTGAAATGACAGAGTTTCAGAACTGCCACACTTTAAATAGTATTAAAGTATTTCACAAATATATTACTACTACTACTTCAAAAGACACAAAATACAACAGAATTTGGTGAGTTAAGTTTTCTTTTGGTTCATTGCCCCAAGCTACATTGTATCTTCATTTCACTGGTGTCTGTCTGGTTGCACTTGACAACCATTTCAAGGAATTCAGAGTAGTTGTGCTTTGAAGTCGAGGCTTTACTGATCTGGTAGGATGGTCTGAGACAGGATGATTACTGCTGAGCTCATTTCTAAGATTACTTTGGCCACTGGAGGAACGGTTTTCACCTTGGTGTTGCCCTATCTAATTCACCCCACCTGTCTGACAATTCATTGGATAACTGTATTGGGAAGTAAAGCGCCACCTATGTCCACAGAAGCGCCAGGTGCAATTCGAATATCTGAATTCAGCCTCAGCACGTGCCCTTGAAGCTTGACGAAAATGATCACTGTAGAGTAAGACCTAATAACTGTCATCCTGGGAACTATTAGTAACTCTGACTAAAATAGCAAGAATCTTACTGACTGTAGGCTGCAATCCTATGCACACTTTCATAGGAGTAAGCCCCATTGAATTCAGTGTGCCTTACTTCTGAACAGACATATAGGGTCGCACTATAAAGCTCTTAAATTCAGCTGGAAACCTCTTTTGCTGTAAAGGCTTTATTTTTAATCGGCATTTGGTAATAGCACATTGTTAAGAATATCTAACTATTTGATTTGTGTTAAGATAATTGATATACTGAAAGTGTGACCATACTTTCAACTTCAAGCAGAAAGTCTTTAGCACCTGCACAACGCTACATCTAAGGCAAACGCTCAAAGAAAGAAGAAAAGGAGGACTCACGTCAGTGCCAATCTCATTTGCAATGATGTTCATGAATTCGGAATCACCTTCTTTCCTGCATAGAGAGGGAAATGTTTCAAGATCCCATGGCAACCTTTTGCCCATCCCAAAATCTGGGAGAGATGAGCCAAAAAAATCACCTGTACTATATACACCACATCAAGGAAAACAATAATGGCTTTAAAATAATGTAAAGAATTTTAACTATTCAAAATGTAGTTGTGTTGATCTACAAAGTTTTTTTAAAAATCAAATATAAAAAATGAATTTATTTTATTTAAAATAATTTTACACCACTTTTAAGGTAGAAACCACATGAAGTGGCAAAGAAAATACAAAAATATGCAAAAACAAATAGTAAAATACAAAACCAATACCCTAACCCCTCCCCCTTGTACCATGCTGGCTATCTCTCCACACTTGGAAAATGGAACGCGGAGACAGGGAAAAGGCAGTGTTCTTAGGGGCAGTGAGGAAAGGAGACAGGGGTGGCTGTGCTATGACCTATCCTATGGCTACCCGCAGCCTCTTCCCCCCACCCCCAAGGTGCTGCTGGTAGATGGGTGAAAACACCCGTCTAGCAGAAATGCAGGGTGCCTGCAGCACAGACACAAAGATCATCTCCGCTGTCCTCCCACCCTGCACTCCGAGTTTGGAGGCTGCTGGCAATCCACATAGGATTGCGCCCTAAAGTAATATTCACTAAAATATTATGAAAACACTATAAAAACAGTTAATACCAATAAACCCTACTGCCCAGAGGTCATGGAAAGGCCAATGAAAACAAGTGGGTCTTCAGAGCTTTCCTGACGCCCTGTAAAGAAGGGACCTGACCCTAATGGAAGCAGTTTCCAGAGGTGTGAGGCCATCTCTGAAAACGTCCACTCCCTCGTACTCACCAGCCTGACCACCACTGGCAACAGGCAGGTGAGAAGGGAATCTGCTGATGACATCAAAGTATGAGCAAGCTGGCACAGGAGAATGTGGTCCTTCATGTAACTTGGGCCCAATCCAAAACTAGCACTTTAAAATGGGCTCAGAAACACACTGACACCCAATACAGCTTGCACAATATTTGTTGTCATCTGAGCACACCATCCAGCAGTTGCATTCTGCTCCAGCAGAAGTTTCTGAACCATCTTTAAAGACAGCTCCAAGTAGAGTGTATTACAGTTGTCCAGCCTGGATCTCACCAGAGTATGAACCGCAAAGGCAATATCCTCCCTTGCAGTCGGCTGATAAAAAGGACTCCTGGCCACCATTGCCACCTGAACTCCCCCACTTAGTGCCAAGTCCAGGAGCACTCCCAAGTCATGCCCTTGGTCCTTCTAGGAGCATGCAAGCCTAAAATCTGATGTATTCCTCTATCCAGATTGGTGGTTGTCCTACCCACCATACCTCCATCTCGTCAGTGTTAAGTCTCAGCTTGTTTGCCCTCATCCATTCTAAAACCGCCTCCAGGCAACTGGTTCAGCCATCCATCCAACAACCTCCCTAGGATCCTTAAATGGGAACAAGAAGTAGAGCTGAATGCCATCTACATACTGATGACACTTCAGCTCAAACTTCCAAATGACTTCTCCCAACAGTTTCATGTAGATGTTGAAGGGCACAGGGTGGAACCCCATCGGCAAATGGCCACAGGGTGGACTAGCACCACCTTCATTCAAGAAGGATCAGAACAACCATAACACTGTGCCTCCTAACTCACACAAACAATCTAGAAGGGTACCAGGGTAAGTGGCATCAAAAGGTCCAGGAGAATGAACTGGGTTGCACTTCCCACAATCCCTTTGTTGAGCTCCAAAAAACAAACCTGTATAGAAAACAAATTAAATACTCCCCAAACTTAATGTTTTCCAGTTAAATTCTACATTATTTTGTGTGTGTGGATGTTGGATGGGTTGAGTTCAAGACATACTGCAATTCCTCTTCTTTCAAGCTTCTGAAACTCATTTATCCCATATTTACCTCATGCAAACATCACATTGAGCTACTTTGACACTCACCTGTGTAACACAAATACTGGTACCTGAGCCAGGTTACTTTTGAAGCTCTGAGCAGTAAGAACAGCCAAGTCTCTCAATAGGTTCAAGTTGTTCTGAAATAGAAATAGATGATGGGATCCAAGACACCATCACTCCATTCCCATATTTAATCAAGATACAGCAGGCAGGGGGTCCCCAGAGAGGTTAAGACCAAAATTTGTCTTTAAGTGCCATGGCCAGGATGCAACAAATAGTAGAGTCTCTAGAAGATCATGCCATATTGTGCCTGTTAAAACTCTAATTCCTGTGGAACTACATCCAAGGTATTTTGGGGTGGGTGGGGCAGAGTCCTTTAATTAACTGGTCTCAAAGACCAGAAAGTCCTGGATTCCCTATCCAGCTACTATTTTACAGGACAATCCTGCCTCTGATTGGCTGGAAACCACACAACTCCTGATCCATCCTAAATACTGTTTACAGCCATGGCTGGCAAGCCAGAACTACTCTGCCTTCTTCAACCCTTGTTTCCATCGTCCTTCCATGACCATTGCATTCCTACAGGCTGCTTATTTGGGTTTCACTTCAGCTGCTTCTAGCATGACCTCCAGTTAAAGTAGGCTGTGGATCTCACCGCTGCCACTGGGAAGGCAGGCTCTGGTCTCTTCTGACTGTAGTTCAGATCACGAACTTCTTATTGCACAATTTAGAATCAAACTAAAGAGAATAGGGAGGACCCACAGATCAGTTAGATATGAGCTCACTAATATTCCTAATGAATATGCAGTGGAAGTGAAGAATAGATTTAAGGGACTAGATTTAGTAGATAGGGTCCCGGAAGAACTATGGACAGAAGTTCGCAACATTGTCCAAGAGGTGGCAACAAAAAACGTCCCAAAGAAAAAGAAAACCAAGAAGGCAAGATGGCTGTCTGCTGAGACACTAGAAGTAGCCCAAGAAAGAAGGAAAGCAAAAGGCAACAGTGATAGGGGGAGATATGCCCAATTAAATGCAAAATTCCAGAGGTTAGCCAGAAGAGATAAGGAATTATTTTTAAACAAGCAATGCGCGGAAGTGGAAGAAGACAATAGAATAGGAAGGACAAGAGACCTCTTCCAGAAAATTAGAAACATCGGAGGTAAATTCCAGGCAAAAATGGGTATGATCAAAAACAAAGATGGCAAGGACCTAACAGAAACAGAAGAGATCAAGAAAAGGTGGCAAGAATATACGGAAGATCTGTATAGAAAGGATAATAATATCGGGGATAGCTCAGACGGTGTGGTCAGTGAGTTAGAGCCAGACATCCTGAAGAGTGAGGTTGAACGGGCCTTAAGAAGCATTGCTAATAACAAGGCAGCAGGAGACGACAGTATCCCAGCTGAACTGTTTAAAATACTGCAAGATGATGCTGTCAAGGTGATGCATGCCATATGCCAGCAAATTTGGAAAACACAAGAATGGCCATCAGACTGGAAAAAATCAACTTATATCCCCATACCAAAAAAGGGAAACACTAAAGAATGTTCAAACTATCGGACAGTGGCACTTATTTCACATGCCAGCAAGGTAATGCTCAAGATCCTGCAAGGTAGACTCCAGCAATTCATGGAGCGAGAATTGCCAGATGTACAAGCTGGGTTTAGAAAAGGCAGAGGAACTAGAGACCGAATTGCCAATATCCGCTGGATAATTGAGAAAGCCAGGGAGTTCCAGAAAAACATCTATTTCTGTTTTATTGACTATTCTAAAGCCTTTGACTGTGTGGATCATAACAAACTGTGGCAAGTTCTTGGTGGTATGGGGATACCAAGTCATCTTGTCTGCCTCCTGAGGAATCTGTATAACGAACAAGTAGCAACGGTAAAAACGGACCACGGAACAACGGACTGGTTTAAGATTGGGAAAGGAGTACGGCAGGGTTGTATACTCTCACCTTACCTATTCAACTTGTATGCAGAACACATCATGCGACGTGCTGGGCTTGACGAATCCAAGGCTGGAGTTAAAATCTCAGGAAGAAACATTAACAATCTCAGATATGCAGATGACACCACATCGATGGCTGAAAGCGAGGAGGAGCTGAGGAGCCTTATGACAAAGGTGAAAGAAGAAAGTGCAAAAGCTGGGTTGCAGTTAAACCTCAAAAACACCAAGATTATGGCAACCAGCTTGATTGATAACTGGCAAATAGAGAGAGAAAACGTGGAGGCAGCGACAGACTTTGTATTTCTGGGCGCAAAGATTACTGCAGACGCTGACTGCAGCCAGGAAATCAGAAGACGTTTACTTCTTGGGAGGAGAGCAATGACAAATCTCGATAAAATAGTTAAGAGCAGAGACACCACACTGACAACAAAGGTCCGCATAGTTAAAGCAATGGTGTTCCCCATAGTAACCTATGGCTGCAAGAGCTGGACCATAAGGAAAGCTGAGCGAAGGAAGATAGACGCTTTTGAACTGTGGTGCTGGAGGAAAATTCTGAGAGTGCCGTGGACTGCAAGAAGATCAAACCAGTCCATATTCCAGGAAATAAAGCCAGACTGCTCACTTGAGGGAATGGTATTAAAGGCAAAACTGAAGTACTTTGGCCACATAATGAGAAGACAGGATACCCTGGAGAGAAGAGGCTGATGCTAGGGAAAGTGGAAGGCAAAAGGAAGAGGGGCCGACCAAGGGCAAGATGGATGGATGATATTCTGGAGGGGACAGACTTGACCTTGGGGGAGCTAGGGGTGGCGACAGCCGACAGAAAGCTCTGGCGTGGGCTGGTCCATGAAGTCATGAAGAGTCGGAAACGACTGAACGAATAAACAACAACAAGCCAACTGTACCTTCTGAAGCTGCTTCATAGAGTTCTGCAGCCTCTTCACAGCTTCCACGTGCTCTTCAGGGCCATTCCTAAAATGACAGAGGCAACCAAGGGCCTTCAGGGAGGATTGCTACAATGTCTAATGGAGGACAAGCTTGGTCATGAGGGGGAGGAGGGGGAGGAAAGTGAAACCACTTGTGTTAAATGGCAAAGCAGAACTGGGCAGCAACGGAAGTGGTTGTGTTATTTGGGAATGTAGCCCCCAATTATTTGGGAACATAATTATTTGGGGACATTTAATGTGCAACAAATGAAAAAAATTGCGTTAGCTGTCCTCAGCCTTAAGACTGAGGCAGGCCATATACTGAAATAATCGGTCCAACGTATCTAGACAAAGATTAACATGAACAGCTCATTATTCCTTGCCTTGAGGGGGGAAACAACAGTCAGATATTTTTTCTTTGATACTTCAGTTACAATGTGAGTTCGATACTTTTAAGGCAGTAGCAGGTCTTGAAATTAATGTTGAAAAATCAACCTTCACGCCATTAGATATGTCCCCTGAGGTTACGAACTCCCTCTGCGAAAGAACAGGATTTGAACCATGCTTTGGAGGGTTCCGCTATTTGGGGGTGATTACATCAAGAGGCCCTCTTTGGCCATTTCAGAGGAACTTTGGGCAACTGCACAGTCAGTTGTTCCACGATCTTATGAAATGGAGCCAATGGAGCCTCACGTGGCTAGGTAGAACAGCTACTGTAAAGATGGCTCTGTTGCCTAAATTATTATTTCTTTATCAGGTCTTACCTATTAACATCATGGCCAAGGGCTTCTCCAAATGGCAAGCCACATGGGGCCATTTTGTAGGGCAAGCGTTCTCGTATCAACAAGCAAACGCTATATAGGAAATGCTCCAAAGGAGGCTTGGCAATGCCTAATTTGCAGAGATATTTTGAGGCTTTCCAGCTCAGGCAGCTTATCAGGATAATTAAACGTGAGACTGAACTTCCACGGGTGCACATGAAAATGGTCCCCCAACAACTTACAATATCTGTTCTCCTCTTTTTAAATCCCTCCTAGGTGACCATTAAATGAATCTCAAATCCTCTTACGTGCCTTAACTTGCTATCTGGAAAAAACGGTCACCATATCTTTCCCCATCAGAATCTTCAATGCTACCCTTCCTAGACTATACCTTTATTAGACATGGAGATAAATATGCCCAGTTTGCAGGGTGGGACAGGAAGGACATCTATTGCTTGAGAGACTTTTAGATAAGGGGCGAGTACTTAATGATAGTAAGCTAAAAGAAAGGTTAAACAGCATTAAACCTATCTGGTTCCAACTGTGGCAAGTAAGGACTTTTCTAAACTACAGGTTTGGCCCCCTCACTGCCTTTGAACACTTATGTTTAGGCCCAAAGGAAAACATAAGGGTTTTACCTCAGCAATTTATGTTTTATTGCTAGATAAAGTGACATTTAAAAACATATGGGAAGCACACCTACATATGCATATAAAAGATGACATGTGGAAGCAAATATGGACAAACCCTCCACTTCGAACTATATCGTCCCGTATTCAGGACGCAGCCCTAAAGGTGTTACTAAGATGGCATAAAGCCCCAATCCAACTTTCACACACATAACGAGCTCTATGCCCCCGTTGCGCTGGAGAGGGTGCGATGAGAGGGGCTTCTTTTTGCACAAGCGCTGGGACTGCAAAGCCCTAAAGCAGTTTTGGGTACTTGTTTTTAAGGCCATCTCAGAGGCCACAGGCCAGCGAATTCTGCCTGAACCGAGCTTGGCTTTGCTGTCCCTGCCGAATGTCTTAAATCCATCCCTCATCCATAAAGAACTTGTAACTATGCTGCTTACGGCAGCGCATTTAGAAATTGCTGAGCATTGGAAGGAGCCAAAGGGCCCCACGCTAAATGGCTGGGAAGGGAAAGGGTGGGACAGAGCTCTTTCTGAAAAACTAACATATCATCGTAAGGGTCTTGTGGGGTCAATTGAGACATGATCCTTTTGATGCAATACGGTCCCCGTTTGTCAGTAATGTTAATGGAACTGCTGGTAGATCCAGCCTCCTGTTAACTCCACTCCAGGCCACTCTAACTACTGAATTTGGATTGAAATTGGAATTGGTAATGTATTCATACAATACAGAAAATGTAGTCGCTCAGCCCGAAATATTTTACTTTGACAGTTCAAATTTGAACGCTGATCAAATTTGCAGATGACACAAAATTGGGTGGGATGGCTAATACCCTGGAAGACAGAAACAAACTTCAAAGTGATCTTGATAGGCTGGAGCGCTGGGCTGAAAACAACAGAATGACATTTAATAGGGATAAATGCCAAGTTCTACATTTAGGAAATAGAAACCAAATGCACAGTTACAAGATGAGGGATACTTGGCTCAGCAAGACTACAAACGAGAAGGATCTTGGAATTGTTGTAGATCACAAGCTCTTCTCGATCCTCCCAGAGTGCAGGACACAGAATAATGGGCTCAAGTTAAAGGAAGCCAGATTCCAGCTGGACATCAGGAAAACTTCCTGACTGTTAGAGCAGTACAACAATGGAACCAGTTACCTAGGGAGGTTGTGGGCTCTCCCACACTGGAGGCCTTCAAAAGGCAGCTGGACAACCATCTGTCAGGGATGCTTTAGGGTGGATTCCTGCATTGAGCAGGGGGTTGGACTGGATGGCCCTGTAGGACCCTTCCAGCTCTGCTATTCTATGATTCTATGATTCATATGAACTACTCAGGCCAGTAGGTTTTAAACACCTCTTCTGAGACTTTGCATAGACCCTTTCATTCTGTGGGGTAGAAGAAGAGGAATACTTGCTTAAGCAATGTCGTCATGGCCTTCTCGGTGGAATAGCTTCGCTCCAGAGCTTTCAGCACTCGGTTCCCAGCCAGGAAAACTAAGTTAGTCTTGTTCCTTTTTCCCTTTTCGGTGCCCAAGAGCTTAATAACCTTCAGAACAAACACACATAATACTGAGTGGGAGACAGAGATTCTGTAAGGTAGAATAGTATTATGATACAGCTGCAATTATTTTGTCCCTTCTATTCACCGGGAAGGAGCACGTGCCACAAATGGGCAGGACTTGCTCTGGCACGAAGCACAGACGTAGATTGCACAGCATGTCTGTGCTCAGGTGGGGGAGATTCCATATGCAAAGTTTGCAAGCCCCCTCCTTGCGCCTCACCTGTAGGTCACTGAGGTTGGAGACATGCGTGCCACAACACATGTTGGCATCAATGCCCTCGATGCTTATTATTCTAACAGGACCGGTGTGATCCTCTGGCAGGCCACGGCTCCTCACCTGCAATACAACCCTGGTCAGAGAAGAGTACATGACAGCGCCTTCTTTCTCTGCCTTGGTCCAGACTCTACTCACCATCTGGATTTCAGGGTCACCAACCACCAGCTCTCGCACCACCACAGGCAATCGGGCTCGTATTTTGTCATTCACACTCTGCTCAAGGGCTGCCACCTGATCTGCTGTCACTGAGGAGGTGTCCAGTTCAATAGCGCTTCGCTGGCGACCCAGATCCCTGGAGAAGTTGGGAGAGGCTAAAGGTATGTTTCCCCAGCCCCTAGGGAAAGTGCTCTGAGTACCCCAACACTGTCCTTTGGTTACGGGCTATTGCACAGAAACTAGGCCAAAATGCAATCCTATGCACATTTATTTGGAAGTCCAACCCAATGACTATATCTTGTCAGACTACATCTCATTATGGCTACATGGTTGCTCATTTTTGGCCTTAGGTTCTGGATTAAGATGAAAACAAAATATTCCTTTCGATTAACATTTAGTCAATCAATTGGTTGATGAATTATCTTTTGTTTTAATCTTAACAGGGGAAAACGATGCAGGAAATTGTGGGAGAAATTCAGGACAGAATTCCTCCATAGAATTTTATGTGAAAGGAATGATTTCTTTCTCCCTCTAAGCTGTAAACACCGTCTGGGAATGTTAAGTTACAAATGCTTGCTGCCCATTTACTTCTCAATGTTTCAAGAGATCTAGGCAGATACTGCCTTGAGGTTATCTTTCACTGATGATTAGCCTGGAACTGTTTTTTTCACTATTGATTAATAATGTGGTTATTTGATATTATTAATAAATGCCCCAATGGTGATCTCTTCAGCTTCTTGCTAGCCTGCACTCCTTGAGGAGCCTGCTTTCTCTTGAGAGTTTGAAGCCCCTCACGTTCTGTCCCATGCAAGTGTGCAGAACACACGCAAGCAAGGAGAAAGGGACTAGACAAAGTTGGGTCCTGCTCACCATGATGTTGTCTTGAATCCAAACATCTGATCTGCAAGTGCTGTGATAAGATGTTGCCCTGAAAGAGACAGTTGTAAAGCAACTCAGTTTCCCCTCTCCTTCCTATTAGGAGAGAGTTAAACATTTAAAGTGCACTTTCTGTGAAGCTCCACTCAAACTTGTACAGCACCAATTACATTGTTGGTACTATATAAATAAATAAATAATAAACTGATGAGTGTCACATTCACCAGTATCTCACCTGAATGCTGTTGCATGTGGTCAAACCGCCGATCCCAATCCAGTACTAGCTGCACCTTGCTCCCTGGCTCAAGAGCTGTCTGGATGAAGTGTAGAGCACCTGGACCTTGTCGAGTGACTCTGAGCACTGGGATGTCATTGATGAATCCCCGGTCATCGGGCTGGAGAAAAGAGGTTAAAGTCACTGCCCCAGCTTCTGGGGAATACTATCCAGTTATACCAAACAAAAATGTGTGTAAAATGTTAAGTCACTTGTCAATAGTTATGGGCGCTCCAACAAAGTATGTTGAACAATGCCACTTTTTCCACATACACCCAAACTAAATTCTATTAATGCAAAAAAGTTCCATGCAAGATGGACAAATAATCAGAGATCTCTGAATCACTGTTGCAATATTAATTAGCCAAAGTAAGAATTTTAATCATGATAAATTACATATAGCAGATTTGAGGCAGATTTAAATTGCCAGCCCTGAACACCTAAAACACATTACCAACTTTTACCACATGTATAGCGCAATCCTAGATATATTTCCTTGGAAGTAAGACCCACTACTTTTATTTTAGGTAAAAGTAGCACAGGCAACATTTGGATTTAAGAGCAAACAGGAAATCACATATTCTTCACAAACACATGGATCAATTAGAGTCCAACCCTATGCATGTTTAGGAAGAAAAATGTTCTACAATTCCCCGCATTCTCCAGCCAGCCATGTAGGACCTTTTTCCTGCTTAAACATGCATAGGGTTGCACCCTGAAAGTTTTTTACTGTGCAACTGAATTGTCTTGTTCACATAATTTTACCGAGGGTTCAGATGTCGTCGTCTTCCATTTGTAACCCTCCTCTGTTTTCCAGCCACACCCTCCATCTCTTTTCTTGCTACAAAAAAATCTGATAAGTAGGGGGAAATGGAATAGCTCTACAGTGCGTTGTGACTGATAGCACTAGGGGAACAGATGGAGTTCTAGAAGTTTGGAAAGAGTTAACAGGAGTTAATTGGGGGTTAATAATGTAGGGTGTGCTCATCCTTACCAGGTGCGTATTTAAGCTAAAGCCCTGGGGCAGAAAGGGAGAGGGGAGAATGCATTCCCTATCCAGGTTTCAATAAGGAGCCATGTCTTAAATATTTGTGCTTTCTGGAGAAGGCTGTTGTGCTGATTCTGCTAAGGCTGAAGGCTACCTGTAATTGGAAACTGAGAGAGTATTCCCTTCAAGGAGTGAGGACTCAGCTGTTGCAACCTGGTAGCTGGTAGCTACTACAATGTTGGAGTCTGTAGGACTGCCTGCTTCCCCCTGAAGCCAGGACTAAGAGTGACTCGTGTGTGTATGTGTGTGTGTGTGTGTGCATGCATGCATGTGCGTATATAGCTGCCTGTGGGATTGCTACAAGACTCTGGTTTATGACATCAGGATTATCTGCCTATGAAGAACCAAGTTATGCTTCTCAGGTGCATTTGGCCATTCTGCTAAGGATTTATCAGAGTGGGCCTTAATTAGTGTGACCAGAGACCATATGAAAAGGAGGGCAGAGCTCCTGTATCTTTAACATTTGCATGGAAAAGGGAATTTCAGCAGGTGTCATTGGTATGCAGGCAGCACCTTGTGAAATTCCCTCTTCATCACAAGAGTTAAAGCTGCAGGAGCCCTCCCCTCTTTTATATCTGGTCAAGAGGACAGGCCTCCTGCAGTTTTAACTCTTGTGAAGAGGGAATTTTACCAGGTGCTGCATCCATACCTTAATGTTTCTGTTGGGAATGTGGTATTTGTCTAGTATGTGTTAATAAATCATTTGTTAACTGATTTGCCCTTGTCTGGCTGTGTGAGTAAGGTTGGCTGCCTGAGCTTAAGGGGCAAGACTCAGGTTACACTAGGACCCCCACATCTAGAAACATTCCTAGTTTTAAAAAAGAATGCAACAGTAAATCCCAAGTAACGTATTAAAAAATACCATATCTTTTTTTATTTATCATACTTATACCCCGCTCCTCAGCCAAAAAAGGCTCTCGGAGCGGCTTACACTTAGCAAAAAAGACAGTCCCTGCCCTCAGGCTTACAATCTAATAAAGACATGACACACAAGGAAAAGGAGTCAAGGAGGGAGGAGAGAGAGAGAGAGTCCAGCAGGAGCAGGCCCCGATGTTACTTCTGCCTGCTCCTGTCCCCTCGGTCCTTCTTGTTCCCCACAGGGCCAAGATGGCAGTTTGCCCTGTGGGGGGGGGGGGAGAGTCCAGCAGGAGCAGGCCCCAATGTTACTTCTGCCTGCTCCTGTCCCCTCGGTCCTTCTTCTTCCCCACAGGGCCAAGATGGCAGTTTGCCCTGTGGGGGGGGGGGGAAGAGTCCAGCAGGAGCAGGCCCCGATGTTACTTCTGCCTGCTCCTGTCCCCTCGGTCCTTCTTCTTCCCCACAGGGCCAAGATGGCAGTTTGCCCTGTGGGGGGGGGGGGAAGAGTCCAGCAGGAGCAGGCCCCGATGTTACTTCTGCCTGCTCTGTCCCCTCGGTCCTTCTTCTTCCCCACAGGGCCAAGAAAATGTGGCAGACCCTAAAACAGATTCTTTTCTGATTAAGAATAGTTACTATTACCTGTCCTCCACCCTCCGGGAAAAGAATGGTGTCTTCCAGGATGACATCGAATCCATGCAGAGTTTGCTTCTTTCCACCAGTTTCTATGGATAGCTTTGCAGGGCAGCAGGAAACCACTTGTGTGGTAAACTAGGTATGAAAAAAGAAAGGAAATATTTTGTAAAGACCTGGAGGACAGAAAGTAGAGATCAAAGTTAAGAGACCAAACATGGGGTGGAACACAAGGTACTTCAGTCTGACAAAGCCCAACATGTTCTTAACAGTTTTCAGGACAAATTCCTGGGTTTTTGCACAAGTTTTGTCATCTTTAGAATTGTATCCAATGTTACTCCTACTTAGACTAGGCTGAGTAAAATGAATGGGACTTTAGATTAACACTGCATACAACCTGGAATTGCTATTTCTATATTTTATTATTAACACACCAGATTTTAACAAATGTTCACCAGGCAACTTATACACAATAAAACAATTTTAAGCATTAATAAATCAGCATTTTGAATAAAATAATTTAAAAACAAAGCCTACTTCTAGTTAAATGCCTGGAAGAATAAAACATTGTCATTTGTCCTCAAAACAAGACTAAAGAAGGGCTTCTTGATTCATTCTATTCCACAGCTGAAAAAGCTCTGCTCCTAAAAGTAGTATTTCCCCACACCCTATCCCCTCCTTCTTAAATAGTTTAATTTGCTATACAAGGGTAACAACAGACAAACCAAAATTGTGGTGGTGGTGAAACAACCCCCCCAAACCTCCCCACCTTTCCTCTTCCTTTCCTGTTGACCTAATATGTGCTTGCAACTGGATTTACAGGTGATTTTATTGCATTATGCAAATAGCTGTAAACATAAATTGTACTGCTATTAATTCAACTGTTGTATAAAATACAGCAAATGACAGCAGTTGCTTGAGCAGGAGGATCTGAACATACACACCTGCCTATAGTCCTGCCCCTTTATTTAGCCCATGATTTGCGATGCGTGGAACACAGGAATGGCGTGATGATGATAATGCAAGTGGGTTTCTCAAGGCAGATAAAGGTAGCTGGAGAGAGTTTGCAACTAGCTAGGGTGACCCTATGAAAAGGAGGACAGGGCTCCTGTATCTTTAACAGTTGTATTGAAAAGGGAATTTCAGCAGGTGTCCTTTGTATATATGGAGAACCTGGAGAAATTCCCCCTTCATCATTCCAGTTAAAGCTGCAGGAGCTATACTAGAGTGACCAGATACAAAAGAGGGCAGGGCTCCTGCAGCTTTAACTGTTGAATCTTTTGCAGTTGCATAGAAAAGGGAATTTCAGCAGGTGTCATTTGTATATATGGGGCAACCTGGTGAAATTCCCTCTTCATCACACCAGTTAAAGCTACAGGAGCTATACTAGAGTGACCAGATACAAAAGAGGCAGGGCTCCTGCAGCTTTAACTGCTGTGATGAAGAGGGAATTCCACCAGGTTGCCCCACTTCCCTGTGCCTGTTTGCATTCTCCTTCCCTCTTTATTGTTCACTACAACTTATTAGATTGTAAGCCTACGCGGCAGGGTCTTGCTATTTACTGTGTAATCTGTACAGCACCATGTACATTGATGGTGCTATATAAATAAATAAATAATAATAATAATAATAATAATAATAATAATAATAATAATAATAATATATACAAATGACACCTGCTGAAATTCCCTTTTCTATGCAACTGTTAAAGACGCAGGAGCCCTGTCCTCCTTTCCATAGGGTCACCCTGCAACTATCCTTCTCGGCGTGGGCTGGAGAAAGGGGTGTGGAGCAGAACCCCCTCCAAGCTGGCACATTGGCAGCATTATGGTCTGCTGCTTCCCTCACCTGCTGGACCCAGCTGTCCCGCTGGCACATGAACGCCATGAAGCAACCGGCGACAGCGAGTCGAAGGGCAGCGCAGCGTCGCTCGGCTCTTCTTGCCTGAGCAAGAACCAGCGAACGACGCGATTGGCCGCTTCCGCCCGGCCTAAGGCGAGCGGCGGAGGACATAATTACCTCGCCGTTATTGGTTCGCGTTTCCCTCCGCCTGGCGACGAGAGGAAAGGGGAGGAACTTGGGCCGCCTGGTCTGCGCCTGCGCCCTACAGAGCAAGTCACCCGCAGCCGCGTGTGCGCCCGGCGCGTGCAGCCTCGCCGCCGCCGTGTTGGGGTGGCGCAAGATTTCTTGGGCTGGAGGCCAGTTTGTCCCAGCCAGGGCCCACAAAAGCGTGTTGCTTAGCCTAAGGCAAATCTCTTCAGCCATGGCGAGACCTCAGGTTTATCCCTGCATCGTCCAGGGGTCAAAGCTGCCCATCTAGGCGACACTCAGGGGATCCGGCGCTCAGGCAGGCGGGGGCGAACCCGGGATGGTCCCGGGATAAACCTTCGGTCTCGCTGTGGCCTTGGCGTCCGCCCCTGCTCCCTGCTCCCTGCTCCGACTCAGACCCTAGTTCGGCGTTTTGGAAAAGATCCAGTTTCTGCTTGGACCAATTTGGAAGTGCGAAAGCAAGGAAAACCTCGTAGGGGAGAAAAAAATAGCCAAAGGCAAGGGCGGAACCAAGTAATCTTCTACAATAATATTACTAGTAAAAGTTTTATTAAAGTGCCAGGTGCCTACGTGTTTCGAACGCGGTTGCGTTCTTCCTCAGGGCTTTATAACGTTAGTGCAGCAACCGCATTCGAAACGCGTAGGCACCTGGCACTTTAATAAAACTTTTACTAGTAATATTGTAAAAGATTAGTTGGTTCCGCCCTTGCCTTTGGCAATTTTTTACTGGACCAATTTGGAATCAGTCCACGTAGACTCGGTACAAAACCTGAGTGAAGATTCAGAAAACCGAGACTTTGTGCTTCCTGTTGACTATCTTGGGATTTATTTATTTTGAGATTTTTTTAAAAAACAACAACAACCCTGCTATAACTTTTATTCTTGTTGTTCAGAATTGGATGATAGTTGCTGGCAAAGTACCCCCTCAAGAGAGGATTAACCTGCTCAAATAGGTTCAGAAGGTTTTGTGCTATGTGCTTTTATATTTTATTTATTTATTTATTTATTTATTTATTTATTACATTTATATTAGGGGTGTGCACGGACCCCCCGCTCCGCTTCACTTGCAGATCCGCGATTTTCGGAGCGGGCCGCTTTGCCCCACCCCCGCTCCGCCCACTTCTGCTCCGCTCCACTCAGAGCTCCGGATCCGGATCGGAGCTCCATTTCCCCCTCCCCATAGGGTTGCATTGAAAGCTAAAAAACTATACAACTTTTTTTCTGTTCAAGTTAGAAACCTCATGTTTGGCACCATGACACCTCATGGACGTATACACACGCACGCCAAGTTTCAAGGCAGTCCCATCATCCCCTGATTTTTGGGGAATTTATGAAAATCCAACACCCATTCACACCCCTTTCCAATAGCTCCGTCAATTTGCACGTTAAAAAAAAACCTCAAACTCACCACCATGACAGCTTATCCAGGGATACATACGCTGCACGCCGAGACTCAAGGCAGTCCCATCATCCCCTGTTTTTTGGCGGGGCTTAAACCTGCAAAATTTGGAACTTCCAAAACTCCAAGTGAGCGCAGGAAGGACTTCTCCCCTGAGTCAAAGCCACACACACACAACATCCCTGTGAGGTGGGCAGGGGAGGAGGGAGGGAAGGCAGGCAGGCATGCAGCTGGCATTTCTGGGGGCATAAGGAAGTGAGCCAAGGATAAGCCAGTAATGCATATAAAATGGAATAAATAAATAAATAAAGGAGGGGTGGAATTAAAAGCAGCAGTGTTGCTGAATAAACAACAAGAAGAACTTTAAAAAAAAGGCTATATCTGTCTTTTACCAGTAATAGGGGGACGTGCCCGGGGGAGAGGGAAGCAGCTGCCAGTTCAGCTCAAGAAAGCCATTGCTTCACCAAGAGCTCTGAGAAGTAAACGCTCACTTCAACTCATAATAGGCATTGCTCCACCGGGTTACTCTCTTTGGAAGGCTCTGATGGCCTTCCAGTACAGGAGAGAGTGGGGGCACGTCCACAATGAGATGCCCTAGGGGAGCTCATCCCCTTGCACCACATCTTTTCAGTTGTTCCCCAAAGTTAGGGTGGGTAGCAGTGCTGTGTTTCTATCTCTTATTATTGGCTTAGTATATGATTTCAGGTTGTGTTTGTGCATTTGGTGGGGCTACTGTGTTAAAAAACACTGGGAAAAGTCCGTTCAGATTAAGAAAGAGAAGTTTCCCAAAATCCCAAGTTACCCGTTTTGCCTATGCCCTCCTCCAACTTTGGGATCATCATGACCGGGAGCTGACTCTGCCCCTCAGCCCTTCGGAAAAGGTATTTTTCCCGCCGATTTTTTAAAAAATTCTAGCGCACGACCCGCACCACGCAGAGAGGTGAGAGTAGTCTCAAAATGACCCCCATCCACGACTCTCTGTACACAAGAATTTTCAGAACGATAGCTTCAAAAACAACCCAGTTATCCGCGATTATTTCCTGCAATGCAATCCTATGGGCGAAATGTTTTCAAGATGGCGATCGGAGCGGTCCGCCTGAAAGAGGAGCTCCGAAAAATGGTCGCTTCTCTTCGCCTTGCTTCTAGGGGTCCGCGGTCCGCTTCTACTCCGCCTCTGGGTAAGGCGGAGCAGGCCAATTCGCTACTGCTTCTCCGCTCCTAATCGGAGCGGAGCACATGCCTAATTTATATACCGCCCCATAGCCGAAGCTCTCTGGGCGGTTCACAAAAGTTAAAACAGTAAACATTAAAAAGTGTACAAAATTTAAAAACCATCAGAAACATAAAAACAACAGTATCCATTTATAAAACAACAGTTCTGGGGTCCGTTAAAAAACAAACTTAGCGTTGTTAAATGCTGTTAAATGCCTGGGAGAAGAGAAAAGTCTTGACCTGGCACCTGTAAGATAACACTGTTGGCGCCAGGTGATCCTCAGCAGGGAGATCTTTCCACAGTCGGGGGGGGGGCACCACTGAGAAGGCCCTCTCCCTTGTTGCCATCCTCCGAGCTTTCCTCGGAGTAGGCACTCGGAGGAGAACCTTAGATATTGAGTGCAGTGTGTACAGGTAGGTTCATGTTGGGAGAAGCTTTCCATTAGATATTGTGGTCCCAAGCCATGTAGGGCTTTATAGGTTAAAACCAGCACCTTGAATTGGGCTTGGAAACGTATAGGAAGCCAATGCAAGCGGGCCAGAATCGGTGTTTTGATTCTCTTTTAAAGTGAACAACCAATAATGTTTTTATTTCTTGGCAGAATTGCATGTAAAAATCAGGGTTAGTTGCCCTATCTGAGGGGATCTTATTTGTCAAATCTCCAAAAGATGACATACCTATCTTGCTATGTTCCTTGTGGACCATTGTTTTCAAAATTACAGGCAGCCTAGATGTATCCCTAAGTAAGGAACTAACAAAATTTCAGAAGGGTAGGTGCAGCAGTCCATGCTGCACTCGCTGGCCTTGTAGGCCCCTTCCAACTCTGCTATTCTATGATTCTATGTAGAAGGAGAGTTCTCTAACTTTAGAGGGCTTCCCCTACTCTTCACCCTCTCCATGGTTTGGGGGTAAATTTGTATAAAAATGGCACAGGTCATAGAGGTGTCCCCAGGCGAGAAGCTTACAAAGCTTCAGAAGGATTGCAACAGGGGCTAGGGAATTATGATGCTTGAAATGCATCTTAAGGAGTTTTCAGAGTGAAGCATTGTGACACTGGAAGAATAGTCATCTCATATTCCCATCCTTCCCGTCCCCCAAAGCACAGGGATTGGAGCCCATGGTAAAATGGTAGAAAGTGGATCTGTCAGTCACTCAATCACACTCCCTTATTTTGAGACATAACATGTTCCTGATTCGGCTTGGGCTTCAAACCCTTATTTAAAACTATTAGAATTCATTTACATTTCACCAATGCTAGCAATGAAATAAAGAGTGCCTCTGAGCATATGCAGAATGCTTTTCACTCACCAGTGAACACCTAGAGCCTCCAACTCCCCATTCTGTTCCTCTGCACACAACAGAGGGCTGTAGAGAGAAATAGAAATGCAATAAACAAAATCCAGCACTTCCTGGATCATGCTGTCACATAATCATAACCTTTCTTTTGATATAACCTGCTGCCTTAAAGCTGTTTGAGAGAAATTAAAGTTGAAGGAGGAATAGAAATTTGTGGAGTCTGATTAAATCCTTTGCTATGCTGAACTTCTGCCTAGGACAAAAGTTCTAGTTTGGGGCAGTAATATCAGATGCAGTGTGTTGTAGTGGCTAAGGTGTTGGACTGGGAGTCGGGAGATCCGGGTTCTAGTCCCTACTCGGCCATGGAAACCCACTGGATGACTTTGGGCCAGTCACAGACTCTCAGCCCAACCTACCTCACAGGGTTGTTGTTGAGAGGATAACATGGAGAGGAGGATTATGTACCCCGCCTCAGGTTCCTTGCCGGAAAAAAGGTGGGATATAAATGTAATAAATACCATCATTGGGAGCTCTTTCTGCCCTTCTCCCTCTCCAAAATTTCATTTCAAACAAGCTGCCAGCAGTGGCCACGAAAGAGTAGAAAAGGAGAGAAAATAATGAGACTATGGAAGAAAAGCTGGCTGTCCCCTCCTGTAAAAGGCTAGTGCTTTTATGCTACACTCCCTACTGGTCTCCTAAGGAAGTGAGTCCCAAGGTCTCCTATTAACTACAAGGCTATTGAGCTTAGAGGGAAGAAGTGGGCTTGTATTAAGGTAGGTGACGGCACTGGGGGCAGCTCTAAACATCTGGGGCATATCTCATGTAACACCACCCCTGGTCCAGTATGATTGGCACAGTTCCTTCGTCTGTGCAGCGCTTGGCACACAATGCAAATGCTAAACAGCACTGGAGTGATTGTAGAAAGGGTTTTATTCAATCAGGTACCAAAAACCTTTGAGCTGTGCATTAAGACATTTGATGACAGGAATAAAGTCTAGCAAGGCTGGGTTGTGGGAGGTATGGAGCACTTTGAGTCAGCTAGATGAGATTGGCCCTTTGGGCAAAACTTTCTTTAGAGCGAGAAAGAAGGATTGCAATTGCCACCTGTCCTTGGAAGGGCCGAGAAGTAAAGCATTGGCGTTCATTATTTTGCCGTTTCGTTCTTGCGGAATGACATTCTTCATGGCTTTGTAGGGTGTACAAGAAGTAACAGCTCCAGTGGGGAGCTGGAGTAGTGGAGGCAATCTGAACTGAATCCCATTTCCCCCACAAGTGAACTTAATGGCACACCTACCCCTTTGCCCACATTTACTAAATTAAGAGAGCATGAAATAAATCTTTGAAATCTACTGTAAAAACCAACCTAGGGACAGAGTTTTGTCACTTAAAAGCATGATGAGAATGCTTCTTTCACAGTGCAAAGCCATGAATGCCTACCCCTAGGGACTTTGCTAGGTATCAGATTTCAGAATCTTCCTTGTATATGTCATATGTACTATGACAGAAAGCTGGTTTCTCAAAATCTCCCTTGACATTAACTCCAGGTTGTCTCCTTGGTGAACCTGGTATGAGCTATGCAGTGCTTGGTTGTTAGGCTTGTATTTGGAAGGGTCGGCCTTATATTTTTCACCACTTGACGTAGTGAGGAATTCTGCAGCCACAACAGCTGGCAACGGTATAGATAAGAACAGTATTGTAATAAGAACAAATCACAACTAGTGTTTTAGCTAACATATTATTGGCTTAGCACACAGTATCTGTTGTGCCCCCCACTTTTCCGTTGCTTGTGTTCGCAGTCAAGAAGAATACATCTTCCTTTCTGAGCCCCAAATCATTCTCCACTGCAGAAATGGATGACACTGAAAGCCAACAAAGTGGTCACCGTATTTATTGGCAGAAGTTTCAATAGTTTTCTATCTTTATGCACAACATCCCTAAGGACCAAGAAACCCTACAGAAAGAAACTGGGCACATGGAGAAGGGAGGGAGTGTGGCAGGGGGTAGAAGGAAGGAAGGAAGGAAGAAAAGAAGGAAGGAAGGAAGGAAGGAAGGAGCTAGGTCAGAGAGGCTGGGGAGGAAAGCCAAAGCAGCATAGACTCAGGCAGGCAGCAGCATTGTAGGCCCAGTTGTCATTCATTTAAGTAAGAGGCACGAGGTACGGCCACTATGTTGGTCATTCAGCAGTGAGAGAGTCCCTGTCTAGGGTTAGCACCAGCACCCCTCCTATTGTGTCTTGGAGCAAAATGGTGAAGTATGTAAATCCCTGGGGATGAGTACATCAGTTGGCACTTGCTCCACTACATTCTTTTTCTCCCATCTCTTGTTTCAATCCCAAAGGTGCTTTTGTACCTGCACAGGAAAAAGAAAAGTAATTGCAGAAGTCACAGTACCTCACTAATTGAATGAAGGCAAAGAGAGAATGGGGAATGGATTCAGGAATAATCAGGACAGGCTCTTCAGAACCAGGTCCACTTCCAGATATTCAGGGCTGGGTGGAGATTATTATATTTCTTTTTACTGTGAAATGGTGTCCACAAGCGAGCAAAGGGTTGTTTGTTAGGATAGGTGGTCCAGTGAGATTCTGCTTTGACTATTTATGATTGGCTTGGAAATTCAAACATAACCAGAAGCCTTTTGCAGCAGCCATTTCAGAACTGCCAACTCCAATCTGTGTGTCTGCTTCTACACTCTACCCTTGGGACAATGCATTTCCAAGTCCCATGTCACTAGAGGCTTATGTGCCCTCCCTCCCCCCAGTCAAAGATGGGTGCGTAGGATGGAGCTGCACAATGTTAGATGAAGATTACCTCTGGGAATGGATTGCAGCAACTTTTCAGATGTCATCCTAGAAGAGAAGAACAGACAAGGAAAGATCAATAGCTTTACGGAAAGAGCACCATATCTCACCAAATGCTGCAAGGAGGCTGTGAAAGAGCTAAAGGTTTTGAGCAAAGTAAAGATGCTAAAGGCTCTTGAACTGCATATTCAGACCTCTCCAAGTTCTGGAGAAGTTCCTTAAAGTAACAGCTGGGCACAAAGCACATCGCATCCCAACAACATGGCCTTGTTAGCTTGTAAATGGGAGAGCATATAGCAAAAAAAGTGAGCCAGTTTGGGGGTAAATTGACAGAACTACAAGGTTAGAAGCAGTTAAAAATTAGATCACATGGATCTCATTCAACCGTCACCCCCTCAGTACTTACATCAAGGTCATCCATGGCAGGGGGCGGCCCTTTTGTGGTGACCTTCTGCATGAGCTGGATGGGAACAGAAAGTGCAAGTAAAAGGACTGCAATGCAGCTACTTAGGACTAGGTTCACATCTTCTTCCCCCTCCCCCAATGCTGAGAAAATGGAGATGGCCGGGCTCTGTGTTCTTGGCTTGCTCCTCCCCATGTCGGCTCCTCCTGCAATGTAACAGGCACCATCTCAGCCTCAGAGAGAAACCTAGGTGGTGCTCTGCGCCTCAGGCTTCCACAGTGGTTATAAACTGCAGACCGTTCAACTGTCAGAAGATCCCTACCCAGTTGCTGTAACTGGAGTTTTGACAACTTTTTGCATGACCAAGAAAGGAAGGAAGCAACCTGCTTGTCTTTCTGTGGCCCAATGAATAAAGATGCAAAATCTGGCTATCTAAAGACCCTGGATCAAGTACCCTCCTTAGCTATAACATTCACTGGATGGCCTTGGATAAGGGCAAACCTGCCGTATGTTTTGTGATTGCATCAGTTCAGAATCAGGAACATGGGGAATACCTCCGCTTCCATAGGGAAATCACACACCAAAACATTTGCTTTATTTTGCCCTTAAAGCTGCCAGTCCCCAAGCCTGTCTGGGTGTATGGGTCTTGCTGTTCCCCCTGTCACTGTTGGTCAAGGAAACCAGAGCAAGTACACACAGTGGGCTACTGTTGCCTCCCTCAACCTTCAGCACAGCTACTTCTGACTGGGACGCTGCCTCGGCCCCATCGTTGGACTCACCTCTGCATACTGCTCCACCATGGCTGCCTCCACTTCCTCATCTCCTTCCCAATCCCGCCAGTTATCAAAGTCCACTGAGAGCCATCCCGGCTGCAAATAAGAGAAACCATTACATGCTGTTTGTCTCCTTCCCCTCGCTGCTGCTTCACTCCACTGGCAGAGTAGGGAATAAGCAAACGGACCCCTACCAGAATGCCTTTTGCCCTTCCTCCCACTCCTCCTGCCCCAGGCTGCTTCTAGACAGAAGGGTTCTAGCACTACTAGTCAAAAGACACCGTGGCGCTATTCTGTCTTTCCGTCTTTAATGGCTTTTCTGTGGAAAGAGAAAAGATGGAAGAAAGATGGTGTCCTGTGTTGTGGCGCATGCTTTGCCTGCAGAAGGTCCCAGGAAAAACACCTGCTTGAAACCCTGGTTTCAAACTGCTTTCAATCAGTGTTGACAATACTGGGCTACATGGGCAAATGTTCTGACTCAACTTAAGGCAGCTCCTTTTGTAAACGGTGGTGAAACACAGGAAGATTATAAGCAGAGGATAATCAAATTCCATGAATGAGGCAGGGAGAGGCTACAATAAAAAGCCTCACCCGGAAGCACCTCTTATGCTGTAGAAGCACTACAGAGCCAAGCAGGAGAAGGAACAGGGGATCCTGGCAGGGGTCTCCATGGTGCTGGGTTGGCGGCATGTCCCTTGGAAACCCTGAGGCTCCCCTGCCCGGGGAGGGCATCGGCTGGAAGGCAACCAATCTGCTGCGACCTGCCCACATCTCTGCTGCGATTCCAGAGAGAGGCAAGGGGCTGTCTGGACATTGTCTTGTGCGCCCTTGCCTTGCTCCAAGGTGCGATTGCAGCTGCATCACATAACTGACGCCACGCCATCGCACACCCACCCTGGGGCTTTCTGAGCATTTAGACCAGTGGTTCCCAAACTTTTTCAGGTCACCGCCCCCTTGGTTCCACAAACTCATGCCCAGCGCCCCCCTACCCTACCCTATAAAAATCATTATTCAGAATAGTGGTTTTCAACGACCCACCAAGGAAGATAATAATAATAAAATTCAAAACAGTAACAATTAATTGAATACTTTATTCAAAATCCAATTGGTGTGCCCTGCCATGCTGGCTGCAAACAGAGGCGTTCGCTCTCTTTTCCCTCCCTCCCTCGGCAAGCCTGGGGCAGGTGCTTCCCATTTAGAGGGGATTCTAGGAGTTGAAGGACTTTTTCTGTCTAAACATGCATAAAATTGTGCCTTTAACGTATGTCACACTAGCATGAATACAGGAATCAAATAGGATTTCCTTCTTCAGTGGAACACACTTACTTAGGAGTAAGCACCATTTTGTTATAGGAAAGGATAATGTATTTTAATTAAAAATTTAAAATAATTATCTGCCACCTGGTACAGAGTTTTCCTATGGAAAATCTGGCTGGGACTGAAGTAGAGGGGCACTAATTTTACTGTACTTATTGTCTTTAAATATGGTTAAATATCTCAGTTACCTTGCTATTCTATTTCTATAATTCATTTTCTCCTGTCTTTTCTTCACCCTCTCTTCGTTTTTAGGCTGAATCCTATGCACATTTACCTCAGAGTAAGTTCTATTGATCTCAGTGGGGCTTACTTCTGAGTAGACATACTTAGGATTGTGCTGCAGCTAAGATACACACATACCATGTTTACCAAAAGAACACTTGAAAAAAGGGGGTTGGACACCCTGAAATAAGCAAGGGCAGATAGGAATGGTTTCAGCAAGCATTCTGGAAAAAGGTGCTGCTGAATCTTCTTTAGCCAGGAAGGACCTGGGGAATTGCAATTCTCTCTCCCTCCCCCTTTTCTTTTCTCTCCCAATCCTGTTGTAGTCCAGATTTTTTGGGGGGTGGGAGCACACACACAGACACACAGCATCTCTCTCTCTCTCTCTCTCTCTCTCCAACCCCCCCTCCCTCCAAGCCTCACAATAGCTGCTGGGCTGATTAGGACAGGAGGGCAGCAGCTCAGAGGGGAGATGGCCCCAATCTGCAACTCCTGACAGGGGAAGGGAGCCTGGTGATACCTTGCAGCAGCACAAGTAGCCTTGCTCCCCACCCAGCCTGCCGGCTGACTGCTGTTCTTGGCAGCTGCTCTGCCGCCCGCCGTCCTCCGCGTGCTCCTTCCCTTCCGCCACAGGGCTGCTGCTCCCGCCTTGTGCAGCAACTATCGCGAGAGGTCTGCCGGGGCAGCTTGGAGGAGGGAGCAGCTCTGGCCGAGGGAGCGAGCGAGCAGGCGGTGGTGGCTCCAGCAGGAAAGAAGCCCTGGGCCCTCCTAGGCAGGAGAAGAGTGGGCAGAGCAGCTGAATTCGCTGCTGTTTCCTGCTCTGCTGCCTCCTGTGAGCGCTGCCCCCACCCCCTACTTCTGGTGGGGCTGCTGTGGGCTGGAGATAGGAGGAGAGAGCAGCTGCGTGAATGACAAAGTCCTTCCTGAGCAGGAGCGGTGTGGGGAGAGCAGATGAATTTGCCGCTCCTTCCTGCTCGGTCCCTGGGTTTTAGGACCTTCTGGAGAGACCACCTCGAGCGCCCCCCTGCCGCCCCTTTGCCTGTTAGCGCCCCCTGCTAATGCCCCCCTGCCGTCCCTTTGCCTCTTAATGCACCCCTATGCAATCCCACCGCCCCCAAAGGGGCAATACCGCCCACTTTGGGAACCACTGATTTAGACAGCCCTCTGGTTCATCTAGCCCCTTTCCAGCAACTCTGCATCTGACAACATCTTGGGAGACTCTTGTTCATCCTTCTGGACAAAAATAAATAAAAATGGCAGCTTCTCCATTCATCCTTTAAGGCAAGCGGCAAATGCAATTCAGACTAATTGATGTCCCTGAGTGCTTCCAGATGGAGGGGCCCTAGCACTAGTAATCAGAAGGCATTGTGCAGCTATTACATCTTTTCTTCCTTAAAGGATTCTCCACTGTAAGAAAAATATATGGAAGAAGTGGTGCGAAAACTAGGGAAGATGACATCTAGATGTAAAATTCTGTGAATGGCAGGGTGATAGTATGATAAAACAAATCCTCATCTGGAAGCACTCCCCTCTTTTGTTTAACACTGAGACTGAGCTGAGCAGAACAGGTTCCCCCATGTGGCATGGCATTTCCCTCAAAGTTCTGTAGGGGAAAGGGAGTGAGCAAACCTTGAACTCCTCCTTGGTGAGACGTGGCCAAGGCACCTTATCCTTCCACTTGCGCACAAAGAGGGTGATCGACCTGCCTGAGCGCTTATTCTGGGAATCCTGAAAAAGATTGTGTTGTCGTAGAAAAATAACACGCAGGGTTAATCCAAACCAGAGAGTTAGTTGGAATCAAAGCCAAATTGTTTTAGGGAGTTCTCCATGCTCTATGAAGCACAGTAGGTAGCTTGATGGTACCTTCTCAAACTAGGGGGAGGTTATGAGCAGTGTACTGCAGGGCTCAGTCCTGGGCCCAGTGCTCTTCAACCTTTTTATTAACGACTTGGACAAGGAGATGCAGGGAATGCTTATCAGATTTGCAGATGACACAAAATTGGGTGGGATAGCTAATACCCTGGAAGACAGAAGCAAACTTCAAAGTGATAGGTTGGAGCACTGGGTTGAAAACAACAGAATGAGATTTAATAAAGATAAGTGCCAAATTCTACACCTGGGAAAAAGAAACCAAATGCACAGTTACAAGATGGGGGATACTTGGCTCAGCAATACTACAAGCAAGAAGGATCTTGGAATTGTTGTAGATCACAAGCTGAATATGAGCCAATAGTGTGATGTGGCTGCAAAAAAAGCAAATGCTATTTTGGGCTGCATTAATGGAAGTATAGCTTCCAAAATGGACGAAGTACTGGTTCCCCTCTATTTGGCCGTGGTTAGGCCTCATCTTGAGTATTGCGTCCAGTTCTGGGAACCACACTTCAAGAAGGATGCAGACAAGCTGGAGCGTGTCTGTATCCTTCTTGGGTGCAACTACTACAGCCGTCTGTCAGAGATGCTTTAAGCATTGAGCAGGGGGTTGGACTTGATGGTCTTATAGGCCCCTTCCAACTCTACTATTCTGTGATTCTATGGAGGTGGAGCAACTGCTCCATGAAAAACTCACCCCCTGGTCATTTTTTAAAGCATGACTTCTGTTCTTAGTTAGAAGTAGACACCACTCAAAGCCTCTCATTGGCATCAGGAACAGGCCGTCAAGGGCTCTGGAGAACTTCCAGCTGGATGAGACAAGTCTTTCCAGCTCAGAGACCAGACATGATTGCTCCTGAGTACCACTCGAGAACAGCTTGGACTGCTCCATGGTCTAGTCCAGAGCCAAGAGCGATGAAACAAAATAGGAGACAGATTGAGTGGAGATGGAGAAAAACTTCTAGTGGATGCAATTGAGCACTGGTGTGTGCCTATAATCATGTATACTAAAGGGCAGTGAGGGCAGTGAGGGCAGCAACAAAGCAATGTATTGCTGCCTGTCTTTATTGACTCCTCTATGTGCTGCCCAGCAGAGCTTTTCAGGGTCATCCAGGGCCTATTACATGCTGGCCATAAGGACACTGTCAATCCGTCTGAGGCCCACTGAAATACATTTGCTAGGCACTTGCAGGACAAAACTTCTTGCATCCTCTGGGAATTAGTCTCCAGTGTTACAGCAGGTGAATCAAGTGAGGTAGCCATCGCACAGCTTTCCCCAGTTTTTTTGGATGAGAGTGAAGGGAGTGGGAGGGTAGGAGGCTGTCCAACTCCCTGCATTGTAGGCAGGGGGCAAACCGGTTTGTGCAACCGCTTCTCTGTTGGATCCTTGCCCCTCTTGGCCTTTTCAAATTGGTAGGGAGGGAACAGCCAGCTGGGCCAGGGAAGTGATTAACACCTCCCAGCAAGAGGGAATGGCTTTGGGCTGCCTGAAAGAGGTGCTGGTGAGAATACTGCTGATGAAATCCTCACTTGATCCAGAAAATCTTAATAATTTCAGGTCAGTGACAAATGTTAAGTTCCTGGCACAGTCCTTGAGCAGATGATTATCAACCAGCTCCAGGCACTCTTGCATAAGACCAATTATCTGGATCTATTTCAGTCAGGGTTCTGGCCTGATTTTGGCAGAGAAATAGCCTTGGTCAGCCTGTAGGATGACCTATGTCAGGAGAGACACAAGGGGAGTATTGCCTTGTTGATTCTCCTAGAACTCTCAGCAGCTTTTGATACTATTGACCATGGCATGCTTCTGGGGTGACTGTCTGAATTGGGAGTGGGAGGTACTGCACTGCAGTAATTGTGTTCACACTTGGAGGGCTGGCTTCAGAAGTAATACTGCTCCACCCTGTGGATTCTCCTGTAAGGGGTTCCATAGGGGTCAGTTTTGTCCCCCATGCTATTCAACATCTCCATGAAAACCACTGAATGTGGTTCAACAGTTTCATGTTAAAACAAAAATTAACATCTTCCTTCAGGTTGTGACTGCCAAAAAGCTGGTCCTGAAAGAGGTGCTGGTGAAGCAGCTACTCACCTTGGAATTCACACGGGCATAAAACTGAATCTCATTGTACATCTCCACACCATCAGCATTCTTACAGCTGCAGAAAGACAACAAGCAGCTTAGTAGAATGTTTTATATATGGAAAGTAAACAAGCAACTTATACAATAATCTGCTACATGTTTACTGGTAAGTTCCACTGTGTTCAGGTGGAATTAGTAGGGTATTTGATATATAGAAAAGCAGAAGCAAGCAAAGTTTTTCTTATATATTAAGACCAACATGGATTGCTCAATTGGCACTGCAGTATGGTCTGAATTAGCAAGACAGGCCCTTACCTGAATGTCACCTTGTAATCATCAAGGTCAACTTTCACATCCATGCTCTCCTCGACACAGAACTCCAGGAACACATATCGTAGACGGTCATACCACAAGGTCTTTGCTGGTTGCCTTGGGAAACACAGGAGGAACACATACTGGAATAATACTGGATATACATACTGGAGTGCAGGACATGGAATAACGGGCTCAAGTTAAAGGAAGCCAGATTCCAGCTGGACATCAGGAAAAACTTCCTGATGGTTAGAGCAGTACGACAATGGAACCAGTTACCTAGGGAGGTTGTGGCCTCTCCCACACTAGAGGCCTTCAAGAGGCAGCTGGACAGCCATCTGTCAGGGATGCTTTAGGGTGGATTCCTGCATTGAGCAGGAGGCTGGACTCTATGGCCTTGTAGGCCCTTTCCAACTCTGCTATTCTATGATTCTATGATTAATCAGGATGGCAACAGTGTAAATGCCTTTGCTAGGAAAGCATGGAGTTGAAGCCATCGCACATTTCAATGTGAGCTCACCAGAACTACAAATTTTAAACATCTTCAAAACTGTTGAAATTGTTGTGGTAGCAAGAATTTAGAATGGCATTGTGTGGAATTTCCTTTAGTGCAGGTTTATCTGTGCAGGGTACTGTAAGCGCCTCAGGGTACTTAGCATTTCAGAATATCAAGCCACGACATGGCAGTTATTAGTGAGTGTGGTTTAAAGTGATGTGATCTAATGTATGTGGTTTTCAGAGGCTAAACAAAATTTTCTCTGCTTCAGATCTATGAGCTGTGCGTACATTCTTCTTCTTATCATCATCATCATCATTCAACTGAAGCTGGTAGAAGGCACTCCATATCACAGACTCTGCTTTGGGCCTCCAATGACAGTGAGACCCAAGCTGCGCATGTGCCCCTTCAAGAGGAGTGTGAACTCCCCCAGAGCCAGCTGCACGTTTCCTATCCAGACAGAGGAGCCACCCACCAGCAGAGCCTCAGTCTTGCTTGGCTTGACTTTCAGTTTATTGGTTCTTATCCACAAGCCTAAACGTTATATTCCTTGGGGCACTGTATATCTCTTGACTGTATGGATTCCTCTAAGATTCCAAAAGGCTTTTGATAAAGTTCCTCACCAAAGACTCCTGAACAAACTTAGCAGTCATGGAATAAGAGGAGAAGTCCTCTTATGGATCAGGAAGTGGTTAAAGAGCAGAAACCAGAGAGTAGGAATAAATGGTCAATTCTCCCGATGGAGGGAAATAAATAGTGGGGTCCCACAAGGATCAGTATTGGGACCAATTCTTTTCAACTTGTTCATAAATGATCTGGAATTAGGAGTGAGCAGTGAAATGGCTAAGTTTGCTGATGACACCAAATTATTTAAGGTGGTTAAAATACAATGGGATTGTGAATTGCTCCAAAGAGATCTCTCCAAGCTGGGAGTGTCGGCATCCAAATGGCATATGCGTTTCAATGTAAGCAAGTGTAAGGTGATGCACGTTGGGGCAAAAAACCCGAACTTCAAGTATAACCTAATGGGATCTGAGCTGGCAGTGACTGAACAAGAAAAAGACCTTGGGATTGTGATGAACAGCTCGATGAAAATGTCAACCCAGTGTGCAGCCACTGTAAAGATGGTATAGTAAAAGACAGAGGAAAGAAATGGTGGTTCAACTACTTAATGAGGATGGCAAATTGATAACAGATGACAAAGAAATGGCTGAAGTGCTTAATTCCTACTTTGGCTCAGCCTTCTCTCAAAAGCAGGTCTATGACCCCCGTGGAAAAAGTGAAGCACAAGTTGAGGGGGCAGGATTGCAGTTTGAGACTGATAAAGAAATGGTCAATGAACACCTACTGTAATTTCTTTTAATGAGTTCAAATCTGCAGGTCCCGATGAACTACATCCTAGAGTAATGAAGGAGCTAGCAGAAGAACTCTCAGGACCACTGTCTATTATTTTTGCGAAATCATGGAAGTCGGATAAGGTGCCGGATGACTGGAGGAGGGCTAATGTTGTCCTTATCTTCAAAAAGAGCAAAAAGGAGGAACCTGGGAACTACAGACCAGTCAGTCTAACATCCATCCCTGGAAAATTTTTGGAGCAGATTATAAAGAAGTCAATCTGTAAGCACCTTGAAATCAATGCAGTGATTACTAGAAGCCAACATGGATTTGTCAAGAACAAATCCTGTCAGACTGACCTGATCTCATTTTTTTATCGGGGAACCTCCCTTGTGGACTGTGGGAATGCTGTGGACATAATATATCTTGATTTCAGCAAAGCTTTTGACAAAGTACCCCATGATATTCTGAATAACAAACTAACTAAAAGTGGGCTAGATGGAACAACTATTAAGTGGATTCACATTTGGCTCCATAATTGGACTCAGAGTGCTTATCAATGGTACCTTCTCAAACTGGGGGGAGGTAACGAATGGGGTACCGCAGGGCTCAGTCCTGGGCCCAGTGCTCTTCAACATTTTTATTAATGACTTGGATGAGGAGGTGCAGGGAAGGCTTATCAGATTTGCAGATGATACAACATTGGGTGGGATAGCTAATGCCCTGGAAGAGCCAGTGTGGTGTAGTGGCTAAGGTGTTGGACTGGGGAGATCTGAGTTCTAGTCTCCACTTGGCCATGGAAACCCAGTGGGTGACTTTGGGCCAGTCACAGACTCTTAGCCTAACCTTACTCACAGTGTTGTTGTTGTGATGATAAAATGGAGAGGAGGATTATGTATGCCACCTTAGGTTTCTTGGAGGAAAAAAGGTGGGATATAAATGAAATAAATCTTCTATATAAATAAAAATGTAAATGTCCGTTCGAAACAGACGTTATATCTCCGAAAGTTCTTCACCCATTACTTTGAAATTTTGACACAACGTTGCATTCGAATACGCGAGCGTTGTTATGTAACTATGTTCTATATGGGGTCAAAGGCTTGTCTTAAAATCAAAGAAATAGGCCTCCTCAAAACCAGTCCTGCTGATCATTGTGACATTGCCAACCAGTAGGCCAATCTGCTGCCTCTGACTCCTCTCCTATTTGCATGTTTTCTCACAATTGGCTGAGTGAATATAGATGTCACACCTGTGACAGTTACACGTTCTGAAGAAAGGTAACTGCCAGGAGTTTCCGCTAACCCTCTCACCGTAAAAACATCCTTTTTAAAAAACCAAACAATCTGCTTTACTTCATCCAAATAATGCCTCGCAGAAGATCACACTTAGGTCATCGTACTCGCGGAGCGGAAGCACTGCGACGAGAAATTGCAAATCAGACTGAGGAAGAACGGGCATCAGCAAACGAGAAAAAAAGAAAAAGAATGCCTCAAATACGTGCCAAGGAACCAGCCAAGCAACGTTCAGCCAGACTTGAGGATGCACGGTTGCGAGCACGGCAATCGCGTTCTACAGCTTCAGATCTGCTTTGTTCTCAACAGAATGAACGCGACAGGCTGAGAGCGGCTGAAAGACGTCAACGAGAAACAGCACATCAGAGTCAAACACGACTCCGTGGTAAACAATCACACGATTACAATCGCCTTGCATTCCGGTATAACCCAGCTGATGATTATAGTTTGAGGCGGCATCGGCACTATGACTGAAGTGTGTCCTTATTGCAAGGCTCTTAAATTTAATGGAGAAACAAAAGGAATGTGTTGCGCTGCTGGAAAAATTAAACTGCCTCAACTTGGAGAACCACCAGAGCCATTACAAACTTTGCTTGCCGGATATACCGCAGAATCAAAGCATTTCCTATCTAACATCAAGAAATACAACTCATGCTTCCAAATGACGTCGTTCGGCGCAGAAATCATCACAGCTCCATTTATGCCAACTTTCAAAGTCAAAGAACAAATTTATCATAAAGCCGGCTCCTTCCTTCCGTTTCAAGATAGTCAACATAAATTCCTACAAATGTATTTCATTGGTGATGGCAATGATGAATTGAATGCACGCTGCGGAATTTATACCGGCATAAAAAGGTCCATCGTTTCAAAACTGCAACAGCTACTTCACGAAAAAAACAATTTAGTACATTTGTTCAAAACAGCAATTGACATGATGCCATCTGATACACACAAGATTGTTATTCATGCTGACAAAATGCCTGCTGGAGAACATGTGCGAAGATTCAATGCTCCAACTATAGACGAAGTGGCAATTGTTATAGTCGGAGATCAATCTTGACAAGACCTTTCAAAGGTGAAGATGTCCTCATTCCTCACATTCCTATGATTCCAACAGATATGCTATTTCAATTTAAGAAATTGCAATTCCCAATTCGATTGGCGTTTGCAATCACCATCAACAAAGCTCAGGGCCAATCTTTAGAATTGTGCGGTTTAGATCTAGACACAGATTGCTTCTCACATGGACAATTATATGTTGTGTGTTCTAGAGTCAGCAAACCAGACAATCACTATATCTACACAGACAATGGAACAACTAAAAATATTGTATATCCACAAGCATTGTGAAATTAAACATATTAGAAACATCCGCTTTGTCTTTTCTTTCTTTTCAATTTAACCAGACTGAGCCACAGCAACGCGTGGCAGGGTACAGCTAGTAAATAAATAAGACAGAAACAAACTTCAAAGTGATCTTGATATGCTGGAGTGCTGGGCTTAAAACAACAGAATGAAATTTAATAGGGATAAATGCCAAATTCTATACCTAGGAAAAAGAAACCAAATGAACAGTTACGAGATGGGGGATACTCAGCTCAGTAATACTACAAACAAGAAGGATCTTGGAATTGTTGTAGATCACAAGCTGAATATGAGCCAACAGTGTGATGTGGCTGCAAAAAAAGCAAATGCTATTTTGGGCTGCATTCATAGAAGTGTAGTTTCCAAATCGCGCGAGGTACTGGTTCCCCTCTATTCGGCCCTGGTTACGCCTCATCTTGAGGCTTGCGTCCAGTATTGTGTCCACTTCAAGAAGGATGCAGACAAGCTGGAGTGTGTTCAGAGAAAGGCAATGAGGATGATCAGGGGTCTGTAAACAAAGCCCTATGAAGAGAGACTGAAAGAACTGGGCATGTTTAGCCTGGAGAAGAGAAGGCTGAGGGGAGACATGATGGCACTCTTCAAATACTTGAAAGGTTGTCACATGGAGGAGGACCAGGATCTCTTCTCGATCCTCCCAGAGTGCAGGACATGGAATAATGGGCTCAAGTTAAAGGAAGCCAAATTCTGGCTGGACATTAGAAAAAACTTCCTGACTGTTAGGACAATGGAACCAGTTACCTAGGGAGGTTGTGGGCTCTCCCACACTAGGGGCATTTAAGAGGCAGCTGGACAACCATTTTTCAGATATGCTTTAGGGTGGATTCCTGCATTGAGCAGGGAGTTGGACTCGATGGCCTTTTAGGCCTCTTCCAACTCTGCTATTCTATGATGCTTAGGCAAACTCCATGTTAGGCATTATAAGAAAAGGAGTTGAGAATAAAACTGCCAGTATCATACTTCCTTTATACAACTCTATGATGCAACCACACTTAAAATACTGTATACAGTTCTGGTCACCACACCTAAAATAAATAAATTATAGAGCTGGAAAAAGTGCAGGAAAGGGAAACTAAAGTGATTAACGGGTTGGACCATCTCCCCTATGATGGAAGGTTACAACAGCTGTGATTGTTTAGCTTGGAAAAAGGAGGCTGAGGGGAGATATGATACAGGTGTACAAAATTATGCATCAGTATCCAAGCAGTAAGCCTGTGTGCACCAGTTGTTGGGGAACATGGGTGGGAGGGTGTTGTTTATTATTTATTTATTTATAAATAATAAATAGCCCAATAGCCGAAGCTCTCTGTTGCACTGTGTCCTGCCTTGTTGGTCCCTGGCTGATGGCTGGTTGGCCACTGTGTGAACAGAGTGCTGGACCAATCTCTGTTTTGCTAATGAGTCTACTCCGTGCATTTTACACACACACACACACACACACACACACACACACACACACACAGTATGCAGTACATATACTACACAGATAGCCTAAGGAAGAATTCTGGAGAACTCAAAAGCTTGTACATTGGTGGCACTTTGGTTTTGTCCTAATAAAAGTATTGCCAACTGTAGAGTTTGGACTATTTTTTACGTATTTTGGAGAGACAGCGCAGTTCGAGACGGGCGGGGGGGGGGGGGATCGGATTCCTGAGAGTCTGCGCCAAGGGGAAGCAAGAGCTGTGCTTGTTTCCTGAAAAGGGAGAGCTAGATCGAGCCACGCCTTTCTGGAAGCCACCATCCTCTGACTAGGAAGGGAGTCTGCTCCCTGTTCACAACTGCCTGAGAGGTATTTGTGGTTGCTGAAGGGTGAGGGCACTGCGGCCTCAGAATATGTGCGCCAGTGCCAAGCAACAGGGTGCGTATTCTGGGGCAGCAGAGCCCGGGCAATGAAGATGCGTTTGAGGGCTGAGCTCTTGCTGATGTCGGGCTGCGGAGGAGTTTCTAATCCAGGGAGGTCGGGAATTCTGGACCACAGAACATTTTCGTTCTGTTTTGAAAGAATCAGGTGATCCTCTCAGTCAGGCGAGTGATCCCAATTGTTTGAAGAGAGAAGCTGTCGCCCACGGCTGGCACTCACCTCGCCATGGCTGCGGCAGCCGAGCACGTCTCGAAGCCCTCCGCGCTCCCCGGTCCCGGCGAGCAAGCAGGCCTGTTTTAAGACCCCCTCCCGGCACCCCTCAGGCCAGGCGGAGCCAGACCCAGGGCCTCCCCTTCCCAGCTGCCGCTGCCGGTCACTACCCGCCTCTTGCCAGGAGCCCACAGCGTATGTTTTCAACGCATCCCAGGAAAATACCCGCAAAAGTTATCGCATACTATGGGATGGATTAGTTGTAATGGTTAGCTCACTTTGATTCAGATACAATACTGTTTTGAAAAAGGATGTTTTATTGGGTTTTCCTGGAAGAATTCCCACTGAGGTAGCCGTGTGAGTCTGTCCACCCTCCGTGTATGGGGCTCTTTGTTGTGTTTCGCTTGAGGGAGTACATGGGAAGCAACGCATTAGCTAGCTAGGGAGTCTTGCAAGTCAGTTCGTTTCAGGATTCGAATCGATGGTTAATTTTTCTCATTCAAATCCGTGGGATCGTGCTCAGATCGTTTACTTTGACCCCGCCTCGCAGCCACCGACACTCGATGTCTTCTCTACATCCAAATCTCAACCTTATTGGGCAAAGGGAATCCTCACACTTTATAGCAGCGGAGCCGCACACCCTCCCTCTTCATTCCCATAGATTGATGAAGAAGTTAATCATCCCGATAGACACTGCCTGCCCAGCTTCCGTGTTGACTCCGAACGTCCGTTTACGCGTTAATGGGGGCAAAAGCGCAACGTGTTTGAATGAAGGTCAGTGGAGCACAGGGCTCCTGCACCGTAGCCCGACTGCAGGATCCAGATGAAGCTGAGAGAGAAATTTACCACAAGCTGCAATCCAGTGTTATGATACCCATATTTAAGTAGGGTGACCCTATGAAAAGGAGGACAGGGCTCCTGTATCTTTAACAGTTGTATTGAAAAGGGAATTTCAGCAGGACGGTGTAACAGCTGGAACGGAACGGAACAGCCCGGAACGACCCCATTATATTAAAAAACCATACCAAAAACAGTGACATGTGTTTGCAACACTTGAGAACAATATTTTAGGACTAAAACCATGCCAATATTATATCACTATTAACCCCAGAACTCCCAAAACAACGTCCGGAACAGAATGGAATGGCCACTACTGAATGAGCGATATCAACCAAACTCACCAGTCATGCATAACTCCATGGCAGGGATGCAATAAGCCACAAAACGTGCAAAGAAACTGCATTCCAATAACCGTCCCGCGCACAGCGCATATTGCGCAAAACGGGCAGAGACAGCAGCTTCCAAATGAAGTATGTTAATCAAACTCACCAAACACACATTACTAGGTGAGCCTGATGTAATAAGCTCCAAAAATTGCCCCCAAATCATGTTCAGATACCCGTTCCGGGCAAAAACACGTATTGTGCAAAACGGGCCGTAACGGCAGCTTCCCAATGAGATAAGTGAACCAAACTCACCAGATGCACATAACTAGGTGGGACAAATAGAGAAAGCTCCAAAAGTTGCCCCGAAACCACGTTCAGATACCCGTTCCGGGCAAAAACGCGTATTGTGCAAAACTGGCCGTAACGGCAGCTTCCCAATGAGATAAGTGAACCAAACTCACCAGATGCACATGACAAGGTGGGACAAATACAGAAAGCTCCAAAAGTTGCCCCCAAACCCGGTTCAGGTACCCATTCCGGGCAAAAACGCGTATTGCACAAAATGGGCTGTAACGGCAGCTTCCCAATGAGATAATTGAACCAAACTCACCAGACACACATTACTAGGTGGGAAACATAAAAAGCTGCAAAAGTTGCCCCGAAACCACGTTCAGATACCCGTTCCGGGCAAAAACGTGTATTGCGCAAAACGGGCCGTAACGATAACTTCCCAATGAGGTAAGTCAACCAAACTCACCAGACGCACGTTACTAGATGGGACACATATAAAAAGCTCCAAATGTTGCCCCGAAACCACGTTCCAATACCCGTTCCAGGCAAAACCCAATATTGCTTAAAACGGGCCGTAATGGCAGCTTCCCAATGAGGTAAGTCAACCAAACTCACCAGATGCACATTACTAGATGGGACAGATATAATAAACTCTGAAATTTCCACGAAAGTCAGGTTCTGTTACCCATTCCGGGCCATAGTTCATATTCCCAAAATTAGCTGGAAAAGAAAATTATGGGTGAGGAAAATGGGGCACTGTCTATTGTCAGGAAATTGCCTCGAAAGGCAATTTCTATGTGTGTGAATGCAATCAAATAAACCACTTTCATTGTACTAACTGGAACATTTAATAAACTTTCTCAGAATCCAGAGTGAAGTTCTGCAAAGATGGTTTCCTACCGAAGCCCATAGTTGTCATGTGGTTTGGTAGTGTGCTTAAAATATCAGTCTATGATGGCATTGTTGGGGTTGGGCTGTCTCAGTCCATCATGAAGCTTACAATGACCTGTGGCTATTCACATCTTTCAACCTAACTTATCCCACAGGGTTATTACAAAATTGGGAAAGACCATTGTAGTTCACCATGCGTTTCTGGGTGACAGGTGGGATATAAATGTTCTGCCAAAAAAGCCCAGGTCTTTTGAGGATTGCCATGGGAGTACTGGAGGCTGCGTTCCAGGAAGTCCAAAAACGAGGCCCCCAACCCCTTCCAGGGCTGATGGAGGCCTTCCCCCTCAGCCCTTTCCCCCAGGAAATTGGGTGCCAGTCCCAGTTGCCCTGGAGATCTCCGTTTTTCCAGAGGTCTCCCGGGTTTTCCGGGTCATCTGGCCACCCTTATCACACCAGGAGACAAAGCGTTAATGCCCACATTCCACAATCTTGACAGGTACCCCTCCCCTCCCCAAACATGGGATTTATTTTTAAAAGCCAATCACACAATTTTTAATTGTATGTTAGGTGTCTTGAATAGGTTAGCCCCATGTGAATAAGAGGGAGCTAGGTTGACCATTTGTTTGATTCAGTATAACCCATTGTCATTGGCTGTGATGTTCTGAAGCTTTATTAACATATACGCTTCTTTAGTCATATTCTTTATGAAAACATGAATACAAGAAAAATAACCACAAACAGTAAGAACAAAAACAATGTACATAATATCTATCTATATATACTGTGTGTGTGTGTGTGTGTGTGTGTGTGTGTGTGTGTGTGTGTAAATGTAAATGCTAACGTATAGCACCTGTTAACATAAATTTTTTCCTACAGTGTAGATTATTCATTTCTCACAACACTTTGGACATTTGAATATACCACGAGAAGCTTGATTTATCTCAAGGCAAGGGAGATGGTACCAGTCCTGACATGCTCCCTCGCACAGAACCATGGTGTCCTCCTTGGGTTTCTTGCACTGATCACCCATTAAGCACAAAGACCAAGATGAAGTGTAATACTGTTGCATTGCTGAAGACAAGAACTGGATTGTAGAGAATGCTCCTTTTGGTGATTTTCTAGAAACAGGACTATTGAATTGCTTAATTTCTCCCTGATTTATTTGCTTCTTTATTCTCTGCTGCTGTCTCTGCATTAAACTTGGCTGTGGAAGAAATGATTTGTGCTCCCTGCCATGGAGTTATGCATGACTGGTGAGTTTGGTTGCTATTGCTCGTTCACTAGTGGCCGTTCCGGCCATCCCATTCTGTTCCGGATGTTGTTTTGGGAGTTCTGGGGTTAATAGTGATATAATATTGGCATGGTTTTAGTCCTAAAATATTGTTCCCAAGTGTTGCTAACACATGCCACTGTTTTTGGTATGGTTTTTTAATATAATAGGGTCGTTCCGACCTGTTCCGTTCCGTTCCGGCTTTTACACCGTCCCAATTTCAGCAGGTGTCATTTGAATATATGAAGAACCTGGTGAAATCCCCTATTCATCTCAACAGTTAAAGCTGCTGGAGCCCTGCCCTCTTTTTAATCTGGTCACTCTAGTATAGCTCCTGCAGCTTTAACTGTGGTGATGAAGAGGGGATTTCCCCAGGTTCCCCATATATACAAATGACACCTGCTGAAATCCCCTTTTCTATGCAACTGTTAAAGATACAGGAGCCCTGTCCTCCTTTTCATAGGGTCACCCTAATTTGAGGAAGGTGAATTCACAAGATTGACAATACGACAACCCTGCAGTGGAGTTCAGTGCTACAGCCCAGTCTCCTGGCGCCAGGGCAGCTCTGAAGGAGCCGGTAGTCTATGGGAGAGGCTTAAGATCACGTGACGGCTTCCCGTTTTGTGCGTTGTACCGGAAGTGACGTCTCGTTCCCTCCCCCCCCCCCCGCCGGCGCGGTCCTCCTGACAGGAGGTTCTGGCGGTGGCGGCAGCGGCAGCGATGGAGGCCGTGGCCAGCCCCGGGGAGCGCTGGGCGCCGGTGGGGGCAGTGGCCGAGACCCCCGCCGGGGAGGAAGACGCAGGCGCGGAGGAGGCCGAGGCGGAGCCGGCGTCCCCGCGGTCGCTGAGGGCAGAGCGGCGTCGCCTCCACTCGGCGCTCCTGGCGCTGGCCTCGCATTTCGCCCAAGTCCAGTTCCGGCTCCGGCAAGTGGCGCGCGCCGGCCCGGCCCAGCAACAGCATCTCCTCCGCGAGCTCGAGGAGTTCGCTTTCCGCGGCTGCCCCGGCTCTGGCCTCAGCTTTGCGGCGGCGGCGGCAGACGGAGTCGGGGGCGGCGTCAAGGTGAGAACGAGCCGGGGGCGACGTGTCATGTAGACACTCGGGGAACAGCCCTGACACTGAGCTGCAAGTAGCCGCTTCGGATACCGCCTCTGGCCTGGCCTACGCAAGCAGCTGCCTTAGCTAGGGTGGAAAGGAGGACAGGGCTCCTGTATCGTTAACAGTTGCATAGAAAAGGTAATGTCAGCAGCTGTCAATTGTATGTATGTATGTATATATACATATACATACATACATATATATATATATATGGAGGACCTGGTGAAATTCCCTCTTCATCACACCAGTTAAAGCTGCAGGTGCCCTGCCCTCTTTTAAATCTGGTCACTCTAGTATAGCTCCTGCAGCTTTAACTGTGGTGATGAAGTGGGGATTTCACCAGGTGCCCCATATATACAAATGACACCTGCTGAAATTCCCTTTTCTATGCAACTGTTAAAGATACAAGAGCCCTGTCCTCCTTTCCATAGGGTCACCCTACCTTAGCCTTGTCCTTTCCCATTGCTTAACTAGGAGTATGCAAAACTTTTTGCGTAGTGGAAAGTGCTATATAGATGCAACAAAGGCTACAGATATTCTTGTCAGATAGATTATGAAGAGACAAGGTGGCTCTTGGGACGGAGGAGATGCATGTGATGCTTATTTATTTATTTATAACATTTGTATCCCGCCCTATATCACAAGGATCTCAGGGCGGCATACAGTAGCTGCATGGCCTTGCTATCGAGCAAGAGCTATGTTGATAGGAAAACGCACTTCATCTGTGAAATGCTCCTTGTTGAAATCTAGCAGGTGATCAAATACAGAACAAAGAATTCTTTGTTTTGTCTGGTTGCTGGAAGGCATTGGGGGGAGAAGAATATGATATGAATTTTGGCAAGTGGCTTTGATGATGATGATGATTTTTTTGTTGCACCTGATCAGTCCTTAACTGCTTTGATCAGGTGGTGTTCCTGTGAGTTCTCTGGGACTGGATAAAAGTCACATTCTAGGAAGTGGTAACGGGCTCCCTTCCATGGCCAAATGGTGATCATGTTAGTTCTTTTAGGTTATTCCTTGTTGCCTATCACTAAATGTCTTCCGTGTATCCGTAATGAACCTGTTCAGACAATAAGCTAAGCCACAGCCACAGTGGTTAAGCATTTTGAGTTGAACATTATTTCTTAGTGTGAAGCATTCCTAACCATGGTGGCTACATTACCACAGTTTAAACACACTCACTAAGCATTTGCTGCAAAAGGGTTAGCGGCTTAACCATGGCTTAGCATGTGGTCTGAGCAGGCCCAATATCTAGAATGGTCCAGAATGTTGCCATCAGCTTCTTCAAATTAAATGCAATTGTTTGTATGGAATGCTCCCTGTTAAAATCTATTGGATGTAAACTGTGATCCTATACCTGTTTAACCCATCGAATTTAGAGGAACCTACTTCAGAATCAACTTAAATTGAATTAGGCTTAGGCTTTGTAAGATGGAAGGATATAAAATAAATAAAAACATCAACAGGCCCTAGGTCATATTTGGAGAAATCTTTCCAGAAACAGTTTCCAGAACTGACATGTTCAGGTAGAAGTTTCAAATATTTAAAAGTATACTTGTGTAAAATCTTGTTTCAACTCTAAACTTGCATTCCTATTTAGTAGTGAGGACAATTTGCAGAGGGAAGGCCAATTGGATACAAGCCATGATGTCTTTCACATTCAGGAATGCCTTATATCTGTGACAAAGAGCTTCTGAGGATCACGATGCTGTGCTAGTGAGCCTCCCTGAAGCATCTGGTTGGTTGCCTTCTGTCAGAAAACTGACTTTCAGTGGTGCTAATAAGTAATGACCTGGAATCGTGCTAGTTCCGGCGGGCAATCACGCATGGTTAAGAAAGCAGTTGGGGCAGCTAGAATGTTTTCTACTCAATGTAAAAGCCAGGCTTTCAGTTGTTTTCAGAAACTGGCAGTGGACTTGATCATTTTGGAAATGTTAAATGTACTATGAAATATTTATTGTTTGTTATTCATGTTTTACATTTGGAGGAAGTAATAAGTACTGCTAAGAAAATGTTTCTCTTTTGAGTGATAAATAGCAAAAGTCTGGGATATCAGCCCAGTAATGTGGAAATTTTGCGGGGGTGGGGGGTGACTGAATTAGAAAAAAAAAACCTGATACTGTAATCATTTGGATCTAATTGACAGTACAACTCTGTGCATTTCTACTCTGACCAGGTAAGTGTGTATAAAATTGTGGCCTTCATATGTATTTTTCACTCTAATTTAGTAAACTAAAACACACACTGTGTTAATGTTATGTACTGTATAAATATCTCAAAGGTTTTTCAGTTACCCAAAGTATTTTATTAGAGGAAAAAGTTAATAAGACATACTTAGGACACAATCCTACGCATGTTCACAAAGAAATGGCTGACTGGGGGACGCTGGGAATTGTAGGACTTATTTCTGTCTAATTATACATAGGAATGTGCCCTTAACAGTTGAATTCAGAGCCTCAATTAAAATTACTTTTACTTGAATCCTTGTAAATATTTTAAAGTAATAACTGAATGTCATGTATTACTTTGTGTAAATTTTAAGGACAAAATGGCACTGAAAACAGTTAACAGTAATTACAGTGTAAAACTGCCCAATTTTACTGCAGTGTTTTTATTCGTTATGTTACTAATTAATCTTTTGAAACATTGCATAATGAGAAATAGGCGGTTTTTTTGGCAAAAATTATGCTCTGGAAAAATTTCTAACCCACATTGCTGCATCAACCAGAACAGTTCCAGCAGATTGTAGGATCAGGGAAGACTTGGAGGCTGTGATAGTATGCCTTTTGATTTCTTAATGCACCCTTCCACATCCTGAAGCCCTCCCATCCTCCTTGCCAAGTGGGGACTGATGAGAGTTGTAGTCTAAAACATCTGGAGGCTGCCAGAGTAATGTTGCTCTTGAGTAATGTTGATATTTGGATACATGATTGATTATGTATGCAAGGTGTATTTTGTGCAGTAGCTGGATAATTGCCAGCTCTTCAATCCTTGTACCATTGGAGCCTTACTCTAATTTCCAAAGAGGTATGAGACAGAACGTGTTCTCCTTCTTTCAGAGTGAACTTGAGAAGCAGGAACAGCTAGAGGCACAGAAGGAGAAGCAGCGAGAGCTCATCCTACAACTCAAGGCACAGCTGGATGACTTGGAAACATTTGCCTACCAGGAAGGCAGCTATGATGCACTGCCCCAGTCCATGGTCATGGAAAGACAGCAGGTGAGCCCTGCTGGCACACAGCCAAATTTTATCCTGGTCTGCCTCCCTCTCTTAGCTGAGCCTGTTCATGTTTAGTCCTTTATGGGATGGGGACGATGACCCTTGAGAAGGGGGAATAACTCCCAACTTGTCTCCTGTGTGATTTTGCAGGTAATTATTGAAGAGCTCATCAAGAAGTTGGACATGAACTTGAGTGAGGACGTTGCCTCGCTGTCCCCAGAGGAGTTGCGTCAGCAGGTGGATGCTGCTGTGGCGCAAATTGTCAACCCAGCACGTGTGAAGGAACAGCTGGTTGAGCAGTTGAAAACCCAGATCCGAGATCTTGAGATGTTTATCAATTTCATCCAAGGTCAGTAGCCACACATGTCTTATATAATGGGGGCAGATAGGATTTGGAGGATGAAAGTTTATATGGACTGAGGGTGTGAGCTAATAACCATTATTCCAAAATCATATAAATATGAGATCCTATAACAGTATTGTCAGCCTCTACTCTACACAAAATAATAAATGGACACAAATCTGACATCAGGCAGGGCAATGTTCAGAAATCAGTAGGAGTATATTTCAGTAGGCCCCTTCCAACTCTGCTATTCTGTGATTCTATGATTCTGTGATTCAGTCTTACAGGACATTTTCACTGACCTTAACACTGACCTTCTTGAACAAAGGAACTTTAAAGTGAGACTCCATCCCATAGTAAATGTGTTAATCTTCTCTTTAAGAAGGGTATTACTGGGCTGTTGGTTCATATGCATTACCATAGTGGGTCTTGCTTGCAGCCCTTTTCATATCCTTCTGTCTTCTATAGAGAAAAAGAGTAGGTCCTCTCTAGAAAGCAAACTAGGGGAGAAATTTGAAATATCCTCTGATGGCTTTGCTGAATGTGGAGGTCCTATACCTAGAGCAATTTGTTTTCATGTATGCAAAGACAGTATGAGGAAGAAGTGTTATTGTTGGGTTGGAGCTAGGTGTTCAAAGCATTTGTATGTGGGTGTGCATCAAAGCTACCTTATGTCTTATAATGGTTGCTCAAAATCTTCTCCTTCTGACTTTGCAGAAGAAGTTAGCGGCCCCAGCAAACCAGAAGATGGGCATTGTGAGTGTTCAGGTGGAAAAGCTGGAAGTAATGCCTACAAGCCAAGCACTCGGCAGCCCCATAGAAGCAACAGAGGTGGGCCTATTTCCAGGGGGCCGTGATGTGGCTTTGCAGTTGATCATGAAATAACCTTTTACATTTTTTTTGAAAAAAATATTTTATTTAAAATTATAACATATTGCCCTTTATCAAAAAATTGATTCCAGGGTAGTTCACAATAATACAAAAACAAACAATTTTACAACACCAATAAAGGCTTACAGATATATCATACTTTAAAAGCCTGTGCTTTTCTCCTGCCACTTGGGAACTAGTGAGTCATCGGATGAGAACTTGAAAGAGTCTGGGAGGAAAGAGGGCTGGATCATGCAATCCTCTTCCACCAGTGGCATATTTCCCCCAAACCCTGCTATTTCCTCTTAGATCTCTGGGGTATTGGACGGGAGCTGTTGTGCTTGAAAACCAGTATTTCCAGCCACATGCTAGTGTGTGTATGTTGCAAGACACCTGCAGCTGAATGAATGAGCTGCACAATTCTGGCCCTCAGATAAGTGTTTAGGACAACCATGTGGGCTTCTGCCTCCTCTTTATTGTCTTCCTGCTAACCCCATAGAGTTTAGATTATACAGTTTCTTCACCGACATCACCCATCAATTTGTATCTATAACAGCACCTAAAGTGTTCCTATTGTCTTACACTTTTCTCCCCAAAACCCATGGGAGGAATCGTAGCTGAGTAGTAGAGCACCTGCTTTACATGGTGGAAGATCCCTGATTCAATCCCTGGCAACTCCTGACAGGGCTGGGAAAGAATCCTGCCTGGAACCCTGGAAAACCACTATTGGTTAGTGTTGACAGTACTGGGCTAAATGGACCAATGGTTTGTGAAAAGGAAAATGCTATGTTTCTATGCTCCTGAAACTATGCACATAAAATGAGACCAAACTGAGTCCCATTCAGTTACTACAACCCTCACTGATGCCCTTTCTAATGTGTGTCTGCCCCAGACAATGCAAATGACACCAATCCCCTCCATAAGAAGCATCTTCATTCTTTCTCCCGACGGGAACCTGAACAAGAGGCAAGATTTGAAACTACCTCTTTCCAATTCCTGCTTTAAAGGTGGATTCCATTGGTCAGGGCACTGAAGTTATTATGATTACATAGAATGGGTGTGATTGGGGAGGAGTACTGCTAAAATCTTTAACATCTCTTCCCCTGGTTTACAGCTTTACAGGCAGATTCATGCAAACACAGATAATTTGTGCTCCTTCCAGGAGTGGATGGAAAAGGAAATTTAAAAGAGGCCCACAGTTCAAAACGTTTGAGCAACTGAATAATTGCACCCTTTAGGTGTTGAGGCCAGTGGAATATAGCCCGTTTTTCAGCTGGAGTGAGCTTTGTGTGCTGGCCAGTCCAGACCATAGCAACTGTCCATTTAATGGGATGAGAACCATTCCAGTGAGTCTACTCTCTAAGGACTATACTCTTTTCTCTCTGTGCAGTGAACCCTGAAGATGCCCAGAGGATGCGGGAGACAGGCCTACATCTCATGCGCCGAATGCTTGCTGTACTACAGATTTTTGCTGTGAGCCAATTTGGCTGTTCAACTGGGCAAATCCCTCACCATTTGTGGCCGAATAACCAGTCTGACAGGGACTTCTCACTTTTAGTGAACAAGTTAGAGATGGCTGTGGCCCATGTCAAGCAGCTGGCTCAGAAGTACCAATTGCAAGATCCGGAACATGTCATCAGCTACTCAGGTTTCCAGGATACCTCCTTGGGAGGACGGGATGAGCTAACTCTGGCTGTGCGTAAGGAGCTGACAACTGCTGTGCGGGACCTGCTGGCTCATGGTCTCTACACCCCATCACCTGGGATGAGCTTGGTTCTAGCCCCCATTGCCTGCTTGCTGCCTGTGTTGAGCTCCTCTCCTCAAGCCATGCATCCATGGGAGCTCTTCGTTAAGTATTACAATTCGAAGAATGGCCGTGCCTTTGTAGAATCACCAGCTCGTAAACTCTCTCAGTCTTTTGCCCTCCCAGTGGTGGGTGGCATGCCTGCCACTCCAAAGCAAAGCTTGCTATCCGCTATCCATACAGTCTTGTCAGAGCATGACCCATTCAAGCGTAGTGCAGACTCAGAACTGAAGGCTCTGGTGTGCCTGGCGCTCAATGAGCAGCGCCTAGTCTCCTGGCTCAATCTCATCTGCAAGTCAGGGGCACTGATCCAAGCCCACTACCAGCCCTGGAGTTACATGGCCCAGACAGGTTTTGAGGGGGCCCTCAATCTCCTTAGCCGCCTCAGTAACCTACGATTCAGCCTCCCTGTGGACTTGGCTGTACGACAGTTGAAGAACATCAAGGATGCCTTTTGAGTGGCGGGGGGCAGGGAGTAGAGGCCTGTCTCAACCCCTTTGAGGGGGGAGTGCTTATTGCTTACTTCAAGAGGCCACTTGTGCGTGTTCACATGGGGGCAATGATGCTAGTTGGTGGTGGTCTTCTGTTGCTGAGCTGCAGCTGGCTGCCTCCGTTGCATGTACTCCATGGAGCTCCTGCTAATAATAGGAAGAGGCCTGTGCATGTAGTTGTCAGCCACTGAGGATAACTTATTTCCCTTGTAGTGGAACCAGTAGATAGGCTTGACAGCAGAGCAGGAGGAGGGCATCTCTCCTGCCAATGGGAATTTATGAGGGGCTGCTAGGAAGCTATTTCTGACCTGAATCTGAAGGAGTCAGGCTGAAAACAAAACAGTATAGGCAATATGTTAGTCTCGTCCTTTCTCTCCCCCAAGGTATACGCCAGATACACTACTCCAGGCCTGTAGTTCCATATCAAAATGCACTGATTCAGTTCCCAAATCTGAGCAGGGGCCTTCTCTGCTGATGGCCTTAAAGCTATTTGACCATGTTGCACGACCAGTCGGTTGCAGGGAGTTTTTTCTAGTCAAGCTGTTAAATGCTGGAATAGGATCCTGCATGTGCTTACGTGTCAGCAAATGACCGTAGCATATGGCCAGTATTCACATCTGACTTTCTGGCAAGGTAGTGTCATGGACAAATGGACCCTCCAGCTTAGGCTCCAACTATGATGGGGACAGAGAATTCCCTACTAAACATCTATGTGTTGAAAGGAGTGATTTCGTTGTGGGTGGGGGAGGGAGGAGAATGCCTTTGACTACCAGAGGAGAATTTGGTCTATTGGAATCTAATGAAATACAAGCATCTCAGTCTATCACAGGGATGGGTGGAGGTTTTCCTATCCATAGTGGAAAAGCTGTTGAACTTGCCTTTTTGAAAGGCTGTTGTCAGAACTCCCTCCTTGAAGGAACAAGCAATTTGGTGCTGGATGGCTGCCTCTGTGCTGGCACTCAAAGTGATCTTCTCTGACTTTTGTTTTTGCATAGCTAGCCCCCGAGCTGCTATTTTGGGAATTAGAACTACATGACCTTGAACCTGTTGATTCTCATGCCAGAGCTGTGGAAGTAGCAATGCTTGGCTGAAATGTTATTCTTTTGAGCTCTTTTCTTCAGTTGAGCAGTATGGTTGTGAAAGATGCATCTGAAGATACCGACACCAGGGGAGCCACTTCAGTTTGTGGCTTACTTGTTCCTTTGTCTGTAGGACAGTGTCCTGCTCACACATGGCCTCTGAAAGATTCTAGACATGCAGCATCTGTAACTAAACAGGGTCTCTTAAACGTCCTGTATCTATGAGATCTGAAGATGAAGGCAAGCTGTCCTGTCTTCAAAGCCAGGTCTGACAACACATGCAAAGAAGGCTGGATGGCAAGCAGCACTTTTTTTGTGCTAAGCTAAGTCTGTATTTCTGCAAATTAGTTTGACCTGTATGTATGTGGATGTAAATTTGTAAACTGTCCTGCTGAAACTTCTGTTGAATGTAGATGCTCTCCTACTTCTATCCCTTCTTGGTTTATGTGTTGATGCACTTTAGAAAACTGTCCTAGTACTTTGGGTATCTTTAGATAAGTGTGTGTGTTTTGTTTTGACTCCAGTTCAGTGCAAGAGAAAGAGTGTATTGATGGAGAATTGTGTCCATTGCTGGTAATAAATTCAGTTTACTGTTTTTCTTATTTTTGTTTTCTGTTGTTGTTTTAAATAGCTTTTCTGACTGTTGTACCACCTAGTTCTGAGTGTGATATCTCTTTTCACACAAAACACAATTAATTTACAGCACATCTTTCCTGTGGATTACTGAAAAGCTACTCAAGTACCTTGTAAGCAAAAGTATTCTAGTTCTTGTGGGGAGGAATTTTTTTGGCATACATGACAATGTTCCATACAGAATCTCTCACTTGCAGCAGGAACTGTGCACTCTTGCTTCACTTGGCCATTGGTCCCAGATGTCAGGGAAGAAGCTGGGATGGTGAGGTCAGTACACTGCGCTACAGTGTGGTTTTTTGGGAAATGCTAATAGTAGCTCTTCTCATGTACATAGAGGAGTATGAAGAGAACCGCTACATGCAGCTCTGCCCAGCAGACTGAACGTTGGAGGCTGTTTGAAAATGGCTGCAGTTACAAAACTCTGAAAATTACACATCAGATGCCAAGAGGGGAAAAAAGAGGCTTCATAAAGCTGCATGGGTTTTCTACAAGAGACCGGAGGGACCTTGAAACAGGATGTGACTACTTACTGTGTCTGTTCTGACAATACATTGGGTTTGGGCAGAGGCTGCTATTGTTTTCTGCCATAACATACTAACAGTGATCTTAATTCTCAATGCACAAGAGTGAGGCATTGTAATTGGTTAGAGGACAGTAGCTGCATGGTTTTGCCACTAGATGGCAGGAAAGGCGCTTGTGTCCCAAAATACACCTGCTCCCCCCTCGCTGCTCTTTTTGGACATAACTCCTTGCACTACAAAAATGGCAGTGGTCCTTACCCCTCTGTACATGTAGCTAAATGTGTGTTAGTCCAATGGCAGCACAAACTTGTGGTAGCAGGTAACCCTTTCATTAAAACAGCAGAAAGTGCTCTTGGGCTGCATGTGAACAGAAAGTGAATACCTGCTAAGGATGCAAATTGCAGGCTGGAAAGCACCTAGTTCAATCTCACCTAAGCCACTACTATATATTCAGGGAACACCCAAGTTCTTGAAATTTGGCACGACCCAATATAGTAAGTCGAATAAGGCCTACTCAGGTAGCACCTAGAAATCCACATTAGGTGGGAAATACTTCCTATAGATAATCTGAGAGCCTCTTTCTACCTGAAGATGATCAATGAGTATTGTGAGCTAATTTCCAACAGGCAGCAATTTAAAGAGGTGTTATTACTGTTTCTGTGAAACTACATGGACATTATAAAGGCAATTTTATTATTGCTCAGTTACTTAGCATCTTTTATTCTCTAGCCTTCGCAATTATGTTTGTACAGAATTTAGTCTACAGCACATCTCTTCCCCCCCCCCCTACTATATTGGAAGTTTAGGGAAATTAAGTAACAATGTTCAAACAACTATTTTGAAGCAAAGTTACTGGTTAATATAACTAATGCCATTAACATAGTAGAACAAGCTTCCCCAAACTGGTGCCAGCTGTGTTGGACTACAGCTCTCATAATTCCCAATCAACATATTCTAGAAGGTATATCTAACATTTAAAAAAAAATTCTCATGAATTTACAGCTAAAAGCATTTGGGCTCAGCATTGGAAAAATTTCTTCAAAGGTTCTCAATGAGTTTCAGAATCCCAGCTGCTAGGTAGTGCTGTTGGTCTATATGACTGGGACTGGGGAGACCTGGGTTCAAATTTCCACTCAGCCCTGAAGCTCACTGGATGACTTTGACCCAATCTCAGCCTAACTTACCTCACTGGGTTGTTGTAAGGATAACATGGAGAGAAGGATCATGTATGCTGTCTTGGGCTACTTGGAGGAAAAGGTGGGATATAAATGTAACGAATAAATAAACTGAAGTAAAAAAACTAAAATAATTAAAAAACAAAAAGACATATAATAAATTGAAATTAATAGGAACATGGTGAAGAGAAGCATCCTGTTTGCCAAAATAACCTAGGAGTGGATGCTAGTTCCCAAAATATATTCCCCATTTACCCCTTTCCTCCCTATAAGGCTTTTTTCTTTGCCAGATCTGCTAATTGTGCAAGTCCTTGAGATGGTGCTTTGATTTTTCCATGCTCGCCAAACCAGGTGTTCAGTGGTTGTGGCTGGCAGCCCTGAGGATCCCACTCCCTGAATTGTTTGTAAAGAAACCATTGGAATGTAGCTTCCGAAATGGGGACGGGGTAAAAGCCAGAACGGAACAGGCCGGAACAACCCTTTTATATTAAAACAAAACAAAACACCATGCCAAAAACAGTGGCATGTGTTAGAAACACTTGAGGAAAATATTTTAGGACTAAAATCCTTGCCATATTATACCACTATTAACCCCATAACTCCCAGAACAACATCCGGAACAGAATGGATGGCCCGAAAGAGCTACTTCTGAATGACTGAAATCAACCATTCACATGTAACTTCATGGCAAGGATGCAATAAGTACCAAAACTTCCATGAAAACCACGTTCCAAGCCATAATCCATTTTGAGCAAAACAGGCCAGAACGGCAGCTTCCAAGTGAGCCAGCGCAATCAAACTCACCACTCACACATTACTAGATGGGACAGATATAATTATAAAGGGTTTTTTGCGGCCTGTTCCGTTCCGGCTTTTACACCGTCCCTCTGAAATGGAATTCAGTCATGGGCTGAAAGAAGTTCTACACAACGTTTTAAAGTTCTCAGTTGTAAATTGGAGAGGAGGCTTTTTCTGAGGCAAATGGCAACTCAGAAATTATTTTATCAGTAAACAATCAATGACGCTGCCTTCTGAAAAGGCCTGTATGTTATAGGGTTGCACTGACTCTCAGTTCAGTGTCTGTGTCTTTCGATCCAATGTAGGGGTTCTGACACAAGATTAAACAAAAAGAAAGATAGAAGACAATTCTGTTTAGGTAGAGACTGGTTTAGTATTTACAGGGCTTCTCCATGAGCCCCTGCCAAAGGAAGTGAGGCAGGTGGCTACTAGGAGGAAGGCCTTCTCCGCTGTGGCACCCCGGCTGTGGAATGAGCTTCCCAGAGAGGTCCACCTGGCACCTACACTGTACTCCTTTCATCGCCAGCTGAAGACCTTTTTATTCTCTCAGTATTTTAACACTTAATTTTAACTTAAATTTTACTGTTCTAACTCTGTATTTTAATCATATATCAATTTCTGCTGCGTGTTTTTATCCTGGTTGTGCTTTTTATACTGTATTTTGTATTCGTGTTTTTAAACTGTTGGTTGTTTTATGATGATTTTAATTTTTGTGAACCGTCCAGAGAGCTTTGGCTATTGGGCAGTATAAAAATGTAATAAATAAATAAATAAAAATATCCTGCACAGAAAATGTGCCTCGGTTTGCCACAAACATCTACTTAATTGCCCCCGCTCAGCACACATGGAGCACTGAGTTGCAGGCAAACGCCTAGGGTGGGGGTGAGTATTGCTGCCCCATCATAGAATCATAGAATAGCAGAGTTGGAAGGGGCCTACAAGGCCATTGAGTCCAACATTCTGCTCAATGCAGGAATCCACCCTAAAGCATCCCTGACAGATGGTTGTCCAGTTGCTGCTTGAAGGCCTCTAGTGTGGGAGAGCCCACAACCTCCCTAGGTAACTGGTTCCATTGTCGTACTGCTCTAACAGTCAGGAAGATTTTCCTGATGTCCAGCTGGAATCTGGCTTCCTTTAACTTGAGTCCATTATTCCGTGTCCTGCACTCTGGGAGGATCGAGAAGAGATCCTGGCCCTCCTCTGTGAGAAGAGAAGATTGAGGGGAGACATGATAGCACTCTTCAAATAATAATAATTATTACTATATAAATAATAATAATAATAATAATAATAATAATAATAATAATAATAAGTATTTGAAGAGTGCTATCATGTCTCCCCTCAATCTTCTCTTCTCCAGGCTAAACATGCCCAGTTCTTTCAGTCTCTCCTCATAGGGCTTTGTTTCCAGACCCCTGATCATCCTGGTTGCCCTCCTCTGAACCCGCTCCAGCTTGTCTGCGTCCTTCTTGAATTGTGGAGCCCAGAACTGGATGCAATACTCTAGAATAGAATAGAGAGAATAGAGAGGAACTAGTACCTCAAGCGATTTGGAAACTATACTTCTATTAATGCAGCCCAAAATAGCATTTGCCTTTCTTGCAGCCATATCGCACTGTTGGCTCATATTCAGCTTGTGATCTACAACAATTCCAAGAGCCTTCTCGTTTGTAGTATTGCTGAGCCAAGTATCCCCCATCTTGTAACTGTGCCTTTGGTTTCTATTTTCTAAATGTAGAACTTGGCATTTATCCCTATTAAATTTCATTGTGTTGTTTTCTGCCCAGCACTCCAGCCTATCAAGATCACTTTGAAGTTTGTTTCTGTCTTCCAGGGTATTAGCTATCCCACCCAGTTTTGTGTCATCTGCAAATCTGATCAGCGTTCCCTGCACCTCCTCGTCCAAATCATTAATCAAAATGTTGAAGAGCGCTGGCCCAGGATTGAGCCCTGTGGTACCCAGCTCATTACCTCCCCACAGGTTGAGAAGGTTCACACAGTTATCCACAACCCCTGGATTTCTTACTTCGGAAAGAAAAAGTGGGGTAGGAATATCAAAAGCACCTGAATGAATTTCTCTCGCATAAGCCTGAACTATTTGTTTTAGGTTCCATTAGCACGCATGCGCAGCCCAATCTCCCGGGCAGGGTGAAAGGTTGGCGGAAGTGCCTTGTCTTTCCTCTTCCGGTCTGCTGCCATCGGTGTCTCGGCTTCGGTAAGTGGAAGGGTAGCGGGGGGCTGACACAATCCGTCGCAATCCTCGAAAGCTGACTGCACAGCTGGGTGGACGGGGCGGTCGGAAAGTAGGTGGAACCCCGCTTTCCTCGGGTGGGAGGTTTGGGATGGCGCCGGGCTGAGCAGCAGCAGTAGGCTTCATTTCTCTTGAACGGGGCGCTGCCTCCACGAGAGGGAGGGAAGGGGGAAGAGCCCCTCGCCTGGGTCCCTGTGCTGTCCGGTCTCCCTTTCAGCCAAAGTCTGGGGGAGGGACGTGGCGTTCTGCCTGTGTATGAAATACACACAGAAACCCTGCCTGCTGCTTCTTGCTCCCTTCTCCCTCTGGTCTTGTTGCGAGGGTTTGGAGTACGGCGTGCTGAGACTATGGGTGCTTCGCCACCTCCATGCATAATTGGTTTAGAAGATCGGTTTGGCTCTTAAGCCCTTCGCTTCCCCCGGCCTTCTACATGAAAGGTGGGAGACAGGTACATTCCCTGGTGTATGGGAGCTGTTTTTTGGGGACTGCAGGAGTGCTGAAATGTTCAGATAGCGAATTAATAGGTGTGTGCTTGCTGCTGCTGCTGTTGTTTGTTAAAAAATCTGCCTTCTTTTCAGAGATGGGCAAATTTATGAAACCTGGGAAAGTGGTTCTTGTGCTGGCTGGACGATATTCTGGTCGTAAAGCTGTTATCGTTAAGGTAAGGTTGGACCTTGTGAAAGAGGCATTGCAGGACTGCAAGAAGGTTCTGGGAGGTGTTGGGAAAGGGTCTTCATCTCTGCAGAGCCATTGCTAATGTAGTAACTTAGTCTGTAGCTTTCAGCCCAGGATAATCGATATTTGGCATTACCTTCTGTATTGTGATATTTTTTACTTAAAGTGTTTATTAACTACACTTTGCTGAAGCATTCAGAACAGCTTATAAGATCAAATAAAAGCAATACAGTTGTCAATAAAACAATATTGTGGTGTAGTGGGAGTCTGGAGATCCGAGTTCTAGTCCCCACTCGGCCATGGAAACCCACTGGGTGACTTTGGGCCAGTCACAGACTCTCAGCCCAGCCCACCTCACAGGGTTGCTGTTGTAAGGATGGAATTGAGAGGAGGAGGATTATGTACACCACCTTGGGTTCCTTGGAGGAAAAAGGGTGGGATATAAATGCAATAATAATAACCACAACAACATTGCGGATTCCTGCATTGAGCAGGGGGTTGGACGCAATGGCCATATAGTCCCCTTTCAACTCTACTATTCTATGAAAACAAATAACATAGGATAGTGTAAAAAATACTGGCATAAAATTACATATCCATACCAAAATACTTTTAAAGCCTGAGGAAATAAGAGTTCACACTTGGCACCAAAAAGAAAGCAAAGGTGGTGCTAGGCAAAACTCTCTGCGGAGGCTGTTTCCTGTTGTTATCCATCTCCAGGTTTCCCTCTTTCCCTCAGAAAGAGGGAAACCTGGAGCACAACCTCAGAAGTTGGTTTTTATAAAGCTTTTTGGGGCTTTATACATAAACAACAACAGTACTTTGAATTGTCTGTTGAAATGGACCAGGAGCCAATGAATGATTTGGATGTTTATTGATTTGGATCCTGACCTAGTCATACTTGGGGAACGCCCAGATAGGTTCTTCTGAGCGTTATTAATTAGCAGGTATTGTGCAGCTATTCCATTGTCTTCTCCTTAACAAATTTGCTGCATTAAGGAAAAAAAGCAGAAGAAAACACGGGGTTACAAGTGGTAGACCAAGATATCTCCCCCCCCTATAAAATCCCATTGGTTTAAATGGTTCTATTCTAAGTATGACAAAGTTTAGATTCAACAGATTGATTTTTTTTGGGGGGGGGGAGTAACCCATTGTGGTGGTCTACTATTTAAATTTTGTTTTCATATTTGCAGTGGTCAGACTGCCAGTATGGAGTCACCTTTGGTTATACTTTGTTCATGCTGTCAGTCTCCACTTCCTAAGCCACTATTCCTAATAGTGATCTCAGGCGGTGAGTGCTGACAAGACAAAGTCAATATGGGGTTATATTGACCCCATATTGACTTTGTATTGGCATGCTCAGGAGGAACAGTGAGGTTTGCAGAAGTACCCAAAATGTTGCAGGCTAAAAACCAGTGAGGATTGAGCTTACTCAGGAACCACACAGTGTTGAGTGTTCGTTGGAAAAGAAACAAGTGAACTGGAAAAGAAACAAGTGAACTGTAGAAAGTGGAGTGGTTGGGCGGAACAGTGAACAGAAACACTTCAGTTTGGAAGGAGGATATATTTGCAACATCTTGTTGCAGGTTGTCTTTCTATATGAAAAGGTATATATTACTGGGTGCATTTGCCTGTTATCATGGATCTGAACAGCCACCAGTATTTTGTTAAAGGTTATGATTCTATGCTTGCTGTGGTGCTTTATCCTTCTATTGAACTTCTGTTACAGAACATTGACGATGGTACTTCAGACCGCCCATACAGCCATGCCCTGGTGGCTGGCATTGATCGCTACCCACGCAAAGTGACAGCCAGCATGGGCAAAAAGAAGATTGCCAAAAGATCCAAGATCAAGTCCTTTGTGAAAGTTTATAATTACAACCACCTGATGCCAACCAGGTGAGTGAGGAACTTGTTAAGTGGGAAGAAATAAATTTGGAGAGCTGCCTCCCCCCCCCCCTTCAGTAGAGAGAGCAGCAGCTTTTCTAGTTCCTTATTCATACACTTTTATTTACAAGTGTAACTAAATGTCTAGAGAGGCCAGGCTACAAGGCAGAAGTACACCCAGGTTTGTAATTTCCTTTTCCTCATTGTGTCTTTGTCCAGGTATTCTGTTGATATTCCCTTGGACAAAACCGTTGTCAACAAAGATGTATTTAGGGACCCTGCGCTGAAACGTAAAGCACGGCGAGAGGCCAAAGTGAAATTTGAGGAAAGGTGAGACTTGAGAAAGATTAACCTACTCTGGGGGTTTCTGAATTGTGCCTCTTTGTGCAAGTGAGCATAGAGGAGCGTATTAACCTGTGTGGCAAGTTGGGATGTGATGGAAGCCTTAATTCATCTCTCCCCGCCCCATCTTAGCCCAGCTCTCTAAACCACACTAACTCTGAAAGGATCTCTTGTTTTTAGGTGATTTCATTCCTCTTTTATGTGTGCCATGCTTAGTGCAGTGAACAACCCCTTGGGTTGGTGCTTATGCATTTGCAAAACTCTTTAACAGGAGATGTGTGTTCTCTTTTTCAGATACAAGACAGGCAAGAACAAGTGGTTTTTCCAGAAGCTCAGATTCTGAATTCTATGAAGCTGCACCAATAAATGTTCTTGAAAAGCCCATTTTTCTGACTCTATTGGAAAATTCTTCTCTTGTGGATTGGGTGGAGGGTGGGGGAGCAATTAAGAGTGGTGAAATATGGAATACTTTGTTAGTGAAAATCTTGCGCTTGATATAACTGCCCAGGAGAGGGATTTTTAGGAGGTTGAGAGAAGGAATAAAGTTTGTGCGGAGGTGTATTAAGTTGAGTGAGGGCTTATCCATGGAATGCACCCTAAGATATGTAACGTATACAAAGTGTATGGGAAGTCCGCATTGCAGTAATTGCAACGTCCTCCCTGTTGCTTCTCAGATGGTGTGACTGACCTACAAGCATAGGTCTCATCAACTTGTATTTTAAATAAGAATTGCTAGGGCCTGAAGTTGGGATGTCCAGAAAGGTTTAATGAAGAAAATATCTTAAGATATTGTAAGATGTAAGTGCTGGGATGGGGAATGCTCAGAACTTAAGTTCCAAATGTTTGAGAAATTGACACAAATGACAGTTTACCATGAGCTGCAACTGAGTATTCTACAAGGAGAGCTAGGGCAAGAATTATATGAAACTGGGTCAAGTCCTATGAAATAGATTTTTCCTATTTTCCATTGCTTATCCTTTGGGACCAATTCAAACCAGTTTCGCTAGCTACTTATTGCAAGGAAGTTAACTGAGTACTTGTAAATCTGATTGGAGCATAGGGAGACTCGACCCGGGCATGTATTTTTCTTCTTAGTCAAAGTTGAACAGAGCGTCCTGGGGTGGACATGGCTGACGTCAAGGGCAGGCGCAATTGAGCACATGGGCAGGCGCAATTGAGCACATGCTCAGGCCCTCTGCCTCACCAACACAAGTCCCATGGAGTTGCTCCTCTTCACCATTATGGTCTATCTGCCTCTTGCTCTTGCCCAGACAATGCAGTTGAGCTGTAGATGCTGCTGGTGCTCTGTCAAGCAAGCAAGTTGAAGGGATGAGAAAGGGGATGAGTAATAACAGCAGGTGATAATAGTGCTGAGAAGATGGGAAGAGCATGAAAGGTTTCTTGCTCTCGAGGACCCTCAAAAACCTGAAGCTGACATTCAGTTTGGATGTAACCTCTGTAGGAAATGAGGGAAGCATGGCAATGAGGCAGGGAGGAATTTCTGTGTTGGGGGGGGATCTTGTTTGCACTCTAATGTTACTACTCATCTCTGCCCTCCTTGTTCTTTCCTACCTTTAAATTTGAGACCTGCTTTCATGAGCTGGACAAAAGGAGGTACTTCATAGAAGCAGGTCATGCTTCCTTTTCTCCAGTGCATGGTGACCAAATGGAAAGGAGGGCAGGGCTCCTGTATCTTTAACAGTTGTATTGAAAGGGGAATTTCAGCAGGTATCCTTTGTACACATGTAGCACCTGGCGAAATTCCCTCTTTATCACAACAGTTAAAGCTTCAAGAATCCTGCCCTCTTAGCCAGCTACAAAAGAGGGCAGGGCTCCTGCAGCTTTAGCTGTTGTGATGAATAAGGAATTTCACCAGGTGCTGCATGTGTACAAAGGACACCTGTTGAAATTCCCCTTTCATTACAACTGTTAAAAGATACAGAAGCCCTGCCCTACTTTCCATTGTTTATTCGTTCAGTCGTTTCCGACTCTTTGGGACTTCATGGACCAGCCCACGCCAGAGCTTTCTGTCGGCCGTCGCCACCCCCAGCTCCCCCAAGGTCGAGTCCGTCACCTCCAGAATATCATCCATCTTGCCCTTGGTCGTCCCCTCTTCCTTTTGCCTTCCACTTTCCTCCTTTCCACAGGGTCACCGTATTCCAGTGTCGAATAGCACATTAAGGATGAGCAAAGTACATTTCTCCTGTTTTTTAAGTAAGCAAAGTCCCCATCTATGTAACTCCTAAAAAATAATTAGTGGAGTCCAGGTTCCTACCTCAAGGTTGTATCCTTAATTGCGCACTAGCTGTGGTTGCTAAATTGTGAGGGGGGGGGTGGACCCTGCACATGCTCGTAATTTAAATTGCTCCAGCCTAACGCCTTGATGTTAAAAATGTACTTTGAGGCCCTTTTCTGGCTGTAGCAGAATTACGAGAAAAGATTTCCTCGGCAGGGGGCTAAGCAAGCCTACTCCCGGCACCTGTTTTGTGAAAGTTGTGAAACTTTCGGGAAAGTTTGTTTGGTAAAGCACAGTGCTGCCCATCATTCCAAAGCGTCCTTCCCTTCAAGTTCTTCGAATCGGGAGTTTGAGTCGGGTCGGGTATTTCGAATCCAAGCAGGGGCGCCAGCGCCTCCTATGCAGCCAAAGGCACCAACCCTCGCGTGGAGCGAACAATCCCCGGGGCGGAGCGGGGCGGGGCGGTGTGAGCCGGAATCGAAAGTGGAAGCGAACCGAGAGAACCAAGTGGTACAAGTCTAGGAGGTGAGGAGGCAATTTAGGGGGGTTGGGGGTGGACGAATGCGCAGGTTAGTCCTCTCCCCACAGGAAACTGCTCTTCGGCCCCTCTCTCGACCACTTTCTGATTACGGGAGAGTTGCTGCAGCCTCCCCGCCTCCTGTCCAATGACACCGGGGGGCGGGAGGGGGGTTGCGCCATCCCCAGCGCAAGCCTGAGTACCGAGGGCAGAAAACAGCTGCGCCTCGACCCCCTTCGTTTCTGGCCGGAGTCTCGTTGCTGGTCTCTTACTTGAGCGTAGACCTAGTCTGGATCTAGATCTGCTTGGGCGCCAGACCCAAACAGTTTGTGTTGGGTTTGAATTGCTCCTCCCCCCTCTTTACACGAAGCTAAGAGTGAGGTGGTTTAAAGCAAGTGAAGTTGGGAAGGGGCTCTTGGTGGGGCGGGGCAGGGTGGCAGGGGGGATCCGGCCAGGCTGCAAATGGACCACGGAAGCCCGAAATATGGTGTTGGCTTCAACATCCAGTAAATTGAGAATCCCAGCTTTTCTTACTGCAGGTTTCTAGCCATCGTGACTGGGAGCAGTGGAGGCTCCGCACCTTGGATCACTCCTTTCGAGTTCTAACTGAAAACGAGAGGATTCACCACCTCACTGATATCAGAGCCACCAGCCTCCACTGGCTGAGAGGATAGGCTTGACAATGTGTGATCAATACCTGATGAAATGGTGTTTGTGTCTGGGCAGGAACTGAACCAGAAATCCAGTGGCCAAGAGTTGGGGTTTCAATGACGTCCATAATATTTTATTTATTTATTTATTTATTTATTACATTTTTATACCGCCCAATAGCCGAAGCTCTCTGGGCGGTTCACAAAAATTAAAACCATAATAAAACAATAATAATAAAATAATAAAATAAGCTCTTTCTTCTTCTGTAGAATAAATCATGCAAATCTGATGCAAAGTTGCACCATATATAGGCTGCAGAATTAATTGGGGAGGTTTTTTCTGTGTGGAATTTGGATTACCTTTATTTGTACTAAGTGTATTCCCTTCCATTTCTCTTCCAGGTGTGTCAACGTAATGGATTCAGATGAGGTAAGCACTAGATGGACAAATACCGCCTTTGTGTGTTAGCTGCTAAGGTAGAAGAGGAGGAAGGGCAGGTGGCTTTAGAGCAATGTGTGTCCCTCCGGACCAGGGGAAGCAGCCTATTTTGGTCTGGACTGAGGTCCCCCACCCCCCGCAAGATGATGTCAAGAGGGTGGGGGCCCTTCTATGACATCATCTGCCTCCACCCACTCTCCCCCTTTATGCACTCTATTCCCCTCCCTGCACAAAGAAAGGGTGTCTCCTTTCCACTCCACGAGTGTTCCAATCGGGATGTGAACGCTGTGGGAAGGGGATTACCTGGGCCTGGCAGCAGCTGGTCTTGCAAGCTGTGTTATCTCTGATTATGGATAGGAGATAACATGGAGTCTCCTTCCCCCAACTCCTCCCCAGAACTTCAGTCCAGAGGCAGGGTCTGCAAAGGATGTCCGACCTTCCAAGGGCCGTATTGGGCATCTACACTGGTGAGATTAAACCCACCCCTGCTCCAGATGTTGTGGGCTAGAATTTCCACCAGCCTCAGCTAGCACGGCCTGTGATCAAGGATGATGGTGTTGAAGGCCTTGGGGCCATGGTAGACCATTTAACTACCATGGCCAATCGCACCTGATATACCTCCGTTCCTCCATATGTTTGAATATCTCCTTTTAAAGCAATCTAAAGTAGTGGCCCTTCCACATCGTGTGGCAGCTCATTTCATAAACTACTTTTAAGTTGTGTGAGCAAGTACTGAATCTATTGCCCATCACTTTCATCAGATGCTTCCAGGCTTTAGTATTAAGAAAGGGAGAAAAATGTGTCTATCCACTTTCTCCACAACATTCATAACTTTATAAATCTCTATCATGTTATTCCTTCCCCTCCAGTCACATTCTTTCTAAATTAAAAGGCCCCAAACACTTTTGAGATGTGACAACTAGAACACAGTGTTTCAAATATGGTCACAACATAAATTTATATAGATGCATTATGATAATGTTTGTTTTATATTCAGTCCCTTTCCTAGCATGGAATTTGCTCCCCCCCCACCACGCTTTATTTCTTTTCCTGTTGGCACACACTGAGTTTTCATTGAGCCATTCACCATCACTGCAAGATTTCTTTTCCTAGTTAGTCACTAACAGTTCAGATCTCATCTGTTTATATGTGAAACTAGAATATTTTTTGTCCCCTGTGTTTATCACTTTACATTTACTCATATTGACTACATTTGCCAATTAGCTGCCCATTCACACAGTTTGGAGGGAACTTTATTGAGCTCCTACAGTCTGCTTGTATCACCATTTGGAGTCATCTGCTGACTTGGGCCATCTCACTGTTCACCACTGACTTAAGATCATTTATGAATGTTAAATAGCACCAGTCCCAATATAGACCTACAGGAGGTAGGGGTGTCTTCCTTCCCTCCACTGCAAAAAATAATAATAATGTTGATTTTACTAATCCCTAAGAGGGCCTTCCTCTTACCCTATTCGAGACTGTGATAAGGGATTTTGTTAAAAAGCTTTTTGGAAATTCAAGTAAATAATGGCCACACTTCCACACTACATGTTTAGCCCACCATGAACAAGCCAGAGGCAACAGCAGTTAATTTGGGGCTTGCACTCCCCCCTCTCCTCCCCCCATGTACCTGCTAGGAGGAGTTCATAAGCTTCCTCTTTGCTTAACTGCAGTTTGTCATTTCATCTAAACCTAAAAACTGATTAATGTTAACCATGGTTTGTTTGAAACAAGCCAACTTGAAGCCATGGTAGACACCCGTAACACATCCACGACAGTATTGGATGATGAAATATGCACAAGCACTTCCTGCTGCCACTGGGGGGGTAGTCGCGCGCCCCCTTTCTCTTCAAGTCAACCAGTGGTTGTTTGGAGACAAAGGCAGTTTTCTTTGCCTCCAAGGTGACTGGGGCAGGGGTGGGAGGGGTAAGATTTGCCCCACAGTTCACTCACACCCACACACACTGAATTTCATGGGGTCCCTGCATATTAATGAACAAAAAAGTGGCATTTAAAAATATACATATATTTTACAAATCGATATATATGCCTGATTGATGATTAGTTTCCCCACCCTTTTCTGAAGACGACGTACGTAGCAATCCACCAAGATAGGTTGCAGAGTTCCTTTATCCTTGGTTCCCCCCTTTGTACATCTACTGTGGGAGAGAGGCTCTGGACTGTAAACACCATTTTGCTCTACAGGAGTCTTTCATCCATCTGCCCAGCGAGACCATTGCCACAAGTGGGTCTTGGGAGACGACGACAGAACAAATCTCGTGGGAAATTAAGAAGTGCCAGGTACTTCTCCTTGGGAACAGTGATTGCCTTTAATGTTTACAATGAGAGGTGCTGGCGCTCAGCCTTCCTCAAAACCATCTTCCCTAACATGGGGCCTGGTTTGGTTGCTCAACAATGATTGAGGTGCACTCTGGACGTGCTCAAGGCACTGCATGGTTAATTATTGCTATTCCAAACAGGTTCTTCTGGCTTTCAGTCGTAATGCACTTTCTCCAATGAAGCCATAGGAGAGGAAGTTTGATGGGCCTGTGGTTGCATCTTCTCTTCCAGGATACCTGCAAGGCTTTGGAGATGGACTGGTGGTCGCTGCAGGCAGCCAAAGGCGCAAGTGAGCAGGATGCATCCAGACTCCAAGGACAGGTTGAGCTTCTCCGTCGAAGACTTCAGGAATGTGAGCAGAAGGCCCAGGAAGTAACTTATCAGGTGTGAACTTTTAAAACTAGGGTTGTATATAGTCTTCCTTTAAAACAATTTTCTTCATTGTGTCTATCCAAACTTTGCTCTGAGAAAAGCTGAGTTCTGTGACGTATGTAAATTATGCTGTTCTTTCAGATTGCATCGTTGTTCTTATTTTGCATCATTTCTTTTGTTTCTACAAGTCCTTGTGAGGTGTGTGAGTTATTTAGGCTGCTGAAGCCCTGGCTCTAACCACTAGGAATCATCCTCCATGCCTCACCCCACATTCTGATATTGCCCCAGTTGTTGCCAATACACATTTAGGTTTTCATTTGCACCATGTGGGCTAAGTGCAGAAAGCTAAACTGCGTACCCCATACGTGGTCTTCAACTGGTCCAGACCCGAGACCCACCTCAGTCTCCCAACCTGCAACATGGGACCCACTTTCACAATTTTCTCTATGCCCAGCATGGAGAACAGCTTTGCCATGACCCATCTGGAGTGATTTCATGACCCGCTTTGGGTTGCGACTCACCAGTTGAAGACCACTGCACTGCACCAATGTCAGTGCTTGCACAGGCTAATTGCAGAAGGTAAGAAGACAGCCCTATCTTGTAGATACTTTTGGGGCTGGAAATGAAGCCTCTATCTCAGCAGCACAGCAGATTTGCAAGGGCTTCTCTTGTTGCAATTTGGTTGTCTAATAGTTGAAGATTATTATTATTATTATTATTTACATTTTTATACCGCCCCATAGCCGAAGCTGTCTGGGCGGTTTACAAAAGATTAAAACATTAAAAGCTAAAAATCAATATACAAAATTTTAAACCATAAAAACGTAAAGCCGACAGCATACAGAGATAACATACATTTAAAAACAGCTTTAAGCTCTCAGTCAAACCTAAAGATAGATCTGGGATTGATTAGAAACTCAACATATGCTACTATAAATGCCTCGGAGAAGAGAAAAGTCTTGACCTGGTGCCAGAAAGATAACAATGTTGGCTCCAGGCGGGACTCAGCGGAAAGATAATTCCATAATTGGGATGGGTGGGCACTACGGAGAAGGCCCTCTACCTTGCTGCTGTCCCTTGAGCTTTCCCGAGTAGGCACCTGGAGGAGAACCTTAGATGTTGAGCACCGTGTACGGCTAGATTCATGTTAATAAGCATTTCCGCAATCTCCAACATCCAAGAATCTCTACCTGCATTTTTTTTAGTCTTGGATCTTTTGGGCTAAGCCCCCAGGGTCGTAAGCTGGAACACTGGTGATCCCCAGCTCCAATAATGCCTTCCATGTTCTGAAGCTGATAGCTTGCAATCCCTTCAGGGATTCTCTACCTGCTAGGAGAGGGCTGGGGTGTGTGCAGTGGCAAAAGAAAAAGTGCATAGGTCTGGGATGCTGAGGAAGAGTGCTTCTGCAGGTTGTTTGCAGCAGCAGGGTCCCTTTTGTTCCCTGTTAATGATGCCCCCTTCTTCCCCCTGTAGGGAACACTTAAATTTGAGGTTGAAGAAAGAGATCAATTGCTACAAGAAAAACAGGTGCTGGAAAGTGAATTGGAACAACTGGAGAGGCTTCAAATTCTCCAAGAAGAGCTTCACAAGGTATTGGGAGCATGACCTCTCTCCTATACAGCATGGGTGGGCAACTGCAGGAGATATGGGGGCCATTTTTACCCTCTGGGATGCCCCCCTCTTGTGGGCTCCGTGTTTTTTCTCTTTACACGATGTATTTTCTGTTTGTTGTGTTGATATACACAATAAAAAGAGAAAAGGTAAAAAAATAAAATAAAAGTAGCAATTATTATTTATTTTTATTATTATTTATTTATATAGCACCATCAATGTACATGGTGCAATAAAAATAAATCACCAGCTTGCTGCCAAAATGTAGTGGTAAACTGCTCCATAGCGTTCAGTAGTGCAACACACACACACACAAATATTTTTTGTGGGGGTGCATGTTTCCCACCCCTGCTATACAGCATTAGAAAGAGGCTCTTTTATCTGAGCCGATGTACACAAGCTTTTGCCTGGTCTTGTCAGGAGCCATTGAAAATGTGAGAAGAGCCTTGCTGAATCAGACCAAAATCCTATCTAGACCAGTGTACTGTCCCCTCAGTGGACAACCAGTTGTCTCAGTGGGAAAATCATAAGCAGGACATCAGTCCAATTACACCCTGCTTCTTCTTGTGCTTTCCAGTAGTTGGGATTAAGATGTCCTGTCTACTGCCTTTGATACTGGTGGTAGCATTTGGCCATCATGACTAGTAGCCATTGATAGCCTTATTCTCCATGAATTCGTTTAATCTTCTTTTAAAACCATCCAAGTTCGTAGCAAATTCCACAGGCAAACAGAAGTGCTCAGGCTTGAGCTTACCTGCCAATCACACTTTCTGCTCTAAAAACCAGTGGTGAAGACTGGCAGTGATTACTCAATGGCAAGGCTAAAGCATTTTGCACCGTGCCTAGAAGCGTGTTGTCATTCCACAATACTCCGGGTGTTCTGACCTTGTGAGCTCTGACTCCAATTAAGCTCTGAAGTTTTGTGGGGAGGCTCTTTGCATGGGGGTCTTAGGAGTTTAGGTTAAATTTATGAGACCTGGCAGGAAAAAACATTCCCTTATCACCCTCTCCAGGTGCCAGCCACCCTTCCTGAGAGGGGGATGGTGTTTAAAGGCCACGTGGAAGAGGAGAAAGAGGGGACGCTGCCTGAGATGCTCACTGTCCTGCCACAGATCCGATGCCCCATGTTTGGAGGATCGGCACTCATCGTTTTTGAGAATCCTGAGGGTAGGAGCAGCCATTCCTGACTGAAGTATTGATACTGGATAGGGATCACAAGGGTAGTCATCAGTTGTAAAGCATAGAAAAGTCAAAAAGCACTGTGAGAATTTTTAAGACTTTCAAAGCTGAAAAAAGGCAAATCGTTTTAGTGGATTAAATTGGCCTCCGATCTGCTAAGATACAGGTCAGTTCCTGCCAGTCCGCCGTCGACACTTTGTTTACCTTGGGTGAGCTACGCTCTTTTCACCTCAGTCCCTCCTTTTGTGAAACAGGGTTCGTTGTTAACACTAATGGAGGGATGTGAGGGACACAATGTACGAGACGCTTTGGAAATTAGGAATGTTCTAGAACTGAGCGTGAGTGAGTTGCTGCTCATGGTCCTGACCGGGACGCGAGGGCTGGGCAGAGAGGCCCAGCTGGTGCCTAGAAGAGCTGCACCTCCAAAGGCTGGCTGAATGCGCTGCTGCTTCGCCCTTGTTGGCCCAGTCAGGACGGGGGGCCAAGGGGCTTGGCCAATGCCTCTGCCAGGCGCTAGCGGAGTCCCAGGTCAGCTTCGCTCCTCCCATCTTGTCCCTGATTGAGGAAGGGGAGAGGGGAGTGAAGTCACTTAAGCTGCAGCTCAGTTGTTGCCCTGCCCTGCCTCCCATCTCTGAGGTGCTGGGGCTTCAGGGAGGGGAGGACGACCTTGTTCAAAGCACTGCCGGCTGGGTGGGCCTGCTGGAGGCTCTTCCCATCCCTGTTCTGGACAGTAAAAAAACACACAACAACCTTAGAAAGCGAGTGCGCCAGGGTGAGTCCCAGTCTAGCCTTCTCCTGGCAGTTAGTTTGTATGTGGAGGGACAGTTTTGTCTAGAGGAGTGTTAAATTATGTGAACCCCCACCTGAAACCCAGGCACAGCTTTGTCTCCTCAGTGAGAACTAGGTCTGGGCTTAGACAGAGGGGTGGTGCGTAGGGTCAGGGAAGGGAGTGACTCAGGCGCAGCACGGGGCATCCCCCAAGGCCAGCATTATTCAGAGGATAGATAACAGGGCCCTTGGGAGGTGATCTAATCTAGCCCGTTGCCAGCAGTAGGACACCAATTTCTTTCTTGGTTTATTTAAAGTATTTTACCCCACTCTTCAGCCAGAAAGGTTCACAGAGTAGCTGGTGTACTATCCATGAAAACAAGGCAGTCCTTGCTTGCAGGCTTTGAAGCTAAACACCACGACACAAACTCAGGCACAAACCCTTGAAGTTAAATACTTTAAGGAGAGGAGGAGCCTGATGAAGCTGGTCTTTCAGCAGAGCTGATGGAGCGGCCCTGCTTCCCCTTTCCCTCTGCTACGGCTTGATGGCATAGCTGTTGCAAGGCGATCATTGAGGAAGGATCCTGGTTTTAATATAGGAAGGAACTTTAAGAGATCATCCAACAGCAGTTCTTAGTTTCCCAGACTAATTCAGCCAAAAGTTTTTTCAATCCTGTTCTGCAAGGCTTCCATTGGCGAAGAGTCCTCAACCACTGGCTGACATAAGTCACTGTCAGAACATTCTCGCCATCTTAAGGATGGAAGCTTTGTATGAGTTGCTCAACTGCGAAGAGAGCTGGGGATGGAAGAGGCTTGTTAGGATTCATTTGATCTCCTTCCACCCCTATCAGTTGCCTGCAGGATCATCGCAATCGAGCAGCATCGAGTTCAACTGGATGACTGGACCTATGTGCATGTGAAGGCTGAGCCTCTGGCGTGGCTCTTGCCCTCATCCATAGAGGTGGGTTCTGCAGACTTCAACCTGACTTTGAGGAATGTGTACCTTTGGGGGTGGAATGAGATTCACACTACTAGTGACTGAAAGTGATCTGATCATATCTCCTTCTAGGCAGGGCGGTACACGCTGAAGGAGAAAAAACAAATTGTGCATGAAATCTGCTGAAAATCCAAATGGGGATTTATTTGCTCATTTTACACAAATTATGCTGCACTGAAGCCTCACTTCCGGACTTCAGCAACTCCTGCTCAGCCCTCCCTGCCTCTAGATTTCACGAGGCACTGACCATGTGCTTTTAAACCTCTAGCCCCATTTACAGGTTGCTAGGCTATGCACTGCCTTCACCCCCACTCCATGCCCACACATTAGGTGTGGATGGCTTCAGCAGAACATGTATGCATGTAAAGTTTCCACAAGAGCTGCAGCCCTGTACAATCAGGGATTCAAGCTTGTGTGGATGGCGCTCATATTTCAGATATTTATGTTCTCGCTTCAAGACCTGTTTTGCCTCTTCTGGTTTCATTTAAAGGAAGGATAGGTAATATTTCACTGTTAGGGCTTCTCTTTAATAAGCGAGTATAAGAGGGGATTTTGACAGCAGTAACTTATCACATGACAGAGCTGCAGGGATTTGAAAAAAACTGCACCTCCCTACATTCCTTCATCTTTGATAGCATACACAGCCCTGTGTACTTTGCACTTTAAAAAAAATGGCAAGAAAAGCTGAATTCTGCAATTGATGCAGCTTTGCATGATTTCTCTTGCATTTTGCATAATTTAATTTGGATTCTTACTTTTCATCATTTATTCTTTCTAATTTAGTCATGGAGAAAGATTAGGTAGGGGTAAAGAAGCCCTGGTCCCAACCCCTAGAATCTCTCTCTCTCTCTCTGATCCTTGCCACCTCAGAAAATGAAAGCATACAGCAGCAGCAGCAGCAGAGGACTTTGTCCAAAATCAGCTGGCAGAAGGACATTGAATCTTGTTAATATTTTAAAACTGAGTTTGCAGTTTTAAGACTACCAGGAAGTTGTATTCCATGCTCAACACCACGTTCTACACAATTTCTGAACTTCTGCAGAATTGCAGTGTATGTGCAGCCTTGACAGTGCTGTGGCTTAATGCTTGAAAGATCAGCTGTACAAAAGTCTTTTACTGGGGAATGGAGGATGGTAGGCTGCATGCAGACCTTGTATTCTTCCCCTACCCATGCTGATGTGGCCATCCCGCTCTTATTTCCTGTGGCCATTTCTTCTCTCCCCACCCTCCAAATCTGCAGATGTCTTTGGAACAGAGTCCCCGACAGGTTCTGCTCTCTGGATTGCCGATCCTGTCCATGCCTGAGGAGTATCTACTTGACAAGCTAGAGCTGTTTTTCAGCAAACGGCAGAACAAGGGTGGTGAGGTGCAGCGGGTGGAGCGGCTGAGTACTTCCGGCCACGTGGCTCTATCTTTTATGGAGGAAGGAGGTATGGGGAGATGCAGAGGGAATGGGGAGGGTGGTTGTTCCACACTCCTGCTGGTGGGGGAAGCATTTCTTGGATATGGTTAGGGGAGTCTCACTGTGTGGCACTCTGACTTTACCCATGGTCCATCTGTCTCTGTGTTCTGCCTACTAAGACACTGCCAGAGAAGCACATGAAGACTGTAGTCATCTGGCATCTCTCTCTGACTGTGGAGGTGGCACTCTTGGCTTTTAGCTAGATGTCATCAGCAGACTGATCCTGTTTCACAACCATTTGTACTGCAGCCATTGGATTATCCTGCAGCAATACGTTCCATAGGCAAATGGTACATAAAAGCATCTTTTTGTTCACCTTAAATCTGCTTCCTTATGTTTTCAGGAGGTGATCCTAAGTTCTTGTATTTTGTGAATTTATTTTTCCCTCTTCACTTTTTTCCACTCATGATTTTATAAATGTCCCTCATTGGCCTTTCTTTTAGGAGGCTGTAAAAGTCCAATTGGTAAATCTTTTCTTCACAAAACAGGACATCATTTTAATTGCCATTTCTTGAACCATCTCCAGTTCATCTACTATTTCTTAAGAATTTTTTTATCCACAACATGCTTGTTTGAGCCGTCATTCCATTAAGAACCACGATTAAGTAAGCATGTAGTTCAATTATTCTTTTTCATTTTTGTATGATTTCTCCACTCACCCTAAACTGTTACCTTCTCTGATTCTATGGGTAGAGGTAGACGAGAAACTGAAATAAAGAAACATTGGGTACAGAATATAAAAGCAATGCAGCCCTTCGTTACACTCCACCTTGTGTATTACATAGAATTGCACAGTCTTTTAAAGGCAGGCAGAGGTATGAAATGCTCACACTGGGGAGATATGTCTCAGTCACAGATTTCAACCATGGTCCTTTTTCCTCCCCCACTCCTCTAGTGGCTGAACGGCTTGTCAAGAGGAATCCATTTCAGGTGCCCATTGGAAAAGAGACCTATGAGGTCAAGCTGTCGCACTGCATAGGTGGGGAAATCACAGATCTTCAGGTGAGGGGAAAGAGACACCTTTTTACCGCACTCTCACCAAACATAGCCATGCCCTGCTCCTGACCTGAAGGAAATGTTTCTTTCCAGAGTGTAATCATGTAAAACTCATACAATGAATCATGTAAAGGGATTATGAATGGGATGCATCTTCACCTTGACGGCTGAAAGACTTATGGAAGATACCTGTGGGATTTCTTTTCACATGATTTAATTTGTAGCCAGTTGGAGTCAAAAAGGGTACCCCATCATGCTCCTATGCCCTGCTTTCTCTCTCTCTCTCTCTCTCTCTCTCTCTCTCTCTCTCTCTCTCTCTCTCTCTCTCTCTCTGATCCTTGCCACCTCAGAAAATGAAAGCATACAGCAGCAGCAGCAGCAGCAGAGGACTTTGTCCAAAATCAGCTGGCAGAAGGACATTGAATCTTGTTAATATTTTAAAACTGAGTTTGCATTTATGTGAGTCTTTGGGTGGGTGTTCATTCACCACCCTCTTTGTTTCCCCATTCCAGTTCCGTTCTTCAGTCTGTGCTCGGACTGTCCTGCTGTCAGGAATTCCAGATGTCTTAGATGAGGAGTTGATGCGTGAAGCCCTGGAGATTCATTTCCAGAAGCCCAGCAAGGGTGGGGGGGAAGTGGAAGCCATTATTTATGTCCCAACTGGACGCTGTACAGTAGCTGTCTTTCAGGGGGAAGAGGACTAAGAGAAAACGTCTTCTTAGTCACTACACGACAGGGTGTTAAAATCCACCAGGGAAGAAGCACTGAGAAGAAGGCAAACTTTGAAGTTCTGGGGAAGGATATGAGAAAGTTTTCATAGATGGAATTATGAATCAATGCAAGGAGGTGGACACAAATAGGCAAATATCATTGAAGTGTAAAAAATGAAATAGATTTCATTTCTGGCCTAACCCAGAAGGTGGGATGGGGGCTTTGTTCTTAGAACTCAGCTGATAAAGGCTATTTCTGATGCTATTGTGCCTCTCTTCTCTTGACATCTGATCTGTGTCTATTATATGGAATGCTTTGATTTGGGGGCGGGGGAATTCCCTGCTTTGATTTGCTTGTCTGTAATCCCATTGCTTGGCATTTGAATGATTCCAGTTCCCTAATATTTGTCTTTGACAGTCTCAGAAAAGCAGAATAACATTCATGCTCTTCACAGATAATTCAATGTTCATTACTCAAACAACCACTGTGTTTGACTCTGCGAAGTAAAATTTTCTCCTGGTTCCTTTGACTCATCAGATTTGTAAGATACACAAACAGCTTTTGAGACTTGCATCTATGGCCTCTGGAAGGGAATTATCTGAGATTTTGGATACCTTGAAATAGATATCCATGGAAGGGTCCTTAGCCTCTGTAGGAAGGAGAATTGTGTGTGTGTTTTGCAAGTCATCTGTAACTGCTCATGGATTTTATTCATTTCATTTACATTCCACCTCTTCTCAAAGAAGCTCAAGGTGGCACATATGGTTCTCTTCCCCTCACAGATACATGTTATCTCTCAATAGCCTTGTGAGGTAGGCTAGGCTGAAATTTAGTAATTAATTCAAAGTCACCCAGTGAGCTTTATGGCTGAGTGGGGATTTGAGCTCAGGTCTAACCCCTACACCACACTGGAGTTGACTAGGTGGCAAAGGGCACAAGGGCTCCAAATGTTTGCTACTTGTGTAATTGCCCTAAGTAGCTCAGTAAGACCAAAGCCATAGGCAACCGGACCTACCCTGTGAAGTTGGTGTAGGGAGAGATGTCACTTGAGGTAACTTTGTCCTGGTTCTATAAGGGTTTTTTATACGAATTAAACCCAGCTTGGTAGCAGACTGGTGGTCAAGGAAGATCCTTCAACTCAGGTGAAGTATGTGCAATGTAAAGCACTTGAGTCCGTAACATAAAAGGACAACTAAAATGATCAAGAAGTTGGAAAAGGGGAACTAAAATGTCCAAGGGGCTGGAGCATCTCCCCTGTGAGGGAAGGTTACAACAGCTGGGATTGTTTAACCTGGAAAAAAGGAAGGTAAGGGATGACATTGTGGAGGTGTACAAAGTTATGCATGCTGTGGAGACTGTGGATCGGGATTGCTCTGTCCCCAGCTATGGGGCTACTATCGATATATGGCAAAGAAGACAACAAGCTGCAAAACAAAGAACTGACTTTCTTATGGGCATCAGCCCAGATGGAAATTACAGCCTGCTAGAAAGGAACATGCAAACTCACATTACAACAATGGTACCTCAGCGTCTGGTCAATCACTCATATGAAAAAGCTGGCCTAAGTCAAAAGAGCAACCAGGAATGTTAACTATAAACCACTTGGCATCAAGTTATAACATATATGACTAGACACAAGGAAACATTGAAACCTCCAGAGACTCATTGTCAATTATGGAAAGACTTGTCCGGATAATAAGATACAAATGGAGTAGGATAACTGAATAGAACATAGGTAAAATATCCTACTTTACAATCTTTGTATTGTAAAGTAGGATATTGATGACAGATAGTAATCAATGTATTCCCAAGATGTCCTATTTTTTAATGTTTTGTTTAAAAATCCATATAAATTAAAAAAGAGAACATGGACAGGGGAGACATTTTTCTCCCCCTCTCAAAATACTAGAACCCAAGGTCATCCCATGAAACTGATGGGTGGGAGATTCAGGACAGATAAAAGGAAGTACTTCTTCACACAGTGAATAGTTAAACTATGGAATTCACTTCCACAAGATGTCGTGATGGCCACAGATTTGGATGGCTTTAAAAGGGGGCTGGATGCATTACTGGAAAAGGCTATCAATGGTTACTAGCACTAATGATGAAGTGCAGCCTCCAGTATCAGAGGCTGTAAGGCTATGTATACCAGTTGCTGGAGAACATGGGTGGGAGGGTGCTATTGGACCATGGCTTGCTCATGGGTTCCTGATCAATAGCTGGTTGGCCACTGAACAATGCTTAACTAGATGGACCCTTGGTCTGATCAAGCATGGCTTTTCTTATATAACATAGCTGTTGCATTCTTCACTGGCTGCAGCTTCTGAACCAGCCCTATGAGTGGCCTCACATAGACTGCATTACAGTAATCCAATCTCATATGTGTATCTTAGTCCTCACATTGCTGTTCTCTGGAACCTGCCCTTGGAAAGGAGCAGAACTACTATAAAATGGTGCCTCTGATCAAGAGTCAAACTTTTTCCCAAAAAAGGGGGTCTTTTGGTGGGGGTCTTTTGACCACCTTAACACAACCATATGCCCAGGTATTTGTATGAATCAACTTGGTCAATTCTGTTTCCCCCCACAGACCAAGGGAATCTTACGTTCCTCCTAGAAAAGACCAGTACTTTAGTTTTTGAGTAGTTGTTAAAATATTATTTTTACGGTATTCAGCAAAGCCACTCCGTAGTCTCTTTAGGCCAAACGAGTCTGAGAAATCGGAATGGCATCATCAGCATAGAGGAGAATAGAGACTTTTGTTGGACTGATCTTAGGTGGGTGAGATGGTACGGGGGAGGTCTGCCAGATATACATTAAATAAGGTGGGGGCAAGAACACATCCTTGTCTAACACCTCACGAGGAGACCTCTCCTTGGTGAAATGCCCTTGCTCACTTCATCGAACCTGGGACTGTATCAAAAACATAAGTCTTCTTTCAATATAATTCTGTTCTAGTTTGCTCCAGAGACAATCACGGGATATTGAGTCAAATGCAGATTTAAAATCGAATAGTTTGCCTCCTTTTGGTGCAGAGTATTTGTGTGCCAAACGGGCCAGTACGAGGCAGTGATCAAGAGTGGAGCGGCTGGCTTTAAAGCCGATCTGCTTGTCTCCCAGAATGTCATTATCACTGATTATCATTGAGCAGTGGGTTGGACTTGATGGCCTTGTAGGCCCCTTCCAACTCTGCTATTCTATGATCCACGCTTTTAGTTTGAGGTTTAGAAAACTAGCATAAACCTTCCCCGACTATAGATAGTAGTTATGTGGATCATATTTGGGGCACTTTTTGTAAATTGGAATGACAAAGGCCTTCAGCCAGGCCGCGGGGAATCAAATCAGTCATGATGGACAAGTGTCGTGAATATGTGAGTTACCAGCAGAGGCCTGAACAGTGGTGACTCAGGACAGCATTTTCAGCTGCCTGACTGAGGCACTCCTTCTTTGGCAACATATTCTGGAGTTTTATTCTCAAAAATATTCAGGCTTTATAATATTCAAAATATTATAAAGCCTCTGTGGTGCTTTATAATGGTATTTTGTTATTTATTATTTTTTACCTTTTTGTTATCTTGCACATCATTTTCACAGTGGTTGGGTTGAAAAGCAACTTATAAAATCTAAATAAACGACCTAGGAACATAGGAAAAAGAAGGTGGATTCCCCGTTTCTTACTCCTCTGACGTCCCACCCCTGGCTGAAACCTTCACGGAGGGGAGGAGGTAAGAAGGGTTACTGATAGGCTAGTTGGGGCTGCTTGGCCAGCTAACCTTCTGTGTACAACCTAACCATCTGGCAAGATAGATTGCCAGCTAGGGACTTAGAGGAGATACTTGAATACCCTGAAAAAGTCTTTGCAATAAGACACTCCATATATAATTATAAAACGGGTTAATGACGAGGAATGCACGGTGTGCTTTTCCTAAAAGTTACTAGGAACTGTCCAGATCTTATTTATGGGTCTTACAGCCACCATTTTAGAAACCCAAGCAAAACCTTAAGAGCCTTCGGTGACGCCTTCAAATACAACGAACGCAGCCAACCTTTTAGTGCTGGAGACAGTTGGAATCCAGGGAACTTTATGTTACGGAGACACGAATCTCCCTGCTGGATCATACCAAAGAACCGCCCAGTCTGGCATTGTTTCCAACAGGCAAGCCCACCAGGCTGGCAGGCAGGCAGGGTCGGCCTTACTCTTGCCAGCCCCTCTGCCCCAGAAACTGCTGTAAGGTTTCGTTGACTTGTCCTTGGGATCCGGCAAAGGCAGACTCTTGTGACTGGATGCCCTCGCGTTGGAATGGGACCCAAGCGGGGGTGGGGGGTGTGTGATTTGCCCACGCTGAGGCTCCCCAAAACGCACGTCTGCTCGGGTCGGGCGCGTCCCTCTTTCTCTCTCTTTCCGGCCCTAGCGAAGAGGGCGGTCCTGGGGCGGGGGTTTCGCTTTCATTTCTCTGCTGTCGTTATTGTTGCCATCGCCGACTTTTTTTTGGGCAGGTACGTGCTTCTGCTCCTCGCCTCCTCGCTTTTCCCCGCTGCTGCCGCCCCCCTTGTTTGCTCGCCTCGCCCCTCTGCTCTGTCTGTCCCAGCCGCTGCTCCGCCTTCAGAACTCTGCCCATCTTCAATGCACTTTAATCTTCGCCACAATGTCAGGCTTTGCTCCTCTCCTCGCGTCTGCTTCCTGTACCCCCAAATGAGAGGGGAGAGGGGGGGTATTCTTTGGGAAGTCAGGCATTGAGTCTTGTAAACCGAAGAGCCCAGCAGCCCCTACCCATCGGAGGGAGTTGCGTATGCAGCGCGTTGCTTGAGGAGCCTGTGTGATGCGTGATGGTTGGGAAATGTCTCATACTTTTAGAAGTGGCGCGGGGGCTTTTGTGTGTGGGGGGGGGGGTCTGTAGCAATGGCTTCAAGCAGTGCTGATGTTTAGGTGGTTGTCGAGGGGGCTGGATATGGGCTACATCATTCAGTGGGTCCCAATTAGCTAAGTACTGCGGACCCCTTGTTTTTCAAATGCCAAGCCAAGGACCCCCTACGTTTGAAAATTTTGTTATCTCTATGGTAGTTACCTGTGCGAAGCAATTTTTTTGGGAGAAAATAAGGGGTAGCCTCTAATAAGCAAAGGATTTTAGGTATACTAACAAACAGACCACAAAAAGTGTGATATTACCATGCAAAAATGACAATGATTTAGTTAGGAATATAAAGACGAATTTAATTTTACTAACATCTAGTTTACAATTGAACAAATTATAACCTGTCTAGCAGCTACTAAACCTAAATGTGATGGGAGAAATCATGCCTCTTTTTGTCCCGAACAATCCCTTCAACATCCGGTTCCATATTTCCCACTTTTAATCTCAAATCTGGATCAACATCGAGCCAATTTCTATGCTCTTTTTCATATAAAAAAATGTCGAAAATGTTTGTTCACAAAGATATGTGGAACAAAAGGAAACTAGATGTTTCAAAGCTTTTTCACCTAACTTCTTATAATCAGGAAAAACCGTCACCCAGAATTGATCCAGTCTATATTCTTTGAAAAATGATTTCAATGAACCATCACAAGTCACATCAATAAGTGCATCTCGCTCTTCCACAGATAGAGTTGTTAGTTGTACATCACCACATTCAAAAGGATTCCTTCTCCATGAGTTTTCAGGATTAGGTGCAGGGAAGTAATCTCTGAAGCTAGTCGCTAAATCGCGCAGGTGCTTTCGCACATGATGTCACCGTCGAAGCAAACAGAGCGTGGGAGATGGCATATTTTCTTTTATTAAAATGTGGACCTTGCAGAGCTAATATGTGAATGGTGCCACGGACCCCCTGGGTGGGTTACATGGACCCCCTGAGGTCCGTGGACCACCAATTGGGAACCACTGGTCTACATAGTTGCCGTTGCTCAATCTGTAGAGTAGCTATTCCCCGTCCCAGCACCACCACCCCCTTTAGCAGGTCTTTCACGTTGCTGTTGGGAAAAAAAATCCTCCCTGCACCCCACCCCGCTGATGGCCTTCTTTAAATATTAATCACGTGCATAGTGGTTTCAACTGTTTAAAGCGCTTCACATGCATTCTTTTAATTCTTAAAAGACTCTTGTGCCATTTCCCATTTCCCATAGTGCAGATGGGGGCACTGTGGCTGGTAGAAAGTGCCTTGCTTAAAGCGACCCAGTGAGCTCATGGCAGCGCCCTAACTATGAAAAACAAATAGGGAACCCCAAAATGGACAAGCAAAAATGTGGGGGGGGACTCCAGTGGGGTAAATGAAAGAAAACCAGTGGTGGGCAAATTGTGGCCCTCCAGATGTTTTGGCCTACAAGTCCCATCAGTCCTCGTCATTGGCTATGTTGGCTATGGCTGGTGGGAGTTGTGGGACAAAACAGCTGGAAGACCACAACTTGCCTGCATCTGTATGAAATCCAACATGTTTCAGACCGTACTGGTTTGGTCTGAAATACATCAGTCTAAAATAAATATTTACCTGCCCCTTTCCTTTGTCCATTGTTTCCTTCCCCCCCTTCCATTGCCACCCTAACTATATTAAAAGGTGGTGAAGGGAAAGACTCCCCAATCTACGTTAAGGTGCCTGGCGAAACTAGCTTAGCTATATGCCCATGCTTCAAAAACATATTGCTGAAATTTCACATTTCTCTCAGAAGCGTTGCTTTTTCTATTCCTTACAGTGTTCATAAATGTGACTGCATAGTCACGTTCATGAACAAAGTTGGAGCTCACTGGTGTCAGGCTGGCCTTTTAGAATCTTTTTTGATATTTTAGTCGCTCAGATGTTATTTTTAAGTAAAATATGTATTGATGAAACTTAAAGGGTAGACTGCAACCCCATTTCATATGTGGACTGCCAATTTAAAGGACTGGATTTGTAATTACTATATTTAACAGAGCCCCTGTTGTGCCGTTGGCTGCCTCCAAACCATGTGATGCTGTTTTACAGGCAAGCTAGGCAGTGCGTGTGAAGCTAGAGCACCCATGGTGAATGAAGCCGTTGTAGCCCCATCCTGCAAAAATGGGTCAAAAGCTTTACTGTCGCTTCATTTAATCTTGCTTGGAAATCCTGTCCCCGAAATGGGCCTCCAGGGAGGTGCTGGGGTACTATGAAAGTTCACAGGAAAAGGGTTTGAAGACCTAACTAAAAAAATGAAATTCTGATAACTCCTGTCCTTCCAAACAATCAGGGACTTTCCCCTGCCTGTCCCTTGACACTGGTCTTTGCCCCTCACCTTCAATTCCCTGACTTTCCATATTCCAGTACTTACCTGGAGTATGTGCGTGTGTGCATGTGTTCAGTTGTACACCCCTGTCTCCTTTCCCTTCCCTCAATTTCATTGTATTTCTCCTAGGCTTAATGAGCATTTTTTTTAAAGCCCCAAGGCATCTTGAATATTTATAGCATGCACAAATACTTCTTTGCATGTTAATTTGATTTCTAGCGAATAATTCAAGAGCAGACAGTCAGGCCTAGCACCTGTGCTGGGCTAAGAAGGGCTTTTGAGGGAGTTGATAGCACGCCTCATGAAGCTGAGCAAGACCTTCATTGCTGCATTATTCCTGTGGGTGGGAGCCAGCCCAACAGACAGGGCTGGCTGAGCTCATTTGTTTGCTTCCTCTGAGACCTGCTGAGGAAGCCTGGCCAGAAAAGAAACTTGGGGGTGGGGGTGGGGGTTGAATTTGTCCTTCACAACCTGGTGAGTCAAAATTTGAAATTTCATTTTTTAAAAAAATAGGGAGGACACTGCGCTGAGAAGTGCTATCTCTTATGCAGCAAATATTTGAATATATTAATTTCCCACCTGTGAATCTTTGCACAGATTATGAGTTTTGTACTGCTGTGCTAATGTGTGTGGTACAACAAATCCATACTATGTATTAAGTTTGCGCCTGAAGCATATTGGGTACGGCTAGTCAAGAAAATGTTCTCAAGAGAAAGAAACAGATAACTTGAGAATATCTTGGGGAAATGCTATAATCCAGCAGAAACCATTGGTCCTGAATTTCAAGTAGGTGGGACTGGGCCATTCGTAAGTACAATAGGAACAGAAGTTCTTCTTGTAGTCAGGAACTGATGATTTGTGGATCACTTGCAAAGTTGTTAGATCTTCTCCTCACACAGAGGCTTCCCTTCCAGATTTGACAGCATGTCCACCAGCTGCACTGTTTGTGTCCGCGGATACCCCACTGACTTGCCACCAGAGCGGGTGGCTGACAAACTGATGATCCATTTTCTGCGAGCACGCAATGGCGGTGGAGAAATTGTCAACATTGAATTTGCACCAGAGTTCCCAGACTATGCTATGATCACCTTTGAGGATGCAACAGGTCATTAGATAAGCAGCAAAAATATTTGGTGTAATGGTGATGGTGGGTGGGGACTGGTAGCTTTGGGCTGCACAGGGAAGGTGATTTAGACTGGGTTGAGACAACATGATAAACAATGGTGGTTTTAATAGTCAACGGTTGGCTATTTGAACCACCATTGGTTATTGTGTTGTGTGGAGGGCACCATTGGTTATTTCCTCAGCCACAGAGTCACAAGGCAAGAGCAGTCAAAGTGTGGCTGCTGTTCTAGTCCAGGATAGATTTTTGGCAGCAATCACTGATGGGATACTAGTGGGAGGACTGAGGTGAAAGAGAGGGCAGGGGATGAATGAGTCAACTCAGCATGGACTAATAGTCAACTCAATGCTGGTCATAATCCACACCATGGTTGATTATTATCATGTTGTGTGGGGAGTACCCCTAGCTAGATAACTGTTGAGTTGATTATTACCCCACCATTGACTATTGTGTGGTCTGAATGCAGTTGTAGTCACTTATTGATAGTCGGTAGTGATAACACCTGTACCATCTGGGGACTGGAATAAACACTGTCACCTGCAATACCATAGAACAGGTTTGCCAACTTTTGGCCCTGCAGATGTTTTCATCTACAACTTCCATCAGTCCTAGCTGGCATAGCCAGTGGTTGAGGGATGGTAGGAATTGTAGGCCAAAATATCTAGATAGCCACAAGTTGCCCACTCCTGCCATAGATAGAGCTCATGAATTTTTTCATGTATTTGAAATCTCGCAAACAGTTCAGGTTTTGCAACATGGAAATTCTAATTCCATATTGGAGAATTCAGAATGTGTCATTTCCCTTCCAAAACTGAAACTTCTTGCTGGAATATTATTGGTGGTTTTGAGAAATTCACAGCACAAATCGGTAGGGCTGGGTAAGCCATGGGCCTCGGATTCAGAAATCAGAATCACAGAAGCCATTTCATGGCAGATCCGCCATTTTCTTGCACAGTGCTAGGCCTCCCATACAGCCTACAACTCCCAGCATCCAGTGCCTGGAAGGGCTGTACTTACCAGGGCCCAGGAGCAGAGGGCATACAGGAAGTAGCTGCCGCCATCACCAGGTCCTCCGTGGGATTGCCCACTTCCCGGGGTGATCGGCCGCTGCTGCCTCAGTCCGGAAGTCTCCATTGACCCTGGAGGGGTCCACATGACGTCCATATGGAGCTACTTCTTGTAATCCCTCTGCTCCATAAAATGGCCTCCGTGATTCAGATTTCCGAATCCGAGACTTGCACAGCCCTACAAATCAGCTTTACTTTTCTTAGCAGCAAAAATGGGATTGAAAGTTGACATCGTTACAGGGAATATTTGGTGTTAAGAGTACAGAGAAAGTTGATGCTAATTTCCAAATCCTCAAACCAGAGCGATTTGCTCTTTTTCCTCTCTTACAAAACATACCCACAAGATAAATTCTGCCCCAGAAATGAAAGTATTGCACAAACTCAAAGATTATATTTTACAAACAGAATTTTGAAATGTGGGGTTTGAGTTGAGAATTTAGGGAAGCCAAGAACTTGAGTGATAATCCAAATACTGAAAGGAGTGAGTGCAGGGGAAATGTGACAAGGTTTTGTTCTGCTTCCAAGGTCTTAAAATAAGGGTGGGGTTAGCTGCTGTCATCTCTTGATTGCTGTTTTTGCTTCTCTCATTCAGTGGTTCAACAGGTACTGAAGGCCAAAAAACATGTCTTGTCTGTCAGTGGGAAAAACTACCCTTTGGAAGTGACTGCAAACGCAACTGAATTGAACCCCAATGAGGTAACAGGATTTGGGGGAACTGGACTTGTTAGATGTGTGCAAAAGAAAACACGAGTTGTACGAACCCCACCCAAACCTCCTGTTGCATGGACATCCATTTTCTGTCACTGGAGATTGTAAACTTAGGAAAAAGGAAGTCCCTTGCCTCACACTGTCCGACCATTTCAGAAATATTATAAACAGTGTGGTTGCTGTTGATGATGATTCATTTTGCACTCCCACACTCTGCAAAGCTTGTGCTGAAATTGTAACAGCCGTGGAAGAGGACAGCCCACAATTGCAGCAGCAGCAGCAAATAGTGCCTTTTTCTCTGTGCTTGGTTTGCTGAATTATTTATCAGTCTTAGCCTGAAATCCTGTACCCCCTAACCTGAGAGAAACCCCTCTGAACCCAGCAAGGGCAGTTGTGATCCTTTGACTGAACAATGTATTACTTTCAGTTATGGGGTATAAATGTGCAAGAAGAACACTGTTCATAATGAATTATGCAATTTAAAAAAAATATCTGCACATAGTGCAGAAGTTTCTGCAGCATTTGGAGTGGACACAGAACTGCCTTCATAAAACCATGGAGGGAATATTTTCAGGATCTAAGTGGGAAGGACTTGTGGCTGAGTCTCTCCCCAGCCAGCCTTGTGCATCTCTGATTATTGTTGATATGAGACAGAAAGCAGAACAACAACTTTTAATGGCAGGGCTCTGTTCTAGGCCATGTAGGTTTCAGTGTAGGCATGGGATAGGCACAGTGTGTTTTTAATGCCATGAGTGGAAATGGCTTTGAAAAGTGTTCGCAGCCAGACCAGCCAGTTAGCGTTAAAGTGTCAAATTGGGCATGGACTATGAGGACCTAGATTTTAATCCCTGCTCAGCCATGAAGCTAATTGAATGCCCTGCCTTGGCCCATTCATGATAACACTGCCTAACCTGCCTTACAGGGTCTTTTGTGAAACTAAATGGGATATCTCTTGTAAGCTGCGCTGAGCTTTTTGGAGGAGGAGGGGCAGAATACAAATGGTACATATAATAACTTGAATCCAAGTTATTTTTGTGAACCGCCCAGAGAGCTTCGGCTATTGGGCGGTATAAAAATGTAATAAATAAATAAATAAATAAATAAATCCATCTTTAGGAATGCAGGGCTGGGTGTGGCATTCTGCAAACAGCTCTAGACACAGAGTGACAACAAAACATCACTTTCAAAAATTTATTTATCTATTTGCAATATTTATATACTGCTCCCTGCCTGAGGATTTTGGATCAGTGAACAAATGAAATAAAATAAAAAGAACAGAATAAAAACATCATTAAAATTACATTTTAAAAGAACAGATGCAGATTAAAACATGTCCAGTCATTCCAGGTAAGCTTCTTGGAACAATAATGTTTTCAGGAGGTGCCAAAAGCAATTATTTTATCTTCATTATTTGGAGTGCTGTCATTTGGAGTGCATCTTAGCCTCTTAGGGCATTTCCAATGCTGCTGAATAACTGCAATTGTATCCTACACATCTAGGATCATGGAGAGGAGCTTCTAGCTTTGAGGATGTGATATTCTAAGTGGCCGAAGCCCTCAAATTCAATTTGGAGAGAAGGTTTCGTGTTTACATTTTCTCCTGCTAAAGAGCTCAATGTTAGCTTGGAGACTGCATCCACTTTTACAGAAAGAAGGTGCTTCCAGACAGAGGGTTCCTATCTCTGCCAATGAGAAGGCATTGTGCAGCTATTATATCCTTTTCTCCTTCCCAGATTTTCTGTGAGAAGAAAAAGAGTGGAAGAAGTGGTGGGAAAACATTGGAGGGTAATGTGTTGAAGAACGCAAGGTCTGGACACACACACACACCCATAAAATTCTGTGAATGAAGCAGGGCAATGATGCAATAAATGCCTTGTTTGGAATCACCCCACCACCATAGGACTTTGTAGGAAGTTACTCAATGCATTCTGAACATGATCAAATACACTCTATGCAGTGGAAATGTAGATCATACAAAGATCTTTTAATGCATGAATATTGATACATAAATCGTACTACACACATATATTTTGAACAGGGGGGCAGTGGTTGCCTTTTCTTCAACAGAGAAGTGGCTGGTTGAAGCATACATACATACATACATACATACATTCATACATACATATTGGAAGAATGAATAATGTAACGTTGTTTGGCTCTGAAATAAGGCAGTGTGAAGACACTTAGCTGGAGTCTGGAATTCTTTCCATTGAATTTTATGAATTGGATTTTTAAGCCTGAAATGTGTACATTGTGAAGGAAAAGGCAACAACAAAATGTGTTTGGTTGAATCCATTTGGTGTGAACAAAGAGTGACAGAAACCCCTGATTCTATCTTCTGTAATGTCAACTGTGGAAACCATGTTCAGTGTCATAGACTCTCAAGGATCATGCCGCCAGCTTTCTGTTGAGTGGCTGCATTGTTGTTGCAGGGTAACTTCCACTACAACAAGGCATGGAAAGCAAGGCGTTTAATTTCCCTCTCCTTTTGTCGCAAATTTTCTTTCTTATTGGAAGTTTCTAAGCTGCTTTGCTGAGAAATGGCTGTAAGCAGATGCATTGAGTGACTTCCTACAAAGGCCTACGGTGGTGGGGTGATTCCAAACAAGGCATTTATTGCATCGTTGCCCTGCTTCATTCACAGAATTTTATGGGGGTGGGTGGGTGGTCCAGACCTTGCCTTCTTCAACCCATTGCCCTCCAATGTAAGCTCTTGTAGCTGTAAGCAGAAACTTGAGGGATAAAGTTTAACATATGTGAGTTCAAATTGCAGCCAAGCGATCTGAATGCTGTTCTGGTGCTGACGCCTTTAGGTTTATCAAGTTGTTGTTTCTTCTCTGTGAGCTGGTACAGGCTATTAACACTTCAGTTTTTAACACAGGCAAGTGCTTTGAGTTCCTGTGTCACATATGTGGTGTGGTTGGCGTCTGAATTCCCAGGTTCAGAGGCCTGTGGGTTTTTGCTGTCAGCTGGTACAGCCCAACAGGAGGGCCCTGCAACTGCCAATGGAAAGCCCAGCTTTCTCCTCTCTGTGTAGTGTAGTGTAGTGGTGAAGAACCTGTGGCCCTCCAAATATTGTTGGACACAAATGCCCATCAGCCTCAGCCAGCATGGCCAATGGCCAAAGATGATGGGAGTTGTGGTCCAACAAAATCTGAAGGGGCACAGGTTCACCACTCTCTTTAGGCTATTTGTCTTATAAGATTTTTTGGAACTGTTTGGAACTTATTTTTAAGGAAAGGGATAGTAAGGAAATATAGAAAATAAATAATCCTGAATAGTTTCTTTAACAAGATGGTGGCTCCTTGGAGGGTAAAAATGGCACATACTAAGCACTGGGCACTCCCTCTGAGAAAGATTTTCTTTAAATAAGCTTTTGAAATAATAACCCCCTTTCCCTCCAGGACAGCTTTGATACCAGAAGTGTGGGAGAAGTGTGTCTTGCAGGGGGGAAAGAAAGGGATCCTCACCCACACACTCCTTTTATTTTAAAAATTAGATCCTCTCTGTCTACATAGCCCCACCATACTGTCAAAGATAAAAATCCACTTTGTTTGTAAGGCAATTCTGTTTTATTTAGACTAATACAGCTGTACGGAGAGAGTCCTACAGACAAAGAACTTCTCCTCTGGCAGTGTGAAAAGCAGGTGTATTTATAAATAGTAGCATCTGAACCAATTAGCAGTTTACAAAGTTCTAAAGCAAAACAAAGACATATCAAAGGAAACTGCTTCATTGTATGTTATCAACAGATGGCCCATAATTCTTCTGGCAATGTCTGATTGACCTGGATGGTCAGTCCTCTTTATCAAGCTAGCTTAATTGTCTTCTATATCAAGAGGTCTTGACAATAAGAAATTCCAGTTAAGCATTTCCTTGGTGATATAGCAGTTTTCTCAATACAGCACATTGAGGCACATACATCATTCCAATCCCATCAAAGAGTTCACTTGCAAGAACCAAACTACATACAGAGGCCTACATACAGAGCAGGTCAATCAAGGCTTTTGGCCTTGTTTCTCAATACCATCCAGTTTGGTCCCTCAGCCAAAATGTCTTTATGGCTATTTTCACAGGTGATGCATCAGTTAGTGACCCTGGACATGGTTCCATTCTAGATGTACCTAACAAGGTTTTACTCTGTCTCCTCAGATCTTTGTGCGCGTCTACATGAAGATTAATTATGGATGCTTCCCGAATGGGAAGAATATCCTGTGCAGTTTGCACAAGCAGTATGAGGACATACACTTCAACTTTAACTCCCAGGAGCTGACCTGCTCTGTCAAAGGATCCTTCACGGAGTTGCAGGCCTTCAGTTCTGAGTTGCTGAGATGCCTCAGGAGCAAGCAAAGCACTAGCTTCATAGCAAATAGAGGGAGCTCTGCAAGAGATGGGACCTCACACCAGGAGGAGGAGGAGGAGGAGGGACCAGTAAGAAACTCTGTGGAGAGCCAACTAGAGCCACTGGGGGACTTTTCCTTGGTGGTAGACTCTGACATTTACCTTTATATGCAGAAGTTCTGCTCTGAGGAATTCAGCAACATTTTGCATCAGCACCAGGTGGATGTGATGGATGTCAGTAGCGACGACATCACCACTCTCTATTTGCGAGCAGCATCTGCTGAGGCTGGCGGGGTGAATGCCCTGCTGTCTGCTCACCTGGCCCTCTCTCAGCTTTCTCAACAGTTGGAAGGTACTCTGCGGAAAGAGAAAATCAGCAAGGGAGATTTGGGGGTTGGTGGTGGCAGAGGGCTGCCAGGGGAGCTGCAGAGATGCTACCCACTGCTGTTATGTCACGAGGATGATGGGCATTTCTATCTCATTGGGAATATGGTGGATGTTTCACAAGCCAAAGAATATGTCCAGGATTTCATCACCGCAAAGAGAAAGGTGCAGGATCATCAGGAAACTGAGGTCCCCCAGTCTGCATACTTGCAGACTCTGATCCATGGCCAGAGTGCTTTGCCAGCCCAGCTTGAGTCCCCTGCAAAATATGCATCAAGGAAACTAAGTGCATTGAGGTCCCACAGCAAAACTGAACACAGACTGGCTGCCAAATTCAACTCAAAGGCGTTTTTTAATCAGGATATCTCACTAATAGGGAAACTCCCTGGGGGCTTGTTTCAAAAAGTTGATCACCTGACTCCAGACAGTGAGCTTCAGGTTTTGGCTGCTGCTACTGAATTGGAGAGCCAGGACAGACAACCCACAGAGTTCCAGAAAGCACCACAAGGGATGCAAGCAGATTTCCCTTTGGCCAGCTCTGACACTACTGTGCCAGGTTCTGAGGGACAGAGAAACTTTGACCTTAAGAGGCCTTCAGCCTCAAGTACCTTCAGATCCTTGAACCTGTTTGACACCACAGGGGCTGTGGATCACAAAGTTTCAGAACCAAGATCTCTCCACAGACGCTCCAGTAGTTTCTTGCTGCATAAACCTCAGAACTGCAGCGAGACCGTGGATGAGCCACTACTAGTGGCCAAGGTCAATGTGGATCATTTGCAGCAGGAGGGCCAAGAAGAAATCCACCATACTGTGCAGAAGGAGATCAGCAAGGAAGTGTTCGCCCAGATGGAGAAAGGTTGGGACGTGGAGTCTCAGAACAACAAAGAAAGTCTCTTGAGCTCCGGTTTGTTTACAGTCCAAACAGATGATAGGGTTCCTTCAGACATGCAAAAGGCAGAGGCCCTCATGATGTCTCCCGATTACATCAATGAGAGCTTCAGCTACTCTGAGCTAGCCATGGAAGGACCGGAGGACGAGGCTCTGACGGATCTGTGTAACTACCTGAAAGTTTGCCATGACCACATTATCGTCAGACGAAACAGGTACAGGCTGGGCCTTGCCTACCCCTGCAAGGTGAAGTTGGAGGTACTGAAAGTGTTCCATTTCTTTTCTGCCCAGAGGGGGACTTCCCTGCCTGAGCGGCTGCTTTCCCATGATATGCAGCAAGGGAAGGTTCAGGATGAGATGTCAAGCACAAAGATCCAGAGGAGACCTCCGCTGCGGAAGGGAAGCAGCAGAGCCTACCTGTCGGACAGCTCACTTTGCCTAGACAGTCTTGCTGGAGAGAACTCATCCTCCCCAGTTCAGAGGTTGCTCAATGTCAGTGGTTTCCAGCCTGCAATGGTGCAGGATTTGCCAAGTGATCGAAAAGCAGAGCAAAGCAAGAACTTTGAGAAAACCACAGACACCAGCAAGCATTTGCAGCCCTGGAAACCACTTGCAGAAGTCAGACGGGGGTTGCCAGACAGATTCCATTTTGTAAGAGACTGCGGAAAAGAGGGATGCAGCCATGAAGCAGAGAGAGGGCCGTGCTCCTTGCCTGCTCTGCCATTGGACATTTCTGCCCCAGTACAGTTGCAGGCGGCAGGCAAGCGCTTTTCCCCAGCTGGAGGAGGTGCTGCTTCAGATTTGGATGGAAGAGCTCCCAGCCCAAGGAGGGAGCCCACGGCTGGAGAATCTGGGCTGTGCCGAAGCACCCCTGCTGCCACATCCATGCATGCCCCCTGCAGCCATACCCTTTGCAGGACACGCTTCTCCACCAGGAGCATTTCCCCACCCTACGGCTGCACCTCCCCTGTCATCGCTGGAACTTTTGCAGCTGTAACCTTATCACAGAGCCTCCCTGGGTATTTCCGAGATCTGACACTTAAACTAACATATGACATTCCTGATGGGGTGCAGCAAGTAAGTACCCAGATGTCCGCTCTATAAACCCCATCCTGTCCACAAATTTGCAGGCTGGAATTCTTCCATTATTTTTTGACCAGGTTAGCTAAATTCTGAAACAGCTGGTTACTTGTGCATTTTGCAGAAACTGTGAGCCCTGCCAGCAATTCCGTTGTTGTTCCATGAGCTGATCTCCTGCTTTGGACATGGACCACACTCACAGTCCCCCTGTCAGCAAGGGACCAGGCAATTTCAGGGGGAAAACCCAAAGAGAATGAAAGGGGTCCTGTGCATCCAAGACTTTGTATATTGTTCTCTAAACAAAAATAGATATTGTATCATGAATGGCAGAAACTTTCAGCATGAATAAATGAAACAGTTGCTTATTTTGCATAATTTATTCTACTCCTATGGGAAGGAGCACACAAGGAGTTGTGTGGGACCAGCTTATCAACACCCCCATTGCACCTTTATTCCCACCTGATTTCAATCAGACATCGCTCATAGCCTATAAGGCTTACATTTGCAGCCTTAAGCAGTATAAAAATATGATCAATAAATAAATACATTCACTTTTAAAAACGTGTTTCTCAATTTTTAAACATGGTGCCTCTATATTTTTATTAAAAACATATCAAGTATCTAATTCCTATGGTTCTTGGTTTTTGATTTATGTTTTTATAGCACTCTTTAGTGTAAAGTATTTGGCAATTGTGAAAAAAACTGGAAGTGATATAGGTTCAGAAGCCTGAATGTGCGGCCAGGCAAAGTTCCTGATGGTCAGTACATATGACTTTATTACCCTATAGAGCTATCTGTCCATCAATATAGCTGCTATATCGTGTCCTATTCCAGAATTGTGTTTGTGTGTGTTTTGCAAATCAAACTTCCTAGCAGTTCACTAGCAAAGATACATTTGAGCAATGAAGTAGAAATCAAAAGCAAAGCTAAGCAGGGTTTCCTGGAGTCTGAGCTTTGATGGGCTGCATAGCCTTTTCTTCCTTCCCTTGACTAGAATAAGCAGAATAAATTATGCAATGTATGTATTTGCTTATTTGCATAATCCTTTGCAAAACATTGCATAACCCAGCTTTTCTTTTTGTAAAATTTTGACATTGCATCAGCGCAAATATTTTCCTGAACTTCACCCATCTGACTGCCCTCTCTCTACTTTGCTTTCTATTCCCCCACCACATTCTTAGTTCTTCAAAAACATTATACTTGCAAACAGAATGAAATGAAGCAGAACAATTGAATATACATGCAAACCTGCCTGATTTGAAGAATTCATTCTGGGCCTTAAATTTGAATTTCCAGGGATTAGGGTCAGCTTTCTGGAGTTTCCATTCTGATCTACCTCCTTCCAGTCCCTCCTGCTCACCCTGCACCAGCTGACCTGGTCATTGACTTACAGCTGATGTCTCCTATTCAGATATTTAAAAACATTCTTCCTCCCAAAGGCTGGTCATCCTCGCCCAGGGCTTCCATATCGAGGAGATCGCTTTGAGGCCTTCCTCCCTGACAACCCAGAGGGACAGCGGTTGATGGTGCTCCTACATAAGGCATTTGAGCGCGGTCTGATCTTCCAAATCCGATCCTGCGGCTCAGGGGAGAAGGTGACTTGGGGATCCATCCCCCACAAGACCTCCATGGAGGGAGGCAAGGACAGGTAAGTGCCCTAACATCAGTATAGTACTGGGCTGCCCAGTGTGGTGTTCGCAGGTGTCCCTGCACCTCCACATACCTCTGTTGATGTCTTGCCTTACCTAGTTAAAAAATAAATAAACCTTGGAACAGCCTTCCCCAATTTGGTGCTGTTCAGATGTTTTAGCCCCAGCTATTTTATCTGTTATTTTGTATTATCTGTTGCTTTGTTTTTGTTTTGTATTTTGTTTATAGAAACACAGAATAGTAGAGTTGGAAGAGGCCTATGAGGCCATCGAGTCCAACATTCTGCTCAATTGAGGAATCCCCCTTAAAGCATACCTAACAGATGGCTGTCCAGGCCTCTTGGATGCCTCTAATGTCGGAGAGCCCACTGCCTCCCTAGGGAATTGGTTCCATTGTCGTACTGCTCTAACAGTCAGGAGGTTTTTCCTGCTGTCCATTCGGAATCTGGCTTCCTGTAACTTGAGCCCATTATTCCGTGTCCTGCACTTTGGGATGATTGAGAAGAGATCCTGGCCCTCCTCTGTGTGACAACCTTTCAAGTATTTGAAGAGTGCTATCATGTCTCCCCTCAATCTTCTCTTCTCCAGGCTAAACATGCCCAGTTGTTTCAGTTTTTCTTCATAGGGCTTTGTTTCCAGACTCCTAATCATCTTTGTTGCCCCCCTCTGAAAATGCTCCAGCTTGTTTGCATCTTTCTTGAAGTGTGGTGCCCAGAACTGGACGCAATACTCAAGATGAGGCCAAACCAGTGCTGAATAGAGGAGAACCAGTACCTCGTGTGATTTGGAAGCTATACTTCTATTAATGCAGCCCAAAATAGCATGTGCTTTTTTTGCAGCCATATCACACTGTTGGATCATATTCAGCTTATGATCTACAACAATCTCAAGATCCTTCTCGCTTGTAGTATTGCTGAGCCAAGTATCCCCCATCTTTGGTTTCTTTTTCCTAGATGTAAAACTTGGCATTTATCCTATTAAATTTCATTCTGTTGTTTTCAGCCCAGCACTCCAGCCTATCAAGGTCACTTTGAAGTTTGCTTCTGGACTGAGCCCTGCAGTACCCCACTTGTTATCGATTCTGTAGCCAACCATGGATCCACCTAATAGTTGTTCCTTCTAGCCCACTATTAGCAAGTTTGTTAATCAGAATATCATGGGGCAGTTTGTCAAAAGTTTTGCTGAAGTCAAGATATATTATGTCCACAGCATTCCCACAGTCCACAAGGGAGGTTACCCAAAAAATGAGATTAGATTAATCTGATAGGATTTGTTCTTCACTTTTTCCAGAACTGCTTTTGGGAGAAGACTGAGCCAAAGTAGGAATTAAGCACTTCAGCCTTTTCTTTGTCATCTGTTATCAATTTGCCATCCTCATTAAGTAGTTGAAACACCTTTTCTTTCTTCTGTCTTTTATTATGCATATACCTGAAGAAAGCTTTTTTATTGCTTTTAGCATCCCTTGCTAGTCTCAGCTCATTCTCAGCTTTAACCTTCCTGACGCCATTTTAGCACTTCTGTGCTACCTGTCTGTACTCTTCTTTTGTAGAATGGCCTTCCTTCCACTTCCTATATGTATCCTTTTTTGTTTTCAGGTCGTCTCTAAGCTTTTTGTAGAGCCACATTGGTTTCTTCTGTTGTCTTATATCTTTTTTCCTTGTTGGAATTGTTTGTAATTGTGCCTTTAAGTTTTCCTTTTTAAAAAAATTCCCTCCCATCTTGGACTCCTTTTCTCATTAGGGCCACTTGCTAAATCAGCATTCCTAAAATCCAGGCTATGTGTATGGCTACATTCAGCATTTGCTTCCTTTAAAATCAAGAACTCAAGTATGACGTGGTCACTTTATCCACTAAGTCATCCCTATTGGTCAGTATCAAGTCAAGGATAGCCGATCCTCTAGTTCCTTCCTCCATTTTCTGTAGGAGAAAGTCATCAGCCACACATGTCAGGAATTTCTTGGAAGGGCCACTTTTGGCAGAAATTGTCTCCCAATAGATATTGGGGTAAATGTTTCCCCATCACTACTATATTGCACTTCCTTGAAACACTGGCAATTTGCTTTTCAAAAGCTTCATCCTCATCTTCTCCTTGATTGGGTGGTCAGTAATAGACTCTGCTTATCATGCTCCTTTTATTCCTTGCCCCATTTATTTTAATCCAGGTGCTCTTGATGGGGCTCCCAGTCTCATCCGCCTGTATTTCCCCCCATAGGATTCAGTTTGAAGCCCTCCTGATGAAGTTCTTCATGCTGTGGCCAAACACATTCTTCCCAGCCCTTGTGAGGGGCAACTCGTCCCTTGCCAGCAGCCCATCTTCCACATAACGTAGCCTGTGGTCCCAGAATCCGAATCTCTCACGTTGGCACCACCTTCGTAGCCCTGGAGTATTTTTCTTTCCCTTTCTATTCCTCTTCCAAGAACTGGGAGGATGGATGAGAAAACTCTGGGTCGCAAAGTTCTTGAGTTTCCTTCCCAGATCTTCAAAGTCTGACGTGATTTCTTCATAGCTCCGCTTGGCAGTATCATTTGTTCCCACGTGGATTAGAAGAAAAGGATGTGTGAGCTTTGGCAATCCTTGTCGCACCTCTAATCTGTCCTCCAGGGAGACAGTATACCTGGTGAGTCCATGGGTCTTTGCAACATACTTGGGTTTCAAGCCCACACATCAGGGAGTCTCCCACAATGACTGCTCTTCTCTTCTCCTTGGTCAACTTACCTTCTGCCTCTTGCTCACTGTTGCATGGGGTGCCCTGTAATTCTTCCTCTGTGGACTGTCCTCCAGTCTCATCCTCCAGCAGCTGAAAGCGGTTAAATAGCTCTAGTGGTTCCATTGGTGCAGAATGTCTTTTAATTCTTCTGCTCCTGTCACCCTTTTCCAGGAAGTTTCCTCTTCATTGGCTTTCCTCACCACAGCATTCCCCACTTCTGCTTCAACTTGCTGTTGCTCGTCCACCTCCTGTGCTTCTCTTTGCTGTTGCCACTGTTCTGCCTAAGAACTCTTCGTCTTCTCTTTTTCGTTGGAGGGTGGACAGTCGCCGCTCAAGTCCTCTCACTTTTTCTTCCAATAGTGCAACCAGCTTGCACTTGTTGCAGGTGTACACCATGTCAATCTCAGGCAGGAACACAAACATTGCACACACTTTGCAGGTCACCACCACTGGAGAATCCTTTCTGTCCATTATATGCTATAGAGGAAGAAAAGCGTGCAGGCCGCTGTCTTGAGCCGGTCAGTCGAAGTCCAACTTCTCTGCTGCTCGTGGTGACTTCTGCTCACTTCCCAAAATTCTTCAGCAGTATGCAAATTATCTCCACTGCCTCAGAATCAGGACGTGAGAAACAGCCCAGTGCCTCCTGAAATCTGAGCCACCAGGGTGGTGGCTGGACAAGATTTTCTGTAGCGGTGGTGAAGTGGCGCTTCAGTGTTTGTTCTTTCCCCTGACCCAACCATACTAGAATGAATTATGCAGATTTGCTTAATTTACATAATGCAAACAGAGAATTTTGATTGCCTTGCTGCAAAGTTGTTTGGGTTTTTTTAGTCTTGTTCTGTTCAGCAGGACTTTGGCAGGTAAGCTGTTGCTGAAGCGATTTCATTGCTGTTTTTAAATTGTGATTTCAGTCTATATGTTTTTTTCGTGATTGTTTGAACTAAGTTTATTTTATTCTTGGTTTTTATTACTGTTAGCCACCTTGAGCACCATTTTGTATTGAGAATAGTGGAGTAGAAATCAAATGAGTAAATATAATAAAATAAATGTTATTTATTTTCATATGTTCCATTCCATGGAATAATTATAAAGCTCTAATTCTCCCTGCAGCTTGCACAAAGGTCAACAGCTTCTCCAACGAGTAACCCTTCATTTCATTGTAGAGAAACACTGACGTCACTCGTCATGTCCCTGATTTCTAGGATTTTTGCCCTTAATGGTTATCTGTGCCTCATTTTAAATCAGCTTCAGTTCAGGGGAATGTCTCTATGGCTTCTTTACCCTGACCTAAACATGCAGATTTGCGTTTCAGGACACGTGACGCACCCATTTGCCGCAGTGCTGGGTTTTTAACCGGAAGACGTGCAGATTCGCAGCTGCGATTTACCGCGGCTTTTGGATCGACCTTAGAGTTTGCACCGCATTATAGTTACGTGTCATTGGGGGAGTTAAATCGAATTTTGAAATGTGGGTGTAGCTTTGAGGGAAGGACAAAATGATTGGCCAATTTCCTGCCTTCCCACCTATTGCATCCTCCTCTGGCTGCCTTGTTCCTTCCCCCCATTTTCATTTTTAATTATATGAATCTGTGGAGCTCCGTAGATAGAGCTTATAAAATTAAAACAAAGCGGGGGGAACGGGCAGCCAGAGGGAGGAGACATGTTCAGTCCGCCTCTCGCATCCTCCTCTGCTGCCTTGTTCCTTCCCCCCCCCGGGGGGGTGTTTCTCTTATATGAATCTCCGCAGATAAAACGTTCAGGTTCCATAGCTTCATATGTGTGCATTAATAACTGTACTACAAAAAAAAAGGTTCAAGCAGCTTTGCTCCGCAAGGGCTCTCCTATGACTGCATATTCTGAGCAGTAAATTCAGAAGATATATCGCTGTTGCTGCTGCAGTGTGACGCTCTTTGCCTAGATTCGAATCTACGAAAATTTGGGTTTATATATTCAAAGAGGAGCAATCCCGTTGTTGTATAGATGGGGGCCAGGAATCTGTGAGAAACTAGCTTTTGCATTGTTTCACCTGTGGATAAATAATTCCTAGTCCTGTTGAGTGCTGCAGTTCCTTACGGAGTAATCCAGCGAGACTACACATGCAGCAGGACAGCAGGTCTTTTGTGGTTCAAAGGGCTACCCTGGATTGCTTAATTTTTTTCTCTTCTTGCTTACAGAAATGGCTACCCAGATGCCCAGTACCTCCGGCGCATCAGCCTGATGCTAAAAGAACTAAGCATTGAATGAAAGAAGACCCTCCAAGCATCATAGTAGAGGCCAGCAGACCTCTGCCCTGCCAAACCCAAGCATCATTAGTTGTTTCGCACGACAGGCATTTGGAGAATCCTCCTTTTCTCTGGGGCAAGAGTCATTCTCTAGTGTTCATGTGCCCTCAATCTAGCCGTTCATACAACACATGGCCACGTTCGGCCCTGGCCACACCTCCAACTGGTGAGAAACTGGCATTTTTAGCACTCTGTAGTGCTAAAAGGGTCAAATGTAGCTTGCAAACTAGCAAAGTATAATCCTTTTAGTGCTAGAGTTTTACTGCTGGTGATTTTTTTAAAAGAAAATGGGAGTGCCCTATAGAGTGCGGCTGATGGGGTCAGGGGTCAGGTATGAGAACAGCCCCCAGACCTCCCGCAGTTGCCCACCCCTGCATTGGCAGATACCCCCTTTCAGCCTCCTTGCCTTCAGGGCTGTCTTTTGGAGCCTCCCTGCATGTGCAGCACTTCTGTCTCCGTTCTCTCAGCTTCTAGTTACATGAAGGGCACTTGCGTGAGCAGCCCTTTGCAAAATCCCCTTCCTTCCATGCGGTCAGCTGCTTTCCAAGCAAAGAGACTTTGACATGCAGGCTCTTTTAGAGGAGTTTCCTTTCCCACACCCAGACCCCACGTGGGTTTTGAAGTGGGAAGAGTCACATCATTGTAGCACTTGCATGGCTGAAGGTGCTCTGATGGCATCTTGTGACTTTAGTCCATCACATTGCTCATAATATTCATATCTGTGGGAGTTTTCCCACATTATTGTTTCATTTTAATTAATGTCCACTTCCAGGGTTGGCTTCAGACACTGGTCTGAAGTAGCAGGACGCTGTAATGTAAGACTCATGCAAAAAGGGAAAGTAGTAACTCTCCTTCCCTGTGAGATGCAGGATTCCTCCATTCAGAAATCATCCTCCAAGCGGGAAATGCAGATGCATGAATCATTTGGGCATCTGATCCCGTGTCCTGCCTCAAGTCACACACCGCGAGGGAGGTGATCTTGCAGGCTTTCATGTTGGGGCTCTAACAGTCTTTGGGTAAAAACTGTTCTCCCCTTGGAAGGAGGGGAAGAAAGCAAGCACTTAAGGGACAGCCCTTGCCTCCATTTCTCTTCCCACTTCGTGCCTTGCTCTGCAGCGTGTGCTTTGGGGAAGCTGAAAATAAGTTTGCCTTGGTAATTTTGCTAACCTTGCTTCTTTATTCATAACCTGACTATCCAGAGTCTGTTCTGTATCAAAAACCAAGTTCCAGGTCATATAGCAGGGCTTTTGTTTTATTTTTCAAATATGGCCTTTAACTCTTATTAGAACCCTGTTTAAACCAAGAGGCCAAATGTATACGGTTAGAAAACTGGAATCTCTTCTGAATGTAATGGCAAAGCCCTAGAAACTGTGAAATTATAATAAAAAGGCTGTCCTTTTCTCCTGTTCACCCAGTGTTTTATAACTCCCTCTTTTCAGCAGTGTCTTTTGTAAATTAAAAACCTTTTCTAAATTAAAATGCTATTTTTAAGCATTTCTTTAAAAATAGGTAATGCATTACCATTATCATTTTACTTGCCCTTTTTTCACACAACAGGCAGAGACAATGACTTCCAAGCAACTATATCAGTGCCCCCCTCCCCGCAGTCTCTGGAAAGTTCCCAGAAACCAGTAATAATGAAAGGACCACTTCCATTAGTAGGAAAGGTCATAGCTGACACATTTTTTTTTGTTATGCTTTTAATGAACACTCAAAAAAACACATAAGGCATATGGTAACATTAGGCAGAATAGCATTTCATGTCTGAATCTGTGTAAACAGCATTGGCACATTTGCTTTCTTGACACACACACACACACACACAGAGAGAGAGAGAGAGAGAGAGAGAGAGAGAGACACACACACACACACACACACACACACACACACACACACACACGGAAGCAGAAGAGAGCGAGCTTCTTTTCAAACACCATAAAGAGATTTAAGGAAGCATCTTGCACCATAAGAATGCACAAATTGCTCATGAACCACCCAAAGAGGAGTTAATGGGACAGGTGGCACAGCCTGCTGTGGGGGAAGTGTGCAGCATGCGCCAGCCGCTAATTGCCCGTTCCCATCCACAGTTCTCTAGGCTTTAAGGAGATGGTTCCACAACTACTAGCCTTATTTGTGCCTGGATGCCCATTGCTTGTCATTCAAGTCTATACCACACAAAACAAACATGCAAATAAAATTCCTTGCCTTGACAAAGGCAGGGCTTTACCTGCCTTTGACATCCCCCCCCCCCCATTCTAACTTTCCCTTCTATTGTCTTTCCCAGTGGTCCTTGTATAAACATTCCTTTTTGTTTTTTGAGAGCCAATCTCAGCACAATCCAAAATGGGTTTTAGAACATGTCTGAAATGCCAACGACATAGTGATCATGAATGAGAGAAAGGTCCCTTTTCTAAGGATTTTGGGTTACAAGCCTGGTTACACTAGTCAGGTGAAAAATCAGCAGAAGTGTAACAAACATCCGCACAAATGTCAGGTTCAATGAAATTCTCAAACCTGAACAGTTTAGATTTTGAAGAACACTTGAACTAAAACTTATGCCTTGTCAATCAGTTTGAGAATAGTGCTTATTATCTTCATAAATGGAGAAATTTTACACCCTCTCTCCCCACCCCAATACTCCTAAATTCTATACTATCTACAATTGGGAATGTTGTTAAAATGTGCATTAGACAACTATACATTTTAATTTTTGTAAGGCCACACTTGGGAAGGTTTCCTTGAGAATTTCTCTCCTTAAATGTGTTTTACCTCCAGCAACTGAGATCCAATTCAGATGTTAACTTTGCCACATTGTGTGTGTGTGGGGGGGAGGAATTTCCCTTAGGCAATTTTGCCCCATCCCTTTCACGTTTTTGTTTGAATGGGTCCATGGGCTGTGGGAGCTGGCATTGGCTGTGCCAGATCAAATGGCTGTATACAGTCATTTGTGCACAAGGGTCGCTATTAGCTCGTGCCCCACCCAAAGACACCCTTGAACCCATGAAACTCAGGTAGTAAAATTGTTTCATGGTAGCCTCATGGGGGCCTTAAGGATATCCTCCAAGCCTATTTAAAAGCCCATCAAGCCATTCAAACCTTTGGCCCTTCACATCAGCCACACACATGCTGCCGTCCTACCACTTTGGAGTTCAAGTGCCGTTTCAACAAACTTAAAACATTGTAGCAAAATCCATAAGGAAAGGATTCCTGTTTTGTCAACATGATTCAAGAAAACTTGGGTGACAAGTTTTAACTTTTTCCTGCTTTGGTCCTTGAAGTTAAGCATATGCAGTTTTAACAAGTTAAGGCTGTTATTTTAAAAAGAAGATCAAAGGGGCTTAATTTAGTATTAATGGCCCATAAAACAGCTGTCTGAAATACACACACAGTCAAGTCACAAAATAAAAGGGCTATTATAACATTTAAGACTACTGTATTAGTCAGCAAGGCAACAAAGAGCAAAGTTACAGTGCTTTAAAATTTGATGTCTTCTGCAGAAAAGGGCTTCAGCTCCTGAATAGCAGTAAGACAAGTCAGTTTTAATTCTCTAGCACAAAGGGAAAAGCCTACTCTGTTCAGGAGGAGTGATTCAAAACTCAAACTTCAAAGTGAGAAAAAAGGTTGCAGGGAGAGAAGAAGGCATCACTTGCTGCTACATCACGTTCAGAATTCTTCTGGTTTTGTTTTGTTTTCTCTCCCCAAGGCCATTTGTACCTGGGTGAAAAGGCATTTGCCCCATCGCTTCCCAGTGTGCAATGCAGGAAGAGGCCCATCTCTCCGCCCAAGGGGCACTGTCAGAAATGATACTTAAGAGCAAAATTTGAATACTCCATATTTACAGTTCAAAAGAAGTATACTGAGCCAGATGTATACTGAATTTAAAATGTAGCTTCCCTTAGCACCTTAGCATTCAGAAGGGGCGTTGAGGAGATTTTTTAAAAAAGGCTTTTTAAGCACAAATGTGAAAATGTCAAATGGCTCCCTGCCTGTGAGATTCTGGGGGCGGGGGGGGGGGCAAGCAAACACTCTTAGCGTGTGGCATGAAGACATAACACACTTGTGCAGAGATGCATCACACTGAGCAGGCGCCTCATAGCTTGTGTGAAATACAAGCCATAATAAGGATTGTGTTTCACACTAGTTCCATGGGGCGGTGGGGGGGGCACTCTTTTAAACGTGTTGGGTTTGGCAAAGGCTTCTGAAGTTAGACCTTTCTGGATCAAGGCACTGGTAAAACAGAAAGTAACAATGCAGCATAGGAGTTCTAAAAGCAAGGCTATTCCTTGCGATATTAAAAGGGTGAGGTTACAAATTTTTGGAATGCCATCCAGAATAAGGCACCAAGCATCAGCAAGAAGGCAGGCAGGAGGGGGAGGGGGAAGAGGGTTAACAAAGGTCTGCATCACTGCCCCCACCCCACTCCTTTTGTAGAAGCTTGGAGTTCCTCAGTGTGTGTGCCTGAAAGTTATTTTTCTGTTGGGTGTAACACAAGGCAAAATGTGGAACTTCAGCTTTCTTTCTTTCCTAGTTAAGCAGACCTGATTATGCAAACATCTATAGGCTTAAGAGCCTTGAGGATGGAAAAGCACGACTTCTGTGTCATGGCAAAAGCGGATGAGTGAGTCTTGGAAGTCTAGCTCAGTAAGAGTAGATGACAAAAACAGGCAGAAAGTAGCCACAGGCTACTACAACCAAAGAACTAGTATTGGAGCAGATGAAAGTGTTATGTTGGATACACAGTATTACAGCCTCAGGTTGGGTTAGTCACTTGGATCCATTTGATCTCCAGTATGCTAGCTTGTATACTTGTAGCCCATGGTGATCTGGATTGCATTAGACTGATCTGTGGGTGAGTGGCTGGCTATCAGACCATGGAGTACCTACACCAGTGCTCAGGCAGAAGTCTTTTCCCGCTCTTCTGCCTGATACCTTGTAACTAGAGTTTGCATGGAATGAACTTGGGTTCGTCTGCATATAAGTCATGTGCTGTGCCACTGAGCAGGTGCCTTTTTGGACCCTGCCAGCTCTAGGACCCTATGAATTAATCTGGAACCCATCATATCTTTCAGTGAAAGCATTACAAGGGCAGTTAAAGGAGGCCAAGAGGTAAATAATCTGTGCTGTGACCTTAAGTTTTGAACTGCTAGAAAAGATGGGCTCCAGAACCGCACAGCTTCAAGACCTAAAGCAGAGGTTGGCAACTTGTAAGCCAAAACATTAAGACGGCACAACTCCCAGCAGCCTTAGGCAGCATAATCAGTGGTGAGGGATGATGGACGTTATAGGCCCAATCATGTGAAAGGCCACAAACTGCCCACCCCTCATCTACAGAATGGCAATACAGCCTGGGATAAAAGGAAAAAGGCACAGCAAGAAGAATGGTTGCCAGAATATACTCTTTCCATCTTTCGCTTACAACAAAAATCCTCTAGATTTTTGCCCTTCAAGCTCCAGTCACCTCTCCGTTGACTGCTTAAGTTACTTACTAGAAAATTTTAGTAGATCTGTTTGTTATAAATGTGGGTAGCCCAAAAGATGCCTTAATACTTCTAGACTAGCAACTGTTTCAGCAGCTAGATGCTTTGGAGGGAAATAACTTATAGACAGAAAAACTCAAGTAGCAAAAAATGGTTGCCAAGAATTACAAGCAGTATGAAAAGCCTGCGAGCCTACAGCTAAGGGCAGGACTTGTGGCGATGGGGTGGTTTTCCCAGAGCAGGCACCATAAACAAGCACAGCAAAGAGAGGAGGGACCCTTAAAATAATGATGAGCAACCAAGGGCCCATGAGCCAAATACAGCTTCTCTTCTCACATATGCTTCTTCAACTGCTAAACGGAGTTTTTTGCCCTCAAATTCCTCACTCGTGGCTTCCGGGTAGAAGGAGAAGAGGGGAAAAGAACTTCCAGAAATGCACAGGTTTCACTGCCATAATTCCCTGCAGTCTTGATTGTTTCACTACACCAGGAAAAGGCAGAATATTAACCTTAGGGCTTTCTGCCTTTACAACATCAAGGAAGGAAGCTGGGGAAGTGAGTTTTCATCCTTTGACCCTTTGCTTAGACTGAGTGAGCTTATTGGAACGTGGAGAAGGGCCATAGCTTGGCCCAAGGTAGATTTGGCAAAATCTGGGAACAAGTAAAAGCTTCAAAATTGTGCATGATTAAAGGACTGTGTGCCCTAGTGTTCAAGTACGGAGAGATGCTCTGTGGATCAAGGACCTAAAAAAGATTTACAGATGGCAGAAAGAGAAAAAAGAGGGCTCTGAGTTTTTAACAAAACAATCAGAGTCTATAGAAAAGGTGAATGGATCAGACAGAAGCAGACTTACAGCCAGGCTGCCTGCAACAATGGCAGTTGGAATGGCTAATATCATTACATACATCTCTCCATGCAGATATAAAGACAGTATTTAGCCATTACTTAGCTCCAAACACAAACTGCATTCCTGTAGGATGTATCTTGGAAATGACTGGGGTATATGAACATCGAAGTATTTTGGGCCTCAAAGTAAACAACAATCTAGAGTTGTAGGAGGGAATGGTTTAGTATCCCTTCTCCCAAGCAGATGTGATTAAAGCACTTTCCATGTCTAAAAACTGAGAATGTATTTATGGTTTCCACAACAAAACATCAGACTAGCCCGCTCACTGTTACATGCTATTTACATGACAAAAGAGCTGATTCTGCAACCAATAGCATGATTTTAAGATCACAGACTAGTCATCTGTTTGGCACCATTCAGTATGTGTACAAACCCATTAGAACTGAAAAAGTCAAGGATTCCCCCCAAAATAAACTCGGGGAATAATAGTTTTGGCCCCTGGAGATTCTTTTGTTGACAATTTCTTGCTCTTTCGCATAAGTGCAGCTCCCAAGGCAAGTTTTTAGGAGGTTTAGGTGTGTTAGGTTTGCCGGTGTTGCATGCGGCACCCATGTGCTGCAGGAAGAGTCGGGGCCAAGAGCCTTACTGCACACCAAGAGACTGGGGTGGAAGAGGGCACAATTCCCTCCCCCACTTCCCATTTTTTCTGTCAAATGTCTGGTGCATTCTGCTTATTAAATGTGCCCACTGGTACTGGCAGGTTTGAGGCTTCGTTTCTATAGAAACTGTCAATAGTTGCAGTAACAATGGGAATTTTACATGCTCTAAAGTTATTAGTCACCAATAATTTCTCTGAATGCTTGGTGGGGTTGGGTGAGAAGAGGTATCAAAGATAGGCTGACCATATGAAAAGGAGGACAGGGCTCCTGTATCTTTAACAGTTGCATTGAAAAGGGAATTTCAGCAGGTGTCATTTGTATGCATGCAGCACCTGGTGAAATCCCCTTCATCATAAAAGTTAAAGCTTCAGGAGCCCTGCCTTCTTTTGTAACTGGTCCAGAGAGCAGGGCTCCTGCAGCTTTAACTGTTGTGATGAAGAGGGAATTTCATCAGGTGCTCCATGCATACAAATGACACCTGCTGAAATTCCCCTTTCAATACAACTGTTAAAGATACAGGAGCCCTGTCCTCTTTTTCATAGGGTCAGCCTAATCAGAGACAAATAACCTAGGTGGGCATTTTGTGAAGTTGTGGGTGGGTAGCAAGAAAGGAAACAGAAAGATGCTGAAATCAAAGAAAATTCCAGTGGACACACCTGCCTCGTGCACTCCCACCTTCAAATGATGCCTTGTTGTTCCTTTAAGAAAGCAAAATGTTGATATTACAAAAGTAAAGATGTAGGATCAATGTGGTATCTTCTTCCTCCTTTTAACTAGGTCACCCAATGCTTTTATAGAGATGGTACAATCATGTGAGTTTCACTCAATGAAGGGTTTGTGAAACTCAGAAGCTTGCATCATCTTTAAAACAACCAACTGACCATGAGATAAAATGTTTGCCTCTTCAATCTTTAGGCCACTTACTCTATTAACAGTAGTTAATGAGATCTGTCCATTCCTACTTCCCTCAAAGAATGGGGTGGGGTGGGGGAGGCTAAAAAAACAACAACCCAACCCAAAAAAACCAACATGAGTATCTGAGGTCAGACAATCCTTTTGCTTTAGTTCTCTGCTTTCTTGCTTTAATCCTTCTGTGCTGCTTCAGGAGTCAACACAACTTTCCCAACATTTTTCTTCTCTTGCATCTGCTTCATAGCATCCACTACCTACAGTGGGAGAAGGAAATGGAGATTAATTTCTTTTCTTAAGGGGAAGGTCCTCCTGTTGGCATGGATCTCTGCTTGATGCTCTCAAAAGTCAGGGACAACTCTGGAATCTATCAAGGCTGACCCTGCTGGAATCAGGCCAAAGACCCATTTAGCTCAACATTGGGCAAGCAGATGCAAGATGTGATGGAGATAAGCTACTCCCTGTTTGTCTTCAGCATCTGATAATTGGAAATATCTAATAATGGAATATCCGTGTTCAGAGGCAGGATAATACCAATTAACAGACTCCTATTCTGAGAATTTGTCCAATCCTTTTAAATGCCAGATATACCACAGGCTCCCAGCAATTAACTCAGTATGTGAAAGAGTACTTCCTTTTGACCACAGACATACTGCTAACCAACATCCCAGCAGCAGAATAGGAACAGCTATTACATCTCTCCACCTCCTCTGCAGAAACCTCAAATTTTGCTATTCCTAAATAGCTTTGTTTGTTAATGCTCTTTCTCTCTCTTTTTAAAAAGTTGTTCCAAGGAGTCTGGGCTTTTTACAGCTCAGGTGCAGTAAAGCAGTGTTTTTCACCATGCAGATTCTCTGCTTAGTTAAAAGTGGCGGAAATCCATTTATTACAGCATGCACCATAGTGCAGAGTCTCTTGGGAATCTCTCTCCCTGTTTCCTGTTGGTCCACTCAACTGTTGCTTTCTTCCTCCCACAGGAAATTGCAAAACAGCCTGGCTGCATCTCACAACGTGGCACCAATGGTGAAAATGCATGGAACTGCCACAGCACAGCAGCATCGACACAATTTTGTTCTCAGGCTTAGGGTTCTTCCAGACAAAGTTTCTATTATACTATCGGCCTGCCTCATCTATGGAATTTTTCAGGGGACTCAGATTTCAGCACCATCCACTCATAAACCTCCCATGTTTTCCCACTGCTTTTTCCGTCTTTTTTCTTACCAGAAAAAAATCTGTTACAGAAGAAAAGATGGAATAGCTGCACAGTGCCTTCTAACTGGTCGCTGTCCATCTGGGAGCACCCGGAGTCCCCCAAACTCCCTGTCTGTATCAGGTCTGAGCCTGGGAACACATGAACCAATTAGGGTGGAGGAGGTTCGGTGGACGCACACAAAGGAGAAACCCATTTGAACCAGAATTGGGCTCAGGTGCCTCTCTGAGTGCAAAGTCTGAGCCCTAGAAAAGGCAAAGTCGTGGTCTGAGAGGGTGGCTTTTCAGCATCCACGCTCACCCCTCGCCAAAGCCTGACACTTCAGTGAATTTGTCAGATTCCTTTTGGCCCCCTCTGCCTCAAAAGGAGCTGCGAGCGCCCATGGGGCTGGGGACTGTCCAATGACTCACCCATTTGCTTGCTCACTTTCTTCTCTCGCCCCACTATCAGGTGACCAAATGTAGACCACTCTATCCACTTTAGTCTCCAGGTCTGTTTCCTCTTGCCTGTGGCAATCCAGCTTGGCCCCTTAAGGCCTGCTACTTAAAAGGCAGGGCCCACATACAGCAGGTCTATAGACTGTGCCTCTGCTGCTGACATTCATCAGTTGCCACTGGAGGGTGGCAGATTCACCGCAGATGTCTTGGAATTGCACTTTAAACGCCGTTTTGTGCATAATGCTCATTTCCTAAAATGAGTGTGCTGGGTCTCATATGCCTACATGGATGTGGGCTCTCTGCAGGAGAAACTAATAGCAGCTCTGGCTTGTTTGAAGGGTGCAGCACAAGCAAAGAGAAGAACCCGTCGCACTGCCACGCATGCTCACCTGCTCAAAGGACCAAACAGAGTCCACCTTTGGCTTGATTTTGCCTTGATTGTAGAGGGCAACTAGCTTGGCCACCACGCCACTTATGAGCTCCACCTCCTCATCCAGGTAGCCCAGATGATAGCCACAAACAGCCTTGTTGACATGAAGCAGCTGCAAGGCATTGATGCTAAATTGGTTCCACCAGGTCTTTGCCATGGCCATCAGGTTCTTCCTCTGCCCTGCTAGCAAGTTGGCTACACCTGGCAAGTCAAAATGCAAAAATGTAGCATCCATCAGCACTGAAATCAACCTTGGATCTACAGTCCCCTATACAGGCAGCATGGCTTTATTTCTTACAAGATGCAGCTGAGCAGAAGCAGGCTAAAGCCTGCCTCAAAAGCCATACCCTCTCGTCTGGAAGTCATGGAGATGGCAGTGGTTGTTCAGTGGCAAGTGACAAAGTACTCTGCACAGTCACAGACATGCCCAAAGCCACTAGACCATATTGGCAATCTGTGGCTAATTGTTATAAGAAAGAAGTTTCTTCCAGTTTCTTTGTTTCCAGACAAAGTTCAAATGTGGGGGGAAATGCTTGCCCATCAGTAAGAAAGCTGAGGGAGGGAGACCTGTTCCCTCCAAATTTCCCTATTGCCCCCACCCCGGATTCTCTTGTCATTATTACAGATGCTGGGAAAGGCTATTACCATCTAATCAACTGCCCTGGTCTGTGGGACAAGAAGATCTGAGTAGTAACCATATTTGAGCGAAGAATATTTTTTTCACCCAACTCAGATTGTAGAGTCACCATTTACTCCCTCACTTGCACCATGTCAACTACTTGTTATTTATCTATTTTCTATGCCACCAGGCAATATAAAAATAAAAGCAACTTACAATTAAAACATACACATTAAAAACAGCAAAATAAAAACAGCAAAACAACAACGTAGCACGACCACAGAGAACGGCCTCTTCTTGGTTGCCACCTGCCTCAGTTCAGCCGGTAGAGGCACCCAGATAAGGGCCTCTGAAGATGACCTCAGAGCACAGCTAGGTTTACGTGGGAGCAGGAAGCAGGCCCCAAGTCATGTAATAGCTTTCAACGTAAGAACCAATATAAGACCCCAGTGACCAACCCAGTTAGCAACCTAGCAACTGCGTTTTGTATCAACTGTGGCTTATGATCCATCTTCAAAAACAGGCCCACATAAAACATTGTGACTAAGCTCTGATTAATAAGGTGAAATATGAGTGAGCCTTTCAGCCATGCATACAGCCCTTTTGCATGAGCTGGCAAACATCTATTAACCACAGTTTCAGAACAAGCCAGGCTATTAAGCCAACTTCAAACCATGGCTTAATACCATGGTTTGTCCTAAAACGGCTAACCATAGTTTCCTGGTTCAAATGAAACAGTAAACTATCATTAAATGAATACTTCCTGGTTTGTTCATGCCACTGAAGCCAGTTGGGCATCTAGTTCCAAAGCGCAATCAAAAAACACCTCAAACTGAACCTGATCCTTGGGCGGTGTGTGTGCAGTCCTATCCAGAATACCTCAGACTCCCTGAACCATGCACCAATAGCACCCTGGTATTATGAGCACTGAGCATTAGCTTTTTGGCCCATGTCCAATCCATTCCTGATCCAAAGCACCAACGCAGAATTTCCACTGCCTTGCCTGAATCAGATGCAAAGGAGAGATAAGAATGAAGTCATCTGGGCTTTTGAAGTGGAACGTCATCAATACATGCTGCTCCAAACCCCCAGAGGTTCCCACTTTACTTATGTAGATAAAAACAGCATAAGGAGCAAGCTGTCACCCTGCAGGCCCTAATAGCTCACAAATGCAGGGAGGCACAGCAGCGCAAACACCCTCTGCTTCAGCCTTCCCCAACCTGAGCCCTGAGGATGTGAACAAAGTGCTTGGCTGAGGCTGTTCGGCCACTTCATTTCTTATCACACCTAACAGAGAAGGGATGTCCGGCTGCGTCCAAGAGGCTGTCAATTCCTCTTTGAGAGAGGAGGTGGTGCCGGCCTCTTTAAAGGAAGTGATAATTAAGCCACTCCTGAAGAAGCCTAACCTGGACCCAGACAAAGTTAATAACAATCAGATGGTTGCCAACATCCCCTTCCTGGGCAAATTGCTGGATTGGGTGGTTGTTGGTCAACTCCAGACAGTCTTGAATGAAACTGATTATCTGGATCCATTTCAATCAGGCTTCAGACCTGATTTTGGATCAGAAACTGCCTTGGTTGCCTTATGGGATGGCCTTTGCTGGGAGAAGGAAGTGTGATCCTGTTGATTCTCTTGGATCTCTCAGCGGCTTTCGATACCGTTGATGCTGGTATCTTCTGGATAGGCTACCTGGATTGGGAGTTGGAGGTACCGCTTTGCAGTGCTCCCACTCTGAAAGGTGGTGCTGGAGAATTATTGTTCCACCCCATGGCAATTGTTCTGTGGCTTTTACAGGGCTCTCTTATCCCCCGTGCTGCTTAACATCATGAAACCACTGGGGGTGGGCTGAGGTGTCAGCAATATGCAGATGACACCCGGTTCTCTTGCTCCTTTTCATCAAACCCAGGTGAGGCAGTGGCTGTTCTGAATCAGTGCCTGGGCACAGTAATGGACCGGATGGTGGCCAATAAAGCTGGGTTTGTTCAGACAACACGCTAAGCCATGGTTAGGCCACTAACACTTTTGCAGCAAACCATCTGTGTTAAAACCGTGGTTATGTAGCCACAATGGTTAGGAATGGTTCATACGACATGCTGAACCATAATGTTTAGCTCAAATGTTTAATCACTATGGCTTAGCATGTCATCTGAACGGGGGGTGGAGCTTGGCAGCCATGGCGGTGGCAGGTTTCTTCTGAGGCTCTGAGCGGCGTTGCCGGAAAAAGCAATTATCTATTTTCTAATGGGCATAAATCTTTGAGCAAACGACAGGAAATGATTATAAAAGCTATCGGAGCTGGAAAGTGTTGAGAAGAGCCGATGGGATGAGGTGAGCTTGACGGAATGTCTTTATAAACTGCAGAGGCGAAACCGAAAGTAACATGATTGATGTCGCAGTTTGAAAAGAAAGAACTTATGCTTGTTAGACGTTGATCTGATTTACAGCGATCCTCACTTCTCATCCTTTATCTTAAGTTGGAAAGATTGAAATACTGGCTTTGAAGTTGTTTGCTGTAATCTTTGTAAAGTGGAAAGTGGAAGCTGTTTGCGGTGTGCCGAGAAGGGGGGGGTGAAGGGGAAGAAACAGCATTCTGTGAGGGAGATGTGGGATTTTGAGAAACTGTGAATGATTGGATCTGATCCCCTCTAGTGAATGCTGTTGTGAACTGAATATATTTCCTCCCCCTCGGGAAGAAGGTGGTGTGTTTGGCACATAGAAGAGAAGCCAGTAAAAGTTGCTAAGGAAGTGGGGGCTCTAAGATTTATGCCCTACTCAGAAGGGTCCTATGTCCAACATTAAAAAAAAGATTAAGAAGTGGGAAAAGTTGAATATACAAAAAAATAAACCTTCAAATCATAATTTAACCCACCTCTCCCACCTGGAAGATACAGCCCCTGGAACAGACCAGGAAGACGAAGTTATAGACCCAGTTTCTTTGGATACAGTACCAAATAAAGAAAAGAATATGGCTGAAGGGGGAAAAGCAATGGACAGCAACTTTCCCTCCCTAGCAGAAATTAAGGCAGTTATTGTAGAGAATAATATCATCATTTTTAAAAAAATGGATCTGCAAATGAATGAATTTAGACAACAAATGTGTGTTCTTTCGGATAAGACCGCAGAAAACTCGGATAAGATCAAAGAGATAGAGGCAAAAGCGGAATTGGACCAGAAGAAGCAAGAGGCTTTTGAAAAATCAACAAATATTCAATTTAAGGAATGGGAATTACGTCTGATCGCCTTGGAAGACCAATCTCGTAGATCTTCGATTCGAATAAGGCAGCTGAAGCAGATACAGGAGAAGATCTTAGAGAAATCATTCTGAACTGGTTCAAAGAGCTGATGCCTGACATACCAATAGATGGATCGGATCTGGACCGAGTCCACCGCGTGGGGGGGCAAAACTACAAAGGGACTAGAGATATTTTGGTGAAATTTGGTAACTATTATAAAAAAGAGCAAATCATGAAAGAATTGAGATCTTTGACCCAGTTACAATATAAAGGCAAAGCAGTGCAAATTTATAATGATCTTTCTCAACATACATTAAATTGGAGACGGAGTATTAAACCAATAACTGGAATGTTAATGCAGAACAAAATTCCATACGCATGGGGTTACCCGGTTTTCTTAAGATTTACATATGGGAGGAGGGAACACAGAGTAACCTCATTGGATCAAGGTAAAGAATTGCTGAAGAGGCTGGGTCTGGATGGGGAAGCAAATGGGGCTGGAGTGGGTGGGGGAGGGAATGAGGCTGGGACATCTGGAGAGTAAGAGAATTGTTAATTATGTTTGGAGATAATTGCAAATAGAAATGCTAATATAGAAACCTGCCGGCCAGGCGCAGCACTGCCTCCCCCCCCCCTTTAAAGTAGATGGCTGGAGTACTAGACTCACGGGGATATGGGGGGGGGATTAGAGTGGGGGGTGGGGAGGGGGGGGAAGGTAGGAGAGGAGGGATTGGGGTAGGAGGGTGGGGGTTTTATGTATGGAGTTTGTTTTTTTATGTAAGCAAGTTTGAACTGCTGAGCACAAGGGATCGGAAGAGATTTCAAAAGGGTGATTATGGATAAAAAGATAAAGGTATCAACACTCAATGTTAAAGGTTTGGGGGCAGTCGTGAAAAGGAAGAGAATAGAACAAATGCTTAATAAAGAGGGATCAGATATTATAATGGTCCAAGAGACACACCAAGGCTCCGAGAATTCGAATATGATAAAATTAAAGAGGTTAGCCTATTATGAAAAGTCATTAGGGACATCGAAAAAAAATGGAGTGGCCACTTTGATTTCAAAAAAAAGTGGGTTTATATTAGAAGAAGTAAAAAAGGATGATAAGGGCAGATATCTTATGTTAAAAGGTAAAATTGAGGGAAAGGTCTATACTTTGATTAATGTTTATGCCCCAAATGAGAGGCATAGAGAGTTTTTTATAAAGTTGTTTAAAGAAATAGAAGAATTTAAGGAGGGGTATGTTATATTAGCTGGGGATTTTAATATGGTTATGGATAATAAACGGGACAGGTCAAATCCCACTAATGCTGAAAAGAGGAACAATATGACTATATTGAATAAATTAGTAAAAGAAAATGATTATTTAGATTCGTGGCGTTTACTTAACGGGAATAGGCCTGGATTTTCATACTTTTCCCCAGTTCATCATACATACTCCAGGATAGATTATATATTTGTTTCAAAAGATTTTGCAACGAGGATTTGTAAAATGGAAATGGGGGTAATAAAAGTAACTGATCATGCCTTGTTAAGTCTAGAATTTACAGTTAAGAAAGATTATAAAGAGGCATATAGATGGAAGCTGAATACAAAGATATTGAAATATAATAAAATAGTAGATAAAATTCGGAAGGAACTGTCGGAGTCATGGGAAATTAATGAAAAAGGAGGAACAGCTGGGTCAGTCATTTGGGACACCATGAAGGCTGTAGCAAGAGGAATCTGTATTAGAGAAACATGTAGTTTAAAAAGACAACAACGTGCAGAACAGGAAAAGTTAGAGATAGAAATTAAAAACTTGGAGGAAAGATATTGGCAAGTTAAAGATAAATATAAATTAGTGGAAATACAAGCTAAGAAGAAACAATTAGAAAATTTAAATATAGAAGAGATTCAAAAGAATTTAATGTATATGAAAAGGGAATATTTTGAAAACAGTGATAAGAACTCGAGGTTGCTTGCCAAGCTCACACAAAAAGAAAAAGGGAGGAATGGGATAGAAACGTTGAAAGATAGCCGAGGGAATTATTGTCATGCAATGAAAGCTAAAATAAAAAATTTTCAGGAATTCTATCAGGAATTGTATAAGGGTAAAGACATTCAACAAGAAAAGGTAGAGGAGTATATTGGAAGGTTTATAAAGAAGGGAATAAAATTAGAATATAAGGAGTTAATGGAGTCAGTAATAACTCAAAGAGAAGTTGAAGAGGTTATTGATAAGTTAAAAGTTGGTAAATCACCGGGAGCAGATGGTTTGGGTCCAGAATATTATAAGGTCTTCAAAGACTGTTTAGTTCCAAAATTAATGGAACTTTATAATAGGATATTATCAGGAGAGAAGATACCTGAATCATGGGAACATTCAGTGATAATTCTGATCCCAAAACCAGATAAAGATTTGACTAATCCCGATTCTTATAGACCTATTTCTTTAATAAATCAGGATGCTAAAATTTTTACATCTATTATGGCCAAACGGCTAAATAAATTTTTGGCAGAATATATAGGAGCAGATCAATGTGGGTTTGTGGTAGGAAGGCATATGCATAATTTAGTGGGTAGAGTTTTAAATGTAATAAATGTAATAAAAAAAGCAAATATTAAGGCAGGTATTATGGCATTAGATATTTTTAAAGCTTTTGATTGTGTGAGCTGGCAGGCACTAAAGAGTATTATAGATAAATTGGGATTTGGAAATAAATTTAAAAATGTAATAGAACAGCTATATTCCCAAAATACGGCGGTAGTGGTGGTAAATGACGGACTTACTGAAAAGATACGACTAGCCAGAGGAACAAGACAAGGATGTCCGCTCTCGCCGGTCCTGTTTGTAATGGTTATGGAAGTTTTGGCGAAGGCACTAAGGGAGGATGAAGAGTTAGAAGGAATTGGAGAGGTAAGGGAAATAAAGTTAAACATGTTTGCGGATGACACTTTATTGACCATTAAGAATCCATTAAGAAAATTAGAAAGAATTAAATATCAGTTGAGGGAATTTGAGGAAATTACAGGGTTAAAAATAAATTGGTCTAAATCAGAGATGATGTTGTTTAACTATACCAAGAAGGAAGAAAAGGATTGGGAATTTAAGGGAATGGAATTGAAAGTTAAGAATGAGATTAAATATTTGGGAATTAAAATTACAAAAAATTTAGAGAATCTTGAAAAGGAAAATTTAACGAGGTTAAAGAAAGAGGTATTAGAGAAATTGGAGAAATATAAAAGATTAAATTTATCTTGGTTCGGAAGAATAGCCTTAATAAAAATGAAGATATTAGATAAAATTAATTTTGTATTTAGAATGTTACCTATAAAAATATCAGAAACCGAGATAAAAAGTTGGCAAAATATTATTAATAAATATTGTAATGGAGAAAAGAGAGCAAGAGTGAATAAAAATAATTGGTACCTAAGCCAAAAAAAGGGGGGAATGGGTCTCCCAAACATAAAATTATACTACGTAGCAAATAGATTAAGACATGTTGTAGAAGCAATTATGGGAGTAGGAGATTTATATTGGATGGAAGAAAAAACCATAAATAAGGTAGAGATGAATTTGGAGAATGTTTTTTTTAAAGACGGAGGAAGAAAGTGGGTTGGAAGTATAGATAATCCACTCCTGAGGACTCAATGGGAAATTTGGAGTAAATTTAAAGGGAAGCTGCTTCCGAGCAACTCTCCCTTAGCACCGATAATAATGTTAAAGAATTTCCCAGAGGATCTAAAGGGTAGATTATGTAAAATATTAAAAGAGAAAAATAAAATAAGATTAAAGGATTGGGTAAGAGATATTAAAACAAGAGAGGATATGGAAAATTTGTTAAAGGAGAAGAAGCTATCTTGGCTAAAATATGGTCAATTAGAGCAATGGAATAAAAAGTGGATTAAAGATAATAGAATGTGCAGAAAGATGACGAAGTTTGAAGAATTAGTAGTAAGTAAGGAGGAAGGGAAAGGAGGGAGTATAGTTTCAAAAGGATTAATGAGTGAAATATATAAAATATTGTTAGAGAAGGAGTTTAGAGAGAATACAGAGAAAATGGTTTGGGAATCAGATTTGAAGATACAAATAGGGCGACAGAGCTGGGAGGGACTATGGAAACAAAGAGTGTTGAGAAGTTTATCAGTAAGAATAAAGGAGAATTATTTTAAAATTCTATGGAGGTGGTACCTAACCCCGGTTAGATTGAATAAGATAAGTGATCAACATTCAGCAAATTGTTGGAGAGGTTGTGGGGAAAAAGGAACGTATTTACATATGTGGTGGCAATGCAAATATGTACAAAGATTATGGAAGATGGTGTTCTCAGAAATTGAAGAAATAGTGGGAATGAAAATAGAACAAACACCAAAAATAGCATTGCTGTCACTATTTGAAGATATAAAGTGTGGAAAAGGAACTATAGAGCTGATATCGAATTTGTTGGTTGCAGCACGACTGATGGTAGCTAGGAACTGGAAGGTCCAAGGGGAATATTCTATTGAGGAATGGTACAAAGAAGTATGGGACATAGCCATTAATGATAAACTGACATGTAATATTAAGTGGAGAAAAGGCGTAACTAAAATAAATGAGTTCGAAGGAATTTGGAAACAGTTCCTAGTGTTTGTGTTTACTAAGGGAAGTGGGAAACCACCAGCAGAAGAAACGATTAGATTTTGGACTCAAGAATGATCCCGAGGTGGGGGGTGCACTTTTATGTTAAGAACGAAGATGTTGTAGTATGATAAGGTATATGTAATAGTTTTTGATATTTGTACTCAACAATCATTCAATATGTATGCAGCAGATATTTGATTTTTTTTTTCTTATTGTGTTTTGTTTCAGTTATATTTTGGTAATGTTTATCTATGTTTATATAGTGTTGAAAATGAATAAAAATTTAATAAAAAAAAAAAAGCATGTCATCTGAACAGGGTTGGAGACTCAATCCAGACAAGACAGGGATCTTGTTAGCTATCTGCCTGGCAAAGTGATGCTCACCCTGTTCTGGAGGGGGCTGCACTTGTCCTAAAGGTTCAGCCATGTTGACTATGGGGTAATGAGAGTCCAACACATCTAGAAGGTGCCAAGTCAGGGAAGGCTATTCCAGAGCCTAAGGGTTGACATTGCAAACTGGCTCTAGGGCGGAGTTTTGCGTTACATTTATGAACCGTAATCTGTACATGCACAAAGGCATTTTCTTATTCTCAAATTCCAGGTTTGAGCTTTGGGATTAAAAAGAACCTGGGGCTCAGTAATGCCCTAGATGGGATATATGTTTTTTTCACTCACCATAGGTGACAAGTTTTCCCATTGGCTTAAGGAGGTTAAAGCCCTTTGTAGTATCTGAGCCTCCCAAGGGGTCCAAGACAACATCTACACCTAGAAAGGGGAGAGAGAAAATTGCCATGAGAACAGATTTAACAAGACCCTCTGATGGAAAGGAAACAAAATATAAGATTCCACACCTGAAATTTTAGACAAGTTTTAACATTTTTAATTTCAAAGAGTAAGAGTATTTTAAAACTACTTCACCAAATTTATCAGCATACAATCAGTCTTATACCTTTACTGTCAATATAAAATTGGCTATGTTTCTCTTTACTTTTGCTGTCTGCCTACTAAGGAACCTGGGTGTTTCATCAAAGGTCAGAGACCAATCCAAATAATTACTGGATTTTGTATTGGAAAAATGGTAGAACCAGACATTATGTGTTTGTCCTAGGGGTAACCTGAACCCTGCATGCCACCTAATAGAGTCCAAGCCAAGTCCCTGTCACCCTCCTGGTGTGGCTCCATTGAAATTTGTGGCAGTGGCAGCAGCAGCAGCAGCAAAACACACACACACACACACACACACACACCCACACACACCAAATTTCAGCACCAAACCATCTCAAAGGGTTAAAAGGGGCAATTTTAGCTTGAAAACAAGCTAAATTTGTCCATTTTGACATTCTGTAGCAACCTGCTTCCAAAATCTGGATGCAAACCACCGGTCTTTTTGCCACTGCTCAATTCTGCGGTGTGGTGGTGTGGCCGTGGGGCAGGCCTGGGGTGGCCATCCCTAGACTAATCCATTTAAGCCTGCACCTCCTCCTCTGCTCCGTCTTTAGACTCTGGCCATACAGACTCCCACCCCATCTGGTTGCCTGATGATGAGACCTGGAGATCTTGAAAGCTTGGCAACAATTCTGTGTATATTTGGTTGGTCCTAATAAAGGTGGGTTGCCAGACTTTGGTGGATTTGGGGATAAATCCATCTTTGGGCATACTGGGGGGAAATTAAAAATCAGTAGGCTATGGGCCACCCATCTCAATTTCTTGGTTATAAAGTGTTAACCCCAATAAAACTAGACACAAGTCATCCGGCACTTTGCCCGTCTTTTAAAGTGCCTGCTGTGACAGATACATGCGTCTTCTTCTAACTCAGACTCTCCCATGGCCGATGCTATGGAAGTTGTAGTCTAACAAATCTGGAGGGCACCAGAAGTGAGGAGGCTGCCTAACAAAAGGAAACAGTGCCTTTCTCTCAAGAATTATTGGATTTATTGAATCTGCACATTTATGCAGTTCTAACTGCTTAATTTTAAATTCATATGATCAGTCAACTAAGACACCCGTAATTGGTTGAAAGTCTTACAAATTAGAATATGATATGAAACTTTGACATTTTTGCAAATAAATTAAAGTCAGCACAATGTGCTTGGAAGTTCTCCACCCACCTTTATTTAAGCTATAGATCAACTCTCTATGTCACAAGTAGAAAACCAGAGAACACGCAAAGGAGGTTTCAGGTGCCCCCTGCTCCCTCCCTGCAGTCCCTCTTACTTACCTTTGGGTGAGATTTTCCGGACCTCCACCACATAATCAGCTGCCCGGTAGTCAATGGGGTGAGTGACCCCGTTCTCCTTGAGGGCATCATGCTTGGAAGCAGAAGCTGTGCCAAAAATGGTGACATTTTCCACAGTTTTGCAGAGCTGGACTGCTGCGGTTCCCACTCCACCTGGGAAAGAGGGAAAAGAGGGCCAAGTGAACAGGGAAACGCCAGAGAAGGCATGGCGGCACTGCATTGCTTTACGCTCCCCATCCCACTTCAGCGGAAGGAAGGGGGGCAGTTTATCTCCCTGCTCCAGAGAAAGTTCACTGCATGGCAGTGGCTGCTCCCTTGACCCACAGCACAGGCTCATGAGCCAAAGAATGCACAAAGAATGTCCCACAGAAGTTCACCAGGACTCTTAATTTCTTCTAAGAGTAAGCTTGTATATTTCTATTCAAGCCTAAGTTAGATCAATAAAAGATGTTATCACCAGTCCTATGGAAGGAACGAAGCCTCAAAGCAATACAAATACTGTACATTTAATCATTTAAACAGGCTTGAAACTGCTTAACAGGCTTGGTTCTCCCCCACCTTCCACGACCACCATGAAGAACTCCAGGAGATTATTTTTTATGAGTGACAAGAGTTCTTTAGCGCAGGGGTGGGCAACCTGTGGAACTCCAGATGTTGTTGGACTACAACCCACAATCCTTTACTTTGGCCTTGCTGGATGGGGCTGATGGGAACTGGAGGCCTGCAGGCTTTCCCACCTGAGCATTAGAGAAGCTTGCGCCTCTTTACAGCATTACAATTTAAAAAATAGAGGCCATGACAATTAAACATATTCAACATTGATTAGAATGTCATATTCTAATATACCATGTGGCATAGAAGTTAGAGTGTCAGAATAGGACTGTGGAGACCCAGGTGCAAAACCCTGCCCCCAGCCCAGCTCACTGTCAGTTACGATTTCTCAGTTTAGCCCACTTCACAGGGTTGCTGTGAGGTTAAATGAGGGGAACCTACATATGCCACCTCGAACACCTTGGGAGAAAGGTGTAAAATTAAATAAATACTTTAGAATAAGGAACCTTGGCGGTCATCTAGTCCACCCCAACTCTGAAATGCAGGATGCAGCCATAGCATCTCCAACAGATGCCTGTCCAGCTGATGCTTCGATACCTCCAGCAGAGGAAAACCCAGCACCTCCCGAGGCAGTCTGCTCCATGGGCAAACAGCCTTCATGGTTAGGAGGTTTCTCCTAATCTCACTAGCGTATATGAGGCCATTCTTGTTACCTGCTGCCATGTGGACAAGGACACTCTGGTTGGGTCGCAGGTTGCCGAAGTCAAAGAGGACCATGTAGGCTGTGATGTAATTGACCAGAAAGGCAGCAGCTTCCTGAAAGGTCATCCCTTCTGGCATGAGAAAGGTCTGATTGGCTGGGATAGTCACGATTTCTTGCCAGAGACCTGATCTGGCCATCACCATCACATTATCACCAACCTGGAAGAAGAGGACAGAACAGGACTGTCAGGGCTGACAGAGCAAAGCCCAAAAGCTGGAGTAGCCCAGGCTAGTGCTGAAAATAGAAGCCTTCCCACCAGACAACAGGGTGTGTGTGTGTGTGTCTTTTTTGGTGCAATCCGTGCAGCTATAGCACAGATTCAGGCAACTTTTTAAAAAGGAGCGTTTGTCCTGTGCATTTTGCATTCTTCCCCTGAGATCTCTATGTGCACAGCAGGTCACCGTCCCACTTCTGAGGCAGCCATGGATTGTGACCATGCAACAGGTGTGTGCTTGAGAACCAGAAGGCAATCATCAGCAACCATTCTTTGCAGTGTCTACACTATACGATAACTAGTGTAGAGCTCCTGTAACTTCATTTGTACTGGGACACTCATCTGGGTCTAGTTCCAGCTCGTGTTTCATTGAGAAGTTAGTTGTAAACTCAAAAGGAATTTGGTATGCTTATGCTAGATGTGTTCAACTACAATTCCCATTAGCACAATCAGCTGCAGTTCAATGCATCTGGAGGACACCAGGTTGGGGGAGGCTGGGCTAGAGAAAAGGATATCAAAAGGGAGTAAATGAAAGGTGGAAATACCTAAAAGGACCCTTGAAAGAAGAGAAGGGAGAACAATACTTGCCTCATCCTCTATTGTCTCAAGGCATTGCTTTTTGGGGAAGCAGCTGCCCTTTGAACTTGTGCTAGGCAAAGGGGCACATGAGGTTGTGAGAACCATCAACTGACCCAGTGTCAAGGCTGCCTGCCCATTAAAAGAGCCATCCTGGTGGAACAGAGACTGGCCTGCACAGTGTCGTTTTTCTTTTGGGTAAAGGCACTAGGGCCTAGACCTGCCTAGAAGCCAAGTTTTGTAACTTGGAAACCCCACCCCCGGCACCGTACTGCCAGATGTGTGGGGGTGGCAGCAGCTGCCTAGTGGACAGGGAAAGGCACTCCTTGTGCTCTCACTATTACACCGTCACATGTTCTGGCATTCAAATAGGCAAGCTTTGGGCCAAATTAAACCTTCCTTGCCTAGATTTTTCAGACTAATGCCACTTACAAAAGGAAGTCCCGGGTGAATACTTTCTGGCACTAATGTGGAACCCCCATATGCAGAGGCAACAGACCTTTCTAAACCAAATGCAGATGCTGGGGAGAAACAGAGGTCTATCCCCATCATTCAGCTTATGGGTTTTGTGGAGGCATCTGGCTGGCTGTGGCTAGAAACAGGATGCTGGACTAATGGGCCTTTGGTCCAGTTCAGCTGCACTGCTCTCCTGCAAGGAGCTTGTGAGGTGGACAGAGGCATGCTGGAGGCCTCCACTCCCATGAAAGAGGTCAGGGGAGGGCGCAGGAAGATGTGTCAGGGATTGAGCCAGCGCTCTCCCAGGAGGCCTTCCCTTCTCACCCCGGTGAGATGGGCAAACAAGGAAATACTACTTTTAAGATAATGCATAGCTTCTCTGCAGAACTCAACACCGCATAGTACTGTGTCGTTTTTGAAACTAGCATATTCTAGCAGGGGGTTAGAAGAGTCTTTGGGAAACAGATGTACTGGTCCCCAGTGAGTCCTGAGAGCCAGCTGCATGGTCTCCATGGCCAGAAGTAGCCATTTCTGATGGCTGTAGACTAACAATGGGAGTTGAGCACTGTCATCACGCCCTCCTTGGCAATCTGTGACACATCTGGCAGACCACTATTAGCGGGCAGCCCCCCCTTTTCCAAGCTGTGCCCCAAGAATCTGGGGGTTCCTCAGTGAGAAGACCAGTAATGAGCTTCCTAAAAAAGGGCAACTTATTCATCATTTCTAATCTTCCCTTCCAATATGCAGTGGAAGAGTGGACTAAGTGCGTTCTCAGTCATCCTCTCAGTGTATGCAGGGCAAGATTGAGATCTAATATACCCAGATGAAGGAAGTGTTTACCCGGCTGGGACATCGCCTAGAATCCTCTGCAGGTTCTGTGGCAGAGGCACAAGGATTCTTCAGCAGATTATGCCATCAAGCACCTAATCAACCTAGCATGGAAATGTTTACATAAAGGGGACCAATAATAAGATGGCTGTTTCTTGTATGAGATCTCTCTCTTCCTCTCTCTCTCTCTCTCTCTCTCTCTCTCTCTCACACACACACACACACACACACACACACACACACACACACGCTATAGTGATTGGGGGTGTGGGCTCCTGGAGGTGACTGTGGAAACAATATATCCCTCTGGCGCCACTTACAGATTTCCGTCTGCCTGCCATGCATCTCTCCTGCTGAAAGAAAACGCAACCATTTCCTCTGCAGAGGGGAAATCCTGTGTTTATTTAGTACTAATATCAGGAAAAGAGTATCATTGTGGCCCAGCATCCTTCACCTTCTGCATGAACTTCCCTCTCCAGTACAGTCATGAACACTTTGGACACGTTGTTAAAGCCCAAACCTCAAATTTCACGCTCAATAGTCCAAATTCACAAAAAGAACTAAGTTAGATTCCAGAGCTGCAAAAGCCCTATTGAGGAATTTACCCCATCAGGATTAGACTCACGTGAGGGGGAGAGCGGGGACAAGCCCATTGACCCCATCCACTTTGTCACATCTTTGTCACTCATTCACACAGTCCAGCACATGTACGGCCTGGATGTATGTAGCAGCAGGGATGGGTGGGTGGGATTCTCTTCTTGTGGCTCCCCTTACAACTCAGAACCCTGATTTTCCAAGGTTCCAAATTGCACAAGGAGCCTGCATGGGTAGAGTCCCGCCCCCAAATTTTGATGGGCTGTGGGGACAGTCAATGAGGATTTTGAGGGGGCGTGGGCAATGGACTTGTTCCTGTGTCCCCCTTTCCCCATTCTAACTGGGTAGGGAGTGAACTTTTGAAGAGAGCTATAGCAACTGGAAGATTGTTAAAGGTAAAACAGCAACTAAGGCAGTCCAGTTAACTGGGTGGGCAACTTCGATCTTGGGAAAGCCAGTTTCAAATCACATCTTTCCTGTATAGAGGCTGAGAGGGAGAATTCCTCTCACTCTCAGCCTGTGTATGGAATTTGGATAAACAATGCACCCTCTCACTCAAACCTCAGGCTGTTATAGGGAGCAAGGATCCAATCTGAAACACATTTAATAAGGAGAAAATACTTGTAAATGATGTGGGACTTGCTTCTGAGTAAACATGGTGGAACAGGATATAGGAGTTGTGGATGAAGAAATACCTCAGAGCAATTTTGCAAACCAAGATGAAAATGGAGCTCTGCACTGTGAGCCCTGAGGATAAGGAAGGGTTGATACGACTTTCCCACTGAAGCATGTTACAATGCAATATGTAAGCACACGGCCACATTTGTCATTAATGGAATCACACACCAGAAAATGCGGAGTGGAAGAAACACTGCTGCACTGTTTTTGGGACATCCCATCTCCGCAGCTTCCACTTTTCTGCTTAGTAAGCGAATTAAGCTGTCTGAAAGTCAAACAACCCAAGGTCACATTAACAGCATCTGAAAAGTATTAAGAAGATTACATGGACTATGTTGCTATTTCGTGGCTCTTTTTGTTACAAGCTTCTTTAGGTAGGTAGCTTCTAACTCTTTGTATCAGCCATCCACCTCCCCAGACCTTCCCACGTTGCTATAGACCCATTGTCCAATACATACACAGGGGACAGAAATGCAAGCAGATGCATTTTCTAATCCTAGTGTGGAATCTAGCTCTGACCTGCTGAAGTGTGGTGGTTAGTTGAGAATGCAGAGAACTTCAACTTTCAGTGTTGAAAAGAACTCAAAGACAGCCGCATTCCCATCCATCATTCCTGGGGGATGACGGGAATTGTAGCTCAACACATCTGGGAGATGTCAGGTTGGGGAAGTCTCTAAGTATATGTATACATACTGCTAACCAAATTAGTAGTTTGTTCAGATCTACAGAATGTTGCTTCCAATTCCCAAAAATTTAGTGCAAAAATTGAAGTCCCTTATGTGCAGAGAGAAATAGTGTGTGTAAAACCTGACTCTTTCCCAATCAGCTGTCTATAAGCTCTGCCAGGCTCTGGATAAGATACTGTAATACTATAGAAAATCAAACATTTTAACTGATCAGGGAGGACAGCAGGTTGTGGAACACTGACAAACATTGCAGCTGAAATTCAGATATTCATTGGAAATCATCGACCAAATCTTTGTGTGCAGACACCAATATACTATAAGTTCCCTTTGCTCCACCCCCAGACACACGATGCCTATGAGATGCTGATATTGTTGGGGTAGGGAGTGGAGGAAGACAAAGACCATGTTAGTGTATGCCCCCCTCACTTTAAATGCTCACGGTATCTATACCATGCAGGGAACTAAAAGTAGCCCAGGCTCCCTACATATACAAACCTGGAACTTGGGGGAGAATTTGACCTATGGTCAACATTTGGGGTCAGGTCAAATATCAGTCATCCACTAGCAGAACAGAAACCACTACAGAATGGATTCCCCAGTGCCCCCTAAATCTGCTCTGGAGGGTTGGAGGACACACCATAGCAGGTCTGGAGCATGGGTGTAGGGCTGCAAGGGGGAAGGAGAGGCCAGGGAAGTCCCATTGCACCAGTGGAAGTCATGACTGTTGGATCCAACCCTTGGAGCAGAGAAACAGCAGGGGATGAAAGGATTAAGCACATGCAAATCCCCCTCTCCCCCAAAACTAGTTTTTATGGTTGCTCCTTACACTCACTTATAAAATCATAGTAAAACTATCACCAAATTTTACACTGGAAGAAGTTACAGGGTTCACATGATGCGCTGGCTCATTTTCTCATGCGAGAAGCAGCCCTTATTCAGCATTCGGGAGAAAAAATGAAAGGCATCGATGAAAGGTTACTAAAGCATTCAGAGAGAGAAGCAGGTCTGAGCATGGCCTTGGCCAGGGGTGCAAAACCACTTTAAGCCTGAGGAGAAACTGGGAGAAGCTGGGGGGGGGGTTTCCAATGATGGGTGGGGCAAAGGAGGCAGGGCCACGATGCCAGCAGATTGTGGCTTAAAGCTTCGACTGCCAGTCATCAAGCCTTGGGGGAAGCATTTCAACCTCTGAGAATGGGCGGTGGGGAATGAAGGTAGACAAAAGCCAGTAAACCATCAAAGAATCAGTGGTTTGGGGGGGAAAGGAGTGGGTCAAAAGGAATGAGGTGAGGCCACCTGGGGACCCCAGGAGGGCCAGATTGGGATCCCAGGAGGACCTGAGGTTCTGCCGCCCTAGGCGAAGACCGAAGAGGTCAAGTTCAACCTTTCAAAAAGAGCAGAAGAAATAGAAAGGAAGGCGGAGTCACACTACATGTTTTTTTTTTTTTAAAAAAAGTATCCCTGCGCAGAAATACAGGAGGATGAGCTTGGTTGGCCCCATCGAGAGCATCTGGATTAAAAAAAATGGAGCAAGGAATAAAAGAAGCATGATATTCGGAGTCTACCCAATCAAGGAGAAGATGAGGATGAAGCTTTTGAAAAGCAAATTGCCAATGTTTCAAGTAAGTGCAATATAGTAGTGATGGGGGAACATTTACCCCAATATTTATTGGGAGACAATTTCTGCCAAAAGTGGCCCTTCCAAGAAATTCCTGACATGTGTGGCTATAACTTTCTCCTACAGAAAGTGGAGGAAGAAACTAGAGGATCGGCTATCCTTGACTTGATACTGACCAATAGGGATGACTTAGAGGATAAAGTGGCAGTTACAGGAACTCTGGGGGAAAGTGACCACATCATACTTGAGTTCTTGATTTGAGTGTAGACATACACATATTCTGGATTTTAGGAAATATAATTTTAATAAACTCAGAACAATGATAAGTAAGGTTCCATGACAAGTGACCCTAATGAGAAAAGGAGTCCAAGATGAGTGGGAGTTCTTAAAAAATAAAATTCTAAAGGCACAATTACAAATGATTCCAACAAGGAAAAAACTAGAAGACAATAGAAGAAACCAATGTGGCTCCACAAAAAGTGATGACCTGAAAACACAGAAGTGCAGGAATAGCATCAGGAAGGCTATAGCTGAGAATGAGTTGAGGTTAGCAAGGGATGCTAAAAGCAACAAAAATGCTTTCTTCAGTTATATGCATAGTAAAAGTCAGAGGAAAGACATGGTGGTTCAACTACTCAATGAGGATGGCAAAATGATAACAGATGACAAAGAGAAGGCAGAAGTGCTAAGTTCCTACTTTGTCTCAGACTTCTCCCAAAAGAAGTCAAGATGTATTATGCACACAGTATTCCTACAGTCCACAAGGGAGGTTACCCAATCAAAAATTGAGATCAGGTTAATCTGGCAGGATTTGTTCTTGACAAATCCATGCTGGCTTCTAGTAATCACTATGCTGTTTCCAAAGTGCTTACAGATTGACTTCTTTATCATCTGCTTCAAAAATTTCCCAGGGATTGATGTCAGACTAACCGGTCTATAGTTCCCAGGTAAATCCTTTTTGAAGATAGGGACATTAGCCCTCCTCCAGTCATCCAGAATTTTACCCGTCTTCCATGATTTCGCAAAGAAAATAGACAGTGGTTTTGAGAGTTCTTCTGCCAGCTCCTTTATTACTCTAGGATGCAGTTCATCGGGTCCTGGAGATTTGAACTAATTGAAAGGAATTAAGTGTTCTTTACCATTTGTTTATCAACCTCGGCCTGCAATCCTTCCCCTTCTGCTTGTACTTCACTTTTGCCAAGGGGGTCACCCAACTAACAGGTAAAGAGGCAGAAGTGATTACAGGACATCAGAGGATGTTGCCTGTGTATGTTTTCCCAGCAGGATGGCCATTTACATAGTTGTCTCTTGTGGCTGCCAGGTTCTCTAACAGCTCAGCCCAGGCTTTTGCCCTTCCTCTTGCGAGGATTCCAAAGTACAAAACACAGACAAATGAAGCACACATCACTGGACTCAACTGAGTCTTCTCTTAGGCAAATGGCATGTTGGATGCTCCAGACAGGGCTTTTATTGTGCAATCACCCTGCCTCATTCATACATTTTTTAGGACCCCCCCCCCCGGGCAACATTGTCATCTTCCATTTGTTACCCTCTTATGATTTCCCACCCCTTCTTCCATCTTTTTTTCTTATCACAGGAAATCCGTTAAGAATAGCTGAAGTCATTATATAAAATTCACTAGGGCTTGGGGCCATCTCTCTAGAATCACTGGTTGTTTGTCCCCTAACAGAATCATGTAAGCACATTGGTTTGATGAACTCAGAAGGTTCTGCTGCATTTGATAAACCATAGAAAAGCATAGTTTAGCATTTGAAGAACGAGCTTTAGCAAGCCTCAGGTTCTCATACGCTCTCTCTCCTCTCTTCCTCTGCAGCTGTTGCAAGAAGGAAAGTAGAAGTTTCCTCTTCAATAAACTACGGTTTAAAATTGACCTGCTTTGCATGTAACCAGTGGCAAATTGTGGGTTAATTAGCCTAATATTATGTTGTGTTGCATGCCATATGCATGCTGTTTTCACTTTCAACAATCAACCTCCAATCAGCCAAAGTAAACCCGTGGTTTGTTATAATTTTAATTCGTAGTCGTTCTAACTACTAATTTTGAGCTGATCTGAAAAATCCTGTTTGATCTGTTACTAGCCCCAATAGAACATAGCATAATTTCTAGATTTCTTTGGAGACCTGCCAGTTAAACAACTTTGGAACTGAATAAAATAAGCGTCCCCAACCTTTTTGGACACATGAGCACATTAAAGAATTTGAGACCATGCTGAGGGTACCACCACAAAATGCCTAATCAGTGGGCTGCCATTTTGGCATCTACCTTTCACCCCTATGAATTTTAGGCTATGTCTTATTCAGCAAAAACTTTTACTTTGTAACTACTGGACACCACAACATTTCTTTAATAAGGGATTGTCTAATTCAGCTAATTGCTGGCAGTGCAACATACCTAATGCGTCTTTTAAATATATATTTTGGCAATGTCCAGTAGTTGCTTATTTTTTGCTCAGAAAAAAATTTTATTGGAACATCTTTAATATCCTCTGATGTACACGCTCTTTTAAATTATTAACCTGCTTCATGGAAACTAATTTTTTTTTAGCATAAATGGATTCTCTGTGCCATTTTCACTGATGTTACAACACTGGAAGGATAAACGCTCACCTCCTATAATGCAATGTATAGAGAACACCTTACAACACATATTTGAAAGGGTTACATAGATATCACCTTCAAATGGATACTTAGTTGGATATTTGGTCCACTTTTGTTGCAGCACATGTATAATTGATAGAAAGTTGTATGCATTTCATACAAATCAATGTATGTGTATTTTTTAAAAATAGAATATATACAACTTTGAGTGCCCGTGGTCACCATGTTGGGCACCAGTATGGTTTTCACCTCAATTTTTAGCTATTGTGAGGATCCAGGCTGATGACATATAGGTCTTAACTATCATTTGTTAGGAGAAATGGAAAAAATGTTCATACACCAAGTTTAGCACTGAACTGTTTGGTGCCTATTTAACAAAGCTACCTTGAGGTTATCATTCTGAATTTGCAAAGAGACCCATTAATATCCCTGACTTGTAAGGAAAACCAGTCCTCATTCTGTAAAACCAGCCCGTGAAATAGCTTCAGTTTGGTTTTACTTTGGAGCAAGCCCATATCAGTAGATGTCTGAATTGCTATGCTTTTATAGTTAAGTCAAAGCCCTTTAAAAAATTGCCTATAGAATTAATGGAAGCAGGCAAACCTTTGTTCACTGTTCAGACAAACATGCCTCACATACTGTTTGGGAGAAGTGGGATTGTGCCACACCCCATGCCAGCCACATGTTCAGCAATCATGAGAAGAGGCCCTAGCTGCTGAAATTTCCTTCTCTATACAACTATTAAAGAGCTCTGTCCTCCTTCCCATAGGCTCACCTAGTTCTACACACATCAGTACACACAGCCCTGCAGCATCCCCCCCCCCACATCAATGCATTAAAAGAACACAACCATTCTTTCAGTGCATGAAAGGGTTCATCTGAGCACTCTTTTAAAGGCTTTGAGATTGCCCTTGAGGTAAAGCGGAAGTGTGGGCTTGGTCTCCTTCCTTTTCCTCCCCCCCAACCCCAATCTGTAGCACAAAGATAAGATATGCCTTACTTTCTCTGCTGTCTCAAGCCAGTTTTATATCACATGATTTATTAACTGATTCAGATAGGTGATATATTAAACACATGCACAGCACCTCAACATAATGACTGCGTATTCCAGAAAAAAAGGAGGAGAAAGCAGGGTGGCTAAAATTCTAACATGACGTATTGATGCTCAGGCATACATGTTGCCTTACTCCACGTGTACTGGGGCGGGAAGGGGGGGACTGAGGTTACACAGCAGAGAGGGTAATGCATTTAAAAAACCTTCTCATATGTTTCAAGGTTGGACTGTGGCACTGAAAACGAGTTTGGAAGATTAAATGCCCGTGAGGCCATCCTCACCCCAGCCTGTGTGGAGACCCTGACAGAAGGAAGGGACATTAGTGGTGACCATCAGAAACACACCTTCCAGTTCCCTGCCCAATTCCAATCCTGCAACATAGCAGGGAAGGAATCCCTACAGGCAGGGGTCCATAATTCCACTACATTATCCAGCCTCCTTCCCATTCTTGGAGTAGTGTGGATGGGAGATCATTGCAGCAGCTGTACTTCAGATGCATTTAGGGGAGGGGGCATCTCCCCTCCAGTCCCAAGCTTGAGAAGAGGGCTGGGCCGTGTCCTTTTCACCCTGCACCTCCAAAGGGCCCCAAATAATCTGGGAAGAAGGACTAAAGGAACTCCCAGCCCCACCCATCAACAGCTTGAATCAAAGCATGAGGTCAGGGACAAGCCACCACCCTTTCAGGGAGGGGAGGGTCCCGATGACCATATATGTTTGGCTGATTACAAAGCCAAAAGACAGCCCAAATACTTGCCATTGGCCGATTCCCACCCCAATTTTCCTTCACTGCTTGGGTCCTAAGTCTTGATCTGCTCTCCGAATCCTCCACAGGACACATCTTTCAGGAACCCACCTTAACTGAAAAGTGCAAGTGGGGGGGGGGGCGAGGAGGGGGCATTCCAGTGCAAGAGACATCTTCATTGTCTTTAACTGGAGAAAAATGACCGAGGCCACACCCACTCTTCTGGCAGGTACATTGAGTGAGTGGGAGAAGGTTGCACCCATCCTGTTGCTGTCTCTGAACCCTGTCTACGGATCTCTTCTTAAAGGGGGGACCCCTGGCCTCTTCCTGTTATATTTAGGGGTTTCAGCCCCACAGCCTAAGAGGCCTTCCCCATCCCCCACGGCGTACATCGGCCACCTTCCTGGCCCCCGGTTCCTTACTGATGGGGCTGTGCAGCCGAGCTCATCGCCCCCCCCCCCGCACGCCTGTCCCTGTGCTTCTACCCCGACACCCGAGAGCCCCCCCCCAAGTGCGCCCCCTCAGCCACGCCCATCACCCATCTTCCTGCCTCTGCTAAGTGTTCGCAGCCCAATTTCTTCCACCGCCTGCCATGGAGGAGGGAGCGAACGCCCGCGCCCCTCCCCTCGCCCTCCGATCCCCGTTTAATCGGAGCCGCGTCGCGTCGCAGCAGCCTCTCCCTTCCTCCCCCCCGCCGCCGCAGGAGCCCCTCGCTCACCTTCGGGCAGGCGACGCCCTCGCCCACGGCCAGCACAGTGCCAGCCGCCTCCATGCCAGGGCTGACGGGCGGCGGCGGGAGCCTGCCGTAGAGCCCCTGGCGCGCCAGCAGGTCGGCGAAGTTGAGCCCGCAGGCCCGGACCTGCACGCTGACTTGGCCAGCAGCCGGGCTGGGCTCGGCGTGAGGCAGCTGCCGCGTCTGCACCTTCACCTTCTCGTAGCCCCCGAAGCCCGTCAGCACCAGCGCCCGATACTCCCGGCCGGCGGGGGCGGCACCGGCCGCCTCTTGCTCCGACGGCCCCGCGGCAGCCTCGCCCTCCTCCCCGAGCGCGGCTGCTGGGGCCGCTTCTGGCAGCTGCGGCGGCGGCGGCTCTGCTGGTGGGGCTGCGGTGCCACTCGGTGGGGCGCCTGCATCGCCCCCGGCCGCCTCTTCCCCGGACATGGGAGCTGGCTGGGTGCTGGTGCTGGCGTTGGCGTGGATAGTCCTGGTGGTGGTGGTGGTGGTGGTGGTGGTGCTGCCGCCGCTGCTGCTACTGCGCCAGGAGGAGAAGGCGCGGCTGGCCAGATGCGTGAAACAGCTGGAGCGGGAGGACACGCGCAAGACCCGGAGCTGGAGTCGGGCCGGACCTCCGGCGTGGATGAAGAAAACCCGGACTGGAAATCGGAGCCTCCAACGAGCAAGGCCTGCCCGCCCCGTCGCCTCTCTCCGTCAACAACTCCAGGACGCCCACTCGCTCCTCGTTCACGCCCGGAAGCGAGGTGGGGTCTGGAAGGAGGCGGGGTGTGTCGTGTGCCTCTCTTGCACACGATGTAGCCGAAAGTCTGCGTGGGAGCGGTGGAGGGGCGCGCTCGAGTAAATGTGCGCATCGCAGCCCCATACTGCCCTACCGGAGACATATTTAGTTAGAAGTCTCCCTATTAAAGGGAGAAATAAAATGTATGTACATTTGCAGGGCTGGGCAGGGCCTACGATTTTGAGGGGGCCTCCCCAAGCAACAGTGGCCTCTGACAAGAGGAGCTTCAGTCCTCAATGGTGCAAGAACGTTTGAATGGATTAGCAGTTTTGAACATTAACATTGACATGGCAAAGTTGCTTGATTTTTCTGTTGATGAAGATGATGAATTTGTCCAAAGAAAAGCACGTGTGGTCTTGACCACAGCACGTTAGGAGCACCAAAGAGGAACGCCACAGTAAAGTGCCTGCAGAACAATCGGCTCCATATTACTCAAGCCGTTGAACCAAACCCCACCCTGCAGGAAGTGACAACCTCCAGCCTCTTCCATGACTCTGATGTTGCCACATTGAGGGTAGGTCGGGCAGGGATATTGCCTCAGGTCAGATTAGCCAATGACTGCAAACCTTTCTCCCTTTTCCCATAGTTTAGATTGCTTCTTAACTTTGTGGGGTTCATTCTTTGCCCCAGAGTGTTGGCACAGAGGGTCTGCATGCACCCTGCCACTGAGATACAGTCCCTCGCCTCTCCACATTGTGGAGGGCTCTAGGGCATCTTTTAGGGGCTTGTCTTGATGAAGGGTTTGCCCCAGGGTGGATTCAGAGTAGCAGCAGGTCATCTACATAAGAACAGCCATGCTGGATCAGACCAAGGGTCCATCCAGTCCAGCACTCTGTTCACACAGTGGCCAACCAGCCATTGGCCAGGGACCGACAAGGCAGGACACGGTGCAACAGCACCCTCCCACCCATGTTCCCCAGCAGCTGGTGTATATAAACTCACTGCCTCTCATACTGGAAGTAGCACATAGCCATCAAGACTAATAACCATTGATAGACTTATTCTCCAGGAATTTATCCAACTGCCTTCTAAAGCCATCCAATGGCCTCTGGTCATTGGAGTGCAAAGAAGAACTGACACTAGATCCCCGTGACAGGGAGGAGTGTTGAAAGGCATTTCCCACTGGTGTATAATTAAAATAGATATGTGTGTCACAGGGCCTGCCCTGCCATGAGCCTTGGTGAAGGTGTTGTTTCAGGCACAGATGCTGGAAGGTGACAGCAGCCCCAGCCCCGCATTACCCCTTGTTCCTCCAGAGCCCCTCCCCACCAGCCAATGGCCAAGTGATCCATTTCCCATACATGATGCTTCGCGACCTGGATTGTATGACTCTCTTCCCTTCTCTGAACACCTCATGGATGGTGGCAGTGGCACGAATACTGCTGCAGGTAAGAAGGCAGTGAGATGGCAAGTCAGGGCAAGGAGACCTATCAGGTTCACGGGCACATTTCCTGCAATGTGTCCACAGCTCCAGGCTTCAAGAGTTAAATGTGGCTTTCTCCCTATTCTTTCTCTGTCTCCTCCAGCCCCAAATGACCATCAAAGTTAGCTGCACCCTGCTCCACTCTGGCCAGGAGGAACTGAAAAACGATCCATGCCTTTCTGTGGTGCTGGCTAGGACAGTTGAAACTGAGAAGAGGCACAAATGGTGCTGCATGAATAGATACTAGTCTGGAAGTTGTTTCTATCTGTGGTGTATGGCTCATAATGAAAGGGTTCCATTTTCCTATTCATCTTGAAGCAAATGCATAGGCCTGGTAGTGGACCTGGTGCTTTTAAACTCATTCATGCAATATCTGGAGTTAGGGGTGAGCAGTGAGGCAGCCACTGAATACCACAATGGGAAGCAGAGTGTTAGGCTAGATAAAGTCAGAATAATAACTAGGACAATGGGGTAAACAGACTAATATAATATGTTAACACGGGGGGAATTACAACAGGATTGGGGACATGTAACGTAAAATGCATACAATCATAACAGAGTGAAGACCTTCAGAAACAGTTGTATATACATAGTAAAGAAATGCTGAACGAGATAAAGGTTTTACAGGACTCCGGATTTTACACCTGATTTGCCGCAGCTTCTTCAGAAACTCACTATAGTTACTGCAAAACCTAACATAATGCAAATTAAAATCCCCAACTGAGGTTACACATAAGGAATTCGAAGATAAGGGTAATATGAATACCAGCTAAATCTCTGCAACTCACCACCACTAATAAGCATGTGCTATAGGCACTAGGTTGGGGACACCTGAAATAGAAGCTTGCCACCTTGTGAGTTTGTGGCAGAAGTGAGATTCAAACTCATATTTAAGTTTCTTGGGCCCCATGCAACACTAAGTGCAAAAGGCAAGTCTACAGGAAAGTGCAAAAGGCAAGTCCTAAGTGTATTGTTTTCTTAATTTTAATAGGCAGGCAGAGAATCATAACATCATGGGGTTGGATGCAGACTTAATCATACTTAGTGTAGACCTATTCAGATACATGGGACTTGGCCCTAATAATTGTCTCAGTACTTAGTTCTGCCCCTACTTCCAGTGTTAGTTTAAATCCCTCTTGAGACTCCTTCCAAAAAGGTTATCCCCAGTTTTTGTGAGGTGCACATCTCCTGCAAGAAGTCAATCATTTTGGTAGCAATAGTCCAAGAAACCAAATATTGAGAAAACATTGAGTTTTGGGGAAATAAGATTAAATGTGAGAAGGAAGGGTGGAAGCACAAAGTAAGAAAGAAAATAAATTATGAATAGCATGCTAATGGGTTTAGAGTAGAAACGTGATGAGAGTTAAAGAGCAAGAAGAAAAAGTTGATGTGACTATTATTATGATAAGGGTTTAAAAATTATGATAACAGTTTAATACTGTGATGATAAAGAAGTCTTTTAAGGCAGTGGGTCCCAATTACTGTGTTTTACTGTGGTTTTAATTTTTGTGAACCGCCCAGAGAGCTTCAGCTATTGGGCGGTATAAAAATGTAATAAATAAATAAATAAATAAATAAATAGCTAAGTACTGCGGACCCCTTGTTTTTCAAATGCCAAGCCAAATTTTTGAAAATTTTGTTATCTCTATTGTTACCTGTGCAAAGCAATTTTTTTGAGAAAATAAGGGGTAGCTCCTAATAAGCAAAGGATTTTAGGTATACTTAAAAACAGACCATAAAATTTGTGTATTACCACGCAAAAATGACAATTTAGTTAGGAATCTAAAGCCGAATTTAATTTTACTAATGGCTAGTTTACAATTGAACAAATTATGACATGTCTAGCAGCTACTAAACCTAAATGTGATGGGAGAAATGATGCCTCTTTTTGTCCCGAACAATCCCTTCCATGTCAGGTTCAATATTTCCTACTTTTAATCTCAAATCTGGATCGACATCGAGCCGATTTCTATGCTTGTTCTATGCTTGGGGAAGCTAATGGCCAACCACCCCGCTACAAAGTCTGCCAAGAAAACGTCAGCGAAAGCAGGCGTCCCTCTAGGAGTCAGTGCTTGCACGAGAGGTTCCTTTCCTTTCCTTCCTTCTTCATATAACAAAATGTTTGTTCACAAAGATATGTGGAACAAAAGGGAACTAGATGTTTCAAAGCTTTTTCACCTAACTTCTTATAATCAGGAAAAACCGTCACCCAGAATTGGTCCAATCTATATTCTTGGAAAAATGATTTCAATGAACCATCACGAGTCACGTCAACAAGTGCATCTTGCTCTTCTGCAGATAGAGTTGTGAGTTGTATATCGCCACATTCAAAAGGATTCCTTCTCCATGAGTTTTCAGGGTTAGGTGCAGGGAAGTAACCTCTGAAGCTAGTCACAAAATCACACAGGTGCTTTCGCGCAGGATGTCACCGTCAAAGCAAACGGAGCGTGGGAGATGGCATATTTTCTTTTATTAAAATGTGGACCTTGCAGAACTAATATGTGAATGGTGCCACGGACCCCCTGGGTGGGTTACATGGACCCCCTGAGGTCCGCGGACCACCAATTGGGAACCACTGTCATAGGTTATTCTTGGGAAAGGAAGAATTCCTCCTTGGAGTTGTGTTTGGGCAGGTGGGTTGCTAAATGGCCTCTTGATTCCTTTTAAATCTATGATACTACATGAATAGGTCCGTGCCCAGATCACCTGCCAGTCAGAGCAGCCTTCTCCTTTGCTGTATTCACTGAACCACAGGGCCTGTCCAAGACATTTTGCTGCCTGAGGCAAAAAACAAGATGCCCCAGCCCATCCCCGGGCGTCTGTCCCATTCTATGCACCACAGTTGGATCTTTCTTCCACCGTGGGGAAGGGACAGTGTCCTCTACCGCAACTGAAGGCATCAAGCTAGCTGAGAGAATGCAAGGCAGCCCACATGGCACACAACTGTCCCCTTCAACAGCTTGCTGCCATCTCCCAGCATCTGCTGCCTAAGCGACTGTCTCATTCCACCACCTAATGGTAGGGCTGATCTCATTATACAGGCAACAGAAACAATCTCACGAACATTCAAACTTACAAACATTCTCCCACTACTGAACCGACAACTGCACCAATTCCTTTCCGCTACCAGACATGATACTATAGCAGAGGATAAATTGGTTTAATCCAGATTAAGGATGGTGATTTCATGCTGATTGCCTAATGTACAATTTATAATCCAAGGTAAGTACCTCTGTCCAAATGAAATGGTTGTGTTAAACCTAACTTAGAAAATACACCTTTATAGTCTGCAAAAGGATCTGGGAGAGCAGGTAGCCTTTGAGCGATGCACTTTTGATATACTAATAGTATATTAAATTCTAGTTGCTACGTAGCCAAAACAAAATATCCTGGAGGAAGGCATAGCTGACTGGAACACTGAACAGGAGTACTCCATGCTGCAACATTTTGTTGAAACAAGTCCCAATTGTGCTAAAATATCTGTAAGCTGATATTTCTACAGAAGGTTGCTTAGCTACCTGAATAACTGCATTTCATAACGAACAGTTGCACTTTATCATTATGCACACTGTATTATATGCAACAGTATTTATTAGTATAAGATCCATCTTTTAAGGGTTTTATGTAATAGATTTATGTAAGGAAAAGGACTGGATCTTGCAATCCTATATGCCAGTTATACTCACTACTGCTATGCCAGTACAACATCACCCATATCCTATACTCACCAGCACAGAGCAAGAGAAGAAAACACATGGCTCCAAAAAGCACAGAATGGCGCAAACCACAGCATCACTGCTAGTTAGCCCATCCAGCAGGGGCTGGTACAGCAATGCTGTAATGACATGGCAACACCCCCGTGTCAGGCAGGCCTAGAAGAAACCTATGTGCACTTCTAGCAACAGGCAGCTTCCCACCCTACCCACAATTATGCAACAGCATCCTTCCCTGCACTAGCTACTGTGGCATAAGAAAAAGAGACGCTGCTGCTGCTGCTGCTGCTGCTGCTGCTGCTGCTGCTGCAAATCCCCAAGAATCTCTGCAGGCACTTGTACAGTCCTTATGAGAACCCTTTTACTTCATAGAATCATAGAATAGCAGAGTTGGAAGGGGCCTACAAGGCCATCGAGTCTAACCCCCTGCTCAATGCAGGAATCCACCCTAAAGCATCCCTGACAGATGGTTGTCCAGCTGCCTCTTGAAGGCCTTGAAAGCCTCCCTCGGCTGGGGATTCAAGTTACACCAGAGGAGGAAAGGGCCCTTCTGCCAGGCAGAGAAAAGGAAGGACCAAGAACAAACAAGAGAAGTTACCCATGATGTTACCACTTCAGGAGTGGCCTGCTGCCACTCACTTTTTGCATATCTGGCCAGCGATGGTCATGTCTCATCAAAGGCAGAAGACAGGGACCTCCCAAGTCTTAAATCCACACTGCACTCTCTTGTCTGGCATCTCCTGGGAGGGCCACGAAAGAATCCTGCCTGAAACCTGGAGAGCTGCTGCCAATCAGTGTCAACCCATGAACCCAATTATGACACCATCAGCCACAGCAGTAAGCAGAACCCAGAAACATCATGGGGCACTTGTCACCCCCAGGCCACATGCCTGAAGATCCAGGCAAATACACACTACTAGTTTATAACAGTATTGACAACTGTTCGGGCCCAGGACACTTGCCATATACCGTTTTCAAACTGCTTTCAAAGTGTCATATCCTGCTTGGTGTAGATCTGTCCCAGGACTCAGAACTCACTTGAGGGAAGTCCCAGTCCACGATTTTATGGCCTTGTGGGAGGAATCCCACATGCACAATGAGCCAATCAAGGGTAGTCTTGCATGGATTAAGTAGCCCCCGTTGGCCCATCCCCACCCCCGACAACCCATGATGTGACTGAACACACCCCCTATTATTTTGCCTGACTAGCTAACCTCCAGGGTAGCATCCCTTGCCCCTGCCTGTGCGTGCGGAAAGGCCTTCTCTCTTTCACTCAACACAGCTGACTGAACCAAAAGTGGAAGGGCCTTCAGTCCTGCCGTGAGCTCTTGCAGCTGCCCCTCCACCCATCCCTTGCCCAATCAAAGTCATCCTGAGCCCAGGTTGAATTGCAGCAGTTTTCCACACCTAATGCCCTCCAGATGTGCTGGACTACAACTCCCATGATCCCCAGCCAGGGTGTAGGAAATGAATCCCTATCTTCCAATCCCCCCAAAACAAAGAAACAAAATTAGAGCAGCATCAGGAATGGGATGAGTTCTGAAAGTAAAAAGACACACATATATGGGGTTGTTGTCAACCAGTTCACAGAATCATAGAATGATAGAATAGCAGAGTTGGAAGGGGCCTACAAGGCCATCGAGTCCAACCCCCTGCTCAATGCAGGAATCCACCCTAAAGCATCCCTGACAGATGGTTGTCCAGCTGCCTCTTGAATGCTTCTAGTGTGGGAGAGCCCACAACCTCCCTAGGTCACTGGTTCCATTGTGTACTGCTCTAACAGTCAGGAAGTTTTTCCTGATGTCCAGCCAGAATCTGGCTTCCTTTAACTTGAGCCCATTATTCCGTGCCCTGCACTCTGGGAGGATCGAGAAGAGATCCTGGCCCTCCTCTGTGTGACAACCTTTTAAGTATTTGAAGAGTGCTATCAGGTCTCCCCTCAATCGTCTCTTCTCCAGGATAAACATGCCCAGTTGTTTCAGTCTCTCTTCATGGGGCTTTGTTTCCAGACCCCTGATCATCCTGGTTGCCCTCCTCTGAACATGCTCCAGCTTGTCTGCATCCTTCTTGAAGTGTGGTGCCCAGAACTGGACGCAATACTCAATATGAGGCCTAACCAGGGCCGAATAGAGAGGAACCAGTACCTCACGTGATTTGGAAGCTATACTTCTATTAATGCAGCCCAAAATAGCATTTGCTTTTTTTGCAGCCATATCGCACTGTTGGCTCATATTCAGCTTGTGATCTATAACAATTCCAAGATCCTTCTCGTTCGTAGTATTGCTGAGCCAAGTATCCCCCATCTTGTAACTGTGCATTTGGTTTCTATTTCCTAGATGTAGAACTTGGTATTCATCCCTATTAAATTTTATTCTGTTGTTTTCAGCCCAGCACTCCAGCCTATCAAGATCACTTTGAAGTTTGTTTCTGTCTTCCAGGGTATTAGCCATCCCACCCAATTTTGTGTCATCTGCAAATTTGATAAGCGTCCCCTGCACCTCCTCGTCCAAATCATTAATACAAATGTTGAAGACCACTGGGCCCAGGACTGAGCCCTGCGGTACCCCACTCATTATCTCCCCTCAGTTTGAGAAGGTTCCATTCATAAGCACTCTTTGAGTCTGATTCTGTAGCCAACTGTGAATCCACCTAATAGTTGTTCCATCTAGCCCAGTTTTAGCTAGTTTGTTAATCAGAATATCATGGGGCACTTTGTCAAAAGCTTTGCTGAAGTCAAGGTATATGGCGTCCACAGCATTCCCACAGTCCACAAGGGAGGTTACCCGATCAAAAAATTAGATCAAATTAGTCTGGCAGGATTTGTTCCTGAAAAATCCATGTTGGCTTCTAGTAATCACTGCATTGTTTTCAAGGTGCTTACAGATTGACTTCTTTATAATCTGCTCCAAAAATTTCCCAGGGATGGATGTCAGACTGACTGGTCTGTAGTTTCCAGGTTCCTCCTTTTTGCCATTTTTGAAAATAGGGACAAGGTTAGCCCTCCTCCAGTCATCTGGCACCTCACCTGTTTCCATGATTTTGCAAAGATAATAGACAAAGGTTCTGAGAGTCCTTCCGCTAGCTCCTTCATTACTCTAGGATGCAGTTCATCAGGCCCTGGAGATCTGCACTCATTCAAAGAAATTAGGTGTTCCTTGACCATTTGTTTATCAATCTCAAACTGCAATCCTGCTCCTTCAACTTCTGCTTCACTTTTTCCAGAGGGTTCATGGACCCGCTTTTGGGAGAAGACTGAGCCAAAGTAGGAATTGAGCACTTCAGCCTTTTCTTTGTCATCTGTTTTCAATTTGCCATCCTCATTAAGCAGCTGAACCACCATTTCTTTCTTCTGTCTTTTACTACTCACATATCTGAAGAAAGCCTTTTTATTGCTTTTAGCATCCTTGCTAATCTCAGCTCATTCTCAGCTTTAGCCTTCCTGACGCCATTTCGGCACTTCTGTGCCTCCTGTCTGTATTCTTCTTTTGTAGCCTGGCCTTCCTTCCACTTCCTATATGTATCCTTTTGTTTTCAGGTCATCTCTAAGCTTTTTGTGGAGCCACATTGGTTTCTTCTGTTGTCTTCTATTTTTTTCCTTGTTGGAATTGTTTGTAACTGTGCCTTTAAAATTTCGTTTTTTAAATACTCCCACCCATCCTGCACTCCTTTTCTCATTAGGCTCACTTGCCACAGGATCTTACTTATCATAGTTCTGAGTTTATTAAAATCAGCCAGGCTCCTGTACCTCTTACAGTTGTTTGACAGACAATAGAGTAGCAGGGATAGTGTCCCTCGTGGCTTTATCTCCATGTTAGGTACATTATCACAATAGAAGAAGTCCGAAAAGCACTTTCAGAGAAATGTTATAAATTTGAACTGAAAGTTACTCTGAGGTTTGAAACAGCAAAAAGGGAATTAGATTTTAAAAAATAACTAATATAGAGAAAAGATTACAAGTCTTCAAGAAGAAATATTAATTGTACAAGATGGAAATGAACTTAAGGAGTAAAGACACAAAACAAAAAATATAAGAAAATATGACCCCATGCTGAAATCTGCTCTCCTTTTTATTCTCAATAAATTTTCTTAATTGTATAATTTTGTATTATGATTATATATTTTTTCTTTAACCCTATAGATTTTAATCATTTACTAAACGATAATTAAAAAGCCTCACAATATATAGTTTTTATGGGTGGGGGAAACTTGTTTGAAGCTCAGATCTGGCCAAAACCACAGCTAGCCCTCTTGTGTCTGTAGTTGGTAATTGTTTTATCCCAGCCTGTGGAAATGTCTGCCCCCCTCCGGTTGACACAGAGGCAAGAAGCCTTTCCAAATGGCTGCAGTTAGACAGGGATCAGTTTAGCCTTTTAAATAAACCCACACACGTTACTAGATAATAAAAAAAAATGTTTATTAGCCTGTCAGGTCCGGATAGAGTATAGCTGATTTTGGGTGTCATGAAAGACCAGCAAAGTGTTATTTAATTTATTATTGTTGTATTTTACTACTGCCAGGAGAGTGGGAGAGGCACTGGTGGGGTTATCTACCTCAGGTGCAAAAATAACCCTCTTGTTTCTCCTGGACCTCTCAGCAGACTTAAATACTATCAACCATCATATTTTGGGGAGTTGCCTAGCTAGGAAACAGCATGGTGATCTAGTATCACCAGTCCTTTCTAAAGGGATGTACCCAGAAAGTGGTGCTGGATGTTTTACTGTTTATTGCTATTTATCTAGGATGTAAGTATGGTTTGGACTTCAGAAGGCAAGAGGTTAATTCTGTTGGGAAGGGGAGTGAGTGCATGGAATGTTGGAGTGGATGCTGATTGGCTGTGAGATTCATGTGTGAAAGTTAGCAGTTTGAAGCAGAACTCTGTCGCCTACTTTTTCCCCCTCAATTTGAGTCCGCAGTTTCCCCCTCCATTTCCTTAGCGAGTCTAGAGCTCGCCACTTTGACGTTTGTGCATTGTTGTGCTCTTTCAGCTCATGTTTCTTTTCCCCTGTATAGCTACTATGCCAGCAAAATCTCCCACCCCACCCCCTAAGTTCTCCTTCCTTCTGCATTTAATGTATATATGCTTTTATTTCTGGGCAAATACAATAGTTTGGCAGCCTGAAATGGCACAATTACTGCACCCAATCGGAGCTTCACATGTCTCCGAAGTTATCTGACAGTTTTTCAAGCAACAATGCTGTGTGTATGTCTGTCAGGGTCCGGGGCATGGGCAGCAAGGCTTCAACACAGGAACACCGGGATGGACGGCAGTGGAACCAGTAACAGAGTCCAGGTAGGGCCAGAGGCAGAAGGCAAGGTCCAGAGACAAGCAGGGTTCAGGGTTCAGAGTCCAGGAGCAACAGGGTTCAAGCAGGGCCAAAGGCATGGTCAGGCAAAGCAGAAGATCGGGTACAGCAAGGTCTGGAATCGCAGGAAGTCAGGAATGGGCTACAGGAGGCACAGGAGACCGTGTTGCTCTGGCAAAGGCTGGAGTGGAAATGCTGTTCTTATATAGCCCTCTCCTGGCTGCTCCCAGCTCGTCTGCATCAGCCCAACTGGGAGTGCTTGCTGATATGGGCCTGGGACCTGCAACTACTCTGCAGCCGGCAAGGTGCACTGCGGCTGCCAGGTGGTGCTGTAGAACAGAACCTGACAGTGTCTTTCTTAATTGAAGATCTCCATATTTGGAAGAGGCTGAGTGGGGTGGTGGGTAGCTTTGATATTAAAATATGACTAACCAAAATACTTATATCTGTGTAATTTTTAAAGATAAAGAGATGAAACTTGACATCGTGATAGCTCTTAAGGAGTGCTTTAGCCATGCCAAGTTTGAATCGGATCTATTCATGCCTTGATTTTTAGAATTTTAAAAAATTTCCTCCCCATCAAACCATTCTCCTGATACTCCTGATACTCCAATGTGAAATTCCACCTGTTGCATTTGTGGATGATCTGTTTTCCTTTACTTTGGTAATGGGCAGCTGTGCATCTCCAGTTCATAAAAACAGAGATCTGCTGGGGTACAGCAGCTTCTCTGGGGGGCGTTCGGTCCTCTCTCCTCCTCCTTCATGGTTGAGCAGAGAACTGCCCCACCCTTCTCTTTTGTTTTATTCTTTTCGTGTTGGGATGATGAGCAGGACCTCCTCTGAAGATCATAAATGTCGCCTGAGTGAATATAAGGGAAGGCGGTCTGCCAGGTATCCTGGTCCCAAGTTGTTTAGGGCTTTGTAAGATAATAGCATAACCTTGTACGTGGCTCGGTAGCTAACGGGCTGCCAGTGCAGTTCTTTTAACGCTGGTTTTATGTGGGCAGAGCTAGGTGTCCCGGTGAGCACCTTAGCTGCTGCGTTCTGCACAAGCTGCAGCTTCCGAACCACATACGTGGGTAGCCCCACATAGAGCGCAGTACAGTAGTTGAATCGTGAGGTTACCAGCGCATGAATGACTGGGCTAGGCTATCCCTGTCCACCTTGCTCAAAAACGGGGTATTTGTGACCCGTCGGTAGCTGGCATAAATCTCTGGGTCAAGAGAGGGTTGTTTCAGGAGTGGTCGCACCACTGCCTCCTTGAAAGCTGCAGGAACCACCCCATCACGCAGTGATGCATTCACCACTCCCCTGACCCAGTGGGTCAACCCCCTGCGGCTAGCTTGAACAAGCCAAGATGGGAAAGGGCCGAGAGCATGTGGTGGGTTGAACAGCTGCAAGCGTCTTGTCCACATCCTCAGGCTCCAAAAACTGAAACTGATCCCACAAAACAGGATAAGACACTGCACTGGATCCCTCATCAGACTCTGAATCAATAGCAGCATTCCAGTCAGCACGAAGGTGAGTGATTTTATCCTCACTGCAAATTCATCACAGTGAGTCCTCGAGGGTTCTAGGATTGGATTGGGTGGGTTAGATGTAATTAATCCGGGTCCCCCACCTCTGCAGGGAGGGACTGGCACCATGAGACCAAATTTCACCAGGAAGTGGTCTGTCCATGACAACGGGGTAATTTCCATCCCCCCAAAATCCAGACCACCCCCTCACACCCTGAGGCAAAGACCAAATCAAGGGTATGCCCTGCCCTTTGTGTTGGGCTGATAATAAATTGAGACAGCCCCATGGTTGTCATGGGGGCCATGAAGTCCCAAGCTGGTCCTGTTAAGGCAGCTTCAGCATGAATATTGAAATCTCCCAGGACCAAGGTCCTAGGGTTTTCCAACACCACATCCTAATGGTAATACATAAAACAAATATGTTAACTTAGGAAGGACCGGATGATGGTCCTTCCTAAGTTAACATATTTGTTTTATGTATTATTTGTTTTATGTTAGAACTTCAATATAAAACACTGCTACTTTGGCAGAGTGGAATAGAGCAATTTATATTTAAAAGTCAGAAACCATGTACAGCTAAAGTTTTTAGATACAGGCAATGTGAAGTAGGAGGGTGGGGTATTCCTAATTTAATATTATATTATGAATCGTATCAGTTACCTCAAAAATTTCTGAGCTAAGTCACAGAAACTAAAACAGGCTCTGCAGCTGAAATCTGGCTTCAAGAAAGCTGAGCCCAAACTAGATAAGCTTTTTAAAACACACACACATAGTAGGTGAATCCCATCCTGTTCTCTTCCCACCCCGTCCCTGCCCCATCTAGTTCAGGACTCTGGCTGGTGTGTGTGTAAGAGGGACTTTAATCCTTTTGACCCTCAATGCACTCCCATTGTTTGCATTGGAAGAAAAGCTGCCATTCATGCCAGTGTAAGCTTTCCCACCAATGCAAATATCAATCATAGCCCAGATCAGAACCGCAGCAGAGGGCAAAGGGTTAAAGCCCCCCCTACCCCCTCACTGGGGTCCCAACAGAAATGGGGTTCCACACCTGCTATTTACTTTTTAAACTCCATTCACTAAAGTTAACCCACCTTGGTGAAGCTAAGCAGGTGAGGGCTGGTCTGTAGCTGGATGGGCAACGGCCTGGGAACCCCATTTATGCCGCCATGAGTTCCATGATGGAAAAAATCAGGATATAAATATACTAAATAAATAAATTGGAATGATGGCACATGGCTTTCTAGCTCAAGACTGTTGTAAGAGTGAAGACAACAGAGAGTGTGAAGCAATCTGACATTAAAAAAAGTGTTGGATAAATCAAATGAAATTAATGGTGAGAGAACCTGTCTCCCTCCTTCTCCACATATTCCAGTGGGATTTGCTAGTTGCACCACATAAAAAGGCAATTCTTAGCGTTCATAATACATCCAGACTGTACTTAGAATGCTTTTAAGCAGCATGATTAGCAATAAATAATGCAATTCCCTAATAAGCATCATTACAAGGCACTAAAATAGGAACAATCCTGGCAGATGTTTGGGCTTGATGCTGCTCTTGACTTTTGTGGGATGGGCTAAATCAGGGATGGGTGGGTTGGCCAATAAAGGCAGACACCATGTGGATAATGGAGACTTGCGAGGGGATTCAGAGATCTCTTGGCACACTTGCTGAGGGTCTGGGAGTGTGCAGCGCATTTCACTGGGGTATGCACCCAGGGATCATAAACGACATTATTTTTATTCATTTATTTTATTCATTTTATTAATGTCCTACTCCGCGTTTGGCTTGCCTGACGGCAGCACTGGTGGGTGGGGCCTTGTGGTGACACTGGCTGGAAGAGGGGCGTAGGAGGCGATGTCAGCCTTCTTGGTCCCTCCTCCTGGCCTCTTTGAAGTGTGGCTCCCAGCAGCATGCTGGTGGGGGTGAGGGTGGCAGCAGAGCAACCAGAGGATCGTTCTTGCTATGTCTCAATCCCCCTCTGGGTCCCTTCTCAAAGGCCCCCTCAATTTGGTGCTTAGGGTGTGCCTGGGCACACCTGGCACACCCCTTGCGCACGCCTATGTGTGGCATTGTGGAAGACTCCTTGTGGGGCTATTTGTAATTTAGGGATGCATTTATTTTATTTATTAGTAATTTAATTACATTTATATCCCACTTTTTTTCCTCCAAGGAACCCAAGGCAGCATACACAATCCTCCTCCATTTTATCCTCACAACAACAACCCTGTAAGGTAGGTTGGGCTGAGAGTCTGTTACTGGCCCAGTGGGTTTCCATGGCCAAGTAGGGATTAGAACCTCCCAACTCCCAGTCCAACACTTTAGCCGCTACATCACACTGGCTCTCCTGGTGATAATTTGAAGATTGTGAAGATACAGGGAGGTACAGAGATGGACAATGTTAGTTTGACTAGTAAAGCAAGGCCCAGCCTATGAACTTCTTTCAAAATTCTGGAACATGTAAAATAAACGAGAGTTTCTGAGCATAATATGTAGAGTACTGGGCCTTTTCAAAAAAGTTAAGCTAGACCTTGTTTGAACATTGGGAATGTGAGAATATGCCCAACTTCTGAGGCAGAGAGGCTGAGATTGCCACACTCTCCACCCCACCCCACCCCACCCCCTTTTTAAGAATATTGAGCAGACTGGTGGCCTTCCAGATGTTGTTGGACTGCCACTCTGAGCATCCTCCCTTCTGGGCTTATGCTGTGCAGGGCTGATGGGAGTGGCAGTCCAGCAACATCTGGAGATTCATGATTTTCTCACACCTGCTTTAGAGCCCTTACGATGACGACTAAAAATTTAAATGGAAAGAAAGAATACAATGTACATTTATTACTTAAGCCCATAGGCCACTGCAAACAATCCAAAAGAAGTAAACATGTCTCAAGCAAAGGCATTCAAAGATAAATAACTTTGCTTTCCCATTCCCATTTAACATAAAAATCATAGCCAATTTTTTTTTTAAAAAAACAGTAATTTTGGGGGGGGGGACTTTGCTACTTACTCAAGATTAGTGAATCACTTTTGCAACTTACTGACACTTTTTTAAGTGGGGAAGGAAGAGCAAGAAATTCTCACATTCCCTGATGGGAAAAATATTGTGTGCGCGTGTGTGTGTAGGAGGGTACACTTTTCTCACTCTAGACAAAGTAGCTGCTAGCTCGTGGGGTGGGCCTTCAAAGCGAGCCTGCCTCGCTTTGTTTGGAGAGGCTCCTCCTCCTCCTCCTTGGGAGGAGCGTCTCCGCGGGTTCCTTCCCCAGCGGCCCGGGGCGTGGGTGGGCGCTGCCTGCAGCCCTGGACTCCCGGCGGCTCCGCGAGGCCGAAGCGCCCTTCGGCGCTGGCCCGGGGCGTCCGTTCCGCAGCGCCCCTGCAGGCGACGGAGCGCCACTACCTGGCGCACCAGGGCCACCGCGAGGGGGCTTCGGAGGGCGGAGCGGCGCCAGCAGCCGGAAAGCGGCGGCGCCCGGAGCCCGGCACTGCAAGCGCGAAGGCGGGCGCGCGAGGCTGTCGCGGCGCCGGGGCTGGTAGGCAGCGCGTCGGGGCCGCCGCTCAGTCTGCCGCGAGGGCGTCATGGAGAGCCAGCTGGCGCGCTGCAAGATCGTGGTGGTCGGGGACAGCCAGTGCGGCAAGACGGCGCTGCTGCACGTCTTCGCCAAGGACGCCTTCCCCGAGGTAGGGGAGAGGCGGGCAGCCGCCCAAAGTCGGGGCAGAGCAGGGGCCGCGCGGCGGGCAGTTCGAAGGAAGGGCGGGAGGAGGGACCTAGGCAGGCGAGGGAAGCAGGGGCGCAGTCCGAGGCGCCGGCCGGGGCTGCGGAGCCCGGCGTCGGGGCTGCGAAGGTCATGCTGTAGATCGGCGCGGGGAGCGGCTGGAGCAGAGAGGCTGTGGAGGGGCGCAGGCAGCCCTAGGAACGGGGGGGGGGGGGCCGCGCTGGAGCTGCTGCAATGGGAGAGCGAGCGAGCCGTGGACGTGGTCCAGGCGTGTAGGCAGGCTGCGGGGTCGAGCAGAAGACTGCTGGCGGCGAGCAGCGATGTGGGGGACAGGCAAGTCAGGGGGTGGCTAGTTTAGGGGCGCAGTCAGAGACTGTGGAATGAGAGTCCGGGAGCGGGCGCGTTTCATGGAGGTATGGGGTCGTCCTGGAAGGGATTCTCTGTGCAGTGGCGAGGTTCAAGGGGACTTTAGGGTTAGAGTAACAGCACGTGGGGTGGGGGAGCAGGGAGACTTAGGAGGTCATTTGAGAAAAGTAGGGGAGGATTCCGAGCTTGAGGTGATGATTTAGGGAGCCAGATTCAGGCCGGGGAAAGCTGGAAGAAGAATCGAGGTGTCTGCAGACACACCTTGCAGCTGGGGAGATGGGGCAGGAGGCAAGACACCAGGAACAGGGAGTGGGATGCACAGCCTGCCTGTGAGGAATGAAAATCACCACAAAGGGACTAATGGGGTTTTCAAGGCCCCGGGACGTATTATTAATGCCTGGGCTCAGCCCTTGGACAGGAGATGTGCCTGTAAGCATGTCCAGAGTGCCTCTCGTTTGCCAGTAAGTAAACACAGCCAGGGCCAACATATCTCAAATTAGGAGGAAAGGGACTCCAGGATTTGAGCACCAGAAATGCACGTTTTAAGTAACTAAGACTATTTCCTTCCAAATGAACAGTACATCTCCGATTTCATGCATCATGTTGTCTCCCACTGCCCCTCCCGTGCAGAACTATGTCCCCACAGTATTTGAGAACTACACCGCCAGTTTTGAGATTGACAAGCAGCGCATTGAACTTAACATGTGGGACACTTCAGGTAAGTGGGGAGAAATGGAGAGCTTGCATTTGGGGGGCTCTGGAATTAAACTCCAGTTCAGCCCTACAGTTGCTGTCAGGGAAGGATACTGGAACTTGGATTTGTGTGAATTCTGCCTGCCTGGGTTGAAGGTTTTTTCTTGCCATGTTTCTGTTTATTCAAATGTATACTCCCTCACTTTATAGGAGCAGAAGAGAGAAGAGTGATTCAAGAAGCCTTGACCCCCACCCCAAAATATTTATCTTTTAAAAATGGCTGTGTTTAAGCCTACTTGGAAGCCATACACTTTTCTCTAAAAGCTTTTCTCCCTGATTAAATTACCTGGTTAGGAAAAATGTACTTTGCATATGTTCAGAGATGCTTTCTTTTCTTATAGTTATAACAGCACATTAGCTAAATGTTTGTCAGACTTTTCATTTTGCTGCCACTGCCACAAAGGATTTTAAATCCCCTTTTCCTCTTAGCATCAGAAGTACTGATGCAATCTGTATTTCTGCTGTTATGTTTCCCAGCATTCTCTCTGTACTAGAATCATGTGCTGTGTTCTGGAAACTCTTTTCTCCCTAATCTCAAATGCAGTAATGGAAAGACATTTTACATGTGCTCTTTCTTATGACTTCATTCATTTCACAGTTGAGCCCTGGCACTTGAATTCTGGTCTTGAACTATTGTAATCTGTGGTACAAATCAAACCACTTGTTTTAGTGTGTGCTTGTAGGTAGCTGACACTGAGGGAATTTTTTTCTACAAATGTTCAAAAATACACTTGTTCCAGAGCTAAGCCTTGCCAAGTTCTGGTGCTGAATCTGGCCTAAAATCCATCTCATATAAAGTTGTTTATCTTTACTAGAATGCTGCAGATACATTTCTCTGGGTTCTACCCTGAAGCAGTGTTTGAATTACAGGGGCAGCTGGCCCCCTTACCATTTTTGCTGGTTCTCTTATGTTTGTTAGTTTTAGAAAGCGAAGAGGAAGCATGATTTCACTGCAATTTCATTAAGTCCTCCCGCCTGCCCCCATAATTCAACTCTGCGGTGATATCTTCTGTGCCTTTGTATGTTGTTTCCTGCTAGCACCTGATTAAGATTACCATTGAGAGGGTACAGAATGAATTCTGAGATTCTAAGTGAGGCCAGGAAAGAAGGAAGCAGAAAATTGAGCCACTGATCCATGGGCAGCCTCGCCCCTGAGAGGAATGTGAGGGAGGAAGGCCCAATTCCTTATTCTCTTACATGCAAAAAGAAACAATGTACTCCTTGCCAAGGTTTTTTGAGGGGGGCAGCTTTCTTTAGGCCATTCTTGGGCTCATCCTTATTGCCTTTTCACAAGTTGCCTTTTACGTTTAAAACTCGCAAGTCTTTCTTTATGGTGCTATATAAATAAATAATAATAATAATAATAAAACCTGCTGTGCTTGGGCCTTGGTGCTCCAGTCCAGAGCAGCCGCAGCAGCTGCAGTGCTTCAACCACAATGATGTGTGGGATAAATGTTGCTATTTTGAGGGTGGGAGAAGGATAATCTGAACTGCCAGTGCTCCCTTGTTCTGTTTCGGTTTCAGCTTTGCATGCATTAATTTTACAGCATCGTGATTGGCATAGTCAAACCCTTCCCTTGGCACAGTCTCTCTCATCTGCTTTGTTAGGATTGTGCAAAGGGCTCTGTTGTGTGTGGTGCAGCTGTGGCAAAATTGCTCGTGGCTACTTGGGAGGCTGCAGAAAGACTCTTCTGTTTGGGCAGAGAAAATAACGTCTCTTCCTTTGGCTGTGGGAGGAGGAAGCAAGCAAACAGTTCTCCTGCTGTGGGAGGCCAGAGTGGTGCACAAAATCATCAAGGTCCAGCATCTTCTAGCATTGAACAGAAACACAAGCATTGTCCAAAGCTGGAAGACGTTCAGTGGCTAATAGAGCTCAGCTAGTGAGCTGCAGTCAAAGGCTTGGCGGTCTGGCCAAATAAAAAGTGCTATAGAAATGCTTACTAATGATAGTGGATTCAGCTAGACTGGCGACAAATTCTTGGAGGACAGGTCTACCAGTGGCTATTAGCTATATGAGCTAATGATTGAAAGCTATGCTTAGAGATAAGGATACCTCTGTTTACCAGATGTTAGGAACGAGCAATTGAGCCCTGTGTGTGAGCTTCACTGGAGGCATCTGGCAAACCATTGCTAGGCAGAGACTGATCTGCTACAGCTCGTGCAAAGGGCTTGTGCTAGTCTACGGGAAAGGTTGATTTTGAACACCGAGGCACACATGCCGTGCAGCCTGGAATGAGCTGCTAGTAGTAAAACAATGTTAAAGCCTCCAACCACTTTTCCAACTCATGAACCAATTCCACAGTCCTGCTCAGAGTTCTAGGCTGGATGGTCTTTCAGGCTGATCCAGCAAGATAGTTCTAGCGCTTGGCTTGCTTAGTATAGAGAACCCCTGTAATTCGAACTCTTTTGTTTTGTTTTTGGTAATCTGTCCAAAGTAACTGACTGGGAGTGTTTCTGAGCACAGAAACTGCAAGGAGGAGTGGGGATTACTGATGTTATTGCTTAATTGATTGCCCTGCAGTGCTGTAGCCTGGAATGGAGAAGCAAGGTTTGATCTTCCTGCTTTTGGATTTGCAGTTGCTATTCTATTTCTCTGCTTTGAAAGATTCTCACATACATTTCTGCTCTTATCTTGCAAGTGTTCTAAAGCTAGCAGCAAGACTGAAATAGGTGTAATGGTGTAAATGAAAAACAACAAAATGGCCTATTGGGGGGGGGGGCGGAATCCAGAGTTGAGTAATACCTTTATTAGGACCAACCATAATTCCACACAATTATGTGAGCTTTTGAGTTCTTCACAGGTCTTGAAAGGCAAAAAAAAAAGGGGGGGGGATGGGGAAAAAATAAAATCCAAGAAATTAGCCATGAGGCCTGCAGTATAGATAGACCCAGTCTCAAAATGGAGATTTTCAGTCTGAAAATCAGCCAAGGGCTAGGAGCCGCAGGTATCAGATTTAGGGTGACCAGATGCACCGGGAAACCCCAGAGACCTCTGGGAAAAATGTGACTGGGCCCAAATTCACTGGGGAAAAGGCTGGGAGAGACGTGTTCCCGAAGTCCAGAACTCATCTTCCAGCTCCTCTCCCCAGCGCCGATCTAGGCTTCTCCTGCGCTCTGGCACCATTGCGCAGGAGAAGGCCTGCATCGGCACTGGGGGGAGGAGCTGGAACTTCTGGGAACGCGTCTCCCAGCACCGAACTAGGCGGCTCAGTTTTCACCACCCGGGGCAGGGAGCATGCAGCAGCTGAAGCCTAGAGTGACACTGGGGCTGGGGGCCGGTCCATGCGTTCTTGGACTTCCAGGAATGCGTGCAGCAGCCCCTGCCTCCCCCCAGCGCAGGAAAGAGGCGAAATTGGCCCGGGGGGGGGGGGGGCAGAGGACATGTTCCGTCCTCCAGCTCACCCCCACCCCAAGCGCAATCTAGCCCTCTCCCCCTGGGCTGGTGCGATTGCCAGCTGAGGAGGAGGAGAAGGAGAAGAAGAAACAGCAGGTGTGTGTGTGGGAGGGTGCGCGCGTGCTAGCAGTGTGTGTATTCATGTCTGCATGGGGTGTTTGAGTGAATGGATGTGTGCATGTTTATTTTTGGAGTGGGTGATCTGAATTTGTGGGTGGGGTACGCACGTGCTGGCAATGTGTATAGATGTCTGAATGGGGTGCATGGGGTGTTTGACTATGAATGAATGCTTGTGCATGTTTGCATTGAGTGGTGGGGGAGGGCTGTAGTTTTCTGTGTGTGACTTGTGGGGGATGATTTGGAGGTGATATTCCTATTAAATAATGCATTTTGACCTATAGACCTTCCTCTCCAATTTGTTTGCTATAATTGGCATGACTTATATTTTGTAACAATGGCTGATAATTGTTCATCCTTCTATAAAATCTTTTTTTAAAGTTACAGGATAGCCATTATTATTATTATTAACATCATCATCATCATAATCTATCTCTCTTTTCTTGCTCGTGGTGTTTTTTCTAGATGAACATGGCTTTGCCTACTCATGCTGTCTTTTACTGATTCAGAAATTTCCTGACTATTGAACATGTTTCAAGTATGACTGCTTTCTTGATGTTGGTGTACATGTAGGTTTTCTCTAAAAATATATATATGAAGTGATGCTGGTGACTGATGTGACTAACGAAATAACTGTAATTTTTTTCCTGTTGCCATAGTTCTTTAACTTCCATAGCTAGTGGTGTATATTTCTCTCTCTTTTCCTCTTCCTTTTCTGCAACATTTTTGTCATTAAGTATTGCTATGTCAATGAGGTAGGTGTGTTTTTCTTAGTTGTTTTTGACTGTTATGTCTGGTTGAAGCTGAAACAAGCTAAGAGGTGCTAGCCTTTAGTCCATTTTGTTCCATGGCTAATGTTTGCAGGGTAATAGTATTTTATACTCTTTCTGAATGCTTGTTTGCTTGTTTGTTGTACTAGATTTTTCTGTACTTGTCAACTACTTCATTTGTTCAGTGGTAGCAGTATGCTGAATATGTGAGAATGGATATGAGAAAGGTGATGGGGAAAGAGTGTTAAATGTTAGGAAAGGTTAGACTATAGTAATCCAGTAAAGGACTTGCAGTCAGAAAAGATATTTGAGGGAAGGGGAGACTGTATCCCACAGAGTATAGCAAAAGCTACAAAACTGGAAATGAGTGAAGTTAATTTCAGATAAGTTTAATGTCTCACTTATTCTTTATTCCAGTGATTTTAGCATTAAGATGTTATGTAGAACAGGTTTGTTTTAATTGTGTGCTGTGAAATCAGACATGTGACCAAGGCCATGTTTGGGTGGGCACACCCCCTTGGGGGCTGGGCATGTTGGTGGACACGGCCCTTGGGGGGCTGGACATATTGGTGGGCACACACCCTTGGGGGCGGCCATGTTGTCCTTCTTTTTGGTTTCCAAAATATGATCACCCTAAATTATACCTAACAATGCATTCTGGGAAGCAGAAGCAGTAGCAATGGCTGATCTCCATTTCGGAAAACACAAAAGGATGGCTGTAACTGATCTGTTTCTTGCCTTGGGCAAAACACACAGATTCCTGAGGCAGAATAGAGCAGAAGTGCAGATAAATAGAATGTAAACACAGTGCATCTTGGTGCTAGCTTCCCCCCTTTTTAACCGTTCAGTGCAAGTGCTTCTTTTCAGAAATGTTCTGTGCTTTCATTTCTAAGATGTGCTGGATCTCCAATGTGCCTCAAAGTGGAATCTATAATCCCCGACAATGGAGAGAGAGGTTGCTGCTGCTGCTGGTCAAGGAAGACCTCTGTTCCTGCTCACTCTTCTATTATTATTTCACACATTCCTGAGAATTGCACTCTGCACTCTTCATATTTGCGTGCTAAGAATTATTCCAGAGACAAACAAAGAGCAGAGTTTTCAGAGTAAAGCCTAGTTTGGAGCCTTACCACAAATGAAACTTTTTAAGCTTGGCCTTCATAAACACGGCCCCACCCTGTCCTGCCCCTTAAAGAAAAACTCTCCCACTATTCCTGTAAAGAGGCGTGGGTTGCTTCTTTCCTTCCCTTAGGGTGACCCTATGAAAAGGAGGACAACAGGGCTCCTGTATCTTTAGCAGTTGCATAGAAAAGGGTATTTCAGCAGGTGTCATTTGTATATATGAAGAACCTAATGAAATTCCCTCTTCATCACAACAGTTAAAGCTGCAGGAGCTATACTAGAGTGACCAGATTCAAAAGAGGGCAGGGCACCTGCATCTTTAACTGTTGTGATGAAGAGGAAATTTCCCAGGTTCTCCATATATACAAATGACACCTGCTGAAATTCCCTTTTCTATGCAACTGCTAAAGATACAGGAGCCCTGTCCTCCTTTTCATATGGTCACCCTAGAAGACAACCTGACTTTTATATTGCAGGTTGAAAAAGGAAACCGTCAGTCACTTCTTAGCTAAAATTTCTCAGCATCTTGCAGCTTTTTAATTTCTAAGGCAGAGCTCTTTTGTCTGAGGTATCACGTGTTTTGTGAACCACCCAGAGAGCTTCGGCTATTGGGCAGTATAGAAATGCAATAAATAAATAGATGTAGTAGTTTCTCTCTTTCTGTCCCATTTAGACCATATGAAGTACTAACGAGTATAGGAAGTATTAAAGGGCAGATATTTCTTTTCTTCCCTCGCCAATGAGGAATACCATCTATGCTATTGTGCCCTTTGGTTTTTATGGCTCTCCTTCTCCCGAGACACTTGTAGGCGGAAGCCCCTTGGGAGGCTGGAGTTTCACCATGGCTGCTGGCTACATGGGTAGGGCCACAAAGGGTTACAGGGTCTAAGTGCCAGTGCAGTTCTTCTCTCAAAGGCAGGGCTGGTGGCCCTCTAGATGTTTTGTCCCACAACTCCCTTTAGCTTTAGCCAGCAGAGCCGATGGTGCAGGATGATGGGAACTGTAGCCCAAAACATCTGGAGGGCCACAAGTTGCCCACCCCTGCTCTAGCCCTTAATTCCGAGCTGCCCCTTTCTGACTCTGAGCCAGTTCTACCATTAGGTAAAGTGAAGTGGCCACCTCAGGCAGCTGATTTTGAAAGGGCAGCAAATGGTTTAGTTACTTAATGTAGTATTCTTGCATTTTTACCATTACGGAGAGGGGGATGTTATTGTGGGAAGTTCTGTCTCAGGTGTCAAAATAACTTGGGGGAGTAAAAAGAAGTCAAAGGCAAAGGTAGAACCAGGCAATCTTCAAGATGGAATATTTACAAAAGTTTATTTACAGTGAAAATAACTTGGCTAGCTTTCGATACGATGCATCCTTTCATATAATATTTATTTCTTACCCACCTCTCCCTCTGGATTGAGGCGGGGAACAACATTTAATACAAAAATACCATATAAATCAAATGCATAAAACTAATTAAAAACATATAAAACCGCTACAATATAATAATTGGACTTCTTAAAATTCATCTGGGTAGGCCTGCTGGAAGAGACTAGACTTTACAGCTGCCTTAGAGAGAGCATTTAGTTGACAAATCTCTTCCAGCAGGCCATTCCATAGTCTGGGAGTAGAATGTGTGTGTGTGTGTGTGTGTGTGTGTGTGTGTGTTGGGTGGCATCATATGCTGCTGTGCCTCAGGCAGCTCAATGTCATGGGCTGGTCCTGCACTCTGTTCAACTTAGATTCCACCTGAATCTAAGGTCTGCCTGAAGGTCCACCTGAAGGTCTGCGGTTCCTTATTCAACATACCAGCCTGAATAAAAAAATTGAAGGTCACATGCCTGTATACCTCAAAATAAGCTTTGGACCCCCACATACCATACACTTCCATGAGTAGAAGTGGGCCTCTTTGATATGCACAAGCACTCGCCCAGGCATAAAATGTTGTGTTTGGACAATATAATATGTGATGCTCCTAGGCCACAATTAGGAATAAGGGCTTGGAAATTTTGCACCTTGAAATAAACCTTGGGCAACCTACAAGACTCCATAACATCATGTCCAGCCCAGTAGTTTAGTTTTGCACAAATCACTCTCAAGCATGCTGCCCCAACACCAACAATTGGTAATATACAACGAAATGAATAAAGGTATGGTGTGAACCGCCAAATAGGCTTTGGGCTAACTGAAATCATACTGTCCTGTATGATATGCCGGGGTAGTATGTCTGGGCCAAGCTTCACTTTTATGTAACTTGCTCTTCAGAGTGCAATCCTATGCATGTTTAGACAGAAAGACATTCTACGGCTCCCAGCATCTTTCAGCCCACCATGGCTGGCTGGGGCACGTTGGGAGTTGTAGGACGTCTTTCTGTCTAAACATGCATAGGATTGTACCCTAAGTGTGGTGACCCCAGCCAATTATTTTCTTTCCCTGCAAGCACACCAACACATGCATCTCTCATGGAATGATGCTTTCTCTGCTTTTAACTGCCGCTACCACCAGCGATAGTTTAAACCAACCTTCTCGAACCTGGTGCTCTCCAAATGTGTTGATCTACAACTGCCACCATGCATTCTAGCTCATGTAAAACAATGTCAACAAAAAAATCTACTCAGCCTGTCTTCCACTGAACTCCCATATTTGCTCTGTAAGTGAAAAAGCTTGGATGTCATTTAAACATTTATCTAATTACTGGAAGGATAATGTTTAATATGTTGTGACTTCTGCTGATGTGGTATGGCCACCCACCTCATCGGCCTGAAGTATTTTTTTTTCAGGGCAAGTGCAGTTTGGAAATACGCATGGTGATGGTCCTTGCCATGAATTCAGTACATCTTACGGTTTCTTGACAGCATCCAAACTGGCTTTAAAGTAAGAAGGAAACAGGGCACAGTCTCCTGATTGTGGTGGTTTATCATTTAGAGTGGCTTCAGGCTTGTTTCTGGGTTCAAAATTGCTAGTCCCTTACTCCTAAATGTCATCTCAGGGCATAGGTATAAACATGTTGCATAAAAACAGTGCTTTCAATGAGTGCTGGTTTAAGAGGACTAACTCTTGATCATGGAGCAATATGATATGGGGAAGTCTAAAGTTTATTATGAGGCATGCAGACTTCCTTATTATGCTACTGTGCTGAAGAAGAAACTGAGAACCAACTTCAGCATTGTCTGCTGCACTGGCAGGGATATAAACTCAAGAAATAAATGGAATAAACTTTGATGAAGACCCAGAAGGCTGGGGTAGGTTGGGAGCTGAAAATAAACTGACATCCTGACTCTACTCTTTGAGACTGTGGCCTTAGCTAGACCTCCCTTATAGTCTGCGACGGAGGAGGGAAGATCTCGCGTTGTGATTAACGCGAGACCCCTCCTCCATTTACATGTGAGGTGCGATGACTTCAGGAAGAGAGGCATCGCGCCCACCATTTTTTATTTTTAAAGAGGAATGAGTGCATGAATAGCCGTGCGCTATAGGTATTTTTTTTTTTAAAAAAAATTAACTACTTTTCCCACTACCCCCACCCTAACCCCGAAGGGCGTAGCGCTCCTGGCGAGTAATCGTGGCCACAGGCCACACATTCCACAGTCTCGGCCTCAGCCCAGGACCGCGGAAAAAACTTGCCCAATGGGGAGGGATCATCCCTCCCTGATCCCAGGATCCCCTGTGCGTCATGTGGACACACAGGGACAATCCCGGGGTTCACCCCGTGATAAAGCCCACTCTAGCTAAGGCTTGTATTTTGCATTATAGTTCATTCTTGTTATTTATGTAGTTCTATCATGATACATCGTGCTTTTCAGGGTAAAATCTTTAAAAGACTAGCACCTGCCCCAAAGAGCTGACAGTAAATCTGTCAATAGAGGAGTAGAAGGAAAGACAAAGCTTGTTAAAGAATAGAAGTGAGAAAAATGCAGCTAGGGTTTGTTTTAGTAGGGGATAAATGGAAGACAAAGGAGTTAAGCTGAAGGTATCATGGAAGAGGTGAGTGTTGAGGAGGCATTTGAAGGAAGATAGAGGGCCTAACTAGATGTGATGTTAAATGCATGATTGCATTTAATGTGTCAATTTTAACCCTTTCTAAATAGTAGCCTTTGCAAAGGGAGGGAGGGAGGTTGGTTGGTGCAGGGGGATGGAGGATGGACATGTTTTTAACCCTGGAAAGGAACATGGCAGGGGAGAGATTAACACACACACACACACGTGCGTGTTATGGTATTGATTATTTATTTATTTAAAATATTTATATCCCGCCCTATATCACTAAGATCTCAGGGCGGCGTACAGATAAAAACTTACAGTATAAAACAATAAATATACACAGTTAAAAACAAATTAAACCATAATCCAAGTTAAAACAATATATAATTTAAAAGCAATAGATGCAGTTAAAACAGTTAAAACAATGTGCCAGTGAGTTTAACCATCAAAGGCTTTGTTAAAAAGCCATGTTTTTACTTGGCGTCGAAATGCAATCAATGTAGCCGCCAATCGGGCCTCATGATTCTCTCCAGTGCCCCCCTCCCCTTGTGGGTCTTACGTAGAGGGGAAAAGCTAGACCTGTTAAATGCAATCATGCTTTTAATGTTGCATCTGTTTAATCCCAGAGATGGCCCTGCTAAGGTGTTGGTGGTTGTCTTGTCCCAAAGGGATTGGAAATACAAAGTAAAAGAAGTCTTTTATTGGAATATTATATACGGTATTATTCTTTCGAGTATTGCAAAGCATTTCGTCAGGCGTGAATTTTCTTTTCTTTTGCTAGTTTGTGGAGGGCACAGAAAAAACAATATTTTCATTTTTAAGTAATTTGCAATCTGTCAGGCAAAAAGTTCTGTGACATTAAAAAAAAAGTCTCCATACCCCTGAACAAACTCACTGGTCGTATTGTACTTTATTTATTTATTTATTTATTTTCTTCAGATTTTTAAAGTGCTGACTTGCTAAGAGAGAAAAATTGCTGGGCTTTGTTTTTCTTGGTGCCCTTCAGAGATTGGTGAAGAACTATAGGCAGGGGAAACAACTTATTGATTCCCCCACTCCTCTTCTTCGGTTCCCAGAGAATGTATATGGCTGCTGAAATTGCTTGGATAAGCTTTGTACTTATACTGATGGATGGCTGCAAGTCATGGTGTGTTGAGAGCAGAAGGGAGGGATGCCATTACTCGTGGAAAGAGCAGTGTTCCTGAAAAGGACTTTATCAGGTCAGGGCTGGAGAAGAGAATATCATAAAAAGTTAACAAGCATTCCAGTGTAACTCTTCATCCAAAATCCTCAATGCCGGGTTTAATTTGAGCTGCTACAAACCTGTTTTGAATCTAAGGGCTCATAAGCAGATTTTCCACTATGAAAATGGTATGAAAGTGGTATATAAAAGGCAGAAGCCACACTACTTCTTTATAGTGGTATTGAAGTACACTGACAACTGTTGGGACCCATGACACATACCATATACTGCTTTCATACCACGTTCATAGTGTTATATCCTGCTTGGTGTAGATGTGTCATGGGCCCCAACAGTTGTCAGTGTACTTCAGTACCGCTATAAAGGAGTAGTGTAGATCCTGCAGGGCACTTCAATATCACTATAAAGCAGTAGTGTGGCTCCTTCCTTTTATGTACCGCTTTCATACCGCATTCATAGTGGAATATCCTGCTTGATGTAGATGAGCCCTGAGACTGGGAATACGTGAAGTGATAACAGAAGAGAGTGTGCCTGAGGAGGCTCTCCTCTCATGACATGAGACCATCAACCAGATTCAAAGGACCTGACTTTAAAGAAGTAGCCTGTGAAGTAGCCTGTGAATTTCAGCATTTCATGAGTTAGAAATTAAGTGCTAGCCCAATAGGAAAATGAACCCAAACATTAGGGCTTTATAAGGAGGTGTTGGTTTTAAAGGATGGCATGAAATTGCCTACAACAATTGGGTACCTCAGACAGCTTAATTGCTATTAAAATGATTTCACTTCCTAAACTTTTATTTCTATTTCAAACACTGCCAGTCTGGATCTCAAAAAAGCAAATACAACAATGGCAGAAGCAGTTAAATGCATTCCCCCCCTCACTAAAAGTATGGGGATATGCAAATTATTATTATACAAACAATGGGTGAATGGCGGATGGAAAATCCCCAATTTGATAAGATATTATGATGCTAACCAACTGAAACACATTATTCCATTGATGGAAGAAGATATGTCCAAACAATGGGTGAAAATAGAAGGAATAAAGAGTGCAGGAACCCCCCTCTGTTCTTGGCCATTTAGGAAACACATGCTTAGACGGGTAGAACAGGTGCAGAACCCATTCACGTTAACCACTATGAAAGTCTGGAAAGCAAGGATGGGAATTCTTTCACCAGGACTCTCACCACTAACTCCGATTTATTATCACCCAGAATTTGAAGATAGACTAACAGCCAGAGAAAAATTTAAGTGGAAATCCAAAGGACTTTATCGCCTTAGGGATTTCTTCCAAAATGGGCAATCGATTAAGCTAGAAAAACTGACAGATAAACTAGGAGAGGAGAAAGAACAATGGATAAAAATTGCACAAGCATGGGCACTCCTCTCTCGGCCAGAATTACAAACTGTGGCTACTAGGAATTTAACAGCATTTGAACAAGAGATGGTGGGATACAAAGGAGTTACAAAAGGTTTGAGCTCAAATTTGTATAAGTGGATATTAACTCAGGAAATTGGTACAAAGGATCCACTTAGGATGGTCTGGGAAACTGATCTAGGAATCCAAATTGAGGAAAAAGTTTGGAATGCCCTGTGGGATAGATGCCCATTTAATACAATATCATATAAAAATAGGGAATTAATGTTAAAATTGATACACAGATGGTATCTGATGCCAAGAAAAATCTCCATGATGAGCCCAGGGACATCCCCAGAATGTTGGAGAGGTTGTTCGGGAGTCGGGACGATTATACGTATGTGGTGGTCATGCCCAAAGGTGAATATTTTCTGGAACAAAGTGTTCCAGGAGATTAGCTCAATAATTGGACAATGGGTTCATCCATCCTCCCACCTAGCATTGTTAAATTTATATAAAGGACTGGACAATAAACTGTCAGACAAAGATGTAATAAGCCACCTTCTACTGGCGGCAAGATGGCTGATTGCCAGGCACTGGAAGGATGGAAAAGGGCTTCACATTGATAATTGGTATCAAAGGGTTTGACAGATGGCCCTTCTAGAAAAAATGACAGAAAAAATGAGGAAAGTGCAAGGACAATTATGTGGGGGCCTGGAAGAAGTTTATTGGCTTTGTGAATAAAGAAGAAGAGGGGAGAACACCTCCGTTATTATATACAGACACTTGGAGTGGATAGGAGGACAGTAATATTAAGGGGGAATCAACTCAAGGCAGAAACTTGTAATTTGTATCTAAATTGATATGGAATGTACAGATATATGATCAAAGAAAAAAAGCAAAGCTTTTGACAAAGTACCCAAAGACATTCTGATCAGCAAACTAGCTAAAAGTGGGCTAGATGGAACAACTATTAGGTGGATCCACAGTTGACTACAGAATCGGACTCAAAGAGTGCTTATCAATGGTACCTTCTCAAATTGGGGGGAGGTTACGAGCAGAGTACCGCAGGGCTCAGTTCTGGGCCCAGTGCTCTTCAACCTTTTCATTAATGACTTGGATGAGGAGGTGCAGGGAAGTTTGCAGATGACACACAACTGGGTGGGATAGCTAATAACCTGGAAGACAGAAGCAAACTTCAAAGTGATCTTGATAAGCTGGAACCCTGGGCTGAAAACAACAAAATGAAATTTAATAAAGATAAATGCCAGGTTCTACACCTAGGAAAAAGAAACCAAATGGACAGTTACAACATGGGGGATACTTGGCTCAGCAATACTATAAGTGTGAAGGATTTTGGTATTGTTATAGATCACAAACTGAATATGATCCAACAGTGTGATGTGGCTGCAAAAAAAGCAAATGCTATTTTGGGCTGCACTAATAGATCTCTTCCAAATCACACAAGGTAGCGGTTCACCTCTATTCAGCACTGGTTAGACCTCATGTTGAGTATTGCATCCAGTTCTGGGCTCCACACTTCTAGAAGGATGCAGACAAGCTGGAGGGGGTTCAGAGGAGGGCAGCAAGTATGATCAGGAGTCTGGAAACAAAGCCCTATGAAGAGAGACTGAAAGAACTGGGAATGTTTAGACTTGAGAAGAGAAGACTGATGGGAGACGTGATTGCATTCTTCTAATATTGGAAAGATTGTTACACAGAGGAGGGACAGAATCTCTTCTCGATCATCCCAGTGTGCAGCACATGGAATAATGGGCTCAAGTTACAGGAAACCAGATTTCAGCTGGACATCAGGAAAAGCCTCCTGACTGTTTGAGCAGTACAACAATGGAACCAGTGACCTAGGGAGGTTGTGGCTCTCCCACACTAGAGGCCTTCAAGAGGCAGCTGGACAACCATCTGTCAGGGATGCTTTAAGTTGGATTCCTGCATTGAGCAGGGGCTTGGACTCGATGGCCATATAGGCCCCTTCCGACTCTACTATTCTTAATGCTACACTTCAGACCCAGATCAAGTGAACTAGTAATAGGAAAATAAGATATTTGTAGATAATGTAGGGAGTGCTTCCCCCCCCCCCCCACTGATTAGCTACAGTCAACTTGTACATGTGGAATTTGATGAAGGCAGGTCAAAAGCATGATTCCAGACAGGCTTGAACCCTAGAAATTCAGCCCTGGCTAAAGCACCTTTATGCATCTTGCATAGTTGTTGTTTTTCTAACTCCAAACATGGTGAAAAGACACTGGAATTATTTCTTGCTGTTTAGCCCTCCCTTTTCTAGGAAGTATTTGGACTGGATAGGAGGGTGGGAACCTGCAGCTTCTGATAAAGGATCCCCCACTTTTGGAAAGAATGTGAAGTGGAATGTCAGTGAGATTAAAGAAACAAAGTGACGGTTGAGGCGGGGGCAGGGGGGAATGAGGGTGCCTGTGTTGTTGCTCACTCCCCAGTTTCAGAGCTAGGGGCTGCACTAGGGTGGTAGACCCTCCACTATTCTGGGAAGAAGAGGCGGGAAAGGGCTGTGCTCCGTTACGTGCCAGGTGCTTTACAGAACATCAGTGTGCCATGATCCTGGCTTGGAGGGTGTGCAATCTGCATTCTACATGTAGGGCTTTGGACCTCCCATTACTACCATTCGTATGAGTAAAAGGGGGTATTGGAGGGAGCGATTCTTGATTCTTGTCACATCAGCTCTTAGTTTGCATTTTCTGTTACGTAGGCATAGCAATATTGCTTTAGCAAGCAATATTGAAGCGGGCTATAAAAATGAAGTGCATGTGAAGAGACCCAACTTTTGCAGCAAGCTTTGAGTCTGGGGAGGGGGCTGTCTTTTCTGGGACCTACTTGTGGGATGCTTTGGTGAAAGGGAACCTGCAGTCTAGAGTGCAGTTGGCATTCCAGTTTGTCCATACAGTATATCGCCAGGAGCTCCTTTTGGTTCCTTGGCTTAGCAGATAAATGGAAGTCCTCACTACTAGAAATTTGCATGTGATGTTGCCATGACATCACTAGCCGAATCCTGGAATGGCTGTTGGAGTGCAACCAACTGGGTTGTAGCCTGTGGGGAACAATGGATCCTGCCACAATGCGCCCTCTGTGGAGGCTGCAGGGGCCCTGCCTTCTTCCTCCATTTCTTTTCTGTTCTTTCTCTTTGTGGGGAGGGGAGGAAGCCTGGGAGGGCTGCCACTTTTTCAGTAGACTGGGGTTTTGTGCCTTCAACAGTTGGTGTTACTGGCAGAGGCCAACAGGTGACATTTTCCCACCGCTACGTTTCAATACTGGGAAAATCTTACCTGGTTTCTGCCTGTGAAGCAACTGTTAAAAACACAGAGCTACTGTCTTTAAACGAAATAAAGAAAAAAAGAGGAGGGTGACCCTTTACAGAAGCTTCAGATGGACTTTGGGGTTCTCTCTTGACATCTCCCACCCTGATTGCTTCTAGGAAATCCAGCCTGGCTACATTCTTCAGATAATGCGGGAGAGGGGGTGTCTTTCTTTGTCAAGCTTGTGCTGGGGAGAAATTTGGATTTTATTGCCTTTGGGAAAATTGTCATGTCCACATGTGGTGTTGTTTTTAGATCATTACACTGTTGCTGGCTATTATTCTGGTTTTTTACTTTGGTTTTATTCTGTTTTAATTTTTTTGAGGGTTTAGATTGCTTTATCATATTGTATTTTAAGATTTTAAGGTTTGTGAACTGCCGAGAGCTTTGGCTATTGGACAGTATAGAAATGTAATAAATTGAAAAATAAAATCCTGTTCATTTACTGGTGGTACTTCAGCCTCATTTAAAAATAACAACAGCCTTTTAAAAACGCCTGCTGCTTTTACTTCGCCCTTGGCAAATCCTTGTGTGGGGATCAACAGTTTGGCCTTCCTCACGCTGTTTTGAATTTTGGGGGTGGGGCCGTGGAGGGCAAGCTTGCACCAGGGTGATGCCTTTCCTTCCACCTGAGGGTGTAATATTGAAGGCTAAGGAAGAAGATCTTGGGTGGGGTGGGGGTGCTGCTGTCAATTTTGAAATGGTGCAGTGTATGTGGCACAATGGTTTGTGAGATTTTGATAGGGTTTGGGGCAGGGGGACCGGACCTTAATTTTGTTTTCAGTGGTAGGTCTGTCCTTTTAGAACATGTGAAGTAATACAATGTGTCTGAGGGTGTTTCCCGACAGGGCTGTTATCACACCATTGCCTGGCCTCATTCAGAATTTTATGGGGGGTCGAGAGGTTGTTGTCTTCTACTTGTAGCCCTCCCTTGCTTTTTGCAGCTTCTTCCATCTCTTTTCTTACTGTGGGAAATCTGTTGAATAAGAAGAGACAGGGTAGCAGCCCAATGCCTTCTGCTTGGTAGTGCTAGGAGCCCTCTGTCTAGACGCATCCTGGATGTGTGCAGTACTGAGAGGGAGGCCTTCAAAGAGCTCAGTCTTGAAGCAGGTGTGAGCCATGACACTCCTCTTTCCTCTAGCTAGAAAGTAAAGTGCTGTATTGGGTCAAATTGTAGGTCTGTATACCAAATGCCTGTGAGCATGTCATTCTATGACCCTGTTCAGACAACACGCTAAGCCATAGTGGCTAAGCGTTTTGAGCTAAACATTATGGCTTAGTGTGTCGTGTGATCTGTGACTCAGCATGTTGTGTGAACCATTCGTAACCTTGTGGCGACATAACCACAGTTTAAACACACTCAGGGTTAGCAGCCTAACCGTGGCTTAACATGTTGTCTGACAGAGTTAAACTCTGTCAGCTTAACTTTCTCACAGGGTTGTTGTGGGGGTAAAGATAAGACTTGTAATGTGCCATCAAAATGAGACTTGCTCCCGCTCCCATCCCCCATCCACACATCCCCAAGCCTTGGGCCCTGCCCGGATTCAAAGTTGTGAAAGATAAAAGAAAACCATGGAAATGGCTCTCCCTTGAGAAGCACCATCCCTCTTGCTAGTGGCATACAGAGATCTGGATTGATTTATGTGGGGCTGATTCTGCCAGGCAGTGGGAGATTAGTCAGAATAGATGGCTTCTTGAGTCCCACCCTATCCTCTGTCATTCTTGGATTTTGTGAACTTGAGCCTGCACAGCAGACTGCGGTGTATAATATCTCAGATATTCTGGCCCTTTGGCTGTTCTGATCAGGTTGTGGCATAGCTACTTTCTACAAGGTGCCAAGAGTGGGTGTGGGCATCCAGGGTAGGTTCCAACAGTGCCCTACGCTGACAGCCAGAACCGCTGGTTCCTGGTGCATGCGTGGCCGGCCCTTCCAGGGGTGGCAATGCAGCACTTCTGAGGGCAAGCCCCCATGCTAGTTTCGGAAAGGTACGACCTGCCCCTTCCAGAAAAGTGCATTTCTGGTCATTTGGGGGCTTGCCCCTGGAAGCACTACATCACCACTGCTGGCGGTAGGGGCTGGCCATGCGCTCACCAGGAACCGGCAGAGCTGGCCACTAGCAGTATGGTACCATTGGGTCCCACCCCCAGTTTCCTCCTCTCTGAACTGGGCTGAGCAATTGTCCCTGTGTAAGGAACTGTACTAGAAAAGAGGGAGGGATTGCCTCCATTTTGGGTGGAAAGGACTGCTGTTTTTTATTGCAGTCCTTGGCCTAGCAGGAAGGTGATGATTTGGCTGATCTGGGACACTAGTGTGGCATCCGGTTTGGGGAGAGCACTGCCTAACCGTTGCACCAGTTTCTGCAACAATGGGAAAGTTTTAGACATTATGGTGAGCACCCCAAAACAGTAACCACTTGTTGTCTTCTCCCCTGCCCTGTTTGAAATATCAGGTGTTGCTGCTCCTCCTTATTCTAATGTCATAACATTCCATATTTACCCATCACTGTCAGTGGCAGCCAATGAGAAGGAGGGCGAAGTGGGGAAATACCAAGCATGGTTGTAAGGGCAGGACATGAATACGTTGCACTCCGTGTTACAGAAGGGGGAGGGGAGCGAGGCACTTGCCTGCTCGTTTCAGTTCTTCTGCTTTTGGTACCGAAGCTCAGTCCTGCAGTGTTGGCAATGGCAATAGAGTGTCTCTGAGCATTTGCGGGGTGCCTTTCTCTCATCACTGTGTAACCATAATTGGTTCCTATATAATTCAGGTGGCAGATTAGACCTCATGTTCACCTAGCAGGTTTGTGCCCCAGCGTTTCTCTCTTTAGAAATGAAGGGCTGCTCCTGGCTGCCATAAGCTGTTGTTAGCCACCCAACAGCAGTTCTTCCATTTTGGGCTGGCAAGCTCTCTACCCTTGTTATGGAGAAGCGGATATTTTCTGTTCATGTAAGGGAAAGTGTGTAGCAGTTCCAGCCTGCGCAACAAGAGACTACCTATCTGTTACCCCCTTCTCCCTTGCACCCTAAGGAAGCATCTCTTCCTCCACCCTTCCAGGAATCTGAACTCTGTTCATGCAGCCGAGCTGAAATCTGCAACCATGCTTTTGTGCTGTGATTCCATTGCTGCTTACTGAGGCATTTAGGATTTGCCCCCAGACTGTGCCCCAAACTGGAACATTCACAGGTCATTAACTTCATGCTCCCGCTGCATCAGAGAGGAGTGAATGGTGCATATCGTTGCGGGAACTGCCTGGGCAGAATCTATCTTTGCAGCCTGTTAATTGATGGCCTCTGCTCTGCATGCTAGCATCTCTTCTGTGTGCTGAAAAAGAAGGTGGGTGGGTCTGCGCCAGGCTTCCTACCATCATGCTAGACAGAAGGGCTGTTCTTCCCCTGTCTTCCAGCCTGTGGCCGCTGTGAATTACTTACCTAGTATGTTGAATGTGCAAAGCATGTTTCAATCATTGTTATAATTGTTCTTGCAACCCTTTAAGACCAGTTGTTATTCCCATTTATAGATGGGAAGGGAGATCGAGGCCATTCAGTGTGCCTGTTGTATGACTTGGAACTAGACAGAGATGCAAGATATCTTTTAAAATGTAGGAACTGCGAGGCCCTCCCCTCTCATTCCCAGATGCGGGGCTGATGGTTGCTTGGTAGCAGAAAAGAAGATCCGGATATGCTCACAACTACTGCTGTTCTTCTTTTGGTTTTCCTTCTAGGACTTTGGGGAACCTAGGCAGGAAGAGAAGTGTGACTAGCTTTCACTGTTTGTGTGTGCATGTAAATCTGATTCTTGCCTTGTTCCTGAACTGTTTTGGCAATCCAGTGCTGATAGGTAGGCCCTTATTTTAAAACACTAGTGGTGTTAGGGTAGCTGACACCTTGGATCTTCCAGATGTGAGGTCAACTGCCTATTCACTGTACTGCAGTTCTTGCTGCTTTGGAGCAAATAGTCTTTACATTGGTGCATGACCATCTGCAACTAGACAGAATTAGACTTGGCTTGATAGCCTTACCTAAGAGAGATGAAATGAATTGGGAGGGAAAATACTCAAGCAAATTTATGTGCAAAAAACAACAACATTTAAACATTCTCCTGATCTGATATGCATCTCTTAATTAAAACAGCTTTCTCAGTCAGGTTAGATTTACAAGTTTTTAAAACAATCCAACTGAAAACAAGATATAGCATTAATACTTATCATTTACTGTAAACGTTTATCAACAAGATTTTAAGGTCTGGTCCTTTAAAATCTAATTAAAAAATTCAGTCCCTCCAGATACTAATTTTAAAAATGTGCCAACTTTGTGTGAACTCCTAAAGTGTATGTAGTTTGGAATTACTTTGGTATATCTGAATAATACAGATTATTATCCTGCATTGAGCAGGGGGTTGGACTCGATGGCCTTATAGGCCCCTTCCAACTCTACTATTCTAGGATTCTATGATTGCATAATTCTATGTTAAATGTTAAATACCATGTTTAGTTCCAAGACGAAGCTAAGGTGTGTGTTTTCCTCATGCAGGCTCAACATACTATGACAACGTGCGCCCCCTTGCCTATCCTGATTCAGATGCTGTTCTCATCTGTTTCGACATTAGCCGCCCTGAAACCCTGGACAGTGTCCTTAAAAAGGTGAGCTAGCTAAAATATGTTGGTGTGGTTTGGGTATTGCAGTGTGAATCAGGAGTTTGGGATGTTATAGTATGGGAGAGAAGAGGATCTTGAAACTTTGAGGAGCTGATGGCAAAACAATTTTTCATAGCCACTATCTTGGAAAGAAAGTAGGAACTCTAGTTTACTCTAAAATTGCAGTTGTGCCACAGGTTGTAGGCTTTGGCTTCTGATATGGTGTCCTTTGTGGATCTTGTGTTCCTGGGAATTTTGGCTTGTGGTTGTTCAAAGGGGCAAGTCTCTAGTCCTCATGCTTGTGGATGTGTGTTTGACACAAGTAAATGCTGTTATCCAGGGGATGCCATCCACATGCAAAAACAAGCAACTGCAAACAGAACTGTGACACCATATACAAATTTACTGCATGGCAGGAATAAGAGACCTAGTTCTTGCACTTTGTGGTTTACACAACTTTCTGTGGGATATTTTGTGCCAGCTGTAGATCATGGCCAGCATAGTGAAAAGGACCCAAAGTGCCTGGCAAGATGGAAACTTTAGCTTCCTGTTTTTTAGATCAGACTGGCTGGTGCCAGACGTTTTGGTGTTGTAGGACTGTGTGAGTGGTGCTTAATTTATCTTTTAAAAAAGAAAGAAAAGTGGTGCTGGGACTGGAACTTGCTTGGCAGTTATGCCTTGGGCTTGGAACCTTCCCCCAAATACTCACCTTGTCCCAGCTCAGTGACCTTGTGTAGACCCCGGGCCTCTTTGCTTTAAAGTCTGCACACCACCCATGCTCGTTCCAGCAAATTGTTTCTGTCATCATTTTTACTCCATGCTGTTCACTTCCAGTGTGGCTCTGCTACAGCTTTTGTGGAAATTTGTGAGTTTTTTGATGCAGTGCTTAAAACAGATGGGAGCCCCTCAGGACTTCTCTTCTGAGCCATCTTACACTTTCCTCCAGTGCACATTTCACAGGCTTGTATGGCAAGAAGAGAGCCTCCGGCACTGTGAACTAGAAGCCAAGATTTTTTTGATACTGAAATAAATATGGATGTTTTAAAAGCGGTGTTTGCCCCCCAGGCTGAGATGCAGATACATCAGGGTGGGGAATTCTCATAATTGCTGCCTGTCGGATGCAAAATAAGAACTGGCTTTTGATTTCCTCAGAGCTTTGGCTTCACACAGCTTGTAAGGCCAGAGGGGAGGAGAAATCACTTGAGACTTTTGAGTACACAGTGTTTTATAAACTTGATTGAACTAGAGCCCATGGGAGCCACCAAGGTGACCCAAATTCTGTGCCAAGAAAGCTGAATTCCGAAATCTGTATAAACTACGTAAATAAGCAGATTTGCCTGTATTGGCTTACTTTTCATGGCTTACTCTGCTTCTGTTAATCATGAGCAGGAGATGCAAAAAGTTATTCAAGGCTCTGACGCTGTCCCTTTACCAGCTGTTCTGGACCCTCTCCTGCCTTCCAAGAACCTCAGCAGCTGGGGGGGGGGCATTCTGAGCCTGTGCAGCCACCCCCCCCCTAGCAACAGTGGAGGATGTCACAGGGAAGAAGAAGTGGCGCAGCGGGGCTATGAAGTGCTGCTCCACTTTATTTTATTTTTTAAAATCTCCAACAGATTAAGGTCTGGGGACGCTGGGGGAGGTGGGAGGAGGCAAGAAGTGGAGAGTGGTCACCACATTCCTGACCCCTGTCACTGCCCCCCACCCCACCCCCCGCTGCTAGGGAAGGAAAGTTGTAATAGCTCCACAATGTCTCTCGACTGGTAGCTCTAGGAGCCCTCTGCCAGGAGGCAACCTGAGAATATTTTCTCTTTTCTTTTGCCTCATGATGTAAATTGCTCTTTATTTGTTACTGTTCTCCTTTGTTTTTTTGTTTGTTTTTGTTCTTTGTCAGTGCCATATTATTTACTTTGTTTTGTTGTTTGTATCTCACTTTGGGATTATTTTATAATGGAAAAATGCGTTAAAAAAAAACCTTAAATAATAAATAATATGCAAAGAGCTGAGTCATTGCCACTGAACAAAAGAAGCTGTCCTCCACCGACTTCTTATTTAACTGCCGAAGCCACTAGTTTACTGTACAATTTTTTAAAGGAGTAATATAGCCCTGCCTGAAAGCTTACGTACTAAATTTTGTAAAGCGTAGCATCTCATATTTATGCACTACGTATTGGCAAGCATTGCCTCCCTCTTGCCTGGAATGCAGCTTTCTCCTTTGCTGCTGACATATAGCATCTGGCATTGGATAGAAAACACTACCAACTGCTTAACAGCTTAAAAAAAGTGAATGTAGGAGGCAGTGCGCAAAGCAGAGGAGGGTTGAGCCCGTCCCTTTGTCAACGGCTTTAACTGTGTCTTTGTTTCCTCCTTCTTTTCTCTGACAGTGGCAGGGAGAGACACAGGAGTTCTGCCCTGGTGCCAAGGTGGTACTAGTGGGTTGCAAACTGGATATGCGCACTGACCTGAACACTTTGCGGGAACTCTCCAAACAGCGCCTTATCCCCGTCACACACGAGCAGGTGTTCTCTTTTGTTTTTAATCAGAGCTTGGGCTCACCAGGTTTAAACCATAGGGCTTGGTTCCAAGATATATAATTAATAAAGAAGTGTTGACTTTCAGCAGATGCAGAGTCCACAATGTGTTTCCAGCCCCGAATTAAAGTGCTGATTAAAGCCCCAAACTGTTGGGACAATGTTATTTGAAGGACAACCTATACCCGTATGAATCTGGTATAGGTCGTCCTTCCAAGGGCCCCGCTAACATACCTACCAGTAAGATCTGTGAGGTTGGTGGGCTCAGGAGAGGGCCTTTTCTGAGATGGCCCCATTCTTATGGAATGCCTTGCTATGGGAGGTTCTGCTAGCTCCCTCCCTTACTATTTTTAAATGAGTCTCTTACTTTAGAGCTGGTATGAACTTATTTGAAATAAATAATAAATGGACCTTGGATTAAGGGGAACGTCACTGGTATAGAAGGCTGTAGATTTGGGCAGACTTGATGAACCCCAGCACCTGTCCCATTTAAAAACTGACCAGTGGCCAAAGGTTTGGGTTCAAGATCTGAAGGTGTGCAGATTGTTGCATCTGACACCTGCATACACATGCACTGCTACAGTTGATCACATGTCTCCAGTACATATAAACCGTGTCCTGTGCCATAGCACACAACAATGTACAGATAATGTGCCAGTGTGTATTGTGTTTTACTTCCCACTCCACCCCAACATAACCACAGAAGTGCTTTCCAGCAGGATGTAAGTACAAGGCAGTAGAAAGGTCCACAGGGCAGATAACTACAGGCGGTTTAAGAAAATGAGACAATCCATATTATTCAGGGCTGATAATAAATCTGAAGCCAGAAAATATCTTCTCAACCTGTATAGGCTCATAAGGCTTCAATATTATATGAGTTCGTTGTTTGCTGTAGATGCTTTAAAACAGCCAGCCTGTGGACAACAGAACAACCGGGACAGCATCCTAGATGAACAAAGATCCAAACTTGTACATTCAAAGGCTGATACCTCAAGGCACCGGATGCAGGACTGAAGCTCTGCTTGTGCTTCTCGGGGGACAGCTTAAGGTGTTGAGCTCAATACACTTTTGGCGCCAGTCTAGCAGTTCATGCATTACGGATGTCAAGATGCAAAACAAACACCAGAGTTCTTCTCACCATTTGTATTTTACATGCCAGCCCCCCTCAATTAATATTTTTTAAAAAAACGTTTCTTCTTTCTCCACCTAGGAAAAATGCTAAAATTAGCAGCTAGCTGTGATGTAAAAGAAACACATTGGGTAGTGGTGTCTGAGGGAGGTGGGCAGTGGAGAGCATCTCACAGGGAATGATGGCTTAGTATTGGGGAAATGCTGTGACAATAAATAAATAAAAAATAAATAGTTTTAGGAGGAGGCGTGTTTTGGCAGAATGGAAGGGAGGGGAGGAGATTACAGATCAATGCTTATGAAAACAAGGAAAAGGCTGTGGGGTGAATTTTGGCCTAAGGTGTTGATGCCTTTTCCCCACACAGGGCAGCATTCTTGCCCGGCAGTTGGGTGCCGTGGCATACGTGGAGTGTTCTTCCAAGGTCTCTGAGAACAGCGTGCGGGATGTTTTCCATGTGACCACACTGGCGTCCATCAACCACGTTCACAAACACCTCAAGCGCAGCAACTCAAAGCGAGGGCTGAAACGGATTGCGCAGGTGCCTGGACGGACGGACTTGTTGACTGACTCTGAGATCCGCAAAGACCGGGCCAAGAGCTGCTCGGTGATGTGAGAGAGAAGACCCCAGAGGGGCTGAAGTATAGCACTGCCTGTCTTGTTCATATCTCTTTGTGTACAGTAACTGGTGATTGGGAGGTTTCTGAACTGTGGGCCACATTCCCCAGGATGTAGGTCTGAAAAAACTGAGCCCTCCGTGGAAACGAGTGGGCTGGCAGAGAGGAATCTGCCTGAAGTTGCAAATGCTATGCATACAGTGAAAACTTCTGAATGGGCCAGTGTTGCACAGGACGCAGAAATGCTCAGGTAGCAGGAAACCTCCAAAGAAAGGAGCCCATCCCTTTGTGTAACGCAGATGGGGGGAAATACTTCAAATCCTCTTAGGAGTCATTGTTGTGGAGCTGGTTTCAAATGTGTAGGCGTCCAGGCAGCCAGGTGTCTGGTATTTTTGCAGCCATGGTGTGTGACAGTCAGACCATGCACGTCGCATGTGCGTCTTTGTGAAATGTGCACATAGGTGAGATGTGAGGCTGGTGCTCATGCTTGATGCCAGTCATGAAATTAAAGAGTTGTGGAAGGGTTCAAGGAGTGATCATTTGAGAAAAACTGTTTGGCAGAATGGGAGGATGATATTGAGCAGCTGGAAAAGTTGAAGGGTTTTGTAGGGGAATTGTAAACAGAAATGCACTTAAGACCCTGAGGTGTTTGGATAGGGCCATTGTAAACACTGCAGTTGAGACATGCCAGGTAGATGGGTGCCATGGAAGAGATTCACCTCTTTTTGTACCCCCACTCCAAGGCTGTTCTCCCATTTATGCTCTGTTGCCTTAAGTTTTGTTGCTTGGCACCCATGTGTGTCTTGTTTGTTTCCTTTGAAGCAAAAGAGACCCAAATTCCCTGTTTCACCTACTTATTCTTATGGGAGTAGGGTAGTTTCCCCCAGACACACTTTGATTCACCTTCACCCCTCTAAAATACAAAGGAAGGTTGCAGAAGTACAGAGTAGCTGTGATTTTGACCTAAAAAGGGAAGAAAAGGATAGTTTCACTTCCAGCGCCCCACAGGTAGTAAATTAACTATGCAATTGCAAATCAGTAAGGTTTTGCAATTTATTGCTGTTTTGTTTTTCAATCTACAGTACTATTTTTGTTTATTTTGTGCCAAAGAAAATTCACTTTAAAGTGTGGAAAGGAGATAATTTTTCCTCATACACATCTGCATCTGAAGTTTCCTCTCCACCAGTATCTGGGCATCAGGAACCAGGGCCCAGTTATCAGCGAGTATGGAATTGCAGCTATGTAAATTTCTCTTAAAATGGCTTTGAGAAAAGGGTTTGATGGGCAATTGCACAACATATTGTGCATGTGTCTCAAAGGCCATGGAGTAACAAGTCATATTAGTGTTCATTAAACACCCTAGCAGACAAGTTGTGATTTCTGAACTGGAATCCTCCATCTCTGAGCTGCCTTTGATAATGAGGGTAATGCATTCTACCTATGCTCATTTCTATTTCAGTTGTTCCAGGGCCAAGGGCTTGAATTAAGAAGAGATTATGAAGTGCAGACTGGCTTCCTATTAAGCTCTGAGAAAATTAATAGGAGCAAGGAGACCTTGCTGATGGAGGCCATCAGGTTGGGCAAAGGATGATGTCTTGTGTGATTATCTTAATGGGTGAATGAACAGTAGAGTTGAAAGGGGCCTATAAGGCCATCAAGTCCAACCCCCTGCTCAATGCAGGAATCCACCCTAAAGCATCCCTGACAGATGGTTGTCCAGCTGCCTCTTGAAGGCCTCTAGTGTGGGAGAGCCCACCACCTCCCTAAGTAAGTGGTTCCATTGCTGTACTGCTCAAACAATCAGGAAGTTTTTTCTGATATTCAGCCAGAATCTGGCTTCTTGTAACTTGAGCCTATTATTCCGTGTCCTGTATTCTGGGATGATCGAGAAGAGATCCTGGCCCTCCACTGTGTGACAGCATTTCAAGCATTTGAAGAGTGCTTTCATGTCTCACCTCAATCTTCTTTTTACAAATCTAAACATGCCCAGTTCTTTCAGTCTCTCCTCATAGGGCTTTGTTTCCAGACCCCTGATCATCCTGGTTGCCCTCCTCTGAACACGCTCCAGGGCCAAATAGAGAGGAACCAGTACCTCACGTGATTTGGAAGCTATACTTCTATTAATGCAGCCCAAAATAGCATTTGCCTTTCTTGCAGCCATATCGCACTGTTGGCTCATATTCAGCTTGTGATCTACAACAATTCCAAGATCCTTCTCGTTTGTAGTATCCTCCATCTTGTAACTGTGCATTTGGTTTCTATTTCCTAAATGTAGAACTTGGCATTTATCCCTATTAAATTTCATTCTGTTGTTTTCAGCCCAGCGCTCCAGCCTATCAAGATCACTTTGTCTTCCAGGGTATTAGCTATCCCACCCAATTTTGTGTCATCTGCAAATTTGATAAGCCTTCCCTGCACCTCCTCATCCAAGTCATTAATAAAAATGTTGCTATTGCTGTAGGTCTTTATTTGAGCTAGGATTTGGGTGCAGCCCAGCAAACAAAAAGAGATGCAAAAAAGCATTTTAAAGAGCACATCACTAATAATATCAAGGCCAACAATAAAGTATGTCAGATATTATATAAATCAATATCAGAAGCAAGAAACTAGCTAGGGAAGCAGTTGGACCATTGGACGACAATGGAGTTAAGGGAGTACCAAAGGAAGACAGGGAAATTGCAGAGAAGCTGAGTGAATTCTTTGCATCCGTGTTCACTGCAGAGGATACAGGACATGCCTGTGCCTGAACTGATGTTTTCAGGAAGGGAGTCTGAGGAACTGAGGCAAATAGTGGTGGCAAAAGTTGAAGTTCTCAACCTTATTGGCAAACTGAAAGCAAATAAATCACCAGGCTGAGATGGTACCCATCCAAGAGTTCTCAAAGAACTCAAATATGAAATTGCAGACCTCCTCACAAAAATATGAAACATGTCTCTAAGCCCAGCCTCTGTACCAGAGGACTGGAAGATGGCCAATGTAGCACCAATTTTTAAAAAGGGATTCAGGGGGGATCCAGGAAATTACAGGACGGTTAACTTGACATCCATTCCAGATAAATTGGTTGAAAGCATTATTAAACACAAAATTAGTAAGCATATAGAAGGGCATGTCTGCTGAACAAGAATCAACACGGCTTCCGCAAAGCCAAGTCTTGTCTCACTAATCTCATAGAATTCTTTGAGAGTGTCAACAAACTTGTAGACAGGGGTGATCCAGTGAACATTGTTTACTTGAATTTCCAAAAGGCTTTTGATAAAGTCCCCCACCAGAGACTCCTGAACAAACTTAGCAGTCATGGAATAAGAGGAGAGGTCCTCTTATGGATCAGTAACTGGTTAAGAACAGAAAGCAGAAAGTAGGAATAAATGGTCAATTCTCCCAATGGAGGGAAGTAAATATTGGGGTCCCATAGGGATCAGTATTGGGACCAATTCTTTTCATCTTGTTCATAAATGATCTGGAATTAGGAGTCAGCAGTGAAGTGGCCAAGTTTGCTGATGACACCAAATTATTTAAGGTGGTTAAAATGCAAAGGGATTGTGAAGAGCTCCAAAGGGATCTCTCCAAGCTGGGAGAGAGGGCATCCAAATGGCAGATGTGGTTCCATGTAAGCAAGTGTAAGGTGATGCACGTTAAGGCAAAAAAACCCAACTTCAAGTATAACCTGACGGGAACTGAGTTCACAGTGACCGAAAAAGAAAGAGATCTTGGGATTGTGGTGGACAGCTTGATGGAAATGTCAACCCAGTGTGAGGCAGCTGTAAAGAAGGCAAACTCCATGTTAGGCATTATAAGAAAAGGAATTGAGAATAAAACTGCCAGTATAATACCTTTATACAAATCTATGGTGCAACCACACTCTCGGTCACACCTAAAAAAAAGATATTGTAGAGCTGGAAAAGTGCAGAAAGGGCAACTAAAACGATTAAGGGGCTGGAGCACCTCCCCTATGAGGGAAGGTTGCAACAGCTGAGAGCGTTTAGCTTCATAAAAAATGAGGCTAAGGAGAGAGAAGATAGAGGTGTACAAAATTATGCAAAGCGTGGAGAATGTGGATAGGGAGACATTTTCCCCGCTCTCAAAATACTAGAACTCGGGGTCATTACATGAAGCTGATCGGTGGAGGATTCCCGACAAATAAAAGGAAGTACTTCTTCACACAGCAAGTAGTTAAATTATGGAATTCACTACCACACGATGTGGTGATGGCCACCAATTTGAATGGCTTTAAAAGGGGGTTGATAAATTCCTGAAGGAGAAGGCTATCAATGGCTACTAGCCCTGATGGTTATGTGCCACCTCCAGTATCTGAGGCAGTAAATCTTTGTGCACCAGTTGCTGGGGAACATGGGTGGGAGGGTGCTGTTGCACCATGTCTTGCTTTTTTGGTCGCTGGTCGACAGCTGGTTGGCCACTGTGTGAACAGAGTGCTGGACTAGATGGACCCTAGATGGTCTGATCCAGCATGGCCCTTATGTTCTTAATGTGATAATAAGAGCATTCTACCGTACCTGCTGTGTAGCCCAGATTTCCCCCCACACACCTGGATTTAGAGTTCAGGTTGTGGCTCCTGCCTTCTCTCTTTAGGAATGAACTTCTATAGTTGGTTTCCCTCTTTCAGGAATGCAGGCTCAGTGCCACCATTTGTCCCTGGCCTAGGAGAGCTAGTCACATACAGCATTAGCAGAGGCTCACTTTTCATCCTGTCTGCCAAAAATGGCCCAATTGTTTGTATGCTGGGTTTGAGCACAGCAGCTCCATTGTATTGGCTTAGCTGAGCAGCAGCTGGTGTTCTGGCATTCCTCTTTTTCAGCCTGAACTTGGTCTGGGATTTTGACTCAGGTTATCTCAGGCCATGGCCAGCCACAATCCAGCTCTGGAGAAGCTTCAGCTGCACATCCAAGGCTTCATTTCTAAAAACTGAGGGGGGGGGGTGTAGCCTACTTGGAAGCCTTTGACATGCACGTCTTTGTCCCCTAAGAAAAAAAGAACCTACTAGGGAAGGGAAACTTCAAGAAGCACCTAAAGAGCTTGGGTGGGATTGCACAAATCTGAAATACTCACTGAAAGCTTGGAGAGTTTGCCCTCCTTCCCCAGCTGTAAAGCACGATCTTAATGCTAATTTGGCTTGGTGTTCGCAGTTATAAAGTTTTGCTGTGTGTGAGGGAGAAAAGCAGTTCAGTCACTTGACATGACTTGTCTGCTACACCAAATAATTCCTCTGAGTTTAGGTGTCTTTGACTTCAGCTTTGTATTATTATTACTAGGCTTCTAATACATAAATTACCTCCCCATGATGAGATAAAAACCTTATTACGAGAATAATTCTCTTACAGAGTTGTGTTTTCCTCGCCTTCCTCCTCAATAGCTCCTTAAGCTGTTTTGTATTCAAACTGCATTCTGAAACCAGGTGATGTTGAGATTGAAGGAGCTGCAAGTTTGCTGAATCTTTTTTTGTCCTAGATTTCTGGATGCATCCCTCTGTCCACTGTGTTAAATCAGCTTTCAATTCCAAAATCTGTTCTATAATGCCAGGATTAATTACAGGAACATCTTATGTTGGGGCAGGGAACTTCTTTTTTCTGTCAAGGGCCCCATTCCCTCAGGTGGGGGGAGGGGAGGCGGTAATCTCCTTCCCTCCCTCTGTGCCATTCCCATTGATGGATTTTTCTCCCTCTCTTCCCCACCCCTCCCTCGCTGCCTGGGGATCTAGGGGAAAAACAAGTCACTCTTGCCTGACGTCTGAATGGATGGCTCTTGAAATGAGGTGAACGGTTGCATCCCAGCTGCAGGTTGCCCACGCCTGCCTTAAGTGGGTATCTTTGAGCAAGGGTGAGTGTACCTGTGATAGTGTGCCAAAGAGTCTGGGATCAAAAGGTACCTCTCTTGAAGAAAAAACAATCCTGTTCTCCTGCCTTAATAGAGCAGCCACACACAATTCTTGTGAATGAACTGCTAAGTGATGGGCACCTTGTGAGATAGAGTAAAACATTGCTGCAGTGATTTTTCTGTTCGGAAGAGAACCTTTGTCATTTATTCACCCTATATTAATGTAATAGAGCTGGCCATAAATGAACTTTACTAAGGCAAATTTTAGAATGTCTCTCTGTTAATCATAAATGACACCCTCCCACTGGGATCCTTTAATAGAAACTTCATAAACTCAACAATTAACTAGCAGTGGGACTGTGGGCACAGGTTCCTTCAGGGGTGGGGAGTCTTGCTTCCATGTTTACTAAAAGGCTAGGAGAGACAAGTCATTTATAACCTTTGGGGGTTTCCAAATGGGGCAGGAGGTACACGGTATTCTCATCAGAAATTGTCCTTAAGTATTCGGGATACACAGAATCGGAGCTGGAAGCCTTGGAGGTCATTGCGGCAAAACTCCTGCTGAATGCAGGATGCAATTACAGCATCCCTGATGTCCAATTTCTGCTTAAATACTTCCAGCGGACAGTCCACCACCTCTGAAGACAGTCTGTTCTACTGTCAAACAGCTCTTACTGCTGGAAGTTTCTAATGCTTAACCCAAATCTGCCTTCCTGCAATTTCCACTCATTGGTTGTAGTCCTGTCCACTGGAGCAATGGAGAACAAATGTTCTCCATCTTCTGCATGACAGCTCTCAAGATATTTGAAGACTGCTGTCATATCTCCCCTTAAATGTCTTTTCTCTAGGTTAAACTCTTTCAGCCATTCCTCATAGGACTTGGTTTCCAGAATCCTCAGCATCTGGACACATTTCAGTTTGTCAATGTCCTTAAAATGTAGTGCTCAGAGGTGGACACAATTCTCCAAATGCAGCCTGACTAACACAGAATAGATCAAAGCTATTGCTTTCTGTGACCTGGACACTACATACTTCTGAATGCAACCTAAGATCACATTAGTGTTTTTGTTTGTTTAGCATTACTAGCTCATGTTCAGCTTAAGATCAACTAAAGCACCTAGATCCTTTAATATTTTCTGGATAACTTCTACGTGTGTGTGTGTGTGTGTGATCTTGTAAAGTGTGGTTTCTGCAAGGAGCATCCAGTCATGTCTTCCAAATGTTGTTGGACTTCAACTCCTTTTTGTATGAACTGCTGCCAAGCAATGTCTCCCCATCTTATCCTTCTACCTTTTGATGTTTTTGTACTTCAGTGCAGGATTTCATTTTAGTTCCATCCTATTAGTCGTAATAGGATGGAGTTCCACCCTATTAATTTTGGCCCAGTATTTTGAATCTTGATTCTGTCTTCTATCTCTCCCAGCTTTGTGTCTTCTGTAGATTTGACAAGCATCCCCTCTATACCCTCATCCAAGTCATTTATAAAAAGTCTGAACACCTCAGGGGCTACAACAGCATGACAAGAATATCATGGGTGACTTTGTGAGGCCTCCTTTAACAGAACATCTGAGTGTTGTGACTCTGGACGCTGCTTTGTGTTCCACACAATTCTAGCTGGTTTGTTAAGTGATCAAGAGAAAAGAGTCAGTGAAGAATTCTGGGAGGGAAGGACTTGCTTCCATCTCTCAAGCCAATATATTTAATTTCTAAAGATGAAGTGATCGGTTGAAGCCTGCCTGAAATTCCGCCCCTTAATCCTAAAAAGTGTGAGAGTTGGTGGTTGTAAGGAACTATGGACTTCACTGGCATTCTCTGCAAGCAGCATCACAAGGCCCAGGCTGGAGCAGTCACTAAAAAGAGACTCGAATCAAGTGCCAGAATTGAAGAGTTCACAGATCTTATTTATGAGTCTCTGCTTTCTCAGGGAATGATAAATTACATCCTGCTCATAGCTTTATCAGCTGCTAGGTGTTGCCACAAGGTATAGAAGGTGTTCGCTGCAGATTAGGTGACATGCTTCAACCCTTTTCTATAACCCACAAGAGGCAAGTGCTTTCAGACCAAATTTATAGAATCAAAGCTGGAAGGGATTGAAAGGTTGTCCAGTCTAGTCCTTTGTTACTGCACCTACAACCACAAGAAAAAGGTGCTGATAGTGCTAGAATAAATTGTATTAGACTAGCAAGGATTAATTGCTAACCTGCCCCAAAATATGTTGACATCATTCCCAGGTGGAATTTCTACCTCTGCAACTGCAGTGATCTCTGAACTGGCTTCTTCTATGAGGGGGTAGAGATTGTAAAGGACAGATGTATTGCCTGCATATTGCGGAAGGTAGGGCCGTGCAAAACAAATGGCTTTCCCTTTGTAATAGTTTGAAAACCGAGTCCTACGTATGTCAAGCTTGTGCCACCGTCTGTTGTGGCTCCAATGAGTTCAGATAGAATGATGGAAGAGTGGTTTCTTGCAAACTATAAAAAGCTCTGTTCACATTGGGGATAAAGGCCAGATTGGGCCGAAGAACCACTTTATATCCTGGTGAAAAACACTCAGTTGTGGATCAGAAGATAGAGGCACATCTGCTGAAGTAATGGCAACCAACAAGATGGTTTTAAGAGCATAAAAGTTTAAGGGAGCAAACAGCCTGAAAGGGGCACCCAGTTATGTTTACATGCAGGAAACCTGGGAAGGGGGGCGCCTTAAGGAGAACTACCCCATAAGGAAACTGAATTTTCCTTAATGATTACACCAGGGGTGCAGAAGCTCAGCCCCAGGGGCCAAATCCTGCCTTCTGGGGGGTTCTAATCTGATCCTCTGGGGAGTCCCCAAATGCACCCTTTCCTGTCTTCCTGGCTTTTGTGCAGCTTTTTTCTCTATTCTAAAAACCTGAAATGCCTTCCCAAAGGCTTAGTTACTGGCAGGAGGAGCTTGAAGCTAAAGAAAGCTGGTGTTTTTGTTTGTTTGGGACCCCACCCCTTTTATCTTCAGGTCCTCCTATCCTGGAACGTGGCCCAAGAGCTTCTTCAGAATGGAATTTGGCTCTTGGACCAAATGAGATTCTGCATCTCTGATCTCCACAATATGGTACGGTATCCACACGAAGGTCCAGGCAGCCTTTTAAAATAGAAACTATAAGGTCCCAGCCCTATGGACTGCACCCTCAGTGCTTGGCATCCGCTGAACTTGGAGGCTTCTAAGATTCCTATGCTCTGCTTTTCACCCCCATCCAGTGATTGGTGGGCGGGGTGAGGAAAGCAGGCTGGAGGAAGCTCAAGAAAAAATGGCCTTTCCAATCTCCTCCCCGCCCACCAACTGCTCTGAGGTTGACCTTCCAACCACACAGAAGCAGCCAGCACAGTTTTCTCCATGCTGGCTACAAGGGAGTAGGGGCAGTTCTCTGACTCCCCCTTCCAAGGTTGGAGCAGTCTCCAACCTTGGAAGGTGTTTTTATAAGCCATCCTGTGGTCTCTGGGACACTGGCCCAAGGACCTTAGGATGGCTCTGAGTAATGTAAACTGGAGCTCTTGCTGGCATACTTCAAAGCAGGAGGAAAGAGTAAGATAGCAGCTGAAACTGACAGTAATGTAAACCCTTTGTATGCTTTATAAACTGCCTCTAGAACCTGCCCAGGCAGTTGATTATTTGGTAGCTTTCCTCTTTGGCTTGTTCAGGAGAGGACAGTTTTGCTTTTGCTTGGGAAAAGACGCCAGCTTCCACCTCTCATTCACACCCTCTTTTTCCTAGATGATTTTAGGCCAAGCCACTGAAACCTCATTTTTCTGAGACTGACTAATGCAGTTTTACAAGACAAGCAAGGGAGATGAGACCTTTGTGTGACCAATTAGCACTCAAAATGCAGGTTTCCAGGTTTTTTTTTTTTGTTTGTTTGTTTTTTTGAGTTTCAGCTAGACACTTTCTCACCAGCTAGATGTTAAAAAGCAACCCAGAATGAGAGTTTCTTTGTCCAGGTCTGCTGTGATGGATTGAAATCAACCCCGCAGTTCCCAATTGCCCAGGTCCAGTGTAGGTTCCTTTCAGTCCACTACTCCTTCATGGGATCTCACCAGTAGCTCAGTGCAAAAATTGAGGTGGACAATATAAGCTGGCAGACTTTCGCCAAAATACCTTCTATGAGCAATGTCATGGTAGCATAAAAATATCCAGAGGCCCCTTTTCTCTCCATTTGCACATATTCAATCACAAATGAGCATGTAGACACTAAGTACCCACACTTACCAATGCATATGAGCTCTTCATTTTCAGCTGTTGTATGACACTACAAATGGATTGGAATTTTTTACTACAACAATGACTAGTGCCTCTATGGTTAATTTGCAAAAAAAGAAATGTTGGAAGGGTTTGTGGAAACTTGGTAATCATGGCCCAAAGCCATGATCTTTCATCTGATTTGCCTGGGTGCGGACCGTAGTTACTCCTTTGTTAAGCGCCCCTGCATATACTTTGACACTCTTGTTATTCCTTCACATGTTCCAGGGTCAAACTCTGGCCCTAGAAATAGATTTTAGAGCCAAATTCTTTGGCTCCAAGGCCTGATTCCTATTAAACTGTGCAGCTAGGATAGGCTCTGCCACTCACTCCCCTCAAACAGAGTCAGACTATTAGTCCCTCTATCTTAGTTCTGTCTACACAGACAGGCAACATCATCCAAGGGTTCCAGACAGGGGTCATGCAAGCGGCAGGGATTGAACCTGGGATTCCCCCCCGCCCTCGCACACACACTCACACACGCACATCATGTGCTCTTCCTCTGACCTGCGGCCTTTCCCACTCCTCATAGCTCTGTGGAAGAGCTCAGGCCTTGTCTCTAGAAAGTCCCATGTTCAATCCCTGGCATCTCCATTTAAACTTTAAATTTAAAATGAGTGGGACCCCCCGCTCCCAAGGGCTGCATGGCAAATGGGGGATCTTCTATTCATTCCAGTGGGATCTTTCCCCCCAATGCAAATGGAAGGCATAGAGGTCCCAATCTCAATTGGGACTCCTGTGGGGGGCAAGGAGGTGGAGCCTCCCTTCCCCCAGGCCTGGTCCTGGCCTAGATTGGGCCCCACAACTGGTTGTGTTTCCCTGCTGGTTAAAGAGCAAGAGAAGCTCTTTCCTCTGCAGTGAGCATGGAAGCTGAGGAGTAGAGGCCCTGGGGAACAAGAGGAATCTTTCTAGGGATCATGATTCTATACTGTTTTATACTTTGAGTGGTTTTAGTTTTTGTGAACCGCCCAGGGAGCTTCGGCTGTTGGGTGGTATAAAAATGCTAATAATAATAATAATAATAATAATAATAATAATAATAATAATAATAATGATGCCACAGGTTGTTCATCCCCGATTTGAAGGGATTGCATGGTGCAGGAGTGAGAAAGACCAGAGAGCAGCTCCCAGTTGCACCAATAGTGTGTCTGGTTTGGTGTGCAGACCTTACTGAACCTAATAAAACAGCCACCTGCATTCTAGTGATGTCAACAAACTTCCGCTATCATCCATATACAAGAGCTAAAAATAAGACCTTGAAAAGCTTCATTTGTTTTTTGGTTTGTGATGAAGCATCAGAACAGGCTGTCTGGCCAGTCCTAAGGGCCAGCTTGGTATTCAGAGTGCTGGCCATTTACAGAGCGTTGCCACCTTCCCTCCCATCCCCCGCATGCCTTGAAATCCATCACACACAGCCCCCTCCCCCGCTCCCAGCACCTCCACGCCTGTACCACACATGAAAGTTATTGACTGGTGGCGAAGAGACCGAGAGAGGAACTCGCCCCCACCAAGAGCAGGACAAGAAGCTTAAGGAATTAAGGATGTGTTCAACTGGCATCACTGTTTGGGTAAACGTGCTTCAGCCAAGCCAAGCCAAGCCCACCCTATCCCCCCTCTGCAGTTGTTGAAGCCAAACCGGCACACGCACTCCTGACTCCCAGCCGTTCAGCCAGCTTCTGCGGCTGTATTAAGGAGTGACGTAATGTGGAACAAGTGCGGCTACCCAGGCTCTGTATACGACAGCCCCTGCATTGCGCTGTTTCCCCAACCCAGGCTGCTGCAAGCCTAACATTTCCCGGGGAGGGTGTGCACGAATGCATTTATTTAGTGTGCCAAGTTCATTAGCAGCTGTGGCTGAGAGCACAGCAGCAGCTACTTATACACACTGAGTTATTTGCTGTTGGTGTCTCCACGGCTCACTGCAGAACACTCCTGCATAGCCATTTCTGAGGACAAACTGCCTCAAGAGCCTAATTAATAGCACATATATCCTGGGGCTCAAGGCTGCCTAGATGCCTTCTCACATTTTACACACATTTACATGTTACATACTCAAGGCAGGAGACCTGAGTATTAAATATTCAATTTTTCGAATACTTAGAAGTGGAGGCAAGGAAAGGCTATTCATTGGGCTAGAAATACCAACTCATTGAGCCTCAGGTTTTATGTTAGTTGTATCCTCCACACAGAGTAGAGTGAGGTATATAAGAGGGATAGCAGCTCTCCACATTTTCTGATGTTGACAGGCTTCCTAATGTGGGACAAGTTATCTCATTGGTAGGATGTGCAGGAAGATTTATAGCTCAGTAGTTTTAATCATTAATTCTTTTGGAAAATGTAGTAGTCTGTCTTTCTGTCAGAGAGATCAGAGGGTTTTACATTAACTAAATATTAATTAACATGCCAAAATTCTAATCTTTAAGAATTAAAAAAACACAACAATACCGTAGAGCAAATAAAACCAAACAGGCTGCAATGGTAAAGAGAAGCAACCCCAGGGGGCTCTTGCCCACCTGTTGTAATGAACAATGGCCCTTTTTTGAGCCAGACAGAGCATGGACGTCTCACTGGGGATGGCCCACAGCTTCTTCTGACCTCTATCAGCAAGGGAACCAAGGGCCACTGGGGAAGCTGCACCCCTGCCTTCCAGGAAGAACCTTAGAGACAGCCCAACGCAGCTCCTTACCTCAGCCAGAGAAGAAGCTGCTGCCCCAGCACTTGCTTTCCACCTCCCTCCCCTTTCGTGACTATTTGCCTGAGAAATGCAGGTTGCTTACCTGTAACCGTAGTTCTTCGAGTGGTCATCTGTACATTCACACATATGGGCTCTGCGCCTGTGTGGAACTCGTTTCGGAAACTTCTATAGCTGAGGCAAACGGTTTTGGTGGGAACCACTCCTCCACCATCAACTGAATCTGGGTCCCCGCCCGTCTCAGTTCCTTGAGACCGAATTGCTGGCCTCTTAATCAGGAGAGAAACCACTTGGTATCAATGGCACATTGATATCAACACCAAAGTGGGGATGGTGGGTGGGTTGTGTGAATGCACAGATGACCACTTGAAGAAAGACAGGTTGCTTACCTGTAACTGTAGTTCTTCGAGTAGTCATCTGTGCAGTCACACATATGGGCTCTGCGCCTGCGCAGGGCCAGCTTCGGAAAACTTCACTAGCTGAAAACTTTTTAGGCGGGAACCCCTCCCCCACCGTCCACTGAGCATGCTCAGGGGTTCCCGCCTAATCCCCTCAGTTCTTGAAACCACCTAAACAGTCTCACTGAGGAGAACCACCAGATGATCAAAAATTTAATGACACCATAGTGGGGACGGTGGGAGGGTTGTGTGACTGCACAGATGACCACTCGAAGAACTACAGTTACAGGTAAGCAATCTGTCTTTCTTCTTCGTGGTCTCTGTGCATCACACATATGGGCGATTAACAAGCTGACTTACCGGAGGTGGGTGGTGTCAGTTGGTGGATGAGTAGTCATAGAATTGCTGATAAAGCCCAAAGGCACAGTCTCTGCGCGCCCTGATGTCCAGGCGGTAGTGACTGGCAAAAGTCAAAGGTGTCGACCAGGTAACCGCTTTGCAGAGGTCTGGTAATGCGATCCCCTTTTCAAAGCCATGGAAGTGGCCACTCCTCTCGTGGAGTGAGAGCGCACTTTCCCCTCCAACGGGAGGCCAACGAGTTCATAGGCTAATTTAATAGTCTGAACAACTCAAGCAGATATTCTCTGCGGAGATGCTTGGAGTCCCTTTTGTTTGCCCCCAAAACAAACAAAAAGTCTTTGGGATCTCCGGAGAGTTGCTGTTCTGGACTGGCAGAAAGCGAGAGCACGTCTCACGTCCAGGGTGTGTAGTGTTAACTCAAGAGGAGATGACGGTGACGAAAAAAAACTTAGCAGAGTAATATCCTGCCCAAGGTGAAAAGAAGACACCACCTTTGGAAGAAAGGCTGGGTCTGGTCTAAGGACCACCTTGTCAGCATGAAACACCGTATAAGGGGAGTCCATGCGTAGTGCTGCTAACTCTGATGCATGTCTAGCAGACGTGATGGCAACGAGGAACGCCACTTTAAAAGTCAATAGACGTAAGTCCGTCTTTGCTAATGGCTCAAAGGGTTTTGCAACTAGTGCTTTGAGCACCACGGAAAGGCTCCATTGAGAAACGAATAGGTGGGATGGTATTCTTCATACCTTTCATGAAACGTTTGGTTAAAGGGTGGGTGAAGACTGAAAAGCCCTGAACACAACGGTGAGAGGCAGAAATAGCTGCCAAATAAACTCTAAGTGACGAAAACTTGAGTCCTTTTTTAAATAAAGAAAAAAGAAATGAAAGTACAATGGGTAAAGGTGCCGTAATTGGGTTTTCATTTCTGCTAAAGGCAAAAGCAGAGAAAACTTCCCACTTTTTAGCGTATGATTTTCTAGTAGTCGGTTTCCTGGCTGCTAGAATAATGTCCCATACGTCAGCAGGCAGGGATAGGCTATCTACCGATGCCTGATTCTCCAAGCAGTCAGGTTCAGGGACCGGACATCTGGATGAAGAATGAGTCCTTTCTCCTTGGAGATCAAGTTGTTGCATTGGGGCAATCTGATAAACTCCGCTGAGGACAGTTTGAGTAGCGGAGTGAGCCACGGCTGCCTTGGCCACCAAGGTGCTACTAATATGGCATGGGCGTTGTCTGTGCGCAACTTCAGGATCACCTTGGGTAGGAGTGGTGGGGGGGGGGACAGGTACAGGAGCTGTCCTGTCCACGTCCTCTCAAAGGCGTCTCCAAGAGATGCTGTCCCGTGGCCCGCCCTCGTGCAGAATAGGTTGCAGATGGCGTTCTCCGGTGACGCGAATAGGTCTAGGCCAGTGTCTTGGGCAGAATACCCTTTGAATCTGTTGTTGCTGCTGCCCAATTCCCATCTTTTTGGCCGTATTCTTGGCCTTTTGGATGTTCTCCATCGATTCATCGGTGGAAGAATGGAATAGGCTGTCTCCATCAAATGGCAGGTCCTCGATACGGGAGTGTGCCTCTTGAGACAAACCTGCTGACCTCAACCATGCATGTCTTTGTAGGGCTATGGACCCTACCATGGCTTTTGAGGCGCAGTCTGTCGCGTGGCGAGCTGTATTAAGCTGTTGCCTTGATAGTGTCATGGCCTCAGTATAAAAAACATTTGCCAGTTCCCTTTGGTCATCTGGCAGATAACCAGACAGGGATGCCATCTTCTCCCACAAGAAGAGTTGGTATTTTGCCATGGTGGCTTGGTAATTATGCACTCGTAATGACAATGCAGTTGAATAGATTCTTCAGCCTATGCTGTCCAGCCGACGACCTTCTTTATCTACAGGCGCATTGTGTCTCTTATGGGTGTGTCCCTGAGATGCCTCTACAATTATGGAGTTGGGCTTGGGATGGGTGAAAAGAAAAGGAGCAGTCTTTTCCTGTATTTTGTATGTATTGTCTAACCTCCTGGACGTTGGTGGCATAGAGGAGGGCAGCTTCCATGACTGCTGTGCAGTGCGTAACAGCACGGGCAGGTATAGGATGGCTGCTGAAGTAGCTGATTCACAGTATGCGTCGTCGTACACTGGGTCGTTTAATTTTTCAATGGGTTGAGACATTTCAATCCCCAATGATCTCGCCATCCTTTGCACTTGATCGGCAAAGTGTGATAGGTCTTCTGAAGGGGAGACCACATCCGAAGTCCCTACAAGGTCATCAGGGGAGGGAATGGATGGTGAAGCCTCTTGGGAGGAGTCAGACTGGTAGTCCTCCTCCGATAAGACGTCCAAAACGTGTGGCATCAACTCCGAGCTCGGATGTGGTTGTGACGCTTGAGTCGGTACTGTGGTGGTCGGTACCGTCGCTTGCGTCGGTGGTGAAGTGTGCCTCGGTACCACTGGTTGAGGCGGTGGAGGCATGCCTGTAACATCCTCCGGAAGCGGTGGATGGGAGACCATCTCGGAGGGTGGCTGACGGAAACACGGGTATGGATCATACCGGCGTTCCTGAGGGTAGTAGTATTCTTGGTGCCCTCTATGTTTCCAATCCTCATAGTAACGTGGAGGAAATTGTGGAGGGTACCAATCAGCATAGTAGTCCCGACCTCTCGGTGGGGACCTTGGTCTCTCACCATATGCGACGTATTGTCGACTTGAATGAACTGAAGCCGGTGAACCATCACGGCTGTATCCATGCGGAGGTGTTTGTCGGTATTGAAAGCCTTCGGTATCGACGTGCGGTTGCTGTCAGTACCGACGTCCATCGGTATCAATGGGTTCTTCTCGGTACCGAGGGGAAAAAGGTATCCGATCCGCCACGGTGTTATCCAACGAGGAACCTCTGATTTCATCTTCCGAAATTGATGCCCTCATGCTGGGCTCATCCATCGGGACCGTAACAATATGAAGCAGCGACAGGACTGGCGAATTAGCAACCGGCTCTTCGCGCGGCAGAGGGTTCAGTACCGGCGGTGAGGATGGAGTCGTCCGTCTCGGTATTGAGAAAGGCTGTCCGGGAAAGCCGCCAAATGGCTTGACAAAGAAGGATAAGACCAGCCGGTAGCTAGGCAACGAAGGTGTTTATTTACAGAAGCTAAACAGTGCAGGGAAAGGAGGGGAAAACGGGGGTTTGACTGCAAAAGTCAAGGAACAGGAACAGTTCAAGGAGCAGGCTTGTAGAGTAGTCAATGTCCAGTCCAAAGTCAAGGCAGCGTGGCAAACAGGAGATTCGATAATGCAGTCCAAGTTCAAACACAGCCAACAGTCAGCGACAAACCAGTAACACAGTCCAGAGTCAGGGGCAACAACAGGCAAGACGTAGTCACAAACCGGTCCAAGGTCGAAGCAGGAATCCAGAGTAGGCAGACGTGGTCACGGGGTCCGGGAATCAAGACAGGAATCAGAATCCAGGCGTTCAGGAACAAGGCACGAGGTCACAAGATCCAAGAGCAAAGGCTTCCTCCAGAATGCTCAGATAATCTCTGACAACTTTGCATGGCTTACGGCTGCGCTTTTATGCTCAGTCAGAGTGCTGAGTCATGGTCTCTCAGCTGATCCCTAATTGCCTGGCATTTCTGGTGGAGGCGGCGAGACCGGCGTCTGGTTGCCTTCTCCACCCGCAACTGGCTGAAACCAGGCTTCTCCACCTCCTCCTCAGACCTCTGCAGCTCCTCCGTAGTCTTTGCTGGCATCAGGCCCTCAGAGCTAGCAGAGGTCCCAGCTGGCCTTGGCTCTTCTCCCTGAGGCTCTGCCACAGTCTCTGCCAGTCCAGCCTCCTCACTACCTGAGCTGGGCTTCTCGGTACTAGGTCCAGCCTCTGCCACCTCCTCCTCATCTCCTGACTCCATCTCTATGCAGGGCATGACAAAGGCGTTGGTAGCGAAAGCCTCAGTATCGGGCTTATCGCATGCGAGGGAGGTCTCTGTAATGCGAGACTCGTTATCGGGCTCTTATGCCCCGTCTCACGCCTCGGTATCGAAGTACTCGGTACCAGGCTCCTCGGTACCGACGAGATCAATTTCGATGGCTTTTTCTTTCCATCTTTGCTCTTCAATTTGCTCTTTTTTCTCTGAGGGTTTTCAGCCTCAGAGTGCTCTCTCGCTCTCTTAGAGATCTTCTTTGCTGCCTTTTTTGTGGACTGAGAGGAGGAGGGGGGAACCGCTAAGGCTTCACTCCTTATCGGAGGATGTTGGGGCCAAGACTCCATCTTGTGTGGAGATGTAGAGACGCGAGCCACTCTCGGTTTGTCTACTGCCTCCAAAGCCTTTTCCCAGAGAATAGCCCGAAGGCGATCTGCGTGGTTTTTACGTGCTTGCCTTGAAAACTTCAGGCAAAAAGCACACGACTCCACAACATGAGTCTCCCCCAAGCAGAGCAGGCAGAAGGAATGCCCATCCGTTTGCGATATTTTCTGTCCGCAGTTGGAACACTTCTTAAACAGGCCTTGGTGTGCCATAGGCACCAAGACAAGACAAGACAAATAGGAAAGAATAGAAAACTGTAGAAGTAAGAAAAAGAAGGAAAAATAGATAGATTTTTCAGCTCTGGTATAATCAGAAACGCACTATACCACAGAGAAGTCTCCAAACGCTGTTGACCCACAGGCGGTTGAAGAGAACTGAGGGGATTAGGTGGGAACCCCTGAGCATGCTCAGTGGACGGTGGGGGAGGGGTTCCCGCCTAAAAAGATTTCAGCTAGAGAAGTTTCCGAAGCTGGCCCTGCGCAGGCACAGAGCCCCTATGTGTGATGCACAGAGACCACGAAGAACAACTACGGTTACAGGTAAGCAACCTGCATTTCTTCTTTGTGGTCTCTGTGCATCACACATATGGGCGATTAACAAGCTTACTCCCTGGTGGAGGGTAGGTGCAGATCAATGTGCCATCTCAAGATGGAAGACAGAATTGCTTGCCCAAAATTGCAGTTTGTCGTGGTACAAACATTAAGACAGTAGTGTGTAATGAAGGTAGAGGTCTTATACCCAGTAGCCACTCTGCATAAGTCCAGGATCGACAGTCACTTGCCTCAGGCTGTCGACGTTGAGGCAGTGAGTACCGGATGGGGTGTTACAAGGCAATTGAGTTGTAAGCCCTCCAACTCGTAGGGTAGTTTAATTGCATTCACAATCCACACCACAAATGTTTGTGAAAATAGTGATTGTCCTCATGTAATGACAACGTAACAGGAAAATGGTATTTTAGTCTTACAAAATTTGTCTGATGCAGCCTTGCAAAAACAAGAGCTTGCCTTACATCAGGTCAGTGTAATGAGACTTCCACTGGAGTAGAAGGAAACTGGCAGAAGGTAGTAATTGAAAAAGAACCTTCCAAAAATGTAACCTGAAATCCAAAGTTGCCATTGGCTCAGATGGATTTGCTGTCCAGAGTGTAGCAAGACAGATAAACTGCATGCTGGAATGAAACTTAGGCTCAGATAAAGCATTCAGTACAGATGTATTGACAACTATTTCAGCCCTAGCATATAAGGAGTGTAAAGGTAAGTACATCCTTCAGGGAGGCTGAATGAGGATGGAAGTTCTGAAGATCTGAGTATTTAGAAAAAACATTCCATTTCATGGTAGATGATTTTTCTGTTGCCAGCCTACAGGCTGGGTGGAATATGGAATCGACCTCATGTCAAAATTAGTCACGGTATCAAGATTCTTCATGCGATGAGTCTGAGCATTTGTAGATCAGGCTGTAAGGAAAAAAGGCTCAGTACCGATAGGAGTCGGAGGACCCTACTCTGTGATATCTTCAGAAGTAGAGTGAGCCATGCTTGTCACAGCCACTGAGGGATGACTATGATGTAGTCTGTGTGGACCAGATGATTTTTATTTTTATTTTACTTATTTATTTTTATTTTAAAAAATATGTAATTTATTTATTTATAGCTTTACTCTTGAAATGAGAGGGAAAATGAGAGGAACAGGTAATAGATTCCACTCAATCTGGAATGCATCTCCTAGGGATATTATTATTATTATTATTATTATTATTATTATTATTATTATTATTATTATTATTATTATTATGTGATCTCTGCTCTTGAACCAAACAGGTGACCAATCGTATTGTGAGGTGTCACCAGAAGTCTATCTCTGGAGTCCCATATTCCTGAGAAAACCTGAGATAGAACCAACAGATTTGACTGCCACCTGTGTGGGACCTTCTGAAGTCTGTTGAATGATTTTGCTTGCCTCGTTCAGCCAAGTGTAGGACTGAAGTGAGATTCCCCTGCTGATGGTCCCATTGGAATCTCCATTGTCATTAGGGTAGATCCAGAAGAGTGGGTTATTCCTTCCTTGTTTATATACGACAACACAGTGTTGTCTGTAAAAACTCACACTCTGTGGCCCATCAGGTAGGTCCTAAAAGACTGGAGTGCCTTTTTTCACCGTGCAATATGGAATTGTTAATAGTCGGAGTGAGTCTGGATTGCTCTGTGGTTTCTACTGAGGTCCAGAGAGCTCAATAAATTGAGGATTAGTCCCACTGCCTTCAATAGCATCCTCTTCTAAGATGCTACTAGAAGCCAGTTGTCTAAATACAGGTAGACTTTCACCCTGTGTAGGCAAATGAACTGCCATATATTTTGCAAACATTCGGTGGGCTGTGCTTAAGTCCAATGGAAGCACTCAAACTGGAACATGTCGGTACCTATGATAAACCCAAGGTACCTCTGGTGAGTGTTCTGAATGGCTATATGGAAGTATGCATACTTTTAAGTGTGTGGGAGCAAAACATACTCCCTTCTGAGGAGCAGCATTAAGGACAGTGTGTCATCTGTAATTTGCTGATTCTGACGCAAGAAATAAGATGAGCAATGGGATTAAACAACCCTTCACCGTCGAATGGCAGGTCCTCAATCTAGCTTACAGAGTGAGACCTGCTAATCATAGGTATGCATGAGAAACGCCAGAGCACGCACCACTGCTCTCAACTCACAGTTGGTGGCAACAGGTCATGTTAAGTTGCTGACGAGAGGAAAAGTTGTTATCTGGACATCATAACTAGATAGTGTTTAACTCTGGGGCCCAAAGCAGATGAATATGTTCTGTGGCCTGGTAGGTCCAACCTGAAAACTCCCCTTGGGATAACTGAACTAACATAGAATTGGAACATGGGTGCGTAAAGAAAAACCCCAGTGTCCATTACTGGACCTTATGTAAAGATTCTGCCCTTTCCAATGTCAGATCCATCAAAGAAGGGGCCTTCCAGGAATTTTTAACTGTCAGAAGCAGTGTTGGAAGGAAAAATATTGACATTGGAGTTGGCCTCTCAGTACATACAGTGTGAGATTTATTTACAGAGTTATGTGTCTCAATTCTGAGTCATCCTCAATGATCGGGAAGTGGTATAAGTCCTCCGAAGGAGGTTCTGCCCTGTGTAGGCACTACATCATGAGGTGATGCAGACGAGAGCAATGTTGAGACCGACTGATAGTCCTCAAAGGATTGAAGGGAATCAGGTCTATTCTTATGCTCCAACTTATCTTCGCCAAGTTGATCTCCTGATGCCCCACAGAATGGGGGTGGAATGGGGAAGAGCTAAGTAACTGTACTGACACATTGTGGCTGTAACAGCTGAGCCCTGTGTATACCAGTCACAATGACAGTGATCTCGGTTGTACGTGTCCCCATCACGGTACTGATGCCAGTATCCATGCTTGTATGGTATTCTCAGGAGACGTGGCCCATTTGACATTGTGTCCCCTCCTCTCACTAGGGAGGGGGGGGGCAAAAATGATGACATCAGACATCATGGTAATAAAACGCTCTCCACTGAAAGCAAAGCACTCAGAGCGTAGAGACTCTGGAGGGAGACCCTGAAATTGGTGGTTAGCCTGCAAGGGATATATTGCCTGATGTGGTGGACAGATGTCCATTGGCTTTGGAGGGGAGAGAGATCACATCTCACCCTCTGACATTGAAGCTGCATGCGAGATGCCACTCTTGGTATCAAGAGTCTCAGCGTTTGTACCAAAGAAGCTATTAATGTTATTGTCAATCTCGGTATCAAGGGTTCCAGCCTTGGTACCGAAGAAACCAGTTATGTTATTGTCAGTCTCAGTACCAAAAATTCCAGTCTTGGTACCGAAGAAGCCAGTTATGTTATTGTCAGTCTCAGTACCAAAAGTTCCAGCCTTGGTACCAAAGAAGCCAGTTGTGTTATTGCCAGTCTCAGTATTGAGAGTTCCAGCGTCTGTACTGAAGATGCTAGTTATGTTATTGCCACTCTTGGTATTGAGGGTTCCAGTCTCTGTACCGAAGAAGCTAGATATATTGTTGCCAGTCTCGGTACAGAGAGTTTCAGGCTCGGTACTGAAGAAGCTAGTTATGTTGTTGCCAGTCTCGGTACCGAGAGTTCCAGGCTCGGTACTGAAGAAACTAGTTATATTATTGCTACTGAGGAGGCCACCCATGGGGACTCTAACAGTAGTGGTTAGATCTGGCTTCCATACAGCCTTGGAATGAGGCTTTTGTTGTTGTTGTTGTTGTATGTCCCAAAGGCTTAAGTGACCTAGCCTTCCTAGATATCTCTTTTGCTGCAGAAGCAGCTAAAGCGCATCCAGATTTCTGGAAGATCAGAACGACACACGGATAGAGTCAGGGTCCGAGGACGCTGAGGGGACCTAAGGGGCCTCTGCCATGATTGGCTGCATAAAGTACTTCGGAGAATCCATGGCTTCTAGAGCTTTTCTCTGCAGAAATGCCCCGAGCAATCAGTCCCAGAAGGCTTAAGTGATCCGGCCTTCTAGATATCTCTTTTGCTGCAGATACAGCTAGAGAGTGTCCAGTATTTGAAGATCGGAATGACCCATGGTTAGAGTCAGGGTTTGAGGATGCTGAGGGGACATAGGCTGGAGCCTCCGCCATGAGTGGCTACATTGATTGCTTTGAAGAATCCGTGGCTTCCAGAGCATTTCTCCTCAGAATCGCCCCAAGCGATCAGTCCCAGAAGGCTTGTGATCCGGCCTTCTTAGATATCTCTTTTGCTGCAGATACAGCTAGAGAGCGTCCAGTATTTGAAGATTGGAATGATCCATGGTTAGAGTCAGGGTCTGAGGACGCTGAGTCAGGGTCTGAGGACGTTCAACTCATGAAAGCCATAGGTCGAGGAGCCTCCACCATGAGTGGCTGCATTGATTGCTTTGGAGAATCCATGGCTTCTAGAGCATTTTTCCTCAGAATCACCATTATGTGTTTAGCACTCAGAAGGCTTAAGTGACAGGTCTCGATGATGCGAGCCTCTCCCAAACAAATCGAGAGAATATCTGTCTTTTGGGGAAGCTTGCTGACACCCCTTCAGGAAAAAAAGGCCTTAACAGCCATGCGAGCCCTCCCTGATGCAATCCCAGATCGCTGGAGGGTGAAATAGCAAAAAATACTACAATAATAAATTAAGACTTAACAAAAACTGAAAACAAACTAAAAGAACTAAAATCCTCAGCACTCTAAAGCTTTCTTCTCACGAGAAAGACAGAAGTTCCCAACGAGACATCCTTTCAGCAATTCGGTGTCAAGGAACTGAGAAGGGCGGGGACCCAGAGTCAGTTGATGGTGGGGGAGGGGTTCCCACCCAAACCGTTTGCCTCAGCTATAGAAGATTCCGAAATGAGCTCCATGCAGGCGCAGAGCCCATATGTGTGATGCACAGAGACCACAAAGAAGAACCTGTGGGCAAAGACTGCCTTATCTCTCTAGGTGGTTTCTGAGTGAATACCATGATCTTCTGGCAGCAGGGGGACAGGACGGACACCCACAGTTCCTTATCTGTAGATGTGTCTTGTGGTTATCATGCATTAAAGTGCTTGATGTGAAGACAACAATTTTGCCCACAGAATTCTCACTCCTTGAAGGGGACGGGCTCCCAGTCATAAAAGATGTATGATAAATGGAGTATCTGAAAGAGTATTTGGGTGGGCAGGGGTAGAAACCTCAATTCTTTATTCAGGATGCAGCTTTGTTTTAAACTTTCAAATGGAGAACTAGGAGGAGTAAAGAACCAACTTCAGCTGTCTTTTGTAAGGGAAATTCAGATCGTTGTCCAATTCAGACATTATGTATCTGGGGATAATAAACACATGAGAAGGAGCAGGGTAGTCTTGCCCTGCCCCTTCCACCATCACAATATCACCTTCTACTCACAGAGGGCAACTTTCTGAGGAGAGCCTCCTATATCCATTCTGTGTGGATCTCAGAATGGGGTGTTTGGGAGAATTAACCCATCTTGAGTAGCGGAAACATCCCACAGGTGACACATGAACACATCATGAGTTCTGCTAGAAAATAAACTATCATGGCTTAATCTGTTGTGTGAACCCAGTCAAACATTTGTGGGCCTGCTTTTACTCAGGTGTTCAGTGTGAGGAACTCAGATTTGTCTAGAAAGAAAGAATGGCAACTACTCATAGAATAGTAGAGTTGGAAGGAGCCTATATGGCCATCGAGTCCAACCCCCCGCTCAATGCAGGTATCCAACTTAAAGCATACCTGACAGGTGGCTGTCCAGTGGTTCCATTGTCGCACTGCTCAAACAGTCAGGAAGTTCTTCCTGATGTCCAACTAGAATCTGGTTTCCTGTAACTTGAGCCCATTATTCCGTGTGGTGCACTCTGGGATGATCAAGAAGAGATCTTGGCACTCTTCTGTGTGACAATCTTTCAAGTATTAGAAGAGTGCTATCATGTCTTCCCTCAGTCTTCTCTTCTCAAGGCAAAACATGCCCAGTTCTTTCAGTCTCTCCTCAGAGGACTTTGTTTCCAGACCACTCCTCCCAAACTGTGGAAATTAGGGTTCCACTTTGGGAATTCCACACTCTCTCTAGGATGTCCGCCTGATTAGTGAGGCAATTCAGACAGAGTAAGTCCCTGCCTCCTGCTGCTTCTCCTGCCAAAGATCTCCTCAGCTCTAGAAGTTTCCTGAATTGAGCTCCATGCAGGTGCAGAGCCCATATGCGTGATGTACAGAGATCACAAAGAACAAGTGTCCACTTTATGACCTTCTCCCAAATAAAAAAGGAACAGCATCTGTCTGTTGGAGGGAGTTCACTGCCACAACAGGTGCATTTATGAAAAGAGGCCAAAGGGCCATAGGATTCAGTCGCTCATGAACAAAAATAAAAACCCAAAATCAAATTCAAAAGCTGAAAAATAAGACCACTGGAAGGAAATCATAATTAAACCTTAGCAAGTTCTAATTTTCCATTGGGAAAAAATGAACCAGAGAAGATTCTCTACAAGGCAACACAATGGTGGTCAAAAGAGAAATGAGAGAATAGGCGGGAACCCACTACAGCATTGCACACCAAGGCAGTGGGGGAGGGCTCCTGCCAAAACTTTCTCAGTTAGAGAAGGTTCCCGATTGAGACTCCACACAGGCGCTGAGCCCATGTGTGATGCACAGAGCCCATGAAGAATTGGAAGTTCTAGAATAAAATAAAAAGACAGGTTGCTTACCTGTAACTGTAGTTCTTCGAGTGGTCATCTGTACAGTCACACATATGGGCTCTGCGCCTGCGCAGGGCCAGCTTCGGAAACTTCTCTAGCTGAAAGTCTTTTAGGCGGGAACCCCTCCCCCATCGTCCACTGAGCATGCTCAGGGGTTCCCGCCTAATCTCCTCAGTTCCTGAAACCGCCTAAACAGTCTCACTGAGGTGAACCACCAGGTAATAAAAAAAAATGACACCATAGCGGGGACAGTGGAAGGGTTGTATGACTGCACAGATGACCACTCGAAGAACTACAGTTACAGGTAAGCAACCTGTCTTTCTTCTTCGTGGTCTCTGTGCATCACACATATGGGCGAATAACAAGCTGACTACCCGGAGGTGGGTGGTGTCAGGTGATGGATGTAAATTCAACGGATTGCCGATAAGACGGCACGCCCAAAGGCACAGTCTCTGTGCGTTCTGATGTCCAGACGGTAGTGACTGGCAAAAGTCAGAGGTGTCGACCAGGTATCCGCTTTGCAGAGGTCCGGTATGGCAATACCTCTTTCAAAAGCTGTAGCAGTGGCCCCTCCTCTGGTGGAGTGAGAGCGCACTTTCCCCTTCAGCGGGGGGCCAGCAAATTCATAGGCTTATTTGATAGTCTGAAAAACCCAAGCAGATATTGTCTGCGGAGATGCTTGGAGTCCCTTTTGTTTGACCCATAACAAACAAAAACTTAGGGATCCCCAGAGAGTCACTGTTCTGTCCAGCGTATGTAGTGTCGACTCAAGAAGAGTTGTTGGCGCAAGGAAAAAGCTTGGCAGAGTAAAATCCTGCCCAAGGTGAATGGAGAAACAACCTTTGGAAGATAGCTGGGTCCGGTCTAAGGACCACTTTGTCGGCATGAAAAACCATATAAGGTGAGTCCATACGGAGTGCCGCTAACTCTGATGCACGTCTAGCAGACGTTATGGCAACAAGGAATACCACCTTAAAGTCGGTAAACGCAAATCTGTCTTTGCCAACGGTTCGAAAGGCTTGGCAGACAGTGCTTTGAGCACCACGGAAAGGATCCATTGCGGAACAAAGGAACGAAGGGGTGGAACTGTATCTTTCATCCCTTTCATAAAGCGCTTAACCAGTGGATGAGTGAACACCAAACAGCCCTGAATCCATAAATGTGAGGCAGAATCGCTGCCAGATAAACTCTAAGTGAGGAAACTTAAGGCCTCTTTTAACAAGGAAAAAAGAAAAGTGAGGATGGTGGAAATAGGCTTTGAAAGGGGTTTCTCTTCCTGCTTAGTGCAAAGGAGTGAGCTTCCCATTTGGTAGCATATGACTTTCTAGTCGCTTGTTTCTTAGCTGCTAGAATTATGTCCCATATATCAGGGGGTAAGGATTGACAGTCTAACATTGTGGTTTCTACTATGAGGTCCAGAGAGCTCAATAAATTGAGGATTATTCCCACTGCCTTCGATAGCATCCTCTTCTAAGATGCTACTAGAAGCCGGTTGTCTAAATATAGGTAGATTTTCACCCTGTGTAGGCAAATGAACTGCCATATATTTTGCAAACATTCGGTGGGCTGTGCTTAAGTCCAATAGACGCACCCAAACTGGGACATATCGGTACCTATGATAAACCCAAGGTACCTCTGGCGAGTGTTCTGAATGGCTATATGGAAGTATGCATACTTTTGCAAAACATACTCCCTTCTGAGAAGCACCATTAAGAAGGACAGTGTGTCATCTGTAATTTGCTGGTTCTGATGCAGGAAACGAGATGAGCAATGAGATTGAACAATCCTTCACCATCGAATGGTAGGTCCTCAATCTAGTTCACAGAGTGAGACCTGCTAATCATAGGTATGCATGCGAAGCGCCAGAGCGCGCACCATCGCTCTCAACTCACAGTGAAGTGACGGGTCATGTTAAGTTGCTGGCAAAAGGAAAAGTTGTATCTGGACATCATAACTAGATAGTGTATGACTCTGGGGGCCAAAGCAGATGAATATGTTCTGAAAACTCCCCTTGGGGCTAACTGAACTAATATAGAATTGGAACATGGGTGCATAAAGAAAAAAACCCATGTCCATTACTGGACCTTATGTAAGGATTCTGCACTTTCCAATGTCAGAGCCATCAAGAAGGGCCCTTCCAGGAATTTTTAACTGTCAGAAACAGTGTAGGGAGGAAAAATATCGACACTGGAGTTGGCTTCTCAGTACATATAACATGAGATACAAAATCCTGCACTTTGTTTACCTAGTTATGTGTCTCAATACCAAGACTGGTCACCCTCAATGACCTGGAAGTGGTATAAGTCCTCCAAAGGAGGTTCTGCCCTGTGTAGGTGATGCAGAAGAGAGCAATGTTGAGACCGACTGATAGTCCTCAAAGGATTGAAGGGAATCAGGTCTATTCTTATGCTCTAACTCATCTTCCCCACATTGATCTCCTGATGTCCCATGGAATGGGGGTGGAATGGGGAAGAGCTAAGTAATTGTGCTGACACATTGTGGCTGTAACAGCTGAGCCCTGTGTATCGGTCGCAATGACAGTGATCTCGGTTGTTCATATCCCTATCACAGTACTGAAGCCGGTATCCATGCTTGTATGGTATTCTCAGGAGACGTGGCCCATTTAACATTGTGTCCCCTCCTCTTCCAAGGGAGGGCCCCCCCAAAAATGATGACATCAGACAACATGGTAATAAAACGCTCTCCATTGAAAGCAAAGCACTCAGAGCGTAGAGACTCTGGAATGGGGACCTTGAAATAGGTGGTTAGCCTGCAAGGTATACACTGCCTGATGTGGTGGACAGATGTCCATTGGCTTTGGAGGGGAGAGATATTACATCTCACCCTCTAATATTGAAGCTGCATGCGAGATGCCCTCTTGGTATCAAGAGTCTCAGCGTTTGTACCAAAGAAGCTATTAATGTTATTGCCAATCTCGGTATCAAGGGTATTATGTTATTGTCATTTTCAGTACCAAAAGTTCCAACCTTGGTACCAAAAAAGCCAGTTATGCAATTGCCAGTCTCAGCATTAAGAATTCCAGCGTCTGTATTGAAGATGCTAGTTATGTAATTGCCACTCTTGGTATCGAGGGTTCCAGTCTGTACCGAAGAAGCTATATTGTTGCTAGTCTTGGCATTGAGAGATTCATTCTCGGTACCAAAGAAGCTAGTTATATTGTTGCCAGTCTCGGTATTGAGAGCAGTCTTGGTACCGAGAGGTTTCAGGCTCGGCACTGAAGAAGCTAGTTATATTGTTACCAGTCTCGGTATTGAGAGCAGTCTTAGTACCGAGAGGTTTCAGGCTCGGTACTGAAGAAGCTAGTTATGTTGTTGCAAGTCTCGGTATCGAGAGTTTCAGTGTACTGAAGAAGCTAGTTATTATTGCTACCGAGGAGGCCAGCCATGGGGACTCTAACAGTAGTGGTTAGATCTGGCTTCCATCGAACAGCAGGTCCTCTATGCGGGTGCGTGCCTGCTGGGACAGCCCTGCGGACCTTAGCTATGCATGCCTTCGTAGTGCAATGGAAACTACTATGGCTTTGAGGAGCAGTCCGTAGCGTGGCGTGCTGTATTAAGCTATTGTCGAGAAAGTCTCATAGCCTCAGTACAAAAACATCTGCCAGTTCCCTTTGGTCATCTGGCAAGAATCCAGAGAGAGATGTAATCTCCCATAAAAAGAGCTTATGTTTTGCCATTGTGGCTTGGTAATTATGCATACGAAGGGATAAAGCTGTAGAAGAGTATACTCTTCTCCCCAGGCCGTGCAACCTACGACCTTCTTTGTCCACTGGTACATTATTTGAGTATTATTGAGTTAGGTTTTGGGTGTGTAAATAGGAACGGCGCAAGTTAGTCCTGCATCTTATAAATATATGTTGTCTAGCCTCCTCGACGTTGTGGCATAGAGGAGGGCAGCTTCCATGATTGCTGTGCTGTGCGCAGCAGCACAGGCAAATATAGAATAGCCACTGGGGTTGATGACCCACAGTATACATCATCGTAAACTGGGTCATTAAATTTCTCTATAGGTTGGGATATTTGAGTCCCTAGGGATGTTGCCATTCTTTGTACCTGATCTGTAAAGTTTGCTAAGTCCTCTGAAGGGGACACCACGTCTGCAGTGACCACAAGGTGTAAGGAATGGTGAGTTGTCTGAGGATGAGGACTCTGGGGATGAGCAGCCACAGGCAGGACCCAGTACCAGCTTGGCTGATCAACAGCCAGCAGAGGCCTCATCCAGTGCAGACTTAGAAGAGGAGCAAACAGACTTGTTACACGTGCCCTCGTTCAAACAGCAAAGGGCAGAGAAGGAGGCGTTACGTCGATCTAAGCGGATTGCTAATAAACGCCAGCTGAACAAGGAACAGCTGTGAGGCTGAGCTGGTGTATTTAGATAGCAGTCCGCAGACCAGGAAATTGTCAGAGCTTATCTGGTTTGCCTGGGAGAAGCTCTGGACCGTGTACCCGTGACCGTGCCGTGTTCCTGTTGTATCGTTTTGGACTCTGGACTTCTTGGACCTCGTGACTCTCTCCTGCCCTTTGGAACCTGGACTGGCTTATGGATTTTCGTGACTCTCTCGTACCGTCACTGACATCTGGAATGCTTTATGGACTGCCTTTGTGTTTTGCGTAAGCAACCAGCAATTGCTCTATGTATTTCTGTTTCCGCTGTGTGACCAATACACATTATTAGTTACTTCTTTAATTGCTGTGTTTGCTGTTTCTTGGCGTGCTTCCCAGTCTGGGCACTCTGCCCAAAGAGATAAGCAAAAGTGGCTGGTTTCAGACCGGCTTCTTCAGGACACAAGGTCATCTGGTGGTGATGTATCTTGTGAGGAGTCTGATTGGTAATCCTCCTCCGATGGAACATCCAGTCCCATGTCTGATGTAGGCAACGTCTGCAATGCTTGTAACGGTACCGAGCGATTGGTACTTCGGTTTGCGTCGGTTGCGGAGCACGCCTCGGTACCGATGGTAGAGGTGGCGGTGGCATGGCCATGACATCCTCTGGGAGAGGTGGATGGGAGATTGTCGGTATCGATGGGTTGTGGCTCTTCTCGGTATCGAGGGGAAAAAGGGCCCCAATTAGCCGAGTTATTATGGACGAACCTCTAATTTTGCCTTCCGAGACCGATGCCCTTATGGTAGGGTTGTCAGCCGGTACCGTGATGATCTGTAATGGAGACGGTGCCGGCGAGTCAGCAATACGCTGTTTGCTGCAGAGGGTTCAGTACCGGTGGCGAGGATGGAGTCGCCCATCTCGGTATTGAGTATGGTCTGGGAAGCAATAGCCTCGGTGTGAAGAACCAGGGAGTTGGGAAGTTGTTGCCGAGTTTTAAAACTGTGCCTGTTTTCCTGTTAGTAGTGAGTTATAGTGTGATGGTTTAGTTTGATATGTTTTCTAGTTAGTGTCTGGTGGGATAGGTTTATGACCCGGCTGGCTCCAGGACCCTGCTTTGGCATGTGGGGAAAGGGTGGGAGTTAAGATTCCGGAGGCCGGAGCTTCCTAAAGCCCGAAGGTTAGTTAGAGGCCTCGCACCTGCATGCTATCTCCCCGTCAGGCTAATTATTATTTATTTATTTATTTATTTATTTATATAGCACCATCAATGTACATGGTGCTGTACAGAGTAAAACAGTAAATAGCAAGACCCTGCCGCATAGGCTTACATTCTAATAAAATCATAGTAAAGCAATAAGGAGGAGAAGAGAATGCAAACAGGCACTGGGTAGGGTAAACAGGCACAGGGTAGGGTAAAACTAACAGTATAGAGTCCAAACAACATCAGGTTTTAAAAGCTTTAGGAAAAAGAAAAGTTTTTAGTTGAGCTTTAAAAGCTGCGATTGAACTTGTGGATCTCAGATGTTCTGGAAGAGCGTTCCAGGCGTAAGGGGCAGCAGAAGAAAATGGACGAAGCCGAGCAAGGGAAGTAGAGACCCTTGGGCAGGTGAGAAACATGGCATCAGAGGAACGAAGAGCACGAGCGGGGCAATAGTGTGAGATGAGAGAGGAGAGATAGGAAGGAGCTAGACCGTGAAAAGCTTTGAAGGTCAACAGAAGAAGTTTATATTGGATTCTGAAGTGAATTGGAAGCCAATGAAGAGATTTCAGAAGTGGAGTAACATGATCAGAGCGGCGAGCCAAGAAGATGATCTTAGCGGCAGAGTGGTGGACCGAGACCAACGGACTGATGTGAGAAGAAGGAAGGCCAGTGAGAAGAAGGTTGCAGTAGTCCAACCGAGAAATAACCAGTGCATGAACAAGCGTCTTGGCAGAAGAGACAGACAGAAATGATCGAATCCTGGCAATATTATACAGGAAAAAACGACAGGATTTAGCTACTGCCTCAATATGAGGAATAAAGGAGAGCGAATAATCAAATATAAAGCCAAGACTACGAGCTTCCTTGACTGGAGTAAGCGTAACATTATTGACAGTAAGAGAGAATGGGAGATGAGGAGAAGGTTTAGGAGGAAAAACAAGCAATTCAGTCTTTGCCATATTAAGTTTCAAACGACGATGAAGCAGCCAAGCTGAGATATCTGAAAGACATGCCGAGATACGATCGTGAACATCAGGAGAGCCTGGTGTGAGAAAAGATCAAGCACCTCTCAGGGAGGAGGGGCTGGAGCAGCCGGGAGGAACAGGGATAAAAAGAATAATTGGAGTAGGATTCGAGGTCTTCAGTCCGGGGGCGACGAAGAACGTCAGAAGCAACTCAGCCGGGGTGCTTGAGGAAAGTTAGTGTTTTGTTATGTTTTAGAGTCTGGTTTTCTGAGACAAAAGCTAGCCACTGTTTGGCTGTAGAAGGGGGGGAGCCTAGTGGTGTGGCTGCATGCTTTTTAGATGGAATGGTGGCTAGTTATACCTGCTTTAACCTTACCTCATCCATCCCCCTCTCCCCCTCCTTTTCCTTTAACCCCCCTTTATTTCCCCTAGTGTGGCTACAGGCCAAGGCCTTATTTGTTAATTGTAACTCTTATGTATTAAATCTTGCTTTGGCCCTTTTGGTATGTCTGTGTGTCTTTATTCCAGAACTGCCGGTCCCACGAACGTAGGGTGCTGGGGCGGGCTCGGGAGTGTGGAACCCCTAAGCAGACCCAGTGGGAAGCTCCGATTGACTCGGGCTTCCGTTACACTCGGTACTAGGCTTGTAGGTAGGGAAAGCGATAGCCTCGGTATCGGCTTATTGGTAGCGAAAGCGATAGCCTCGGTATCGAGCTTATCGGTAGCGGCGGAGACCTTTGCAGTGAAAGGATTGACATAGGGCTCCTATGCCCTGCCGCATGCCTCGGTACCGATGTGTTCAGTGCCAGGCTCCTCGGTATCGACGACTTTTTCCTCGCATTTATATTCTTGAGTTTTGCTCTTATTCCTCTGAGGGTCGTGTGCCTCAGAACACTCTCTTGCTCTTAGAAATCTTTTGCCACCCTTGCGGATGCGGACTGAGAGGAGGAGGAGGGGGGAACCGGTAAGGCTCAACTCCGTGCTGGAGGAAGTTGGGGCATAGACTCCATTACGATAGGAGATTTGGAGCGTCGAGATGGTCTCGGTTTCTCCACTGCCTCCAACGCCTTATCCCAGAGTATCGCCCGAAGGCAGTCTGAGCGGTTCTTTTTCGTTTGCCTCGAGAACTTAAACAAACACACAAGATTCCAAACAAAGTGAGTGTCCGTCGGTTTGCGTGATCTTCAGCCCGCAAACGGGGCACTTCTTGAAGAGGCCTTGATGTGCCATAAGCCACAAGGCTAAGTAACAACAAACAAATCCTTTTTTTTAAATAACTAAATAGAAAAGGTTAGAAAACTGGAGAGAAAAGACAAGAAGGAAAATAGAATATTTTCAGCTGAGGTAAAGTATACCACACACGAGAAGTCTCCATGTTGACCCATAGGCGGTTGAAGAGAACTGAGGGGATTAGGCGGGAACCCCTGAGCATGCTCAGTGGACAGTGGGGGAGGGGTTCCCACCTAAAAGACTTTCAGCTAGAGAAGTTTCCGAAGCTGGCCCTGCGCAGGCGCAGAGCCCATATGTGTGATGCACAGAGACCACGAAGAAGAACATTGCTAGCAGAGAGAAGATGAGGGATGAAAGCCACAACTGTAGAGAATAATCAGAGATGTGTGAGGAAAAAGACAAGTTGCACCTCAGTATTTAGGGGCTTTTATCAGACTACAGAAATGAAAGGTGCTTTCCCCCCTGCTCTTACCCTATGGGTACTCCCATTATTCATGGTCTGCAGGACAGCTCATCAGCAGGGAACACAGGGCCAGAGTATCAGCACTGCAAAAGCATTACAGAAGGAAGAACAAAGGTTTGGAGTCTCATGTACCAAGTAAACAGGGGGTTGGACTTGATGGCCTTTTAGGCCCCTTCCAACTCTACTATTCTATGATGGAGAAAACGTTGCAACTTCCTCTTAAAGCTGGTGGAAATTGATAACACTGTAAAAAAGCAAAGGCCTTAAATTCCAGGTGCCATGTAAGGGTCTTATATGCTTTTGATCCTCTGCAGCCTTGGCTGCAACTACCTTTCTAAAGGCTCTGCAACCATGCTCACTTCCCAAATTGAGAAATAATTTCATAGCAGCAGCTACAGGGGCATGTTAGCAGTTTCTTCATGTTACCTGGGAAATGTTTCACCAGATAACTATAATGTCCTGAAAGGCAGATAACAGAAGCCAAGGTGGATTTTGGAGATAAGCAAGCTGTCAGTCAGAAGGTGATGTTGACTTGACAGTTAAAAAATGTCGATGACAACAAAACTCTTGACAGTGGATGTGGATAATCTTGATGCAATCAGGCTACAGATTCTACTGCTTGCTAATCAGGCCTCGTTAGGCAATTATCTGCCTTTCTTACGCAGGCATCTAACATGCAATGATGCATCTACTTCTAATTCCAACGGAACCAGCAGACAAACCCATCACGGAAAGTGTCATGTTACATTTATGAAATCGCTACTTTATTTGGAGAATAATGTTACTTGCATCCTGAAACCTAACAAAGTCGTCTCTAAGAGGTAGGGGCAGTAGTTACATGGTCTTGCCTTTAGGGAGTAGGTGACTTTCAGTTCCTTTAAATTCTGTGATTCAAATCCAAGGACTCTCTGTGGGTAAAAGATTAAAGGAAACACACAAGCACCTTAAATAAGCTTACAATTTACCAGTCAATTTAAGAAATCTACTCTATTAAATGCCACTTCCCATTTCATTCTTGTCTTGGATTGGTGAAGCAGTAGCCCTAAGTACGAATCTACACTTACAGAATACTTTCAAAAACTTATAAAACTGTTCTATCTAGAGCAACCCTTATATAAAACAGAATGTCAATAAGAGAGAGAGAAAATAGCGCAAGTGAGAAAACCTGTGCCTGTCATTCAAAATTACAACACATTGATTGCTCTCCACAATTGTTTCAGAGAAGGGCTTATCCTTCTTAGGCAGGCTTTTGTATGAAATGTAAGCTCTTTCAAGGCTAAGTTTTCTTTACAAAAGAAATGCAGGTTGCTTACCTGTAGCACACACCTAACTCTTCAAATCCTTGGCAATAAAATTACAATAAATTAATGTCTATTTTTAATACATCTAATTCTGTAACTTAATTATGTATTATGTGAAGAAATACTTTATTTTCTTTGTCCTTCCAACATTTCTCCAATTCCAAGCTGCAGTCATGTGTACAAAAAATACCCATGAAATGGGTGCAGATATGGCTGTATAGCATGGTGATGGTCTCTAAAAGGATCCTAGAAGCTTCGCGAAACATATGCTTTTCATTCACATTTGACCAAACACTCTCACCCTTAAAAGCTAGGTGACCATGGCCATTTTGTTAACGAATATTTCCTTTCTGGAAATGAGACTTCAGGATGAAGCATCAGGCAAATACCAATGTCATTTAAAATAATGTGGGAAATGACACTCTTAAAGGAGGTGTCTCAGAACCCCTTCGACAAGTGACAGAAATTCTCAACTGTAGTGCTGCAGCAGTTGAACTTGACCCCAGGCTGCCTCCTTGCCTCTGTGGGCTTTATTAAATACTCAAACCAGGGCTAGGCTTAGTCTCAGGATACAGATGGCCAAATTTAAAGTACATGGCTGTTGACGAGGGTTATAAAGAACCCTGCCCAGTCCTATTAGAATGAGGTGTGTCTAGCTAAGCATGGGGCTATTAAGTAAAATGGCACTGAAGTAGTACCCCAGCCCTGCCACAAAGAAAAAGCCGAGACTTTCCTAGGATGCTTCAAAATGTGGCACCTTCACAACTCTGAGTATTGCAGGGTGGGTTCTTCAGAAGCAGCCAAACAGCTGCCATAGGCCACTGTAATCAGCTGCCATGCCTATGTTGAGTAGAAGGAAAGCACGCGCACTCACTCACTCACCCACTGTACATCTATGCAGGCCTGGTCACTCCAAGCAGTGTAGATCATCACTTCTCTTCATTGCAGTTGGGTCACTGTGAGGTGGCTTAATGTTGCTGAACTGCTGGGAACGCCTCGGTGAGAGGCAAAAACTAAAGATCCATAGAGTGATACTGACTGACTGGATTACTAAGACACATGCGCAGACCAGTCTCTAGCCTTGAGACAAGAGCAGCCTCTTTTGTCCCACCCAGGTCTCCTTATAAGGCAGGAGCAGGGCTTCTGTTGTGTCTGCTTCAGGACTCCTTTAGTCCGAACACCGGTTCTCACTCTAGCATTAACTGTACAAAAGAGTGCTCTCTATTCTCTCATAGAGCAAACTCATGGGTTGAGCGTTTCCTAATGGGTCATTTTTCATTGCACTCAGATTCAGACCTGCCTTTCCAGAAAAAAATCAGTGTTTTAACATTAAGTAACAAAGTCAGGCACTAAACGGTGGTGGGCTGCCGCCGCCAAAGAATGGCAGGCAGCTGGAGCCAGATGGGCAGGCAGGCAGCTCACCCCACCTGATTGGAAAAGGGGCAAAGCACCGCTGCTGCGCTGAGGCAGGCAAGCTGAGTGCAAGCAGATGGTTCAATACAGTCACCCAGCAGAACACAATGGCAAGCAAGTGGAAGTGCAGAGGCAACTCAAGCAAGCCAAGGTGCAGATTGTGGCCAGAAGGACAATGGCAACAACGCACCACTCCTCCCAATCTGCCACTTGAACCCTTGGCTTCAGTCTGCTCTGTGAGAGGGTTGGTAAGGTTTTCTTACCCAGACACAGTGGTCCTTTGCAGTGGCTTCTTGTGCAGCCACTCCTTTCTAAGCAAAGGGGTGGCTGTACAGCATGTCAGCGATCCAGCGTAAGTGCATCTTTCTATGTGAACAAGTAACAAGTAAATAAACAGCTTCTATCTGGCTGAGATAAATCTCCAAGACGCTGTGAAGAAAGAAAGAAAAGGCTTCCCAAACAAGGCAGCAGCTAGATAGCAAATAATACATCAGCTCATTATTTCAGTCATAGCCAAAAGACAGATATTTTACAGTTTTAGTTCTGCCTTTGGCGAGACAGGGCATTTTTATGCAAACTGAAATATCTATCTTCCAAGTATAAGAAAGTTTGTCAGAAAAGTGCCATAGAAATCCTGTCCTGAAGATTCTGTAGTGATGAGTAATTCCAGAGGGCCACCTCATCACACCTGCTGCACGACGTATTCATCAAATGGCCGGCGTTGGTAGCATGCAACACTGTCCAGCACCCACTCTCGTGAAACTATAGTAGCACTGCATTGTGGTGGGAATCCTGCAACACAAGACCAACTGTGAGACTTTTTTATGGACATGGTGTTTTCTTCCCTTCCCCGAGGATTCAAGAGTGTTGTTTCTTTAAGAACATGTTTGATAAATGACCTTTCAAAATGCCATGACACAATGATGGGAGATGACAACAGGCAGGTCTTGTTGGATGGTTTGCATTGTTGCTGTACTGTAGCTATACAGGATCAATTTCCAATCTCTGGTTGGAAATTCATTTTGCCAGCAAACATCTTCGAGTGATAATGACCCTGGCTCTCAGGGGAACAGGATGCCAACAGAACACAGAGCCCTATTTAGAGCTCTCATTTGCATTGCGGTTTGGAGAACGTGAGGATCCATATGCATCTCTTCTGAACAGTGGGAAGGGGGGACCCTTGCAATTTCTTACCTTCTCCAAAAAGTAGTACAAATAAGAGAGGAGGCTACTTCTCTCCCAGTGGGCTCATAGTAGCTGAGGGGTTGGTGACGATGACAAATAATGCTTGAAGAATAAAGCCAGGCCCACAGTATAGTAGGGCTAATTCTGTTCCCTCTAGTTACCTGTCATGGCTGGCATTTATTATCCCAAACCAGCTGACAACTGGACACTTTGTAACATACGTTATCTTGGGAGACATGAGCAGCACTATAATCTCACCTTGGCAGACAGTGTCTTCCGCCCAAGCATCGGGCTGAACAACTATCACAGCAGCGGAGTTCTAAGGGGTTGCAAGATAAAAGAAAAGAATAAACAGAAAGACGGCTGAGCTATACAGGATCAATTTCTCTTGCCAGTCTGCCGCCAGAGATAATGTCAGGGCAGACTGTTTTTCGCTTTGCTACAGCTCTCGCTCCAACCAGATGGGGACTTGAGGAGCAAAAGAAAACACCAGACAGGGGTACAAAATGTGATTGAGGTGATAAAGCAACAGTGAGGGAGACAAGACAACACTCCTGGAGAAGCCAGGCCTGGAGCTAAAGCAGGAGTGCATAATCCTCTGCTGCCCTTTCTGTAGTCCGCCAAGCCCACAAGCACCCCACCCAATTTCCACCACAACTCAACTGATCAGCTGGGATGTAGGAAAAAGACCACTGTTCCTTGTTGCAATCATAATCAGGGTCATCAGAGGGGTGTGCCAAAGCCTCCCCCCACTTGCAACCCTGAAGCTGCTGGAAGAACAGGTTACTTACCTGTAACTGTGGTTCTTCAAGTGGTCATCTGTGCAGTCACAAAACCCACCCACCTACCCCTCTGAGGTGGAACATATATTGGGTTAGATGCTTCCCTAATACTAGAAAAAGTTTATTCCTTGGTACCGAGGCCGCAATGGGGTCTCATGGGAACTGAGGGATTGAGCGGGAACCCTTCAGTACGTGCACACGACGCGATGGAGGAAGGGGTCCTGCCGAGACTCTCAGCTATGGAAGTTTTTTCTGAATCGAGGCTCTGCGCAGGCGCAGAGCCCATATGTGTGACTGCACAGATGACCACTCGAAGAACCACAGTTACAGGTAAGCGCCTGTTCTTCTTCATCGTGGTCTCTGTGCATCACACATATGGGCAATTAGCAAGCTGACCTACCGGTGGTGTGCAGGTGTCCCTTTAAGTTGAAGATCGATGACAGCACTGCTCTCCTGAAGGAGCAGTCGGTGCGAGACTGAACATCTAGTCTGTAGTGCCTTACAAATGTTGTAGGTCTTGACCATATTGCTGCCTAGCATATTTCCAGAATAGAGATTCATCTGCACCAACCAGAAGGATAATCTCTGGGATGATACAGGGAGATCCTTTTTGCATTGCCCACAGCAGACAAAGACACGATTATTGTGGCGTAGGTGCTCAGTTCTTGCTTTATAGAAAGCTAGAGCATGCCTCACGTCCAGAGTATGTAGCATCCTCTCCAACGGTGTCATTGGAGATGGAAAAAATGCTGGGAGAATTATATCTTGGTTGAGGTGGAATGCAGATACCACCTTAGGTAGGAAGCAAGTATCTGGTCAGAGGACAATCTTGTCCTTGTGAAAAACCAGGTATGGTTCATCTATTCGAAGTGCGCATAACTCACCGGCCGAAGTTATTGCCACCAAAAAAGCTACTTTCCAACTGTAAGTTGACCATAGCCAATGGTTCAAAAGGTTTTGAAGTAAGTTAGTTTAATACTACTGAAAGACTCCAAGAGGAGCATGGTGTCCAGGTAGGTGGAATAAGGTTCTGCAACCCTTTTAGGATCCACTTTACCATAGGATGCGAGAAAAGGGTATGTTCTTCTATTGGGTTGGACTCGATGGCCTTGTAGGCCCCTTCCAACTCTGCTATTCTATGATTCTATGAAAACCTGAAACAGCAGCTAAATAGACTTTGATCGACAAAACCTGCAGGAGTGTCTTTTGAATTGCAAGTAGTTCCAGAAGGTTGATATGGGCCCTCCATTCTTTGGTTGTCCAATTGCCCTGTATCTGCAGGGATCCCCAGTGACCTCCCCAACCGGAGTTGGATATAATCCAACTCCGGTTGGATTATATCCAACTCTGTGGTAATAATCTTCGATGGCGGGGAAATCCTAAAGGGTATTCTGCGTGAGAGGTTCTTTTGCAAGGTCCACCAACGAAATGATCTTACGACTCCCTGGGGTCTCATTTTGAGGCGGGCAAAAGGTATGATGGTAGTCGTTGATGCCATGAAATATAATAGTCTATGAAGCTCATGGGTCTTGATTTTTCTTTGGTTCATCACGCTGGAGGCTAATGTGATGATGATCTGAGCTCTGTTTCTTGGCAGAAAAACTTGGCTGGATGGGGCGTGAAGTATAGCTTCAATGAAGTGGATTGACTTTGTGGGGCTTAAACAGGATTTTTCTTCCATTATTATAAGCCCCAAATTGTGTAGCAACTCTCGTACTTGAGAGATGTCTTAAAGAAACTTCGTTCATGAGTGACCCACCAAAAGCCAGTCATCCAGATATGGATGCACATGGATGCCTTGTCTTAGATGGGTGCACACCACCGCCATACACTTTGTGAAGATGCGTAGTGCTGTCGACAACCTGAAGGGGAGGACAGTAAATTGAAAAGTCTGGTTGCTGATTGCAAATCGAAGGAATTGTTGGCTGTCTGTGTATATCGATATGAAAATACGCGTCTTTTGGATCTATGGAGGCAAACCATGCATGTCTGGTTAACAACAGTAGGATTGTGGCCAGGGATATCATTCTTAATTTTTTGGTGGTTATGAAGGAGTTTACATCCCAAAAGTTGTTCAGCGGCGACCGTGGGTTGCGTATGCTGTTCCGGTATACACCTCAATGTCAAGGGTAGAACAGGTGCTGGTATCGATGCCGATGGCGCTGCAGGAAGTATGAAGGTGTGTTCCTATGTAGGACATGTAATAGTTGTCGACCTGGGTCTAGCAAATGGTGGGTAATCATAATGGTAGTGGTTGTGGACATCGTGCCACTCATCCCAAAATTGTGTGGGTCTTGGTGGCATAGGGAATTGTGACCGTCTGTCCCAGACATATTGTGGGGAACAGGATCAGTATCGTGAGCAAGGCAGGCGATGGTCGTCATGATCATGGTAATGGCTTCTGATGGAACGCACTGATTCAGGCAGGCTCTGTGTATCCCTTCTATGGATCTCGTCCCGTGCTGGTATCCTTGAAACTCAGGGTGAGCTTCTGTTTGATGTGGTAGCCAACGGGCTACAATCCCCGTGTTGTATGGGTGGGGAATCCCGAATTTCACCCTCTGATGTTGAGGTGAGAGCTACGGGATCGACCCTTGGTATCGATACTGGTGCCGGTATGGGAGCCACTGTTGTCGATGTCAAGGGTGGCATATTCGATGGCGTAGTGATCGGTTGAGATCTCTGAGTCTTAGCAGGTCTCTCCTCTGTGTACTCCGAACGCTTTCTCTTTTTCTGAGTTTCTGTTGTCTTTGGCTATCTTGCCTTTTTTGACAAGTTTTTAGCCAGCAACGTTGCCAGCGCCCTCCCTGGGGTCAATGGTATACTTTCCTCCATGCATGATCTCGCAGGGGAAACGGGAGTTGAAGAGGGCAATACTGCCTGCGCAGTGGGAGCAGGTGGTGTCGCCATGACCGATGGTGTGTCCACCGCTTTTAGTGCCAGTTCTGCACGTAATTTGTTGGCCCGATGTTTTCAAGTTTGCCTCGAGAATGCTTGGCAAGCCGCACAAGCTTCAACTATGTGTCCTTCCCCCAAGCAGAGACACAAATTGTGGCCGTCTGAGGGCAGCAACTTACTCCCGCAGCGCATACACCTCTTAAACGGGGCACGGAGGGCCATGCGCCTTGAGGCGGCGATCGGAGATCGCAAGAGAAAGAAAAAGATGTCAATTTTTTTTTTTAGATAAGAAAAAACTAGAAAAAGTAGTGTAGAAGAAATTAATTTCAGCTATTTCTCTGTATTACAGATCTGACGAAGTTGTTCACGACGATGCAGCCGCAATGGCAGTCAAAGAGGAACTGAGGGATTGGGCGGGAACTCTTCGGTACATGCGCACTACGCGATGGGGGAGAGTTCCCACTGAGACTCTCAGTTATGGAATTTTTTTCTGAATTGAAGCTCCGCGCAGGTGCAGAGCCCATATGTGTGATGCATAGACACCACGCTAAAGAACCACTGCTTACCTGACCTTGGCACTGCCCATTCTGTGTGTATGTGTGCGTGAGTGAGAGAGAATGTATGTGTGTTTTGTATGCATGGTATCTCAGATCAAATGTCTTCTAGGCAGTACCATTTCTCTGACTCTATTTGCAATTAGTACCATATGCACCCTTACTCAGCACAGGCCATGGGAGGCAGGAAAGCCAAGCCAAATTCATTGTACTTTAGAGGAGTTAATGGAATAATGGAAATTATCTCAGTTTGGCCCATTTGCTTGTACCCATAATATTTAACACATACTTACTGTTGCATGAGCAAATAAGTCACGTTGCTTCACAAGGGATGCGCCACACAACTCTACCATCCATTCCAGTTGTTCTGAACAATTCCCAAAGGAAAAGGAAGACAGAGATAGAATATTAAATTACAGTGACAGCGTACTTCACCCCCACCCCTTCACCCTATACACTCACTAAATCCAAACAGGCCTCTCACATTTGTTACGATATATGTTGGCATTTACTTTTTAACAGAATTGGAAAGTTTGGGGAATTGTTCTCTGAAGACATGACTATATTTTATAGTTTTAGATACTGAACTATGAAAGAACAAAATTTGGTACTGGGCACAGAATTCAGCATCCCCTCTTTTGACAAAATCAGAAGATGTCACTGGTGACTGAAGGCTACTAAATCCTGCTGACATTTACATAATTCTTTGAATAAAAAAGGGAACTCAAGAGCCCCTGAGACGTCAACTAAACTTGGACTGATTTCAGCTCATATGAACGTCTCTCAACTCACTTCTAGTGTCCCAATCGACTTACCTGGGAGCATATCAGTAAATGGCCCATAACAGCATATTTTCAAACCTTGAAAAAGCTGGGAAAGAAAGTTTGTGTTAGTCAGCAAATGAACACCTCAACACAGGAACTCCAGAATTTCTATGGGTGTGAACTACGCTATAGAGTTCTGTCCTGGCCTGAACTGTCCACCTAATCTGATCTGATGAGAATAAAGAAAGAAACACATCCAGATACAAAGCTTAAATGTATTTTGAGCAATTAAATAAACAATGGCTCCCTGTCACTCATACCTCAACCTCACTTCTAGGCCTTCATTAAAACTCCCCTCCATCCCCCTTGTCATCTTTCTTTGTGCACATTCTTGCTCTTTCCATTCTGCACAACTTCATGCACTGCCAACTCTCTTGCCCTCTTCTCTTTTTCTCATCTCCTTACCTTTAGGGTAAATAAGGCAAAAATCATGGCACAACAGTAAAACATGAGGAAATTTAGTGCAACATCCCAAGCAGCTGTTAGTCACTCCTGTGCACGTGTGAAAAAGCAACAGTACAAAATAATTCTTAAAAGACTGTTGAGAAGGAGGTGCAAAAAGGGGTGGGGTGGGCAGTATCTCCCCTTTCTGGACTTGCTGGAGACTTGGGGAAGTGATGAATGAGAGGAAGGCCCTGACATTATTATTATTATTATTATTTATTTATATAGCACCATCTATGTACATGGTGCTGTACAGAGTAAAACACTTAAAAGCAGGAGAATTACATTGCCAAGCGAGATATTGTCCCCCCCCACCCTTTTTGTGCATTTTCTGCTCTTACATTTCCCCCCTTTTTTTGGTGCTTTTTGACTGCGCAAATGGGATCCTCCTGTCACTTTGTGCAAATTAGCCTGTCTGCAGTCTCACCATGTCAATTTCCTTGTACGTTACTACTCTACCTCAGTGCTCCCATTAACAACTGCAACATACAAAGACATTGATAAGTCAAGAATACACATATTGGACAGGTGAAAATGTGCTCTTGCACACTTGTGAAGGAATGCGAAAATAATAAAATTTCAAAATGACAAACACATTTGCGTACTCCCGAAGCACCTGAAAAATAAAGTGGCGAATGAAAACGTAGCAGCTATCTGAGCAAGGGGGCTGGGACAAGGAGGCAAGAAGGGTTCTGCCGCAAAGGTGCCTGTAATACATGCTGGAGCTGGCTGGAGACTTAGGGGGAAAACAAGCCATGGCAAGCTCAATTGTCTGTTAGGCATACCATGGGTTGTTTGTCGAACAACCATCCCACCATACCTTTATTCATAGGGTGGCTTAGGCTGATGTGCAAACCCACCCAATAAGTGCAGTTATTGAGGAAGCAGTTTAGTTGAGATTAGAAATACTGATATAGGGCTTGGGGTCAAATTTTATTTATTATTGCATTTATATCCCACCATTTTTCCTCCAAGGAACCCTCCTCTCCCTCCTCTCCATTTTATCCTCACAACAACAATCTTGTGAGGTAGGTTGGGCTGAGAGTGTGACTGGCCCAAAGTCACCCAGTGGGCTTCCATGGCTGAGTGGGGACTAGAACCCGGATCTCCCGACACCCAGTCCAATACTTTAGCCACTACACCACACTGGCTGAGTTTATGTTGCTGATTGTTAGAAACTGGAGAGAAAATCCCCCCCCCAAGGTAGTATTGTAGTTAGGCAATGGGACTGAAGTAGGTGCATGGCTAAGGAGCAAGGATCTTGGAAAATAAGGGACCTAGAATGCAGGGAGATGAATAAGGAGAAAATATCATATTGGGACAGGAGTGATGGTGGAGAAGATAAGAGAATCAGATTGTACAGGAGCTTTCAGCCCAATCCATATCCGCTGTAATGATCACAGATGAAACAAGATACTATCTAAAAGAAAGCTCTACAGAATGGTCTAGAACAGTGGTTCTCAACCTTCCTAATGCCGCGACCCTTTAATACAGTTCCTCATGTTGTGGTGACCCCCAACCATAAAATTATTTTCGTTCTTCTCTACACGATCCATTGTCATGGGATGGTTTGCTAATGAAAATAATACATAACAATAGCTTTAATAATACAAAAGATGATACATGACATAGTTCAGTCAATACAGTTTCCTAAGACCATCGGAAATATGTGTTTTCCAATGGTCTTAGGTGACCCCTGTGAAAGGGTCGTTCGACCCCCAAAAGGGTCCCGACCCACAGGTTGAGAACCGCTGGTCTAGAAGATGCCCCCTGCCCTGACAAGATGTTTTCCTCTGGCTGGTAGAAAACAAACAAGGTTAGGTATTGGGAAAAGGTGGAACTCACTACTGGACAGTTTCAAGCTTCGGTTTACCTGGATGGGAACTACCCATGAGTCAGTTCAATAGAAGCTTGCAGTCAAACAATTTGCCAATTTCACATTTGTTGGTTTTTAGCAACTTGTCTAGCTCAAGATAAACTTTCCTTCTGTGCATGAGAGTGAGTTTAAAAGTGGTTGAGGAAAGGTTTTGCTGAGCTACTGAAATGGATTGGAAAGAGAAAGGGGTTTTAGAAAAATACACCACTCAAAGCTGCAGCCTCTCTTTTCCCATCTCCAACCAGCATTAATCTTCATGTCACCAACAATGCAATGTGAAATGCAGGCCCAACCAGCAGGCCTTCAGATAATTGGGGGCAAGGATGCAAAATAAATAAATCAGATTAACACAGCAGGATTGAAGGTTTGCAGCATCCTGAACACTATTTGTATCAATTCCCACTTATGATTCCCAATTATAACCCCCCTTCCCTCTTTGAAAAACTAGCTGTTACTTTCCCTCTGCAGCAACAGGGCAACCTGCCGTTTTGTATTCTGCCAGTCTTTTTCATTATGAGTTTTTAATAGTTAAAAGGTTCTAGTACTCCGAATATAAGTATTTTTTTAAAAAGAAAGAACCAGCATACATCTGCACATTTTTAGCAATGGTTGTTTCAGAAATTAGAACCCTTCAATTGAGTGTTCACACACAGAGGGAAGCAGCATTAGGTATTGCTGTAGGGGTTATTAAGGAGGATGTGCATTATTTGTTTCCACATACTTTACGTCCGGGTTTACATTCTACACATTTCTCCCTCATAGGAATCATCATATTCATTGAAGTCACATGAACAACACTCAGGATTCTCCTCTATGACAATAACTATATCCTACAAACAGTGGACTATTTCCTATGATGACAGAAGCATGCTGGGTGGAGCAGAAGAGGGCCATACTCTGGGGGACATTCCTATGAGTGGCACATACTACCTCCCATTTTAAACTCTTGCAGGGATAATGGTTAAATATCCACACCTTTCCAGCAGAAGATTCCCTTGCCCTTTTGGGCCCTTGATGGCTCCTCCCATTGATTACGTCTCCTCTCACTTCAAAGTCCCCCTGGAAGACAACATAAGTGAAATCAGATGCCAATGAAACACAGGTTGAGACTTTTCTTTGTAGCTGAAGCAGAAAATGAATGCTTGCATTTTAGAAGCTGGGGTCCTCTTAGTCAAAACTGAAGCAGAAGGAGGGCTAGGAGTTGAAGTGATAGCTGCTCTCATCCTGCAGCTTATAACAAGATTTATTTATTTTTAAAAGGAGAAATATATTGATACATTAAACCAGAAAAATCAATCACCCCATAGCAATTAAAATATTCATGAAGCTTCAGTGATGATAGAGGAGCTCAGTCAATGACAGGATAGAATGGGGCTTGCACACAAGCAAAAGGCAGTTGTTTTTTGCCTATGACATATATTGGATGTAATGAGCAGCCATGAACTCATAGCACAAAACCTCTTAAATCAATTTACAGAAATTAAATGCATCAACAATCTAATCTTCATTTAACATTCTCCCTTTGAGGGAATAGCAGACAGTATTGGGAAAGGCCCCTTCTAACAACATCCCAATGGGGACAGAACAAGTAATTAAAGCCAAGCACCACTACTTCTTAGACTCTCTGGAATGCTGAACTTCTTATGACTTAATTTTGTTCCAGTATTGAGTACAAGGAAAGTCTCCAACTGTCCATGAATTTAGATGCTAGCAGACAAACACTTTGCCAGAGCCAGCCTTACATAGGGGCTCTGAGACCTTCATACTGTCTCAAAGACCCTATCTAAAGAATGTATACACCTGCATGGAAACCCATGATTCTGGGAATGAAAGCCCTGTTGAAAGCATTACTAAATGCTGCCTAGCCAGCCAGAAGATATGGATGGCACTTCCCTAGAAAAGGACAAAACTGTCACATTTTTAACTATCCTGACATCTGTTAAAAGTCTAACTCTGCTAAGAACTTTTGCCTTTCCTTTCCTGCAACCATCTTTCAGAAGTTGAAGAAGGAATAAGGGAATCGTGACCAACAGCAAAGAAAGATGAAGTGAAAGTGGCAGGAGCCTTGGAGGTAAGTGATGCCATCTTGGAATTTGTGTCACTGAGGGCTGTGAAAATTGAGTTTAGATGGATGTATACCTTGGATATTAGGAAAGCCAATTTCAAAAATCTCAAAAATAAGTTGGATAGGATCCCATGACTAGAAATTCTGAAGGAAAAAGAATTCAAGAGGGATGGCAGATCCTGAAAACTGAAATACTGAAGACGTAATCACAAACTATTTCAATGAGATGGAAAAACAGGAAACATCTAAAGAAGCCAGTGTGGCTACACAGGGAGTTATCTGATGAGCTGAAACTCTAAAGGGACATCTATAGGAGAGGGAAGGAAGGACATATAACCAAAGAGGAGTACTATAGAGTTGTCAAAACCTGTATGGATGGTGTTAGAAAGGCGAAGGCTCAGAATGAGCTGAGGCTTGCAAAGATGATAAAATCAAGAGCTTCTTCAACTATGCTAGGAACAAGAAAAGGATCAAGGGATAGGTCTATTGCTTAGGGAAGATGGTGAAGTGTTAACAGGTAACACAGAGAAGGTGCAACTACTCAACTGCTATTTTTCTTTAGCCTTCTGCCACAATGGAAGTTGTGCTCAATCTGGGACAGGTAAAACAAATACCATAAAGAGGGACTTGCAGCCCAAGGAGATTATAAGAGAAAACTTAACTACTTTAAACAAGTTCAAGTCTCCAGGACCAGATGAATTACATTCCTGTGTGCTGAAGGAATTTGCAGATGTTATTTCAGAGCCACTGACTGAAATCTTTGAGAACTTCTGGAGAACAGGTGAGATACTGGACTACTGGAGTTGGACAAATTTTGTCCCCATCCAGAAAAAAGGTGGATCCAGGAAACTAAAGACCCGTCAGTCTGACGTCAATGCCAGGCAAAATTCTAGAAGAGATTGTTAAGCACTTGGTCGGTGAGCATATAGAGAATAATGCACCGATTAGTAGAAGCCAGCATGGGTTTGTCAGGGAAAAGTCATTACTGGTTTTGTGGATTGTGTGAATGCTGTTGACATAATATTAGTATTTCAGCAAAACATTTGGCAAGGTTTCCCATGATATCCTTGTTGGCAAGTTGGTAAAATGTATGTTGGATGCCACTACAGTTAAGCAGATCAACGTCTGATTTAGTAATAATGCTTAATGAGTACTCATTAATAGTTCAGCATCCTCTTGGAGGGAGGTCGAGTGGCTCAATGTTTTTATAAATTTTCTGGGTGAGATGACGTAAAGTTAGGAGTTAACACCATAGAACCAAGACTCAAAAGAATTTTGACAACCTGGAACACTGGGATGAAATTAAACAGATAAATATAAAGCCTTCCATTTAAGTACAAATAAAATAAAATAAAATAAATAAAAGGCACAAATATAGGATGGGTGAAACCTGGATTGGTATCAGTACATGTGAAATGGACTTAGGTGTCTTAGCGGATCACAAGCTCAATATTAATTAAAAAATATTATTGCAATTTTAGGCTGCATTGACAGAAGCATAATGTCCAGGTTATAGGAAGCAATAGTGCCTCTCCACATGGGCCCCAGAAACCTTGAAAATAAAGATGCCATTGGAGGCCAGCACTTCATTCTACAGCATGCAAGCCTCCCAGTTAAAAACATTTTAAATTGAAGTATCTAATAAAATAAAAATCAGAAGGGGCAGGGAGCTTGTAGAAACCAAGAGAAGTGTTTGTCAGCACATTGGTATGCACTGGCATTATGTTGGGGACCCCAGGACTAGCTGTTCTCCAAGGTCCATTTCAATTCTATGATTTTAAGCTCCTCCACTTCAGTTGAAGTTGTAAGCTGTCTTCCCAGCCCCAGAAAAGCAGCCTTGCCCAATGTTAGCTTGCCTCCTCCCCCTTAAGAAGAGAAATTCACAGGTAAATTTAGAACTCCGCCCACCCCCTACATCTATTCTATTCTCATTCACAAGTATTAACTTGGCATTTAAATGAAAATAAAATAAAGTGTCACAGTATATAAGCAGTGGACCAGCTTCAATCTTACTCCCTCTCTGCCCTTGTTCTAGGGACTCTGCAAATAGCTCACAAATGAGCACAAACCCCCAAAATGCAGATATCAGATGTACCTCATGAAGGACTGTTCCTGCCTTAAGCGACTGTTCAATCCCTATGACAGATAAAAAAAGGAACTAGTTATTCCTATTCTTAAAACAACAAACAGCCCTTTTTAGCATCTGCAACATTGTTTTTAGTTTCTACCTCAACATACAAAAGAAAACTGCAAAAGAGCAAGCCCCCATTTAAATAATACTGCTGGCTGGTAGTATTACTGCACGCTACTGGGAACTTCTTCCTCCCACTTGTTGCAGATTTCAAATCCATTGTCTTTCAAGAATACCAACGCTGTACTAACTGAAACAGTTTATGGCTAACTTTCAGAGATATAATGCTGGTCTTTCTAAGAGCAACTACATTAAAGATGCATTACAAAACTGCTCTCTAATTTGGCTAGTTGGCAGTATTTGGACTATGGAATTTAGTATTTTTTCCCTGCTGTCTTTGTCATTCTATGATGTTTATACATTTATTGGATAAAATGGTCTGACAAAGTTCTTACATTGTTTCTTGTTATAAAAGGTGGAATAGAAATTTGAATACAAAATAAATAAAAGTTCATTATGGCATGAGTTTTCATTGCTAAAAACCTGTTTCCTGTGCCCTGAATGTGCAAGGCGAGAGCGCAGAGAGATTTCAATGAATGTTTACACTTACACTGGTAGCTCACCACCCATTTCTGTGCAGCGATACCTAGGAAGTATTTCAGCGTACGCTCACAGACCAGATCCTCATCTGAAGATTAAGGAGAAAGATTTCAAATAGGGCTCAGTGCTAATACTAAAAGTAAGGGCCTGGATCCAAAGAGCTAGTTTAGGCAAGCGAAAGGGCTTCAGCATGTCTAATAGAATGTTCTTCTAACATTTATCTTTTCACACCAGGCCATCACATATCATGAACTGCTTTCAAAAGTACCCTTAGTTTCAAAAGCAGTTTGCTGGGTAGTAGGGACTGTTAGAGAACAAAAAAAGGTGCAGAATCAGGTGCACAGTTCTTTGGATCCTGGCCAAGAGTCTGATATGCAAACAACCTATGTTAAGTACTTCTTAGTACCTGTATTAGATAGATTCATAGGTTGCATCAAGGCAGCCAGAGTCCCCTTCCCACTGTTTACACATGCAAAGTATTCTTAAAACGCACATCCTCTTTTAAGTTCTAAAATGCTTTTTGAAAGGGAAAAGGGAAAGGATTCTTTTTTAAAATTCCAAGAATTATCTGATAAACCCATCACCTTCTCAGTAATGATACAAATCCAAATTCTGTGCCAAAGAAAGCTAGCATTGGCAACTTACAATATTATTCAAATAAAAATAATGCATATATTTGCCTATGAGCCATAATTTATTTTGCTTTTGGAAGCCATGGACATAATGTATTATTTTATTTATTTTATTTATATCCCGCCCTTTTTCTTCCAAGGAACCCAAGGCAGCGTACATAATCCTCCTCCTCTCCATGTTTATCCTCACAACAACAACCCTGTGAGGTAGGTTGGGCTAAGAGTCTGTGCCCAGCCCAAAGTCACCCAGTGGGTTTCCATGGCCGAGTGGGGTGTAGAACCCGGATCTCCTGGCTCCCAGCCCAACACTCTAGCCACTACACCACACTGGCTCTACTAGTATCTATACTAGTAGAAATCCTACTCAGTTTGTTCCCCCAACCACTGTCTCCTTGCATCCTACCATTCTTTTCAGTTTATCACTGAAGGGCTAGAGACTTGCACTTTTAAAAACCAAAACGCTCAGAAGCTGGATCTGTGAATCTTGAATTCTGCACTTCCATGGTTTGTGTTATGTCCCCTGGTTCTGAAGCACTACATAACTCCAAGGAGTCTTCAGATTCAGACAGCCCATTTCACTTAGGACAATGGCTCCTCATGGGAGAATACTCCAGCTAGCACTTTATGCAGCGTGCTAACCAAGATTTTGATGTAACCCCTGCCTTGCTTGAGTCATGTTACAGTCTGCTCCCCTTGGGCCTCACACCTAGTGAGGTCAGTTTAATCACAAAAGCAAAGAGCACACTAAATCTTCCTTGTCAACTGAGGAGGAAGCGGAGCCGAAACAGGATTGGACAGGTTTGGATTTTTACTCAGGACCTCTAGTCTAGCATTCTTTGTCCAGCATGGCCGGCCAGAGATTCCTCAGGGAAGCTCATGAGCAGAGTATGATGGCAATACCCATTCTGTGTTAATAATATCCAGTGCTTTATAATCAGAAAAAACACCTGTGAACAAGGAGGTTCCAGTGAGTTATCATCTGGAAGAGGCAAGATTCTTCAGTCATTAAACTGAACTCTAACAGTTCTGCAAGAGGTACGTGCCTACCCACTCATCCACCCGATGAGGCAATGCAGACGGCAGGTTCTCCTCTGTATTCCCAGCTCACCTGTTTTCATTACTACATGGGTTGTTTCTGCAGTAATTTTATTAGACCAAATGCTCTGAGTTTTCCCGACAAACTTCTGTGCTAGTCGCTAGAAGCAAAATAAATACTGTGTTAGAAATAACTGATTTTATTAGCACATAAGGTATTGTTGGCTTCACAATGGAGCCTTTAACATTTTTTTTAGAAGAATGTACATCTTGCCTTTCCATATAGATGTCTGATATATTTCGTTAACATTAACATGAATAATTACAATTAAACAATTATTAAAACTAAAGAGGGGACGGAAGGAGATAAAGACAGGTTGCTTACCTGTAACTGTAGTTCTTCGAGTGGCCATCTGTGCAGTCACACATATGGGCTCTGCACCTGCGCAGGGCCAGCTTCGGAAAACTTCACTAGCTGAAAACTTTTTAGGCGGGAACCCCTCCCCCACCGTCCACTGAGCATGCTCAGGGGTTCCCGCCTAATCCCCTCAGTTCTTGAAACCGCCTAAACAGTCTCACTGAGGACAACCACCAGGTGATCAAAAAAAAATGACACCATAGCGGGGACGGTGGGAGGGTTGTGTGACTGCACAGATGACCACTCGAAGAACTACAGTTACAGGTAAGCAACCTGTCTTTCTTCTTCGTGGTCTCTGTGCATCACACATATGGGCGAATAACACGCTGACTACCCGGAGGTGGGTGGTGTCAGGTGATGGATGAAAATTCAACAGATTGCTGATAAGACGGCACGCCCAAAGGCACAGTCTCTACGCACTCTGATGTCCAGATGGTAGTGACTGGCAAAAGTCAGAGGTGTCGACCAGATATCCACTTTGCAGAGGTCCGGTATGGCAATACCTCTTTCAAAAGCTGTAGCAGTGGCCCCTCCTCTGGTGGAGTGAGAGCGCACTTTCCCCTTCAGCGGGGGGCCAGCAAGTTCATAGGCTTATTTGATAGACTGAAAAAACCCAAGCAGATATCCTCTGCAGAGATGCTTGGAGTCCCTTTTGTTTGACCCATAACAAACAAAAAATCTTAGGGATCTCCGGAGAGTCACTGTTCTGTCCAGCGTATGTAGTGTCGACTCAAGAAGAGTTGACGGCGCAAGGAAAAAGCTTGGCAGAGTAAAATCCTGCCCAAGGTGAAAGGAGAAACAACCTTTGGAAAAAAGCTGGGTCCGGTCTAAGGACCACTTTGTCAGCATGAAAACCCGTATAAGGTGAGTCCATACGGAGTACCGCTAACTCTGATGCACGTCTAGCAGACGTTATGGCAACAAGGAATACCACCTTAAAAGTCGGTAAAGGCAAATCTGTCTTTGCCAACGGTTCGAAAGGCTTGGCAGACAGTGCTTTAAGCACCACGGAAAAGCTCTATTGCGGAACGAAGGGTGGAACTGTATCTTTCATCCCTTTCATAAAGCGCTTAACCAGTGGATGAGTGAAGACCGAACAGCCCTGAATCCATAAATGTGAGGCAGAATCGCTGCCAGATAAACTCTAAGTGAGGAAACTTAAGGCCTCTTTTAACAAGGAAAAAGGGAAAGTGAGGATGGTGGAAATAGGCTCTGAAAGGGGTTTCTCATTCCTGCTTAGTGCAAAGGAGGAGTGAGCTTCCCATTTGGTAGCATATGACTTTCTAGTCGCTTGTTTCTTAGCTGCTAGAATTATGTCCCATATATCAGGGGGTAAGGATTGACAGTCTAACATTGTGGTTTCTACTATGAGGTCCAGAGAGCTCAATAAATTGAGGATTACTCCCACTGCCTTCGATAGCATCCTCTTCTAAGATGCCACGAGAAGCCAGTTGTCTAAATATAGGTAGACTTTCACCCTGTGTAGGCAAATGAACTGCCATATATTTTGCAAACATTCGGTGGGCTGTGCTTAGGTCCATAGACACACCCAAACTGGGACATATCGGTACCTATGATAAACCCAAGGTACCTCTGGCGAGTGTTCTGAATGGCTATATGGAAGTATGCATACTTATGTGTATGGGGCAAACCTTACTCCCTTCTTGAGAAGCAGCATTAAGGACAGTGTGTCATCTGTAATTTGCTGGTTCTGATGCAGGAGACGAGATGAGCAATGAGATTGAACAATCCTTCACCATCGAATGGTAGGTCCTCAATCTAGTTCACGGAGTGAGACCTGCTAATCATAGGTATGCATGCGAAGCGCCAGAGCGCGCACCATCGCTCTCAACTCACAGTGAAGTGACGGGTCATGTAAAGTTGCTGACAAGAGGAAAAGTTGTATCTGGACATCATAACTAGATAGTGTATGACTCTGGGGCCCAAAGCAGATGAATATGTTCTGAAAACTCCCCTTGGGGCTAACAGAACTAATATAGAATTGAAACACGGGTGCATAAAGAAAAAACCCCATGTCCATTACTGGACCTTATGTAAAGATTCTGCACTTTCCAATGTCAGAGCCATCAAAGAAGGGCCCTTCCAGGAATTTTTAACTGTCAGAAGCAGTGTTGGGAGGAAAAATATCGACACTGGAGTTGGCTTCTCAGTACATACAGCATGAGATACAAAAACCTGCACTTTATTTTCCCAGTTATGTGTCTCAATACCAAGCCTGGTCATCCTCAATGACCAGGAAGTGGTATAAGTCCTCCAAAGGAGGTTCTGCCCTGTGTAGGTGATGCAGAAGAGAGCAATGTTGAGACCGACTGATAGTCCTCAAAGAATTGAAGGGAATCAGGTCTATTCTTATGCTCTAACTCATCTTCCCCAAGTTGATCTCCTAATGTCCCATGGAATGGGGGTGGAATGGGGAAGAGCTAAGTAATTGTGCTGATGCATTGTGGCTGTAACAGCTGAGCCCTGTGTATCGCTCGCAATGACAGAGATCACGGTTGTACGTATCCCCATCATGGTACTAAAGCCAGTACCCATGGTTGTATGGTATTCTCAGGAGACGTGGCCCGTTTAACATTGTATGCCCTCCTCTTCCAAGGAGTGGGCGAACCCCAAGAATGATGACATCAGACATCATGGTAATAAAACACTCTCCACTGAAAGCAAAGCACTCAGAGCGTAGAGACTCTGGAATGGGGACTTGAAATAGGTGGTTAGCTTGCAAGGTATACACTGCCTGATGTGGTGGACAGATGTCCATTGGCTTTGGAGGGGAGAGATATTACATCTCACCCTCTAACATTGAAGCTGCATGCAAGATGCCCTCTTGGTATCAAGAGTGTCAGCGTTTGTACCAAAGAGCTATTAACGTTATTGCTAATCTTGGTATAAAGGGTTCCAGCCTTGGTACCGAAGAAACCAGTTATGTTATTGTCATTTTCAGTACCAAAAATTTCACCTTGGTACCAAAAAAAGCCAGTTATGTTCATTGCCAGTGTCAGCATAGAGAACTCCAGCGTCTGCATTGTAGATGCTAGTTATGTAATTGCCACTGTTGGTATCGAGGGCTCCAGTCTGTACCGAAGAAGCTACATTGTTGCCAGTCTCGGCATCGAGGGATTCATTCTCGGTACCGAAGAAGCTAGTTATATTGTATCTCGGTATTGAGAGCAGTCTAGGTACCGAGAGGTCACAGGCTAGGCACTGACGAAGCTAGTTATATTGTTGCAAGTCTCGGTATCGAGAGGCTTCAGGGTACTGAAGAACCTAGTTATTATTGCTACCGAGGAGGCCAGCCATGGGGACTCTAACAGTAGTGGTTAGATCTGGCTTCCATCGAACAGCAGGTCCTCTATGCGGGTGCGTGCCTACTGGGGCAGACCTCAGCTACGCATGCCTTCGTAGTACAATGGAAACTACCATGGCTTTGAGGCGCAGTCCGTAGCGTGGCGTGCTGTATTAAGCTATTGTCGAGAAAGTCTCATAGCCTCAATACAAAAACATCTGCCAGTTCCGTTTGGTCATCTGGCAAGAATCTGGAGAGATGTAATCTTCCCCCATAAAAAGAGCTTACGTTTTGCCATTGTGGCTTGGTAATTGTGCACACGAAGGGATAAACCTATAGAAGAGTATACTCTTCTCCCCAGGCCGTGCAACCTACAGGCTTCTTTGTCCACAGGTGCATTATTTGTATGTAAACAGGAACGGGACAATTTAGTCCTGCATCTTATAAATATATGTTGTCTAGCCTCCTCGACGTTGTGGCATAGAAGAGGGCAGCTTCCATGATTGTTGTGCTGTGCGCAGCGGCACAGGCAAATATGGAATAGCCACTGGGGTTGATGACCCACAGTATACGGCATCATAAACTGGGTCATTAAATTTCTCTATAGGTTGGGATATTTGAGCCCCTAGGGACCTTGCCATTCTTTGTACCTGTAAAGTGTGCTAAGTCCTCTGAAGGGGACACTACGTCTACAGTGACCACGAGGTCATCTGGTGGTGATGTATCTTGTGAGGAGTCCGATTGGTAATCCTCCTCCGATGGAACATCCAGTCCCATGTGTGATGTAGGCAACGTTTGCAATGCTTCCGACGGTACCGAAGCGGTTGGTACTGCGGTTTGCGATGGTTGCGGAGCGCGCCTCGGTACCGATGGTAGAGGTGGCGGTGGCATGGCCAAGACATCCTCTGGGAGGGGTGGAGGGAAGATCGCTTTGGAGGGTGGTTGGCGGAAAAGCGGGTACGGCTCGTGTTGCCGTTCCTACGGATACTGATAATAGTAATCTTGGTGCCTTCTGTGTCTCCAATCCTCGTAATAATACAGAGGATACTAGGGAGGTTGCCAATCAGCGTAATAGTCCCACATTCTTGGAGGGGACAGATGTCGCTCGTCATAGGTCATATATTGAAGACCTGAATGAGCTAAAGCCGGTGAACGACCCCGGTCGCATCTGTAAGGAGGCGTATGTCAGTATCGATAGCCTTCGGTATCGACCGGCGGTTGCTGGTGAGGCGTGTGTCAGTATCGATAGCCTTCGGTATCGACTGGCGTTTGCTGGGGCACTTGTCGGTACCGACGTCCGCCGGTATCGATGGGCTGTGGTTCCTCTCGGTACCGAGGGGAACTGGGACCCTGATCAGGTACGGTATTATCCAGGGAGGAACCTCTAATTTCGCCTTCTGAAATCGATGCTCTTACGCTGGGATCATCTGTCGGTACCGTGATGATCTGCAGCGGAGAAAGTATCGGTGAGCCGATACCGTGCCCTGCCTGGGGCGGAGAATTCGATACCGGTGGTGCGGATGGTGTCGCCCATCTCGGTATCGAAAATGGTCTCGGTAGCGATAGCCTCGGTATCGGGCTTATCGGTTCCGGAGGAGACCTTTGCAATGAAAGGCTCGACATCGGGCTCCTGTGCCCTGTCGGATGCCTCGGTACCGAAGTGCTTGGTACCGGGCTCCTCGGTACTGACAAAGTCGGTTTCAACGGTTTTTTCTTCCCATTTTCCGTCTTAAGTTTGCTCTTTTCTTTCTGGGGTTGTCAGCCCCAGAATGCTCTCTCACTCTCTTAGAAATCTTCTTTGCCGCCTTTGTTGATGCGGACTGAGAGGAGGAAGGGGGAACCGATAAGGCTTCACTCCGCGCGGGAGGAGGTTGGGGCATAGACTCCATTATAATAGGAGATTTGGAGCGTCGAGATCCTCTCGGTACCTCCACTGCCTCCAACGCCTTTTTTCAGAACAACACCCGAAGGCGGTCTGATCGGTTTTTTTCTCGCTTGCCTCGAGAATTTTAGACAAAACACACACGATTCCACAATGTGTGTCCCCCAAGCAAAGCAAACAAAGGGAATGTCCATCAGTTAGCGTGATCTTCAGCCCCCAAAGGGGCACTTCTTGAAGAGGCCTTGATGTGCCATAAGCCACAAGGCTAACTAACAACAAATGAATTCTTCTTCTTTTTTTTTCTTTTCTTTTTTTTTAAATATATATATATAATAACTAAATAGAAAAGATTAGAAAACTGGAGAGAAAAGACAAGAAGGAAAATAGAATACTTTCAGCTGAGGTAAAGTATACCACACACGAGAAGTCTCCACAAGCTGTTGACCCTACAGGCGGTTGAAGAGAACTGAGGGGATTAGGCGGGAACCCCTGAGCATGCTCAGTGGACGGTGGGGGAGGGGTTCCCGCCTAAAACGTTTTCAGATATAGAAGTTTCCGAAGCTGGCCCTGCGCAGGCGCAGAGCCCATATGTGTGATGCACAGAGACCACGAAGAAGAACTTCTCTAAGATTAAAAGAAGCACCTCTGTCTTGTCTTGACTTTCTCTTTATTCATGTTCATCCAGTCAACTACTGACTTCAGGCAATGGTTTAGAATAGGTGGGGGGAAACTCATGGCTCTCCAACTGTTTTGGCCTACAACTCCCATGATCTTTCACCATTGATTATGCTGCCTGGGATTGATGGGAGTTCTAGGCCAGAACATCTGGAGGGCCACAAATTACCCAATCCTGCTTTAGAACTTTGACCATCTCCCTGGAACATAATGAAAAGGAGAAACAGCACAGCGTCATATTGACCACATGTTTATTGGTGTGACCACATGTTTATGACACCATATTGGTGGTACACTACAATATGTGGTGTCACCCATACACATATTGGTGCCATCTTATTGGTGGTACACTCTGCTGCTGCTGCCTCTGTGTACTGCTGCATTCAGTTTGGTGGCAGGCTTCCAAAGATGATTCCCAAAGGTAAGGATGCCAAATAGCCAACAGTCCCTGATGGACTGGGTTCGGATGACATAATAGTCAACAGTTGATTAAATAGTCCACAGTAGACTAAATAGTCCACCACTGACTACTGTGTTGTCTGTGGGGCAAAAACCACACCACGGTTGGTTATTTCATCAATGGTGTGCAGAGATGATGATCAACACAACCACTGAATATTGTGTCTGTCAGGCTCCGTGGATTATTTCCCCTGCCTACAGAGTTCTGAGGCAAGAGTGGCAGAAACCCTTGCCACTTTTGCTCAGCGGGGCTCTACAGGCAGGGGCAATAATCCCGTCTGGGGAAGTGCCTGGGGAGCCGCTGATCATGCTGTCCCTTGGTGGAGTGCTGCGATCCACCACGCCCCATGCATTTCCCAGGACAGGCCCATTAGTTTCAATGGCGAGGCTGGAGAGAGCTGTCAGCATCATCTCTCTCTGGCCTTGGTGTCAAAACAAATGGGCAAGGTTGCGTTGCTGCGGTGGTGTGTGTTTCTCTGCAGCCACCACAGCCAGTTCAGGCTGCAGTGTCTGGGGAGGGACACACACTGCCGCAGCAACAAAAAAGTGGGGGAGCCTCCACTGGGAAAGGATGCAGCACTCAGGGTCTGGCTGCAGTGGTCATGGATGGCCACGCGTGCTGCTGCAGCAATAAGTACTCTGCAAAGTGAAGGAGCAATTATTAAGCCTGCAAATTAAGAAGCCTCCATTCCATTTTAAGAGAGTTTTTTGTATCACACCCCGCAACTTTTTCTTCTCCTTCCCCCTATTCCCCCCCGCTTACTACATTTTTGCTGACTGAAGAATTCTGGTGATCTCGCTGTGAAGGGACTACAAACGTATGAGTATGTGCTTACCAACTCGCCTTGGTTTAGACCCGATGCCACCAGAGACATATTCCTCTTACTGGTCAGAAGCGGACACTTTGAATTCCCTTTGCTGGTACTACAGTGTGTGGTGGTTGACAAGGGAGAGACCGGCATTCCCTGTACTTTGTGTCTTGGTGCACCTGGTATATCATGAGTGACAGCAGCCGCCCCCATTGCTGCCTCTTTGGCCAAACAGCTGGAAATTTGCTCTTCAGGCTTTGAAGAAGAGGTGGAATAACTGCCTGAAAGTCGATGCATGCTTTTGACAGTGGGGGAGAAGGCACCTAGAAGGCTTTGTTTGCTTTCAGATCTCAAGTTTGCTTTACTTCCTGGAACAGAAGAAAAAATCTCCATCACTAATATGTTTCATTACACTTTCTATATTTGTAAGAGACAAAAAATCCAGCACAAAAGATAGCCACAGGTCCAGAAGAAACCTGGCATATAAACTTTCACTTATTGTATGGCTTTAAGAACATGAAATATATAATCTAGAATTAGTTAATAATTTATACAGTTTGGGTAGTTCCAAAATGTCAAAGTATGAAGTTTAATCAAACAATAATTTCAAATATATTCAGTGTTATATACAAAGCTGTAAGAAGCTGCCCTGTAAGGTGTCCAAGTATAATATAATTTTTGCCAGATGGGAAAATGGAAACAGCAATAAAACAAAAGTTGAGTCATATGACATGATCACTCCTTAGCACCCTCTTCAGTGCTGTGGAGCCCATGTTGCTCCCCAGTATTCAGAGCAACCTCAGGTGATGAAACAGGCCAGAAGAACACTTCAAACCCAAGGTTTTTCAAGTGGTTTGGGGATTGTAAACATATACCCCATTAGCTCAGATGCCTACATCCTTAGAAGACCACTTTGACAGATTTGCTGAGCTCTTTGAGAATAAAACTGCTCACCACTGTGCTGACTTAGATATCACATTTTGTAGAGACACAAGATCTTCCAACTTGATCGGTGTTATAAGGTCAGTTTCAATTGCTGAGGCCCAAGGATGTGGACAAGGCAGTTGCATCTCTTAGATTGATCACCTTTCCCCTCTACCCTTGCCCATCTTGGCTGATCCAAAGTTGCTGGGCAGGGGTGGTGGGGTTGACTGAATGGATCCGGAGCAGGTGGACACATTCTTCTTGTGTGAGAGAGTGATACCAACCATCATTAAGGAGACAGTTGTGTGATCACTCCTGAAGACAACCACATTGGACTTGGAGGTGTTAAACAAGTATAAACCAAGGTGCTCATGAGTATGGTAGCAAACCACCTCCAGTCAGCCTTGGAAGACACCACTTATCTAGATCCATTTCAGTCTGAGTTCAGGTCTGGTTTTGGAACTGTGTAACAGGACCAGCTACACCCTGATTTGAGAGTGGAAGGGAGACCAGGTCAAATAAAGTGCCCCACTCCTGTTCGCCCTCTACTTCCTGGTGCTTTTCCACAGCCACTAGGTGGAAATCTTTATTTTCCTTACTAAACAACATTAAACCCCTCTAGGTCTCTTCTAAATACCTCTAGGTAGTGTGGGGGTTTGGCTTTTAGATATGGGGTGGGTAATCCAACAATAAAGGAGACCATGCGTTTAAGCAACAACTTTATAAATTTTACTGAAAAAGTATTATTAGTAGTAAAAAGGTTTTAACATCTGAATGGCTATCATGCACACATATAAAAAAAACCACACAACCAAAAGGTCAACACATCCTGCTAATTCCTAATAAGACTGCATCCCTATACTTTCCAAGTTTCCCCCAGCAATATCTTACTATCAGAGTTGTTAGCTTTTCCAAGCATACAGCTTCTCCCAAAGCAGTTCTCCAATCCCCCTCCCTCTTTCTATTTCTATCTTTCCAGCACTCTCTGTGAAAGAATAGGTCTGTAGTTTAGGGGTGCTTCTAGATCCATCATTGTCACTGAAGGCCCAAGAGACTGCAGTAAAAAGGACTGCTACGTACATGAGTTTCAGCTGGTATACTAGCCATGACTGTTCTAGATAGTCTGGCCACAGTGCCTCACACATTGGTAATCTCACGTCTTGATTAGCACTGTAATGCAGTTTATGAGGGTCTATACTTGGTCTGGAGGCTATAGCATGTATTGATTGTTGACTAGCATGCCTGGCCACAAACATGTAACATCTTTGTTGAGAGATCTTCACTGGCTACCAGTTTGCTAACCAGGCCAGGTTTAAGGTTTGGGTATTGACTTTTAAAGACCTAATTAGCTTGGGACTAGGGTACCTGAGAGAAAGGGAAGTTTGACTGCAAATTTCTTTCTCAGTATATTCTGGGGGACATTCCAGATCCTAGGGTTAGTGCCAAATTCTGGACAGCAGACAAGGTCCAATTAAGATGATCTCCTCCAGGGGGAGAGGCCGCCTTTTCCTGCCAGACCAGAACTAGAAGAGCCAAAGTAATTCCTCAACCTCTAATTCTAGGAATGGACATTAGCCCTCCTCCAGTCGTATAGCACTTCACCCGTCTTCCATGATTCACAAAGATAATAGACAGTGGTTGTGTGAGTTCTTCTGCCAGCTCCTTTATTACTCTTAGATGCAGTTCATTGGCCCTGGAGATTTGAACTCGTTCAAAGAAATTAGATGTTCCTTGATCATTTGTTTATAAGTTTCAAACTCATGCTGTGGCCAAACACATTCTTACCAGCCTTTGTGAGGTGCAACCCGTCACTTGCTAGCAATGCATCTTCCAAGTAGCATAGCCCGTGGTCCCAGAATCCGAATCTCTCACGTCAGCACCACTTTCGTAGCCAGTCGTTCACCTGGATTCTATTTGTCTTCCAAGAACTGGGAGGATGGATGAGAAAACTACCTTGAGTTCTTGAGTTTCCCCCCCAAAGCTTCAAAGTGTGACGTGATTTCTTCATAGCTCCGCTGGCAGTATTATCTGTTCCCACACGGATTAGAAGAAAAGAATACGTGTCAGTGGGCTTTATGAGCTTTGGCAACCCTTCAGTCACATCTCTAATCCATCCTCCAAGGTGACAGCATACCGGGCAAGTCGTTGGGTCTTCACAACATACTTCAGTTTCAATCCCACGCAGCAGGGAGTCTCCCACAATGACTACTCCTCTTCTCGTTGTTGTAGGCCTTGGTATTATTGTCTCTGCTTGACTGAACTTTTGCCTCTTGCTCACTGTTGCACAGGGTCTCCTGTAACTCTTCCTTAGCAGGCTGTCCTCCAGTCTCATCCTGTAGTAGCTGTTGCTCTTCCACCTCCTGTGCTTCTTTGCTTCTCTCTGTTCTAAGAACTGTTTGTCTTCTCTTATTCTTTGGAGGGTGGACAGTCGCCGCTCACTTTTTCTTCCAATAGTGCAACCACTCATTGCAGGTGTACACCATTTTGATCTCAGGCAGGAACACAAACATTGCACACACCTTGCAGGTCACCACCACTGGAGAATCCTTTCCATGCATAGTCTATATTCCATTTTTGTTTCTGCCTTTCCAATTGTATTAGTATAGGCTGTGCTTTGTCCTGTCCTCCCTGAAGGTTAATAACAGAGTTCTATACTATATTTGCTAGGGACCTTCCCAATGATGTCCCCTGCTGAATTCCTGTTTGATCTCCCTGCTCGCTCTCTGGGAGCTCACTTCCTTATGTACCTTCTAGACCAGCTGGGGCAGCTTCTCCTTCTCTGCTCAGTTAGGAGTCAGGAAACAGAATGAAACTCCTTGCCCATTCAGCTGCTGAGAGCAATCAGGACACATCCCTTCAGTCCCAGCAGCAGGTCTCAGGACATGCCCCTTCAATCACAGCTTTCAAGAACACATGGTGAGCAGGCAGCAACTTTGAAAAGGCAGTCTCCTGCAGATGCATGGGTGAGTGCCCAACAAGTTTGAACCTGGACCACCAAAAAACTCCTCTTGTGCAGCCCCCCATCCTCAAGTCATTACCTAATAGAAGCTCGCTTTTAGCTCCCTCAATTTCAAGCTATCCCTCTAGTAACTCTGTGTGTGTACTTGCGTGGTTCTGTATCTCTCTGTGCCTCACAGCAGCTTATGAATTTTAGAATGAAAATGTTTTTATAATAGAGAGTAGACACAGGATTATTTCAGGTTATTTGTTTACAGGTAGGAAGGGATTCTGGATACTCAGCCAGTCTTCTTGGGAAAAATGTAAAGGCACTGCCCTACTCACCCTTGGCTGATCTTGTCTGTCCGCCACTGAAATCAACTTCCTTGCCAGGTAGTGACCATCCTTTGGGGGCAACACTCTGGCTTCCATGTTTGAGAACTGCTTCAAGAACAGCCATCTTCTGCTGAAGTTTCTTTAAGTTGTTTTGCATGGCATCTCTTTGCTGCACAAGGAAGAGAATGAAACAAGGGACTTACGTGTGAAAACTGAACAGAGCGTATAAATATACGCCATGTGAAGTTAGGCAGGTGACTAAAGGGAAGAGGGACTTTTAGATTGTGGCACTCTCTCTCCAGGGAGGCTTGCCTGGGAAATACGCTGTGTTTTATTAGTTATTGTAAACCACCAGGAAATTTTTTTAATTGAATAGAAATGGCTTAATAGCTTTAAAAGGGTTACTCCTTCTTGCTCCAGCAGGCAAGACCACTTGGTCCTCTCAAGTGGAAGGAGCTTCTCATAGCAAAGAAAAACTCAGAAGACAATAAAATTATGCAACTCTACTTATAACTGTGGTTGACAACACAGCTATGAAAACAGTACAGAGAAGGATGAATGGGGGGATAAGACAGAAGCTCAAGTTATTGGGGCTCAAGTTATTCTCCACCCTCCCAAAGAGAACTAAAACATCATGTAAATGCTACATTTTTTTCTTCTTCAGTGGGAGGATATCCTAGCATTGCATGACCAGAATCGCTGTCATTACTGCTGCCTCTGGATTCAAGTCTGAACTACCTGTTGAAGTACCTATGAATATGCAAGCCCTGGTCAGGGGTTGCTGTGGTCATGTCATCCACACCTTGCCAGTGGGGGTTATTTGAGGGATAAACAACCCTCACATTTGAGGGTTAAACAAACGTTTGTTTATGAGAGGTGTTTAAGTCTCAGATAATCCCCACTACCTAGGTTTTGACGACACAAAAAGCCCTAATTGTGGTTTATATATTCATAATGGTGGATGGTGCACACTGCAGTGCCCTGAGGGTTAATTAACCCATGTCATCCAAACCAGATAAGGGTCCACCTTATCTAGCTGCTCCTTTCCTACATCATACATTGGATTAGGAAGATAGGCACAATCTGTTCTAAAAGTGACAAAGAGATTAAGGTTCAACAATATTCCAGGTAAGGCAGCTTGTCCCACTCTTCTAGTAGCTTTCCAAAAAGCCTCCCCTCTCCAGATCCTAACTTTTCTTGCTATAGCATGCCTGCGTTAGTCCTTCATATTCAAGTCTGAAAGTGCATAATTTCATACCTGTGTGGTGAGGATCTCACTCTGGGAGGATAATCCCATATAATCCCCCAGGTGGTTAGCTTCACTATCATAGCCTATGGTTTCTTCACCTTTAAAAGATCAAAAACATTTCACATATAGAAAACTGGAGAGCATAGAGAGACCATTCCCAAGTTGACACCTTATCTTTATTTATGCAAATGAAGTGCCCAACACACACACCCAGGAAGAAGAGTGGGAAGCTTTGGCTGAAAGAGCAACAAGAAAAGATGGTGAAGGTTATAGAACTACACAATCCCTGCTTTCCTGCAAAATCAGAATTTGGACTGAATTTTGGCTGATTGGATAAGCAGTGAAAAGGCTACAGAAATATTCCCAATTCCTACAGGCCAGGAATTGATGTTTAAATAACTGGAATTACTCAATGCTGGACAATGACAAGGCCAAACAAAGTATGAAAATATATTGGCAGTAATATCTCAGAAGGCAGGGGACTGCAGAACTTCAAAAGTAGAAGAAATGTCTCCAATTCTCTCTCTGGAGGTAGAAAAATTAAGCAAACTTGTTTCAGTTGCATTTTTTTGGGAGCTTAAGAATTTGTTTACCCTAGAAAATATATGTATTTCTTTTTGAGTGGCTTGAATCTCTGAGGGCTTGATTTTCCTAAACAGTAACCTCTTGAGAAACTACCATCTGCTTTAGCAAGACTGCTTCAGCAGGAACTCAGACAACCTGTTCTTCCCACCCTTACCATAGAGATTTCATCTCCACCTCTAAGTAATGGCAACCTATAATGCATGTATAGGTCTAAATCCTTTTTAAAGTCATTGATCAACACTATATCTGAGGACAAGGAATTTCACTGCTTATATTATGTACTGTGAGTGCATGCATGCATAAACCAGTTGTCCACATCCATCTACATTCCTCAGTAGAAACTGCAGGTATATACTTGCTCATTTGGGTAATATATAACTTATAAGAAAAAGATATAGTGGACTCTTGCTATAGGTTATTTTAGTGCTAATTCATGCTTTATGCAGCAGTACAAGTAAATTGATGTCTGCTGCAGTGAATATGCAAAGTATTTGGGGGATATATATCTTCCCTCTATATCCAGGAAACACAGAGGAGATATGCAATAGTTTAGTGTAGGAGGAAAAAACAAACAAGAATCTCCTTTTCAGTTAGCATAATGCAGGATAGCTGTCAAGGGAGACAGGACCCTTCCTGGACATTTAAAAAAATTAATGTCCTTAGATATTTCTGTGCCTGGGGCTTGCAGACTTAGGCTTTCTTATAAAACATACTGTGGCATAGAAACATCTTTATCCTAACTGAGCTGGTGATAGAGGCAAAGGGGAGAGAATTCAAGTTGCAGATAGTTGTTTTAAAATAAAATAGTAATTAATAGTAGAAATAACGCCCTTTTACCTAAATTGGATTCTGAAATCATGTATTCTTGCTGTTCGTCTTGACTAATATCTTTGGAGACCTTACACATGGATTGAGGTGTTTTTTTATTCCAACTGAGGCTTGCCAGCTTTTTTCTGGAACTAAGAGCTAGAGTTAATTGTCTTGAGTCATGAGGTTTGCTGCTGGAGTCCCCGGAAGCATGTGACTGGGAGGAAAACAAATTCATAGAGCACTCTGATTCCTGGCTTGGAGAGACATCCCCAACCTTGCATTTGAGGTTACTTATGCCGTTGCTCTTCCATGCTAGCAACTCTGTTGACGGATCCTTCTTTTTCATTGGTTGTGGTGGTGTGCTTACCGATTTACCAAATATCAATGCCTGAAAGCAAGGCAACTCTTCGTCTTCGCTGGAATTTTCCTCTTCCGAGGATGGCAGCTTCTGCACCTGTTTCTTGCAGGCTGAAAAATGGGCTTTACTCTTCAACTTAGAACTGCTTCTGTTGTCGCTGTCCATCTCTCCCGCAAGGAGGGGTTGCTTCTCTGTTTCAGCAGACATGGCTAAGGTATCTTTCCTGTCCATTTCCCAAAGGTTAAGCGAAGCCACTTTGTTTTTGATGGGAGGGCCTAGCAAGTCCTCTGGTGTCTCAGATAACAGCTCAAAGTCATGCAACTCCTCCTCAGAGAACTGCTCCACGTTCTCTCTAGGAAACAGGCACTTAGGAACACCCAGGCTGGAGTTATCAATTGCTTTTCCTATGTCACTATTCATTTGCTTTTGTTCCATGCTACTTTTCTTTTCAAGATGGACACAGCTAGATTCAGGAAGTGGTGACTGACAAATTGAATGACATGTCTGCATCAATTCTGGCTGAGAGTGTAATGTCAGCCCTGAGTTTTCAACGTCTTCAAATCCTGCTTGTGAAAAGCTGGGTGTACTGGAACTTGTCTTATTAACAAGAGTTAAAATGGCGTCTTGGACGTTGCTATTTCTACCAACACTAGGGATTCTGCTACTGCTGCTGCCGCCATTTGAGCTTGCACTTCCCCCATCTACTTCTGGATATATGCTTTCTTCAGTTGGTGGCTTTTGACTTTGCACCTGACTTCCATCCTCTACATTCTCAGTTGCTGACTGCATTGTCAAGGATGGCTGATCTGGGAATGGAACATGTGAGGCAACCTGGAGATGCTCAGCTCTATCTTTATGCTCAGAGAAATAGGAAGTGCAAGATGCCACTTTTTGGACAGAGATACCTTTATTCACCACACAGACAGCAGCTTCTCTTCTCTTCTCACAAATCCTGTCTCTGTTTTGATTTGATTTCTTCAAACAGTCAACTTTGCTGTTTTCCATCTTGCCAACATTCAATTCCCTTTGAATTTCTGTAGCAGATTCCTTCACTGGATGTTGATGCAGCAAGAATGACTGGCGTTTGCAGCCACTGAATATCTTCCGCATAAAGCCTATACCCAGTTCACTGTCATCAGTTTCTGGGTTCAATTCCAAAGCCTCTGTAGCTTTATCATCTATTTCAGGGTACTTACAGATTTCTGTCAGATCACCTGTGCAAAACGCATCACCCTTTGGTGACTGAGCACACAATGCATTATTCTCAGGTTGATGTGCTACTAGGAACTGTTTGTCCTCAGAATTGGTTTGCTCCACCTCTGTAGGATGAAACTCCAGGAGTGAATAACTATTTTGGGAGATTACATTAGGAACAATACAGCAAGGACTGTGGCCCTCTGTAGTATGTTCAGTCCTTGGAATACCTTTTGCAATTCCCATCACACAATTCCCATCCATGCCCATCAGGCTGGTATCTGACAAAGAAATGCTCTTCTGCAGCTCACCCTGCAACACATTGGGGTTATCTTTTGCTACGGAGGAAGTTGGCATGATTCCCGCTTGAGACCAACTTTGTTTCTTTTCTCCCTCATCCACTTGTTTCCTTTTTATCTTTGCTGGTTCACTTCTCCTCCGAGCTCCTCCTGACTGTAACTGAAGCCCCCTGTCTTCCCTCCAGGCTTCTTCTGTGAGCAACTGAAGCCTCCTGCTCCGCCTGACTTGCATCTGGCCTGTTCTCAGTTCCCTAGGCTCCTTGTCATCTACATGTATGTTGGCATTCTCAGGAGACCTGGAACTTCTATCTCTCACAACTTGAGGTGCACCAAATGACTTGCTTAATGGTCTACTTTTTTTGCTCAAATAGTTAACTTTCTTCAGATTTTTCAGGTTTGTTTCTGGCAATTTGTGGTATCTGCTCTGAGGTTGTTCACTTGCATCAGCTCCCAAAATGGACACACCTTCCATGACAAGTACTGCTGAGAACTCAGCTTCCTTTAGGTCTGCTACAGGTCTGTCATCAATAACGGCAAGGGCTTGGTCACATACTTCCAAAGGAGAATTTTCATCTCCACCAGGCCTCTTACTACTTTCTGTCACATCATGCCTTTTGACGAAGTCACTGGCCTTCCTTTTTCTCGTTACGGATTTTTTTATGGGTGTATCACAGGATTTTGTGTTCACAGCAGTGCCCTTATCTGCTTGGAACTGGATTGTTTCCCTTTTATTCCAAAGGGGGGCTGAGTTGCATTTCCTTTTGTATGTTCTCCTAAATATTTTATCTTGAATTTTTGAGGTAATTGGTTTGGACAAAAACGTGTCACCTTCACACCCCACTGTGAACTTCCCTTGGACTTCCATCTGCTCGGTCTTTTGGGAGACACAAGAATCTGCATCTGACAAATATGGGTCTGGATCCTGATTCACCTCCTCATTGAGAACATCCTGAAGGGAGCTGGGAGAATGGACCTCCTTGCTTTTAGAAAACCACTCATTGACTTTCTGGATGCTCTGCTTCAGTCTCTTCCTAGGGACTTGACTCAAGGGACTGTCAGATGAAGTATGGGAATGCAGCAACTTTTCCTCATCTTCACACAGGTTTTGTGCACTTCCAGTAGGCAATCCAATGCCAGCCCTTTCTGTGCCATTACCTGCCTGTTTATCTGCAGAGAGGTTTGTGGCTTCACCAACCAATTGCACCATACTGAGTAAAGAGCAAGAATCATCCTCATGTCTGGAACTGGAGTCAGGTTTCCTGGTATCTTGCTCCATGGAAAGATCTGGAAAAAACAAACCCTGACTCCTCTCCACAGCCATGCTCTCCTCAACAACTTCAATGTTTTCAGGACTGGCTGGAGTTCCTTCTGTGCTTCCTAGTCCTTCTTCCGAGAAACCACATGTGCCTGAAAAGAGAAGACCTTAGAAATGAGATTGGCTTATCTCCAGCACTTCCTTCCTTCCTGCTCTTTTCTACATCTAATGGTGCTAGTTCAGGCCCAGCCACTCGTTTCCCAGAAATTCTATTCACAGTTAACCAGTTAAACCAAAACTGTTTCCCTATGATCAGGTGATGGAGCTTCTAAGAATGCTTACAAGTGAGAAGCTCTAGAATAATTCTCCTGGCCAAGAGTACTGTTGGCTTCACAGTAGTCAGTAAACAAATAGCAGCCCTTGGCACAAGAACCCTCTGTTCTTTTCCTTTTTTCCTGAACTACAATAGTCAGCAAGTATAAATTCCCTGCTTAACTTAAGTCCCTTACTATACCAGCAGGCATCCTAATAGCTTATTCACGAACCAGAAATTCCTGTGGGAAACAATCCTATAGCCCCTAGACAAAATCGGCCGGGGTGGGTGGGGAGATAGGTTATTTTGGATTCCTGGATCTGAGGTCAGAGACAGTGGTCCAAACTCAGACCCAAGAGTCTAAGTTCCCCTCCCCTTCCCCCCTCGCAGCCAAGCCAGCAAGCTCGAAGAGGATGGAAAGGGAGAGTTCTGCGGGCAAGGAGTGGAGGAGACCGGGGCAGCCGGTTTAAGAAGAATCCTCTGGCTACCCTAGCCTCCTTCCCTCCCTCTCTGCAGAGCCCCAGCTAGACAGGCAAAACCGCCTGTTTAGTGAAAATGCAGTCATGGAGGCCATGATTGCTTCTGTGCTCCTTCTCCCCTGCATAAGATGCCCATTAGCTTCCAAGTTCAGACAGGCATCCCCATAAGATTGCACTGTAAGTGAACAAAGTACTTTCCCACATAGTATGAAGTGCTTTATAACTGAAAAAAGCAGTATCTGCTATGAAGGGCATAATTGTGGAAAGACAGGCCTACCATTACACTCTCACTCTTTTAGAAAAACTCTCCTCATGGATATAGGTCTAAATGCTTAGAAATCAAACGTGGCTTAAGTGGGGCTTTCAAGACTAAAATTTCATTTGGGTTCTACTACTATTAAACAGTTTTCCCTTTCTAATGCTGACTTAGAGAAAGGGCAGACTATAAATCATCATCATATTTCATGTTTTCATTCTGATCTGGTATGAAGGGCCAAAGAACATATAACATTAAGCAAACTATTTATTCATTTTTTAAAAAGTGGGCTTAAACTGGTCACAGTTTGAAGGGAAAGCAGTTTTGTGGGGGCCTGATCTGGTCCTCATGCCAGTTTACTGCCAACAATCCACCCTCCCAGTGGTTGTTTACCTTTGAAGGTACTATTAGTGCAAACAGCATTTTCAGGGGCAAATAGCAGCCGGGGGTGGGAGGGATAGCTGGTGGGAAACTGATGTGAGGCCTCAGTCTGGATCATACTGTGCTCTCGATAAGGGTCCCACACACCTGATTTTACTTCAAAATTAAAAAGGCCAGCTTAAGCACACCTTTAGGGGGAAAACAAGCTTAAAATAATGTGCAGTTTTGCCCTAAAACTTGCACATCACAAAACAGAAGAACTTTTGAGGCATATTTTATGATAGAAATTAGAACTGTTTAACCAATTTTTAAAAGCAGGTGGTAAAATATACTGATCTCAAAGGCAAACTGCCATCTTTATTAAAGACACTCCAAAATGGAATCTTTTCAACACTTGTAATATAATTGATCAACTAACAGGAGTGGACAACTTGTGGCTTTCCAGGTGTTTTAGACTACAATTCCTATCAGTCCTAGCCAGCATATCAAATGGTGTGGGACCATGGGAGTTCTAGGCGAAAACAACTCCTGGAGGGACAGAAGTTGCCCACCCCTAAATTAAAAGACCATATATCAAGAATCTAATGACCTTCATGAGTAATACCTAAGGATGTATTTTAATATGAACCAACCTAATTTGCACTTCCCAAACTAATACATGTACTGGAATGCAATTATCATTTGGTTTCTGCACTTCCCTGAATTTTGCAATGCAGTTCTTTAATCAACAAATATGTACAAAGATGCACACATTAGGGGAAAACACATATATTTGGGGAAGCGTTCACAAAAATCTGTATAAGATGAAATTGCATACAAAAATGCACATAGATTTTCGTGTGGATTTTAGAAAAAACACGAAATTTACAGAAAGTGAAACAGACAGATTCATCCACCCTACGAATTCCATATGCCCAAGGTGGTTTTCACAAGCAACTCCCCTAGTCACTGTATGCATCATGGCAACAGATTTTGAAACTGAAGGGATTCCAGTTTTAATGAACTGGGTTGGAATAAGGATTTGCTGATCAAAGCAGAAAATTCCATTAGGGATGCCAAAGCCTTAGTATACCTAAATAGTTTTTTTCTATCCAACCCTTCAATCAGCAGGCAACCTTAGTAGAAGGTTAATAAATGTGGATCTAAAAAAGGAACAAGCTAGCAAAATTTGCTTTACAACATCAGTAATATTGTAAAGCAAAGGACAGAAAAAAGGAGAAACAGGTTCTCAGGATGCAAGAAATTCTTATACATGTGCACAGGCCCTAGTGCCTTCATGCAAAATTAAGTTTTAAGACTTACATATGGGCATAGGCCTGTGTGACAATGTGCCTAATTAACCTTAAAATATAAATATATTTCTATGTTATGTGTCATTCCACAAATGTAACTTAATGCATTTTAATATTACAGTCCCTTGAGGAAGGCCTTTGAAAGAACACAAGCCGAAACGCGTCGGGCTTTTGCATCCTGAGAACATATTTCTCTATTTTCTGTCCTAACCTGGATGTTTCCTCCCTTCGGGTTTTCGTTCCTGTAAACCAAGGATTGTAACACTGTTTATTACTTCAACATATCATAAAAATTAGACCTAGAAAAAGTGTGACAGCCCAGTTTCAAAAAACACAAAAGAGAACTAACTAGCTAGAGTTGTGAACAAGTCTGGTTAATACCAGGACATTTGGACTCTTGTTTTAAGTGTCCCATCTATATAAAGTTCCCCCTGGAGAGAAATCCTCATACCTAAGATATGTAATGATGCCCAGTCTTCAGCAATTGGCTCAGGATGTTCCACATGACAAGGACTTAGGCTTCGATTCTTAGCACATGGTTCACCAACTTGAGACAAAGAATTATTTCTACTACTGTGGAGAAGAGTGAAACAAGGTTATTCAGGTGATATTTGATTAACTATTTGACAGCCTTTTAAAATCAGGCTCAATCTTGAATCCTACTCAGAAAACTAAATAAAACCAAAGCAGTTCCTGTAAGATTGGTATATTACTTCCATCTACTGCTGGGGTGAGGGGGGGTAGGGGAGAGGGAACCAAAGGGGGAAAACTCCCATGGGTCTTAGCTGGCAACTAGTTCTGCTAATCAACCACTTTGAGAATGCCCTCCTGTCTCCAGCCCCTTCAGGGTGATAGGAGAGAAGGATAAAAAATAAATAAACCCTTCTCTTTTTTTGTCTCCAATCTCTCATGCTCTCTCTCTCTCATTCTTCCAAGCTATTTCATGAAGTTCAAAAGTGAGAGAGAGTTTACACCCGCGTGAGGAAAAGTAAATGGTATCTCCCAAATGACCAAAGCTGCTTCAGTGGCTACCAGGGGTGGGCAATACATGGCCTGTGGGATACATGTGATTCCTGACATCGAAATTCAGGGCCAAACTACTATGGAAGGGTAAGGACATGTTTAGCTTTAAAACAAGCTGAATTTGTCCTTTTTACCCTTCTGTAGTGTTTGCTATCAAAATGTGGTGGCTAAAACCCTATGGAAGAGCGATCTGATGTCAAGTTTCATCTCTTTATCTTTAAAAATGAGGGATCTGTAAGCATTTTTGTTACTTTCTATAGACTACAATGGAGCAGTTATTCCAACTTTTAAAAATCCCTAAAAATCAAGGCATGAACAGATCTGATTCAAACTTGGCATGGCTAAATCCCTACTTCAGAACTACCATGTTGTCAGGTTTCATCTCTTTATGTTTAAAAATGATGGAGCTGTAAGCATTTTGGTTAATTTCCATTGACTATAATAGGGTGGTTCTCCAAAAACGGAGTGGTTCTCTGACAAATAATCTGACGAAGTGGAGCAAGGGAGCCACTCCAAAAATCAGAGCAGAGAAGCCATTCAACGGAGCTCCACTTCAAATTTTGCAACAGAGCAAACCTGCTCTGCACACCCCTAGTAGCCACCTTCTTCTTTGTGGTCTCTGTGCCTGCGCAGGGCCAGCTTTGGAAACTTCTCTAGCTGAAAGTCTTTTAGGCGGGAACCCCTCCCCCACCGTCCACTGAGCATGCTCAGGGGTTCCTGCCTAATCCCCTCAGTTCTCTTCAACCGCCTGTAGGGTCAACAGCGTTTGGAGACTTCTCGTGTGTGGTATACTTTACCTCAGCTGAAAATATTCTATTTTCCTTCTTGCCTTTTCTCTCCAGTTTTTCTAACCTTTTCTATTTAGTTATTAAAAAAAAGAAAAGAAAAAAAAGGATTTGTTTGTTGTTACTTAGCCTTGTGGCTTATCAAGGCCTCTTCAAGAAGTGCCCCGTTTGCGGGCTGAAGATCACGCAAACCGACGGACACTCACTTTGTTTGCTCTGCTTGGGGGAAACACACACTGTGAAATCTTGTGTGTTTGTTTAAGTTCTCGAGGCAAACGAGAAAGAACCGCTCAGACTGCCTTTGGGCGATACTCTGGGATAAGGCGTTGGAGGCAGTGGAGAAACCAAGACCATCTCGACGCTCCAAATCTCCTATCGTAATGGAGTCTATGCCCCAACTTCCTCCAGCACGGAGTGAGCCTTACCGGTTCCCCCCTCCTCCTCTCAGTCCGCATCCGCAACGGCGGCAAAAGATTTTCTTAGAGAGCGAGAGAGTGTTCTGAGGCACACGACCCTCAGAGGAATAAGAGCAAAACTCAAGAATATAAATGCGAGGAAAAAGTCGTCGATACCGATTCATCAATACCGAGGAGCCAGGTACCGAACACATCGGTACCGAGGCATGTGGCAGGGCATAGGAGCCCTATGTCGAGCCTTCACTGCAAAGGTCTCTGCCGCTACCGATAAGCCCGATACTGAGGCTATCAATTTCGCTACCAATAAGCCGATACCGAGGCTATCGCTTCCGAGACCATACTCGATATCGAGACGGGCGACTCCATCCTCACCACCGGTACTGAACCCTCTGCCGCAAACAGAGCATATTGCTGACTCGCCGGCACCGTCTCCATTACGGATCATCACGGTACCGGCTGATGACCCTACCATAAAGGCATCGGTCTCGGAAGGCGAAATTAGAGGTTCGTCCATGGATAATACCTCGGCTGATCGGGGCCCTTTTTCCCCTCGATACCGAGAAGAGCCACAACCCATCGACACCGACGGATGTCGGTACTGATAAACGCCACAGCAACCATCAGTCGATACCGAAGGTTATCGATACCGACACTCGTTGCCTTATGGTTAAGCCCGGGACCATTCACCGGCTTTAACTCATTCAGTATGCCACCCATGGCGAACGACCTATGTCCCCTCCAAGAATGCGGGATTATTACGCTGATTGGCAACCTCCCCATTATCCTCTGTATTATTATGAGGATTGGAGACACAGAAGGCACCTAGATTACTATTATCAAAGTCAAAGTTTGTTTATTTCGGTCATAGACCAGCACAACAGAAAACATAATCACAATAATATTAAAAAACCCAATATACAATAAAATACATACATAAAATCCATAAAACGTGGCAGTCTCAGCCTTAGTCTAAGGTGCAATAAAATTCTTCAACATTAATTTCTGTTGGCTTATGGCAACCGCACAAAAACTGGCCACTTTTAGAGTAATCTGAGGATTCTGATCCGATAGAAGATGTTTTATGTAATATTCATCTGATCTACCGGGAATTCGCTGCAGGATAGAGGTTATAAATGTTTGGCGTAGATCTTGATAAAAGGAACAATACAGCAGAACATGGCCTACTGTTTCCACTTTACCCATCTCACAGGGACATACCCGTTCTTGGTAGGGTACATTTCCAAACCTTCCATCCAAAAGGGCTGAAGGTAGAACATTAAACCTGGCCAGAGTGAAAGCTTTCCTGAATTTAGGAATATTCAAGTCCACCAGATATTTTGCATAAGCAAATATCCTCCCATTATCTCTAAATTCAGGATACCTTGAAGCCAAACTCAAATGATTTTGCAATTCTATATCCCAAATACATTGCTGAATTGTCATTTTAGCTTTTTCAAAACCAAGAGCAACTAGGGCATTTGATGAGAAGCCTAGAACTCTCAGTTTTTCATATAGTGTAGTTTTCCATTTTGTCTGGAATGTATCAATTAATGTCAGTGGGGCCAGGCCCACTGGGGAGAAAATCAGCTTCAGCCAGTAATGAATCCTAAGGATCCATATACGGGCCTCAATAGAAATTTGCCCTGTCTCTAAACGGACAATTACATTTGGAACACAACTTGGGACTCCCAAAACTGAACGCAAAAATTTAGTCTGAGTGACTTCAAAGGGGGCAAAATTATTGTATGCGCACAACTGTGATCCATATAACATCTGGGAGATGGCCTTCGCCTTGAAAACTTGAATGGCTGAGGGAATATATTGGCCTCCTTTCGTATAGAAAAAGCAGAGGAGAGCCTTGATGCTTCTCTGTGCATTCTCAATTGCATTTTTAGTTTGCAAACTCCATAAGCCAGAAGAATGAAATGTTATACCCAAGTATCTAAAGGATGAAACTTGTTTAATGGGATGGTTGTTAATCTGCCATTTATGCTTTAACCTTCTTCTGGAAAAAACCATAACCTTAGATTTAAGATGGTTAATCAACAGTAATTCATTTTTACAATAGAGATCTAACGCTTTTAAAAGACGTCTTAGTCCTACACTTGTTAAGGAAAGCAGCACAGCATCGTCGGCATACAGAAGTACTGACAAGGGCTTATTTGCCAATTTTGGGGGATGGGAACATACTTCCCTCACACTTTTAACTAATGAATTGATATAGAAATTAAAAAGAGTAGGTGCAAGTATACAGCCTTGCTTTACTCCATTAAAAGTTGTGATTTGATCAGTTAGGTGTCCCACCCGATCGCAACTTATCCAAAGATAAGTGTTCTCATATAAGCAGCGTATGAGAGTTAAGAGACGTCTATCAATATTTGTATCTGCAAATTTTTCCCATAACCTCTCTCTTGAAATTAGGTCAAAGGCCGATTTGAAATCAATAAAGGCTGCATAGAGAGTTCCTCTAGCTTTTGATGCATATTTTTCAACCAGGTGTTGGAGAACCAAGCCTTGGTCAATAGTAGATCGCCCAGACCTAAATCCTGCCTGTTCGTCTTCTAGAACGTTTCCTTGATCCAACCACATAACTAGTTCTTCATGAAGATGGCTGGCATACAATTTACTGATTATACTTAAAAGGCTGATGGGTCTGTAATTTGCAGGGTCCTATCTTTTCCCTTTTTTGTATATTGGGATGATAATTGCAAGTCCCCAATCTTCTGGGATGCAAGCTGAACGATCGATGTAAGTGAATAGGGCTGCCAAAACTGGCGCCCACCACTCTTTATTGGCTTTAAGTAGTTCTGGAGGGATGTTGTCTCCACCTGGTGCTTTGCCCTGTTTAAGTTTCAGGATAAGGTTATTTATTTCAGAAACAGATACAGAGGGCCACTCGGGAGCATTATTAATTAATGCTCTTGGAAACTGTTGGGAAACTTGCCCACTTGCATACATAGTATAGAAATGGGATTCCCAAACTTTAGCAGGGATAAGATACTCCGGTCTAGCTTTTATATTTGGCCAACCCCTCGAAATAACTTTCCAAAAGGTGGCTGAATCACCCGCCCTTGATGCATCTATTAAACTCTGCCATGCTTCCTTTTGGGCTTGCTTCTTTTTATCTTTAATCAGAGCTTTATATCTCCTTTTGTGCTCAAACCATTCCTTAGGAAGTACTGGAAGATTCTGTTCCCTGTACTGCCTGTATTTTTTAACTAAGAGGTGTTTTAAAGCAATGCAGTCTTGGTCAAACCACTTTTTAGATTTATTGGGCAAGGAGAGTTGTTGTTTACCCTTTTTATGCTTCAAGCAATTTTGAAGGGAGGAGATCAATATTTGGTATAATGATACTGCTTTTTCGGGGGATACTGCATTTAGTAGAACATCTCTAAGGTGGAGAATGCAATCCGAGTATAACATCTCAGATGTTGCTTTGTCTAGTTTGGCAGACCACCTAATCCGTGAGGATCTTATTTCTGCCTCTTTCATCATTGGAAAACTGTGTTCAGTGTGCACATTAAGGTTTCTCAGGTTTAGGGATAGCATTAAGGGTAGATGGTCACTCTCAACACGGTTACCCACCTTAAGCCCAGTCACCTTATTTAACAAATTATAAGAGACTATGATATAATCAATTGTTGATGCACCCAAACTTGACAGGAAGGTAAATTCCCCATTCATATCACCCTTTACACCGCCATTCAAAATGACTAAATCAAGTCTATTTATCATTTTCATAAGGCATAAGCCGGCGTAATTGCAACCCTTATCCTTAGATTGCCTATCAGGCAGGGGGTGGGCCTCCTCTGTTGCAGGTTGGTGTTCATGGAAATGGGCATACAAGGCTGCATCATTCTGACCAGTTCGAGCATTAAGATCACCCGCCAAGATCACCGAGGCTTCAGGATACAAATCTGTCAGCTTATTGATATACTCCTCCAATTTTAACCAATCTTCTTTAACCAATTGCTTTTCCCTATGTGGTGGCATATATACATTAATTACTAGTAAATTAAATGAATTAAACTTTAAAATCAACGCGGTGGCCAAATAAGTCAGGGGCTCCAATCTAGATAGGGAGGCCCTGATGCTTGTAGCTATTAGAATACCCAGTCCTCCTTTGGGCCACCCACCTTTGTTACTAGGAGTTGCATCTAAAGAGTAGGAGGCAAAGCCATTTATGGATAGATCCTCCCTGGCCCACGTCTCTTGAAAAAGTAAAATCTCATGCTTTTTTATGAATTCCATAAAGGGGGGATCTACCACTTTACTTAGCCAACCTGCAATATTCCAGGAAAGAAGACTTATTTGTGATATGTTACAGTGGCACTTTTTTTGTCAAACTGGTGCAGACCCCCCTTGCGGGAAGCTCTGAGTTGTTATAGTCACTCTGGGACAAGCAGATGAAGTTACTCCCCCTATAAGTGACTGATGCTCCTTTGCAATTTCCTCAGCCCCTGATGATGGCCTCAAGTCCTCCAGCTCTTCAATCAATTCCATCTGTGTCATGATCTTGCTAACATTAGTTTTCACTGGTCCCATCACCTTTATGAGGGGGTATACAGGTTCAGCAGGCCTTTCTGGAGATCCTAGTTCCTCTTCTTCCAAATATCGCATATCAGCCCATATTGGAAATTTTAGTCTGCTGGCACTTGCAGTGATCTCTTTGGCCACTGGGTCACGTTGCACAAGTTTATTATCCTGTCGAGTAAATTCTGCTATACCCAGACCTCTCTGTGAGCCTTTCTCCCCTCCATTGGAGCCATTTCCAACTCCCCTCCCACTGGTTTGATCGTTTTTCTGGTGGGTTAGGGCACGGTCCTCTACTGACCCGGGTGCTTCTCTCTTAGCCAACGGGCTTGCACATTCTGCTTGCCTGGTTATCAAATGTTCTCTCAAAGACGTCAGACGCCTCAGGATATCTTTCTGCGCTTCTAGGTCCAACGCACAGAAAGAGTCCAAAAGAGCTATCTCCTCATTAGTATAGGGTTCATCATCCTTATAGCATCTGTACCACTGATCCCATGCTGTTTTTTGATCAGCTTGGCCTTTAAGAGTAGGAGCCCTTTTGTGGACCATGTGAATGGGAATTCTACAGGCCGTCACTGAATCTGTGGAGTTATTCAAGTTTACTGAGTTGTTGGTCTGCTTCTTTCCACAGTGCTCCGGGTGTTTTATATTATATCCTCTTGAGTCCAGCAGTGATTCTTGGTTTTTTGGAGACACCCTTATACTGCTATAAATGGGACTTTCATTACTATCTGAGAACTTCTGGGTGTTTATACCTTTATGGCTAAAGAGAGTTCCGTCTGTGGTATCAAAGTCAATTCAATTTGTAGTGGCACATGTCTCCTTCTCATAGGTGTTTTTTGGGTATAAAGAACTGGAAAGACCTAAAGCCAGAGGTATCAGGTTTTCAAAAAATCTTGAGAAAAAAATGCCCCTCCCAGCAAAAGCTCCTCTGCTGTCATATACAGTTTTGGCCTTGCCCCACTCATTGAAGGTAACCACAGCACGAGCATGTGTATAATTATAGTATAAGTATTCCACGTGGACAATATTATTTAAAGTAACCAGCCTTGGGAAAACGGAATCCAAGATTATTTTAAAGTGCCGTTTGCGTTCGTGCTGGGTTAAAAAACCTGCAGGCTTGGGATAATTCACTAATACCAACTTCTGGCGATTCAATATTAAGTTCCAACTGGAGTATTTTATGCTCTTCGTCTGGTGGAGCTTCTTTCTCCATGGGGCTAGTGTCCAAGGATCCTGTGTATCAGAAACTTGGATCTGATCCTGTACTGATGTTAGTGGGATGGGCTGTAGGGGGGTATCAAATATAATTTCAGATTGGAGCTTGTCAGTATCACCAATAGTTTCCTTGTTCTTGGTTTCCTTAACTTTTGAATCTGCTTTCTGCTTGGGACTTTTGTCAAGCAGTTTAAAAAGTTTCTTGAATTCCATTTTCTTGTATCTTACAGAGTTAGCATTTTTCACATTTTTGGTCTTTTTTAGATTACTGCCCCCTTTCTTCTTGGCCAATCTCCTGCCCACCTTCCTATTTGGCATAGTAGAATTGTTTGTTTGTGCTTCAGTTTTACGCATCCCCATTTCTGAAACCACCTCCAAGCTCAGGGGAGGTGTATACTTGTGTATACTTCAGCCAGTGTATACTTGTGTATACTTCAGCCAGTGTTGTTAGAAGGTTGGAATTTGACATTGGTTTTTGCTCAGATGTCTTACTTTCAATTTCACTTGTGTTGCCTTGGATTCCTTTCTTAGATCTGCCTAGTGCAAAAACTGTTAATGTAGTCAAGAAGCTCCTTGCATTCTGAGAGAAACTTCTTTATCAGAGATATATCATCTGCCCAGCTCGTAAATAGTCTCTTGGTCAGTTCATGTTGGCTGCTAAGCAGATTGGCTACCACATGGGGATCTTTGTCATCAGAGAAGATAGAGTGAATGTTTCGATATGGGGGTAAAGAATCGAAGTTCTTGCCCAAAAATGCATCCGGGCAGGTCGGTATGACAGAACTTTTTGAGCTGCCTTGTGGAGTTTCAGACGAGCAAATCAGATGTCCAGTCTCTGCAAGGGGGAACCCCACAGATGCGAATTCTGCAGCTAAACTGCATCTGTGTTCCTCTGGGTTTTCCCAGTCCATGACCCTCATTATACTCTGAGGTCCCAGGGACCAGTCTAGAACCTCCTTATCAGGAGTCTTTGTCTCAGGTGTTAGATTTAAAAGTTCCTCAGAGTTGATAGGAAAAAAGTTAGTGATTTTTAATTGTTTTTGGGCCTTGGTATAGGAGACCACATCTTCAGTGACTGGAACCAGACCTTGTTGTTTATATCTGCCTCTGGTGAGGACCATTGTGTTCTTTATGATGTTACACACTATTAACCAGAAAGCAGAAATAAGCCCAGCGAGGCACAGGAAGTGGTATCCAGTAATCAATGGCCAATGTCTTTCTGGTAATTCCTTTTGCTATTACATCTGAATGGCCGTGGTTCTTTTGATCCCTGGTTCCCTTAGTTCTTGTTTGGTTCTTCCCCCTCCTCTGTACACCCTGAGAGGTTTGATATGTGGGGGAGCTTCTCTAGCAGCATCCAAAGAACACTGAATCTCCAGGTGTCTGAGTATTGTGGAACGTTACTTCAACTATCCGTAGACCTCTAGGTAGCGGCTTCTTGCCCACGGCGGAGAGCCTCAGGCTCGCGCCTACAGGATGTTGAAGGCTTAAATACCTGGGGAAAGAGGACAGGTTGCTTGCAGCTGCTGGGGACGGAGGGCAACAGCAAACACTCACAGGACTCCTCCAATGCAACCCCAACCCTCTCCTGGCCAAGGTGCCTCTAGAAGCCTCGTTTTAAATACCTGGAGAAAGAGGACAGGTTGCTTGCAGCTGCTGGGGACGGAGGGCAACAGCAAACACTCACAGGACTCCTCCAATGCAACCCCAACCCTCTCCTGGCCCTAGATTACTATTATCAGTACCCACAACCACCCTCTGACGATCTCCCGTCCACCTCTCCCAGAGGATGTCATGACAATGCCACCGCCGCCTCTACCATCGGTACCGAGGCGCGCACCGCAACCGACGCAAACCGCAGTACCAACCGCTCGGTACCGTCGCAAACATTGCAGACGTTGCCTACATCAGACATGGGACTGGATGTTCTATCGGAGGAGGATTACCAATCGGACTCCTCACAAGATACATCACCACCAGATGACCTCGTGGTCACTGCAGACATGGTGTCCCCTTCAGATGACTTAGCAAACTTTACTGATCAGGTACGAAGAATGTCAACGTCCCTAGGGACTCAAATATCCCAACCTATAGAGAAATTTAATGACCCAGTTTACGATGATGTATACTGTGGGTCAGCAACCCCAGTGGCTATTCCATATTTGCCTGTGCTGCTGCGCACAACGCAACAATCATGGAAGCTGCCCTCCTCTATGCCACAACGTCGAGGAGGCTAGACAACATATATTTATAAGATGCAGGACTAAATTGCGCCGTTCCTATTTACACACCCAAAACCTAACTCAATAATACTCAAATAATGCACCAGTGGACAAAGAAGGCCGTAGGTTGCACGGCCTGGGGAGAAGAGTATACTCTTCTACAGCTTTATCCCTTCGTGCGCATAATTACCAAGCCACAATGGCAAAATGTAAGCTCTCTTTATGGGAGGAGATTACATCTCTCCGGATTCTTGCCAGATGACCAAAGGGAACTGGCAGATGTTTTTGTACTGAGGCTATGAGACTTTCTCGACAATAGCTTAATACAGCACGCCATGCTACGGACTGCGCCTCAAAGCCATGGTAGTTTCCATTGCACTACGAAGGCATGCGTAGCTAAGGTCCGCAGGGCTGTCCCAGCAGGCACGCACCCGCATAGAGGACCTGCTGTTCGATGGAAGCCAGATCTAACCACTACTGTTAGAGTCCCCATGGCTGGTCTCCTCGGTAGCAATAATAACTAGCTTCTTCAGTACATTGAAACTCTCGATACCGAGACTTGCAACAATATAACTAGCTTCTTCAGTGCCTAGCTTGAAACCTCTCGGTACCAAGACTGGCAACAATATAACTAGCTTCTTCAGTGCCTAGCCTGAAACCTCTCGGTACCGAGACTGGCAACAATATAACTAGCTTCTTCGGTACCGAGAATAAATCTCTCAATGCTGAGACTGGCAACAATATAGCTTCTTCGGTACAGACTGGAACCCTCGTACCAAGAGTGGCAATTACATAACTAGCATCTTCAATACAGATGCTGGAATTCTTAATGCTGAGACTGGCAATAACATAACTGGCTTCTTCAGTACCAAGGTTGGAACTTTTGGTACTGAAAATGACAATAACATAACTGGTTTCTTCGGTACCAAGGCTGGAACACTTGATACCAAGATTGGCAATAACATTAATAGCTTCTTTGGTACAAACGCTGAGACTCTTGATACCAAGAGGGCATCTCGCATGCAGCTTCAATGTTAGAGGGTGAGATGTAATATCTCTCCCCTCCAAAGCCAATGGACATCTGTCCACCACATCAGGCAGTGTATACCTTGCAGGCTAACCACCAATTGCAAGGTCCCCATTCCAGAGTCTCTACGCTCTGAGTGCTTTGCTTTCAATGGAGAGCGTTTTATTACCATGATGTCTGATGTCATCATTTTTGGGGGGGGCCTCCCTTGGAAGAGGAGGGGACACAATGTTAAATGGGCCACGTCTCCTGAGAATACCATACAAGCATGGATACCGGTTTCAGTACCGTGATGGGGATATGTACAACCGAGATCACTGTCATTGCGACCGATACACAGGGCTCAGCTGTTACAGCCACAATGCGTCAGCACAATTACTTAACTCTTCCCCATTCCATGGGACATCAGGAGATCAACGTGGGGAAGATGAGTTAGAGCATAAGAATAGACCTGATTCCCTTCAATCCTTTGAGGACTATCAGTCGGTCTCAACATTGCTCTCTTCTGCATCACCCACACAGGGCAGAACCTCCTTTGGAGGACTTATACCACTTCCAGGTCATTGAGGATGACCAGGCTTGGTATTGAGACACATAACTAGGTAAATAAAGTGAAGGATTTTGTATCTCATGCTGTATGTACTGAGAAGCCAACTCTAGTGTCAATATTTTTCCTCCCTACACTGCTTCTGACAGTTAAAAATTCCTGGAAGGGCCCTTCTTGATGGCTCTGACATTGGAAAGTGCAGAATCTTTACATAAGGTCCAGTAATGGACATGGTTTTTTTTTCTTTATGCACCCATGTTCCAATTCTATATTGGTTCAGTTAGCCCCAAGGGGAGTTTTCAGAACATATTCATCTGCTTTGGGCCCCAGAGTCATACACTATCTAGTTATGATGTCCAGATACAACTTTCCTCTTGTCAGCAACTTTACATGACCCGTCACTTCACTGTGAGTTGAGAGCGATGGTGCGTGCTCTGGCGCTTCGCATGCATACCTATGATTAGCAGGTCTCACTCTGTGAACTAGATTGAGGACCTACCATTCGATGGTGAAGGATTTTCAATCTCATTGCTCATCTCGTTTCCTGCATTAGAACCAGCAAATTACAGATGACACACTGTCCTTCTTAATGCTGCTTCTCAGATGGGAGTATGTTTTGCCCCATACACATAAGTATGCATACTTCCATATAGCCATTCAGAACACTCGCCAGAGGTACCTTGGGTTTATCATTGTCCCAGTTTGGGTGCGTCTATGGACCTAAGCACAGCCCACCGAATGTTTGCAAAATATATGGCAGTTCATTGCCTACACTGGGTGAAAGTCTACCTATGTTTAGACAACCGGCTTCTAGTAGCATCTTCGAAGAGGATGCTATCGAAGGCAGTGGGAGTAATCCTCAATTTATTGAGCTCTCTGGACCTCATAGCAGAAACCACAATGTTAGACTGTCAATCCTTACCCCCTGATATATGGGACATAATTCTAGCAGCTAAGAAACAAGTGACTACAAAGTCATACGCTACCAAATGGGAAGCTCACTCCTCCTTTGCACTAAGCAGGAATGAGAAACCCCTTTCACAGCCTATTTCCACCATCCTCACTTTTCTTTTTTCCTTGTTAAAAGAGGCCTTAAGTTTCCTCACTTAGAGTTCATCTGGCAGCGATTTCTGCCTCACATTTATGGATTCAGGGCTGTTCGGTCTTCACTCATCCACTGGTTAAAGCACTTTATGAAAGGGATGAAAGATACAGTTCCACCCTTTCATTCCTTTGTTCCCTAATGGATCCTTTCCGTGGTGCTCAAAGCACTGTCTGCCAAGCCTTTCGAACCGTTAGCAAAGACAGATTTGCGTTTACCGACTTTAAAGTGGTATTCCTTGTTGCCATAACGTCTGCTAGACGTGCATCAGAGTTAGCGGCACTCCGTATGGACTCACCTTATACGGGTTTTCATGCCGACAAAGTGGTCCTTAGACCGGACCCAGCTTTCTTCCAAAGGTTGTGTCTCCTTTCACCTTGGGCAGGATTTTACTCTGCCAAGCTTTTTCCTTGCGCCGACAACTCTTCTTGAGTCGACACTACTTACGCTGGACAGAACAGTGACTCTCCGGAGATCCCTAAGATTTTTTGTTTGTTATGGGTCAAACAAAAGGGACTCCAAGCATCTCCGCAGAGAATATCTGCTGGGTTTTTCAGACTATTAAATTAGCCTATGAATTTGCTGCTCCCCCACTGAAGGGGAAAGTGCGCTCTCACTCCACCAGAGGAGGGGCCACTGCTACAGCTTTTGAAAGAGGTATTGCCATACCGGACCTCTCTGACTTTTGCCAGTCACTACCATCTGGACATCAGAGCACGTAGAGACTGTGCCTTTGGGCGTGCCGTCTTATCGGCAATCCGTTGAATTTTCATCCATCACCTGACACCACCCACCTCCGGGTAGTCAGCTTGTTATTCGCCCATATGTGTGATGCACAGTGACCACGAAGAAGAAAGACAGGTTGCTTACCTGTAACTGTAGTTCTTCGAGTGGTCATCTGTGCAGTCACACAACCCTCCCACCGTCCCCACTATGGTGTCATTTTTTGATTACCTGGTGGTTCACCTCAGTGAGACTGTTTAGGCTGTTTCAAGAACTGAGGGGATTAGGCGGGAACCCCTGAGCATGCTCAGTGGACGGTGGGGGAGGGGTTCCCGCCTAAAAGACTTTCAGCTAGAGAAGTTTCCGAAGCTGGCCCTGCGCAGGCGCAGAGCCCATATGTGTGACTGCACAGATGACCACTCGAAGAACTACAGTTACAGGTAAGCAACCTGTCTTTACTCTTCATGAATTTAACTATTGCCCTTCTAATTCTAATACAGCAGCCATCACCACATCTTGTGGTAGCAAATTCTATAGTTTAATGATGTGTGAAGAAGTACTTCCTTTTGATTGTCCTGAAGCTCCTACAGTACAGCTTTAATGGGATGATGCCAGGTTCTAGCTCCTCACACCATACATAATTTTGTACACCTTTATCATGTCTCACTGACTTGCATTCTTCTAAGCTAAACAATCCCTGACATTGTACCTTTCTTCATAGTGGTTGAACATGATCACCTTTTCCAACCCTACAATACCTTTTTTAAAGTGTGGTGACCAGAACTGTACAGAATATTCCAAGGATGGTCATGGCATATATTTTGTACAAGGTTAAATTCAACTGTGGAATCCACAACCTCTCACACCATTTGGTCCCCAGCCACTGTGCTGAATACATGACCCACCCAGCACATCAGTTGGTACCAGGCTTTGCCTGGGAAGGGCTACCTAGTGTATTGGCCAGTGTAGCTTTGCCTGCAAGATGCCTTTTCCCATTGGATAAAGACATAGGGGCAGGAGAAACTGAGTCGTCCAGGCAACACCTTCACACTCTATGCACCATCCTGATGATTTTTACTAGGTATGAATTTTTGCCCCCTCAGGTGCAATTCACTGATCCAGAGGGCCAGAAGTATTACAACACCTTCTCTAGGATGAGATAGTATCTAACCTCCTCAGATATACAGCAGAGGAAATGATAAATGCTGAAAACCAAGATGACTCTACTCACCAACTAATTGCACCCGCCTTCTTAAAGGCAGCTTCAGAGGAGTCCGATCCTTAAAATGACAAAAAGAGCATTCAATCAGCAATGCTATGAGAGATCCAGCATGTTCACAACCACTCTTTGTATTCAGACCCTAGTACTTTCCATCAAATATCCCATAAAAACCAGGTTGCCTAATTCAGCAATTGTGTTCAGAAACATTTAAATCAAACATATCTTCAGGCTTATAGGAATGTGAACAACGTACCTGGATCATGGCCCCCAAAACAGAAAGTTTGGGCAGGAACTAGATTAGAAAAACCAAGTAGACCAGGAGCCCCAACATGATACCAATAGGCACCCTTTTTTTACCACCACCCCAATTTTTCCCCATTTTTTAAAATATACATATATGGGTTTCTATGAAATACATACAATTTTCTAGCTATCATACATGGGTGTCAACAAAATTGGACCAAACATCCAAATAAGCATCCATTTGAAAGTGGTATTATACCACTAGTTCAAATATTGAAAGCATTGTCAGGAGTTCAATCCATTGCATTATAGGAGTTGAGTGTTTATCCTTCCAATGTTGTAATATCAGTCTTTTAGCTGCCAAAAGGATTCAAAGAACTGATTTACACTGACCATTTGTTAATTTCCATGAAGTAGGAAAATAATTTAAAAGAACGTGTACATCAGTGAATATTAAAGACTGTTCCAGTACAAGATTTTTCTGTGCAATAACCTCCTCTCAAAAAGAAGTAACTTCTGGACACTGCCAAAACATATGTTTAAAAGAAGCATTAGCTGTATTGCACCACCAGCATATAGCCAAATTAGAAACTCCCTTGTTAAAGAGATGTTGCAGTGCCCAACAGTCCCAAAACAAAAGTTTTTGCTGAACAAGACACAGCCTAAGATCCATAGAGGCAACAGATAGACACCAAAGCAGCGATCCACTGATGTGCCCACAAATCCAAAAAGGTTGGGGATTCCTCAAGTAGACAAATGTGGGGTAAGACGCAGGCAAACAAATGGGATTGGGTGGAAATTCAGGGCACATCAAAGGCTCAGGAAACAAGTCATAGAAAGATCAGAGAAAGCAAGTGGCATCAGTGCAGTGTAATCGTTAGAATGCTGGGTTTGGACATGGCAAATCCAACTTCAAATCCAATTTTTTGCCAAAGTGGGAACCTGTGGTCCTCCAGATGCTCTTAGATTCTCAACAATGCAAATGGTACGACATGATGGGAGCTGGTGTCTAACACCTGGAGGACCACAGATTATCTACCCTTGGTCTTATTGTAACCTACCTCAGAAGATTGTGATGAAGCTAAAGGTGAAATGACAGGGGAAAGGGGACAAAACAAAAAGGCTGGTTTAGGAATACAGAGATGCTACTGCCTGGAGGGGTCCTTTATCAGCACAAGATACAGGATTATTGTATTACTACAGCTGCTGTTCTGAGTGATTCAGTTTTACTGAGATCCTTACCAATTTCAAAGAAGATGGCTTTACTAGAATTACTTTTCTTTCTCAGGGTGTACCTTGCAACAGTTCTGTTGCATAGTGGAAAGCTGGAGCTCTCGCCCTATCAAAGAAAGCATAGAAGATGTGGTTACAGGCCTAGAAGTATAAGCATGGAATCTAGATGGAGTTCTCCCTTTAGGAGCGTGAATTCACGAAGCTGGTTCTTTAGCCAAATAACTCTTTCCTTGCAGAATCTCTCTCTCTCTTACACACACACACACATTACACCATGGGTGTAGAATCACAAGTCTGGTGAACAAATCTGGCACACCTGGAGTCTGCAGATGGCTCCACCCCATGGTTTGTTTGGTGGATTCCTGACTTTTGTGCAGTTTTTCACCCCATTTTAAAAGGTTGAAATGCCTCTCCGACTGCTTGGTTACTGGCAGTAAGAGCTTTAAGCTAAAATATACTGGTATTTTTGACCCCGCTCCTTTTGCTGCTGGTCCAGCCCCCTTTCGTCTTCACTAGCATTTGAGAGGAGGGAAGAAAAACGTTTTGTATGATATGTTATATACAGTTTATCCATCTGCATAATTCTTGTTAGGATGCTTTGTATAGATTGAAGTGTTGTTGCTGATCCGTACACTTTGCCAACCCCAGACCTAGACTAATTAAGCCAGCTTCAACCGGTGGGTCATGACCCAAAAGTGGGTCGTGAGATCAGTCCAGATGGGTTGCAGCAAAGCTGTTGCTGACATGTTGGGCATGGAGAAAATTGTGAAAGTGGGTCCTATGTTGCAGATTGGAAGTTTGAGGTGGTTTGGGGTGAAGACAACTGATCTAGGTAAAAGCTATTTCGGAGGCCTCATCCAGCAGGGCTCGGTAAATCACATGCAGTAAATAGCCTTAGCATAAATTAGATTATGGAAAATGTTTCTTTTTGAGCAGTCATTCTCACAGCCTCAAGCAGGCCAACATTGAGATTCCAGATGAAAAATCCTCATGCAAGATCTTTCACAACTTACTGAACTTGTATCAGTGTAACACAGGGGTATTGTACCTCTTTCCATCTCAAGGAGAAATTCCATTTCAGAGAAGTGAATGCATTTAAAAGGCAGGGGGCACAATATGACATATAAAGTGGGTAGGAAACAGAAGGAAAGAAAAATGTTGTTACCAAGGTTGTGTTTCCCTTTATTCCTTCCTTCCTTCTTTTCAGTCTGTCTCTGTAGCCCTTGCTGTCAATAACTGTCTTTTCCTTCCACGGAACTGAAGCAGAGACTTTCTTGGGGGAACAACAATCAACTGAAAGTGAGAATAAAAATATAGGGAAGTAGCAAGCATTCAACTCACCCTGCTACATAATTAGAAAGATTTCATAGGCTATCATGGTCTAACAGAAAGAACTTCTAAAAGGTCTTAATCTTGCAGATGTATACAACCTATCAGAGAAAAATGTCACCTTACAGGAGTTCTTACCATTTAAAGCAGCCTCCCCAACCTGGTACCCTCCAGATGTATTCAGACTAAAATTCCCTTTACACACAGATAGCATGGTTATTCTGGAGGACAACAGGTTGTGGATGGCTGATCTAAAGTAAGTGCTGAAACCATACACACACACACTTTCATGCATTTAAAATTGAATGTGAATTGCTTCAAATTAACCAAAATCCTAGGTTGCAATGACAAACATTGGGCATGTTCGCACAACACACTAACCCAAAATGGGTGACAAGCTACACACCGTGGGTTGTTTTGTGGTCGGGTGCACCACCTACAATGCATGGGTTGTTTTCGCCTGCCCCTCTCCCTCAGTCCTCCAGTTGGAGTCCAAAGGAGTCTTTTCTAAACAGCTCTTTTGAGAACTGTCAAACTTTTGTGTGGCTAACAGAAAAAGAGTGAAAGGGGATGCATTTTTCTATGAAGACAGGGTCCTGCTGACCGGAAGTGGGGTGGACCAGAAGGGGGAACCTCTGATGATCAGGGCAAGACTTTGAATCAGGGGTGCACTCACTTAACTGGGTGAACTTGAGCACTTTCCCCACCTGTCAAAGTGCTCAAGATCACCCAGATAGCCAAGCAACCACAGGGGTTTAAGTGCTACTTTGACCTTGCAGATGCTCTCCCTGAGTCCCCAGAATCCTGTTTTAATATTAAAAATGCACGCCATTCAATTTCTCTACCCCAAAGATAGTGACTGCTTCTTCTCTGACAGCTTTCAAAACAGAAGCAGTTACAGCAATCTGAATAGAAAAGGACAGGTTGCTTACCTGTAACTGTGGTTCTTCGAGTGGTCATCTGTGCAGTCACACATATGGGCTCTGCGCCTGCGCGAAGCCCCGCTTCGGGAATCTTCTATAGCTAAGAGGCATTTTGGGCGGGAACCCCTCCCCCTCTACTGCGCATATGCAGAGGGGTTCCCGCCCAGATTCCCTCAGTTCTTCTGAGACCAGTAGGCCTCGTCTGAGGAATTTTGACACCTTCAGGTGTATCTGAAAAAACTACTTGATAAAGCATAAGTAATACTTAATGGACACCAAGTGGGGAGTATGGTGGGTGGGTTGTGTGACTGCACAGATGACCACTCGAAGAACCACAGTTACAGGTAAGCAACCTGTCTTTCTTCTTCATGGTCTCTGTGCATCACACATATGGGCAATTAGCAAGCTTTTACTCACCAGAGGAGGGTTGGTGTCCTTAGGTGAAAATTGATGACAACACTGCTCTGCCAAAGGAGCAGTCAGACCTTGACCTGACGTCCAGCTTGTAGTGCGAAACAAGCGTCATTGGTCGAGCCCATGTCGCTGCCTTGCATATTTCTGGGATGGTGATGCCACGATGGAAGGCAGAAGATGTGGAAACGGCTCTGGTGGAATGCCCCTTAATCGATAGCAGGGGTTCCAGTCTTTGTAGCCGGTATGCTAGGGTAATGCATTGGACTAGCCAGGAGGAGAGCCAGGAGGAGATGACACAGGCTGACCCTTCTTGTTCCTTCCATGGCAGATGAATAGGCGTTGCGATTTCCGAAACGAAGCAGTGCAGTCTTTATAAAACGCCAACGTCCTCCTCACATCTAGTGAGTGTAGAGATTTTTCCAAGATAGTTGATGGGGAGGAAAAGAAAACCTGCAACACAATGTCCTGGTTGAGGTGGAAAGCCGACACCACTTTAGGTAGAAACTGTATATCAGGACGGAGTACCACTTTATCCAGGTGGAACACCAGGTAAGGGTCATCTATTCGTAGTGCAGCCAGCTCACTCGCTCGTCTAGCTGATGTAACTGCTACTAAGAAAGCGACCTTCAGTGTCAGGAGTCGTAGGTCAGCTGTTGCGAGTGGTTCGAAAGGTGGCCTGCAGCACTACTGATAGGCTCCAAGAGGGTGAAAAAAGTCTTACTGGTGGGTTTAAATTAGCTAAACCCCTTAAAAAACATTTACCTTTCGGGTGTGAGAAAACCTTGAAAACATCAATGCAATCACGGAAATAAGAGATTGCTGCTAGGTACACCTTTAAAGAAGAAACTTTCAGGCCCCTGTCAACTAAGAACAACAAAAATGACAGGATCTGATTAACCGAACAAGTTTTGGGAGGGAAATGTTCTTGCAATGCAAAGGTAGTAAATGAAGACCACTTCCTCTTATAGTTCAACCTCGTAGAAGGTCTTAGTGCTGCATCTAGAACTGTCTTTATCTTGGTTGCTAAATTAAGGTCCGATGCTGAGGAATTAATCTCCATGCTGTCATGTGGAGCGTATGTAGATCTGGGTGATGTACTTGGCCGTGGTGCTGAAAAAGAAGATCCCTTCTCGTGGGTAGCTTCACAAAACGACCCCGCGCCCTGTTCAGCAATGTCGTGAACCAATTCTGCCTGGGACACCAGGGTGTCAGAATTATACAGTTTGAGTTGTCCTGAATTATTTTGGCTAGTGCCCTCGTTATTAAGGGGAACGGAGGGAACAGGTAGAGGAAGCAGTGGTTCCATTTGTAGAGGAACGCATCTCCTAGTGATCCGTTTCCTATCCCTGCCCTGCTGCAGAACAGTTCGCAAACTGTGTTGTCCTCCGTTGCGAAAAGGTCTATTTTTGGTTTTCCCCAGATCCGAAAAATTTCTTCGATGATCGAGGGATGGATCCTCCATTCGTGAGCTACTGATACCTGTCTGCTGAAGGTGTCTGCCAGCTGGTTGTCTAGTCCTGCTATATGGACCGCCGTGATGAATATCCGACGTTGAGTGCACCACTCCCATATGTGGATGGTAAGTTTTATCAGTGGTGGGGATTTCGTTCCACCCTGTTTGTTGAGATAGAACACAACTATTGTGTTGTCGGACGTTATTTGAACGTGCTGGTTGGAGATTTGTGTCTCGAAGACCTTGAGGGCTTTCTGGACTGGTAGCAGCTCGAGATAGTTGATGTGTTTTGTCTTTTCTCTTGTTGTCCAGGTTCCTTGCACTGTTAGGGAGTTGAGATGGGCTCCCCAACCGTTGGGGGAAGCATCTGTCGTAATCGATTTGGTTGGAGTGGAGGGTTGGAAAGGCACCCCTCTTGTTAAGTTGTGCTTGTTTGTCCACCACTTCAAGGATTTCGTGACACTTGGTGATAAGGTCAGAATGGTACGCCTGGCATTCCACATGGGATTGAATTGCTTGTTGAACCACAATTGGAAGGTTCTCATCTTGAGTCTCGCAAACGGTACCACCCATCAAACCTAACAGTCTTTGCACTGTGTAGGCTGTTGTAGTATGCTGTTTCATTACTTGGGCTGCCAGAGTCCTTATGATGGTTGACCTGTCTTGAGGAAGGTATGCCTTGGTAGCGTTTGAGTTTAGGATAGCTCCTATATATTTTATTGTTTTGGTTGGAGAGAGAATTGATTTTCCGTATTTATCATGAGACCTAGTCGGAGTAAGAGGTCCTGAACATAGACAATGTGACGTTGAAGGGTTCTCTTTGATTCCGCTACCAAAAGCCAGTCGTCTATATACGGGTGGATCTCGATGCCTTGGTTTCTGAGATGGGCACACACCGTCGCAATACACTTTGTGAAGACTCTTGGTGCTGTCGATAGGCCGAAAGGTAGTACTCGATATTGGAACGCTTGCTTGTCGATGATGAACCGAAGGTAACGCTGACTGTCGTGATGGATGGCTATATGGAAATAAGCGTCCTTTAGGTCGATGGATGCAAACCAAGAGTGCCTTGTGAGGAGTGGTAGTATATTGGGGAGGGAGACCATCCGAAACTTTCTTAGGGTAATGTAGAAATTTACATCCCTTAGATCTAACATGGGACGAATTCCTCCATCACTCTTGGGAACTGTGAAATATCGGGAGTAAAACCCCCGATTTAGTTGCTGTTTCGGTACTGGTTGAATGGCATTTTAACAGCATTTAATAACGTTAAGTTTGTTTTAATGGACCCCAGAATTGTTGTTTTAAATGAATACTGTTGTTTTTATACTGTTTTTATGTTTTTTAAATTTTTTGTATACTTTTAATGTCTACTATTTTTAATTGTTGTAAACCGCCCAGAGAGCTTCGGCTGGGGGGCGGTATATAAATGTAATAAAATAAATAAATAAATAAATAAATAAATGGCTCCCTTTTTTAAGAGTGAATGGACCTCCTCCTGTAGTGGCGTTGATGGTGATGTTACTCTTTGGTGCCCCGTTGGTGGCAGAGAATGAAATTCTATTCTGTAACCCCCCTCGATTATCGACAAAACCCATTTGTCCGATGTAATCTGGGCCCATGCGTCGATTGTCCTCAAAAGACGATTGCTCAAGGGGGGGGGTGTGATCCTGGGAGTTATTGAGTCAAAGACGCCAGTTTTGCTGATAGTCCGGTCGTCGACGTTGAAACTTTTGTTTTGTGGCCGGAAACTGCTTCTTTCCTTGTTGGAGTGCTGATAGTTGTCTGGGTTGTTGCCTATCAGATTGGTATTGTGGTACGTTGGACCCGGATTTGTACCACCTCTTAGGCCTGTAATATTGTCCTTGTTGTCCTCCTCCAATCCCCATTTTCCTGGCAGTCATTCTTGCTTTATGGACCGCATCCATTGCCTCATCGGTAGTCGAGTTAAAGAGGCCGACACCGTCGAACGGGAGACTTTCTATACGTGTCCTGGCTTCCTTGGAAAGGCTTGCAGATCTAAGCCAGGCATGTCTGCGTAATGCCACTGAGCCGACCATTGTTTTCGCCCCGCAATCCGACTGGTGTTTAGCCATTGCGATCTGTTGGTGTGCCATTCTTGTAGCTTCAGCATGGAACACTCTAGCGAGCTCTCTGTGGTCGTCTCCTAGGTGCTCACACAGGGACATCATCTTTTCCCAAAGAAAAAGCTGGTATCTTGACATTGTAGCCTGGTAGTTGGCTATTTTAAGACTTAAAGATGCTGTGGAATAAAATCTACGTCCTATCAGGTCTAAACGCCTGCCTTCTCTATCGACTGGTGCTGTGTGCACCCTCTGGGAGTGTCCTTGAGCTGACTCGACTATTATTGAGTTTAGTTGGGGATGTTTAAATAAAAATTCTGTGTCCTTTTCGAAGACTCTATACATATTACCGAGTCTCTTAGAGGAAGGTTCAAGTATTGCAGGGTCCTTCCAGTGTTCTTTGACAGACTTAGCTAACGTTGGGAGGAAAGGTATGGCTGCTGGCGTGGTAGCGTCTGTGTAAATAGCTTCGAACACCGGGTCAGTCAGCTTCTCTAGCTCTTGTCTGGTTTCAATGCCTAGGGACTGCGCCATTCTTTGTACAATGTCGGCAAAGTGCCCCAGTCCCTCTGACGGTGAGACAGCTCCTTGTGACTCGACTATCGAGTCGGGAGATGGTAAGGATGGTGTTACTGAAGCTACTGATATCGAATCAAAGCAGTAGTCCTCCACTGATTGTGGAGAGGATGGGATTTGAATAGTTTGAATTTCCATCTGTTGAACTTGATGGGTTGTTTCCACAGGCCGTGACTGTCTTGTTATATCCTCTTCTTGTCTCGTTGCTTGGTTTGCACGTATGGCCACAGTTGGTTCGGGTGCCGATAACGATGCCGAAGGTCGACGCCGAGTCGGTGATCTTCAATATCGATCTTCAAATTCGCACCAGTCCGCATAATGGTATGAGTGTCTAGGGGGTAATGACCACTGTGATTCCCTCTCCCAATCTCTTATAGGAGATCTGGATCGATGTTGTCCCCAATGGTAGTAAGAGTCGGATTAACGTTATCGAGAGCCAAATGATCGGACTGACTCTGGAGATCGACGGAGGCTCGATAAACGATCTCGATATTCGGGTCTACTATGGTCTAAGACAGGTAAGTTGATCGGCGGTGGGGCGATCGTTTGGTCTGCCGGTAGCGGAACCAAGTCAGTGTTGCGGGCAGATGATGAGTCCCTGATTTCCCCTTCCGACAGCGAAGCTGTCGTTGTGCGGTCGGTTATCGGAGCCGACTGGGTAGTTACCCGATGGGGTGTTGGTGGTGCTAATACAGAAGTCTGTATTGACTTCGACGGTCTTTTTTCGATATCGTGGCCCTGAATCTTAGATTTCTTCTTATGTTTCGTCTTGTTAGAAGACTTTGGCGTTCTCGCCTTTTTGGACAATTTCTTTGCTACTGAGGTAGCTAAGGTACGCCCTGGCGTGGCAGGGGTGTCCTGTCGGGGCCGGTCAGCTCGACTTGTTGTCAGCTGGACGGGAGCTGGAGGCACGATCGGCTCTTCTTGTGCCATAGCAGGTTTGTCCACTGCTCTAAGTGCCCTTTCCCACAGTTCAGCCCTCAATTTGTTGAGGTCCGACTGCTCCTTTGGCAGAGCAGTGTTGTCATCAATTTTCACCTAAGGACACCAACCCTCCTCCGGTGAGTAAAAGCTTGCTAATCGCCCATATGTGTGATGCACAGAGACCATGAAGAAGAAAGACAGGTTGCTTACCTGTAACTGTGGTTCTTCGAGTGGTCATCTGTGCAGTCACACAACCCACCCACCATACTCCCCACTTGGTGTCCATTAAGTATTACTTATGCTTTATCAAGTAGTTTTTTCAGATACACCTGAAGGTGTCAAAATTCCTCAGACGAGGCCTACTGGTCTCAGAAGAACTGAGGGAATCTGGGCGGGAACCCCTCTGCATATGCGCAGTAGAGGGGGAGGGGTTCCCGCCCAAAATGCCTTTAGCTATAGAAGATTCCCAAAGCGGGGCTTCGCGCAGGCGCAGAGCCCATATGTGTGATGCACAGAGACCACGAAGAAGAAGGTGTGTGGTGCTCAGGCACCCTTAAATACAGGTACAAGGTCTCACAGAAGTACGGAGACCTAGCACGGCACCTCCAAGGTTAAGAGCAACACACTGAATCCTGGGGAAACCCTTGCCTAGGTGTGTGTGATCAACTCCCTGTTTCTGCACCTGTTAACTGTGCAAGGCTATCCAAACAACCTTGCTACAATGTAGCCTCGATTGTTCCCGTCAAGGCAAGCCCCTATATTTTTGCATATCCATAGTTGCGCAAGTGCTCAACTGTGAATAATCAAATATTTTTTAAAAAAATAATCTAGTGTCCATTTGCATACATAAAACAAGGCTGTGGGGGAGAAATCCCAGCAATGCTTTTGCACAAAAAATTGAAAATAAATTTTAAACTTAGGTCAGAGTGAGGACAGGGGACTTGTCAGGAGCCAGAGGGACTGGTAACAGCCCCTCCAAAGTGCAGTTTGGGCAATTTGAAGGGGCTGCTGGCAAGGGGAAAAGGGCAGTGGAAGTAGCTTGATGGCGATAGCAGCTGCACTTGGGAAGAGCAGCAGGGGTTTCTGTCACTCTTGCCAAGCAGCTCGCTGTCTGATACCCTTTACCCATGATGAGTTGGCATGTCCGGGTTCAGATGATATCCCAACCCATCGTAGTTAAAACAATTCCTACAACAGACCATGGGTTATTAGGGTTGTTTGTTTGTGAAAAACAACCCACCCTGATAAAATCAGTCCAGGTTTGGATGACACGCTAACCCACCATAAAACAACCAACCGTGGTTAGCATATCGTGCGAACCCAGACATTGGATAGACAGGTTGCTCACCTGTAACTGTAGTTCTTCGAGTGGTCATCTGTGCAGTCACACATATGGGCTCTGCGCCTGCGCAGGGCCAGCTTCGGAAACTTCTATAGCTGAAAATCTTTTAGGCGGGAACCCCTCCCCCACCGTCCACTGAGCATGCTCAGGGGTTCCCGCCTAATCCCCTCAGTTCCTGAAACCGCCTAAACAGTCTCACTGAGGAGAACCACCGATCAAGAATTAATGACACCATAGTGGGGACGGTGGGAGGGTTGTGTGACTGCACTGACGACCACTCGAAGAACTACAGTTACAGGTAAGCAACCTGTCTTTCTTCTTTGTGGTCTCTGTGCATCACACATATGGGCGATTAACAAGCTGACTTACCGGAGGTGGGTGGTGTCAGTTGGTATATGAGTAGTCATAGGATTGCCAATAAGACGGCACGCCCAAAGGCACAGTCTCTGCGTGCCCTGATGTCCAGGCGGTAGTGACTGGCAAAAGTCAAAGGTGTCGACCAGGTAGCTGCTTTGCAGAGGTCTGGTAGAGCAATCCCCTTTTCAAAGGCTGTAGAGGTGGCCACTCCTCTCGTGGAGTGAGAATGCACCTTACCCTCCAACGGGAGGCCAGCGAGTTCATAGGCTAGCTTAATAGTCTGAACCACCAAAGCAGATATTCTCTGTGGAGATGCCTGGAGTCCCTTTTGCTTGCCCCCATAGCAAACAAAAAGTCTATGGGATCTTCGGAGGGTGGCAGTTCTGGACTAGTAAAAGGCCAGAGCCCGTCTCACGTCTAGGGTATGTAGAGCAGACTCAATAGGTGACGTCGGCGAAGGAAAGAAACTTGGAAGCATAATGTCCTGCCCAAGGTGAAAAGAAGAAACAACCTTTGGGAGAAAAGCTGGGTCCGGTCTAAGGACTACCTTGTCAGTGTGAAACACCGTGTATGGTGAGTCTATGCGGAGTGCAGCAAGTTCGGATGCACGCCTGGCAGATGTGACTGCAACAAGGAATGCCACCTTGAAAGTTAGTAATCGCAAGTCTGTTCTTGCTAAAGGCTCAAAGGGCTTGGCAGAAAGTGCCTTGAGCACCACCGAGAGGCTCCATTGAGGGACAAAGGAGCGGACTGGTGGGATAGTATTTTTCATGCCCTTCATGAACCGTTTTGTCAAGGGGTGTGTGAAGACGGAACAGCCCTGAATCCAATGGTGTGAGGCAGAGATAGCTGCTAAATAAACTTTAAGTGACGAGAACTTGAGTCCTTTTTTAAATAAAGAAAAAAGAAAGGAAAGCACTGCTGCTATTGGTGCTGAAAACGGGTTCTCGTTTCTACTGAGGGCAAAGGCAGAAAAGGCTGTCCATTTGTTTGCGTATGATTTCCTAGTAGCTGGTTTCCTAGCTGCTAGGATAATGTTCCGTATGTCAGTAGGCAGCGGTTGGCTGTCTAGCGATGCCTTATCCTCCAAACCGTTAGGTTTAGGGACTGGACATCTGGATGGAAGATGAGTCCCTTCCCCTTGGAGATGAGATTGTGGCATTGAGGCAGTCTGATATACTCCGCTGAGGACAGTTTGAGTAGCGGAGTGAACCACGGCTGCCTTGGCCACCAAGGTGCTACTAAGATGGCGTTGGCGTTGTCGCTGCGCAGCTTTACAATGACTTTTGAGAGGAGTGGTATGGGGGGAAACAGGTACAGTAGATGTCCTGTCCATGTCCTCTCGAAGGCGTCTCCTAGAGATGCTGCACCGTGGCCCGCCCACGTGCAGTACTGGCTGCAGATGGCGTTCTCTGGTGACGCGAATAAATCTATTACAGGCTGTCCCCATGCCTGAAAGATCATGTCCAGAACAGTGTCGTTCATCCGCCACTCGTGCGTGTCCACAAAAGTGCAGCTGAGGTCATCTGCCAGGATATTGTCCTGGCCTGCGATATGAATGGCAGACAAAGTCATGTCGTGGGCAATTGCCCAATGCCAAATGTCCAGAGTGAGGGAGATCAGGTCCATAGACCTCGTCCCACCTTGCTTGTTTATGTGCCAGACAGCAGCCATATTGTCTGTATGGATCTGGATTACGTGACCTGATAAGGTCTGCTGAAAAGCATACAAGGCTTTTTGGATAGCCATCAACTCCAAGACGTTGATGTGTCTTTTCCTGTCGAGGGAGCTCCATCGCTCCTGGATAGTCAGATCCCCGCAGTGGGCTCCCCAGCCCAACAGGGATGCGTCTGTCATCAGATGTTGTGATGGAACTTGGGGTTTGAAATCCAAGCCTTTTGTGATATTGGACAAGTCCGTCCACCAAAGGAGTGTGTCCTTTATTTTGGCAGGGAGCGACAATTTCACTCGGTGAGCGTCCAATGTATTGTCGTACTCCCGCAGAAGCCACAACTGTAGGGGTCTCATGTGCAGACGTGCCCAAGGGACGATGTTGACCGTCGCTGCCATGAACCCCAATAACCTTTGCACCTGGAAGGCAGAGGTAATTTTAGAGCGGAAGAGCTTAATTGCAAGTTTAATTAACGTATTAGCTCTATCCTTTGGAAGGAAAGCCCTGGAGCGGGTTGAGTCCAGAATTGCTCCAAGGAATTTAATTTTTTGGGGTCGGATGAAAATTTTATTTTTCCTTGTTGATGCAAAGGCCTAATTTGTTGAGTAATTTGATGGTGAGATGGGTATTACGGGCGGCTTCTTGCTCCGTATTAGCCACTATCAGCCAATCGTCCAAGTAGGGGTAAATTTCTACCCCTCGAGTCCTCAGAAAGGCACAAACTGGTGCCATGCACTTTGTGAAGACTCGGGGTGCCGTAGAAAGCCCAAAAGGAAGCACTTTGAATTGGAAAACGTCTTCCCCTACTATGAACCTGAGGTATTGGTGATGATCAGGATATTGAAACATGAAAATATGCATCCTTAAGATCGATAGACGTAAACCAGTCCCCTTGGGAGAGGAAAGGTAGGATGCTTGCTAAAGAGTTCATCCGGAATTTTTTAGGGTTGACAAACTTGTTTAGCTCCCTGAGGTCCAAAATAGGCCTCAGCCCCCCATCCCGTTTCGGAACCGTAAAGTAGCGGAAATAGAACCCGCTTCCTAGAGTGTGAGTTGGTAATCGCTCTATGGCGCCCTTTCCCAACAGAGACGTAGTCTCTTGTAATAGAGCATCTGTAGGTGGTGAGAACCTTGCGGTTCCGAGGGGAGGGGTGGTGGAGAATTCTATTTTGTAGCCCCGAGATATGATGTTAAGGACCCATGTATCAGTTGTAATAGCGGTCCAATTATAGAAAAAAGGGGTAAGGATGTCACCAAACTTAGGTGTTAGGCTGTTTGGTGTAAGATAGTCAAAGACGCCGTCTTTGATTCGGGTCAGGCCTGCTCTTGTTCTGTTTGAACCGACCCGGGTACTGTTGCCTCCTGTACTGACCCTGAGGTTGGTATGTAGCAGGGCGGTGTTGCAGTTGGAATTGCTGCTGCCTAGGTTGGAACTGCTGCTGTGTTCCGGGCCAGCGTCTCTGGCGGAATGGTCTCTGGAGCTGCTGTTGCTGCTGACCAATCCCCATTTTCTTAGCTGTATTTTTGGCTTTCTGGATGCTCTCCATAGACTCATCCGTGTACGAGTGGAAGAGTCCTTCCCCGTCAAAGGGAAGGTCCTCTATCCGGGTGCGTGCTTCTTGAGAAAGTCCTGCAGACCTAAGCCACGCATGTCGTCTTAAGGCGACAGAGGCCACCATTGCTTTTGAAGCACAGTCAGTGGCATGTCTCACTGTGTTGAGTTGCTGGCGTGACAGCCTCATGGCTTCTGTGTAAAACACATTTGACAACTCTCTTTGATCGTCTGGTAGGTATGCAGAGAGAGATGTCATCTTTTCCCATAAAAAGGATTGATATTTAGCCATGGTGGCTTGGTAATTGTGCACTCTTAGTGACAAAGATGTGGAAGAATAAATTCTTCTTCCCAAGCCGTCTAGTCTCCGACCTTCCTTGTCAACGGGTGCATTATGTTTTCTTTGTGTGCATCCTTGGGAAGCCTCGACTATAATTGAATTCAGCTTGGGGTGGGTGAAAAGAAAAGGCGCTTTTCTTGGATTTTGTAGATGTTATCAAGCTTCCTCGACGTTGGTGGCATAGAGGAGGGCATTTTCCATGACTGTTGGGCGGTACACAACAGCACAGGCAGGTATGAGATTGCCGCTGGGGTAGACGATTCACAGTATAGGTCATCGTATACTGGGTCATTTAACTTCTCCAATGGTTGAGAAGTTTTGATCCCCAGGGACCTCGCCATTCTCTGCACTTGATCTGTAAAATGGGTCAAGTCCTCAGAGGGGGAGATAACATCCGTGGTTATCACGCAATCATCCGGTGAAGGGATTGATGGTGGAGGTGATGGTTCCTGAGAGGAGTCTGATCAATATTCCTCATCAGAGAGCTCATCTAGCGCACATCCCCTCATCCTAGCCTCAGGTAGGGCTTGCAGAGCCTGCGACGGTACCGATGTTGTCGGTGCCGTAGGTTGCAGCTGTTGAGGTGGAGGCCTCGGTGCCGATGGTGAGGTGGAGGCCTCGGTGCCGATGGCTGCGTTGGCGGCGGCATAGCAGTAGCATCTTCCGCGGGTGGAGGATGGGAAACTGTCTCCGATGGAGGTTGCCGGAAGCGCAGGTACGAGGCATACTGCTCCTGATAATAATAGGAGTCTTGGTCCCTTCTGTATCTCCAGTCCTCGTAGTAGTAAGGAGGATACCGTGGAGGATACCAATATTGAGCCGAATGGATCGACACTAGTGAACGGTCTCGTGGCACTGGCTGGTACCGACGGCTGTCGGTATCGGAGAAAGGCATGTCTCGGTACCGATGTGTGTCGGTATCGAAGTCTCGGTACCGATGTGTGTCGGTATCGAAGTCTCGGCGCCGAAGTGCGTCGGTATCGAAGTCTCGGTACCAATGTGTGTCAGTGTTGAGCATCAGACAAGACTCATATCCCTGTCGGTATCGATGTCCATCGGTACCGATGGGTGATTGTTGGCCTTGGTGGTATCGAGGGGAGATAGGACCCTCTTCTGCCAGCGTTGGATCTTGTGAGGAGGTTCTGATCTCTCCTTCCGAGATTGATGCTCTTAAGCTTGTCTCCTCAGCCGGTACTGTAATGATATTGAGAGACGGTACCGGGGAAAGCATCACTTGCTCCGTCTGTAACGGGGTCAGGGCCGGTGGAGAAGACAGAGTTGCTCTTCTCGGTATCGAGAAGGCTCTCGGTACCGAAAGCGTCGGTATCGGACTTGCCGATATTGGAGGCGTCTTTTGCAGGGAAAGCCTCGATATTGGGGTGCTCCATGCCGTAGGGCGCTTCGGTACTGAAGTAGTCGGCAATGGAGCCCTCGGTATCGACGGTTTTGATTTTGTCGATTTTTTCTTTCCTTCCTTCGATTTCTTTCATTGGGGTTCTTCAGACCCAACGTGCTCTCTCGCTCTCTTAGATATCTTCTTGGCCGCTTTTGAGGAAGCAGATAGAGAGGAGGAAGGGGGGTGAACCAGGAAGGCATCACTCTGCGAAGGAGGAGGTTGGGGCATTGACTCCATAGTATTGGGAGATTTGGAGCGTCGAGACGTACTCGGTTTCTCCACTGCCTCCAACGCCTTTTCCCACAGTAACGCCCGAAGGCGGTCTGGTCGGTTCTTCCTGGTTTGCCTGGAGAATTTTAGGCAAAAGCAACAGGATTCGACAACGTGCGTCTCCCCCAAGCACAATAAGCATCAAGAATGTCCATCGGTTTGTGAGATCTTTTGCCCACAACCGGAGCACTTTTTGAAGAGGCCTTGTAGTGCCATAGGTACCAAGGCTGAGGTAACAACACAAGAAAATCTTTTTTATTATTATTATTATATAACTAGATAGAAAAGTTAGAAAACTGTAGAAGTAAGAAAAGAATGAAATTAGTATAATTCAGCTAGGTATAACGATACCAAACAGAGAAGTCTCCAAAACGCTGTTGACCCTACAGGCGGTTGAAGAGAACTGAGGGGATTAGGCGGGAACCCCTGAGCATGCTCAGTGGACGGTGGGGGAGGGGTTCCCGCCTAAAAGATTTCAGCTATAGAAGTTTCCGAACCTGGCCCTGCGCAGGCGCAGAGCCCATATGTGTGATGCACAGAGACCACGAAGAAGAACCTGTGATTAATATTTGTTCAAGATTTTAAAACCTGTTTTCACTCATAAGAAACGAAGGCTAAAACCTGAAATTTAAGCTGAAACCCATTAGGAAGCATTTGGTTTAGTGATGTTTTGCATGGTGCTATTCATATTTATGATTCAGAACATGAGGATTTGTTTAGTATTCATTTTATACAAGCTCCTTGTGTATACACAGACACCTTCCTGCTCCGTCATTTATAACATGCCCCTCACAAGGCTTTATGGTGGGCAATGACTGTTATAAACACAATGCTATTAATACTAGAACAATCACTGGGTAAAACAATGATTAAGGCTGCAACCCTATATCTACTTACTTTGGAGTAAGCCCACTGACCTCTGTGAAACTTACTTTTGAGTGGGCATCTATAGAATTGCACTCTTAAGTATATCAAAAGGTGCTTAAAAATTTACTAGGATACTTCCAAGTTACCTAACAGTTGAAATGTTGCAGATACATAGTCCAATTACTAGAAAAATTTGAAAATACATTTCTCTCCAGAGGATTCAAATTGTCCCCTAGAATGACTGAACTATTCCCACACTAGTTAATCTAACATTTGTTATACACAAGATCTAAGACAAAGTGATTAATAAAGTCTGAAAAAGAGATGTTTTTACACCTGTCAACACCTGAATCATGACATTTACCTTCTAAAAGAGGTCAGCTCTCTAACACAAATCAAGCCAAGCTGCACATGAGACACAATGCTAGCATGCGGGGGTGGGGGGGAGGGAACTCTTCCAGTGATAACAACCAATATATATCCACAACAAACACACTCTATAATGATTCCAATTTCTAAAATATTGCAAAACCTTAATGGTTTCTCATTCCCAGTTATCAAACACTTGCCCATATAAGTGTGTCTTAGATTGCCTCTGGAAAATACCCAGGCTCAGTCTTTGTTCAAACTCAAAAGGAAAGGAGATCCAGACTTGTAGAGCATACGGGGCGACTTGTGGCCTTCCAGATATTTTGAGCTATCAGCCCTACCCAGAGTAGCCAATGGTGAGGGATGATGGGAGTTGTAGGCCAAACAGGGGGGGGAGGGTTGTGCTGAACAGCAATCCTTCCCATGTTTTTCTACTCAGCTATGTTCTTTGAATCAGATGTATGGAAGATGCACTTCAGAGGGTATTGTTGGATATGTTAGAGTAGCCTTCCTCAACCTGGTGCCCTCCAGAATGTTTTAGACTCCAACTATCATCATCCCTGACCATCAGCTGGCTGTGTCTGATGGGAGTTGGAGTCCAAAACATCTGGAAGACACCCGGCTTCGGATGACTGATCTGGAGTATTGCAGGTTAAAATCAAGAGCTGGGAATCAAGATTAGAAGGCAGGAAATCTTTTGTGGTGGGCATCTCAAGAGATTAGTTAAGAAATTCTGACTCAACCTGCCGTTCCCCTATTCAAGCAAGCCCTGGTGGAGTTAACATAAAGATGCAATACCTACACTTGAGCCCTGTGTCACGCTCATAAGCATGGATGGTTTCCAGCACCACTTTGATTACTTGCTTAAATCGGACATCTTCCCTTAGACTTCTGAAATAAACAATCAAGCCAACAACAGATGCATGGTCAAAAGGATGAAACGGAACATTTTCGTAACAGTTCCTAAGAGAAGCAGCTCAGGGGAGAGGACTAGGGAAGTGGAATAATACGAATCATTTCCAAGGAGTAGAAGCTTGATTTTCTATGATGCTGCAGTCTTTTGTCTAATTAAAGAATTATTCACTTTAGAATTACATGAGACAGAATAGTAATTACATTTGCTGCTTCATACCCATTTATTTATATTAATGGGGCTTTAGCATCGAAACAGCAAGTGATGTTAAAACAGTGCTTCTGGTGGTGTTTTTTTAATTTATTTATGGGATACCCATTTCTCAAAGAGCAGGAATGGGTTCAACAATGTTCACAACACTAATCTTGCTACTTCATTGGTCCCTCCTTTTTCTGCTCCTCTTACCACATTTCATTTCATTTCATTTCTATACTGACTCATAGCTGAAGCTCTCTGGGCAGTTCACAAAAATAAAAAAAACATTAAAACATGTTATACAAAGTACAAAAAGAAAAGCATTTATATAAAACCATATAAACAAATAACACAGAGAGTCACAATATATATCGAAAAACAATTTGTTAAACCATCAGCCAAAGACAACTCAAGTCCTAATTTAAAAGTCATTGTATTCTGCCAAATTCCTGAGAGAGCAGTTTTAACCTGGCGCTGAAAGGATAACAATGTTAAGCGCCAGGAGACCTCATCAGGAAGATCATCCCAGAGTTGGGAGACCACCACCGGGAAGGCCCTCTCTCTTGTTGCCACCCTCCAAGCTTCCCTCAGAGGCAGCTCCCATAGGGAGGCCTTGGAAGCTAAGGTTGGTTCATGCCAGGAGAGGCATTCCAGCAGGTACTGTGAGCCCAAGCCACATAAAGCTTTATAGGACAAAACCAACACCTTGAATGTAGCTTGGAAACATATAAGCAGCCTGTGTAACTAGGCACGAATTGGTCTTATATGTTCAGACTTCCTGATCCATTACCAATCTGCTGTCATATTTTGTACAAGTTGCAGCTTCTGAACCATCTTCAAAGGCAGCCCCACATAGAGTGCATTTCAGTAATCTTAACTTGCAGGTTACCAGAGCACAGACAACTGAAACCAGGTTATCTCTGTCCAGATAGACACGTAGTTAATCCGCCAACTGAAGTTGGCACTCCATGCCACTGAGGCCACAGAGCCTAAGTAACAAAAATGTCTCTAGGAGGTCCTCCAAGTTAGGAACCTCCTTCTTCAGGAAGAGTGCAACCCCATCCAGAACAGGTTGAGCAGCCTTCATCCAGTCAGGAGAACTATCCAGTAACAGTGTCTCAGTCTTCTCTGGATTGAGTTTCAGTTTATTAGCTCTCATCCAGTTCATTGTCACAGCCAGGCATCAAATTAGCACATCAATAGCCTCACCTGAAGATGAAATGGAGAAATAGAGCTGCATGATAATGCACTCCAAAACTCTGAATGGCCACCACACTCAGTTTCATGTCAATGTTGAACAACATGGGGAATAAAATTGACCCCTGCTGAACCCCATACTGGAGAATCCACAGGGCTGGGCAATATTCCCCAAGTACCACCTTCTGAAGCTGACTCTCCAAGTAGGAGTGAAACCACTTCAATGCAGTCCATCCCACTCCCAACTCAGACAATTGTCCCAGAAGGATATCATGGTTGATGGTATCATAAGATAGAGAGATCAAGAAGAATCAACAAGGTCACACTCCCCGTCTCTCCCCAGACATAGAGCGACCAAGGCTGTTTCTGTGCCATAATCTGGACTGAACCGCAACTGAAATGGATCTAGATAATTAGTCTCATCCAAGAAAGTCTGGAGCTGACTGGCCACCACCTGCTCAAGAACCTTGTCCAGGAAAGGAACAGTTACCACTGGCTTAAAATTATTAAGATTTTCCCTGCCAGTTTTTATAAGCCAAAAGGGCCAAGGATATAATATGAAAGTGGTTGCATATACCCATCCAAGCACCTTGTCAACGTAGACAGGTTGCTTACTTGTAACTGTAGTTCTTCGAGTGGCCATCTGTGCAGTCACACATATGGGCTCTGCACCTGTGCAGGGCCAGGTTCGGAAACTTCTATAGCTGAAATCTTTTTAGGCGGGAACCCCTCCCCCACCGTCCACTGAGCATGCTCAGGGGTTCCCGCCTGATCCCCTCAGTTCCTGAAACCGCCTAAACAGTCTCACTGAGGAGAACCACCAGGTGATCAAAAAGAAATTAATGACACCATAGTGCGGACGGTGGGAGGGTTGTGTGACTGCACAGATGACCACTCGAAGAACTACAGTTACAGGTAAGCAACCTGTCTTTCTTCTTTGTGGTCTCTGTGCATCACACATATGGGCGATTAACAAGCTGACTTACTGGAGGTGGGTGGTGTCAGTTGGTGGATAATATTCATAGTATTGCCGATAAGATGGCACGCCCAAAAGCACAGTCTCTACGTGGTCTAATGTCTAGACGGTAGTGACTGGCAAAGTCAGAGGTGTCGACCAGGTAGCCGCTTTGCAGAGGTCTGGTAAAGCGATCCCCTTTTCAAAGCTGTGGAAGTGGCCACTCCTCTGGTGGAGTGGGAACGCACCTTACCCTCCAACGGGAGACCAGTGAGTTCATAGGCTAATTTGATAGTCTGAACAACCCAAGCAGATAATCTCTGCGGAGATGCTTGGAATCCCTTTTGTTTGCCCCCATAACAAACAGAAAATCTTAGGGATCTCCGTAAAGTTGCTATTCTGGACTGGTAGAAAGCGAGAGCACGTCTCACGTCCAGGTTGTGTAGTGTTGACTCAAGGGGAGATGTCGGCAATGGAAAAAAACTTGACAGAGTAAAATCCTGTCCAAGGTGAAAAGAAGACACAACCTTTGGCAGAAAGGCTGGGTCTGGTCTAAGGACCACTTTGTCAGCATGAAACACCGTATAAGGTGAGTCCATATGGAGTGTTGCTAGCTCTGATGAACGTCTAGCAGAAGTGATGGCAACAAGGAAAACCACCTTAAAAGTCAATAAACGTAAATGTGTCTTTGCCAATGGTTCAAAGGGCTTGGCAGACAGTGCCTTGAGCACCACGGAAAGGCTCCACTGGGGAACAAAGGAGCAAACTGGTGGGATGGTATTCTTCATACCCCTTCATGAAACGCTTTGTTAAAGGGTGAGTGAAGACCGAACAGCCCTGAACCCAACGGTGAGAGGCAGAGATAGCTGCCAAATAAACTCTAAGTGACGAGAACTTGAGTCCTTTTTTAAATAAAGAAAAGGAAAGGAAAGCACAATGGGTATAGGTGCTGACAATGGGTATTCATTTCTGCTGAGGGCAAAGGTAGAAAATGCTTCCCACTTTTTGGCATATGATCTTCTAGTGGCTGTTTTTCTGGCTGCTATAATAATGTCCCATACGTCAGCAGGTAGGGATAGGTTATCTATCGTTGCCTGATTCTCCATGCTGTCAGGTTCAGGGACCGGACATCTGGATGGAGAATGAGTCCTTTCTCCTTGGAGATTAAGTTGTGGCATTGGGGCAGTTTGATAAACTCTGCTGAAGACAGTTTGAGTAGTGGAGTGAACCACGGCTGCCTTGGCCACCAAGGAGCCACTAATATGGCGTTGGTGTTGTCGATGCATAACTTCAGAATCACCTTGGGTAGGAGTGGTATGGGGGGGGGACAGGTACAGGAGCTGTCCTGTCCACGTCCTCTCGAAGGCGTCTCCAAGAGATGCTGTCCCGTGGCCCGCCCTCGTGCAGAATAGGTTGCAGATGGCGTTCTCCGGTGACGCGAATAGATCTATTACAGGCTGCCTATGCCTGAAAAATCAGGTCGAGTACAGACCTTTTCATCTGCCACTCGTGCGTATCCACGAAGGTGCGGCTGAGGTCGTCTGCCAGGATATTGTCCTGGCCTGCGATATGAATGGCCGATAAAGTCATGTCATGGGCGATTGTCCAGTAAAAAATGTCCAAAGTTAGGGAGATCAGGTCCATAGACCGTGTCCCACCTTGCTTGTTTATATGCCAAGCAGCAGCCATGTTGTCTGGAAGGATTTGGATTACACGTCCTGACAAGGTCTGCTGAAAGGCATACAGTGCCTTCTGGATGGCCATCAGTTCCAGGACGTTTATATGCCTCTTCCTGTCGGTAGGGCTCCAACGTTCCTGTATAGTAAGGTCTCCGCAGTGGGCTCCCAGCCCAAAAGAGACGCGTCTATCATCAGATGTTGGGATGGCAGTGGCGGTCTGAAGTGCAAGCCCTGCATAATATTGGACATTTCCGTCCACCAAAAGAGAGTGTCTTTAGTCCTGGAGTGAAAGAGTTTGAGTGCAAGTGTAATTAATGCTGTAGCTCTTTTCTCCGGAAGGAAAGCCCTGGAGCGGGTTGAGTCCAGAATTGCTGCAAGGATTTTTTTTTTTTTTTAAAGTAGGTTGAAGGGGTAAATCTGTACCCCTCGAGTTCTCAGAAAGGCGCAAACTAGTGCCATACACTTAGTGAAGACTCGGAGGGCAGTAGAAAGACCAAATGGAAGCACTTTAAATTGGAAAATGTGTTCCCCTACTATGAATCGGAGGAATGAATTGAGGAATGGAAATAAGCATCCTTGAGATCTATGGATGTGAACCAGTCCTCTTGGGAGAGGAAAGGTAGGATGCTTGCTAAAGAGTTCATCCAGAATTTTTTAGGGGTGATGAACTCGTTAAGGTCCCTTAGGTTCAAAATAGGTCTTAGCCTCCCATCCTGTTTCGGAACCGTTAAGTAGCGGGATTAATATCCGCATCGTAGGGCGTGAGTTGGTAATCGCTCTATGGCACCCTTCTCCAAAAGAGACATGGTCTCTTGCAACAGAGCGTCTGTAGGTGGTGAGAACCTTGCGGTTCCCAGGGGAGGGAGGGTGGTAAACTCTATTTTGTGAGGACCCACCTATCGGTGGTAATGGTGGTCCAATTATAATAGAAAGGGGCAAGGATGTCACCAAATTGAGGGGAGGTTGGTGTTGTCATAGGGCAGTCAAAGACGCCGTGTTTGATTGGGATCAGGTTTGCTGTTGATCTGTTTAAAGCGTCCTGAGTATTGTTGCCTCCTGTACTGACCTTGGGGCTGGTACAGGAGTGTGCGATCTTGGGGCTGTTGTTGCCTGGGTTGGAACTGTTGTTGAACCCTAGGCCAGCGTGTTGGGCAGAACGTTATTTGCATCTGTTGCTGTTGCCCAATTCCCATTTTCTTGGCCGTGTTCTTGGCCTTCTGGATGTTTTCCAACTGACTCGTCAGTGGAGCAGTGGAAAAGGCCCTCTCCATCAAATGGCAAGTCCTCTATGCGAGTACGTGCCTCCTGGGACAGTCCTGCGGACCTTAGCCACGCATGTCTTCTAAGCGCAATTGACGCTATCATGGCCTTTGAGGTGCAGTCAGTGGCGTGGCGAGCCGTGTTTAGCTGTTGCCGAGAGAGTCTCATAGCCTCGGTGTAAACATGTTTGCCAACTCTCTCTGGTCATCTGGCAAGTATCCTGAGAGAGATGCCATTTTCTCCCATAAAAAAAGATGATATTTCGCCATTGTGGCTTGGTAATTATAGACACGAAGAGACAATGCTGTCGAGGAGTTCATTATGCTTCCTCTGAGTGTGTCCTTGAGATGCTTCCACAATTATTGAATTTGGCTTTGGGTATGTGAAGAGAAAAGGGGCTGTTTTTCTCTTGTATTTTATATATATTGTCTAGCCTCCTCTATGTTGGTGGCATAGAGGAGGGCAGCTTCCATGACTGTTGTGCAGTCCGAAGTAATACTGGCAAGTAAGGGATGGCTGCTGGTGTAGCCAATTCACAGTATACATCGTTGTAGACTGGATCATTTAGTGTCTCTATAGGTTGGGACATTTCAATCCCTAGAGATCTTGCCATTCTCTGTACTTGGTCTGCAAAGCGCGCCAAGTCCTCTGACGGGGACACCACGCCAGCAGCAACCACCACGTCATCCGGTGAAGGGACGGATGGGGCCGGCGACATCTCCCGAGAGGAATCCAATCGGCAATCCTCCTCCAGTGGAGCACCCAACCCCATCCCTGCAGCAGGCAGTGTCTGCAGTGCTTGGGAAAGTACCGTGGTCGGCACTGATGTGTGCGTCGGCCGAGGAACGCGCCTCGGCACCGACGGCCGAGGTGGTGGGGGCACAGCCCCGACATCCTCCATAGCCGGCGGACGGGAGACCGCCTCGGAGGGCGGCCGTCGGCAACGCGGGCACGGCCCGCATCGGCATTCCCGGGAGGACCGCCGACAGCAACAATCATGGCGCCCTCTGTGTCCCCAATCCTCGCAACAACACGGAGGACACTGGGGAGGCCGCCAATCAGCGCAGCAGTCCCGCACTCCAAGCGGGGACAAACGCCACCCACCACAGGCCACGCACTGAGGACCCGAATGAGCCGAAGCCAGTGAACGGCCCCAATCGTATCCATAAGGAGGCGTATGTCGGTATCGATAGCCTTCAGTATCGACCGACGGTTGCTGGGGCACTTGTCGGTACCGACGGCCGTCGGTATCGATGGGCTACGGTTCCTCTCGGTACGGAGGGGAAATGGGGCCCCGATCCGGTACGGTGTTATCCAGTGAGGAACCTCTAATTTCGTCATCTGAAATCGATGCTCTCACGCTGGGATCATCTGTCGGTACCGTGATGATCTGCAGCGGGGATGGTACCGGTGAGCCGATAGCGTGCTCTGCCTGGAGCGGCGGGTTCGATACCGGCGGTGAGGATTGTGTCACCCGTCTCGGTATCGAGTATGGTCTCGGTAGCGATAGCCTCGGTATCGGGCTTATCGGTAGAAGCAGAGACCTTTGCAGTGAAAGGCTCGACATCGATAGCCTCGGTATCAGGCTTATCGGTAGCGGCGGAGACCTTTGCAGTGAAAGGCTCGATATCGGGCTTTTATGCCTGCCGCATGCCTCAGTAGCAAAGTGCTCAATACCGGGCTTCTCCTGAGTTTGCTTTTCTTCTTCTGGGGTTCTTCTGCCCCAGGATGCTCTCTCACTCTCTTAGCAATCTTCCTGTCCTTTGAAGATGCGGATTGAGAGGAGGAGGAGGAGGGGGGGAACCGATAAGGCTTCACTCCGCGCGGGAGGAGGTTGGGGCATAGACTCCATTGTATTAGGAGATTTGGAGCGTCGAGATGTTCTCGGTTTCTCCACTGCCTCCGCCTTTTCCCAGAGTAACGCCCAAAGGCGGTCTGAGCAGTTTTTCCTGGCTTGCCTCGAGAATTTTAGGCAAAAGCAACAGGACTGGACTGGACGACATGCGTCTCCCCCAAACAAAGCAAACAAAGGGAATGTCCGTCGGTCTGCGATATCTTCTGCCCGCAACCGGAGCACTTTTTGAAGAGGCCTTGGTGTGCCATAGGCACCAAGACTAAACTAACGAATAAACAAATATCTTTTTATTTATTTATTTATTTATTTATAACTATACAGAAAAGGTTAGAAAACTGGAGAAGAAAGATAAAGAATGTAAAATAGTAGATTCAGCTGAGGTAATAATACCAATAAACACTAAAAGTCTCCAAACGCTGTTGACCCTACAGGCAGTTGAAGAGAACTGAGGGGATCAGGCGGGAACCCCTGAGCATGCTCAGTGGACGGTGGGGGAGGGGTTCCCGCCTAAAAAGATTTCAGCTATAGAAGTTTCCGAAGCTGGCCCTGCGCAGGCGCAGAGCCCCATATGTGTGATGCACAGAGACCACGAAGAAGAACCTCAAGTTGTACCAACTGAAAACTGGGCACCGCTGTGCTCTGAATAGCTCACCAGATTCATCTCTAGGTCCCAGCAGATGCAAGAGATTTTATCCTGGAAGTGCCTAGCAAATGAATTACAGTGGACCTCAGATGGGTCTACAGTGTTCTTACGGCCAGCATGTAATAGCTTAAGGACGACTCTAAAAAACTTTGCTGAGGAGCAGATAGAGGATTCGATAGAGGCAATAATTTTTTTTGACACCCCCACTGGCAGAGTATACTTTACCATAGTTACATACCACTGCTTGATTGAATCCACCAGGAGTTCTTCTCCATCTACACACAGGATGTCTCATATTTTGTTTTATCACTCTCAGCTCTGGGGTATGCCATGGAGCACTACAAGCTCTACTTGGGAGAGGGCGCTCAGGAGCAATAGTGTCAACCAACCGGGTAATTTCAGCATTCCACAGACCTACCAGGATCTCAACAGGAGAGCCAGCTATATCAGCCAGAAACCTCCCAGAGCCCTCTGGAGACCATTTGAATCCATTAGTCTCTGGGAGCGGACAATCTTAATAGATCCTCACCCTTGCAGAGGGGGAAAGCTGCTGTAAGTTTAAATCTCAGCAAGCAAAGATCTGACCATGACAAAGGGATGGAAGCAAAGTCCCTCACTTTCACATCACCATCTCCAGATCCAGCTGAGAAAACCAAATCTAGAGTATGACCTACTACATGCATTGGACAATGACGTTGGGACAGTCACATAGTTGTCATGGAGACCATGAAATCCTGAGCAGCCTCAGACAAGGTGCCCCCAGCATGAATGCTGACATCCCCCAGAACCAACAATCTGGGGGATCTTAACAGCACACCCAGGACCACCTCTGTCAGATCAGAAAGGGAGTCTACTGAGTAGCGGTACACCAACAGAATCCCCAGTCTGTCCCACAGACCCAACATAAGGTGCAAATACTCCAGACCAGTAGTCAGATGGACAGGAAGCCTACAGAGGGAGATGGAATTCCTACAGACCTCAGCAACGACCCCACTCTCCTGGTCCTCAAGCCTAAACTGATGCTGAACAAAGTACCCCAGTGGGCAGCACTGAGACAGAGTACAGGGAAATATTCCGCATAAACCTCCATCCTGTCTATAAGCTGCTGAAACTCTTTCTACAATCCACTCTCTTAGCTGTGTCTTGCTTCAGGCATTAGAATCACTGGCTGTTGGAATTAAATTCAGCAATGTAGAATGTACCTTTTGGTGACTTTAGCATTGCAAAGTGGACACTGTGTTACACCTTTCTTCTGTTTTAGAAGCTTATATGTACAGAACCTAGGAAAGAAGAAAATCAAGTTTTGCCATGAAGTACTGTGACTGAAAAGCTGGTCTTAACCTTACAAAAAAACATACTAGTCTTTACCTTACAAAATCCCCTATTCCTATACCTGTGCACATAGATGTCTATCAAGCTCAATAAGCACAGCTAGGGTTGCGCCTAAATAATCTGGTTACCCTAAAAGTAGTGGATAAAATTGTTTCAAAGTCATGAGGCTCCTCTAGTCTCAACTGGTCTTCTAGGAGTAAAAAATATCTATATACAAGCCATCCCTTCTTACCAGTGTTGTCAAACATGTTGCCTTTCCCTGGAGTGATTTTGCTTCTCCAGAGTCTCTCTGTCAAGAAGCAGGAAGGATACTCTGATCTTGTGGGTTCCTGCTTCATCCCTTTCTTAATGTTTTCATTTCATGTTTTTACAGTAATAGGGCAGTATGCTTATGTACAGCAGTTGTTGGGGAACATAGGTGGGAGGGTGCTGTTGCACTTGTGTCCTGCTTGTGGGCTCCCGATCAACAGCTGCTTGGACACTGTATGAACAAAAGGCTCGACTAGATGGACCCTTGGTCTGATCCAGCATGGCTCTTCTTATCCTATCAATCCCACCAATCCCAAACATTTGGGATTGGTGGGCATATTTGGAACACTAAGAGTATGTCATGGATGCTCTAACAAAATTCTGCTATGGGGGACTTGCCCATGGTGGCCATGGCTGGTCAGAAACACTCCTTTCCCAGAAAATAAATTGGTGAGATCAAAAGAAAAGTAATCAGGCCAAGAACCAAAGTATAAGGTAGTGGTGGGTTCTAAAATTTGAAACCACTCTGTTGAACAAAAAGTTTTCTGCTCCAGCACACATTTCACAGAAGGCAAGTTAAGACAGATCACACCTGTCACAATGAAAAAAATTGGTAATCAGAAATGACAGTAAAACCTTTTCCAATATTATAACTGAACATAAGATGGAACAAGCTTACTAAATCAAGAAGGTCATTCCAAAACAATTTGCAGAGGGGAGGTGATTGCGAAGGGGAGATAAAAGAATGCCACAGAATAAAAGGAATTTGTTTTCACCAAACTCTGAGACGGACATGCTTGTGTTATTTTTTCTAGTAAGGAACCTCATTGCCAAACATGTTAGCACCAAGTATACTACATGGTTCTGGTAATTTTCCAGTAATGGGGTATTTCCATACAAGCTGCAACATTCTAAAAAGTAACCATGTTCTTTGAGTACCATATCTTTCTTATCATTCACAAATATAGTAAAAGAAAAAGAAGAGGAAGCCTGGAATCAGAAGATATATCTTGATTTCCAATTTCAGATAGTTCTGAATACACTTTTTTCCCTTTACTATACATGTGAGAGAACCCTTTACTTACATCCTGTCCAGCACCAAGGAGAGTATGTCTTAATAGATATAATAGAGCAGGCATGGGAAATATTTGGCCCACAGAGATTTCCCACACCCTCAGCTCATCAGCTTCTTCCCTAGGCCCCACCCTCACTCCCAGGCAGGGAAAAGCTCTTCTGTCTGAACAGTCGGTGTTCAGACGTAAGAATTTTTTTCTACTCAATGCTGAGAAACGAAGCCTCTCTCACTGCTAGAGAAAGTCTCCCCTCAGCTGGTCTGCATGTATCAGCTTAGGAGGTGGGGCTGAGAAGGGTGTGTATTAATGATGTGACAGAGTATGAGGTGGCCACAGCCACTTTGGGTTCTAACAGCCACTGCTGGAGTGCAGTCCCCCAGGAAGTTACCTGGGTGGCAATCCAGCCCTCTGGCCGAAAAAGGTTCCATCATCTGTAATACAGCTTGAGTAGTAATCGGTATCAACCCTGAAACCTATTCTAACTTAAGACTTATTTCCTCTGAGTGGTCACTTATACCATATAGAGGACCAAGGTACAGCACAACTAACATCTGTCTCCTATGTGAATTTTAGGCCATTCATTTTAGAAAGCAAAATGTTGAAGTCTTAGATTTAAACAAGCTCATAATACTGTTTTTCAAGCCTGCTTCCTCATTTAAAAGCGTAATCCTATCCATGTTTAGACAGAAATATAACTCCCAACATTTGCCAACTGGGAGTTGTAGGAATTTATTCTGTCTAAATACGCAAAGGACTGTGCCCTAAGTAGCTGTCTTATGGTCCACCCATCTATTCTGTCTGTGGCTGCCCAGTATCTCAGGCAGAAATCTTTCTATGTGAAAGAACTGGAAATGCTTGGAATTGACACTGATACACGCAAGGGGATACTTTATCCCTTCACTGATGGTCATATATCCAAGGCCTGAGGAACTGAAGAGGAGGCTTACCTGCAGAAGTTGTGGGCACAATTTGTTGAGACTGGCTCCTTCATCACCTCCAAGCTAAAAGAAATCAATTAAAAAAATCAAAGCTACCCATTTCAAATAAGGCACCCTCAATGTAACATTAGGAGCCAACTGCTCAGGTGGGAGAACTGCAGTGGAACAGGGGACAGAAAAAGGGTAAGAATAGGCACAATAGCTTAATAAACGGTGCACAGTAGCTTATTAGCCTCGGCAAGGCATTGTAGACTATTTCAAAAATAAGCTACTTGCTTTCAGATGTTACTTTAAGCCATGATGGGTTAATAAGCGATGCACACAAGTTTATTTTGAAAATACGCTGCTGTGATCCCCCAGACAAATAAGCTACTGTGCATAATCTGAATCATCCCTACGTCCCCTGTCCTGCTGCAGTCCTCCCACCCCAGTAGTGACACTGTTTCACCCATTGACAACATCACAGCAGCCTGTTTTAACCTTCCACAATATCCCAATGAGAAGGGATAGGTTAATTTAGTGATTCCAGCATCACCCAACAAGGGGGCGGTGCCTCTAAAGTGCTAGAAGTTTGCAGGATTGGGACAAAACTTCATACACACCCTACCCTAGTCAGGAGGCATCCAATGCACCATCAAAACACTGCACAATTACACACAAAGGAGCGAAAACCACGCGTGCACCAAAAAGGGGGTGGCACAAGTAAATTCTTGGAAATTTGCAGGATTGTGACCAAACTTCATACAGAGCCTCCTCTAGCAGGGATGCACACAAGATCCATTGAAAACTGTGCACACTGACAAAGCCACATGAGTGAAAGCATCTTTTTGCCAAAAAGGGGGTGGCAGCAATAACTCTATGGAAGTTTGTAGGAGTGGGACAAAACTTCATACATAGCATGGCAGGGATGCATGTTAGGCAAAATGACAACCCTGCACAACTGCCACACCCAACTGAGAAGGTGCTTAACACTTGGGGAGGTTGCACAGTGCACCACCGGGGGAAGGGTTAGGGCAGGGTTAGGCTGTGAGCACAATCAGTTGCTAAGCAGATCACAGAAACAGAGATCTGCTGGCGAAAGGAGAGCAGCAGCAGCAGTTTTGACCATTCTAGCGACTCTGTAGGTGATCAAAATAACCCACTATGACCACCACACCTGTGGGTTATCAGAGTGAGTTATTTTGGACAAATAAGTCATTGTGGTTTAAGAAAAGTGTGAAAGATGACAGGGTAAATAAGTCATCGTGGTCTGTGAGTAGCTTATAACCCATTGTGGATTAAAGTGATGTCCGGACACAGCCTATCTGTGATTCCCAGTAACAGTCAAAGAAAAAATGGAAAAATACTGACACCAGTTTAAGATTAAAAAGGTCATCATTTGCTGATTTTGTTTTGTGTGTTTAAAAACAGAGAGAGCGGCCTTCCTTTGGGGAAGTCTTTGTGCATAAAGGAAACAAGATTGTAGCGTGAAGCATATTACAGACTTGACTACTTTTTCTAGTGTAACTCTGCCTAATATCTTTGATTTTGGTGCCACCAAGTGTTTGCTGCCATGACAACAAATATAAGAATTACAGCAATAAAGGAATGTTGGAGAAGAGGGTATCACAGAAGACCCAAGCAGCATTCTACAATCCAAACACAGCAAATCTGGAGCTTTTAGCTACAATCAACGCTAGGGACATGTATCTTCTATCAGTATTTTACCATAGTTTTATATTTGACATGCCAATGGCATATCTACACTACATTACAAATGTAAATTTTCAAGCCTATTAAATGCTGCAATTCTGAACTTGGCTTAAGTCAATGGTGTTCTGCTTGGAGAATGAGACCAGGTGAACCCTGAATTCATGTGCTCCCACTTTCCCTCTACCTTTTTGTGACCACAATGAAAGCGAAAGCTTACTTTCAATTTTAAGCTAAGCACATGACATGCAAATTTGGGAAATTGTAGTTTGTTTAAGCTATAGTTAGTAAGACCAAGACAGCATCAAACTATGGCTTCAGATCCTGGTTTGCACTAACTATAGCTTAAACAAATCACAGCTCTCAAGTTTGGATGTCACATAGAACAGCGGCTAGTCTAAAAAAGATAAGCTTGCCTTCCTTATGAGGCAGAAAGCCATGGTTTCCCATTACAGCAGAAAAAAGCCCCAGACATTTATTCTCTCTTTCCTTTAAGGGAGAGGAAGATGGCAAGAAATTTGTGGGGAGGCAACATTCTAAAACATTCAATATTGCCATTTTAGCAATTTCTTATCCTTCCCACAGAGTCATGGGGAGGCTGGATGGTCTTCTCCCCATGAGCAATGGGGCCAGGGCTGTCCTAGAAAAAATGGTGCTCCGAGTAAGAAACATCCCAGGCAACACCCTCCATTTGTCCAACCTTAAAATACCTAATTTTTTTCATAATTCTGAAGATTCTTGTCATACAAAATGAAGAATTTGCATATGTGGATCAGTAAATTTGTATTAACACTATATGAACTGTTTTTACTATTTGTTTTAGCTGTTGAGTGGATAGTTGAAAGCCACCCCATGCCCTCAATCCAATCTCTCAGCTCATGACACGCCACCCCATGAGCCCAGAACATACACCGAGGAATCACTTGCTCTTCTCAATGCTGAGAAATGGAGCCTCTCTCACTGCTAGAGAAAGTCTCTCCTCAGCTGGTCTGCATGTATCAGCTTAGGAGGTGGGGCTGGGAAGGGTGTGGGTGTGTATTAATGATGTGACAGAGTATGAGGTGGCCACAGCCACTTTGGGTTCTGACAGCCACTACTGGAGTGCAGTCCCCCAGGAAGTTACCTGGGTGGCAATCCAGCCCTCTGGCCGAAAAAGGTTCCATCACCTATAATACAGCTTGAGTAGTAATCAGTATCAACCCTGAAACATATTCTAAGTGTTCTCCTTTTCAGTGGAAACCATTCAAAAAAGCTCTAGCTGAAAAACATGGCTAGATAGTTCCTCCTAAAGCAGGGATGGAGAACCTCTGGCTCGTGGACTGGACTAGGCCTACAAGGTCTCCCCATCCAGACTGCCACAGACCTTCCCTGAAGCCTTGCCATTCAGAGAAGTGCACTCTGAGAACAAGAGACTGGGTCTCTTCCTCCATGTCCAGATTGTTCCCTTTTCTCTCTGCATGGAGAAGGGGCAGCTCCTTGCTCTATGAAGAGAGAAAGTAGAGAGAGGTATTCATAAAGTGGGTAAGTGAATGGGACGTTCTGTAAAAGCTCTTTTGAGACATGCATTACCTAAAATATTTTTTATTTTTTATTATTATTTATTTATTTATTGCATTTTTATACTGCCCAATAGCCGAAGCTCCCTTTTTTGATATTAGCGCTTAAACATTGGGTTTTAAAAAAACAGAACCTCAAATTATTGTGGACACAGTACATCTTCAATTACACATAAATTCAGTGTATTGTACATTATTTGAGGCTCTTTCAGATGGCATAATTATTACAAGAGACACTGAGTTATATACAGAAGTGAAAAAGAAAATGAGCACGGAAGAGTTACCCAGGGTACAATTTTAGAAGACTGTAACATATAATAAACCAAAATGGTCAGGGAGATAAGCTCTAACAAAGGCTTCTATTATAATTTGTTTGAGATTAATCCCCCCACCCCGAACCACATAGTCTAGGCTACTGGGGAAAGCAGGTTTTAAAAATATGCTTATTGTGGCCTGTGCCCTATGGAGGTCTGTAGCTCTTTCTTAGAAACCCCTACCTCACCTCCAACTCCTGCCAGACTAAGGATGGTGCTTCAGAACCTGTGTGTTTTGAAACAGAACCTGACATTCCAGGGTTTTTTCCCCATACCATATTGGGCATTCCAAGTTCTTCTGCAACGCAAGGAGCATTCCATGAACCTCAGTAACAGTTGGAACAGATGAATCCATAACTTCTTCCACACCTTCAAAATGAAAAGGCTTCATGTCAATTTAGTCTGGCATTCTAGACCTAAAGCACATGGATTCTATTAAATGAGTAGCCCAGGCAGAGGTGGAAGTAAGATGCAATGAAATTTGACATACAAAGGTACACATAAATTAGCTGAATTTTAACAACACAAATTTTCCTGAGAACCACTTAAAATTATTATTTAAAGATTTCCACAAACTTAGTAATATTTCTGAGTGATTACTTAAAAAAAAAAGTAATGGGGCTAAAGCAGCCTTGTATTAAGCACTAATCCAGTAGCCACTGGCAGGTGAGTATATAATTCGATATAGGGAAGCGAGTTAACATCTCCACCACAGTTTGAACATCGCTGCGCGCTCTTGAGCCCTTCCACTCACCTGGGTTTCCTCACGAGACTCCTTTTCCGCTCCGACCGTTCCTCAGCTCCTTTTCGCGCCTTCCTCAAGCAGTCCCCAAGGCAATCGCCTGCCGACCAATAGGCTCATCGCTTCCTGCTCCGTCATGGTGATGTGACTCAAAACGGAGGCCTCCAATTGGTTAAATAAGGAATGATGCTGGGGGAGGGAGAGAAATTGCATGTTCGTGATTACCTCAGTTCCCTGCATACGATTCTGAGTAGAGTTTGGGTTGTTGCTGATTTTACATTCCAGCTAAGACTACAGACACAAAAAACAATAAAAGTATACCTAAGCTAGGGTGACCCTATGAAAAGGAGGACAGGGCTCCTGTATCTTTAACAGTTGCATAGAAAAGGGAATTTCAGCAGGTGTCGTTTGTATGCATGCAGCACCTGGTGAAATTCCCTCTTCATCACAACAGTTAAGGCTGCAGGAACCCTGCCCTCTCTTAAATCTGGTCACTCTAGTATAGCTCCTGCACCTTTAACTGTTGTGATGGAGAAGAAATTTCACCAGGTGCTGCATGCATACAAACGACACCTGCTGAAATTCCCTTTTCTAAGCAACTGTTAAAGACACAGGAGCCCTGTCCTCCTTTTCATAGGGTCACCCTAGCTAAGCAGTGGCTACAGGAAGCAGCTGCTGCCAGACATTTCTGCAGAAAGAGCATCCTGGGAGTTGTAGTCCAGCTCAAGGAACCGGAAGCATCTCCATAGGCCGGATGTAGCTAATAGGTTCTCCCTTAGTTTTTGGAAACAAACCAAAGGATTTTTTTTAAGGCGGGGGGGGGGGGAATTCAGACGGAATAAGACTTGAGTCAGAATGGTCACTCGTTCTGTTTTTTTGCGGTTGCCCTGTGTTTGGGCGCAGACACGCGGGCGCCTAATCCCAGCTTTCTCCTGTCCTTTATCCGGGCAATGAAGTACGTCATTCCCTCGGCTTGTTATTGTTGTGCTTCCTAGGACCTTGCCCCTGGTCACCCGCCCCCTGTCGCGCGTAGCATCCAATGGAAAGTAGCGGCAGGATGAAAGGCAGCTGCTACGGCCCAATCCTATGCTCGCAGCCGCTGTTGCGAGGGTAGGCTGGCTGAATCTGCCACGTTCGTACGTCACAGCGGGGGGCGGGGACCCGGCCGGCGGGCGGGCGGGCGGGCGGGCGAGCGAGGGGCCCCTTCTTCGTTCCGGACACCGCAGCGGCGGGCGTCGTTCGCCCTCGTCAGCTCCAGGACCGGCTGAGCAAGACGGTGAGGCCCACCCGGCGGACCCGCTGCCGCTACACCGCAGGGTTTCCTCAGGGGACTCGGCTGGGCGCCCGGAGGGGAGGGGAGGGGAGGGGAGGGGGGAGGGTCTCCTCGAGCCGCCCCCTCCCCACGCTGGCCTTTCGCCTGCCGCAGGTGCCCCGGTCCTTGCTGCTTTCTTCGCCCTGGCGACGTGGTCGTATTGAAGTGGATCCTTTCCCATTGCGTGGCACCTTCCTGAGGAAAAGCAGACTACTTTGGGAGGAGGGGAGGCGGGGGCAACGTTAGTCTTACTTCACAGCTGGTTGCCTTTTCCCGGTATTCCAGCTTCTAGTACAATTTTACGGTCTTCTTTCAAATTTGGCAGCCCAGATTTAAATGCACGGAAGCCGAGCTAGGGAATACCCCAGATCTGCCATTGGGTTGTGTGAATTATGCAAGTTTATGCCCACAGTCCCCAGTGACCTCGGTGGGGCTTGTTTCCCTGCGAGCCTGCTGAGAGGATGCCTGCCTCGGGAGGCGGCGAGGAGGCGCCCGTATATATCCTCGCGGGCCTTGCGGACAAGCTGCTATGGGAATCTTTCGCCGACGTAGCAAGTAGGTCAAGCAGGTGGTGAATTTCCGGTGTGCACCGCATAGGATGCAGTTTCCTGTACCCAGGAATTTGTAAGCTGGTGCCTCTCGGGAGTGCTTGTGGAGTTGCAATGTAGGTAAAATTATGTTTTAATTGGGTCAGTTTTAGATCACTGTAGGAATGTGCAAGTTTTCCAGTGACACAAGACCTCTTTTAAAAAATTTTTTTTACTGTGTATATGGTTTAACACATTAAACTTCAACTTGTGGGTCATGACCTGTGATTGGCTTTTGTCTGAACTTAATGATGCAATTATGCTCTTCATGGTTTTAATTTTTGTGAACCGCCCAGAGAGCTTCGGCTATTGGGCAGTATAGAAATGAAATAAATAAATTACTACAGTGGGGGGTGGGAAAGGAGCAATGTAGATAGATGACATAGACAAATGTAATAAGGGGGAAAATAGCATTAAGAATCAAACACAGAAATAGACATGCTTAAGCCATTGAAGTCAAATGTAAGAACAAATTACAAGTGTACCACAGGTTGGAGTAAATGGTGTTCGTGGCCTGGGAAAAAGTGAAAATGACTTGCAAAACCTTGTATTTATTCAGTATTACTAATAATCGCAGTTCTTCTAACAATCTACAAGTTCCCAATCTTGACTTGAACCATTGTCTTTAGTAGAATGAATTTTATTTTATAACATAAAGTTTTCAGTGAACAGGATTTCATGAGAGAGCAAAGTCTTATTGACTGGGGCTTGAGTAAGAGTGTGTCCTAATTCATTTATGATGTTAGGAAAACTAGAGTCAAGTGACTGGAAGCATCAAATAGTCATGGAGAAAAGAACTTAAGTAGAGATTATCTGAAATAGAGCAGAAACTTCTGGATGTAACATGTAAAAAAGAGAATTCACCAGCTGAAAAAAAGCTTGGCATGAAACCAGCTTTGTCAGTTGATAGCTGTGCTTAACACAAAATAGAGTGTTTATTATTTTACAATATTTGTATACGGCTTTCCAAAATTTATTTACAATTAAATTGGTCTGCATCCTATTTTCAGTGTCAAAGTTCCTTGGAACTTCCTTGTAATAATAAACATGAAAGAACATGTGAGCAGATCCAGAGTATTTTCCCCTCACCACTGAGGGGAAAACAAGTTTTACAGCTTGAGGAGAAAAGCTTCCAGAGCGGTGAGAGCTGCAGCGCCATTCCCCCCCCCCCAGAAGTGATTGCATTTGGCATAAAACACTGCCAATGCTCATTCTCAGAGTTGCTGTTTTGTTTCTCTCAAAGGGGGAATTAGCTTCAAAATCTTCAAACAGTTTGGTTTTTGATCTGGCATTTGCATCTTCTTTCTGTAGTCCTGCAATATGGATCCACAGGTAAATCTCAGCGTGACCTTCGAAGGTGACACACAGAGTTTCTTTGTATCAGATTCATCTAATACCACATGGGCTGATGTGGAAGCTATGGTGAGTTGAATGTTTTCTGGTTGAGATTCACTGACTAGTACAGGAGACAGGGAGATGACGTTATCTAGCTTGTATTTTCATGCCATGACATATGTGCTGCCACCTTCTGGTGAGTGTGATAAGCCCCAGCTTTCCTCCCAGACTTAATCTGCGGAATTGGGTGGGCATTGCCCTTGCAGTTGTGTTGCAGTCCCAACTTTCTCCCCAGCTCCATGGTTGGGAGGAAGTCTGAGGGATGTTTGACTACTACACTGCTGACATACCTGAGTGCCTCAGCTGCATGGCTCACCACCCTTTTCAGCACCAGACTTGGACCACAAGATTGCCTCTTACCTCATGCAGAGGCACAATGCAAAGTCAGTAACAAGGGAAAAGTCCTGTTAAGCATAATTTTACCAAATGATGATAACCAAAAATTTAAACCTGTTCCCCTATGGCTGATACTGAAAGGGAAGGCCAAAACGTTCTTGGAGAACCGGAATCAAGAGAATGTTCCCCAGAGAATAGTAGATGCTTGCCAAGAAAATGTCTTACTATGTATTTTACACTTCAGCCAGAAATTTCCTGTTAGGCCTGAGAAGATAGTTATAAATACCTAGCTAACTCCCTTGCAAGGTAGGCACATGCTTTGCACCAATCAGCTCTTGTGCCTCTTTATTCTGCAGAATAAATGCTGTTTGACCCATACTTCTCCTCTCCTTGTGTGCTGAATTGGATTTGGTACACCAGGGAACGAGCTATTTTCGCTACATTTGTGTGCTCTAGGCTCCATGGCGCTTGGAATAAATTAATGATGGCTGATGCTCAGAATTTTTGTAGGAACTTTATCATCACCTTGCTTCATAGCAGGAGATAGATGGGAACTGAGCTAAAATCCTCTGAGTACTTAACAAGATGGGCCCTTCTACCTTTAAGTTTCCTGGTGGGGGAGGCTGCAGGGAGACAACCTGGGTTTGTTGTCAGATCTATTTCAAATAGATCAGCAGCTAGTATTAAAAGTGATGGGAAATGTACGAACTTCAGTGGTTCTAATAATAATGCCGCTGAAAGCAAACCTTGGCTAAATATAAAACCTGTGTGGTTGTCTGGCTACGAAGTCATTGATGTGTGTTTTTCCTGAAAGATAGTTTGGCTGGGCTTTATCATGAGCTTCACTTGCCCTTTGTACACAAGTGTTTACCTTGCTTATGCACTCACAGGCTTGCATTAGCCTATCATTTTCTGGAGAGTCTGGCAAATATTTTCAGAATCTTAGTTGTAGTCCTCATTCTCTGGATTTTGGTACTGGATGCAGAATTTAGCATGCTGAAAATCCATTCTTGGTTTTGGTTTATTTCTAGCCCTAATAGCTGCAGGGATAGTCATGAAGCTGTGTGGGCAATATCTGATGGAAACTTAGATGTGGGGAAGGAAGTGAGTGAAGGGCTGCTGAGTTCCAGTGCTTTGTTTAGCTCTTTGCTGCTCTTTATGTCCAGTGTTGCAAAATAAATATATGCAAATGTACTAAACTTGCATGATGTAAACAGCTTGCAGAATTCCATATTCTTGGTGCAGAATTCTAATTCTTTAAGCCCAAAGCATACACAGCCCAGATTGTAGCATGGGGTGGTAGAATCCTTCCTGGCCTGATTGACCATATCAGAGGCATCAGAAAAAAGAGGGGTGGGTCTTTCCTGGGATATGAGCCCTGTTGTTTTTCTGTCTGTAATAGAGAGCATGACAGCCCAGTTTACAATAAATCAATTCTCTTGCAGGTGAAAGTCTCATTTGAACTGAACGATATCCAGATCAAATACGTAGATGAGGATCATGATGAGGTATTCCACTTTTAAAACAGACTCTTCACAGTAGAAGTGTAAGCTTTGGGGAAAGCTTTCATGTGTAGTCGCACTTTTGGAAGGACTTGAAATCTTTCAGAGCATGATCAATTCCCTGTAAAGAAGCTTCCCTCTCTTTACAAAATAGACTCCATTCTCTTTCAGCAAATATTTGGCCTGTATTTTCTCAGTTGTATGTTTCTCTTGAAGCCTGTTTATGCAGTCAGGATTCAAAGAATGGTATCTCAGGATATTTATCCTGAAACAATACCCTCTGTCTGCAAGGCATAATAGCTTGTTTCTGCCATATACCACTCTCTGGTGGAATTAGTCCTGGTCTGCATATTTCAGGATCAGAAAGGTGAAGTCTTGATTTTTACCAGGAGTTGCTCCCTCACTTTCAAGTCTCTTTAGACATTGAATCCTCCCCCCACCCCCCGGAATGTGGAAGTAAATGAGAGTTTGAGTGTTCAATGGTTGTTAACTGATAACTGATTGTATAAACATGTCCTTAATTTAGAGCAGAGAAGGGCAGCCTGGAGGTCACCTGTGTGGTTCACTATAGACACCTTACTTCCCCCCGCCCGCCAGTTTTCCCTCCTTTGCTGCTGCCCTGTTACACCAGGTCTCTGAGGAGAGTCTTCCCCGTGTGTAGCAGCAAAATTGGGCTCGTGACAGCCTGGCAGGTGCCCGATTCTGCTGGGGAACAGGCACACAAAGAGGATTCTACTCACACATATGATTCTGTTGGAAAACAGGGTGTGCAGGGATGACTCTCCCCACATGCCCTACTCCAAAGCAGAATTAGGTCCCCCACCGCCTGCCAAACAATAGCTGGTGGGAGCAGATTCTGCTGAGAAATGGGTGTGCGGTTAGAGTAATCCTTGTACAGAATCAGCTGGTTCTACAGGAAATGGGTGCGTGAAGTTGACTCTCTTTGCGCACCTGTCCCCCAGTAGAATCTGCTCATGCTGGAAAAGAGGCTATGCAAGGAGAGTTGCCCGTGTGTGGCTTCTTTCTCAGCACAGTCACTAGGAAGAGGGCAATGGTAAAGCCTTTCCCTTCTCCCAGCAACCATGAGAGGAGTGCTGGGGTTCAGGGGTGGGGAGAGGAGAGGAGGCTTTAAGCATGTGCCTCCCCTCCAGTCCCAGCAACTTGGATAATGATCACTGGGAGGAGACGAGGTTAAAGATTCTTCTTCTTCCAAGTGATTATGATCGAAGTAGCTGGGATGGGGGTGTGAGTCAGGTTAAAGCCTCCATCCCATTGTTCTCCTCCTGGTGATAATGATCCAATTTGCTCAGCTGGGTAGTGGGTGGCAGAGGAAATGTGTGCGTTTATGTGTATGTACATGTGGGTGGGTGGGTGCACATGTACATGTGGCAATGGTGGTGCGGCTTCTGTGGAATGAATTGCACCCTGCAGCTCCTGTAGTTGCCTAGCCCTAAGTTAGAGATTTAAATAAGGAGGAAGGCACATACCCTTCCCATAGCCACTGCCAATGATTGATGTGCACAGGGTCAAGCTTTCGAATCTTGCTAGACTTGGCTTGAGTTATTGCTGTGCCAGGGCATGGCGTCTGCAAAATGTAGAGAAGAAGACATGATGGACACCAGATTGGGTTAGTGTTCAAGCGCAGATCAGAGCTTTAGGAAACTACATTCCCTCTGAAAACATAAATATGAGTAATAAAGTATCTGTCTCTCTTCAGGCCCCACAGACAAAAGGTATACTCAATGAATAGTTGGCAAAAGTCAAGTTGGGAGGAGAGTATAGTTTGGCATTTTCACTTAATGTCTAGAAAAGGGGCTGTATATGCACATCTTTTTCCACATTTGCCCATTATTGAGAGAAATAACACATGAGAATTCAAAATAAGAAAATCGTGTTGGCTGTGTATGGGCTGGCTCTCTTACTGTAACTTATTGACCCTGTTCAGATGACATGCTAAGCTACGGTGGTTAAGCATTTTGAGCTAAAGATTATGGCTTAGGGTGTCATGTGAACCATAACTTAATGTGTCATGTGCACCATTCGTAACCGTGGTGGCTACATAACTGCGGTTTAAACATGATCATGAACCACTTTCTGCAAAGCGGGTAGCCACCTAACTATGGCTTAGTGTGTTGTCCCATTATTTGCTAGCCAGTTGCATTGATCTTGGTGAATACCATCTTTCCTCTAGATGTGTTGGGCTACTTTGGCTGTGGTTGATGGATATAGCACAAGACACCTGGAGGGCACCAGGATCAGGGAGGCTAGTGTAGAATGTCATGATTGAAACCTGCAACAATGCCACCCAGGAAGAGAGAGGCTGCTGGTATGTGTGGTGAGGGTGAACTTTGGGGCAGCTCTGGAAAAGTCTGACCAGCATGTATGTCTTAAGTGGCCCTTGGTGCAATCTCCTGTAACTCTGGAAGGTTGGATGGAGTTATGGAGCTGGGCTCTGCCTTGAAGTGTGGATCTACCTTGTGAGAAGATTGGGTGGAGAAAGGAGCCCTTTTCTTTATTAAAAAGGTTGCAAGCAAGTCAATGATGGGATGAAGTGGCTGGAAATAAATGTAAATGGTGACAGAAGCCAGGTAGTAGCTTTGAAATCCTGGATGAGCAGCAGGGAAGAGGCCATCATTCATTCTTGTTTTCTTTTTCGCAGGTTTCAGTCAATACTTCAGGTATGTTCCCTTTGACATGCTCATAATATCTGATGAGGAGTCTTGGCTATGAATAAAAGGTGGATAGGAAATAGGCTTTCTGTCTAGTGTTTCTGGGTTCCATTTATGGTGCTATACTAGTGACCTGCAGACAAGGGTTTGGCTGGTTCAATTAAATCAGTGGTGGGCTGCATGTAGCCCTCCACACCACCAATTTTGCTGCACACAGCTTGTTTTAAAGCAAAATTGCAGCGGGGAGAGATTGTTAGTGCTGTACTGCCAAATTTCAGCAGGATCCCTGGATCTTGCCCACCCCTGGTTTAAATCAATATACCTGGTGAACAAGAAAGCAGTTCATATATACTTCTAATTGATTGAATCTAAGTCCCTGCCCCGCTGCTTAGGGTTCCTGTGTAAGTTTTTCTGCAGCCTTATTTCAATTCCTTCTCTGCCTGTTTTTCCCCACCCATCCCAGCATAACACACTTTCTTGCCTACTTTGTATTTCTGCCTCTCTTATCCTTCCTAATGTGAATAATACACAGCGCCTCCTGTCCCTAAGCCCTATGAAAGATTTTTCCATGCCCAAGTAACATTTCACTCCCTTTACAGAAGTAGTATATTCTTTTTCAACAGTTAGAATATTTATAAACATTCCATGATGTCATAGCTGCTCAGCCAATGGCAAGTGGGAGTGGGGCTTGCAGACAACAGGCAAGTGTTGTCCAGGTGGTTTTTTTAGTATCCTATCAATTGTTACACTCCTGTTAGTTATGCTCGACTTGCTCCTGCCCAAATGTTTACTAACTCGCTCATGGGGTATTGAAATCAGAATACTTTCAAATCTGATAGAAGACTGAAATATGCTGTGCTCGCATACTCCAGGATATGTAGGAGTTTTTGCTTCACTTTAAGACGTCTGAAAGTGAAGCGTCTTCATATCCCAACATTTGAAACTCAAGACATGGACTGTACCTTGTAATAACATCCAGTACAGAGCAAGCCAATCCATGCAAGAGAAGAGTACAGGCATGTACAAGCTTGAACAATCCTTGGATTGGAGGAAGGGGGATCTCACATGGCAGCAGCAATGAGAAGGAGCCCAGTAATTAGTACAGATCATAGGATTAATTATCTGGCTCTAAATGCAGATTATGAGATGTGCTGACATAACATTCAGTGCAGTTCTGGATAAGGCAGTGCTCACAGTGTGTTTCTCTCTGTGTCTTTTCAGAGGAATATGAAGAAGCTCTGAAGGTAACTGATATGTCCAACTTTTCTGGCTATTCTTGCAACAGTACAGCTCTAAACTTTTGGAGGTTTCTTGGTGTGATGTGGGAAGAACCTGTAAAAATCGCTTCCATGTTTCTCAGGGTTGTCAATTTTTGTAAATGTTCCTCTTGAGGTGGCATCAGCATTTCTTTATGACATGTAAATTTTATTTCTGAAACAGAATGGGAGGGGAGGTAAAGTTGGAGTGCCTGGTTCACTGGGATGCCTGCTGTTGCTATGCCTCATCACATGAGTAGGCAACCTGGTGCTCTCCAGATGTTTTAGACCATAACTTCAGTTAACGCTGACCATTGGCCATGCTGGCTGGGGAATTGGGATTTGTTTGTACCCCTGCCCTATCAAAAGAAGGTACACGTTCTTCTAGCCAGAGTTTAGTGTAATGATACCAACAGGCTACCTTGTATGACATCCTTAATGAGGGTGGAAACGGAAAGCTCACACCCTACTCTAAATCAAACACTTTTTAAACCAAGATATTCCCCTCATGTTAAGACTTGTAGGGCTGTTCATATAACATTAAGTATACTTAAGAAGATGGTCCTTAAGTCATGCTGTCAATTGCACTTCAGCGTAGATAAAAGTGGCTATACTAACATGCACTGATGCATTCCAGGGTAATGTAAAGTACTTGTGAATCAACACTATGCTGTTCTTAACACTTGTCCACATCCTTTCTAGACTGCTGTATAACTTTCTGCCTTATTTTTCCTCTCATGTTGGTTCAGAACACATCTGCTAAGCTCTTATCTCTCATGTCGCCACATTCTTATGTCGGCTCCCTACCATGCTCTGTATCAGCTTTATGGTTCTAGTCCTACCTCTTCCTTTAAAGCAGAGAACATTGGTTATCGGACAGATTAAAAATATAATTAATTAATAAAAATGTAGCATAAAAAACTTCCTTCTAATAAAGTAAATTAGCTCAGATTGAAGACCATACTAAAATAGCAGGAGTCAAGGGATTGTTTAAAAGGCCCTGGTGAATACAAAGGGTCTTCACCTAGCGCCCAAAAGAGCACAAATAAGGGCACTAGCTGAGCTGCTCTGTGAGGCTATCCTGTAATCCAGGTGCCACTACCAAGAAGGCTCTCTCCTTAGTAGTCATCCACCTCATTTTGCTTGGCGGGGGCCTATGGAGCAAGGCAGGCCCAACCTAAGGAATCTTGCCACCTCAGGTGAGGTGGCAGCGCTGCCCACCACCCTCCCACCCACTGTTATTGCCACCGCCCGTGCTCCTGCATGCCCTCCTCCCTCCCTGCTTGACTGGCCTTTCCCTTACTTACTTATTTGGTCTGGTCAGCCAGCTCAGTTGGTCACTCTCTCCTGCCAGCATAGCCCTTGCTCCTGCTTTCTGCCCCAACCATCACAGTCTCTCACAGTACCTGAGGAGCCGCGTAGGTGGCTGGGGCAGAAGTCAGGAGAGACTCTGGCTAGGCGGCTGCTTGAGCAAGTGAGGGAGCAGTTGGCCAAGCAGGTAAGCTGGGCAGATGGGTTGCAGCTGAAGCCACAGTAGCCTTCCGGGCAAGGGCAGGGAGAGTGGCACACTTCACTCTGACCGGTCACTTGCTGCTGGCATGGATGTTCTCCTGCTTTGACCTCCAACTATTGCGAGAGGTCAGCCAGAGCCAGCCTCTCACAATAGCTCAAAGGAGCCTGGCGGTGGTGGGGGGCTGGGGCACAAGGCAGGAGTGACCAGGCAGGGAGGGGAAGTGACCAGCTGGCTGCTCAAGCAAGAGGGAGGACTGCTAAGTGGGTAGGATGGCTGGGCAGCAGCTGAAGCTCCAAGCACCCATGGTACTTAGAAGAGGAATCGAAAGGGAAAGAAAAATACTCCGGGTGAATGACTGGCTACGAAGATATTCGGATTCTGGGACCACGGGCTACGCTACGTGGAAGATGGACTGCTGCAAGTGACGGGTTGCCCCTCACAAGGACTGGGAAGAATGTGTTTGGGCACAGCATGAAGAACTTCATCAGGAGGGCTTTAAACTGAATCCTAGCAGGGAGAGAGATGTAAACTTGGAGGCAACAATGGACAAAGGCTTATACACCAGAACAGAGAGAACACCTTTAATCATGTCCAATAATAGTCTTTATAATAATATAGGAAGGTAGCCAAACTATAAAGCACATGGTGTTCGATGTCTATATATTAAAGCCCAGAGTATGGGAAACAAATAGAATGAACTTGGACTCTTAATCCATAAAGGTAACTACGACTTGTTAGGTATAACTGAAACTTAGTTTACAGCAATAAACTTGGATTTATAGCAATCAAAAAGAACAGAAGAAATAGCAAGGAAGGAGGAGTCACACTATATGTTAAAAATACTTGTCCCTGCACACAAATACAGGAGGCTGTACCTGGTAGCCCCATCAAGAGCATCTGGATTAAAATAAATGGGGCAAGGCATGAAAGGAACATGATAGTCGGAGTTTACTAACCGACCACCCAGTCAAGAAGAAGATGAGGATGAACCTTTTGATAAGCTAATTGCCAATGTTTCAAGCAAATGCAATGTAGTAGTAATGGGGACTTCATTTACCCCCGATAATTTGTTGGGAGACAAATTCTGCCAAAAGTGGCCCCTCAAGAAATTCCTAACATGTGAGCTGATAACTTTCTCCTACAGAAAGTGAAGGAAGGAACGGCTATCCTTGACTTGATTCTGACCAATAGGGATGATTTAGTGGATAAAGTGGCAGTTACAGGAACTCTTGGGGAAAGTGACCACGTCATACTTGAGTTCTTGATTTTAAAGGAAGCAAAAGCTGATTGTAGCCATATGTGTACTCTGGATTTCAGGAAACGCGACTTTAATAAACTCAGTAATATTGTAAGTAAGGTCCCATGGCAAGTGAGCCTAATCAGAAAAAGAGTCCAAGATGGGTGGGAGTTTCTAAAAAAAGGAAATTTTAAAGGTACAATTCCAACAAGGAAAAAAGATAGAAGACAACAGAAGAAACCAATGTGGCTCCACAAAATGCTTAGAGATGATCTGAAAACAAAAAAGGACACTTATGGGAAGTGGAAGGAAGGCCAGGCTACAGAAGTAGAGTACAGACAGGTAGCACAGAAGTGCAAGAATGGGATCAGTAAAGCTAAAGCTGAGAATTAGTTCAGATTAGCAAGGGATGCTAAAGGCAACAAAAACTTTCTTCAGGTACGTACATAGTAAAAGACAGAGGAAAGAAATGATGGTTCAACAACTCAACGAGGATCGCAAAATGATTACAGATGACAAAGAAAAGTCCAAACTGCTCAATTCCTACTTTGGCTCAGTCTTCTCCTGAAAGCGGGTCTATGACACCCCTGACAAAAGTGAAGTACAAGCTGAAGGAGAAGGATTGGAGCTTGAGATTGATAAACAAATGGTCAAGGAGCGCCTAATTTCTTTGAATGAGTTCAAATTTCCAGGGCAAAAGGGAGAAACCTGGGAACTACAGACCAGTTAGTCACCCTGTTCAGAAGACACTCTAAGCCACATGGATTAAGCATCTTGAGAAGGCCATTTTGGCTTAGTGTGTTGTGTGAATCATGACTTAGTGTGTCATGTGAACTATTCCTAACCATGGTGGCTACATAACCACAGTTTAAGCACACTAACTCTTTGCTGCAAAAGGGTTAGCGGCCTAATCATGGCTTAGTGTGTTGTCTGAACAGGCCCCGTTCAGTGTGATGTGGCTGCGGAAAAAAAAGCAAATGCTATTTTGGGCTGCATTAATAGAAGTATAGTTTCCAAATCACGCAAAGACCTGGTTTCCCTCTATTCTGCACTGGTTAGAACTCATCTTGAGTACTGCGTCCAGTTCTGGGCACCACACTTCAGGAAGAGTGCAGTGTTCAGAGGAGGGCAACCAGGATGATCAGGGGTCTGGAAACAAAGCCCTATGAAGAGAGACTGAAAGAACTGGGCATGTTTAGCCTGGAGAAGAGAAGACAGAGGGGAGACATGATAGCACTCTTCAAGTACTTGAAAGGTTGTTCCACAGAAGACAGCCAAGATCCCTTCTCAATCATCCCAGAGTGCAGGACATGAAATAACAGATTCAAATTACAGGAAGCCAGATTCCAGCTGGACATCAGGAAATACTTCCTGACTGTTAGAGCAGTACAACAATGGAACCAATTACCTGTGGAGGTTGTGGGTTCTCCCACACTAGAGGCCTTCAAGAGGCAGATGGACAGCCATCGGTCAGTTATGATTTAAGGTGCATTCCTGCATTGAGCTGGGGGTTGCGCTCGATGACCTTATAGCCCGTTCCCAATTCTGCTGTTCCATGTTTCTACCTACCTGAACTTTAACATTCATTTTGGATGCCCTGCGGGGTCAAGGACCCACTTCAGGCAACAGGGCAGGAAGGAGCGACAGATTGCACTGCTCTCGCTTCTCTGCTCCTTCCAGGGTATTCGCTATCCCAACCAATTTTGCGTCATCTGCAAATTTGATAAGTATTTCCTGCACTTCTTCATCCAAGTCATTAATAAAAAGTGTTGAAGAGCACTGGGCCCAGGACTGAGCCCCGCAGTACCTCACTTGTTACCTACCACCAATTTGAGAAGATACCATTGATAAGCACTCTTTGAGTCTGATTCTGTAGCCAACTGAATCCACCTAATAGTTTTTCCATCTAGCCCAGTTTTAGCTAGTTTGTTAATCAGAATGTCATGGGGCACTGTGTCAAAATCTTTGCTGAAGTCAAGATACATTACGTCTATAGCATTCCCACAGTCCACAAGGGAATCCTAACCCGATCAAAAAATGAGATCGGATTAATCTGGCAGGATTTGTTCCTTTTTTTAAAAAAAATTGTATTTATTACTACATAAAATACAAACCAACATAACAATTAACATACCAATACCTAACAAATTACTTGAATATATAATTATTAACATATAATGCTTTATCATAACATAATCCAACATAATTCAACATAATAACAAGTGCTCCCCCTTCCCTTCGGGATCATTCCTGTTTCCAAAATCTCATACTTTCTTCTGCTGGTGGTTTCCCACTTCCCTTAGAAAACACAAATATTAGGAACTGTTTCCAAATTTCCTCAAAATCATTCGTTTTTGCTATACCTCTTCTCACTTTAATATTACATGTTAATTTATCATTAATGGCTATATCCCATACTTCTTTATACCACTCTTCAATACAATAATTACCTTGAATCTTCCAGTTCCTAGCTATAATCAGCCTTGCTGCAGTCTGAAAATTTGTTATCAATTCCTTAATTTCTTTTCTACGTTTTAAATCTTCATATAGTGAGAGTAATGCAACTCTTGGTGTTTCTTCTATCTTCATTCCAACAATTTCTTCAATCTCAGAAAACACCATCTTCCACAACTTTTGCACATATTTACATTCCCACCACATATGTAAATACGTTCCTTTTTCCCCACAACCTCTCCAACAATTTTCTGAGTGCTGGTTATTTATCTTATTTAATCTAACCGGGGTTAGGTACCACCTCCATATAATTTTATAATAATTCTCTTTTATTCTCACTGACATATTTCTCAACACTCTTTGTCTCCATAGTCCTTCCCAACTCTGCTGTCCTATCTGTACCTTCAAATCTGTCTCCCAAACCAATTTTCCTGAGCTATCCATCAACCCTATCTCAAGCAATATTCTATATATTTCACTCATTAACCCTTTTGTCACTGTATTTTCTCCCTTATCAATTTCTTTTTTGACAATTAGTTCCTCGAACTTCGACAACTCTCTACAATCTCCATTTTATCTTACCCAATTTTTAGTCCATTGTTCCAATTGCCAGTAATTTAGCCAAGTTAATTTTTTGTCTTTTAAAACCTCTTCCAACTCCTCTCTTGTATTCATCCCTCTTAACCATTCCCTTAATTTCATTTTATTTTTCTCTATTAAAACTTTACTTAATCTGCTCTTTAAATCCCCAGGGAAATTCTTTAACATTATTGCCGGTGATAAAGGGGAGCTGCTCAAAAACAACTCCCTTTTATATTTACTCCAAATTTCCCAATGGAACTTTAAAAGTGGATTACCTATACTTTCAGCCCATTTTCTACCTCCTTCCCTAAAAAGTACATTTTCCAATTTCAAGTCTATATTACTTGTAGTTTTATCCTCCATCCAATCTAAATCTCCTACTCCTAAGATTGCTTCAACAATATGTCTTAACCTATTAGCTACATAATATAGATTGATGTTTGGGAGACCCAGTCCTCCCTTTTTTTGGCTTAAATACCATTTATTCTTATTTATCCTCGCTTTCTTATCCCCATTACAATAATTATTTATAATATTCTGCCAACTTTTTAACTGTGATTCTGAAATTTTTATTGGTAGCATCCTAAAAACAAAATTAATCTTTGCTAAAATCTTCATTTTTATTAATGCTATTCTTCCAAACCATGATAGGTTTAATCTTTTATATTTTATATTTAGTAAAATTGGCAGGATTTGTTCCTGACAAATCCATACTGGTTTCTAGTAATCACTGCATTTTCAAGGTGCTTGCAGATTGACTTCTTTATAATCTGTAGAATTTTCCCAGAGATTGATGTCAGACCTTTTGTTCTGTAGTTCCCAGGTATGTGAGGAGGTGATCTTCAGATAAGTTGTCTCAAACCATTTATGGCTTTTTAAGATAAAACAAGCACTTTAAATTAAACCTTGAAACAGACTTAGAGCCAGTGTAGCTGAGAAAGCACAGGCATATAATCAAAACACCTGGGGTGGGGATAGTGACATCATCAGCTTAAGCTGTCACCTTAAACCACTGCTCCCTCTTGCTCTAAAGAAAAATAAAGCACCTAACATCAGTGCTTAACAACTCTAATAATACCCCTTGATGGGTCATAGAATCATAGAATAGCAGAGTTGGAAGGGGCCTACAAGGCCATTGAGTCCAACCCCCTGCTCAATGCAGGAATCCACCCTAAAGCATCCCCGACAGATGCTTGTCCAGCTGCCTCTTGAAGCCTCTAGTGTGGGAGAGCCCTCAACCTCCCTAGGTAACTGATTCCATTGTCGTACTGCTCTAACAGTCAGGAAGTTTTTCCTGATGTCCCGCTGGAATCTGGCTTCCTTTAACTTGAGCCCGTTCTTCCGTGTCCTGCACTCTGGGAGGATCGAGAAGAGATCCTGGCCCTCCTCTGTGTGACCACCTTTTAGGTATTTGAAGAGTGCTCTCATGTCTCCCCTCAATCTTCTCTTCTCCAGGCTAAACATGCCCAGTTCTTTCAGTCTCTTTTCATAGTACTTTGTTTCCACACCCCTGACCATCCTGGTTGCCCTACTCTGAACGCGCTCCAGCTTGTCTGCGTCCTTCTTGAATTGTGGAGCCATGCTACAGAGCAGCTGCGGGGCTAAAAAGAAGGAACCCTAGATGCCTGAATTTTCCTAATAAATCCTCCTTCTCAAGCTTAGACAACAAGAACCTCTGGGGGACTCAAAACGACTGTGAAGGCCCCTTGGAGCAGCAAGCAGATGCAGACCCCACACTGGGGCTTGTTTCCCTAGTTAGGAAAGAATTAGCTTTAGGCTGGGTGAAAGCATTGTGACCCCTGAGGGAAGATTTAGCCACTTTGACCAAAACAATGGCAGAGACCTCTGAGACAGAAAATGACGCCCTGGAGTAGAGCATAAAGAACAAAAGCTCCATTAAAATGCTAAAATGAGCCAAGGCTGACTTCAAGCTTCAACTTGCACGTCATCTTAACATTTGCTTAAGAGGACTTGAAGAAAACTTTGGTGAGGAAAAAGTAATTGAAGCTTTTATCACTTGGATAAATTCTGTACTCCCTAAAATTAACCTCCAACCAGAGGTGATGGAAAGAATACATAGAGTGATCCACCCAAAACCAAAGTAAGGGGATCCTCCTAGAGACATAATAATCAGTTTTAGCAACTACGCTATCAAAAATGACATTATGCTTAGAGCTCTTGATAAAATTGAATATGATGGAACCCCTGTGGCAATCTACCAAGACATAAATCCCGGCACCCTCCAGAGAAGGAGGGATTTTAGATCATATACTGCAGCCTTACAGAATGCTAAGATAGCTTACAGATGGGGCTTTCCTATCAAATTGTTCATAACCTATAAAGGTGTTACCAAATCTGTAGCCACCCATCTTGAGGCTAAAAAACTGCTTGCTGGGAAACTGAGAAGTTAGCTGAAGAGGAATCTGGAGAAGAAGAAATAGTTCAATGCATCGTGGCAAACATTGACTGGCAAACAAAGGTGAAAAAGAGAGGGAAGAAGAAAACTAAAAAGACTCCAGGGAAAAAGAAATCCACAGGATGGTTCCTACTCTGCTTGAAGACTGTTATCTGAACTGTGGCTCAGCTATGGTAGAAAAATGGTAGGCATATTGCTTTTTCTTCTGTTTCATTCTCTGCCACGGGACAGAGGGGTTGACGCTATGTCATCTCCCATGTTATTTGTCACTGCCTTTGTGATCATTGATTACAATATGGCCTCTGACACTGAGGTCGAGGCCAGCAGTGGTTTGGGTTGTAGAGGAGTTTCTATTGGGGAAGTGGGGAGAGTCACAAGTTGCAGAGAGCACCACTATTACTTCTTCACTCTGCTTATTGTGGATAACCCCAGGCAGTTCGGATTTGGGTATTGCTCTTTTATTATTTCAGAGTAATGACTAAAGTTAATATAATTATGTAGAATGTAAATAGGCTGTCTTCACCAATCAAGCATAGGATTTGGAAATTAATGACACTGGAAAACCCAGATGTAATTCTGATTCAGGAAACTCATCAGAGCAAAAAGAAAAAAGAAAAAAGGAGCATCTCGACACCCTGCTCCTTTGTCCTCTGCAGGGGGGCAGTGGTTTTCCTCTCAAGCAGCGGTTCTCAACCTGTGGGTCGGGACCCCTTTGGGGATCGAATGACCCTTTCACAGGGGTCGCCTAAGACCATCGGAAAACACATATTTCCGATGGTCTTAGGAAACTGAATTGACTGAACCATGTCATGTATCATCTTTTGTATTATTAAAGCTATTGTTATGTATTATTTTCATTAGCAAACCATCCCATGACAATGGATCGTGTAGAGAAGAACGAAAATAATTTTATGGTTGGGGGTCACCACAACATGAGGAACTGTATTAAAGGGTCGCGGCATTAGGAAGGTTGAGAACCACTGCCTCAAGGAACATCAAAATTGTGAGGCATTGCTGACTGGATCGCATAGTTTTAAGAGCTAGGAAATATAAAATATAAAACTCTCTGATCCAGTATTACCCCTTTGTTTCCTAGCTAATTTCCCAGATTTATAAACTTTTAATTTCTGCCTCATTAACACCCTTAAACTCACTCAAAGCCCGATGGGAAAAAGATCTAGGCGAGACAATTGATGAAACTCTATGGAATAAAAACTGGGACAAAATACCCCTTAAAACAACTTCTGCATGAGTCCAAAAGAATGCTGTCGAGGTTATCTATCGATGGTACATGTATCCACAACTTCTCAGTAAAATTAATAACACCATTTCAGCAACTTGCTGGAGGAATTGTGGTTCCTATTTCCATATGTGTAGGATTGCCCATTATTAGTCTATGTATTCTGGAAAAAATCTTCCATAAGGCTGAACTCATCACTAACCAAACTATTCCACTTGATCCTAAAACTGCCCTCCTTTCAGCACTAAAACTCACCTAGAAAGGCCTCATAACTCACCTGATGACAGCAGCAAGACTCACAATAGCCAAATGCTGGAGATCCCTGGATGGAGACTTATTTGAAATCTGGCTGCCACAGCTTTGGGACTTAGCTCTTATGGACTAATTAAGAAATGAAACCCGAACCCGGGTTTGAAACATCACCAGTTTTTATTAAACTTGTTTACTTTTATCTCTTATGTGGTTACAAAGAAACATGAATATCATCCTCCAGTCACACATGGAGATCTCTGAGATACAACTTTAATTTAACTGGGGGGAGAGTTCTTTAACACTGTAGACTTTGTTTTGTCAATGCTATCTATTTTTTTCGGTGGTGCTCTTGGGGGGCGAGGGAGGGACAGGGAGTTGTTTGTCTGTACTGTTTCTATCTAAAATAATAAAACATAAATTAAAAAAAGAACACCCAGTCCCAGTTAAATCTTGTAGCTCTAATTTGATCCAACTTCAATTTCTCAATTGGTTTTAAAGGCAACCCCACGTACCACACATTGCAGTAGTCTAAATGAGAGGTTACCAAAGCATGGGTAACTGGCTAAGCCATTTCCATCCAGGTTTGGTTGCAGCTGGCAAATCAACCACAGCTGACAAAAGGTGCTTCAAACTACAGAGGCTACTTGAAATTCTAATGACAAAAGCATCCCCAAACTGCCAGCTAGATCCTTTGTGGGGGGGGGGGGTGCAACCTCTTTCAGCATTCATAGGTTGGGTGAACTACCCACCAACAGTATCTCCATCTGGATTGAGTCCATTACTGTGTCCAAGCACTTGATTCAGAATGTCCACAACTTCATCTGCATTTGATGGAAAAGAGAGAGTTTGGTGTCATCTGCTTACTGACTGTGTTATTTTTTCATTCTAACCCCCAGCTGTTGTGTATGTGTTTTGAAGAATGTGATTGGCTGCTTCAGTGTGGCTTGCACTTTTTGGCTTTGCTTCTGTAAGAAAGCTTTGCACACAACCCATGAGAGTATATCTGTATGTATAAAGGTATCTTTATTGCAAGCTCTTTCTTTAGATTGCAGTGAAACAAGGCAATCGGCTTCAGATGAATGTTTATGAATTAAGTGCCCCTCCAGGCATGCCTCCACAAGAAACTCCCAAGAAGTCTGAGAAACGTCTCATTCCCAAGGATGGAAGGAAGCCCCTTTCTCACTGTTTCATGCTTGCTCAGGCCTTGGTACAGGACAAAGATACTGAAATAGAGAATGAGAGGCAGCAGGTAGGACCAAAAGATGTCCTTCAAGCATTTGGAGTTATCCTGTTTGCCATATGCTTTCTATTTGCACCGTGCTTTGTTTCTAGAACAGTCTTGCCCAACCTGGTGCCGTCCAGACTACAACTCATTGGCCATGCTGGTTTGGGGTGGTGGTGGTGGTTTGAAATGTGAAAGGACTTAACCTGGAGGTTCTCAGGTTTGAGGAGCCTGTTCTAGACTATGTGCTTCCAATAGACAGGCGTTATCTGAACATCCGAAAGTTTCAGATAACTGGAAATATTAGGTAAATGGAATTGCTACTTGCATTCGGTTGGAACTCTATGGGAATTGCCTCAACGTTTCTTGCTTCTAATCAACTGGAATCTTCAAATTCAAATCTCAGGATCTGTGGTGGGTCATTTGTTTGTCAATTTCATGTAGATTTCCTCCTGAGACCACATGCGTGAGCGTAGTGGACAGAAGTAACCATTCAGAAGCAGCATCTGTAGGGGAGATAACTTGGGTGGAGAACTCAAGGACTTGTTTTGTATTTTTGTTCAGTGGTCAGTGCTACATTATTGCAAGCGGGCACTCTCTTGTCCTAAATTTTATTAATCTGGAGCACATAGTTATTTTTCTCATTCTATTTTTGCTAATCATTACTACTAAGTAGAGGTACTAGTTACAAAACCTGACTGAGTTATTTTAAAGCTGCAATATTAAGTGTCAACTCACCAAATTTAGTACTTTTCCCCCTCTAAAATTCCTACATCAAACAGCATCCAGAATTGTAAATGTTGCGGTCGGAATGTCCAGGGGAGGGTACAAATTCAGGTTAGAAGAATTTGCTTGAGAATCCCCCCCCCCCCCGGTTAATTTCATTTTAACTATCACTAATCTGGATTATATTCCCTACTCCTCATTCCAGGACTTGTTTGTTTACTGGTTACATACTCTTTTACTGACAGTTTCTCCTCCTCCCTGTGTGTACAGCTTTATTCCACACAATTTCCTGTCCTCTGAGTTTATCTTGTCACCCCATACCTGGATGGCTTTTAGTGCTTTATAAATTCTTAAAACCTTTCCTATCTTAAACCTGCCAGCAAAAGTTTAGGTTCAAAAGCTATGATCAAAATGTTCAGTTTCATTTGGCCGTAGGTTATAAAAATTTATATCACAAATGTAATAGTATATAGATGTGATTGTGATTTCAATCTTTCAATTGTAGATAGTATTGAAGCATGTAATTTAATTTTCTAGATAGCAATCTGTCACATGACTCCCAAATGACTTTATGCTGTTGAACTAATGCCATAGCAAATACACTCCAAATTGCATTACCCTCATACCTGCATTAACAAACATATACTACATTTTCTCTAGATTCAGCTTTTTTTTTCACTCACTGAGACATAGTCAAAGATGCTTTCTTTGGGCTTTCCCAAACCAGTAAGTGAGTATATGTGTCAAGTTTGCAGGTAGCCTTCTCCCTAAATGCCAAGGAATGCTTGTATTCTGCTCTGTCAGAAGAATGACATTCCCACTTGTGGCAGGAAATACCCTCTCATATTTTTGTAGGAAAAACAATGTGACCAAGATTGAAGAGTGAATGTTTGTTCAGTCTTTCAAGTAGAATATGAATGGGTAAAACAAAGTTGTGTGTTAAGTTGTGCAGCTGCTTTTTTAAATCTCCCCAGAGTGGCCACAATCCCAATGAGGTCCCTCCTGAGTGGTTCACAAGCTACTTGGAAAAGGTGAGTACTTCTCTTAGGCTTGTATGTGTCCTTTCAGTCCTTTTTGTGCAAGAGGCTTTGGGAAGAGGGGCGTTGGAGGTATCAGGCCATGAAAATTACACATCCTTCAGCAGCTTGTGCTTCCTCAAACATAAATGGGAGCTTTGTGCACAGGTTGAAATTTTATTCAAACCACACCAATTCCAAACTAGAGAAATACAAATGATGCATGACTGCTTTTGTTATGAGGACACATTGTCAGTCTTAAAGATTGCAGTGGGGTCAAAGAATGGAGGAGGCTTTGTGGGATTGCTGGCAGATCCACCTCTCATTTTTACTATGTGATAATTGGAAGCATATAAATGTTGCCATTGTGTTCTGGATTCTATAGCAATTTATGTGTTGTGTTGTCATAGACCTACTTACTGCCTGTCTATTTTAGGGTATAAGTGTATGTACCAATTGTGGGATGGGGGAACTGAGTGGGAACTGGAGAAAAACTGGGAGATGTTGCTCAGGGTGCACTTCTTTCTCCCCTTCCCCAACCCTTTTCAGTTCCGGGAGCAAGTGGTTCAAGAGACCGTTGAAATGCTTGAGCAGAAGTTGAGCGAGAAGCTCCTCCTTTCCAGCCAGCTCCCCAGTTCCTTGAGCAGCTCTACACACCATGCCCCTGTGAACCCTTTGGAGCAAGGCAATCCCTTTGACTGGCTACTCTCCTGCAGTAACTGTCAGGCCCCCATTGTGGGCATTCGCTATCAGTGCAGGTAGGTGACGGTGCAAACCTGTGCAGCTCGGTTTGTTTCTTATGCCCGCTTTCACTTTCCTTACAAAAGCTGTGTTCTTTTCAGAATTCTCTTCCTGATATCTTAGAATATTTGAGCAGTTAGAATATTTGTGAGCTTTTCATGATCACTTAAAAGTGTAGCCAATGGACCAGTTTGCAAAACATGATAACCCATTATGGGTCAATATACCCATGAGAAGCCATTATGAATATATAAGCCCCTGCCAGAGGTTGTCGTCTTATGCTAAGCTGGATGGCTGGGGGTTATTTGAGGCTTAAATGATCCTAACCCTAAAACAGACAGTAAGTTATGTGAGAGTTGTTTAACCCTCAAATGACCCCTGCTGCTCATGTTTGTATGGCACAACAACTGTGGCCAGGACTTGTGTATTCGAAATGTCATATGCCACACGCCCTGTTCCCCCATGGGTTAATTAACCCATAGTGGCCTGTCATGTCATCCAAAACAAGTCACTCATGGGTGGGGGGTGGGGGTTGCTAGCAGGCAGGCAATGGTTTTATGAGTAGAATGATTTTGGAGCTTTAAGTTTTTTAGCTCCATATATGTGAATATATTTGGGTCTATCTTGAATGTATCTTGAATATTATATTGAGCATTGTTTTTCAGAGCATATTAATTGTATGTTTTGAATCGTCTTTTACAGACATTATTTGGGTAAAAAATAGGTTTTGGGGAAGGGAAAATCTTTTAGCTTATGTGCTAAAACAAGCAACATTACTTTTATTTGACTCTGTGCCTTGCTCTGTGACTGCATCATAACACAAATTAATTTAACCAATCAGTTGGTAAAAATGAAAACCCTACTCCGTTACTCACAGCTTTGCTTTTCCTCTCCTCGCAGTGTGTGTTCATCCTATAGCATCTGTGAATTGTGCGAAGCAGGGATATATGCCCACGACCCCAACCATGTGCTTTTGAAGCTGCGGAGGCCTGTTTTATGCATCTCTGAGACATATAACCTTGGGCCGCTCTCGCCTCGCCTCGCCACTCTGGAACATGTCAGGTAAACAACCAAACCTCCTTAGTGTATTCTGTGGTCAGTGTGAGCCAGTTTTGATATGCCTGCCTTTTTGTGGACTGCGTGAATAAACACAAAATGAAGAAAATTAGAGGAGGGATATCTAGAAAACTGCAGTCAAGGATTTGGCTAAGTTCAAATCAGTGATGTGATTCACACATAATGGCAATTCATGGCTTGTTCTATTTTTGTGAATTACCCTGGGGTTTTTGCTTTGGGGCAGCATAGAAATGAAATAAATTGACAGGGTACAACAGAAATGAGCAAGCACCCTGCTTCCTTATGCGCTCGCTGATTCTGTTCTACATCTCGCTTTGTAAACAAGCCAGAAAACTGATCCTTGATTGTTGTTATGATGTGCGAACACAGCACTCTGGGTTGGCTTGGATTAAACAACCCCAAGTTTTAACCCAACAACAAACCATGGGTGATCGTTGCATTAAAACTCTGGGTTGCTTAACTCAAAACAATCCAGAGTGCTGTGTTTGCGCTTCACAGCAACAACCCAGGATCTGGACATTCCTGTGTTGTTTACAAAGCCAGATCTAAAGTGGAAGCACATGGAAGGCAGTTCAATTGCTCACTCTGACGCAGCCATGGGTACCTGGATTTTTTAACCCATACTTAATTATGACATGCAAACTGGGTCAATATGAAAATAGCCTCTACTCTGACTCCTGGGTGTGAAGGAAGGGTCCATCTGCCCTCCCTACAAGGTATGCTCTGGACCAACTATTCGGTTACCCAGGTTCCCGTCTCCCTTGTCCCATGCCAAGATGGCAGAAGTCAACCCTAAGGGGAATAACCACACAGCAAACTAAGGACTGAAGCAGTTTATTAAACTCAAAAATTAAGTGCGTAAGGCTCCAATCAAACACACAGCTTAAAAAACACTGACACAGGAAGGCAGGGGAAGAGAAAGAAGCATGAGGTACTGTATATAGCAGCACTAAAACATTTATGCACCACAAATCACACCCAAAGGCGACAAGCTGTTCCCTGGAGCAACCAGGCACTTTAACCAGTACCTGCCGGAGAAGGGAACAGCGCCACCGCCTGGGGAAGAGGGAGAGCCACCTGTTGCTGCTGTGTTATCACAGCCTCCCTCTCCCTGTTGGACTTCTGCAGACTGCTGCACCTTGCAGGCCCAGGCCCCCAGACACTTGGCCAGCTGCTGCTGACATCCTTCACCTGTCCCCCTCCCTGGAGGGGATGCATAAGCCAGCTGGCTGAGGTGTCCTGGGAGAGCCAGTGCCTGCAGGAGAAGGGAACACTGCCATCGCCCAGGGAAGAGGGAGAGCCACCACCTGCTGCTGCTGCTGCCTGCCTGCTTGCTGCTGCGGCTGCTGTTGCTCTTTTCTTTTCTTTCTTTGTGAGTCATAAGCAATGTGCCTGGGAGGGGGGATATAGAGCCGGGAAGGGGGATCTGAGGGGCCCCCAATCAGTGCAGTGACAGGTAGAGGGAGATATGGTGTTGTGAAGAGGACTTGCCAGGTAAGGGGAATGCGGCCCAGACAATTAATGGCTGTGCCATGTTCCAGTCCTCCCAGCACCTACAGGTTTGTTGGTTGCCCTATCAGCCAGCCCTCAGGCCTCCGGACGCAGCTCTTAAATGCCAGATTGGTACATTACAAGACCTCCCCCATCCACAACTTAATAGTGGATGAGGCAGCCAATCTGGCATGTATAACCAAGAACTGGGTGGGTGAGCAGGGAAGAGTCAATCTCTCCCAGCTATGCTCACTGGGATACTTGGTTAGCATCAGGGTAGAACTGAGGTCTGGGGATGGGGGGTTGCTGTGGTCTATAGGAACTCCATCGCCCTCTGCAGGGTCCCTGTCCATGTGACTGCTGGTGTGGAGTGTTTGCAGCTTGTGTTGGGTCAGCGGGACAGATTAGGAATTCTGTTGGTGTACTGCCCAACCCGCTGCTCAATAGACTCCCTAGGTGAGCTGACGGAGGTGGTCTCGGCTGCACTGCTGAGATCCCTGAGACTGTTGGATCTGGGGATGTCAACATTTACACTGAGGGCACCTTATCCAGGGCAGCTCAGGATTTCATGGTCTCCATGACAACCATGGGTCTGTCCCAACATATGTAGCAGGGCATAATCTTGACCTGGTTTTCTCAACTGGACATGGAGATAGTGATCTGAAAGTGGGGGACCTCTCATCAGTCACTTTGTCGTAGTCAGATCACTGCTTGCTGAGGTTTAGACTTGCAGCAGCTTTTCCTTTCTGCAAAGGTGGGGGGACCTATTAAGATGGTCCGCCCCCGGAGACTAATGGATCCAAAGGGCTCTGGGGAGTTTTCCGGCTGATAGGGCTGGCACTCCTGTCAAAACCCTGGTTGATCTGTGGAATGCAGAAATGACCCAGGCGGTTGACATGATTGCTCCTGAGCGCCCTCTCCTGTGTAGAGCTCGTGTGGCTCTGTGGTATACCCCAGAGCTGAAAGCAATGAAACAAAATAAGGGACGACTTGAGGGCAGATGGAGACAAACTCCTAGTGGATGCAACCAAACACTGGTAAGTGCCTATCGTAAGGTATACTCAGGGGCAGTGATTGCAGCAAAAAAATATTGCTGCCATTATCAAATCATCAATCTACCACCCAGTGGAGCTTTTCAGAGTTGTCTGGGGGCTATTACACGCCAGCTCCAAGGACATGGTAGAACCCTCTGAGGCACGCTGTAATGAATTTCCTAGGCACTTCCAGGATAAAATCTTTGGCATCCACCAGGACTTAGACTCCAGTGTTATAGCAGGTGAATCTAGTGAGGTATCCAGAGCACAGCCTTGTCCAGTTTTCTTGGATGAGTTTCAGTTGGTACAGCTCGAGGACATTGACAAGCTGCTTGGAGAGGTTCATGCAACCACTTCTTTATTGGATCCTTGCCCATCTTGGCTAATAAAAGCTACCAGGGATGGAACAGCTGGCTGGGCCAAGGAAGTGATTAATGCCTCTCTGTGAGAGGGAGTGGTCCCGGGCCATCTGAAAGAGGCGGTAGTAAGACCACTCCTGAAGAAATCCTCCCTGGACCCCGAAAAATCTTAGTAACTACAGGCCGGTGGCAAATGTTCTATTCCTGGGCAGGGTCCTTGAGTGGGTGGCTGTGGGCCAACTCCAGGCACTCTTGGATGAGGCTGATTATCTGGATCCACTTCAGTTGGGTTTCAGGCCTTGTTTTGGCACGGAAACAGTCTTGGTCACCCTGTATGATGACCTATATTGGGAGAAAGACAGGGGGAGTGTGACTCTATTGATTCTCCTTGATCTCTCAGCGGCTTTTGATACCATCGACCATGGTGTCCTTCTGGAACGACTGGTTGAGTTGGGAGTGGGAGGCACTGCATTGCAGTGACTCCACTCCTACTTGGCTGGTCAGCTCTTTGAGTCTGATTCCGTACCCAACTGTGGAGCCACCTAATAGTTCCATCTATCCCACTTTTAGCTAGTTCGTTAATCAGGATATCACAGGGCACTTTGTCAAAAGCTTTGCTGAAGTCAAGATATATTATGTCCACAGCATTCTCACAGTCCACAAGGGAGGTTACCCAATCAAAGAATGAGATCAGATTAGTCTGACAGGATTTGTTCTTGACAAATCCATACTGTCTTCTAGTAATCACTGCATTATTTTCAAGATGCTTAAAGACCAACTTCTTTATAATCTGATCCAAAATTTTTCCCAGGGATGGATGTCAGACTGACTGGTCTGTAGTTCCCAGGTTCCTCCTTTTTGCCCTTTTTGAACATAGGGACAATGTTAGCCCTCCTCCAGTCATCCAGCACCTCACCCATCTTCCATGATTTCTTCACACTGGGTTCTTTGGCCTTCTGTCTCCAAACCTCTGTTGCATACCCATGTCCTTCCTTCCAATCTCACTAGTCTGTAGGCACTGTGCAGTGTGTTTTCCCCAGTTTCAAATTCTTTTGCGTAACTGGCCAGACTTCCATCACAGTAGTGTTGAATCCTGATTTCAGCTGTACATCCAGAAGTCCACTATGTAGTGTTCACATCCCTGTTTACCATTGGGATGCCCAAGGGAGGTAATTCTAATCCCACTGGAGGAAATGGTATCAGTGCCTACCACTTATTCCTTCTAGTTCTAAGACTCCTGGGGTACCCTGGTAAATAAGGGGACAAAATGCACATTAATTGTTTCAACAGCACAACCCTTCTGATCCTAGAGAAGAAACTTTGTTGCTGATAGCGGCTTTGGACGTGCAGAGTTTCTCTCAAGCAGAATTGATCTCTTCTTTCAATATGTGCAGGCTCCAGAAACAGATGGACAAGCGTTTCCTGAAGGCAGAGAAGCAGCGCCTGCGAGCAGAGAAGAAACAACGCAAAGCTGAGGTGCGAGAACTCAAGAAGCAGCTGAAGTTGCACCGGAAGATCCACCTGTGGAACTCTGTCCAAGTGGTAGACAACGCTGGCTTGACAGCTACCAAATCTGAGAGTCTACAACCCAGTACACTTCTGTAAGCAATCCTGGGACTGAGCCACAGTGTGTGTGTGTGGTGGTGGTGGTGGTGGTGGTGGGAGTTGCATACCCAGGTCTGGATTTGGTGGACTCTTGAGTACCTCTGGGAGATGCTACGCCCAAACCAAAGTACAGGCTGTGTATGGTCTTCATCCTCATTTCCAGTATTTGTAGCTTCTTTCACTCACTCCCCTCCAACCCTAGGGAAGATAGCTTTGAAAGGCTGCTGAAGATTATTTTTTCAAGATCCCTAGTTTCTTCCTAAGACTAGTTTCCAGGGTACCTTGGTTGGGTGAGCAGTCATGGTTTGTGGTGTAGAGCTGCTCTTAAATTCAGGTTTCTTTGGATCTGTCTCACATAAGGGGAAAGGATGGACTTCCTGAGCTTGAGTTAAGTAACATCAAACTGCCCTCTCTCCTTTGCAGTCCCCTGCAGGGCTGCCCAGTCATTGTTCCCACCCTGAGTGCTGCCTTTATGGATGAGAATCTGCCAGATGGAACTTGCCTCCAGCCAAGAACGACCTTCATCAAACATTGGCGCATGAGGAACACTGGCAACATGGAGTGGAGCTCTGAAACTAAGGTGCTTACAAATGCTTGATTTGTAATTTGTGCTAGATATCAGAGCTACTTGCAAGTCATGCCCTGTTCACATGCCCCAACCCGTTTTACTCAAGTAACATAAGTGCTTGTTCTGGAAACTCAGTGGTGATGGAAAGGCACTCTGGACAAATGCAATGATACCTTTTCCTTATTTCACATGTATCCGAACTGAGTTCTGATGCCATTTCTATTTTCCAATTTTTGCAAAGAGAGGGGCCCTGCTTATTTGGGAGAGAGCTTGGTTTCGATTCTCAGCCAACCAATAACTGATCTGCAGCCTTAGCCAGACTGCTAAAGGTGGAAGGCAGAAATTTCCTCTTCATTTGATCTCTCTTGCTGCTGAACAATAGGAAGCTGAAGGATTCATTTCAGAAAACAGTAGTAAATAATAGATGGGCCCTTTTTGTGCAAGGTGCAGTGGGGGAGGACCCCACCATACAACACAGAGATTCTGAACATGTTTCAAAGTTATCTGCCATAGGTTGGAACTCCATTATTTTAAAAGATACCTGCATCCAAAGATTTAGTGGGTTAATTCAAATCAATAAGCAAGCTGCCTCTTTATCTGTTCTGCTCCCTTGGTTCACTTGCCCTTAGTTCCTTGTCTCCAAAGCAGTCCTTCTTAACAGCCCCAGGGACTTTGGTTCAAAGAGCTGGGGGTTGGGTGAGTATTCAGCCCAAATCCTTAATTATAGGATCCTGCTATTTTCTCCACAATAGTGGGGTAGAATGATACCCAAGGTGCACCCGATGAAGCTCAGACTTGAGTGGGGATTTGAACCTCGTTCTTCCAATCTGACACACTATTCTGTGGGGAAATGCACTAAAAAAATATCTTACTAGTGACCAGTACCTAAAATGCATGAATACTCCCTCCAAGCCTTGGTTGGAATGAGGAGGCAGTAATGGCCTTTTATTTTGTGTTTTTCACTATTCTTCAGCTAAAATTCATGTGGGGGAACTTAACACTAGTATCTTTGGAGAAGAAGGATGTGAGTGTACCCTCTCTGCTACCTGGGCAAGTGGGGGTTGTGTCTGTGGAGTTTGTGGCCCCCTCAGCAGAAGGAACCTACACATCTCACTGGCGACTGTCACACAGAGGGGAACAGTTTGGGCCTCGAATCTGGTGCAGCATTGTGGTAGACCCCTATTCATCCAACACTATCCCAGAGAATGGCAAATGGATGTCCAGTTTCTGCCAGAAGAGCAGGTTTCCTTGTAAGGAAGAGGTGAGCATTCTTTTCTCCCTTCAACTACAGGGTTTGTTCAGGTTCCTAAGTTCAGTTAGCTGGTCTATCTATCTATCCCCCCTCCCCCTGCTTTAAGACTGAATTCTTGGGAACATGATGCTGATGAAATTTGGAGTAACAATAGTGTGTGGCAAAATGTAGCCTAGCTGCCATTGTGTCGCAAACTTCAATCTTCCTATCTCTTTAGTTTCCACTTGACTTCCCAGCCTTTAGCCTACCCAGATCCAGCAGCACACAATCCAGTATGATTTCTTTCCCCAGGAAAACCAGCCTTCACTTCTCTAACAGAAAACTGCATTTTTGGTCAATATTCTGTCACAGATACCTCTTCCCCAGTAGTTAGAATGTCTGTGAACATTCCATGATAATGAGGTAGTTCATCCTGTGGCTATCAGTTCTTACTGATTACAGAGAATAGGCAGGTGACGCCCATTTTTCATGCATGTGCATATCGGTTGGCTGTCTCAGTCTCCCTTCTTCCTTGCCTATTATTTTTGTAAAAACAAAAAGTCCAATTGGATGAAGATAATCTTCCCATTAATCAAAAAGCTTTCACTCAAGGGTATATAATACCTTTGCTCCTTTGTTAATAAAAAGGCCATTTATGGTGGGCTCAAAATCTAATTGAAGAACCAAGGAGCTACAGTCAAGTTTATGGCTTGTTTTTTCCATGAGGGTGGGGGTGGGGGAAAGAGAGCCAAGTGAGGTTCAGTTGTATTTCTGTCCGTGGTAAAGGGCCTAGCTCAGTAGCCAGCGCACATGTGCACACGAAAGGTCCCATTTTCGGGTAGAGCTAAGAGATAGACTCTTGTTTGAAACCCTTGAAAGCTGCTGCTAGTCAGTATAGACCAGGCATGTAGTCCAACACATCCGGAGGACACCAGCTTGGAGAAAGAAGGTACTAAGCTAGATGAGCCAACGGTCTCACCATGTAAGAGCATGCATGCAATTGAACTGATGTGGAAGTTGAACCTGTCCTTGGAGAGAAAAGAAATACTCGTTAGCCTACTTTTAAATGGCATTTACCAATGAACGGGAATTTGCAGTATCCTGAAAACTTTATATTCAGTCTGCCAAATAGCATCCACTTTAAGGTACACAGTAGGTGTTAATCCATCATGTCTCTCAGCCCAACAGGAAAGGAAAGGAAATTCCAGACTCTATACATCCTGTGTTCTTAATTTTTCACTACACTATATTTTCTGACACACACCTAGAACTACAAAGTAGAACTTTAGTGAACAAGATAGTGCCATATATATTGGTGGCACCATATAAATAAAAGGAGGAGTTCTTGCTTGTGCCAAAGTAGGATGAGGTTGGCTCCCTCAAGGGCTGGCTCTGTGCTCCTGTCAGTATTACTTTTGTTCCCTGCAGGAAAGGCTCTCAAAGTTCGGGCCAGATGTTCTGCAAACTGCTAATAGTGCCATCCAGGGAGGTTTGGCCAGCCGGGCTGCTCCACCAAAGGTGAAGAACATACTCAGTGCTAGAGAGTTCTACATCCCATCAGTCGACCTTCTCACAGCTCAGGTGGCATTTCAGGCGCAAGCCAAGCTTGAGGGCAGGGGTGTTGACAGAAAATTTACTTCATACACCTTTACTCTGCCCTTGAATTCTTTGGTTTCCTTCCACTAGGATTTACTCTCCTTTGAATTGCTGGACATTAACATAGTGCAAGAACTGGAGGAGGTCCCTCGCAACACTACTGTTGGTAAGCATCCTCCTCACCCCAGAAAGGGTTTGAGTGAAAGTACATGTCTAGCGTTCCGTTCAGGACTTTAATCACTGGCCACCTGCTGAGGCCCACGCTCTGGTAGGGGACCTGCTGCCAGGCCCTGGAATCTTGTGGACCTGCTTTTACTACGTGTTGCCTGTCCTCTCAAGTGGACAGTGAGGAGGAGCAGTAGCAGCACTACCTCTGCATGCTGAGTCCCCACTGCCCCCTCCTCCCTCTCTCTCTCTCTCTCTTTGGGAGTTAGTGTTGATTGAAAGAGAAGCAAATGGGCAGGTTCAGTAGTGATGAATAGGAGGAAGAGGAAGAAGGCCCACTGCAAGCATCTTGCCATCTGCCCCCTCCCCAAACCTAGAACTGGCATTGTCTCTTCTGAATACCAGGACAGATTGCTGTGACAATACACCCTTGCACACCTTGGATGCTTCCGAGGTCTGCTCTGCTGTCCTCTTGCGGCATGAAGTTCTCCTCGGATTGCCAGTTGGGATGGATACCTCTGTCTGATCCAGTGGAGCTGGGTCAGCATCTGCTTGCTTGGGCACTCCAAGGGCTCTGCTTGAGCACATGCTGTTTAGGGTTTATATAGTTCTCTAAGCTGATCAAATGATGACTGGCAAGGGCACCTGGAGATGATGAATTTGTAAGTCTTTTGGGCTTAATGAGAGCTATGTTGCCCTATTGAGCATGTGTAGGGTGCATTTCCCTCATCTACCAAAAGCCCCTTACTCTTCCTGCCTCATTACAATTTGAGTCCCTAGCCGCCTCTCCCCCTTGTTTGCTTTTACGAATGAAGCACTAAAGGGAGTCTATAAAAGTAGTTTTGAGAATCTCAGGAGCAGTTCTTCTTGGTGGCGTCATCTCTTGCCTTGCTCTTCCAGACTTATCTCCTTACCTGCCACCCCTGCCCCATGACAGCCCCCTACTGGAGAAGGCAAGCTTGGACCAGAAAGAGGAAGAGAGCAAGGGAAGCACATGTGAACCACTGCCTGGTAAGCAGTGAGGAACATTGAGATGATCCTAAGGAGTCTCCACTTCCTTCGGGCTTGGCTAGGAAGTAAAACCACCAGCCTCTCCTATCAACTGAGTGACCAGTCACCCTGGTTGGTTTTTTATTCCAAGAAACCAGCTTTTCTCCAAAGCTGATACCTCTAGATTCTGGGGGGGCGGGACGGGGGGGTGCTTGCCTAATAGTTTTAGTGACACTGACATATCATTGCAAGACTGTGTATTCTCTGGTAAAGTAAACTGCATTCCATTCCATGAGAAGGTGAATTGAATCGAGCAACCTAGATAAATTACGTAAGTGCATGTATAGCTTTGATAGTGTTATCCTACACTTTAGCAAGTCTCTTTTTTCCCACCGGTGGAAGAGATACTGTCTGATAGCTGAAGGATAGGCTGCGTTTTGGCATAGAAATGCTCTTGGTCATCCTGTATGATGACCTAAGTCAGGAGAGAGAGAGAGAGAGAGAGAGATGTGAGCCTTTTGATTCTCCTTGATCTTTCAGCGGCATTTGATTGCCATCAGCCATGGTGTCCTTCTAGATAACTGTCTGAGCTGGAAGCAGGAGGTACAGCATTGCAGTACTTACATTCATATCATAGAGTTGGCTATTGAGTCCAACCCCCTGCTCAATGCAGGAATCCAATTTAAATCATCCCTTACAGGTGGCTGTCCAATCTGTTTGGAGACCTCCAGCAATGGAGAACCCACCACCTCCCTAGACAGTTGGTTCCATTGTCTGCTTGCCCTGACCATTAGAAAGTTTTTCCTGATGTTCTTGTAACTTGAACCAATTATTCCATGTCCTACAGCTTTGGGTGATAGAGAACAGTTGTGGCCCTCTTCTGTGTAACAACCCTTTAGATACTTGAAAAGTGCTATCATATCCCCTCTCAGTCTTCTCTTCTCAAAGCTAAACATACCCAATTCTTTCAATCTTTCCTCATAGGACTTAGTTTCTAGTTCCCTGATCATCTTTGTTGCTGTTCTCTGAACTCATTCCAATTTATCTGATTCCTTGTTAAAGTGTTGTGTTCAGAATTGGACATAGCATTCAAGGTGAGGCCTGACCAATGCAGAGTAGGGTAGGACTATTACTTCCTATGATTTTGAGATTCTACTTCTTTTAATGTAATACAGAATTTCATTTGCCTTTTTTTGAAAGCACATCACACTGCTGACTCACATTCAGCTTGTGACTGACTACAACTCCAAGATACTTTTCACATGTACTATGTGCATTTGATTTCTCTTTCCTAAATGAAGAATTTTGCTTTTGTCTGTGTTAAATTTCATTCTGTTTTTTTCTGCCCAATTTCCTAACCTATCAAGGCCTTTTTGAATTTTGTTTCTGTCTTCTAAAGTATTCACTTTCCAACCCAATGTTGTGTCATCTGCAGATCTGATAAACATTTCCCCAACTACTTCTTCCAAGTCATTAATAAAAATGTTGGAGAGTGCAGGGCCCAGGGACAAACCCTGCAGCACACCTACTTGATACCTCCATCCAGTTGGATGAGGAGCTGTTGATGAGCACTCCTTCAGTGAATCCACCTAGTTGTAGCACCATCCAGCCTACAGCTTGATAATAAGAATATCAAATTCTTTGCTGAAGTCAAGAAATATTTTGCCCACAGCATTCCCATAATCTACTAAGGAAGTTACCTGATCAAAAAATGAAATAAGTTTAATCTGGCAGGATTTACTCTTGACAAATCCATGTTGGCTTCCAGTGATCAAGGTGCCAACAGATTGAATGATTTATAATCTGCTCTAGAATTTTCCCAGCTATTGATGGCAGACTGACTGGTCTAAAATTCCCTGGATCTTCCTTTTTAAAGATAGGGACAACATTTGCCCTCCTCTAGTACTTCACCCATTCTCCAGGATTTCTCAAAGGTAATAGAGTTTCTGAGATTCTGCTGCTAGCTCCTTCAACACCCTACAATGCAATTCATCTGGACTTGTGGACTTGAATTTATTTAAGATGCTTAGATATTCCCTGACCATCTCTCTGTCAACCTCAATCTGCACTCCTATCCCTTCAGCCTGTTTTGTCACATATGTCAGACTGATCAATTATCTGCTTTTGGGAGGACTCAGCCAAAATAAGAGTTGAGCAGCTCCCTCTTTTCCTTGTCCACTGTCAGCATTTTGTCATCTTTGCTGAGCAACTGTTCTGCCATTAATTTTGTCCTCCTTTTACTTTGATCATATCTGAAGAAGACTTTTGTTGTTGTTGTTGTTCTTAGCATCCCTTGACAACTTCAGCTCATTTTGAGCTTTATAGCCCCATCACGTCTAGGTAGAAATGCGTGGCTCCCGTCGCTTCCTAAAAACAGAGAGTAACGAGGCCCATGCAGTCTGGCAGGAGAGAGCAGCAGCCGGGGGGTGGGGTGGGGGGTTGCAGCGCAAGGAAGGACAGGAGGGGCGGAAGACACATGAGAGGCAGACGACGTCATGTGAGCAATCCATGAGTGCGCAGTAAAACGCTCAGCGGATGGAGCTCTTCGCCTTCCTGACACCATACCTGCAGTTTTGTGCTTTTACGCCTGTACTCATCTTATTGATCTGACCCTCTTTCCATCTCCTATTTATTTATTTATTTATTGCATTTCTGTACCACTCAATAGCCGAAGCTCTCTGGATGGTTTACAAAATTAAGACAATTCAAGTATAAAACAACAGTATAAAACCATAATATAAAATACAATATGAAAGCACAACCAAGATAAAAACAGCAACAATGCAAAAATAAAAATTTAAAATAAAAATTTAAAACAGCAAGTTCAAATTAATTTATAGACTGTTAAAATACTGGGAGAATAAAAAGGTCTTCAGCTGGCGACGAAAGGAGTACAGTGTAGGAGCCAGGCGGACCTCTCTGGGGAGCTCGTTCCACAGCCGGGGTGCCACAGCAGAGAAGACCCTCCTCCTGGTAGCCACCTGCCTCACTTCCTTTGGCAGGGGCTCACGGAGAAGGACCCCTGAGGATATGTGTCCTTTTTGATTTGCAGATCATCGCTAAACTTTTTGTGGAGCCATATTGTTTTCTGTTGTCATTCATTATTATTTTTTCTCATTGGGATTGTTTCTGATTGCACCTTTAATATCTCCTTTTTTGGAGAAATCCCATCCCTCTGAACTCATCTTCCTGTTAGGTTTTCCTGCCATGGAATCCTATTTACCATTGTTCTGAGTTTATTAAAATCAGCTTTCCTGAAGTCCAAAGTACATGTTTGAGTTACGCTCAGTTTTCCTTAAAATCAAAAACTTGAGCGTTACATGAGCACTTTCTCCCAAAGTTCCTGTCACTTTCACATCATCAACTAATTCTGTACTGTTGGTCAGGATCAAGTCAAGGTTGGTTGATCTCACCCAACCCACCCTGGCTCCTATTCCATCATCCACCATCTGAAGAAGAAATTTGGCAGCAAGGCAAGTCAGAAATTTCCTGCAAAGATCTTGCTTGGCACAGTTTATCTCTCAACAAATATCAGGGTAATTAAAGTCCGTTGCTACTGCTTCATGATTCCTTGATGTATCTGCAGTGCCCATCATGCACATCTTGGTGGTGTGTTCAGTGGTAATTCCAACCACAGTATTATTTCTATTCCTCTTTCCATTTATTTTATCCCATATATTTTCAACAGGACCATCATGTTTATTCTCTTAGATTTCTGTGCCAGTGTGTGCATTTCTATCATAGTGCAACTCCTGCCCTCTTTCTGTAGCTTCCGTTCTTTTTGAAGATGTTCTATTCTTTAATTGCTATATTCCAGTTGTGGGAATCACATCAAGTCTGAGTTATACCTATTAAGTCATATTTGCCTTCTTGAAATATGACTTAATATTTCAAGAATATGAAATATTCTTCTTGAATCAAGAATTCAAGTTTGTCGTGTTTATTTTCCGTCTTCGTATAAAGACATGAAATCTGTGAAATGAGTAATTTGTTGTGCTTTTTGGGAGGAAATACACAGCTTGGCATTTGGAGCCCCAAATGCATACAATCAACCAATTCACTTTGCACTAAGGAAAGAGACAAAACCAACCACGTTTAAAGGTCTGGGAACAAAAAAACAAGAATAAATGTGGGTGAGCAGAAGTAATGAGAAATCAGCACAGCTATGGCCTGGACAGGCAACAGGAGAAGAGTCCATCTCTGAAGGTCAGGGGCACATTCTGAAGATTTGTGGGGAACCAGCAACAAGAAAAAAAAATTTTTGTGAAGGAAAAGCTCTCTTTTCAATTCTCATTGTCATCATCTGGCTGGCATCTCTATTTCTGCCATATAATGGGTTGGATTCAGACTTAGGCTTTCTTAGAATAGACCAATTGAGATCAATGGGACTTAGATTAGTCATCATTTAAGACCCATTAATTTCAGAGGATCTACTCTTTTAACCAAGACTGAATCTCTGATAGCTATGGGGAGGGGATAAAGAGCTATGCTTTATTCCCTGGCAATTAGAAGATTCTGCTCGGTCCACCTTGGATTTCTTAAATTTCACCAGGCCATTGCTCAAACACTTCCAAGCCTATTTCTCCAGTTTCTCCTAGAAATTTGGGTGTTTCCTTTTTCTCCTCTTTTTATAAAAGCTGAGATTTTTGGAATCCTGACATCTGTACTCAGTGCTAGATTGTGCTCTTGCTCAGTATAACCAGTTATTTTGAAATAAGCAGTGTTCTGGTGATCATGGCCTGAATTGTCAGGCTTCCTCTTGAGCTATCCCATTGTTTCAAGTCCCTGGGTTGGCTGAAAGTGGTCACCAAGAGTGAGGATCAAGCCCCCAGCCTCTAGATATGTTATGTTCCTTGTCCAGATGACTTGTAAACTTGTGGTAAGTGCTGATGAAAACATCTCATCCCACAGATACTCAGGTGGGGAAAGGGAAGTCTGAAAATATAGCAAACCAGGAAGAAGGAGAGGAAGACATGAGTGGGACCCAGTTTGTGTGTGAAACAGTAATTCGCTCTCTGACCTTGGATGCCGCACCTGACCATAGGCCCCCACAAAGGAAAAATTCTTGGCAGAGTGAGTCTTCTAAATGATTGTCCTGTTCAAAATATAGTGTGTCCAGAACAGGCCCTTGGCATTTTGATTCTTTCCTCTTATTTTTGTTGGTTAAGGTTCTCTACAAGCACTACAGGATACCATTCACTGTAGCTCAAAGTACAAGGACCCCATTAGTCCTGTTTCCACACCACAGGAACCAGAGTCCAGGAATCAAGGCATGGAGTTGACCAAAGAATCCGAGTTTGGTAAGGGGAAGTGGCTAGAGTTTGCCTCTCTGAAGAGAGTACAGAACTGAAGGTAGGACAGCCTGTCTGCCCCCTGGGGAGGATGATAATAGCTGCCTTACATGTGCTATAAGGATGAATTCAAATTGGAACAAGTGCAAAGAGCAACATCAGAATGGTAAAACCTACCTTAGGAGCAGAGATTAAATTGTCTTCCACTTTATTGCTCCAGTTTCTGTTTACGGCATGCTGTCTTGGGTTATGTACATTGATCTTTGGAGGTGAGGGAAGTTACATGTGATTGCTTTTTGCTCCTTTCTAACCCTCTCCATGGGCTGGGGGTGGGGGGGCAGGTCGTACGTTATGATGGCTATGGGTTGGACAAACCTATGAAAGCAAGACTGATAGAAGCTCAGTGAAAGGGACTACAATAATCTTTGTAGTGAAACTGTGTTCTTTGTGTTCTGCTAGAGAATCTTCTGGTGCAGGATGGTGAGGAATCAAGGGATGGGGAAGCTGAAGATGAAGTCTGCAGCCAGGCCTCCTCTGAGGATTACATCATCATTCTCCCAGAGTGCTTTGACACCAGCCGTCCTCTGGGCGAGTCTATGTACAGTTCTGCTGTCTCTCAGCAAAGTTTGGGGAAAGTGGCAGATGTCCCTGCAAGTCCTAAAGAAGAGAGCCACCCCCTAGCACCTAGTATCAATGATATCCTGACCACTTCACAGACCCTGGATGAGGTACCACTGACTCCTCTAATTGTGGAACCACAACTGGCAAGGTACTAAGTTGACCAAGAGCAAAGCAGAACTTCATTGTCTCCTGTAGTCATAAGCAGTCTCCAGAGGAGAGGAAGTGTAGGCTGATGACTTGAGCCCAAGCCAAGTAACACACACACACACACAGCCAAAATGGGACAATAGCTAAGTGGGACATTTCTACAAGGGAACTGGCTTGAATGTTTAGTAGATCTATATCCTCAGATTTTAGTGAGTGTCTTTTCAGTTCTCTGAGGCTTGTACTAATGGAAGAATAGACATTATGCTTTCCCCCCCTGTAGCTCTTATATCTTCACAAATGTCTGTTTTCATTTGTTTATAACAGATTTCTGGTCCTTTCCCAAAATAATACTTCCCAAGATACTCATTCTCCCAGTAGAGAAGAAGCCCCTTTGGTTCCTGAACAAATAAGAGAAGGTATTGTATCATGTTATGGGTGATGCATTAGGAGCAATTGCTAATCACCTAAGGCATTCATCTTATAGCCTGCCTTTTTCTGGAAGCTCAAACCAAGTAATGGCAATTTAACACACACACACACACAGAGTGCAGTTTTCATTAAATAAGAGAAGTGAATCTTACATTTTCAAAAAGGACAATGCTATTCCTCGTGGAATATTTCCAGTGATCACAATCTCTGGAATTAGCTTTCATCAGGGGTTCATGAGAGAGCTTTGGCTATTGGGCGGTATAGAAATGCAGTAAATAAATAAATAAATCAGACCCCCACCTTTGCAGATCTTCAGGAGAGCTCTGAATGCCCATCTACTTTCACTGACCATGCCTTGGGTGCTGTTTTGTCTTGCTTTGTTTTTGGTAAACTCTGTTTTTATTTATTTTTATTGAATATGTATTTGTTGATGTTTATTATATCTACTTCGTATGATTTTTATTTTGTTTATTGCCATGACAGGGTTCTTTTCTTTCTGTTCCTGCTCATGCTCCTTTTCTCCCCTCTAGACAGCCAAGGAAGAGATGTTCCTGGACTTCCACTTGCAGGAAATGTAAATAATACACCAACAAGTCCAGAATTCTCTAGGTAATAAAAGCCGGGTCAGGCTAGGGTTTTACTTTGATCCAGCTGTCCAGTAGTATCCTATTTCTCACTAAGAGTATCAATTCCCTATGCAATGATTTGAGATCTTCTTCAACTCCCTTACTTTTCCAAAAATGTCCATTTAATCTTACAGTTATACAACTTAAATTAGTCTAGGTTCTTTGTGTGTTCCATGCCTTAGAAATCGCACTGTAAAAATATGGAATTGGTACATAGCAGAAGTTCAGCATCCTGAAAATGCCAGTTTTCTTTTCTTTCTTTTTTGAGGAAGTTTCTAGCCATTAAGGTAGACTTGAACATGTACAAGAAATGGCTTGTGAAATCTTAGAAGCTAGTCAGGACTACCTTTCATTTTCATTTGTATTTCATTCTCAGGCAGTCTTCCTTTCAAACACTGACCAGGCCCAGACCTGCTTTGCTCCAGCAAGGTTGTCGTATCATGTCCCTTCAGATCACACACTGAGACAAAAGATTTTTCAGTAATTAAGTATATAGCTTCCATTCTCTGCAAAACTCCTCTCTTCCCCTTCTCGTGAGAAGCAGAATAAATTATACTGGCAAAAGAAGGCAATATAGACAAATGTATTTAATTGCCACAACATTTCAGGAGGGCCCATAGCACATTCTTTGCATGCAGAAAGTCCCAGTTTCAATCCCTGTCATCTCCAGTAGCAGACTTGGAGAACTGCTGCCAGCTGAAGTAGATTATAGTGGGCTAGATGGACCAATATGCAGACTCGCTGTAAGGTACTTCCATACATTCATATGTTGTTCAAGTCATAGGGTGCTGGTTTTGCAAATGTATTTTGCAAAGAATACATAGGTGGACAAAACCCACTTTTGTCCAAGCAGAGGATCCTCTCTTTTTCCCTCCCTGTTACAAGTATGAGCTAAACCCCACTGTGTGCTCCATTAAGGGGAATCTGCTCAGTTCATTCCTATTATCTCCTGATGCCCTTTAACCTTCTCTGCAGACACACCCAGGGTAACAGCCTTGCTGGGGGCCTGGTGAAGGGGGCCTGGTCAGTGGCTGCCTCAGCCTACAAGGCACTGTTTGCTGGGCCATCCTCCATGGAACAGGTAAGAAGCTCATGTGTTAATAGTGGGAAGGGCAAGCAGGGGCTTAGAGGAAGACGATGTAGACTCTGTGTTCCATGAGCAAACTGTACACATGCAGAAAATGCGGTGTTAGGTGAACCATCCTGAGAGCAAGTTCCTTGCTTTTGTGGTGGCAAAGATAAGCTTGAAAGCTGTGTGCCATCAGTAATTACTGCAACCAGGAACAGGATGATGTGCAGCATATAAATGTTTCCCTATTAATTTTTGCTTGGGATGGCTTGATTTTTGGTTGACAGCCATATTTTGGAATCGGGAAGGAATTTGTCCTACCCAGATTGGCCGCCTGCTGCTGCATATGGCTTGATCGGCTGAGTCATTTGCGTTGGTTTCTTCTGCAGGCGCCTTTCCATCCTGCATCTGTTCTCTGCTTTGTGTCACACTGTGGGCTGGCTAGGATAACCTTGTCTGTGAGTCGGGGTCCCTACATGACCTTATTTTTAGAACTTTTTGTTTTATGCTGTTTCTCATCATTAGATTTTAGTCCCTTCTAACTCTTGATTCTAAAACAGAAACGTTTTAAGATGTGTAGAATTGATTCCTGTTTCAGAAATAGTGAAGCTTCCTTCTCCTTAGTGTGCCAAGTGTATCCTGATATGGATTAATCCTCCCACTCCTTCCACAGACAGGGCCATAGCAGTCATCGAAGATTTTCACCATTCTGGTAGTGGAACACACCTCAGTTTCAGAATGTGATAAATCACAGGCTAGCAAGCCTACTTGTCATAAAAGGCAATAGATGGGTTTTCCTATTGTTTGAAAGAGAAGGAAAGGACAGGACAGAAGGTCATCCCCAGGACACTTAATCATTCCGAACAGAAAATCCTGAGAGCTCTTAACCAACAATCCCTAACATTGACTTCCAGGTAGGCCATGATGCCCTCTGTCCACTGAGGAGGAGAAGAAACCCCAGGATTTTCTTCACGTTGATGATTTCCATAGCCACCCATCTCTTGTCTTCAAGGCATCCAACTGTATCCATATTTGGATGACCTGTTCTCCTGGTCCTTCTCACTAGTCACAGCCAAGAAGGACCTCAGCATCACCCTGTTATGCCTAGTGGAGCATAGTTTCCTCATCAATACCAAAAATAGGCACCTCTCTTTATCCAGGAAGGGCAGAGTAATCCATTCAATCTATATTGAATATCTGCTTAGACAAATTGGGCAGATTCACACGATCATTTTCAGCCACCCTGGTTTAAGCCACCGTGGTTTGTAGCACATACCAAGTGCCTGTTGTTGTTGTTATTTCTTACCCGCCTCCCCCTTTGGATCGAGGCAGGGAACAACATTAGTACAACAATACAATATAAATCAAATACAAAAATTAATTAAAAGAGCATATAAAACCAATACAGTATCAAAAAACAATCAAGACATCTTAAAATTCTTGGTTTAAAATTCATCTGAGAAAGCCTGCTAGAAGAGGCTAGTCTTTATCAAACCACTCAGACCCCATGGACTGTTTTCAGGTTGTGGGTGGTTTGTTAACAGCCCACCCTCACCAGGTTTGGACAGCATGACAATTTATGAGTGGGGTTTGGGCTACAGAATGAGTGCCCAGCGGCTCCTGCCATGTACCAAAAACCATGGTGGTTTAAATAAATTGATTGTGCATTTTTAGATATGGTAAATTGATTCAATAAGTAAATGTCACATCAGACCTTTTCAGCCAACAACAGATTGACGCAGGGAACTGGAATCTGGACTTTCAGGTCTTTCAACAAATACAGAATAACTTCAATCCCCTGACAAGAGATTTGTTTGCTGCCTCACTAAAGAATCACAAACTCTGCACTGCTTCTCTTGGCCCAGTGGAAGTAGAACACTCCCTCAACACTCTGTGGCCTATAGGCCTTCTTGTTTGCCTTTCCACCAGCTCCCCTGCTTTCCAGGGCTTTGAGGAAAACTGATTTTCAAGGACTCTGTTGGTCCTAGGCTCGTCCTTACCAATTTGCCCCTGCTTTTCATCCAGGAAAGACCTCTTTCTCATCCCTTCCCCTTAAAAAAACAAACTAATTCTATTATTACTATTATTCTTCTGGCTATACAAAGTTTATTTTCTTATCTAGCACAAATTGGACATACTCAGGGCAATAAAAATCTACCTTAAACATACCCAGCCCTTGAGACAATTCCAATTTGTTTCTCATATGCTTTCACTCAACAGCTATGGGGAAAATGTGTCCAGATCCACATGAGCTAGATGGTTAAAAGCATGCATATTTCTGGCATCTGAGCATCATGCCTACCCAAACACCTCCATGTTACTGCACACTCAACTAGATCAACAACAACCTTGGCTGCTTTAAGCATCCTTGGCTGAAATATGCAGGGCAACAACTTGCAAAACCCAAATTCTTTCATTGGACATTATAAAATTGACACATATTCCTCTGCAGATGCCTCCTTTGTTAGGAGGATACTCCAGCAGATGCTAGCATCACAGTTGAGTAGACTCAATTATTTTGTAAAACTTTTTCCCACCCAAATTGGTAGTTAACTTTAGCATATCCCATTGTTGGATGCCTTCCTCAGCTCAACCTGAAGAACAGAACATTGGCACTTACCGAGAAGGTTTGTCCTGGGTTGGTGTGCAGGAGGCATCCCAGCCGCACTCTTTGTTTTTCATTGAGTCTGTCTGTACATACACAGTTCTACAGCTGCTGACCACTACACCCTCGAACTGGTCCTTCTCCTGTGGGACTCCAGTTAGTTATTCGTTCAGATGTGATCATTGCCTTAACATTAATCTGCATAGCCTTGTGGTCCTTCTTCTTACACGTGGGAGAGTGTCTACTTCTGCCTGTTTCTGAGCTGTAGCCCAGAGGGAACTGGCAAGGAGGAGCTTGGGACAAATAGAGTTCTTGAACATATGTCATGTGGTCCCTGCTTTTCCCTGGGCGTTAGGAGGAAAGTTAAACTCATTGTGGATTTCTGCACATCAGCCCAGAAGGAATCATTTGCTAGACAGCAGCCTTTAGACATATTAATTCCTTGTTTACTTTATTTATTTATATTTATCTAGAGTATTTTTATCCCACACCTAAGCCAAAAAGGCTCCTGGAGTGGCTTACAATAAATCACTAAAGAAGATAGTCCCTGCCCTCAGGCTTACATTCTTAAAAAAAAAAAGACATGACACTTGAGGAAAAGGGGATGGGGAGGGAAGAGGGGGAAAAGAAAAAGAAATTAAGGAGGCTGTTCAGCAGGACTGATAGGAAAGCCCTGCTCCCCCCTCTCAGATGCAGACAGCTGGACATCAGGAAAAACTTCCTGACTGTTAGAGCAGTATGACAATGGAATCAGTTACCTAGAGAGGTTGTGGGCTCTCCCACACTAGAGGCCAAGATGCAGCTGGACAACCATCTATCAGGGATGTTTTAGGGTGGATTCCTGCCTAGAGCAGGGGGTTGGACTAAATGGCCTTATAGGCCCCTTCCAACTCTATTATTCTATAATTCTCTGAATTGTTGACATGATGGAATGTGATCCCTCACTTAAATATCCACTAGCCTGAAGAACCTGCACATGCTTTTGTCATGAGAGGTATCTTGGAGATCAAACAAAACTGTCAAGAGTAATGCAAAGGAGTTCTATTCTGTAATCCTCCTAAATTGTCTGTGTCACCCAGTTGAGTATAGATGAGAGGCTCCAGGCATTTCTGGACTCCTGAAATTTCCCATTCCCATATGGATACTGGGCATTATTATTATTATTATTATTATTATTATTATTATTATTTGCATTTTTATACCGCCCAACAGCCGAAGCTCTCTGGGTGGTTCACAAAAACTAAAACCATTCAAAGTATAAAACGAACAGTATAAAAACATGATATAAAATACACATTAAAAATGATTAAAAACATACCATACATGATTAAAACATCTTTAAAACATCTTTAAAACGTTCTAAAACACCATTACACCTGCTGCAACCCATGGGCTGTCTAGATCCTCTGGAAGACTGAGGCTTGGGGGCATAGGAGCTTGGGCATTGGCTGGAACTTATGTTTTCCAAATTAAAAGTCCCTGGCTTGAAGGGACAAAAGGAATTGTCAATAAACTTAGACCTGTGCTCTTTCCTTCTGGGGTCAGAGAGCATGGCATTTTTTCCCTCCTTTCTCTAGACCAGTTACATCTTGAAGCATTCCATCGCAAAGGCTTACTCATCCGAAAGGCAACAGTAGAATTTGTAAGCTCAGTACTTACCCAGTGCTTCACACCACACATAGTGCCAAACTGACATCTGCTGCAATTACATGAGCAGAAAATAAGAATGGGTCAAGACTAGCATCTGCCATGAAGATAGCTTTTTGTGAACCGCCCAGGGAGCTCCGGCTATTGGGTGGTATAGAAATGTAATAAATAAATAAAAATAATAATAAATAAATAGCTGGCTTTGATACCTTAAGAGGAGTCTTGTGGAGCTTAGATTGGTTCAAACTGAAATTCAGAAACCCTCAAAATGCATGGCAAATGTCTTCAACCACTTTATCTGACTTCCCTACAGCTGGAAGGATTTGGGCTCCTTTCGAATAGAGGACAGCTGAGGCCTTGAAAGGAGGTGACATGAGGAGAGTTTGCTTCCCTCCAAAGCATTCCCCCTTCTTTTCTGAACCTATCAGGAGCCTCCCAGGCTTAGAACATATCTGAGGGAATCCCTCCTGGCTGTTGGGGTGGGGTCCATGGAGGACAGGAGGAAACTTCCCTAGTGAGTCTGGACTTTAGGGCTTTCCCCTCAACTGAAGCTTGGTTCTAATGTTTCAAACAGCTAATTTGTGTGTGAGGGGGTTCACTTGCAGAATTTGTTTTGCCATCAATGTGGGGAGGGGAATAAGAATCCCATGGCCTACACAACTCTGCCCAAGTTAAGATAGGCAGCTTTGTTCAGGGCAGGAAAAAAAACATGAATCCACTGTTACTACTACCATGTTGGAAACATGCTGCAAATACTTAGAATAGCCACTGTGTCTTCTAGTAAGGGTGAGGTGGTTCCATGAATCCCAGTGGTGCCAGTAACAGAGTTTGTATTTGATGAGAGAGGAAGAGCTCCTTCTGGGGCAGCTAGAGTTTGGGGAATCCTCCTGTACTTGCTTCTTCTGAAAGGTCAAACCAACCCTGCCTCTCCATCAATCTTTTCTGCACTTCAGGCTCAGAGAGGGCAATCTCTCCTCTTGAACAACCACTGAGCAGGAGGAGAAGCAAGTGATTCAGCAATTCAGCTTGCAACCAGCTCTTCTTTTTAAAAATATGAATGGGTAGTGAAAGGGGCAAGCAGCTTGGGTAATAAACAGTAGTCCGCACAGGGGAGAAACAGAGAAAAGGAAAAGGCCAGGACTTGCCTGCATACAGAAAAAGAACTGGCATCAGTGCTCCAGAAATTCCCTGTCACTTCAGAGCAGATAGGACGAGAACTTTGTTGTTCGTTGGGCTTTCCCACCAGAGGACAAAAAGGGGTTAGGCCCCTTCCAACTCTACTATTCTATGATTCAGTTATTGACAAGGCCCTGTCTGTGGGGTGAGTGGGATATTGGGATATCTTCCTCTCCTGAGGAAGGAATTTCTTGGGTTCAAAATTGGAGAAGCGTGTATGTTTCCTTCCTTGTTTTGTTAATTGTCTCTTTTGTCCTTCAAGGCTCTTCCTATGACCACCGAGGATCATATGGCCACTTTCCTGGCCAACCTGAGCGAGATGGGCTTCTGCGACCGGTACCTTAACCTCCAGCTGCTGCGGAAACACAACTGTGACATGGCCCAAGTTGTCACAGAGTTGCTACAACTGAGTCACAGTGATTGGTACGGGAACTAATACGGAACCTCATTCACCTTGCTCATTAAAAACCTGAGCAGCAAACAGCACCAGCAGCTTCCAGCTCCCTTCTGTTCCAGCAGAGCAGAGATGGATTGGATTCCATTTTTCAACACATCGTGGTTCACCACCACCACTAGCATGGCTCAGACACTAGGATCTCTTTTAACTCAGAAATACTAGAATTCTCAGCCTGGCATAACGCCAGATTCTATATAGTAGAAAAGAGGTGAACGTGCACAAGAAATATAAGTGAGCTGTGTCTCTAACTACATTCATGCGCTGCAAGCAAGAGCCAAAGACTTGAGGGACCATCCTGCATTGTCTCTGTCCATCTTGTATTTTCTTGCAGATGGACACCAGGGGTGGTGTTGGACCTAAGCACACGTCTTGCTGAAGACCCTCCTCCAAGTTAGGCCCTCTAGTTTGCTTTAGAACTTCCCTGGTATCTTGTAAAAGCAATAATTCCACCACCATTTTGTGTATGTGTTGCAGGGCACTGGTACTACCTAACATAACTTTAATCTTATTCTAATTATTGCTTTCTCATAGCAAATCTCACTGTACCTTAAATGCTGCTGTTTGCTGGTTAGTTGTGGGGATGGAATACTGTGAAAGAAGCAAATTGGGTAGCAGAATAGAGCAGGTGGTTTGCCATAAAAATATCTAAACAAAGAGCAGTTGCTCCTACTATGTAAATCTTTAGAGGTATTATGAACAGTTATTGCATAAAGTATTTGAAAGGCAAATGGTCAGGACACACAAGTGTTTTCAAAGCTATTTTTGTAGATCCATTTTTACCACTCAAGACTTTCTGAAGAATAGACTCTGAAAATTCACTATTCCCTGATCTTTTCCACCCAGATGTTAAACCAATTTGTGATTTATAAATTGCATCATCATTTTTAACAACTCTTGATGCAATTTGGATATATTAATAATGCCTTCCAGACATTTCTTGCATGGTGTAGAACAGAAAAACGTTGAGGACAATACTGGATGAGAGATAACTTAACGAAGGCAAACTCTCCTGCCCCAGAAGTAAAAAGACATGAGATGTGAGGAATTTCTGCCCAAACCGTTTTCAGATAAATAGGATTTGTGTCCATTCCCATCAGATTCTGCCCTTTTACTTTACTCTCAGGTGTTCCTTTGACTTTGCAAATAATATGAGAAGAATGAACACTGCTATCTCATAAAACATGGTGATGGGGTGAAACCAAGTCTGGCTTTTCTTTAACTTCTGGGGGAAATGGTTGATATAGGCAGCAGGCACAAAATTGAAAAATGGAAGTGAGAAAAGGGTAAATAAAAATTGAGTGAAAACCTGCTTTTGCAGTTGCTTTTTAAAAACTGCATGGAAAACTAAAAAAAAATCTGAATGGAGACCTTCAGCTTTGGGATTTCTCTCTTGAGGCAGTGGGGGGAAATCTTGATATTACTAGGTAAATTCTTTTTGTATTCTCTTGAATTAGATTTATTAGATTTATTTAGTTCAATCAGTGAACTTTGTTAGCCCTAGTAGAGAGAGTTTTCTTTAGGTTTCATAAAAACTGAAAAATTCTTCTGTTGTCTTTGTATATTTTATAGAGGTTGCATGGATGATAACTTAAAACAGTGCAGATATTACAATCTTTGTATATTGTTTAGAATAAACACTTTAAACAGTCTTTGGGTGTGACAAACATTAAAGTATACATTAAATAAGTAGCCTTGTCTTTGTGAAAATAAAACTTGCTCTTCACCGAACTTTGCTTGCTGGCTGGGGGTTGTCAAAGATAAAAATCCACTTTGGTTATAAGGCAACTCTGTTTTATTGAGCATAAAGCTGTATGGAGAAAGTCCTACAGATAAATAACTTCTCAACTAGCAGTGTGAAAAGCAGGTATATTTATACATAGTAGCATCTTAACCAATTAGCAGTTAGCAAAGTTATAAAACAAAACAAAGACAGATCAAAGAAAACTTCATTTTACCTTAGAGAACTTCTGTCAGATTGACCTGGATGGTCAGTCCTCCTTATCAAGCTAGTTTATTTGTTTTCTACTATATCAAGAGGTCTTGACAGGTAGAAATTCCAATTAATCATTTCCTTGGTGATATAACAGTTTTAGCATTACAGCACATTCAGGCACATACATTATCCCAATCCCATCATGCAGTTCACTTGCAAGAACCAAACTACATATAGAGCAGGTATATTATATCAAGGCTTCTGACCTTGTTTTCTCTGGGTTTAGGGATGGGGGAACTTTGCAGTCAAGCAAACTGATTTTGAAATAGACTTCCATTGAATGCGGAGCCTCATGTGGCGCAGAGCAGTAAATCAGCAGTTTCTGCAGCTGAAATTCTCCATGGCCTGAGTTTGATCCCAGCAGAAGCAGGTCGACTCAGCCTTCCATCCTCCCGAGGTCGGTAAAATTAATACCCAGTTAGCTGGAGGAAAGGCAATAACGGCCAGGGAAGGCAACGGCAAACCACCCCGCTCTAAGGCCTGCCAAGAAAACATCAGCAAAAGCTGGCGTTCCTCCAAGAGTCAGTAATGACTCAGTGCTTGCACAAGAGGTTCCTTTCCTTTTCTTCCATTGAATGCAAAGCAATTACACATAAAGTATGTGTAGTGACAGGACCAAGGATTTCCTTCCAAGAACCTGTTACTACTTGGAATGCCTCATGCCTCCCTGCTCTCTAGATGATGAGGCTAACTGGAGTTTTGCTTAAATCCAGCACCCCTGAAGCCAGAACCATACACCTGTGGGAGCTGTGAAAGCTGGTTGGGGGAAGGGATGCATGCTTGTCTGGAAACTGCGCTGGGTATATTTCACAAATAATATAGCATGGGGCTTTTACATTTTTTAGAGAAGCTGAGCTATCTTAAAAAAATGAAAAGTAGCTTGCCAGATATACATTCCAGGGCTGAATGGGGATTGCACAATGTTCAATGAACGACACTTCAGAAATTTATTCAACCCCCTTTTAAAGCCATACAAATTGGTGGCCATCACTACATCTTGTGGTAGCAAATTCCAGAGTTTAACTGTGCGCTGTGTGAAGAAGTACTTTTATCTGTCCTGAATCTCGTACCATTCAGCTTCATGGGATGACTCCAGGTTCTAGTATTATGGGAGAGGGAGAAAAATGTCTCTCTATGCACATTCTCCACACCATGCATAATTCTGAACACCTCTATCATGTCTCCCCTGAGCCTCCTTTTTTCCAAGCTGAACAATCCCAGCTGTTGTAACCTTCCCTCATAGGGGAGATGAACCAATCCCTGATCATTTTAGTTGCCCCTTTCTGCACTTTTCCCAGCACTACAATACCGTATTTCTTCGATTCTAAGACGCACTTTTCCCCCTAAATAAACAGCTCTAAAAATGGAGTGCATCTTAGAATCGATGGTGTCTTAGAATCGAAGCAATACGGTAAGAGGAAAAGAGGAAGCTCCTGCAGCAGCCTCGAGCTATGCGAGCGAGGAGGAGCTGGTTGGGTAAGCGCCTGGTTTTTTGTTAGTCAAATTTATTCGTAAGTCCCATCGATTTCCATGGGACTTACTCACGTGTCGTCGTCCCCTGGTGCACAGACAAGTAAAGAGCGGGACTGGAGAGTTAAGCGTTTTAGCTCCTTAATTGCGTCTTCTCCTCTCTGTCCCCGCCTGAAAATATTGTTTTTGTTTCAACGCCCTCCCTTCTTCCCACGCAAACTGCGGTTTCTTCTCTCACAGAGGGAAAAAAGAAAAGGACACAACCGTTAGAAGAAAGCGGGGGGGGGGGAGGAGGTTGGCTGGGCGGTGAGGGAAGTATTTCTTCGATTCTAAGATGCCCTTTTTCCCCAAATAAACATCTCTAAATATGGGGTGCGTCTTAGAATCGATGGCGTCTTAGAATCGAAGAAATACGGTATATATATTTTAAGTGTTGTGACCAAAACCGTACACAGCATTCTAAGTATTGCACCATAGATTTGTATAAAGGCACTATGATACTGGCAGTTTAATTCTTGACTACTTTTCTAATTATCCCTAGTGTAGAGTTTGCTGCTTTCTTTACAGCAACTGCACACTGGGTTGACATTTTCATCAAACTGTCCACCATAACCCCAAGTTCTTCATGGTCTCTGTGCATCACACATTATTGGCTCTGCACCTGTGTGGAGCCTCAATCCAGGAACCTTCCGAAAGCTGAGAACACTTTTGGGCAGGAACCCCTCCTGCCCATCATCTACTGTGCATGCTTGGCTGGGGTTCCCGCCCAGTTCTCAGCTGTTGGAAGATTCCCAGATCAAGGCTACACACAGCCACAGAGCCCATAATGTAATAAATAAAATAAATAATGTGTGAATGCACAGATGACCGCTCAAAGAACTATGGTTACAGATAAGGCAACCTGCATATCTCATTCTTAGTCACTGCCAGTTCAGATCCCATCAGTTTATACTCCCCGCCCCCCCTGCAAATGTACGTCACTTTATACTTGCCTACATTGAACCGCATCTGCCATTTGGGCGCCCACTCTCCCAGTTTGAACAGATCCCTTTGGAGCTCTTCACAATCCTTTTGTGTCTTAACAATCTTAAATAATTTGGTGTCATCAGCAAACTGGGCCACTTCACTGCTCACTCCTAATTCCAGATCATTTATGAAGAAGTTGAAAGCATTGGTCCCAATACCGATCCCTGTGGGACCCCACTGTTTACTTCCCTCCATCTGGAGAATTTACCATGTATTCCTACTCTGTTCTTTCTGTCATTTAGCCAGTTACTGATCCATAAGAGGACCGCTCCTCTTATTCCATGACTGCTAAATTTGCTCACAAGTGTTTGGTGAGGGACTTTATGAAGAGCCTTTTGGAAGTCCAAGTAAACAATGTCCACCACATCACCCCTGTCTACACGTCTATTGCCTTCCCCTGGTGTATAGTACCCAAGGCTGATCAAGTTATTTTTGCACCTGAGGCAGAAAATGACACAAGTTCCTCTGCCCCTCCCTGCCAGTAAAACTACAATCAAATGAATAACGCCCTGCCCTTTCAGGATACCCAATTCAGCTGCCTCTAGGACCGCCTCACTATCTCACGGTAGGCTGAGCCCAGGCGGTGAAGCTGGTTCCTGTTGAAGCGGCGGAGGACGTGTCAACGAGAAGCAAACGCTGTTGACCAACTCCACGCTCGCCTCAAGGAGCATAAGAGTGTTCAGGCAAGCGCAGCTGAGCCACTGGAAGAGCTGCTTTGCCCGGGGGTTCGTCACCGCTACACATGTTTTCACTTCAAAGGGGGAAAGAGGAAGTTTGGAGCATAAACTGAAAACACGGAAATGGGAAACGCGGGAGGCGGGGAAGGGGCCGGCATTCTGGAGCGAACGCGTGACGTTTCTGCACGCAAAAAAGCAGCCAACGCAAGAGGGGAGAAGGCGAGTGAAACTAGGAGCGCTTCAGGAGAGGACTGAATTCAAACCGGTTAAAATAAAAAAATATTTAAAAACAGCAAAAGGCTGGATCGAGATTTAGCAATTCTTAGAGCAGTCTTATTGAGATCAATGGGACAGAAGTTAGTCATGATCAGGAGGTTTAAAAATGAAAGATTTCCCCAGCCATCTGGATTTTACATGTAGTGCATCCAAAATCAAAGCAGAATCATTGAGCACATCCATGTCAGTAGCATGGATGGGGGGGATTCATGATGCAGTTCCTTATGGGTCCACTGGATTTTAATATAGTGTCCCCACAAATGCACTGTTACATCACAGGGCACATCATAAGAAGAGCCCTGTTGGATCAGACCAAGGGTCCATTTAGTCCAGCACTCTGTTCCCACAGTGGCCAACCAGATGTCGACCAGGGACCCACGAACAGGACACTGTGCAACAGCACCCTCCCACCAAAGTTCTCCAGCAACTAGAGTATACAGGCTTAGTTCCTTTCATAGCGGAGGTAGCACTTAGCCATCAGGACTAGTAGCCATTGATAGCCTTCTCCAGGAATTTATCCACTCCCCTTTTAAAGCCATCCAAATTGGTGACCATCACCACATCTTGTGGTAGTGAGCTCCATAGTTTAACTCTGCACTGTGCGAAGAAGTCCTTCCTTTTCTCTGTCCGGGATCTCTCACCAGTCAGCTTCATGGGATGACCCCACTGAGTTCTAGTATTATGGGAGATTGCATGATGGGGCTTGTGTGCAAGAATCACGAGGACCCTGCTTCTGATCAATGCTTGTGCAACGTGCTGGATCCAGGCTGATTTTTAGGGTGCACTCCACAGAGAAGGGTGTGAAGTGTGATTTAACATTTGATTTTAGCTGTTCCATATAAAAACTATCAAGATGGTTCATGAGGATCCATTCCTTAAATAACTGTTGTTCCATGGGAACACCTTGCTCCAACTGATACATGTTTTTCAGAGGCCAGAGAGTATAGAAGGCTGACAGCTGATTTGATTATGGATTTGGGGCTATTTCTCTGGCTTGTTCACAAAGATAAAAAACAGACTTCCTTGTTTGCATATAATGACAAACGCCAATTATTTCAGGGACGGTGTAAAAGCCGGAACGGAACGGAACAGGCCGGAACAGCCCCATTATATTAAAAAACCATACCAAAAACAGTGGCATGTGTTAGCAACACTTGAGAACAATATTTTAAGACTAAAACCATACCAATATTATATCACTATTAACCCCAGAACTCCCAAAACGACGTCCGGAACAGAATGGGATGGCCGGAACGGCCACTAGGGAACGAGCGATATCAACCAAACTCACCAGTCATGCATAACTAAATGGCAGGGATGCAATAGGCCACAAAAGTTGCCCCGAAACCACGTTCAGATACCCGTTCCGGGCAAAAACGCGTATCGCGCAAAATGGGCCGTAACGGCAGCTTCCCAATGAGATAATTGAACCAAACTCACCAGACACACATTACTAGGTGGGGCAAATATAGAAAGCTCCAAAAGTTGCCCCAAAATCACGTTCAGATACCCGTTCCGGGCAAAAATGCGTATTGCGCAAAATGGGCCGTAACGACAGCTTCCCAATGAGATAATTGAACCAAACTCACCAGACACACATTACTAGGTGGGGCAAATATAGAAAGCTCCAAAAGTTGCCCCGAAACCACATTCAGATACCCGTTCCGGGCAAAAACGTGTATTGCGCAAAATGGGCCGTAACAGCACCTTCCCAATGAGGTAAGTCAACCAAACTCACCAGATGCACATGACAAGGTGGGACAAATATAGAAAGCTCCAAAAGTTGCCCCGAAACCACGTTCAGATACCTGTTCCGGGCAAAAATGTGTATTGCGCAAAATGGGCCGTAACGGCACCTTCCCAATGAGGTAAGTCAACCAAACTCACCAGATGCACATGACAAGGTGGGATAAATATAGAAAGCTCCAAAAGTTGCCCCAAAACCACGTTCAGATACCCGTTCCGGGCAAAAACGTGTACTGCGCAAAACCGGCCGGAACGGCAGCTTCCCAATGATATAAGTGAACCAAACTCACCAGATGCACATGACAAGGTGGGACAAATATAGAAAGCTCCAAAAGTTGCCCCCAAACCACGTTCAGATACCCGTTCCGGGCAAAAACGCGTATTGCGCAAAACGGGCCGTAACAGCAGCTTCCCAATGAGGAAAGTCAACCAAACTCACCGGATGCACATGACAAGGTGGGATAAATATAGAAAGCTCCAAAAGTTGCCCCAAAACCACGTTCAGATACCCGTTCCGGGCAAAAACGTGTACTGCGCAAAACCGGCCGTAACGGCAGCTTCCCAATGATATAAGTGAACCAAACTCACCAGATGCACATGACAAGGTGGGACAAATATAGAAAGCTCCAAAAGTTGCCCCCAAACCACGTTCAGATACCCGTTCCGGGCAAAAACGCGTATTGCGCAAAACGGGCCGTAAAAGCAGCTTCCCAATGAGGAAAGTCAACCAAACTCACCAGATGCACTTGACAAGGTGGGGCAAATATAGAAAGCTCCAAAAGTTGCCCCCAAACCACGTTCAGATACCCGTTCCGGGCAAAAACGTGTACTGCGCAAAACCGGCCGTAACGGCAGCTTCCCAATGATATAAGTGAACCAAACTCACCAGATGCACATGACAAGGTGGGACAAATATAGAAAGCTCCAAAAGTTGCCCCCAAACCACGTTCAGATACCCGTTCCGGGCAAAAACGCGTATTGCGCAAAACGGGCCGTAAAAGCAGCTTCCCAATGAGGAAAGTCAACCAAACTCACCAGATGCACTTGACAAGGTGGGGCAAATATAGAAAGCTCCAAAAGTTGCCCCCAAACCACGTTCAGATACCCGTTCCGGGCAAAAACGTGTACTGCGCAAAACCGGCCGTAACGGCAGCTTCCCAATGATATAAGTGAACCAAACTCACCAGATGCACATGACAAGGTGGGACAAATATAGAAAGCTCCAAAAGTTGCCCCCAAACCACGTTCAGATACCCGTTCCGGGCAAAAACGCGTATTGTGCAAAACGGGCCGTAAAAGCAGCTTCCCAATGAGGAAAGTCAACCAAACTCACCAGATGCACATGACAAGGTGGGACAAATATAGAAAGCTCCAAAAGATGCCCCAAAACCACGTTCAGATACCCGTTCCGGGCAAAAACGCGTATTGCGCAAAATGGGCCGTAACAGCAGCTTCCCAATGAGGAAAGTCAACCAAACTCACCGGATGCACATAACTAGGTGGGACAAATATAGAAAGCTCCAAAAGTTGCCCCCAAACCACGTTCAGATACCCGTTCCGGGCAAAATAACGGCAGCTTTCCAATGAGGTAAGTCAACCAAACTCACCAGATGCGCATTACTAGGTGGGACAGATGTAAAAAGCTCCAAAAGTTGCCCCGAAACCACGTTCAGATACCCGTTCCGGGCAAAAGTCTGTATTGCCCAAAACGAGCCGTAACGGCAGCTTCCCGATGAGGTAAGTCAACCAAACTCACCAGAAGCACATTACTAGATGGGACAGATATAATAACCTCTGAAATTTCCATGAAAGTCAGGTTCTGTTACCCATTCCGGGCCATAGTTCATATTCCCAAAATTAGCTGGAAAAGAAAATTATGGGTGAGGAAAATGAGGCACTATCTATTGTTGGGAAATTGCCTCGAAAGGCAACTTCTATGTGTGTGAATGCAATCAAATAAACTACTTTCATTGTACTAACTGGAACATTTAATAAACTTTCTCAGAATCCAGAGTGAAGTTCTGCAAAGATGGTTTCCTACAGAAGCCCATAGTTGTCATGTGGTTTGGTAGTGTGCTTAAAATATCAGTCTATGATGGCATTGTTGGGGTTGGGCTGTCTCAGTCCATCATGAAGCTTACAATGACCTGTGGCTATTCACATCTTTCAACCTAACTTATCCCACAGGGTTATTACAAAATTGGGAAAGACCATTGTAGTTCACCATGCGTTTCTGGGTGGCGGGTGGGATATAAATGTTCTGTCAAAAAAGCCCAGGTCTTTTGAGGATTGCCATGGGAGTACTGGAGGCTGCATTCCAGGAAGTCCAAAAACGCAGCCCCCAACCCTTTCCAGGGCTGATGGAGGCCTTCCCCCTCAGCCCTTTCCCCCAAGAAATTGGGTGCCAGTCCCGGTTGCCCTGGAGATCTCCGTTTTTCCAGAGGTCTCCCGGGTTTTCCGGGTCATCTGGTCACCCTTATCACACCAGGAGACAAAGCGTTAATGCCCACATTCCACAATCTTGACAGGTACCCCTCCCCTCCCCAAACATGGAATTTATTTTTAAAAGCCAATCACACAATTTTAAATTGTATGTTAGGTGTCTTGAATAGGTTAGCCCCATGTGAATAAGAGGGAGCTAGGTTGACCATTTGTTTGATTCAGTATAACCCATTGTCATTGGCTGTGATGTTCTGAAGCTTTATTAACATATATGCTTCTTTAGTCATATTCTTTATGAAAACATGAATACAAGAAAAATAACCACAAACAGTAAGAACAAAAACAATGTACATAATATCTATATACTCTCTCTCTGTGTGTGTGTGTGTGTGTGTGTGTGTGTAAATGTAAATGCTAACATACAGCACCTGTTAACATAATTTTTTTCCTACAGTGTAGATTATTCATTTCTCACAGCACTTTGGACATTTGAATATACCACGAGAAGCTTGATTTATCTCAAGGCAAGAATGATGGTGCCAGTCCTGACATGCTCCCTCGCACAGAACCATGGTGTCCTCCTTTGGTTTCTTGCACTGATCACCCATTAAGCACAAAGACCAAGATGAAGTGTAATACTGTTGTATTGCTGAAGACAAGAACTGGATTGTAGAAAATGTTCCTTTCGGTGGTTTTCTAGAAACAGGACTATTGAATTGCTTAATTTCTCTCTGATTTATTTGCTTCTTTATTCTCTGCTGCTGTCTCTGCATTAAACTTGGCCGTGGAAGAAGTGATTTGTGCTTGAGAAGTTCATTTGCAATCCACTGCCGTACAGGCACCATGTCTGCTAGGAAAGGGACAGGTGAGCCACTGCATAGCACATGTGCAAAGAGACATACAAAAAGTTTGGTTGACTTACCTCATTGGGAAGCTGCCGTTACGGCCCGTTTTGCACAACACGCGTTTTTGCCTGGAACGGGTATCTGAATGTGGTTTTGGGGCAACTTTTGGAGCTTTCTATTTTTGTCCCACCTTGTCATGTGCATCTGGTGAGTTTGGTTCACTTATCTCATTGGGAAGCTGCCGTTACGGCCCATTTTGCGCAGTACGTGTTTTTGCCCGGAACAGGTATCTGAACGTGGTTTTGGGGCAACTTTTGGAGCTTTCTATATTTGCCCCACCTAGTTATGTGCATCTGGTGAGTTTGATTGACTTTCCTCATTGGGAAGCTGCCGTTACGGCCCGTTTTGCGCAATACGCGTTTTTGCCTGGAACGGGTATCTGAACATGGTTTCGGGGCAACTTTTGGAGCTTTCTATATTTGTCCCACTTTGTCATGTGCATCTGGTGAGTTTGGTTCACTTACCTCATTGGGAAGCTGCTGTTACGGCCCATTTTGCACAATACACGTTTTTGCCCAGAACGGGTATCTGAACGTGGTTTCGGGGCAACTTTTGGAGCTTTCTATATTTGCCCACCTAGTTATGTGCATCTGGTGAGTTTGGTTCACTTACCTCACTGGGAAGCTGCCGTTACGGCCCGTTTTGCCCGATACGCGTTTTCCCCCGGAACGGGTATCTGAACGTGGTTTGGGGGCAACTTTTGGAGCTTTCTATATTTGGCCCACCTTGTCATGTGCATCTGGTGAGTTTGGTTCACTAACCTCATTTGGAAGCTGCCGTTACGGCCCATTTTGCGCAATACGCATTTTTGCCCGGAACGGGTATCTGAACATGGTTTTGGGGCAACTTTTGGAGCTTTCTATATTTTTCCCACCTTGTCATGTGCATCTGGTGATTTTGGTTGACTTACCTCATTGGGAAGCTGCCGTTACGGCCCGTTTTGCGCAATACACGTTTTTGCCCGGAACGGGTATCTGAACGTGGTTTGGGGGCAACTTTTGTGGCTTATTGCATCCCTGCCATTTAGTTATGCATGACTGGTGAGTTTGGTTGATATCGCTCGTTCCCTAGTGGCCGTTCCGGCCATCCCATTCTGTTCCGGACGTCGTTTTGGGATTTTTGGGGTTAATAGTGATATAATATTGGTATGGTTTTAGTCCTAAAATATTGTTCTCAAGTGTTGCTAACACATGCCACTGTTTTTGGTATGATTTTTTAATATAATGGGGCTGTTCCGGCCTGTTCCGTTCCGTTCCGGCTTTTACACCGTCCCCGGCGTTTCGGTATATTTGTCTTATAATCGTGAGGATCCCTGCCTCAAATCCATGTTTTCGCACTGTGGCTGCACCCACCAGTGGCAGATCCGTTTGTGATGGTTCAGTTTGTGGAGGTCGATGGGCTCTGTGATTGGATGGTGGTTTTGTGGGTGTCCTCTTTAAAAAATCATATGAAATCATGAGGATCCTTTTGTGATTTCATGGATCCTTGTTTTACCCAGACCCCTTATTTGGAACTAAGCGCCACTGAACTCAGTGGGACTTACTAGCAAACATACAGAGAATCGTGCCACTGCAAGGCTCCAATCCCATGACACTTACTGGGGAGTAAATCCAGCGAGCTCAATGGATTTAACTTCCAGGCAGTTTTGAGCTGGTCTCCTTATCCCTCCCCGCCTTTTTTTTTTTAAAGGGCATTAAGGGCTGAGGAAAGAAACCATTGGTTACTGCGGGGTCGTGGGATTGTATGGGAACGAAAGGGGCGACAAACGTTGCTTCAGGAAAGGGAAGTGGCTGCTGGGGCGGAGCTGCTGGTTTCCCACTTCTAGCAGGAGGGAGGGTGAGAGGGCTTTCATTTTCGGTTCGGCTTCGTGTTGTTCCTGGGTTGGTGAGTCCTAAATCTCCCCCCGGGGGTGGGGGATGTGGTAAACAGGCGCCCCCCATTCGGCTCTTCCAGAGCGATCCCTGTTTAGCCAAACGTGATCTCCCTTCCTCCATAACAGGACCGCGCCCCTCCCTCACCTTGCATCAGTGCTTTTTATTTCCATTTTTACTGTCACTGCTCTCTATTTCCTATTTCTTATTTGCATCTTCTGTTTTCCTTTCTTTTCCTACTTATACAAACGAAGCCCAAAACTGCCTATATGACCACCGTGGTTACCACCGGCCAAAGTATCCCTCCCCTATCTAGGGCAACTGGGAACCATTTATGGGGCGACTGAGCAGAAATTCAGCACAGCTGTGATAACTGTGTTATCCTCCTCCTTCAATAAGAAGGCCTGGGGTGGATTTTGCCCTGGACTTCCATTGCAAGAGGGAGTACCATAAAGAGCTATGGTGCCTTTCATAGCAAACTTAATGTTCCGGTTGTGTAGTTGGGAGGCCACCAGTACCCTAGAAACAACGTCTCTCAGCCAGAACTTCTTCGCAACCTTTCCTAGCAAACTTCAAAGTTGGTTTCTTCTTGTTGCTTTTCTGCCCATAGTTCACTTATGCACCTCTTCTTCTTCTCCACCTCGTTTTGGCACCCCCCCCTTCCAAACAGGGTTGCCATTTGACCAGCTGGGCCTTTTACAGCAGCTTGATCTACAGAAACCAGCAATTGAAGCTTTTCACAACAGCTGAAATAAGTATAATTACCTGCTAATGTCTGTATGTTCATCTGCTTATTAAAGGCACAGCTTCAGAGGCTGGTTGAAAAATTGGCAGCACTACCCCCAAGCAGAATACAGCTTTCAGCTCCCATCCTGTCAGGTAGGTGTATGACCTACACTCCTCAGTGGCCTTGAGTACCCACTCTTGAGTATTTATGGTGGTCAAGCAAAATAGATCTTTTGAACAGCAGGACAGTATGGCTCATCGCAAAATAATCATGTAAGAAAAGTCTTCCAAATTTGAATGGAACTTGAATCATTGAAAATAACTAATCTGTTGCTCTTTTGCTATGGTAATTTTATAAAAAGAGAAGTTCACCTAGAATTCCTTGTTGTCTACTCCTGGATATGTAGGGCTCGCTGTAGCAATGCAGAAAACCCCCAGTCCCTACTCACAGCCAGGTTGATACATAAGAAGCTGTATTGCTTTAAACTAGTGATTTGGGGAAAGTTTTTTTTGTTTTTGTTTATAGAGAGAGAGTCTTTAGGATACAAGGCTCAAATATAGCCTTGGGTTTCTTATATTAATCAAACAAAGGAAAAGAAGACTAGCTAAAGAAGCCACAGATTTTCATATAGGGCTTTCTCTTGTCCTGAGCCCTAGGGAGTACCCTAGCTCCTATTCTTAATGAGCATATCATCCGAACCCTGTGCGCAGTACAACATGGTGACTTCGTACCCACCCTACAGCCTCTATTGCATGTCATGGAGAAGCTACACCTGCCACAATGCATGCCAGGTTCGGACAACGTGCCAACTTGGCACTGCACATTGGGGAATTATGCAAATAGCGGTTGTGTGTGCAGCACGCGCAGGGGGAGAAGCCACGGTGGCTTCTTTCCCTGTTGCAATTGTCTAAACCCAGGTCACAGCTAGACCTAAGGTTTATCCTGGGATCATCCAGGGTTCGCCCCTGCCTGAGCCCTGGATCCCCTGAGTGTCACCTAGATGAACAGGTTTGACCCCTGGACGATCCAGGGATAAACCTTAGGTCTAGCTAAGGCCCCAGTCTTGAAGTATTGTTACCCCATCAAACAGAAATCTGAGATTCCTCTCTGAAAGGTTGTGGAGGTAGCGAAACAATATTGTTTGCAACCCAGTAATAATCTGCTCTTTCTCTCCTCCTGATTTTCCTCTCCTAGACATGCTGCATTGCATTTAAGGTGACCTCCTTAGCAGAAATGTGAACACCTGACACTGGTTGGAGCCTATACGTTTGGAGGAACTGCTGGAAGCCCCCTCGTGCCCCCACCCACCCATCCACAATGTTTGGCCTGAGTGAGAACCTCTGAGAGTGGTCCTTTGGTGGCTCCTGTCTTCCTCAATCTGTTAAGTAAGAGCTCAGTTGCTTCAAAAAGGTGTATTTCTGTCCTTTTGCACAACTCCTGTTAGTTGACTGTTTCACAAATAATCTTGATTGGGTTTTATTTATTATAATATTTAATGTCTTGCACATTTCATCCCGAAGTAACTTTTGAGGTGGCATAGAAATAATTAAAACAATATAAAAATGCTTAAACACAGTACATCATAACCTATGAAATATAGCGGCATCAAAGACGGCACTAAGTAAAACAAAAGCTACAGTTGAAAAGCAGCTACAGGTTCAGCCTGGAAAAGCCCAGGTTTTTGCTTCACCATCACTCTCTATTCTTTCATTTCTTTATCACTACCCCTGCATGTGTAACAAATATGAGATCGTGGGAGCAGCTGACTTGAGGAAAAACAAAACTTCAGGGGTTAGATGGAAAAGTGAGAGGGCTCCCCAGCTGAGGGATTAAATAGAGGTCAAAGCCAGGAATTATGACAATAAGGGAACACTCTCTTGTGCCCATGATTATTTTTAAAATGCTTAAAGTAACAAAGCACTGCACACAACATCAAATAATAGACTCAGGCTCTGTTCTCAGGCTTACAATCTAAGGCTGGAAATAAGGGAATTGAAGATGGTTGGAGGGAGGCTTCACTTCCTGTGGTGTATACACATTTCTTTCATCCTGCTGTTACCTCTGCTGAAACAGGCTTTGCATGTTTTTGAAATGATACATTTTTAAAAAACACCAGTGGGATGTCATGAGCAGTGCTGGGAAAGACTTGTGCCTACAGCCCTGAAGGCCCACTCCTGTTCAGTGTGGACAGTTCTGAGCTAGACAGCTCAGTGGTCTGAGTTGCTATAAGGCAGCTTCCTGTGGTTCATGAAGGACAGATGGATGGATGGGCGGAAGTGTAGATGGGGAACAAAGGAGCCAAGCACGTTTCTGGCTGTAAAGAATTCCAGTGATAGGGAGAGAGACTGTTCCTGGGCATGTAATTCAATAGTACCAGGTTTGCCTTCAATTATACCCGAGTCCCAGAATCTCTCATTTAAGAAGTCGAGCAATGCCTTTTGGGATTCATGAGCCCCTTGAATTTCAATTTGTTAAAGTTTCTTTGCTTTTTTGCTCAGCTATACTGTTCCTTGGGTGCAATGGACAAGGCCCTCTCATGGATCAGAAACCTGCTTGTTGGGGAAGAGGCAGAAGAAAGGAAATTGATTCCGCAGAAAAGCCCATGTGTTGAGAGGGAAGCGTCCTGCTATGCCAGCATCAATGGAGGGGATGCTGCTGAGGTCTCCTGCATCCCTTGTGCTGGCATCAGCAGCCGGGGCTCTGTCACCTGTCCTACTTGCCAGGGCACTGGGAGGATCCCTCGAGGTAGGTGCCACTTCCAGGCATGGCGTGGCGTTGCGCAGGCGCTCTCCTCTGGAGCTAACAGGAGAGCCTTGCTGGGTCAGAGCCAGGGTCCATCTCCTCCCATATCCTGTTTCCTGCCGTGGCAACCCAAATATTGTTGGGAAGCCCACAAGCAGGGCTTGAAAGCATCGCCCTGTGTAGCTGCTCTGGACCTGTTTAAAATATAGCTGATTTTTAAAAAAATGTATCTGCAAGTTTCGCTGGATCCACTTTCAAACAGGAGTGGCTGGAAGTACACACCCATTCTGCATGTGGGTAGTCTTTAATTAAATGGACCATGGCAATACTCTCCCATCTCTGAGCCATTACATTCCTGGGGGTCTGGTTTTCCAGGGCCTTCCGTGCTTTCTTTTAATTTTTTTCCTTAATATTCACTCCCCCCCTTCCACCATTCCAGAGCAAGAACAGCAGCTGGTTGCCCTCATTCCATATGGAGACCAGCGGCTGAAGCCCAGACGAACGTAAGTTTGTTTTGTATTGATGCTGTTCCTGCCCCTTCTTCATTTCTAACTTTATCGCCACTCCCTGGGAGCTGCTTATCGCTGATGACTTGTGGGCCTTTTTGCTACCACTGATCTGCATGCAATATGTTTTTGCAGAAAGCTGTACGTATGTCTCACAGTGGCCATTTGCCTGCTGATGACGTGTCTCATGATGTATTTCCTGTTCCCACGTTCCATCCTGGTGTTTCCCTCTGGACTCAATGCCTCCTCCATCTCTTTTGACAACTCTTCTTACAGTATTATCCTCAATATGACTGTGAGTTCCTAGGGAATGGCAGGGCGGCGGGGTGGGGAGATGAGACTGGTTCATATTTATTTATTTACAATGTTTATATACTGCTCCCTACCTGAGGATTATGGAGGGTGAATGAATGAGATAAAACAATAAAAGCATAATTAAAAATTACATTTTAAAATAACATGTACAGATTGAACCACATCTGGTCATTCCAGGCCAGGTTCTTGGAACAATAGAGTTTTCAGGAGGCACCAAAAATAATACAACGTTGCGCCTGCTTGACATCCAACAGCAGGGAGTTCCATAAGAAGTGGGCCACCACATTGAAGACTCTTCTCCTGCTGGACTCAAATTGTGCTTTTAAGTCCATGAGGGAACCATCAGGAGAATAACTGGGCAGGTTGATAGAGGAGAAGACGCTCTTGCAGGTATCCTGGTCCCAAGTTGTTTAGGGTTTTGTACTAGAACCTTAAACCTGGCCTAGTAGTGCATAGGCAGCCAGTGCAGTTCCCTCAGCAGAGGAGTTACATGCTGGAAAGGGGCAGCTCCCAACAAACACTGCTGCACTCTGCTCTAGCTCCAGCTTCCAGAGCAGTTTTAAGGGTAGCCCTAGAAAGAGCACATTGCAGCAATCCATCCTTGAAGTTACTAATGCTAGTACCACTGTGGCCAAGCTATCCCTGCCCAGGAGAGGCTGTAGCTGGTGAACCAGGCAAAGCTGGTAAAAGGCATTCCAAGTCACTGTGGCCACTTAAGCCTCCAACGATAATGATGGCTCTAAGAATAACCCCAAACTAAGAACCCGGTCTTCCAGGGGGAGTGCAGCCCCATCCAGAACAGACAATAAGCCTATCTCTTGGACTTGGGAACCACTCACCCACAGGGCTTTCGTCTTGCCAGGTTTCAGTTTATTGCCCCTCATCCAGCCTGTTAATGTCTAGGCACTGGTCCAAGACTTGCACAGCCTCACCTAATTCAGATGTCACAGGAAGATTTTTTTTAAAAAAAAATTATTTTCCAATACTTAAGCATACATCAATACAATTAAAAGAAAAAACAACATAATACATAAATGCTTTAAAGCGGATTACCTATACTTTCAGCCCATTTTTTACCTCCTTCCCTAAAAAATACATTTTCCAAATTCAATTCTATGTTACTTGTAGTTTTATCCTCCATCCAATCTAAATCTCCTACTCCTAAAATTGCCTCTGCAATATGTCTTAACCTATTAGCTACATAATATAAGTTAATGTTTGGGAGACCCAGTCCTCCCTTTTTTTGTCTTAAATACCATTTGTTCTTATTTATCCTCACTTTCTTATCCCCATTACAATAATTATTTATAATACTCTGCCAATTTTTAAACTCTGATTCTGAAATTTTTATTGGTAGCATCCTAAAAATAAAATTAATCTTTGTTAAAATCTTCATTTTAATTAATGCTATTCTTCCAAACCATGATAGATTCAATTTTTTATATTTTTCCAATTTTGCTAAAATCTCTTTTTTCAAACTACTTTAATTTTCCTTCTCTAAACTCTCCAAATTTTTTGTAATTCTAATTCCCAAATATCTAATCTGATCTTTGACTCTCATTTCTATTTCTTTCTCTTCCCAATCCTTCTTTCCCTTTTTAGTATAGTTAAATAACATCAACTCTGATTTTGACCAATTTATTGTTAATCGAGTAATATCTTCAAATTCTTTCAACTGCTGTTTAATTCTTTCCATCTTTCCTACTGGGTTTTTAATAGTTAACAACATATCATCCGCAAACATGTTCAATCTTATCTTTTTAATAATACCTATCCCTTCTATCTCCCCATCATCTCTTATTGCATTTGCCAATAATTCCATAACCATTACAAACAGGACAGGCGAGAGTGGACATCCTTGTCTTGTCCCTCTGGCTAGTATCTTATCAGTAACTCCATTGTTTACTACCACTGCAGCTGTATTTTGAGAGTATAATTGTTCTATTATAGCTTTAAATTTGTTTCCAAATCCCATTTTGTTTAAAACCATCTTTAATGCCTGCCAACTCACACAATCAAAAGCCTTAAAAATATCCAGCGCCAAGATTCCCACTTTAGTCTTTGATTTTTTTACCACCTGTATTACATTTAAAACTCTTCCTACTAAATTATGCATTTGTCTACCTGCTACAAATCCACATTGGTCTTCTCCTATATATTTAGCTATAAATTTATTTAATCGTTTTGCTAAAATAGTTGAAATTTTTTTGGCATCTTGGTTTATTAATGAAATAGGTCTATATGAATCAGGGACAGTCAAATCCTTATCTGGCTTTGGAATTAAAATTATTAACGAATGTTCCCATGATTCTGGAATCCTCTCTCCTTCCAATATGGCATTATATAACTTCAATAATTTTGGTATTAAGAACGTTTTAAAAACTTTATAATATTCCGGTCCTAAACCGTCTGCCCCAGGTAATTTACCCACTTTCAAATTCTCTATAACCTCTTCAATTTCTCTTTCAGATATAGTCCTTTCTATTAACTCTATGTTCTGTTTCCAAACCCTTCTTTTTATACTTTTCCATATAAACTTCCATCCTCTCCTTCTGAACATCCTTTCCCTTATATAATTCTTGATAAAATTCCTGAAAATTTTTTAATTTACCTTTCATTGTGTGACTATAGTTCCCTTGTTTATCTTTCACTATTCCTATCCCATTCTTAGCTTTTTCCTTTTGTATGAGTCTGGCAAGCATCTTAGAGTTTTTATTGCTGTTTTTAAAATACTCTCTTTTCATATAAATCAAATTTTTCTGAACTTCCTCTAAATTTTTATTCTCTAGCTCTTTTTTCTTTGCTTGTAATTCTATTAATTTATGTTTATTTTTAGATTGCCAATAATCTTTCTCCAAATTCTTAATCTCTTCCTCTAACTTTTCCTGCATTGCAACCTGTTGCCTCTTTAAGTTACACAGTTCCCTAATACAAATCCCTCTTATTACAGCCTTCACGGTATCCCAAACAACTGCCCTTGCCGTTCCTCCTTTTTCATTAATTTCCCAAGTTTCTGACAATTCCTTTTGCATTTTTTCCACCACTTTATTATATTTAAATATCTTTGTATTCAATTTCCACCTAAACGCTTCTCTATAGTCCTTCCTAACTGTAAAATCTAAACTAACCATTGCATGATCTGTTACTTTAATTACCCCCAATTCCATTCTACAAACCTTAGTTGCAAACTCCTTAGAGACAAAGACATGATCTATCTTAGAATACGTATAATGAACTGGAGAATAATATGTAAAGCCAGGCTCCGCCCTTTTAAGTAAACGCCACCCATCAACAAAATCATTTTCTTTTATCAATTTATTTAATACTAGCTGTACCCTGCCACGCGTTGCTGTGGCTCAGTCTGGTTAAATTGAAAAGAAAGAAAAGACAAAGTGGATGTTTCTAATATGTTTAATTTCACAATGCTTGTGGATATACAATATTTTTAGTTGTTCCATTGTCTGTGTAGATATAGAGATTGTCTGGTTTGCCGACTCTAGAACACGCAACATATAATTGTCCATGTGAGAAGCAATCTGTGTCTAGATCTAAACCGCGCAATTCTAAAGATTGGCCCTGAGCTTTGTTGATGGTGATTGCAAACGCCAATCGAATTGGGAATTGCAATCTCTTAAATTGAAATGGCATATCTGTTGGAATCATAGGAATGCGAGGAATGAGGACATCTTCACCTTTGAAAGGTCCTGCCAAGATTGTTCCTTCTATGACATTGCTCAGTAATTTTTTTACTGTAAGCCGTGTGCCATTGCAAAGTTTTGTGAGAGAACATGCAAATAGGAGAGGAGGCAGAGGCAGTGGATTGGCCTGCTGTTTGGTTTTTTAAAAAGGATGTTTTTACGGTGAGGAGGTTAGTGGAAACTCCTGGCAGTTACCTTTCTTCAGAACGTGTAAGTGTCACAGGTGTGACATCAATATTCACTCAGCCAATTGTGAGAGAACACGCAAATAGGAGAGGAGGCAGAGGCAGTGGATTGGCCTACTGGTTGACGATGTCACAATGACCTATAAGAGCAAATAGGAGAGAACATGCAAATAGGAGAGAAGGCAGAGGCAGTGGATTGGCGTACTAGTTGGCGATGTCACAATGACCTATAAGAGCAAATAGGAGAGAACATGCAAATAGGAGAGGAGGCAGAGGCAGTGGATTGGCCTACTGGTTGGCGATGTCACAATGATCAGGACTGGTTTTTAGGAGGCCTATTTCTTCGATTTTAAGACAAACTTTTGACCCCATATAGAACATAGTTACATAACAACACTCCCGTATTCGAATGCAACGTTGTGTCAAAATTTCAAAGCAATCGGTGAAGAACTTTCGGAGATATAACGTCTGTTTCGAACGAACATTTACATTTTTATTTATATAGATGGTAATATTATTATTCTTTTCAACACTAGTGGGGTTTGACCTGTCCAATCTATTGTCCATAACCATATTAAAATCTCCAGCTAAAATAACATATCCTTCCTTAAATTCTTCTATTTCTCTAAATATTTCTTTATAAAATTCTCTATGTCTCTCATTTGGGGCATAAACATTAACCAACGTATATGCCTTCCCTTCAATTTGACCCTTTATCAAAAGATATCTGCCTTTCTCATCCTTTTTTATATTCTCCAAAGTAAATCCACTTCTTTTTGAAATTAAAAGGGCCACTCCATTTTTTTTCAGTCCCCAATGACTTTTCATAATAGACTGACCATTTCAAGTGAATTTCATTTACCCCTTCCTTAACTTGATGCGTTTCCTGCAAAAAAAATTGTCAGATCCTTCTCTATTTAGCATTTGCTCAATTCTCCTCCTTTTCACGACTGCCCCCAGACCTTTAACATTGAGCGTTGTTATCCTTATGTTCTTATCCATATTCAGTTTTTTTATATTCCTTCCGATCCCTTGTGCTCTGCAACTCAAATTCACATACATAAAAACATAAAAACCCCTTCAAACCCCTCCCTCCCCCCCAACCATAACCCTCCCCCCACCTCTTTCCCCCCCACTAAATCCCCGTAAGTCTATCACTCCGGCCATTATTTAACCCTTGTGGGAGGGAGAGATGAATCCCACAGCCCCGAACCAGTAAGCCTTCTGTTTTTTAAAAAAACCTTCTATACTATTATCTCATTATCAATTTATCAAAAGTGTCACATCCCGGATGCTCCAACTTCACTTTCTCCTCCACCTTTTTTTGGACTTGCGCCAGCATGCAAACCTAGACTCTTCAGCAACTCCTTGCCCTGATCCAAAGAGGTTACTCTGTATTGCTTCCCACCATGCGTAAACCTTAAAAAAACAGGGTAACCCCAGGAATAAATTATTACATTCTTCCTTAATATTTCAGTAATTGGTTTGACGCTGCGTCTCCAGTTAATTGTTTGCTGACAGAGATCATTGTAAATTTGAACTGAAGTGCCTTGAAATTGTATCAGAGCCAAAGACCTCAATTACTTCATAACTTGCTCTTTTTTAAAATAGTTGCCAAATTTCATCAGGATATCTCTTGTTGCACCTCTGAATTTTAATCCTCCCACCCTGTGAACCCTGTCCACTTCACAATCCTTTATTTCCAAATCAGGCATCATTTCTTTAAACCAACGAAGAATTACTTTTCTCAAATCCTCTCCTGACATTTCCACAAAATTTTTAATCCAAAGCGTAGATCGTCGATTCTGATCTTCTAATTGAATCAGTCTTTTCTCATGGGCATCAAACTCCAAATTACATTTATTTTCAAATAGCTCCTGACGTTTCTCCAGTAAATTTACTTCTGCTTTCAGTGATTTTATGCTCTTGTCATTTTGAACAATCCTGTCAGCTAACTCATCCATTCTTTTCTCCGCCTTTTCCGCATGGTCATCCATTTTTTTAAAAAGGGTATCGTTGTTGCTAATTATAAACTGCTTGATTTCTTCCATGGTAGCTGGCTGCTTGCCAGATTTTGTCGCCATTTTCGTGTCACAGTCTGAATCTTCCTCCAAAGACAAAGACAGTTTCTCGAGCCGGGCGACACTATGGTTGGAGGGGCGATTGTGTCTTTGCCAGGTGACCTTATCCACTTTCTTTTTTGATTTTCTAATGTTCGGCATAAGGCATAAATCCATTATTTAATGTTCCGGGCAAGGATCAAAACAACTTCCCAGTCCGTCAGAATAAAAACAAACTTCTCTCTCACTGCTTCCCGGTGGTTAGATTTATTGCCAATTACTTGCGCCGCACTGATAAGGAGTGATATATCACAGCAATTTAAACTCAGTTGTCGATGGAAGAGATCCAACAAAAACAATCTCAGTCACTTTCACTCTCCACTCTGACAAACTGATTTTCTGAGTCCTACCAGGCCGTGTTATTTCCACCACTCCGTATACAAGCTATGATTACAGAAACATCTCCAGTTCTTCCCCACCATCAGCTGAGAGAGTCATAAACAGTTACGTTAGAAATTCTTGCCCATTTAATTGAGATAATTATAATTTCGGCTTCCCAATCCGGGAGCCTAAGAAGAAACCTACCGGTACATTGGCTGTCAGGCTCCGCCCCCCCCCATCACAGAAAGATAGAGTTGTGTGTCATCAGCATACTGATGGCATTTGGCTCCAAATCCCCTAATGACCGCTTCCAGTGGTTTCATTTAGATATTAAACAACATTGGGGACAAGATGGTGCCTGTAGAACCCCATAGCTCAATTGCCAGGGGGCCGAGGAATAGTCACTCAATGTTACTTCTTGAAACCAGCCCCATAAGTAGGACTGGAACCGCTGTAACACAGTACCTCTGATAACCATTCCATGGAGTCATGGAATCATAGAATAGCAGGGTTGGAAGGGGCCTACAAGGCCATCGAGTACAACCCGCTGCTCAATGCAGGAATCCACCCTAAAGCATCCCTGACAGATGCTTGTCCAGCTGCCTCTAGTGTGGGAGAGGCCACAACCTCACCAGGCAACTGATTCCATTTTTGTACTGCTCTAACAGTCAGGAAGTTTTTCCTGATGTCCAGCTGGAATCTGGCTTCCTTTAACTTGAGCCCGTTATTCCGTGTCCTGCACTCTGGGAGGATAGAGAAGAGATCCTGGCCCTCCTCTGTGTGACACCCTTTTAAGTATTTGAAGAGTGCTATCATGTCTCCAATTAGTTCACGGTGGGTAAGCAATAAGATCTAGATATAGCAGCTGTGAGGAGATCCCAGCTCTCACTCAGGGACACCTCACCGCATTCTCATTAACTAGATGACCAGGAAACATGCAAGGAGTAAAACAATCCAAGAAAGAGGGAGAAGAGGCAAGGCTCCCCCACCCTTGTGGCATTTACGACATAAGTCAATCTTTATCCTCTCCCTCGCCCTTATGTTAAGACTGTAGAACAGGGATGTAAAACCTCATGTCCAGGGGCCAAATCTAGCCCTCTGGGGATCTCAGTCTGGTCCTCAGGGGGTCTCCAAAAGGCCCCCCACCCATCCCCACAGAGCATTGGGTGGTTTCCCAGCTTTTGTGTAGACCTCCCCCCCGCCCCCAATTCTTAGAGGTTGAAGTGCCTCTCCCAAAGAGGGCTTCTGTTACTGGCAGGAAGAGCTTTGCGCGACAATAGGCTGGGAGGTTTCTCCCCACCACCAGCCACCAGTCCCCTCTTGCCTTTGGCCCTGCTCACCAATTAAATTCGAGAGCTGCTCTGAAATGGAATTTGGCCCTCGGCCTAAAACAAGTTCTGCACCCCTTCTGCAGGTATTTAGTGTAAACCATGTTTTTGCTTTAAAAAGAAAAGAAAAGAGGAATTGCTGGGCTCAAAGCTGCCTGGGAGAGATCTCCACATGGATCTGGAAGTCCTTAAAATTCCAGATCTCTACAACCGTGTAGTAGCTGCTCATTGTTCAGGGGAAAGTACTATGCATATGCTCGGAAGCAGCCTTTGTCACAGCACATGCGTTAAGGCAGGGCATTGGCATTCAAAACACACTGTGGTGCTGAACCTTGACCCAGTGGAACAATAGAGCAGATGACTAAAAAAAGCCCAAGACAAACAAGTTTCGAAAGAACTGGGACTGCTTTTTGTCCAGCCCCTACTCCCAGTATGGTGGATGTGAGGATGGTTCCCCTTCCTTTTAAATCAAATCAGAAGTCTCTTAAGAAATCAATGCTAACCAGGGATGTGAACATATTTACCCCCATTAAGCCACACTCTCTATTTTTTTAAAAAAAATGTGGTTATTTTACCATCAGTTTGGACTTCAAAATGTTGTACAGTTCAAGCATGGCAGCAAAGCTACTAACTGCTATGTACCAGCTCTTTATGCATTATGCTCTTTATGCTTGATACCATTTTGGAGATCAGGGCTGTGCATGGCAAAGCTAAGATAGGGCTCATGGTTTGCAACCCAAGAAAGAGTTGCTTGCTACTTGGAAGGGCTAGGACTGTGTACAGAAAACTCAGCTTTATTTGTTCCAGACATAACAATTAACCTTACAATAAAAACTCCAGATGTTCTTCTTCAGCCACCGTCCTCTTCAAACTGGAAACCACTGAAGCTCAGGACGCTGCAAGGGCAGGGGCCATTTAGCTGCACACTGACCCTCTGCATCCTGATACACTTTCATTTGAGTTGGAAAGGGTTACACATGATAGGAATGCTAGGTGATGGTATGAGGGAGAGGAAGGGGAAGGATAATGGATGGAGCCACAGAGGAGGACACAAGGCTGGGCTTATACAGACATTGCAGCTCCTTTTATCACAAGTCAGCAGAAGAAAGGAGGTGGCGAGTCCCGCATTTATGAGTAAACGTGCATAGGACCGTCCTCTGTAAAGTGATAGCTCTGTTTGAAATTAATTACAAATTTGAATGTATAAGCAGAACAAACCTGCAACTCTGGTGTTCCAATAAGTATAAATAATTACTTTACTGGTTTTATTTTTGGTTAGACTTGCGTAAAATGGCATTCTGCAGCTTAAGTTAAGAGGTTGATTATGAGAACAAAGGGTTGAGAATTTAAAAACATTAAAGTTTGACATAATACTGACAGTGTTTTCCAGTTTGCAGAGGAAAAGGGTTGGGATCGAAAGATCAAGGGGGAAAGTGTGGGTGCAAGAGGCTAAGTTGCAAGCATGCACAACATGCAAAACTGTAGGATGTGTTTACTGTTCACGTGGTATGGAAGCTAAGGCTGGGTGCTTTAACTTGTGATTTCCCTGCTTTTTGGTTCCTAAGTAAATCTGTAAACAGCTCTTCTCTTAAACCAGGGGTGGGAAGCCTTCAGTCTGCCCCAGGGCCTCAAATGAGGCCCCGCCCCAAGCCGCAGCCTTTCAGAAATGAGAGGGAGCAGGAGAGCAAGGAAACCTCAGCCTGCAGGTCAGTTGGCATTTCTATCCCCCTTCCCTTCCCCAAGGGGAGTGGCAGCTAAGCTGACTCAAGGCTTGGTGGTAGTCTCGGGGTTTGGCTGAGTGTTTCGCATCTCCCTCACCTTCTACAATCTGGAAAGGTGGAGGAGCAAAGCCAACATATAATTCATCCAGCGCCTGAAAAAGTGGTTCCTCCAAGCACTGGCCAAGTGCCTTTCTCCATGGAGAGAGAGAAGCACAGAGGAAGGCAAAAGGAGCCTGAAAGTGAGAGAGGAGGAGCTGAAATACATTCATCCTCTTTTGGGAAGGTGCTGGAATTGAACTCAGCTGTCAGTCTATAGTAGCATTTATACTGGGCTTTAAAATATTGTAAGTAGTTCACAATTAACAGTAATATTTCTAGCAGACCTGTATAGCTGGCTATTTTTAATTATCAGCATATTATTCTTGCTTTCATAGTTGTTCCAATAGTTCAAAACATGTGAGTACAGTAGGCATTCAATATATAATTCAATTTTCTTTAGCCCCTGTGGTGTATGTGTGTGCACCTGCTAAAGTTGAGGCTATGACCTGGTTTGCACAACCAGTGGTTTATTAACTCATAGTTAACCCATGGTTTGTTGCCATATCCAGGGTTTGTCTGGCAGATGATTGAACAAACCAGTTTGTTTTCTCAATTCCTGAATTGTTTGTTTTCCTCTGCCTTTGCCCAGTACCCCAAATGTCTGTGTGGTGCTCTAATACCGGCATCTAGAGCAGCTGATTTTTTTAAACCGTTATTGCCAGCTTCCTCTGTAGCCTGGAGAAACAACCCATGAACGACCTACGGTTCTGGGTTCACACATAATGATAGCCCATAGTTTAAACAACTCAGAATTCACAACCCAACAGCGATCTATGAGTTTGTTTTATTTATTACATTTCTATACCGCCCAATAGCCGAGTTCTCTTTCTGGGTTGTTTGTGATTAATAAAATGTGGTTTGTTGTCGTGATGTGTGAAGCCAGCCACGCTAACCTGGAATTCAGTAATCCATGAATTAAATAAACTATGGTTAATATTATGTATGAACTAGGTCAGTGACTTTTGGCAACCCTGTAATGTACTCCACTATTGTTCATCACACATTGCAAATCAAGTAAATATAACATATATCAAAGGAGTTTAGAGTGCAACACTAAAGGAAAGGATGAGCTAAGCCAGAGAAGGCTGCAAATCAAGTGAAATCAGGGTAACACACACACACAGCAGCAGCAGCAACACATCACACATGCATGTAGCAGCTTAGGAATACACTGTATGCAAACACAGGCAGCAGCATGCCACACACAAACATGGGCAGTGACATCCAGCAGTGCACAAGCAAACATTCACAGCAGCATGTATGTCACACACAGAAAAGTGCAATACTGTGCTACACACAGCAACCTATAACATACAAAGATGCCGAGAACTACACATCAGGGAGCATGGCAATTTCGTGTTCTGTACAGAGGCTTGCACTCCTGTAGAGCTGGCTTCTGTTTGTCTCACGGTGCTGGTGGGATTGTATTGGTGGAATACCTGATGTTCAGGATATTCCCTTTCAATATATCCCAGATCCTTTCTGCAACCGTTGTAGAAACGCACAGATACACAATACCCTGGTCACCTCTCATCCAGATTACTATAACACACACTCTCTCCACACACACACACTCTCCTGGCTTTTCTTCCCCGACCTGCCAGTAGATTTAAACTACTATCTAACATACAAATTGTAAATTCTTCTGGGCAGGGATCATTACAATTTCCATGTTTTGTATGGTATCTTGCACTCAGCAGAGGAATAGCAGCAGCTCAAGTATTCAGTAGCTGAATAGAATCAATAGAATCAATTCACCACATCATCGCACATGTCATTCTCACTATTGTTTTTTTCTCTTTAGAATGTGCTGAATGTGACAAACAGCAACTTCTACACTGTGCGTGTGGCTCAGCTTGCTATTGAAGTCTTGCACAAGACACTGGTGATTGGGAAAAACACTGTGATGACCCAGTTGGACATCAGACCCCTGCAGGGGGCTCAGGTCAGCACTTGTAGAAGCATGTTAATACGTCTGTAACACAAAAACTAGATGAACAAACTACCCATTAACTCTCCTTGATTTATTTGTAGATGCTTTACAGTGTCTCCAGTAGAATCCTGGATAATAACACTTAGTAAGTATTCATGTGAGAGTTACTTCTGGACTTTGGAAATGCTAATTCTTTTCAAAGTAAAATGCTGTCAACTGACAGAAGTTGTCATCTTTTTAATTACAGTGTCTTGCATTTAACCAACTGGGTGGTTGATTTACATATTGCAGACCTAATGGAGATGCCTTTAAAAAAATTTTTTGAAGTGTATCGTTCCTCTTTTTAAGTGTGCAATGGCCTGCTATTTAATAAACAAAAAAATCTTAGCCCTGATAGGAAAGATCATCATCGTTATTTTTCTTAATAACATGATGGAGTTACTGTAATGTTAAAATAAGGCAGCACAAGACAAAACGGCTTAAAATATAAGCAAGTTCAAGACATCAATGTTGTCTAAAATCCAGGTAGATTTAAAGTTGTTTGATTTGAGCCGGAGTGCCGTCCGTTTTGGTTGCCTGTGGGGCTCCTTCATTTGTACTGTTAGAAAGCGATTGTGTATTCACCCTGAATGGCAAAACGTCTGTTAGTTTTAGATACAAAATTTGATGGGAGCCTTAAAGGATTTATTCTTCCTTAGACTTGTAGAGAGGAGTGAGCTGCTGCAACTTTTTATTTATTTATTTATTTATTACATTTTTATACTGCCCAATATCCGAAGCTCTGTGGGCGGTTCACAAAAATTAAAACCATAATAAAACAACCAACAGTCTAAAAACACAAATACAAAATACAGTATAAAAAGCACAACCAGGATAAAGCCACGCAGCAAAAATTGATATAAGATTAAAATACAGAGTTAGAACAGCAAAGTTTAAATTTAAGTTAAAATTAAGTGTTAAAATACTGAGAGAATAAAAAGGTCTTCAGCTGGCTTCGAAAGGAGTACAGTGTAGGCACCAGGCGGACCGCTCTGGGGAGCTCATTCCACAGCCAGGGTGCCACAGCGGAGAAAGCCCTCCTCCTGATAGCCACCTGCCTCACTTCCTTTGGCAGGGGCTCACAGGGAACGGCCCCTGTGGATGATCTTAAGGTCCACGCAGGTACATATGGGAGGAGGCGTTCCTTCAAATAACCCGGCCCCAAACCGTTTAGGGCTTTGAATGTTAGTACCAGCATTTTGAATCGGGCCCAGACCTGGACTGGCAGCCAATGAAGTTGTAAAAGGACTGGCGTGATGTGATCTCGCTGGCCAGTCCCTGTTAGGCGTGCTGCCCTGTTTTGTACCAGCTGAAGTTTCCAGACCGTTTTCAAAGGCAGCCCCACGTATAACGCATTGCAGTAACCCAAACGAGAGGTTATGTGCAATTCTTCAGGTTTCAGAAGAATTAACCTGCAGTAATTACCACCATTCCCAGCTTCGTGGTGATACACGCAGTTACCTTACACTAAGTTCATCAAGCCCAGTACTAATGGGCAGTGACTCTTCCAGGGAGAGGAGCCCCGCTTCCCAAGGTCCTTTTAACTGGAGATGCTGAGGACTGAACCTGTCCATTGAGGTGTGGGCTCTCCTGGCTTGTAATTGCTAACATGGAGTGTACTTGCTTCATCCACAAAAGATGGGAAAATCCATCCCAATTTAATTCAGAGTATAAAGGGGTAGCTGAACTTTATTAAGTAGTACCCATACACACACAAATACATAAAACAAAAAAGACTCACTCCTTGCAACCACATCCCTCCCAAATCAATGATCCATTGAGTAGATCTCCCCTAAATAGTCCTCCTTCCTCAGTAGGCATCACTGTTCCCTGAGGGGCCAACTGGCCTACATTCCTAGCCACTGGAAGCTCATGCTGATCAGGAGCAGCGATCCTTGCTTTTCAAACGAGGCCCTCCAATCGGATCCACTGTGGCAGCAGTTGGTCCCAATGATATAAGCAGGCACACTAGCGAGGGAGCCAACTCTCCCAAGCATGAGAAGCCCCAGTGACAAAGCATCTGCAAACAAGCAAGTTAAGCAACTGGGTGAGTTTAACAGCAGGGCAAGGAAGCCATGCAGCAAACTCTTCCCTCTGTGCTCACAGTAACTGTAAATAAATAATAGATCATAGAATAGCAGAGTTGGAAGGGGCCTACAAGGCCATCGAGTCCAACCCCCTGCTCAAGGCAGGAATCCACCCTAAAGCATCCCAGACAGATGGTTGTCCAGCTGCCTCTTGAAGGCCTCTAGTGGTAGGCCTTCCCTCCCTAGGTAACTGATTCCATTGTTTTACTGTTCTAACAGTCAGGAAGTTTTTCCTGATGTCCAGCTGGGAAAGCTCTATAAGCTTTGATAGCTCTAAAAGCTTTAATAGCTCTAAATAAACTCCCCACCTTCTTCCAGTAATGAATTCCTAGTCAACAAACCCTAAAACAGCAATAATAACACTAAAAAACCAGTTATGAAGGTAGAAAGCCAGCAGGGATGTGGGGGCTTCCCAGTATATTGCAATGAGTGCTGCATGTAAGACTATCTGACAGCTGGACAGAAGTCAGGGGTGTGTGCTTGGTGTAATGAGCTCCTGGCTCTCAGTTCGTTCTCTTGAGGCCAAGATTGCTGACCTAGAGAAGCTAAGAGAGGCAGAGAGGTTGTTAGACGAGACCTTCAGGGACCTAAGAGCGGCGTCCCATTCCATCAGTGACAGCTCCCCTGCAGTCCTGGGAGAATGCAGGTCTCGAGGTAGGAGGGCGTCATTTTGAAGAAGAGGGAAATGATCCCTTAGAGGGGACCCATTCCTCAGAAGATGAGCAAATATCCTCTTGCACCACGGATGTGCCTCCAGGGGGAGGGGGGCTTGTGGTAGTGGGAGATTCAATCCTTAGACACATAGACAGCCGGGTTTGTGATGGGTGTGTAGACCACATGGTGAATCACCTGCCTGGTGCAAAGTTTGCGGATATCACACACCATCTAGATAGCATAGCAGATAGTGCCAGTATGGCGTCAGTTGTCATGGTCCATGTTGGTACCAGCGATGTGGGGAAATTTAGTTGTGAGGTCCTGGAAGCCAAATTTAGGTTGCTAGGTAGGAAGTTGAACTCCAGGACCACCAAGGTGGCTTTCTCTGAAATGTTACCAGTTCCACGCACAGGGCCAGCTAGACAGATGGAGCTGAGAAGTATCAATGCATGGATGAGACGGTGGTGCAGAGAGGAGGGGTTCAGATTTGTTAGCTACTGGGGAATATTTTGGGACAAGCTGGGCCTGTACAAGAGGGACGGGCTGCACTTGAACCAAAATGGAACTGCACGGCTGGTGCTATACTTAAAAAAGGTGGCACAGCAGCTTTTAAACTAAATCCTGGAGGAAAGCCAACAGGAGCTGGGAAGCATCCGGTTAAATCATCTGAAGGGGATGAAGATGAAAATGTTTTTGACTGTCCAAATGTAGAAGGGGATAAAATAGGCCATGAGTATACAATAGAACATGATAGCCAATCAAAGAGGCTTAAGTGCCACAGTGAAAAATGCACATACCAAAGACATCTGGGGAGGGACGCCATGTATCTAGAAGCCTCCAAACCAGAATGGGAGAATTGGAGTACATGGTCTTAAAGGAGAACCAGACATAGTGGGCATTACAGGAACCTGGTGGAGTGGAGAGAACCAGTGAAATACAGTCACCTCTGTATATAAACTCTACAGGAAGGACAGAGAAGGGCGTACTGGTTGAAGTGTTGCTCTGTACATCAAAGAGAGTGTAGTGTCGAGTAGACTAGAACACCTAAAAGGAGTAGATTCTTCCACAGAAGCACTCTGGGTGACAATTCAGGGCCTCAAAACTATTTTAGTGCTAGGGAAGTGCTATCGTCTCCCAGTCCAGAATGCGCAGGGTGACCTTGAGATGGAAATGATACCAGGAAGGCTTCCAAACAAGGAAGGGTTGTAATAATGGGTGTCTTCAATTACTCCCATATTAACTGGATAAATGTGTATTCCAGTCCTGACAAAGAGGTTAAATTTCTTGATGCCTTAAATGACTGTGCCCTCGAACAGTTGTTCATGGAACTGACCAAAGGGGAGGCAACCCTGGATTTAATCCTAAGTGGAGTCGCCCGGGACATAGTACAAGATATAAATGTTATTGAACCAATTGGTAACAGTGACCACAGTGCTGTCAGACTATAAATTTATATTTAAAATGCATGGAAGTTAAGTATTATCACGACAAAATTAGTAAGAATGTAGGACAAGCCCTTCTGAAAAAGAATCAACACGGCTTCCGCAAAGGTAAGTCTCACTAATCTTTTAGAGTTCTTTGAGAATGTCATTAGACATGTAGACAGGGGTGACACACTGGACATTGTTTACTTGGACTTCCAAAAGGCTTTTGATAAAGTCCCCCACCAGAGACTCCTGAATAAACTTAGTAGACATGGAATAAGAGGAGAGGTCCTCTTATGGATCAGTAACTGGTTAAGAACAGAAAGCAGAGAGTAGGAATAAATGATAAATTCTCCTGATGTAGGGAAGTAAATAGTGGGGTCCCATGGGGATCGGTATTAGGACCAATTCTTTTCATCTTGTTCATAAATGATCCGGAATTAAGAGTGAGCAGTGAAGTGGCCAAGTTTGCCGATGACACCAAATTATTTAAGGTGGTTAAAACAAAAAGAGATTGTGAAGAGCTCCGAAAGGATCTCTCCAAGCTGGGAGAGTGAGCATCCAATGGGACATTTGGACCGCCCAATTTTGTGAACCTCCCAGAGAGCTTCGGCTATTGGGCGGTATAAAAATGTAATAAATAAATAAATAATAGACATGTGGTTCAATGTAAGCAAGTGTAAAGTAATGCACATCGGGACAAAAAAAAACCCAACTTCAAGTATAACCTGATGGATTCTGAGCTGGCAGTTACCGACCAGGAAAGAGATCTTGGGGTTGTGGTGGACAGCTTGATGAAAATATCAACCCAGCGTGCGGCTGCTGTAAAGGAGGCAAACTCTATGTTAGGCATTACAAGAAAAGGAATTGGAATACTGTGTACAGTTTTGGTCAACACACACACACACATTGTAGAGCTGGGGAAAGTGCAGAAAAGGGCATCTAAAATGATGAAGGGACTGGAGTGCCCCTACTATGAGGGAAGGTTACAAAAGCTGGGATTTTTCAGCTTGGAAAAAAGGAGGCTGAGGGGAGACATGATAAGGGTGTACAAAATTATGCATGGTGTGGAGAATGTGGACAGGGAGCCATTTTCTCCCTCTCCCATAATATTAGAACCCGGGGTCATCCCATGAAGCTGATTGGTGGGAGATTCAGGACAGATAAAAGGAAATACTTCTTCGCACAGCGCATAGTTAAACTATGGAATTCACTACCATAAGATGTGGTGATGGCTACCAATTTGGATGGCTTTAAAAGGGGGTTGAATAAATTCCTGGAGGAAAAGGCTATCAATGGCTACTAGTCCTGATGGCTAAGTAAGCCTGTATACACTAATTGCTGGGGAACATGGGTGGGAGGGTGCTGTTCCACCGTGTCCTGCTTATGGGCCCCTGATCAACAGCTGGTTGGCCCCTGTGTGAACAGAGTGCTGGACTAGATGGGCCCTCGGTCTGATCCAGCATCAGGGCTCTTCCTATGTTCTTAGTATTTAATTCTGGTCTTCCGTATGCAGCCTAAAAACAGTTTCCTCCCTTCTCTTTCAGCAAAATTTGCACATGGTCCAGAATAAAAGTCCACAACGTTCTCCTGCACATACAGTAAGTGTACTTCCTGTGCAGCGGCTGATTCATTTGTGCCCTCCCTCCTACAGCCAGTTCTCCCACTTCTCTTCCCATCCCCAGCATTTCCATCCAGTGAGCAGCATAAATTTGCCCATGATGTTCCCCTCTAGTTCAAGCAACTGACCCCTTCCTGTTGCTTGGCCCTTTCTTCCTGCCACAAGTCAATTCCCAAAGCACCTGCTGAGTTTCCCTTTCTCCCGTTCAATGCCAGGATGTTGCCCCTCTCCAGAGGACCTCGCATGCATTCTCCTGGTTGTGAAGTCCTTAATGTTCTTCTCTTCTGCACCCTTGACTGTCTTTCTCCTTACACTACTCATTAACTCCAGTTATCTGGCCTCAGTTTCTTCATTATTAAAACCATTATACCATGCCTTTTGGCTCTATAGGACCTACAAAAATCTAACTGCCGTAACAGAGGATCAGTAACATGATATCAGAGAGGGGAAGCAATCACACTAAACCCAAACCATGGTGAGACAAAATGATCTTAACCTGATTCCAAAAAGCCAATAACGAGGGGGCTATGCAAATCGTTCAGGGTAAGAGAGTTCCACAGCCTGGATGATGCTATAAGAAAGGCCTTGTGATGTTCTTGGTGCTGTGCTGAAAATTTCTCCCATGAAAATTTCTCCTATCCTCATTCAATTTGATAGAAAAGAAATTGCTTTCGAAAAGATATTTAAAGGAAATAAATTTTGAAAAAATCCTCATGGATTTGGTTCAGGGTTCTTATGCTTACCTTGCTTATGGGATGGCTGATGAGTGTGAGTGTGTGTGTGTGTGTATGTGTATGTGTATGTATAGGTGCCTGTGTTCTACCTTTCATTGTACAATAATCTTTATGACAGCCTATACCTTCCTTGGTTTCCCGCATTTCCTGCCCAGGGGAAGACATCATAAATTCCTCACATTTTTCAGATCAGGAAGTGCAGGCAGCCTGGGAGACTGTAGAGCAAAGGTGAAATGTTCAATGGAAAGAATATAGACAATACCCTCAGCCACCTCACAGTGATTAGATAAGGTCAAAAACACCACCAACACACTTTCAAAATAAATTATAAACTGCCCTGAGAATGAGGCCCCTTTCATGGGGAAATAAAACTTTCAGGAAATTCCTGATATTTTTCTTTTCTTACCTCCTAGAAATAAAAGGACACTTTTCAGAATTTTCTCCACATTTTCTTCATTATTTTTTGTGGTGGCTGCATCCCGTCCCATCAATGCTGTGGAGTCATGTGAAGTAGATGGGCCATTGTGAAGGATGGAAAATGGGGGCCAAGCTGCCAACACAGTTGTTGTTGACAATTTCAGTGGCAGTGCAAAAAAAAAAAAATTAGGGAAAGAAAGCAGCTGTTCTACAACCCTTGTCTATCTGTGAGAAATTATTGGAGAATTTCTCCTGTGTTATCTGTACAGCACCATGTACATTGATGGTGCTATATAAATAAATAATAATAATAATAAATAATACTCACAAATAGGGTGGAGAATTTTGAGAGACCACTTGTGCACAGCTATAGTTCCTGCTTTTGGGTTATACCCTTCCCAGTTTCCACCTGTTGAAACGGGGGGAAAAAACCAAAACCTCAGGACATCTGCCTCTAATTTTGTCAATTGTTCTCACCGATTCTCAAATTTTAATAAAAAATTATTAAACACAAAAGATATATAATACATACACACACACTTTATCAACCTATACTTGGTCTTTACCTCACTCCCCCTTCTAAATCCTTTTCTCAAAACCCCACTCACTCAGTCCCCAATCCCTCTGATTGTCAGTTTGCCCCCTTGTAAGCCTCAGAATTCTCACTCACAAGCCCCCCCCCCGCACTAACATTCTATTAACCCTAACTCACCTGGATATCATCTAACCATTCCAACACGTACATTTGCATGTTACAGGCCTCCTTTACTTGCTTGTTCTCCTTTCCCTGCTCTCTGCCTGCATCTCCTTCAAGATTTGCCTTCATTGGCAGACCTTTGCAGAATCACCCTAGCTGCTCTTTGCTTGCTCCTGCGTTGCTGCCTGGCTCTCCCCTCCCACATCCTCACGCTCATTTCTTGCCTCTGGCTCCCCATCTCTTCCTTGCTCAGAGTATCACTTGTAAACCTTCAGGGCAAGAGCTTGAATCACTTCTGCATCCTGTACGGCAGGAGTGGGAAGACAGTAGATCTGCCTTCCAGAAGCTTCTGCCAGCATAGCCAGTGGTCAGGAATGCTGGGCGTTGAAGGCCAAAACATACTGTCTGCCCACCCTTGCTGTACAGCGTGGAAGCCTTGGCTTGGTAAACTCTTCAGACAGTGGTTTCTATTCTGGTGCTTATGGCATGCCATTCCTGGTGAGGTCAAGGGGGACCAGAGACTGGAAGCAGTGTTGATTTCTAACCACAAAGGTGCAGGGGCCTGCCTGGAAGTCTTTAATCTCCGATTATGGTTGAGCATTGGATGTGGTGAGTATCAAGGGAACTGCCTCTGTGCCTGTTCAGAAGCACGCAATAGAGGGCCCAGGGGTGTGTCTTGCAAGCTGCAGACTTTCATTTCAGTTGAACCTTGACGCTGAAAACAAGTCCTGTGGCTGGACATTGGGCTCACATTAAGCCCTGGTATCAAGGAGGGGGGGGCGGGTGATAGTGGACTTAGGAGGATGCTGTGTGAATTTGGTGGGTCACACCAGTTTGTGAACTATGCTTGGGAAAGAAATGGTGGTTACAGTTGTGAAGGGGCTCATATTTGCATATTTTTCTTTCTTAGTGAGGTCTTATTTTTCTTTCTCACCAGAGGTACCCTGACATGCTCCTATCTCTCCCACTCGGAGCAGTTGTCCTTTGAAAACTACCAGTATGTGGACTGCAGAGGTACCGCCATGCTCCCCAGTTTGTCCTGATTCCGCACTTCCCCACGGCTGCCCTAAACTCCTGGAGGTGCTCCTTTGGCTTCATCTTCTCTTCTTGTTAATGAAATTGCAGCAGCATTATTTTCAACCCTTCTGTGAACCAGGTGTGTGTTTTGCAACTTTTGATTCAGCATCGCCAGTTCTGCTGCAAAACAAGATGACAGTTGTGGCAGAAATTTTTCTCTTGTCAAGAGATCTGGGGATGTGGGGTTTTTTTGAACAATTTCTGTCTCGAGGAAGCAGAACAAAATGCATCCAATGGTGCAAAAGAGAATGCAGGCAAACCGTGCTGAAATTGCAGGGTTTTGGGGTGGAATTTGCATAGACAGCATGTATAGAACACTGGCTGGCTGCTCAGGTTGCATTAATCTTCTATAAATGTTTCCTGGAGGCTACTGGCCTAGAGCTGGGACTTAGGGCAACGGAACCTGCCAGTGTAGGTTTTAGGGAGGCCTGGAAGCTAACTTCTTTCTCCTTCTTCGTTCAAAACTATCTTCCTCTACATTTAAGCAGCAGGGAGGAACCTTGGACTTTGCAAGCACTGCTTCTCTGCGAGTCTGTTTTTATTCCTCTTTCCCCAAAAGCCTCCTCCCTGGATCAGCTGTTTGCAACATGTGGCGAAGGGGAGAAGAGTACACAGCGTTAAGAGGACTTAAGAAACCATCCATGTTCAAATGCTGCCTTTCTAAAACTATTCCCACCCCTGTTCTCTTTTTACATATTATCAGAACAGTCATGTTAACATCAATTTCTTCCTGGGAAGTTTTGGACAATTCTCAAACAGTGTTGTTCCAAATAAAATAGTCTCAATGCATTGTTATCACAGGTGGTGTGCCATGTGTGTTTCTATCAGCTTACACGTTGCAACAGAAGAGTCCTTTGACTCTAGGTGGGCTGGGAGCAGGTGTGCAGTGCTGCACGGTAGCCAGGTGGAATTACTGAATGAAAAACTTCAGTGACAAGGCAGGAAGATGCTTTAGTCACTGGGGAAGACGGTTCTTTGACTCTTAACGCTGCTTCCCTGCTAGCCCTTTTCTCCGGGATTGATATTCTTTGTTCACTCACTTTTTACAGAAAATCCAGATTGCCACAATTTAGTATTTCCTGTGTTGTCTGTGTGTTTTCCAGGCCTAATTTGGGCAAATTTTATTTATTCATTACAGTGAAGTGCAATTGCAGCAGTACTGGCAAACAGCTATTGAGGCTTCTCAGGGCATTTATGCTGCTTAATGGAAGGCTTACTGTGTGCCGGTCTTGCCCATTTCTATTGCTTCTCTTTTGTTGCAGCTGGAAGATTGGTAATGTGTAGCCTCTTGATTGCCCCAATGTAAGTTTCTGTTCCAGGGGTCGGGGGGAAATTTTACTGATTTCTTCTCACTTTGTTCCTTTTACAGCAAAATTATGCTATTTCACTATTTTAAAAAAAAGAAAGAAACAAGGGGGGTCGGAATGAGAAGGAAGTCTGTCATTAAAACCTTCTCTCCTCTGGGAACTGAAACTGTTATTGAGGAAATTTAAGAGACTACTCATCACCCAGCCTTGTTCAACCAGAAGCGGTACATAGATAGAGCAGGGATCCTTTGCTTTTTTTGTGAATAAACATTATAGAAAAATCTTTGCCATGGGGAAGGGCATTGCTGAATAATACAGCACGCAACATTAAGGGATGCATGGAACTTCCAGTTTCAGTTCTAGCTATTACAGAAAAGCAATGCCTCCATAGTGCTTTAATGATCCTGGTGTGGAAATAACCTAAATCCTAAGTTAGGACACCCATCCTCTACCAAAAGCATCTCCACCAGATTCCGGTCAAATCCTTTCTTCAAACATCCTCCATCCCCAGGAAGGCTTTTTTTTATTATTTACTGCTGCTGGTTCCCAGCTAACATTGCCTTCTAGATGTGACCAAAGAGTTGCCCAGTCTTAACAACCCACTATATTGGCATCTGCCCTTCTGTTTTTCCAATGTAATGTTGTGTCCTGGCTCTATGTGGTGGGACGTTTCAAGGACCCAAAGGGGTGAAAGAAGGGTTATGACCAATTTCACACAGAGAGGAGCATGCTTTGGGTGTGCGACTCTGGAGAGCCTTTACTGATTGGTAGAAAGGGGCTCCCTGTGTGTGGAACTCTGGCAGGTGCTTCGCAGCAGAGGCACTGGCGACATTTTGCCATCTAGCACAGAGTAGCAGAAGCGGATCTCTTCCGGTTGCTGTCAGTTGCTCAGTCGTTACCACTGTTGTGTATACTCTGTAGTCTGCAAGACAAGAGAGAGACCATTGGTATCAAAACTAATTGGATAAAAAGGCCCCACTATTTTTCAAAATTTCCCCTCTCCTTCTGACTAGTATAATTGTCAGTTAAGGAATGCATAGCTTCTTTGTCCCAGGTTTCGGTTCTGACTTACCGAGTATCTCTTCAACAGTTTACCACTGTGTTTCTGCACATGGTTTGTGTTGCATGGGCAAGGGTCTTCCTTGACCTCTGCAAGAAATAAGTTGAGAGCAAAGCTAAGTACACTTTGCAGAATTTAATTTGAGGTTCTGAACATGTAATGTGGCCTCTCTGCAGAGTATCAGTCTCATGACTGAGTAACCACAACAAGCTTGCAGGTATTTGGGATTGGGGAAGGAGTGAGGCTGCAAGTACTTCCCTTAGAAAGGAAGACTGAGTGGTTGCCTTTGCTAGCAGAACTGGTTTCCAGAGTTTCCATCTCTCTCTTAGCTAAGCTCTTCTATCTGTGATAATGACACTAGTCTACCTCAGAGAGCTGCAGTAAAGATGATTAAGATTAATTAGAAATTAAGGGTGTAATCCTATGCATGTTCCAGGATTCCACAGGCAGCATGACTGTCTTAGGAATGCTGGGAGTTATAGGATGTTTTTCTGTCTAGGATTGAGTCCTACGTATTTTGTACTGAACTGCTATCAAAACAATAATATTGAATAATTCTCTTCTCTGATAAATTGTTGATGTGTACCCACCCCAAACACATTCTAATTAATTTTCTGCATTATTGCAAATATAACAAAGTATATGAAATAAACAAGCAACTTTTTAACTTCGCCTTGCTACCGGCTTCCATTTTAGCACATTATAAGAATCATTTTTATTTTTGTATACTGAAAATGTATCTAGTTAGAAGGTGGAGCAGGCTTACGATTACTGCACCCTATAGTAATGTGAAATAATTCACCCACATGTGAGCTGAATTTTGGGGCTGTATAGATTGGTTCTTCTAATAGTACAATGCACCTCAGACCATCCATGTCTGGTAGTTAATTCCGAAAATGAGACACTGAGGCTCAAGCCTGAAACCTTAGTAGCATGAGGGTTGAACTAGTTATAGTTACTCAGTTGTAAAACAACCTGTTCCTGCACAGATGGATCTTCTCCTTTATTATTATTATTATTATTATTATTATTATTTATTTATTTATTTATTTATTTATTTATTTATTTATATAGCACCATCAATGTACATGGTGCTGTACAGATTATACACAGTAAATAGCAAGACCCTGCAGCATAGGCTTACATTCTAATAAAGTTGTAGTAAACAATAAGGAGGGAAAGAGAATGCAAACAGGCACAGGGAAGTGTAAACAGGCACCGGGTAGGGTGAGGCTAACAGTATAGAGTCTATACCGCCCAATAGCTGAAGCTCTCCTTTACTTCAAAGCTGCATCATTTGGAAAAACAGGTCCTAATGCTGAATCCTGACTCAAATTCAGTCACACTAATTTCTACATAAATGTGAGTGAACTGCTCAGAATCTCTGTAAATCCTGCTTCAGGTGATTATCTGATCTGTGTTCACTCTGACTAGTAGCAAGCAAAGCCCTCATGAAAACAATCTTGAGCAATCAGGTTGAAGTGAGAGAAATAGCTTGTTGGATTCCTTGGATGTTCCTTTCCCAAGGTTTGTGGGGCATGAGGAGCAACATATACAGGATGTAAAGCAGCACACATCAACTGCATTCAGACAACACGATAGTCAAAAGTGGGGTAATAACTCGACATTTGTTTATTTAGGGGGTACTCCCCACTCGACATGATAATAATCAACCATGGTGTGGATTAGGATTAGGGGTGTGCTCCGCTCCGTTACAGATCCCCAGATCCGAAGCAGAGCAGGCCAATCCAGACCGCTGAAGCCTGGTTGCGGAGCAGGGGAGGTCCAGATCAGCTCGAAGCGATTCGGAACGGTCCAAAGCAATTTAGACCGTTCTGAAGCTTCAGAGCCAGGTAAGTGGGGAGGGAAGCTTACCTGGCTCCCCCATCCGCTGCTGTGGTCTGTGCGGCGACAGCAGCAGAGCCAGGTAAGGGGGGGAGGGGGCTTACCTGCATCCTCACGATCCGGGCGGCAGCTTCAACTGCGGCCCAGACTTCAGGCCAGAAACAGGCCATGGAGACAGGTAAGTGGGCAAGGGGGGACAAAATGGCCGAATATCAATCCAGACCTCCGGATCTGGTTCCAGAGTGGATCGGGCGAGGTTTGGATCAACCCGAAACGGTTCGGGCCCGGTCCGGATTGGGTTCCGAAGCAGTTCAGATAGGGGGTGCACAGCCCTAATTAGGATCAGCCTTGTGTTGACTGTTAGTCCACACTGAGTTGACTCACTCATCCCCTGCCCTCTCTCCCCTCAGTCCTCCTGCTAGTATCCCATCAGCCATTGCTGTTGAAAATCTATTCTCCCAGTAGGACTAGAGTGGCAGCCACTGCTTTGACCGCTCTTGCCTTGCAACTTTGTGGCTGATGAAATAACCAACGGTGGCCGAGAAATAACCAATGCTGCCCTCCACACACCATTATAACCAAAGGTGGTTCAAATAGTCAACTCTGCACAGCGTTGGTTATTTCAGCCAAATAACCAACCGTTGGTTAAAAACCTCCCTCCACACAACATGATGACCCATGATGAGTTAAATAACCAGCCATCATCTACTTAAACCCCCACTGGTTATCACATTGTCTGAACCCAGTCATCTCTTATATACACCTCTGAATACTCCCTGTTCTATGAACATTTTCTAGGCTCAGCTTCCAACTTACCATGTGATGAAGCATTCTGGGGCATCATGTTGGGGGGCAGTGGGATAGGGTTTTTTTCTTTGATCTCCCTCGGAACTTGCTGAACATCCCTGCTTTCAGAGGTTCCTCTGCTGTCCTGTTTCACACAGAAACATACAGGGCTGGTGAACATTGTGAAACTACCTTTTTCTGGCCAGTGCTTGTTCATCTTGGTCCAGGTAGTCGTTCTACTCTGCACTCCACTCCTGTCACATCCTTCCTGGCCTGCCCTTTTGGTTTCTCCCTTTCCATCTTCTGAAAGTGACCTACTGTATTTCTTCGATTCTAAGACACCATCAATTGTAAGACACATACTAATTTCAGTACCACCAACAGAAAGAAAAAGCTTTGATTCTAAGAAATAATAAACGCACCCGCGATTTCAAGACGCACCCCGTTTTTAGAGAAGTTTATATGGGGGGAAAAGTGCGTCTTAGAATAAAAGAAATACGGTATTCTCCTGTCCTCCTTCATTCCTCTGAGCCAATCCGCATCTCACTCTGCTTCCCCATTTATGCAGCAATTGTTAACAGCTGGATAAAATCTTCCTTGCCAGTTTTGCTGAATTTCTCCCCTCTTCTTCCTCTGACCTCTATTCCTTCCACTTTGCCCTGTGCTCTCTTTCTTATCTTCTAACCTATGGTTTACTCATCGTTGTTCTCCACTGATGCCTGGCATTTGCCTTTTCCCTTAGCCCCCAGTGTGTCCCATCATTTCTCTTGCTGTAGATAATCTGTTAAGAAAGAAAAGACCGAATAATTGCACAATGCCTTCTCATCGGTAGCACTAGGAGCCCTCTGGAAGCACTCTAGGGCAGGCAGGGGTAGAGATCACCTTCCTGCATCTTAAAATACCCAGCCTGGCTGCTTTACATGGGGGCAAGACAAAACCAGACCATTTAATGTAAGAGTCACAACCATTTCCACTGTACTGAATTAAGTAATGCATAGCCGGCATTAATATCACAGCTCCAGGCATGTGCTGATGCTTGTTTTTTGGGCAGTCTTGGAAACGAGCCAAGACTGCTAGTGGATGACATAGAATCCTAGAATAGCAGAGTTGGAAGGGGCCTACAAGGCCCTCGAGTCCAACCCCCTGCTCAATGCAGGAATCTACCTTAAAGCATCCCTGACAGGTGGTTGTCCATTAACAGGTGCCAGCCTGAGACACACCACATTGTTTTCCCAGGATGTTCTGTATGTTGCAACAAGTGGGCACGTGAAGCCATCAAAACATCTCCAACATAGTGCTGCAGATGAAAAGTAGCACTGACAATAGGAAGGTCCTTGAGATTCTTAGTCAACTTAGGCACAGTGTCGATTACAACTGTGCTGAAGAAACAGGGACTGAATTAACATTGGCATCACTTGATGAGCAGTGGGCCTGCAATCAAAGACCAGTTTGAGACATACAGATGTGAGAAAGCTGGCATTCTCATTGGACTCATCCATGTACAAGCCCCTACCTGGATTTAAAGGAAGGATACAACTAAATATAATGATGATGATGATGATGATGATGATGATGATGATGATGATGATAATAGATTTGTCCTTTTAAAAGTCTAGAAAGAAATGAGAAAGCACAAGATGCCTTTTCTTCTTTAGTGCCTTTGGGGCTGGATTAAGGGATGGGTGGGATAGACAGTTTGTGTTGGGATTTTCTAGAGGTTGCATGTTAATTGTTCTCAATGTTTACGTAACTGAAATAAATACAAACATATTCCTGTAACCCCCCAAAAATAAAAATGTATTTAGTGGTAAGATAGTTCACCATTTGCAAACCAATGTGCATATTTCCAATTCAGTACAGTGGAAATTGTTATGCACCTAACCATAGTAGATTTTTGGTTGGCTTTGTATAAAGCAGTCAGATTGGATATCTGAAGATACAGGTCTGCAAAGTGGTCCCAGTTTCAGCCATGTACCTTACGACGTAGGGATAAATGCCAAGTTCTACACCTAGGAAAAATAAACCAATGCAGTTAAAAGATGGGGGATACTTGGCTCAGGTTTACTATGAGCAAGAAGGATTTTGGAATTGTTTTAGATAACAAGCTGAATATGAGCCAACAGTGTGATGTGGCTGTAAAAAAAGCAAATGCTATTTTGCACTGCATTAATAGAAGAAATCGCGTGAGGTACTAGTTCCCTTCTATTCAGCACTGGTTAGGCCTCATCTTGAGTATTGTGCCAAGTTCTGGGCACCACACTTGAAGAAGGATACAGACAGAGGAGGGCAACGAGGATGATCAGGGATCTGGAAACAAATCCCTATGAAGAGAACTGGGCATGTTTAGCCTGGAGAAAAGAAGATTGAGGTGAGAGATGATGGCACTCTTCAAATACTTGAAAGGTTGTCACACAGAGGAGGGCCAGGATCGCTTCTCGATCCTCCCAGAGTGCAGGACATGGAATAATGGGCTCAAGTTACAAGAAGCCAGGTTCCAGCTGGACATCAGGAAAAAACTTCCTGACTGTTAGAGCAGTACCTCAATGGAACCAATTGCCTAGGGAGATGGTGGTCTCTCCCACACTAGAGGCATCTGTCAGGGATGCTTTAAGTTGGATTCCTGCATTGAACTAGGGGTTGGATTTGATGGCTTTATAAGGCCCCTTCCAACTCTACTATTCTATGATTGTGTGTAATTAATGGTCCCTGATACACCTTTATGGAGGCATCAGAAAGGAGATACATCCCAGCTAAGTCAGTCAGATTGGGCATTCTGGAGTTACTAATATAAAGCTGATGTCACCATGGATGCTAGTAGTCTGAGGGCAATAATACTGTTCCTTGATTCCCGTGATGTCAGTCCTCCAGAAGCTGCATGCTCAGGTCTCAAGCCCACCTCCTTCCCTCTTCCCCACATTTTAAAACCCAGCTTTTCCTAGGGCTGCTTCTTTTCCTCTGCCACGGCTGTCTCAGAGCATCTGCCCCCGCCTCTGTGCCCACCCGTGCTGCCAATATGGCTGCTCTGAGAGGGGGCTCAACATGCAAAGGCCCTCCCTCCGTTCCTACCTGTGTGTTTGTCTCCCAGTGGAGTGAAGCGCTACATGAGAGCTGTGGTTCCCCAACCGCCTCAGCCTCCTGCCCAGGGCATGGAAACATATTGCTTGGCTATTAAAGCTGGAACTTTGAGCTTTTTCAAAGTTTCAACATTTTCAGCATGTCTACTCTGCTTAAGCTTCAGTTTAAAACAAAAATGAACAAAATCGGTCTGGTAGAACTTGAATAATAAGACTTGCACTACTAGCCAGTGTGATGTAGTGGCTCAGGTGTTGGACTGGGAGTCGGCAGATCCGGGTTCTAGTCCTCACTCGGCCATGGAAACCCGCTGGGTGATTTTGGGCCAGTCACAGACTCAGCCCAACCTACCTCACAGGGTTGTTGTAAAAAGGCAGGATATAAATGTAATAAATAAATAAATAAATAAATAAATAAATAAATAATATTCTTATATAAGATGTACACTGTTCCTCAACAGATGCTGCTTGTCTCGTCCGTAATTATTGACCCCAGAATGGGATTTTGTGGGGCTGTTACTCCTTAAGTTGCTCATAAGTTTGGAAGTTTTGGTGAAACTGCAAGTCTTGCAAGATGTCCATATAGGCAAACCTGTCGTACCTGTATGGAATAATCCAATAGAAGAAGAATCCTGCTTGCTTCTGAGCAGGCTTAGAATCAGCAAGAATCCAAGACATTTTGCCCCGCCCCTTCGCTTTTGCCCACGGCCACAGATGGACGCAGCCGCCGGGCTTCTCCCCCGGTGGCGACCGGGCGCAGGAGATCGCGGCGCGCGTCGGCCGCGGGCTCGAGCCCAGGAGCGCTGCTGCCGGGATCAACGCGGCACGCCTGGAGCTGAAGGGGGCCCTCGGGCCTCCTCGCCTGCCCTGCCCCGCCCCTGCGCGCCCGCCCGCCCGCCTCCATGTTTCCGCCCTGGTTTAGATTCCGCCCGACCCTCCGCTTCAGCCCGCCACCCCCGTAGCCTAGCCCGGCTCTGCCGCCCCTCGACACCTGCATCAGCCGCAGCCGGCGCTCCGCTAGCAGCTGCCTGCGCCGCGCTTCCCAGTGGTAGGCGGCCATGGGCGCTGGCGGCTGCCTCCCCGCTCGCCCGCCCGCCCGCCGCCGGACCGGCTGCAAAGAGTCGCGGCGCTGCCGTCGCCGGGTCTCACAATGCTGCGATGCCGGGCAACGGAAGCGACGCCGGGGCTCCCTCCGGCGCGTGGCGATCCCGGCCACCAGGGCGCAGCAAAGTCCCAGCGCTGTTCGCGGCTCTTCCTCCCGCGGAGGCGGAGAGCGCGCAAGGGCCTCCGGCGCGCTGCTGCTGACCCACAAGCCGGGAGGGCGCCCAAAGGCTCGGCAGGGTGTGATGCTGACCAGCCTGTGCTGGAACTCGGACAGACAGACCGGCTTGGAAAGTGAGGCTTGTGAAAGGGGAGGTTCATCCCAGGTACAAAGTGCTGGTATTACCATTCAAACCCCTAAACGGCTTGGGGCCAGGCTATCTGAAGGAACGCCTCCTCCCGTATGTACCTGCCCGGACCCTAAGGTCATCCTCAGGGGTCCTTCTCCGCGAGCCCCTGCCAAAGGAAGTGAGGCAGGTGGCTACCAGGAGGAGGGCCTTCTCTGCTGTGGCACCCCGGCTGTGGAATGAGCTCCCTAAGGAGGTTCGCTTGGCACCTACATTATATGCTTTTATATAACGCCAGGTGAAGACCTTTTTATTCTCCCAGCATTTTAACAGTCTATACATAAATTTTAACTGGTGTTTTAAATTTGTAATTTTGCATTGCTGCTGTTTTTAGCTGGTTGAGCTTTTATATTGTATTTTGTATTGTTGTTTTATACTTTGAATGTTTTTAATTTTTGTGAACCGCCCAGAGAGCTCTGGCTATTGGGCGGTATAGAAATGTAATAAATAATGAAAAAATAAATAATACACGTTTGTTCTGGTTTACCCTCGAATTATCCCATTGTGCTTATATAGTGCTTAAATAGCATATGAAAACTTGTAAACTTACAGCTCTGCTGTCCCTTGAGGTTCACTCACACACGTTGTTATCCCCACCCCCCAGATCTTCTTTGTACCTCCTCTTACTGTTTATTGATTGTTTGAAGTGGGGACATCCCAACAGGGATTGGGATTTGCTTCTCTTGTTACTGAACACCAAAGTAGAACCTTGCGTAAGACTGCAGTCAACTCTTTTGCATGCTTGCTCAGTAAATAAATCCCACTGAGTTCAACGGAATGCATTTCCAAATTAGATCCCCTCAGATTGCAGCCTTAATTTTTGCAATTTAAAAAGGGGGGGAACGGGGGTGGCTGGGGTGGGGGAGCGAAGCGAGGTAGGAAGTGGCCATCTCAATTCCCAGTGTACGGAGGAGGAGACTTCAAACGCAGTGACAGAGAAATTGAGAGGCAAATCACAGTTAGTGAGAGGATTAAGCCATCCTTTCTCATGTGGAGGCTCCCAATAAAAACTGGGGGCTCCCAATAAAACAATTTTTTAAATTGTTAAAAAAAAAAAGGAAAGGGTGGGGAGATGCAGAATTCCCCCCCCCCATGGAGAATGTTTCCATCTCTGCTTCCCCGTTTGTGTCTCCTGCCATCCCCCACTCAGCTTCTCATGCTCAAAGGAATGGAAGTAGGATCTGTGTACTTCCCCCACCAACTCCTGTTCAAACAAGAACAAGAGCAACACATGTTTTAGGGAGACAAATCAATAAGGGAAGAGACACACAGTGTCTGTGATGTTGGCAGGAGCCCCACCCCCATGGAGAGCAAAGAGGGTAGGGGAAGGGGGCAGAGTAGGATTGAAAAGGACACACACACAGAGAGAGAGATTCAGAAGCAGCCAAAGGACTTTGCTTGAAAATGACAAGACATTTGGGTGAAACTGACTAGCCTTGTATTGTTTTGAATAGGGTTCTTAGGGACCTACCCACCAGCAGAAAACTATAAACTGTAAGGGTTTAAGGGAGGAAAATTTAAAAATATATATAATCAATGGATGAAACAATCTGATTAAAATTTGGTATACTGAAAGCGCTCCTTGAGACCTTCCACTGTGCCAATTTGGATCTCTTTATTTTTAAAAATGAGGGTGCGGCTGGAGGGTGCATTTTCCACGTTTTGAAGCAAAGGCTCCGTTAAAAACACACACATCTAAAGAGTCTCTCTCTCCCCCCGCACCTTCCTTTCCTCCCTCACAGTCCTGTATATATGTGGGTGAGGGTTGTTGTTGCTGCTTTTTGCTTGTTAAACTGGGGATTAGCCGGTCCTGTTTCCCCCACAAGGAGAGAATGGGGGATTTTGGAAGCAGGAGAAGGAAAGGTTTTCAATTGGCACACCCCTCTCTTTCATCAGCAATACCCCCCTTTGAAACCACGCCCACAAAACAGCACAATGAAACTATGTTTGAAAATACATGTTAAACCTTGAGCGATGTGCTTTCACATGACTGGAAGAACCAGACTTTTCGCGCACCAAAATATTTCGCTATGAGGGGCAGAAGAACTGCGATCACAGCAGGATATAGTCAACGTCCTTCACAGGGAAAGCAGACTATAGTGTCCGCGTCATTTGAGTCCATTGCATAGAATGTGCTGCAGCAGCACAATATAAGGCTGATGGGATGAAGCCTGGAGTATGACAAGCCATCTATTTGGAAAGTCTGTAGGGTTTGCAAGCAGCAGTAAGAACATTTCCCGCAAATAATAATACGCTATGGAACAGAAGCAATATAACAGCTTTTATGAACAGAGAAGTATCATAAAACCTGGAGGCCTTACTAGTAGCCATAATCTCTGGACCAGTACTTTGTTAGAGAAGGAGGTAATGGTTGCGGCACTCAGTGTGAACTGATAAGACACTTTGCACATGCCCAGAAGGACTTTCATTTTAGTTCCTGTTTTACATTTGCCTCAACCGAGCTCTGGCGCTGGACTCATAGGTTCTGAGGCATAATTCCCTCACCCCACCCCCAATAGTTATGGCAGGGCTGCCTCACTGAAGCCCCCAGGGGTGGCTAGGTCAGTAATTTAATTCAATACCAAATAGAGAAGTGCAAGGACTCAAGCCTGCCTGGATGCCACATCCTTTGACCTGGAAAATTTGGCTTCTTAATTCCAGATTGTGGACTGTGGTTACCGAGTGGGATAGCACTCTGTTGCCTGCTCTAGAATGCTCTCATCCTCTGGCTTTACTTTTTTTTTAGACCTGAGCAGGAGATCTGTCTCAACCTTGTGGATTGCAAGAAAGGTGTTTATTGAGGGGAAGGAAATTGTATTTATTTATTTATTTTATTTATTCAATTAACACACACCCTATATGCGGAATACCCTAGGTGGCACACAAAGTTAAAACAATTTAAACAAGATAAAAACAATAAATAAAATACCATAGGTAGCATAAGGACATTAAAAAACATCAAACACATAATAAAAACATGCAGCATAAAAACAATATATAGCAGTCAGGAAGGCCTGCCAGAATTATAGAGTCTTTAATGCCAGTTTAAAGGCATTCAAAGAAGTCAGAAGGCGCATTTCATCCGGCAGGTCATTCCACAGCTGAGGGGTGGCAAAGGAAAAGGTCCCCTGACGTGACTGCCAATCTCACATTAAGGCAGTTGCAACAGATGACTCTCTGAGGACCTTAAGTGGTGGGGTGAAACATGTGGAAAACGTTCCCAATTGATTGGTGGAACTAAGGTGTATATAACCATACCATAACCAACCCTAACTTATTTGTATTGGACAGGAAAAAGGAAAGGGAATACATATGAGTAGGTGAATAAATAAATAATACAATAACTATACCCATATGTTATTGGTTTATACTTTCTTAGATGTGACACTGCCCAGAAGGGACCTTGCTCAGTGGGGAGTGGTAGAAGTGATGGAAGTTGATGGAAGGTCTTCCAGTCTTGCCTGAGTTGATGCTCCTGAAATGTTTTGGACTACAACTCCCATCACACCCAGCCAGCAAAGTATATGAAGAAAGACTATAAGAAAGGTCTTACATTTGAATCTCCACGTGCTTTAAATATTCACATACAAGGGCTGGACCCAGATCTACGTGGTGCAACTGGCCTGGCGGAAGTGGGATTTTCTGCCCCTTCCTCCCCACAGCGGCCCTTTCAGCTCCCTGAAAATGCCACGCAGGGGGTTGGGGGCCTTGCTGAATGGGCAGAGCTGTGATGCAGGGGTGGGGATCCCTGAAATTTGCTGTTTTTTATACGTGCCAGGTGCTGTACAGATCAGAGAAGTGTTGCTGTCTTTGCCAAGATAGCTAGTAATCTACATTACACTTTTGAATAGTGGGATCAGAGACTGGCAAATGACTCCCGGAGACTAGAATGATTCAAAGAAGAAAAAGCTGAACTTGGATGTTTGAAAGAGGGCTTCTTCCTAAAAAGAAAGGGGGGCAGGGTGCTCGCCTGCCCGCGTGTCACAGCCATTTACCCTGAAATAAGCCTCCTTCCCTTAATGCCAAAATGTGGAAGGCTGCTCGCAATTGCTCTGTAGGATGAGTGAATAAAAGGAATTCTGTACATGCGCCAAGGCACGCTCTTGCTTCTTCACACGTCCCAGGTCTGGGACTGAAAACTTAAACTGTGAACTCTGCATATGCACGGAGGTAGCGCCTCTCTCCGTATGCAGCCCGGCCATTTGAAAACGAATCGTGGGGCTCGTATTGACACCGCACTTAGGGGCCGCCCTCGCCTGCGTCAGCGACGAACTACGCGCGGCAGCACTCTGTGCGCAGGCGCGCCCGCGGACTTCTGCTTGGTCGCCCCGGGAAGCCGCCTCGGTGACGTAGCCCCTCCGCCCTGCGGCCGAAGAGCGCTGATTGGCTCTGGCAGCAGTGACGCCACTGAGCAGGCCTGGCTTGGCCTGCGCGCTGCGGTTGCTCGGGCTGAGCTCGGCGGGCGGCCGTTGCGGTTGCGGAGCTGGACGATGGGGGCGAGGACGGCGAGACTGCCGCGGCTCCTGCTCGGGGATAAGATGGAGGTAACCCCGGGGGTTGTACCTTCGTCTAGGCCGCCAGACAGGGCGTGGATTTCCAGGGTCTCTTTTCAGTGCTGTAGCTCGACCCTAGAAATATGGAGACAGAATAGATGAAGAGGCCTCTGAGCTTGTGCAGAGTGCCCCGCCCTCCCCCTTCCCGTAGTCATTACAGCGAATTCCAGCCTCGCAAAGGAGAGCGGATTTCCAAGTCAGAGCATGGTGTGCCTTGAGCCCCTGTGCCTTCCTCCGCAGATCAAGCACTGACGGTAAGGTAGGGCGACCCTATGAAGAGGAGGAGGACGGGGCTCCTGTGTCTTTAACAGTAGCATTGAAAAGGGAGTTTCAGCAGGTGTCGTTTGTATATATATGGGGAACCTGGTGAAATTCCCTCTTCATCACCACAGTTAAAGCTGCAGGAGCTATACTAGAGTGACCAGATTTAAAAGAGGGCAGGGCTCCTGCAGCTTTCACTGTTGTGATGAAGAGGGAATTTCACCAGGTTCCCCATATATACAAAGGACACCTGCTGAAATTCACTCTTCAATACGACTGTTAAAGATACAGGAGCCCTGTCCTCCTTTTCATATGGTCACCCTATGTAAGGCAGATTGGCAGCCCGGAGGCGCCCAGTCCCTGCCTGCCTGGAACCCTGCGCCCAGCACCTGATACAAACGGTGTTGCAATAGAGCAGCGTTTCCCAACTTTGGGCCCCTGGATTATGTTGAACTGCAAGTTGCATCATTCCTGGCCAGCTCAGCCAATGGTCAGGAGATAGGAGTTGTAGTCCTATAATATCAGGGGACCCAAGGATGGGAAAGGCTGATATAACAAGGCTTCATAGCTTGCTGTTCTGAGCAGGTCTAGCTCTGTCTTTGTCACTCCACATATACCCTTGTGAAATAAAGCCCAATACAACAGGGGGTTAAATCTAAGCCCTAGGGTTTGGGGACTATGCCCCTTAATTTGCTTAAAATGTCCTGGGCTGGGCTGGGCTGTAATAGAGGAAAGGAATAAGAAATTCAAGAGGAGTCTGGTCAGTTACAAGTTACAGGAATCCAGATTCCAGCTGGACATCAGGAAAAACTTCCTGACTGTTAGAGCAGTTCGACAATGGAACCAGTTACCTAGGGAGGTTGTGGGCTCTCCCACACTAGAGGCCTTCAAGAGGCAGCTGGACAACTGTCTGTCAGGGATGCTTTAGGGTGGATTCCTGCATTGAGCAGGGGGTTGGACTCGATGGCCTTGTAGGCCCCTTCCAACTCTGCTATTCTATGATTCTATGTACAATTATCCTTTCCCCCTGTAACTACAGTGGGCAGGTGTTCATATGGTGTGAAGCAGAGGGCAGGACTAGCAGCTGGGCTTAAGCACCAGCATCTTTCACCTTTAGAAATTGAATGTTTTCCAACAAATGCTCAGAAGATATTAATATATCTACTTTTTGAAGCTATTCTCTCTCGGACACCTGTCTTCAGGGAAGTCTTTGGCAATTTCACATGGCCGAGTTCCTTGCTGTTATCCAGAGGAGTGCTGCCACCAGCCACAGTGCCTATTTATCTTATACCCTTGCTAGCGATGTAAAGAAAGAGAGGCACAATCTGGAAATCTTTGGAAAGAACTCTTTTAAGCGCTTAAATTCTTCCAATTTAAACCACTGCTTTGAATTCCAGATTATGAGGAGGCCAAATTAACCCCTGCTAGGAAGAGAGCTTTGTCTGTAGTGGTCCCAATAGCGTCAAACTCTCTACCAAAAAATATCTTACAGCTTCCTCCCCACTAATTTTCCAGAAACGGTCAAACCCTTTAAAGGTGCAACCCTATGCATGTTGAAAAATGATCACTTTCTTTTCTGGTGGTTATATAGATTTCAGCATTGTGCTGTTTTTTATACTTCTTTACCGTTGTTTTTGTTTGGTTTACTTTGATTGTATTGCTTTATGAATGTTTTATTGTATATTTTTTAGTTTGTGAACTGCGTTTGAAAATAACATGTTTTAAAATAAATACAGAGGAAACTGCCCTGTTGACTGAGATCTGAATATAGGTTCAATCCAGAAAATATTTATTTATTTATTTATTATATTCTGCTCATTGGAATCAATAGAATTTCAGCATCCTTCCTTTTCTCTGGTTCATGTCCAGTATGACTTCCCCAAAAGCTTTTTTGTAAATGGTAGCAATTTCCAGAAGGGTAACTGTGTTATTTGTTGCTGCAAAAACAACCAAGAGTCTTGTGGCACCTCTGGCATCATAATCATATATATGACAGGTTGTTGAGAGTTTCAGATATATATGCAGTTCCCTTTGCCCTCATTGTTCACTATACCACAACTCCCCATGTGTGAAACACTAGCTCATTTCAGACAACACATTTGTCAACAGTGGTTTTAGAACTCTATGGTGGAGTTTTTATACCACCGTTGAGAAATGTGTTGTCTGGTGGGAAAGCTCCATGCAACAGAGAAGGATTTTTTGAAAAGCAGTCCATGCAGAATATCCACACTGTGCAGAGGAGAGTTCCTGCACAACCATTGTATAGCAGGCTCTGTGGAGTTTTCCGTTGCGTTGAGTTGACTTTTCCCATTGGCTACAGAATTCCCTGGAAAGAGCAGTGAAAGGAGCGAGTGCAATTCTAGGAGAGCTGCTGGGATTGGGTTTTTGCAGCAATGGCTGATGGGATACCATCAGGAGGACCAGGAGAGGAGAGAGGGTGGAAGAAATGTCAGTCAAATGTCATGATGGATTTTACTCACAGTCACACAATGGTGGAGTTAGAACATGTATGGGGAGAACCCCCTAAAAACTCAACCATTGAGTGGAGTTTTCACACTGCATTGACTAATGAGTTGTCTGAGCTGAGCCACTCTATTACATGCATCTGATGAAGTGGACAACAGTCCATGAAAGCTTATTCCATAATAAATTTGTTAATCTTTAAGGTCCCACCAGACACTTTATATATGGGATTTTATTTGTACCTTTAAAAATAATGTCTGAGTTAGGTGATTTAAGAGGTGTGATTTAGGAATTATTTTGTATTCTGAAGAGTAGACTTAAAAGTGTCAAGAAATGTCACATGTTTCAATTTTGTTTTGAAGAATATCTAAAAACACATCTCCAGGTATGGTGTATTGCACAGAGCGGCACAATGCGTACGCATGGCTTTGTACAGTATTAACTGTGTCCCTGTGTCTTGTGGTCACAGGTTTGCTACTGCCGTGAGCAGTGATAACCCAGCTACCGGCATTCTTCAAGGATTGTTGCCAAGGCAGTGGACTATGGGGAACCAGATGGCACCGTTGCCTCCTTTCCTGCCCCACTTGCAAGCGCTGCATGTGGTGGTGGTTGGTCTGGATGCGGCTGGCAAAACATCGCTGCTGTACCACCTGAAGTTCCAAGAGTTTGTTAAGAGTGCACCTACCAAAGGCTTCAATATGGAGAAGATCCGGGTGCCGCTGGTTGGCTCCCGCACCATCACTTTCCAAGTGTGGGATGTGGGTGGCCAAGAGAAGCTGCGCCCACTCTGGAGGTCCTACATGCGCCGTACGGACGGGGTTGTTTTTGTGGTGGACTCTGCGGAGGTTGAGCGCCTGGAGGAGGCCCGGGTGGAGTTGCACAGGATTGTCTGCTCCTCAGAGAACCAGGGGGTCCCTGTGTTGGTGCTGGCTAACAAACAGGATATGGCCCAGGCACTACCAGTAGCTGAAGTGGAGAAACTTCTTGGTTTGCATGAACTCTGCACCTCTGCCTTGAACCACATTCAGGGCTGCAGTGCAGTCAGTGGCCTGGGCCTTCAGCAAGGCCTGGAGAAGCTCTACGAAATGATTCTCAAACGCAAAAAGCTTCTTCGTAACAACAAAAAGAAGCACTGAGGAAGAGGCAAGGCAAATCAGCAATTTTGTTATTATTACTCCAAGGCACTCTATTCCGAGCAATATATGAACCAACACTGAACAGATTTCAGTTTCCCATTTGGTGAACTCTTAATTTTTGGACCTGCGTGCCACTGTATGATGGCAGCCTCCCCTGACGCTGAGGAGGGTGGGCCTCCCTTGGAAGCTGTGAACATGGGGAGAAAGGGCCGCCTTCCAAAGAGCTGGAGGTTGAGATATGGCCATGTTCCAGCAGCACCTTTACTTTGACCATGATGCATTTATATCTTTTTTGTAAGTCGTTAAGAGGCCCTTTTATGGGCTGTTGTTTTTTGTATAAAACGAACTTTAAATTATTAAACACACCATCTCCACAGTTGGCCAAGGCATTTTTGTAACCTTTTGTGCACAGGGCCATGTAGGAGGGAGGATTTCAACTTGCTTGGGAAAGAGCCAGCAGATAAAACCAGGGAAGAGGTATGAAAAGGCAGAATTCCTTACAGGACAGTAGGGTTGTAAAGGCACCCTTTGCTGGAAAGGTGGGGCGTGCAAAGAGATGCTGGAGCTCAAGGCTGTTCAGAAGTCCTCTCCTTTTGCCTGGGAGAGGGGGACCCCACCAACTTCGAAGCACATGTCCCTGCATTGTCAAAGTTGTGTGTTGGGGTGGGGGGAGCTGTGATTACCCAGCGCTGAAGAGAAAGTTGCTCTTCTGCTGCTCCTTTGTTTTGTGCCTTTTTGGTGCCTAAAGCTTTGCAAAAGCCCTGGCACAAATCAAGCACTCAGTGCAGGCAATTCCCCGGCCTAATAAATGGGGATTATAGCCAAGCATGATTCTACGCCTATGCATTTCCTGGTACTTTAGGAGGGAGGCACAGCAGCAAAACTGGCTGGGAACTGGTTTTTGGTTTGCAACTTACACATAGCTCAAAGCAATCATTGTGCTTGAATGACTTCTAAACTGAGAGGTATTGAAGCTCAGGTCTTGCCTAGAAGTCTTATCCTTTCCCTTGGAAGTTTTCCCCACCTACACCATTCTAATTTGTGAGGGTGGGGTGGGGAATGCGGTTAGGTTCATCCGCTTCCCCCCATCTTTACTTCACATATTCTCAGCTGGAAGCATGCCTAGGCACTAAAGCCTTCTTTTACGTAAGGGAATTGAGGGCAATGAGTTTAAATCTCTCTTGGAACTGTTATATAAAGGGCTTTCCAAATCTGGAAATCTCCTGCACCACTCCCAGGATTAATTGTGCTGACTCACTATCATCTTTTCAGAAGCTCAGGACCTCGTAGGCAATCAGTTCAATTTGGAGGTATTCTCTTTACTTGCTTCAGTTTACAAGGTCAGAGAATGAGCCCAGTCTCATCCCTGGTGGGACAGCAGGAGGGAGATGGCTATGGTTACTCAGCAGTAAGGGGGCATTCTGTATATGCTCCACTGTGCTCTCCTTCATTTTATTATTTTGCATGTTCCACCACTATTCTGGCATGAAAATCAGGTTTGGGGGCTGAATGCAAAACCCTGGGTGTCTTTTGTCTTGTTTCCACTCACATTTTTATTTTATTTTCTAGGGCCCCTTTCAGTTTCCACTGTAATGAAAAAGGAAGTTCCAGCTTCTAAACCATTGGCCTGTTGGCCAAGGCTGAGTTTACCCTACAGGTGAAGCGGCTTTCAGTAGAAGCTTTGCTAGCAGCCTAATTCTCCCCAACTACAGATGATATTATAAACAATATCTGGGATGTACCACTTAAGACTACAGATGAAGGCACAAATGATTATTATTATTATATTTATTTGTATCCAGCCTTTTGCCCAATGCTGGGCCTCAAGGCGGCCTTACAAAGTTTAAAACATACATTGGGGAAAAGAAAAAAAATAAACGTTTAAAATACACAACAAAATTATAAGACATTAACATAGACGGAGGGCCGGATTATTCTCCAAAGGCCTGCTGGAACAAAAAAGTTTTAGCCTGCTTCCGAAAGCCCATCACGGAGGAGCCAGCCTAGCTTCCCCGGGAAGAGAGTTCCAGAGCACCGGAGCAGCCACCGAGAAGGCCCTCTTCCATGTTCCCACCAAGCGTGCCTGTGAAGATGGTGGGACTGAAAGAAGGGCTTCTCCAGAAGATCTCAAATCACAGGCAGGCTCATAAGGGAGAATATGTTCTTTCAAATAACCTGGACCCGAGCCATATAGGGCTTTATAGGTCATAACCATCACTTTGACTTGTGCCCGGAAACAGACTGGAAGCGAGTGGAGCTGTTTTAACAGGGGAGTTGTATGCTCCCTGTAACCAGCCCTGGTCAACAATCTGGCTGCAGCTCCTTGAACCAGCTGGAGTTTCCGAACACTCTTCAAAGGCAGCCCCACGTAGAGCGCGTTACAGTAATCCAATCGGGATGTAACTAGGGCATGTGTCACCGTGGCTAGGTCCGACATCTCTAGGAATGGGTGCAGCTGGCACACTAGCTTTAACTTTGCAAATGCACTCCTGGCCACTGCCGAAACCTGGGCATCCAGGCTCAGGGCTGAATCCAGAAGTACACCCAGGGTGTGGACCTGTGTCTTCAGGGGGAATGTCATCCCAGAATTTGTTAAGGTACGTGTCATTTTAGCTTCTAGGATTCTGTTATTTTGCTTCTCCATAAAACCTCAAAAGGTCTCAAAAAGTTATTGTCAGAACCCAAATTTGCCCAGAGCTAGGAGAATCCCCCCCTACCCCCCCAAACACTCAGGGAATTAAACAGCAGCAGTCTTCGACGCCTTCAGAAGCGCAACACATCTTATTTAAACTCCACAACAAGACTTTTTCTGTTCAGGAGCAAACTATTCTCTCCAAAAACATGTGACATCCTCTTGGAGATCAAACAGGGGAGCTGGGAAATTTGTCTCCAAATTTCCTAATAAGTGGTGCACACAGACAAACAAACTTCAGAAAGAGTTTAGTCAGATTTTGGCTTCATTTACCCCAGAAATTGTAATATTTTCATCAAAGAAATGCAGCATCCTAGACTATAGAGCAATAGAATTACTAACATTTCTGCCAGGTTCAGCAGCTTTGCCTTGAACACTGACTTGTGCATTTATACCTCGTACATTTGGTGTACAAGGTAAAATTACACAATGACATTTGTTGCAGTATTTGGATAATGTGGAATAAAAGCAGGAATAACTCCATTGAAAGCAGTATATGGAATGTGTAATGCGTCCCATGTTGGGGAAACATTGCTAGGGTGTCCTCACAACTGTAGGCTTGTGGCTATATAATTTCCAAACAGAAAAGTGTTGAGATACAAAGAGGCCTTGGGGAGTCATAGCTTATGATCTGGAAGCTTTTTGCCCTGTGTGTGTGTGTGGGGGGGCTGGTTGTAGTTACTCGTTAACAAACTAAAGCCCCTCTGCACACGCACAGAGGCAGTCTGGGCTTTATTAGTATTGTTACATAGTTCAAGCCTGAATTCTGACATTGAAAAGAGATGCCGGGCAGGGAGTCCTGCCTCAGAACAGGCTCTACAGGCCCTCTTCTTCATGATTACTTAACCCGGGGGACGCTCTTCTTCATCATTATTGCCTCATTATTTCTTACTATTCAGGGACTGAGCAGTAATGCCGGCACTGAAGACAGATTCTGGAGCTGAACCCTGCCTTAAATAAAGCTAGAGCAAAAAGGGTGTTACTTGAAGACATTAATTTCCTTCCTACCTCCACCTCCTGCTCCAAGTCTAATAACTGTGAAATGGCTGCCGTTTCCTCATAACTCACTTGCATCTGTTGCCCCACCCCACCCCACCCCCGCCTTTAATTGCTGCAATTTGTTGCTGAATGCAATTTGCATCAGGGCCCCTGCTGTGCAGCAAGGATCCATTAAAGCTGCATCAAACTGGGGCAGCAGGAGGCTGTTTGTGGGGAGGGTGGGTGTGCTGCTGCCAGCTGTCACCCCTGCTGCTCCTATCCCTTTCCGTGTGCCCAATGTCCCATAGATCACGTATGATGAGTCTTCTCCCTTCAAGGATCTACCTATGAGGGTGTTGTCCAGCTGCTGCAAAGACACATCTAAACTATGATAACGCAGACTTCTTTATTCCTGCCACTTGACTGTGTGAGAGCTTGTGGTTACTTGCACAGCAGAGTCCCCCATCCCAGTCCTGGTCTCTTCATTGCCTTCTCCCTAGTTTCTCATTCCAAAGACAAACCCTACATCACAAATATGAACTTAACATGTAGAATTTATGTAACATTTTAAGAGTTTAAAACAATTTTTTGTCCCGATTGGTTCATTGCAATACCCATTTTTATTGTCCTTTTGTTTTAGTTTTTCTCCTCTTTGCTATGGGTTGTTGTTCCTTTTTGTTGCAGGGGATTGTGTGTTGCTGTTTGATCTGAAAGCCTGGTTATGACCCAGTCCACATAATCAAACAAACCATGGGTTGTTGTGAGCACATGAGAGCGAGCAACTATGCTGATTCATTCCTGCCTTCACTTTCCTAATCAGTCCAGGAACACCCTGTCTCTAGATTGTTATAATTAAGTCCAAACCCAGAAACACTGCGTTGTTTAGGAATTAAACAACCCAGAGTTAACCTATGGTTTGTTGTTGGGTTAACCTTGGGTTGTTTAACCCCTAAACAACCCAGTTTCTGGGTGTGAATGTAATAATAAGAATGCAGAAACGGCATTGCTGTGTTGTTTAGGAAAGAAAGCAATGAGCATGAGAGCTGCAATGTACTTACTTGCTGCTGCATGGCCACAACTAGCCATTATGTACAGGTCAGGTCTATTGTTTTGAGAGGCAGCCTGCAGACTCCACTTCACATGTGGTCGACAGGTGGAGATATGGGTTATAGAAGTAAAACAGGTGGCATGGGGGAATGAAGATCAAACTTTTGAGTACACTTCTTCTATCTGTTTCTTCTTCCAGCCATCAGCTTCCTGGCTGACTTTGCAACAGCCTTCCAAATCTTAAGATGCTGCAGCTAAACACCAGGGCAATGAATTGTAGGGAACCTGAGAACCTCTTGTAATGTTGCGCAGACAACACACAAATAAAGAAATCCTATAAATAAATAAGTCCTCTATGGTCCAGAATGTGTTCCTGGATGAGCACACTGGCATGATGTGTGTCATGGGGACCTGGGTTGGTGATGAGGGTACAGTTGATCTGTCCCAATTTTGTCTACCAGGTTTTTGACATTTCTGACAGCTGTGGAGGTGGCATTGCAGTAATAGGTCATGATTCCAATCTCTGCAAAAATGGATACAGTCTGGGGGTGTGGACAGGATACTTGGAGGTGTGCCCTCTCGACCCTTACTTTTCCTAGTGGATTAGGGCAGCCAGAGTAGAATGGACTGGATGGAGGCATAGGGGAGTTTCTGAATGCTTCCCTGAGAGAGGGTGTGGTACCAACTGTATTAAAGAAATGGTGTGAAGACCTTTGTTAAAGAAATCTTCTTTAGATTCCACCATCATTACTGGCCACTGTCAAATTTACCATCCTTGGGCAAGGGGCTTGAGTGGGTGGAGGTGGGCCACAGTTTTCCTGGATACCAATTGTCTTGATCTCGTCAGTCTGGAGTCTGAGCTTGCTAGGGTACCATTGACCCTGGTGTCCTTCTGCGCTGCCTGACTGGGATGGGGTAGGGGGACACCGTTTTTGTGATGACTCAGATTCTTCCTACAGGGCATGTCCCACAAGGTAGTGCTGAAGGGCTGCTTTGGCCTATAGTGTTCCAAATGGTTCCAACTTGTTCTCTATGCTATTTAACATCTACATGAAACCACTGAGAGAAGAGAGGTGTGGTATGGGGCTGTATCTTCTGTTAAGCCTCTTTTGGGTCCCTCAGCTTGCTGGAACAGGGCCAAGTATCTTTCCTTAATTAACAGCTGGTCTCTTTCTCATTCCAGCCTAATTCGGAGCAGATGTGTGTCATTCCCTTGCCCTCCTCCTTTGGCCCATCCTGATAAAGTGATGCAGAGTGCTTGCTCCTTTGAGACTGGGGGCCCATTGGTGGCTGGATGTATTTTGGTTCTGGACCCTGGCTCTCCTCCTGACAAGGGAGTGGTGCTATGTAAGGCATTTTCTGGTGACTGCGTGGAAGTAATTTTGGGAATCTGTGCAGATTAGGTAGTTGACATACTTAGGTTTGTTTTTCTGTTTCATCTGTCTTCTGTTTCCCTTCTGTCTTTGTAAAAGCTGTTTTGATAATAGATTTATTTTTTCTTCTAATTTGGATGAGAAGTGTGTGATTGAGTTTCTGACCAAGACCCCAGGAAACGGGTTGTGGCCCTGTGGCCTAACCACACTCAGGTAAACAAGTGTGAGTGGCCTAACCATTGAGAAACACTACCAAGGCATTTGATCTGGGCCCTGGAAGGGGGAAGTTGCTGCATAAAGGGGCTCAAGTAATCTCCAGCTCCATCCACAAGAGGTTGTTCAGGGATCTGGAATGCAGTGTGCTCATGGTACCCAAACCTCTCCTGACCCTCAGTGTAGGGAAGTTCTGTGGAAGTTCCAAATCAATGCTTGAATGCAGTGATAAACGGGTGATAAACTCTCTTAGTCCAGGCAAGACAAACTAGCCCCCACGTGATGAATGTCCCGTATTTTCTTATAGTTTCTTCTGTCTTTTTTCTTAACACAGAAAATTAGTTAAGGAGGAAAAGATGGAACAGCTGTACAGTGCCTCCTACGTGCGCCACAAGGGGCCTCCATCTGGACGCACTCTTGTTGTCGGGTCTGAAACAGCAAAAGCCTGAAGGGATAAAGAAGATTCTGAGAAGCTGTTGTGGCCACTGTGTGAACAGAGTGCTGGATTAGATGGGCCCCTAGTCTGATCCAGCATCAGGGCTCTTCTTATCACCACCCTGCCTCTTTCTTGGAATTTTACAGGGGGTCCAGATGTTGTTGTCACTCATCATCTCCCATGTTTTCCCACCACTTCTTCCTCCTTTTTCCTTAATGTCATTAAGGAGAAACAGCCTAAACAGTGCAACCAGGCCTTCTGCGTGGTAGTGCTAGGAGCCCTTCATCTCAAAGCCTGAGCACTGGCTACTCTCTTCTCGGAAATGAACTAATAAATAGCTGTTTCAGTTTGTGGTTTTCGTTTTGTTTCTCATCTTTAAAGTGGTTGCTTCTCCTTTAATACATTCTTGCTCCTACTATCCTTTTCCTACAACAAGAAGTTACATGTGGGTGATACCTCAATGGGAAAGTTCAATGTGGCCCTTTCTTCTCAGATCATCCCTGCCAGCTCACCACGGTGGCATCCATGATTCATTTCCAACTCTGTCCTGGCCTACAGGAAGTGCATCATTTCCCCTCTCTAAACTAGCAGCAAATTATATGAAGAGGTAGAGAATGAAGCCAATGGCAGCAGTAAGAGAGAGAATCACCTCCAAGAGCAGATCTGAAAGAGCAGAGTATTTATAATGGGGCAAGGCTTGTGGATGGAGTAGCATTGTCCTGTCCTTACTTCTGTCTCAAGAGTTACAAAGCAATATAACTTTTAGTAGACTAACTCAGATGGGTGTGATTCATGCATGTTTTTGAATTCTTCAATAGAATGGAAAGAAAGCAAATATTCAGTGATATCTTATTCAGTAAACTTCTTTAAACGAGTGATTTATAGCACGCTTGTGATTGGCCACTCATGGACATTTGTGAGTCCATTACACAACACTGTCAGCTTCCAGGGCCTCTCCTGCACTATACCCTGGAAAGCACAGGTTTTTTAAAAAACACCGAGATAATGTGGGAATATATGGGAAATCTCACCATCTCCCAGTGTGTAAACTTGGCATTGTGCTATAATTATGTCACTGGATACCGCTGTCTTGATAAAGTGAATGGAGCACATGGAGCATGCAGAGAGAGGAAGCATTCAGTTTCAAGCCATGTGGCTTTCAGAAAGAAAGCCAATGCAGAAAGTTTGCAGGTCCAGCATGGTGTTTTTTAAAAAAAAAAATGTAGAGAAGCTCCATACTTGGGCTGCCAGTAAGTAAAAACATTTCCATTACTTCTAATGGATTGCTAACAAAACCGTTGTTTTGAAAACCACAGGCATTTCTCTCCCCCCCCCCCCAAACTCAGCATTCATGTCTAGAGTATTAACAATAGTTGTTGCGCAGAGAGAGGCAGTTTCTGGGACACTGGGATGTCTATAGGTTTAGGTGCTTATATGTATCTGTATATTTCTCTGCACAGAGAAGCAATTCAGATTAGAAAAGCAGCAGGGGTGGGTGTTTAGACCCAGTACTGCTTTTCCTCATCCCAAGTTGTGGATTACTGCCTCTGTTTTCCCCTTCGACAAAAACGGCGGAACTGGTGACAGAATTCCTTGTTTTGGCCCTGAGAAAGATTTCTCCCTGCCTTGGAGAACTGCTGCCAATCAGAGAGGGCCGTACCAGGTGCCTGATAACTTGTTATCAGGCAGCTTCATATCACAAGTATCATTTATCTGCTTAGTTTCCCAATCCTTTGCAATATGACAACCATCATCTACCAAACATTCATGCATAGAATCGAACTGCACAACCTATTGTTATAACCAAGTCTGTGGGAAATTGCCTGATTTCAATATATAAAAAGAAAAGAAAACTGAAAGCAAGGAACATAAGAAGAGCCGTGCAGGATCAGACCACGGCTCCATCAAGTCCAGCATTCTGCTCACGGAGTAGACAATCAGTCGTTTGTGGGCCCGTGCAACCACATCGCCAGAGCAGTGCTGTAATGTCTTCCTGCCTTCAGGAGCCACACAGCGCTTCCTTGTCTGTCCAGTGTGGCGCCTGAGGGCAAAAAGACCTTACAGTGGCTGGCAGTGTGCTGGCGACATGGGCGCATGTGTCCCCATTAAGGAAAGCAGGCCAGTTGAACTAGACAGTGGAGGGGGGAAGGGAGGCGCAGCGCTGAGAGAGGCGCACTGGTGAGTGGGCGGTGGCGGCTTGGGCCTGCCGGCTGCCTGCTCAACCAGCAAAATGCAGCAGACCCTTTGGTGAGCAGAGCACTGATCTCCACAGCCTGCTGCACCTGCTTCCTACTGCTTAATGGTAAGGCCCGACCTGCCATCAGGACTAGGAGCCAAGGAGACCAGTAATTGAAGGACCCTCCTTTGCAGGAAGAGAAATTGACATTGGGGCAATTAAGTTGCAATTCAACACTGATCCCTCACCATGATCAAGAGAAAGCGACGTTTCTGGACGAGGCTTTTATGGCGCCATCACCATGCCTCATTCACCAATATTTACAGAAGGTCCAACATCTACAACCTGTGACCCTCCATCTTTCATAGAATCATAGAATAGCAGAGTTGGAAGGGGCCTGCAAGGCCATCGAGTCCAACCCCCTGCTCAATGCAGGAATCCACCCTAAGGCATCCCTGACAGAAGGTTGTCCACCTGCCTCTAGTGTGGAAGAGCCCACAACCTCCCTAGGTAGCTGATCTGGCTTCCTTTAACTTGAGCCTGTTATTCCGTATCCTTTTTTTTTTTTTAAATAATTTTATTTTTCTACAATACTTAAACATACACATTACATCCTCTCATAAAGAAAAAACAACAACATACTACATAATATTGAAACGTTGAATACATAATATCTTATCTAAATACACAATCAAAATTAACATAGAAGTGCACCCCCCACCTCGGGATCTCATTCCTGATTCCAGAATCTCATACTTTCTTCTGCTGGCGGTTTTCCACTTCCTTTAGAAAACACAAATATTAGGAACTGTTTCCAAATTCCTTCAAAATCATTTGATTTAGCTATACCTCTTCTCCATTTAATATTACTTGTCAATTTATCATTAATAGCTATATCCCATACTTCTTTATACCATTCTTCAATAGAATATTCCCCTTGAATCTTCCAGTTCCTAGCTACAATCAATCTTGCTGCAGTCAGCAAATTCGTTATCAATTCCTTGATTTCCTTTTTACATTTAAAATCTTCAAATAGTGACAGTAATGCAACTTTTGGTGTTCGTTCTATCTTCATTTCCACAATTTCTTCAATCTCCAAAAACACCATCTTCCAAAATTTTTGAACATAGTTACATTCCCACCACATATGTAAATACGTTCCTTTACCCCCACAACCTCTCCAACAGTTTGCTGACTGCTGATTATTTATCTTATTCAATCTAACCGGAGTTAGGTACCACCTCCATATAATTTTAAAATAATTCTCTTTTATTCTTACCGACATATTTCTCAACGCTCTTTGTTTCCATAATCCCTCCCAACCCTGTTGTCCTATTTGTACATTCAAATCTGTCTCCCAAACCATTTTGCCTGAATTATCCATCAACCCTTTCTTCACCAATATTCTATATATTTCACTCATCAACCCTTTTAACACTGTTCTTTTCTCCCTATCATTTTCTTTCTTAACTATTAATTCCTCAAACTTCGTCAATTCTCTACAATCTCCGTTATCTCTTACCCACTTTTTAGTCCACTGTTCTAATTGCCAATAATTTAACCAAGTTAATTTTTTATCTTTAAAGACCTCTTCCATATCCTCTCTTGTATTCATTCCTCTTAACCATTCCCTTAATTTCATTTTATTTTTTTCTATTAAAACTTTACTTAATCTACTCTTTAATTCCTCCGGGAAATTCTTTAACGTTATTACCGGTGACAAAGGGGAGCTGCTCGGAAGCAGCTCCCCTTTATATTTACTCCAAATTTCCCAGTGAGACCTCAAAAGCGGGTTATCTATACTTTCTACCCATTTTTTTCCCTTCCCTAAAAAATACATTCTCCAGATTAATCTCTATATTACTTGTAGTTTTATCCTCCATCCAATCTAATTCTCCTATTCCTGTAATTGCCTCCACAATATGTCTTAATCTGTTAGCTGCATAATATAGTTTAATATTTGGGAGACCCAATCCTCCCTTTTTTTGACTTAAATACCATTTACTTTTATTTACCCTCGCTTTCTTATCACCATTACAAAAATTATTCCTTATTCCGTATCCTGCACTCTGGGAGGATAGAGAAGAGATCCTGGCCCTCCTCTGTGTGACAACCTTTTAAGTATTTGAAGAGTGCTATCATGTCTCCCCTCAATCTTCTCTTCTCCAGGCTAAACATGCCCAGTTCTTTCAGTCTCTCTTCATAAGGCTTTGTTTCCAGACCCCTGATCATCCTGGTTGCCCTCCTCTGAACACACTCCAGCTTGTCTGTGTCCTTCTTGAATTGTGGAGCCCAGAACTGGACGCAATACTCAAGATGAGGCCTAACCAGGGCCGAATAGAGAGGAACCAGTACCTTACGTGATTTGGAAGCTATACTTCTATTAATGCAGCCAAAAATAGCATTTGCCTTTCTTGCAGCCATATCACACTGTTGGCTCATATTCAGCTTGCGATCTACAACAATTCCAAGATCCTTCTCATTTGTAGGATTGCTGAGCCAAGTATCCCCCATCTTGTAACTGTGCCTTTGGTTTCTGTTTCCTAAATGTAGAACTTGGCATTTATCCCTATTAAATTTCATTCTGTTGTTTTCAGCCCAGCACTCCAGCCTATCAAGATCACTTTGAAGTTTGTTTCTGTCTTTCAGGGTATTAGCTATCCCACCCAATTTTGTGTCATCTGCAAATTTGATCAGTGTTCCCTGCACCTCCTCGTCCAAATCATTAATCAAAATGTTGAAGAGCACTGGGCCCAGGACTGATCCCTGCGGTACCCCACTCGTTGCCTCTCCCCATTTTGAGAAGGTTCCATTGATAAGTACTCTTTGAGTCCGATTCTGTAGCCAACTGTGAATCCACCTAATAGTTGTTCCATCTAGCCCACTTTTAGCTAGTTTGTTAATCAGAATATCATGGGGCACTTTGTCAAAAGCTTTGCTGAAGTCAAGATATATGACGTCCACAGCATTCCCACAGTCCACAAGGGAGGTTACCCGATCAAAAAATGAGATCGAATTCGTCTGACAGGACTTGTTCCTGACAAATCCTTGTTGGCCTCTAGTGATCACCGTATTGATTTCAAGGTGTTTACAGATTGACTTCTTTATAATCTGCTCCAGAATTTTCCCAGGGATGGTTGTCAGACTGACTGGTCTGTAGTTCCCAGGTTCCTCCTTTTTGCCCTTTTTGACAACGTTAGCCCTCCTCCAGTCGTCCGGCACCTCACCCGTCTTCCATGATTTTGCAAAGATAATAGACAAAGGTTCTGAGAGTTCTTCCACTAGCTCCTTCATTACTCTAGGATGCAGTTCATCGGGCCCTGGAGATTTGAACTCATTCAGGGAAATTAGGTGTTCTTTGACCATTTGTTTATCAATCTCAAACTGCAATCCTGCCCCCTCAACTTCTGCTTCACTTTCTCCAGGGGGGTCATGGACCCGCTTTTGGGAGAAGACTGAGACTCCTGGAGAATCTTTGGGAATGTCCTCCCATGCTCCCTGTCTTGGCTGAGCTTCTTCTAGTTCTGCCTCCAGGTAGCCCATGCCCCATCTTGACACCTATTGATCCTAAATGCCTCCCATCAGTTATTCAGATGGAATAACTGTCCAAAGTTATTGTCCAAAAAGCCTATATTTTGGGGTGCTTAGGATAGTTCTAACACCACAGTGCCAATTAAACAGCTTCATCTGATGTTCTGATGACGCTGCAATATTCCAGAAAAAAGAAAAAAAATCCAGCCTGGGGGAAGGAACAGAAGTGGGAAAACATGTTTAAAACTGCTTCCTACCTCGGAAGTTAGCAAGACAGGAAGGATGAATGTGGGGGTGGTTGGGAGGAGGTTTTCCCCACAACAATGTGTGTGTGTGGCTGCCTCAGGAAGTGACAGGCCTCTGTTACCTTCTCATACCTCTCAAATGACCGGGCTTGCCCATAAAATATTGCCATAATCTTACACCCAGAATTACAGTCCTGGAGCACTTCTTGGGATAAAAAGCCTTCTAATTAGCAGTCCAATCATATTGGAGTCAGAGGACAAAAGACAGGCCAAACTGTCCTTTAGTGAAAGGGGGTGGCAGCAATTGGAGAAAGGTGATTCAGGGCAAAAAATGGTGGTTTAATACAGAAAGGAATTGGGCCTGAAAAGGTGCTGAGAAGAAAGAAAAGGTCTCCTACAAATTCTCCGACTTAGAATTTGCTTGCAAAAATCCAGATTTTATAGAACCAGAGTTGGAAGGGACCTCACATATCATGTAGTCAAACCCCTGCTCAATGCAGGCTCTGCATTACAGGGAGCAGCTACAGCTTTCCTCATAGATGACCATCTAGCAGAGCACAACTCTACTCCAACTCCTGCATGACAGCCTTTCAGATATTTGAAGGTGCCTATCATGCCTCCCCTTAATCTTCTCTTCTCCAGGGTAGACATACCCAGCTCTTTCAACCATTCCTCATAGGACCGGGTTTCAAGTCAGAGTCTGTTCTCCAGATGTGCTCCAACTTCTCAATGTCCTTCTTAAAATGGGGTGCCCAGAACTGGTCACAGTACTCCAAATGCAACCTGGTTAATGCAGAATAGAGCGGAACTCTTACTTCTCGTGATCTGGTCTCTTAGGTGATCAATGCTGCCTCCAATTCAGCATGGGATCCCCTAAGACAGTGGTCTTCAACTGGTCCAGACCTGAGACCCACTTCAGACTCCCAACCTGCAGCACGGGACCCACTTTCACAATTGCCCAACATGGCGGCAACAGCTTTGCCACGCCCCATCTGGACTGATCTCATGACCCACTTTTGGGACACAATCCACCAGTTGAAGACCACTTCTCTAAGACATCTAGGTTGATTTTACACATGCTGAACCCAACCCAGTCTCCCCCATCCTATACTGATATCTTCGTAAACTAAACACAAGTTTTTGCATTTTATCTCTGTTGAATCTCACCTTGTTAGATCTGGGTCCAGTGTTCCAGCCTGTCTGGATCCTTTTAAATCTTGTTCCTGTCTTCTATATCCCTCCTATATCCTTATCTGCAGATTTGATAAGCTACCCCTTTATACCCTCATCCAAGTCATTTATAAAACTGTTGAACACCACAGGGCCTAGGACAGAGCCCTGCGGCACTCCACGCGAGGCCTCCCTCCAGGAAGATACTGAGCCATTAACTAGCACTCACTGAGTAACAGTTGCTCAACCAGCTGTGGATCCACCTAATTGTAGAATTCTCCAACCCACATTTTACCATCTTGTCGACAAGAAATACTTTGGCAGACTTTGTCAAATGCTTTGCTGAAATCAAGATATACTATGGATGCAGCATTCCCATGATCTACCAAACTAGTAAGTCTAGCGTGACCATATGGAAAGGAGGACAGGGCTCTTGTATCTTTAACAGTTGTATTGAAAAGAGAATTTCAGCAGGTGTCATTTGTATGCATGCAGCACCTGGTGAAATTCCCTCTTCAGCACAGCAGTTAAAGCTACAAGAGCCTTGCCTTCTTGACTACATACAAAAGAGGGCACGGCTCCTGCAGATTTAACTAGTGTGATAAAGAGGGAATTTCACCAGGTGCTGCATGCATACAAAGGACACCTGCTGAAATTGCCTTTTCTATTCAAATGTTAAAGATACAGGAGCCCTGTCCTCCTTTTCATAGGGTCACCCTACCAAAAATAATTTGTAGAATGCAGTTTTAGCATCCAGGCACAATAAACCTTTTGCCTAAGAATGGGGATAGATTCATGTAACAGCTGGGATTTGATATTTTCAAAATTAGGTATCAACTCACAGTTGCTTATAACCAACTCACGGTTTGTTATTTCTCTGATTGTATGGGGAGTACCTGCAAAATAACCATCTGGTAGTTGACTACTAACCCACCGTTGACTACCATGGTGTCCAAATGCAGCCTAAGCCTGAAATAAGGAATTTGTGAAAATGTTAGGAAGCTTGAACCCTATGAGAATTAGAAGCAAAATGGCTTATATAGAAATATGCAAATATATGCATATCTAATTGGAATAATTTATTCATGCTGCAGAATCCAGACTTTCTTGAAGCGCATATATATATATATATATATATATATATATATATATATATATTTGTATACATAAATGTCACTGGTTACACATGCACATACCGCCAACTTTTGAAAAGGTCTAGTCTGAACTTGGATTTCCACTGACCCTGAGACTGACCTCTTCTTTTGATAATTCTCCTTTAACTTCACCTTAGTAGACTGCTTGAACTTGTAAAATTTTCTGAACTTGTACAGAGAGTCTACATGGCCAAATTTCAAAATGATTGGATACAAAATGACTATGATACACTGGTTGGAGATTTTCCCTTGAAATGTACAGTTTTCAGTTGTTTGTGACCATTCTTTTTTACACACCTGTACACACCTCTAGTTTTACTTTTGCTGGGTTAGGTTCTATCAAAACTTCAAGGAAATTGTAGGGGCAGTGTTCTTCTTGGTTTTATGGAAATCAATTGTATATGAATAAATGTCCCTATTTTAAACAATTATAAATCAATTTTGCTCATTGCCTTATGTTTTATAAAGAAAAAAGAATGTTGAATGTTGAGGTGAGGCTGTGGATGTGCTGAACCGGTGCCTGGCTGCGACAATGGACTGGATGAGGGCTAATAAACTGAAACTCAATCCAGACAAGACTGAGATGCTGCTGGTGGGTGGTTCTTCTGACCGGATTGAGGGTGGGTGGGTTTCAACCGGTACTGGATGGGGTTGCACTCCCCCTGAAGGAGCAGGTTCGTAGCTTGGGAGTTCTGCTGGAACCATCTCTGTCACCTGAGGCTCAGGTGGCACGGAGCGCCTTCTACCAACTCCAGCTGGTGGCCCAGCTACGCCCCTATCTGGACAGGGATAACCTAGCTTCAGTTGTCCATACTCTGGTAACCTCCAAATTAGATTACTCCAATGCCCTCTACATGGGGCAGCCTTTGAAGACGGTTCAGAAGCTGCAGCTTGTGCAAAATGCAGCAGCCAGATTGATAGCTGGAACAGGGAGGTTTGAGGATATAACACTGATTCTGGCCCGCTTGCATTGGCTGCCTTTATGTTTCCGAGCCCAATTCAAGGTGCTGGTTTTAACCTATAAAGCCCTACATGGCTTGGGATCTCAATACCTGATGGAACACCTCTCCCGACATGAATCTACCCGTACACTGCGCTAAACATCTAAGGTCCTCCTCCGAGTGCCTACTCCAAGGGAAGGTCGGAGGATGGCAACAAGAGAGAGGGCCTTTTCGCTGGTGGCCCCCAACTGTGGAATGATCTCCCTGATGAGGCTCGCCTGGCGTCAACACTGTTATCTTTCAGGCGCCAGATTAAGACTTTTCTCTTCTCCCAGGCATTTAACAGCATTTAACAACGCTAAGTTTGTTTTTAAATGGATACTGTTGTTTTTATGTTTCTGATTATTTTTAAATTTTGTATACTTTTTAATGTTTACTGTTTTAACTTCTGTAAACCGCCCAGAGAGCTTCGGCTGTGGGGTGGTATATAAATGTAATAAATAAATAAAATAAAATAAATAAAATAGTACCAGAATAATTTCTTTTGCAGTTTGTTCAGAGATACTCTGTATATTGATTGTCCTAATAAAATGATATGTACAATAACCCTTAATAGCTGGGCTGTTTCTTGTGGGGACAAGTATGGTATCTGCCTTGGGCGTCAAAATTTTGGGGTAGCATAGAATCATAGAATCACAGAATAGTAGAGTTGGAAGGCACCTACAAGGCCATCAAGTCCAACCCCCTGCTCAATGCAGGAATCCACCCTAAAGCATCCCTGACAGATGGTTGTCCAGCTGCCTCTTGAATGCCCCTAGTGTGGGAGAGCCCACAACCTCCCTAGGTCACTGATTCCATCGTTGTACTGCTCTAACAGTCAGGAAGTTTTTCCTGACGTCCAGCTGGAATCTGACTTCCTGTAACTTGAGCCCATTATTCTGTGTCCTGCACTCTGGGAGGATCAAGAAGAGATCCTGGCCCTCCTCTGTGTGACAACCTTTTAAGTATTTGAAGAGTGCTCTCATGTCTCCCCTCAATCTTCTCTTCTCCAGGCTAAACATGCCCAGTTCTTTCAGTCTCTCCTCATAGGGCTTTGTTTCCAGACCCCTGATCATCCTGGTTGCCCTCCTCTGAACACGCTCCAGCTTGTCTGCATCCTTCTTGAATTGTGGAGCCCAGAACTGGACGCAATACTCTAGATGAGGCCTAACCAGCGCCGAATAGAGAGGAACCAGGACCACACGCGATTTGGAAGCTATACTTCTATTAATGCAGCCCAAAATAGCATTGGCCTTTCTTGCAGCCATATCGCACTGTTGGCTCATATTCAGCTTGTGAAGGTGGTGGTGCTGGCTGTGTGATGATGGTGGGGGTGGTGGAGGCAGCTGCGGCAGCGCTCTGGATCCTCCTAGTAGACACCAGGAGCCACAGCCACAGCCTCCTCTGCAGCAAGGAGGGCAGGGCATGAAGCTATGGGCCACTGCCTTGCTCTGAGGGTTTCTGAGAGTGAGGCATCAGCCTGCCCGGAGCTCCAGGGAGCTTTCCTGCTGGAGAGTGCCCTGCCCAGCCCAGCCCAGCTCTCCAGAGAACCACGCACCCAATGCCTGACTCTGAGAACCCCTCAAAGCTAGCCGTGGGGCGGGAGAGGCTCCTTGGGAAGCCCCACTGGCTGCTTCCCTGCCACAGTAAATGCTGCCCAAAAGCAGCTGACGAGGCTCTCCAGAGGGTCTGCATGGCGGCTGCCCAAATGCCTGACCGTGAGGGGCAGCAAGGCAATCTCGGCATGGTGGCCTTGGAGATTGCCAGTGCTGCTGTGGTCTACACTCTGGTGCCTTCTTTTGTTGCCATCTTTAGAAGGGTCAGATGAGCTGTTACATAAATGCACAGGCTGGTTCTATTTAACTGAGCTGGGAATAAGCTGGGAGGATAAAAATAATTGCTTTTGCTAAATCTGAATACTGGATTGTCCTGATGGTGACATGGTACAGCTGTTGAGAGAGGGTGGTAGTGTGCGATCAGTATTTTTGCAGCATTTCTTGAGCTAGCAGAAATGGGCTTCAGTTTGAACTAGGACTTATCCCAGAACCCAGTGGTGCAGTGAGGTAATTTTAGACTTTGGCATTAATGGCCTTAAGCCCCCACCCCCTCCTTAAATGGCAATATGAATGACTTCGTCTACTTCAAAATGTGGTCAGCCAGCCCTGCTGTGTTTGGGGCCTTCTGACTGGTTTTACTGAGTGGGGCCTTGGATCCCTAGGGGCAAGTATGGTTTCCCTAGGGGCAAGTGCTGTCCTAGGAGGGGTGAACTTGCAAGGGCTTCAGCACTTGCTCAAACTTCAGTTTCCTGGAAGGAGACTTGTGGTGTTCCTTTTGTGAAGGTTTTTTTTTTAATACTATGTTCAGATCAAGGCCTACTTCAGCTGCCCAACAGATCCCTTTTTGCAAGACAAAAGCCACTCTCCTTTTCTGTCAGATTCAGCCTTCCCCAGCTTCATTTCCTCCTACCCCTCAGGCCTAATGGGACAAAAGGTTGCCCAATTAGGAATTATAGGGTGGGGAGGGGAATCCGTAATCTCTCTTGGGGGGCGGGAGGCTGAGTTATAAGGGATCCTTGGAGGTAACTTAGACTGCCCCCCAAACACGTACCACCTGGTTGCTTGGAGGGGGCATTGCCACCTCAGGGAAATCCCGGAGCCCCGCTGCTCCCCCCATAGTTTATGCCCCTGCTGCAGAGGCCTTGGCAAAGCCACAAACTGCCAAGGAAGTTGCAACACCTTGTTTACACCACCACCACGACCCAGAGGCAGCAAAACTAGATATTTCACATTCCATCCCACAGGATCCATTGTCCATGTGATATTCTGAAGCCAAACTCACAGGTGTGTGTGTGTGTGTGTGTGTGTGTGTGTGTGTGAGAGAGAGAGAGAGAGAGAGAGAGAGAGAGAGAGAGAGAGAGAGAGAGAGAGAGAGAGAGAGAGAGAGAGAGAGAGGACTTGTGAAATTAAAACCTTTGAACTTTGCATGAAAATGGGTTTAATTGAAATCTAATTATTCTAGTTTAAAAAACAAAAACAAAAGGTAACCATGTTGATTGTATGACAAATTCCAAAATCCAATATTAGTAGAATAATGTAAAGCTTCTTTTAGGCTACTGAAAGATCGTAAAAACACTTGTCCCGGGGGAAAGGCTCTCTACCTGTATTCACTGAGGCATGTTATTGGGATGCTTCAAGATTTTGCATTGGTATTGAAAAACAGTTTGGGGGTGCTAGGTACTAACTCAGATTAGACCCCAATTTCAGCCCTGTTTTCCCTGGCCACTATCATTATCTGTCTGTTCATGGTGAAATCATAAAGCACACATAAATTAATGTGTTTATAAAAGAAAAACAGCAGAAAACACAATCAAATACAGGGCTGCCCATCGCATTAGGTGGGCTCATGCGCCCACATTTGGCAATGGAGCTGGAAGAGTGGCGGCGGCAGTGGAGGAGATCCATGTCTTTGACATGCATGCCTAGTTCCATTGCATTGTTTCTCAGTGTGCAGAGGTCGTGGGCTAGCCTGAGATTTAGCCTGAGAAATGTAATAAATAATAAATAAATAAAATTTAGATGGTCCTGAGAAATAGTCTCAAGTATGGCTGAATCACAGGAGTTTTCCTGTGCCCCATTTTGCCTTCATAAAGAGTTGAACTGTATGGCTTCTCTAAAAAGCACTTTCTGTGAGCTGAAAGCCATTCTTCCCTAATTCCAGAGATGAAGGATCATGGATATAGATTATCCAGTGGTGCTGAAAATGGAATTTTGCAATCTCTTTTACTATTAATATAATCAAGGGCAGGTTGGGAGAGATCAGGTATTCAAAATACTTTTCAAAATACTTTTCCTTAACACAAATTAAGCCAAAGAAAATACATTAGTTGAGATCCAAAGCAGCTGGAGAGCACTGGGTTGCCTACCCTTGCTAAAGCCTATCCAGTGACAGAATTTATGATAATTCACTACAGAATGATTAAGTTATATGCATTAAAAAGTGTTTTGCTGCCCCCATGTGGCCCCAGCTGGTTACAGCTACAGCAGGCACCCTTCGTACTGGTATTCCAAAAAGCTGGATTCAGTTTTCCAAGCTGACCTACTTTTCTGCTGTAATTTTCACAGAGATTGACACCCTGATGCTAAATGCCATGATTCTCATCGGCACAATTCTCTGAAAGCAATTCTGTGCCCAGCACAACAAGCATCTATAGGAATGTAGCTTTATAAGAGCATCACATGTCAAACTAATTGGCATATTATATGAAATTTATCTGCTCAAAAACAATGCATTACAGAGTGTCTGCATTACACAGAGGGTCGCCCCGATCCATTCTGTGCAACTGCTTGAGGTCTCTCATCCTTCCCCATTGGAATTGCTCCTTTCAGCCATGGTTATGCCTAACCAGGTAAATGTAAGGGTACTGCGTCTTCCTGCACTTTCAATATTTCTAGTAGGGCTGTGCTCCACTTCTCTTCAGGTCGGAGAAGCAGAAGTGGATTGGGGTGCTTCGCCTCCCCTTAAGACGGAGACGAAGAGGATCGGGGAGGCAGCGGAGCAGATCGAGATGAAGGTGGATCCTTCGCCTCGATCTGGAGCTCCGAAAAAAAGGTAAGGGGGCCTTACCTGGTGCTGCTGCCACCTGTGCAGCAACGGCAGCAGAGCCAGGTAAGGGGGGAGGGGGGGTCTTACCTGGTCCGTCGCAGCCGTCGATGGGTTCACTAGAGCCCCAAGCAGCATCTACAGTTCTGGGTTGAACTGCGGGCTCTAGTGAAGCTGGCAACAGGCCACAACGGACCAGGTAAGTCGTGTGCATGAGGGGGGTTTACCTGGCCCTGCTGCCGCCGCCCGTGCGGCGGTGGCAGAGCCAGGTAAGGGGGCAGGGGGGAAGGGTCTTACCTGCGTCCGTCCGCGGCTTCAACTGAGCCCGAGGACTCCTCAGGCTCAGTTGATGCAGCCGCTGGACCGTGGACGGACACAGGTAAGGGGGAGGAGGGAGGGGGGCCTTACCTGGTGGTGCCACTCCCACCGCCACCGCTACGGAGCTCCAATTTGGATCCGGAGCTCCGCAGTGAAGCGAAGCGGACCACTGGCGAATCGGCGTGGAGCGGACCCGTTCCGGAAGTTGCAGATCAGGATCTGAAGCGGATTTGGGGGGTCCGTGCACAGTCCTAATTTTTAGGGCCATAACTATGTTATTTTGCTGTTGTGCACAAGTCAAGACAATTTCTCTTGAGGCTGCACCACTGTTGCAGGGACACCACATTTTTGCCTTACCTGCAGGCACTATATTGTGCAGCTGGGAAATGGTGATTCCTGCCTAGAGAATGTGTGTATCCCTTGGCATTCCAAGTCGCCACATGGAATGTGGGTATGTAAACATAGGCACCAGTTGGATACCCATTTCATTATTAGCGTTCTGACACGCAGCGCCTTGCCCTATGCTTGTGTTCTTTAGTGGCCACATTACTTGCACATCAGCAGCTATAAGTCTACAACAGGGGATCTCAAACTTTCTAGCCACTGGGCCCACTTGAGAGGACTAAACATTACTGAGACCTGCCAACTACAAAATTGCAGTGCAGGAGCAAAGCCATTCACAAAAAGGCAGCAGATCATAGAATCATAGAATCATAGAATAGTAGAGATAAGAACATTGAGTCCAACCCCTGTTCAATGCAGGACTCCACCCTAAAGCATCCCTGACAGATGGCTGTCCAGCTGCCTCTTGAAGGCCTATAGTGTGAAGGCCCACAACCTCCCTAGGTAATTGGTTCTATTGTTGTACTGCTCTTAGTCAGGAAGTTTTTCCTGATGACCAGCAAGAATCTGGCTTCCTGTAACTTGAACCCGTTATTCTATGTCCTGCACTCTGGGATGTTCAAAAAGAGATCCTGGCCCACCTCTTGGTGACAACTTTTCAATTACTTAAAGAGTACTGTCTAGTTCCCCTCAGTCTTCTCCTGTCAAGGCTTAATAGGTCCAGTTCTTTCAGTCTCTCCTCATAGGGTTTTGTTTCCAGACCTCTGGTCATCCTCATTGCCCTCCTCTGAATACGCTCCAGCTTGTCTGCATCCTTCTTGAAGTTTGGTGCCCAGAGCTGGACACAGTACTCAAGATAAGGCCTAACACACACAATTTAGAAGCTATACTTCTGTTAATGCAGCCCAAAATAGCATTTGCTTTTTTTGTAGCTACATCACACTGTTGGCTCATATTCAGCTTGTGAACTAGAATAATTCCAAGATCCTTCTTGCTTGTACGCTGCCCTGAGATCCTAGTGATATAGGGCAGGATACAAATGTTTTAAATAAATAAATAAATAAACTTTCTGACTGTTAGAGCAGTACAGCAATGGAACTGGTTACCTAGGGAGGTTGTGGTCTCTCCCACACTAGCGGCCTTCAAGAGGCAGCTGGACACCATCTGTCAGGGATGCTTTAGGGTGGATTCCTGCATGGAGCAGGGGGTTGGACTTGATGGCCTTACAGGCCCCTTCCAACTCTACTTTTCTATGATTCTATTGCTGAACTAAGTATCCCCCATCTTGTAACTGCATTTGTTTTCTTTTTCCTAAGTAACTTTTTCCTAACTTGGCATTTATCCCTATTAAATTTCATTCTGTTGTTTTCAGCCCAGTGCTCCAGCCTATCAAGATCACTTTGAAGTTTGTTTCTGTCTTCCAGGGTATTAGCTATCCCACCCAATGTTGTCATCTCCAAATTTGATCAGCATTCCCTGCACCACCTCATCCAAGTCATTAGTAAAGATGTTGAAGAGCACTGGGCCCAGGACTGAGCCCTGCGGGACCCCGCTTGTTACCTCCCCCCAGTTTGAGGAGATGGAGGCAGAGTTTAGCAGAATTGCTGGCAATTACTGATACCCTAATCCTTCCTTGGAAGTGTCCAAATTCTTTGCCACAGTGATTTCCTTGTGGTAAAGAGTTCTATAGTTCCAGTTTCCTCGTATCAGGTGTGGAACCTCTCTCAGCCCAAGGGCCGAATTCATTTTGGGAGAAGCTCTCAGGGGGCGCATTCCAGTGATATGTGGGGTCAAAAGCAAAGGACTCGGACCAACACAACAAAAAATACCATCCTATTCTAGCTTAAAGGTGCAATCCAATGCATGTCCTACAACTCCCAGCATTTCCCAGCCAGCCAACATGCAAAGGATTGTGCCCTAATGCTCTTTCTGCCAGTAACGAAGCTTGAGGAGATGCATTTCGCAGGAACTGCACAAAGGTCAGGAAACTGCCAAATCATTTATGGCTAAGGGCAGGCGGGGTGGGGGGAGGCAGGGAAATGCAGCACAGCCACTGCTGGAAGCCCCGAGGGCTGCATTGGGACTTGAGGAGGCCTAGATTTGTCCCCCAGACCTGTGGTTCTTCACCCCTGCCTTACATTAAGTACAGACAGCGAATCTGGAGGTATCATGACTTTAGGCAGAACTTGCTGATCTAATGATTTCTGCATGGAGCAAGGTGCTGGACTCGATGGCCTTATAGGCCCCTTCCAACTCTGCTATTCTATGATTCTAAGTCAGTCTTCTGCAAACTGGTGCCTTCCAGATGTTATGGACTTCAACTCCCTTCAGGCCCAGCCAGCATGATCGTCTCCATTGCTGGAAGCACATGTGTTCGCTCTCTTGATCCTGTTGGTGAAATAGAACACAAAGTGGACTGAATGAACTCTTTTGAAACTCTATGCTGTACCTTCATTGTATATGCAAGAATATTTGAACGTAAAACTGTTTTCTTTTCTTCAGGGTGTGGTCTCCCATTATTGTTCTAAGATAGCCTGTGTGCATGTAGTGCTGGTAAACGCTCATTCTGTTTGGACGTCCCGTCCCCGTCCCGTCCCCCCGCAACAGGAGGCATCATTACTAAATGATCCCATCACCCCTATCCTCTTGCACAGGCAGGCACACATACACTTTGGCACCTCCTGGTGCCATCGGCCAAGGCCAGGTTGTTCCTCTGGGTTATTGCCACAAGTGGAAGGCACAACAACTGCCTCAGGTGCTTCTCCTGGATCTCTCCCTCAGTCCATCTGTCCTATGAAGAGAGACTGAAAGAACTGGGCATGTTTAGCCTGGAGAAGAGAAGATTGAGCAGAGACTTCAAATACTTGAAAGGTTGTCACACAGAGGGCCAGGATCTCTTCTTGATCATCCCATAGTGCAGGACACAGACTAATGGGCTCAAGTTACAGGAAGCCAGATTCCGGCTAGACATCAGGAAAAACCTCCTGACTGTTAGAGCAGTACCTCAATGGAACCAGTTACCTAGGAAGGTTGTGGGCTCTCCCACACTAGAGGCCTTCAAGAGACAGCTGGACAACCATCTGTCAGGGATGCTTTAGGGTGGATTCCTGCATTGAGCAGGGGGTTGGACTCGATGGCCTTATAGGCCCCTTCCAACTCTACTATTCTATGATTCTATGATCTGCAAACAATTCTGTATATACTCTCCAGTCCTGTATGCAGCCATATTGAAATCTCAAAAGGTCTGAGAAGAGCTCCCAAAAGAAAATAAATGAATGGTAAATTTTGCAAATGCAATGTGATGCAGATTACGTTAAAAAACAAACAAACCCAAACATCTTGTTACATATACACAGGGCTGTGTTTGTGGTGAGATTCCACAAGAGTGCAAAAAAGAAAAGGGGGGAAAGAATGTGGAATAGGATTAGGAATTCAGCTTCCTGCTAATCTGAGTTTTCATTTTGAAAAGACGTGTTTCTAGGCCTAGTGGCTGTGAAGAAAGGCTTGGAATTGCATAGGCGATGCCTGTTGATACCTCAGAATCCGGAGAAGTTGCTGAATAAGTGGTTGGGGTGGGGCTTTGATGTCCTTGCCCCTCCCAGGTCAAACAAAAGTAGAGTAATGCAAAAAGATACACTATGCAAATTTGCAGAATGTATACAGGTCACAATTCCGCTTTGCTTAAAAAGCAGAATTTTAATTTTGTTTAGTGCCAAGTGCGCAAGCCTGCATGGCTGATGAGAGGGATTGAACCTAAAAGAGGTCCTAGGATGGAGAGATATAATGTTAAATGCTTCTTTACCTTTAATGGCCACCTTTTTTTTAGTGCAAATAGTGGAAAGGAAGACTGATTATCATTAGGATAGCAGCCGGAAGGCAGGCAAGGGTTAGCCCTTTCCTCCCCTGCAGAGATCTTTAGGAAAACCCATCCTCTGAAGCTGCCATTTGCACTGGGGGGAAATCTCCCAGTGATGCCAATAGAAGTTTTCCTCCCACTCAAAAGGTTAAACACCCTCCTCCCCACCTGCCATTTGCATTTTTTAAAAGCTTTGCACATTAAATGCAAAGATACATTTATCTTGTCTAGTTTGGCCTTCAACCTAGTGGGTGTTCTGTGGTAAAAAAAATAATCCAGTGAAGGTGTTAGGGATTATCAAGAAAAACAATAACGTGATAAGCAAGCTGCATAATCGTAGTATGCAATCCAGTGCGGTGTAGTGGCTAAAGTTCAGTGTCGGACTGGGAGTCGGGAGATGCGGGTTCTAGTCCCCACTCGGGTTCTAGTCCCCACTCGGCCAAGGAAACCCACTGGGTGACTTTGGGCCAGTCACAGACTCTCAGCCCAGCCTACCTCACAGGGTGGTTATTGTGAGGATAACATGGAGAGGAGGAGGATTATGTACACCGCCTTGGGTTCCTTGGAGGAAATAAGGCGGGATATAAACGTAATAAATAAATATCAAATCCCTATATGCTGGATGCCACAAAGAATCTCCCATATTTCTCCATCACATCCAGGAGCCTCTTGTCCTTTAATCTGACTGGGGAGCCTGGGGCTTTTCTTTGAGTGCTGCAGTTTGGGTCCCTTGTCGCACAACTGGGAATTTGGGGGCAGGGGCAAAACTTGGAACAAGCCCAGCTGACTATTCCACACGACAGAGTTGAAGGACAAAGTTGTAGCATTTATTACCATTTACAAACTGTATTGATACAAATGTTTTAACCAATAACAATATATGAATATCAGAATATATTACAGCACAATAAAACATCGTACAGGTTTGCAAACATACAGAGCGATTTGGCTTGTACCATATTTTTAAAAATGTACAAAAAGGTGGAGGGAGGGAGGCGAAAAACATGAGTCTCTTGGTCAGTTTACTCGGTATGTACAAGAGAATGAGCAGATAGGAAAACATTTTGAGTTTTTCAAAGTCCAGCAAATCTTAAGCATAACTTAATGCCATTAGCAAGGTCAAAAGGTCAGTCTCAGCCAACAGAAAAAGAAGAGAAATGTTACTGGTCAATGGAATGAGCACGTGTTCAGAATCTTCCTATAGAATCTTCCTTTGGGCCATGTGATTAAGGCACCAGTAGTCCTACACGTCAGCCTGTGGAGGGCCCAGAACAAAGTCCATTCCACTGGGCGTTTAGTGCCCATCCCAAGTTGCCAACCTAGAGACAAGAGAGGTGGGTACCTTTGGCAATAATTCACCAGTTTTAGGACAGTAGCATTTTTTAAAAAGACTGTAATTGGTGACTAGGGCACTATGTGGGTAAAGCATGCAGTTCCCATGCTGGATTTACTTCTCCCACGTGCTGTAGCCCTATGGGCGTGCTTCCTCCATAAAGGGTCCCCCCAAGACTTTAGAACCCCGATTCGCCAAGATTCTAAAACCCTGGGGAAAGCCTCGACGGATACTGGAGGCTCTTCTTTGTAGAGAGTGCCCCCCTCCATTTGCAGAGGGCAAGAAGAATGACAAGGGTGGAGGTGGAACTAGCATGTGCGTCCCTGCTCAGTCTCCTCATGTGTAGATTTTACACACAAGGAGAATGCCTGCCTAGGGCTTACCTGGGAACTGCAACTTCCACAGCAACCTAGTATGTCATGGTGATGAGCTTCCCCTCCTGCTCACACCTCAGGAATTATGGCACTACTGCAAATGCTGCAGAAAGCACAATATGATCAAACCATAAGGTCCTTTCTTAAGATGAAGACTATTTAAAAGGACCGGAGGAAAATTAATGGAGGTGGGGAGAGAGAGCTCAGCCGGAGGGAAAGTAGAGATTAGGAAAGCATCTTCCTAACTCTTAAGGCTGCTTTCAGCTGGAGAGCTACTAGCACAGCTAATCAAAAGCCATCCTGCAGCTACTCCAGCTTTCCCTCATTAATAGATTTCTCGTGGTAAGAAACAAGATGAAAGAAGTGGTGGGAAAACATGGGAAGATTGCAAATGGATGATGACGACACCTGGACTATAAAAGCCTCATCTGGAGGAACCCTAAGAGTAGCTCAGCAATGGAACAAGGGGCCTTTGGGCAGTTATACGTTTATCAGGGGATGACTGGACACACTTCAGGTAAATAGGATGTGGGTCTCACAATGTCTACTAGCCTCAATAGCCAAACTATCCAGAAGCAGCGTCCCTCTTGCTACTAGAAGCGAACAGGGAGCAGTTCTGCAGAGAATTGTGTACCTTGAAAGATTCCAAAACCCAGGGAAAACTTCCAAAGTGATTTGTGACCTGGCATGGGAAGAAGGGAATAGTGGTGTCAAAATACAGTCAAAATTTCCACGCAACTCTTTAGATCACAGCCAGAGTGCTGGGTGGGACACCTGAACCTTTAGTCTGATCCTGTAAGGCAAGTCTCTATTCTTGCCTCTGGGAAGCTCAGTGGATGAAAGGAGTTGGGTGGTGGTGGTGAGGGGTGTCCTTCCCAGCGCTATGATTCTTTGTCCTCACTCCAAATGAAATACATAAACAGTAGGAGCAAGGGAAAATACATTGCTCCCCAAACATCGAGTTGTGCAAGGTACAAACACTGCTAGAATAGCTTCCTATTCTTATCAATTCCATCTGGTACTCAGCAGCCCTGATAGGTGCAAGTCTGCTGCTGCCGCCAGACCTTATTGTGCTAGCAGATGACCCCGTCCACAAGTTGAGGGCACGTGAGGGAAGGCCTTGCCAGGCTGCTAAGCAGGCAGCTCCTTGCACCTCTTTGCCCCCAGGCACACCTCCTTGTGCAACAGATTCACCTGCAAAACCCGATTTTCAAACATGTGGAATCAACTGCTTTCAAGAGTCAGTCAGAGAGAAAGAGTGTTAAAAGTTCCTGGGGGATATAAATGTGCTTGCTTCAAGTTAGCCCTTCTGACTCTACAAAAAAAAGTTGGGGGAGAGAATCACTCTGGGTTGGGTTTCCTCTGTAAGAAAAAGGTGAGAACATTCAAGCTGATGAAAGAATAAAACTCTTCCCACTGGTTGTGCATTACTAACTGGCAGTTTTGAAACACAAGTTAGCAAAAGAAATCTTCTCCGCCCAGCTCCCCTGCCCAAGTTAAACCACAAACAGCTCTCCATCACCTCAACACATGAATAAATAAAGTTTCCTTTTCAAAGGCACTGCATTTAATTGTTTGAAACTCAATTTACAAGAAGGATAAACAAGAAAAGGTTTTTAAAATGCTGAACTAGATCCTAAAATGGCTACAAACATTTCGCATCCCAAGGACTGGGATGAGTTGATTGGCCGTCCGCATGTACAGAACATGCGTAACTATAACACGACAAGTGGACATATGGATCTTGGCAGCAGCAGGTTCCCTGAACTCAAGGTATACATTTCCCCAGTGTCTCAGGTGGTAGAAACTGTCATGTCCAAGATTTAGGGACTCATTTACATGTTAAACTGTTACACTTACTCTCAGAAGCACACAGTTGGGGCAGATAAACACTTCAAATTTAAACCACTTTCAACTATCATAGCTCCCAGCCAAGGAACCATAAGGGTAAACGTAACCCCAACAGAGATGCCAAAAAAGGCAAAGGGGTAGAACAAAGGATGTTATTTATTATAGAATCTGACTCGTTTCAGGCCCTTGGGTTCTTCCTTTTCTAAAGAAGACCAAACGGCGCACTTAGCTTAGCAAACTATTTTTGACAGTGGTCAGCCAAGTGTGCCTGGGAAGCTCTCATGCAGGACATGAAGGTGGTCGACATTCTTTGGTTGTTTGTCCCCAGCATCTGGTACTCCAGGGTTTACTGCCTCTGAAAATGGAGGGTTTGACTTCTAGCTATTATGACTAAGCCCTGGAAATGGTAAGATCAGTAAAGGCCAAGAGATCTTAGAAACCCTCACAATTTCAGCAGCCTCACAATTGCATTTGGTAGGGAAGTATGACAGCTGAAGTGCTTTAAAACTGAAGTGAAGATGTGCCCTGAGAGATGGACAGAGACATGATGAACAAGTGACAGAGAAAAGGTAAAAACAGTAAAGTGTGAGGTTCAAAGACCTGCTGCTCCACCACGGAAGTTCTTAGCACAAGATGCCACGTCCACCCTACTGGTATTCATGCCCCTGTCTGGGTTGGTGACGCTGTGCCCGCAGAAGGGCCTTTCCCCCACCAGATGCACCACTGCACTGTGGTGGGCATAGAAATGGGCAGATAAGGAGACTGAATCACTCACTACCCCAAGGACATTTGAGATACTGGGGAGGCAGGGTTGCAGCCCATACCTAGGGTCTGATACACAGATGAAATAAGCAGTCGGTATTAGAACTGAAACACCAGACCGCAACAGGACGGAGTGCACCGCACAGAGTGCACCGCTTTGATCCCAGTGTTTGGGAGATCACATACTGCACCAGAAGGCCCATTCCTCAAACAAGGGCACGCAGATCACATCCGGGCCTTGTGAGCCTTTGCCTCTTGCCCTAACACCTTTCTCTGATGCTTATCGTGGCTGCTATCCCTCCACTCCCAGCTGCCATGTTGTCACGGCGTGGTGCATGCCCAGCAGCGGCTGTCCACGGAGAAGGGGAGAAATGTGCCCCTCCCGCCCCTTTCCGCACAGACAGAGGACCGGATCGCCTTTATAACTGCATTTTGGCCCTACAGGAAGCTGAAGTGAAGGCCGAGAGAGGTAGATGTTGTTATATGGGCAGCGTAAGTGGCATGGAGGAGTGTGTTGTAAACACAAGGGCTACAGTCATATGTAGAGAAGAGCACAAGAAAGCCAGCCGTGCGCCTAAGAAATAAAGCCTGACTGATTTGGGACTGTGCGTTTCTCCCTCTGGGCTTGTGCATTAAGTCTCACTTTAAGTCAAGGACACAAATAATAATAACAAATTATTAACAAGAAAGGGCTACAGCTTTTACACAGATGCCATCATGCAGTTACATGAGCACATTTTTGCTTTTTTTAAATTAAAAACGGGAGAACACATTGAATTATTTCTCTTTTTGCATTATCTTTTCTTAAATTAAATGAAGTCAATTGATAGAAAATAAGTATTATAATTTCCCCACCCCACCCCACCCCACCCCACCCCACCCACCCAAATTGCCCTTATCTACACATAATATACTTATTTATAAAACTCACAATCCAGCCTTTTAAGTCAAAGCCGACATCGCTGGACCACCATTTACCATGGTTTTGCGCCCCCTGCTGGCCAAGGGTGGCACCTGGTGGCAGTTCGAGGTGCCGTTGAGCATGGCACCTGACGCAGGGTTGGTGGCAATGCTCACAGTGGTGGTGTTAGAGCTCGGGGAGCCGTGGGATGGCGTGGCGGGGCTCGGCAACGAGGAGGAGGTAGTGGCTGGCAAGGTGGCGGGGCTGTTGGCCTTGTCGCTGACCGATTCGCACTCTGAAGCGCCGCTGGTGTTGGTGCATTCCGAGTTGGGAGGCTGGGAGGCGAGTTTTAGCCTCTTGCAAGCCGGCTGGACACGGTACTTCAAGGGGAGGGGGCCGTTCTGCAGAGGGGGAGAGAAGCAGCAGCAATAAGGCAGCAGGCGCCCCACAGCACATTAACGTTACGGTACATAGTTTGTCAGTGCATAAACTTAATGCAAATTGTTAAATGTTCATAACAGGCTAGTGTTCAGTTCCAAGTATTGTATATTAATTTCTTAGTATTGTTTCTCCTCCTCTCCCATTCCAGGTTCTTCCTCTTGATGAAGGGGCCAAAACCAAGCTCGTATCCAGTTCTCTAAGTATATATTAAGGCATCATAATAAAAATTCTGAACTCCTTTCCCGTCCACTCATAACATACCCCACATGCAAACATCCCCACAAAAAATTGCATTAAATACTAATATACTCTATTATACTAGGAAAGGAACCTCTCGTGCAAGCACCTGAGTCATTGCTGACTCCTAGAGGGACGCCTGCTTTCGCTGACGTTTTCCTGGCGGACTTTGCAGCGGGGTGGTTTGCCATTGCCTTCCCCAGTCGCAGTTACCTTTCCCCCAGGCACTCATTTTACCGACCTTGGAAGGATGGAAGGCTGAGTCAACCTGAGCCGGCTGCCTGAGAACCAGCTTCCGCTGGGATCGAACTCAGGCCATGGGGAGAGTTTTGGCTGCAGTAACTGCCACTTACCACTCTGCGCCACACAAGGCTAGACTACTACTAAACTACTAGACCACTGCTAAAAAATACAACTTATGAATAAGTACAAAACCTAGATTGTTGATAATATATTTTATCAGCCTGTCTACCCAGGGGGGATAGCTAAGGGAATCACAAGCTACATCACACTTCCCTGCCCTCTCCAACAGGATCAGTGAGCCTTTACTTCCTTCACCTCTTGTTGTCTCACCCTTTTCTCTATTGCAGGCACGTATTAATAAAATCTCAGATTTCATTTTTTTAAAAATGTAAAGTTTCTAGCCCTCATGGTGGCAGGCCAGAGTTTGGAAATGTATAATAGCGTCTTCTCTTTGGCTTGGAAACTAGATTTCATTAGGATGACGAGTATATGGGGCATTTCCACAAGGCAGACTTCTTCAAAGGGAGGATTTCTCTCCTCACTCACCCTTCGCCAAGGATAGATGTAAGTTATGTCCATGAGGGTGTAATATTCCTTCAGAGGTTCATCTTCATAGAGAACTTCCACCTGATAGATAAAATTATACAATTAAAGATGGAATTCTGAATCACATGGCACAAGCACGGATATAAATGCAACCTTTTGTGCAACACCAAATTTTGAGGCTAGGCTCACCAGGACTTAGCCTAGGGCTTGTTTTCCATATCTGGGCTCAAACCTAGGATGTAGATTGCAAAAGTAAAGCAGAGTTTCTCTGAGCATATGCAAAGTGCTATTCTGTCCTTGCTGAAGGAACAACCAACAAGGTACCACACATCTGGGTTATGTGGAATAATGTGGGGCCGGGACTCTCGAGAGTGGGTCCAGTGGCGTGCCATACGCCGACCTTCTAGCCGCCCCTCTATCTGAAGACACAGTTGTATTAGAGCTTGCAAGGATGAGGGTCTTTCCACTCGAGCTCACTCGCCTAGGATGTCGTTGGCTAACCCCTCCTGAAACAGGTCCGTTAAGGCTGCCTCATTCCACTCTAGGTCCTGTGACAACAACCGAAAAGTGCTGGCATAGGCAGTGACTGAGCCTCTCCCCTGCGGAAGTTGTAGGATCCGGCAGTTGGCACCCCCAGATTTGAGGGGGTCCTCAAAGGTGAGACACATTTGCTCTACGAATCCCTCAAAGTCAGCAAGGAGGGGGCTGTCTTCCAACAGGTTGACCATTTGGCAGCGGGACCGGTGAACAGGCTTATCAAAAACCCTACCCTGAACCGGTCGTCCTAAAATCTTCAGAGCGCAAGTCCATATACAATTTACATTGGGCCAGAAAGGATGGGAAAAGCTCAGGAGAACCATTAAACTTCTCTGGAGAAGCCACAGGGCATTTGCATCTGGGAGGCATGTGGTGGCTGCCGCGGGGCCCTCAGTTGGTCCAGCTGGGCCTGCAATGCTCTTATGTTGGCACGAAGCTGATTTACTTGCTCTCTGAGGCCCTGGGGTTCAAGTAGCACAGCCTCCATTATGCCAGCGGGGTTGGAACAAACTGTCCTGCCTGGCCTGAAGGACGCTCAAAGGTGCAGATCAGGTATATACAGAGGGATGATCAATCCAGGCCGAGGTCAGAGCATGTGCAGTCAATCAGTCCAGAGGGTCAGGCAATAACAGGAGTAGTCACGAAACAGGCAAAGGTCAAAACACAGGTTAACAGTCAGTACGTTCATAGAATCATAGAACAGCAGAGTTGGAAGGGGCCTAAAAGGCCATCGAGTCCAATCCCCTGCTCAATGCAGGAATCCACCCTAAAGCATCCCTGACAGATGGTTGTCCAGCTGCCTCTTGAAGGCCTCTAGTGTGGGAGAGCACACAACCGCCCTAGGTAACTGGTTCCATTGTTGTACTGCTCTAACAGTCAGGAAGTTTTCCCTGAAGTCCAGCTGGAATCTGGCTTCCTTTAACTTGAGCCCGTTATTCCGTGTCCTGCACTCTGGGAGGATTGAGAAGAGATCCTGGCCCTCCTCTGTGTGACAACCTTTGAAGTATCTGAAGAGTGCTCTCCTGTCTCCCCTCCATCTTCTCTTCTCCAGGCGAAACATGCCCAGTTCTTTCAGTCTCTCCTCATAGGGCTTTGTTTCCAGACCCCTGATCATCCTGGTTACACAGTCCGGAGGCAGAGTTGGTAGGCAGTCCAAAGATCAAGAAACAGGATATCAGGCAGAGTCACGGTACAGGAAGCACAGTTCAAAGCAGGATGGACCAAAGTTGTTCCAACGCTGGCTGAGTCCAAATGCAGGCTTTTAAGCCCAAAGTCTGTTGGATCCCACCCAGAGCTCAGCTGCAGTCATCAAAGCTCTCCTTTCAGAGCCCTACTCCTGAGGAGACCCTTTCTCCCTGAGGAGACTTTTTCTGCAGGCGAGTATTCTGTTGCACAGGAGCCTTCCTCGCTCGAGGCGACGTTGCTCCCGGGGGTCAGGGGGTGCTCAGCCTCAGCCTTAGGGTCCTCAGAGTCCCTTTCTCCTGGCAGGGAGGGTCCTGCAACTCCCTCCCCTGAGGGCTCAGGCTCCTGCGGGCCTGGTGGTGGTCTTGGGCTTCGGCTTCTGGGGCACCCTGGGCTTCTGGGGCCTCCAGCTCCTCCTCTGTGGAGGACTCCTCAAGTAGGGGCATGACAAGTAATGGGATTCCAGTGCCTCCCATTTTAGAATTTAGTAACACAACTCCTCAGTATGAATAAAGTTTTCATCTGTTCTGTGAATTATAGAAGCCTATAATATTCGATCAACCTCTGTTGGTAAAACAGTAAATAAGCGTCCAGGTTGAAGTCAGTACTTTGGCAAGGAGAAATCATGAAATTGTAAACAGACACATTTACATATTTTATTGCTTGTATATCTTATATCAGCTGCTGAATCAGAGCTTCCTTGGCATATGAACAGTTCTGACCATGCGTTAGGCCAGCAGCAAACTTGGCTGAGAAAAGTTTAGCGTATACAATTTCAACTCACTTTGTATTTGCTGGGAACGTCCATCTTGTTGCGAAGAAACTTGGCCAGGTGCATGATAGTCATGGCAGCAGGACAACGGAGGAACCTCATGCTGTTCTTCTAGGGAAGAATGAGAGAGATGGCTTAAACAGGAGGGGGCAGGCCTGCTGGGGCAGGGACAGATAACCTGCCAAAAGGAAAGGAGTCCAGGAAGGTCCAGAAGTCACAGGCAAAGGGCACCAATGCAGTCTAGATGCCAGTGCAGTGCGAGGGGGGAGGGGGTTGAAAGAAAAAGGATAGACGTTTGGGGTGGAGGGTGAGAAGACATCATCTGAAGCTAGAGAAAGACAAAAGGGAAAGAGAAAGTAGTACAGAAAGAAAGATAGATTGAGGGGAAAGGTGTGGGGGGGAGGGGGGGAAATGAGAGCCAACAGTGTTGGCATTACAGGAGGCCCACGCATAGTCCAGAGGGGAAAGGATGCATGGCAGAAAAAGCCGCCATGGCTGAGCCAGCAGCTGGAGAAACGCTTCTCCAGCCGCCAACTCAGCCGTGGCAGCTTTCCCTGCCTGCCTGCATCCCCAACTGTCACAGGCAGCAGGAGATAACAGTGGAGATTCCTCCAGGGGGCGGGACTTGGAAGCCAAGCCCCACCCACAGGCTGGATGTAAAATCTCCACAGGCTGTAGGTTCCTCGTCCTTCCCCTGATAAAAGTAACAATGAAGACGAGTGCGCCTCTGGACATGTGCATATGCCAAAGGTGACCACAACCAGCTCCCCAAAGTCAGAATGTTAAGGGAAAGGGCTTCCCAGTGAGAGGAACGCCAGCACAAGCCCCTGCATGTGTCATTGTAGAGAGATCCACCACCATGACACAGATCTGAGATGCAGCTCAGAGGACACCGTTTTTAGGCAAGCCCCACATCTTTCGTTTTATAAATTAAATATTGCTGCCTTAGCATCCAGAGAATGGGTGTGTATGTGTGCGTGCAGGAGACATAGGGTGCCCCACATTTCCAAAGCATTTAAGAGGATACAGCTGCTCAAAAGCAATTCAGGAAGTTACACTGTGGCAAAACTCACCTTGTCTTTCTCCAGGTTTCCATTTTCAACTGTACCTTTATTTTCTTCTCTGAGAGAGAAGAAATAAGAGGGGAAATCAATGAAACACGCACACACACAGAATACAAGGCATTCAATCTGTTCTGCATATTGAAAAGAATAGCTTATAGTTGACCTCACCAGGGCAACCATGAGAACCCTGGCCTGTATAGGTTCAGAAATTTGTTTATTTTTGTACAGGTTTTAGCTAAATAGATCACAGTCAAAATCACAGAACTCATGGTAAAGGTATGTCTACATGAATGTTCTCTAAAGGTTTTGTCGGGGATTTTAGAGAGTCTGGGGAGAGGCTGAAAAGTGAAGAACAGCAATTCACACTAATTTTTTAAGGCACCCCCAAGTCACTCCAAAAGGATTAGGCATCTCCATTAGGCAGAAGGGGGTGGCCGCCTCAGATAGGAAGTGCCGTGAAAGTGCACCAACTTTTCCTTATTTAAAAAGGTATTGTTGCACTTTTACCCCCAGAGTGAGGTGCTTGTGGGGTTTTTTTTGCCCTAGGTGCCAAAATAACATGGTCAGATGCTTCTCGTCTTGGTGGCGGGGGTGTGGGGTGGAAAGGCATTTCCTGTTCCACCTTAGGCTGCAAAATGTCTTGGTCTGGCCCAGACTAGAAAACTGTTTTATCCAGAACCATTGCCAGAAAATAGGGACTGTCTCTGAAAATAGGAATCAGTGGAGCATTTGTTCTTGGTGACCGACTTCACCAAGAAGTGAGATGCTGTGTTCCATACCAGCTACCGCCTTTGAATATTATTCATAGCCAACCAGCAGCAGTCTGGCCTCAAAGTTACACTGATGCACAGCACACATGAGAGCTTCAGCTATGGGGCAGTATATAAATGCAACAAATAAATAAATAATAAATAAATAAATTGCTAGGCCTCAGTCTGAAGGAGAAGCATTGCAGTTTCCCAGATTAGATGCTTTGAAGGGATAAGCACTTCAAAGTAGCGTTAAGATACCCAAGAGGCAAAAGAATACAAAATGCCTCAGGAATGCACTGAAAAGGGTTGGAGTTTAGTTTCTAGGTAAGTGTAAAGGTCATCTGATGGCAGGGTTTTAATGAAGCCCGGCATATTTAAATTAAGATTCAAATCTTTTCCCTATTTGTGAAGCGGGTGCCTCATGTGTAGCCACATCAGGCACAAAAAGGCAAGCATCTTCAAATTCAGAAAAATCATTCTTGAAAAAATAAAAAAGCCACCCCTCCAGTATGCCTGTCCTCATACTGCCAGGGAATTGGTAGTTGTAACAGCACATAGGTGCAAACACTCAGCAAACAGAGAGTGGGAATGCCATTTGTTTCTATTCATGGCCAAAAGCGACTGGGATTATGCCCTCAGAGACCCACTCTCTGAGCCCAATTTCTTCCATGTCAAAAGATCCTTTAAAGTGTGTGAGAAACTGCCACTTTACTATTTAAAAATGCAGAGGGGAGAAGGAATTCTCAGCAAGTACTCTTCAGCCTACCCTCCCCCAACAAGAACCGTGAGGGGATATTCTCTCTTACAGTGGGGAGATGTGTCCCCACATTGGGATGTACATTTGGATTGAACCACATGTGCATTCTGCTGAAAGAATGTGCTACTGACAGCAATCGTAGTACAGACAGACAGCACCCACCTTGGCATGGATATTGGGATGGCACGTACATTGGGCTGTTGATTCCTGAGTGTGCAAGGGGCATGGGCACAGTAGATGTCCTCATTTGCATGTGGATGTCTTTGGCTGGATGGGATCGGGGTGGGGTGGGGAGCCTCCAGATAACTATCCAAAGAGCCCCCCTCCTCTCCCCAATGAGACTATTAAATCCAGTGCCTAAAATTACCTAAGGCAGGAGAAAACCCCACCCCTCCTACAACTCCCCAGTATTCTCTAGCCAGGGAGTTGCGGGACATTTTCCTGTCTAACCATGCATAGGATTGTGTCGTGATTATACCTCTGCCCAGAACTGCCTTCTTTTCCTTTGTATGATATAATAAAACACACAAAAAGAGCACAAGGACAAACTGTGGAAAATTTTCACAGGCCTGCACTTCTTTATCATGAAACAGTGTGTATCCATCCCATTTTCTTAAGAATGCATAAGGTGAAACACATCCAGAAATGATTTTTCAAAAAACAATACAATTAAAAAGATAATTTTAAAATAAAAAACAGACAAAACAAATCCAAAGTAACAGTGGAAAAGTATCACAATTAAAAGTTTTTAATCGTGATACTTTTTATTCTCCCAGCATTTTAACAGTCTATAAATAAATTTTAACTTGGTGTTTTAAATTTGTAATTTTGCATTGCTGCTGTTTTTATCTGGTTGAGCTTTTATATTGTATTTTATATTATGGTTTTATACTGTTGTTTTTTACTTTGAACGTTTTTAATTTTTGTGAACCGCCCAGAGAGCTCCGGCTATTGGGGGGTATAGAAATGTAATAAATAAATAAATAAATAAAGCCAGAGAGATAAAGAAAACAGTCAGATCAACTGAAACGGATGGGGCAGAACTCCCTGCTGTATTTCCTGGATTACCTGCTTCCTTCATAGAACTCTATGGATAAGCTGACAATTTCATCATCTGTCAGGTTCCCTTTCTCTTGTTCTGAAACTTCTCCCCGATCTTCATTAGATCCATTAGGAACTAGACAAGCAAGAGAAAGAGAGAAAATGAAAACAACGGCTGCTTTTTATAAAATGCCTTACTGTTGACACATAGGGAAAAAACCATGTCAAAAGCCGTACCATCCGCCAGAGGATATGCTGCGTAGAAATCACGCCGCCTCTTCATTTCATCTGCAAGGGAAAGCAAATGGTTAATTAATTTATCAGCGTTCTTATCTTGAACTCATTCTCCAGGTGGGATTACCCATCACAACAAATAATTATATTCTGCAAGAAGTTAACATGTAATAAGCACATAATGACTGGGTTCAGACAGCTATTGCGTAGTCCGTGGAGCAAAACCCACCCCATGGTTGGTTATTTCAACGAAATAACCAACGCCAATAATCAACGCACAACCGTTGATTATTGTGCTGTCTGTCAGGCTCCGTGGATTATTTCCCGCCTACAGAGTCACAAGGTAAGAGTGGCAGAAACCCCAGCCACTCTTGCCCAGTGGGGCTCTATACGCAAAGGAAATAATCCTGGCCCGGGAAACACTTGGGGAGCTGCTAATAGTGCCGTCCCTTGGTGGGGTACTGCAATCCACGGCTCCCCACACGCTTCCTGGGATAGGCCCATTAGTTTTATTTATTTTATTTTATTTATTTATTTATTAAATTTATATACCGCCCCATAGCTGAAGCTCTCTGGGTGGTTTGACACTGAAGCTGGAGAGATGTCAGATCTCTTCAGCCTCGGCATCAAAACAAATGGGTGTGCATGCCCTGCCCAGGGGTAACATCTCTGGACTGGGGATGATATCCCTCTGCAGCGGGTGCATCCGCATTTGTTTTGGGGCTGAGTGCGGGGAGACCTGTCAGCGTCCAACTCTCCCCGTGCTCAAGCCCAAAACTAATGGGCATGGATAGCAGCACTAGCACCGACTTGAGGGCCGGGAAGGAGGCGTTGCCATGGTCTATAGAAATACGATCTCCCTGCTCATTTGAGTGCAGGTCTTGAGTCTCTCTACTTTGTGTTGGGTACCAGAGACAGATTAGGGATTCTGCTGGTGTACCGTCCACCCAGCTGCCCATCAGTCTCCCTGCCTGAGCTGACGGAGGTTGTCTCAGATTTGGTGTTGAGGACCCCTAGGATGGTGGCTCTGGGGGATCTCAACTTCCATTCTAAGGCTCTTGTATGCAGGGTGGCTCAGGACTTCATGGTCGCTATGACAACCATGGGGCTGTCTCAACATGTCATTAGCCCATGTAAAAGGACACACGTTTGACCTGGTTTTCTCAGCTCAGCAGAAGGATGGTGATCTCAAAATGGGAGAATTAACATCTAGCCCTTTCTCATGGTCAGATCACTTTCTATTGAGGTTAACTCTTGGTGGCCTTTTCCCTCTGCAAAGGGGGGGGGCTATTAAAATGGTCCACCCCCAGAGGATAATGGACTCCAATAAATTCCAGAGGGTTCTGGGGGATTTTCCTACTGGTATGGCTGCTGCTCCTGTCAAAGCCCAGGTCGCTCTGTGGAATGCAGAGATGACTCTGGTGGTTGACACGATCGCGCCCAAGTGCCCTCTCCCCCTGAGCAGAGCCCGGTCAGCAACCCTGAGCTGAGGGCAATGAAGCAAGAGGGGAGATGGCTAGAATGCAGGTGGAGGAAAACTCATGCTGAGTCTGATTGAACATGGGCTAGAGCTCACTATTGAGCCTATTCTGTGGCGGTGAGGGTGGCAAAGAGACAGTTCTCTTCCACCAGCTTTGGGTCTTCTCAGTGTTGTCCAACAGAGCTTTTCCAGGTGGTTTGTGGCCTGCTACACACTGGGTCAAGGCAAGAGGCTGTGGAACCCTCAGTAGCACACTGTGACGAGTTTGCACGGCACTTTGAAGATAAAGTCTCTCAGATTCATCAGGAATTGGACACCACATTTAATGCAGTTTTACTAGTAGAGGCGTTCAGAGCACCATCTGGTCCAGTTTTATTGGATGAGTTTCATTTATTGAGGCCAGAGGATGTGGACAAGGTACTTGGCCAAGTCTGGTCGACCACCTGTGTGCTCGACCCTTGTCCTTCATGGCTCATTACATCAAATAAGGAGGGGATTGCCGGCTGGGTCCAGGAGGTTGTAAATTTCTCCCTGAGAGAGTGGTCCTCATCTCTTTAAAAGACATGGTAATCAGACCACTCCTGAAAAAGCCTAACCTGGACCCAGAGGATGTTAACAATTATAGGCTGGTGACTAACATCCCCTTCCTGGGCAAGGTGCTTGAGTGGGTGGTTGCAGGACAACTCAGGGCACTCTTGAATGAAATGGATTATCTAGATCCATTTCCATTAGGCTTCAGGCCTGGCTTTGGAATGGAAACTACCTTGGTTGCCCTGTGGGATGACCTTTGCCAGGAGATGGACAGGATTGCGACCCTGTTGATTCTCTTGGACCTCTCAGTGGCTTTTGATACCATCGACCATGGTATCTTTCAGGATAGGTTGTCTGGGCTGGGAGTTGGAGGCACTGTGTTGCAGTGGTTCCGCTCCTACTTGGATGGCTGATTCCAGAAGGTGGTGCTGGGGGATTATTGCTGTGTGTCATGACATCTAGGCCATGAGGTTCCACAGGGCTCTATTTTATCCCCTGTGATGTTAAACATCTACATGAAACGGCTGGGAGAGGTTATCCGGAGATGTGGGCTGAGGTGTCATCAATATGTGGATGACACCCAGATCTACCTCTCCTTTTCATCAACCCCAGGTGAGGCAGTGGCTGTTCTGAATCAGTGCCTGGGCATGGTAATGGACTGGATGAGGGCCAATAAACTGAGACTCAATCCAGACAAGATGGAGGTACTCTTTGCGGGTGATTCGTCTGTCTGGCTAGGTGATGTTCAATCTGTTCTGGATGAGGTTGCACTCCCCCTAAAGGATTGGGTTCGTAGTTTAGGAGTGCTCCTGGATCCAGAACTGTCACTTGAGGCACAGGTGGACTCAATGGCAAGTAGACCTTTTATCAGCTTAGGCTGATATACCAACTGCTAATATACCAATCTGGACAGAGATAGCCTAGCTACAGTTATCCATGCTCTGATAACCTCTCGTCTGGATTACTTCAATGTGTTATATGTGGGGCTGCCTTTGAAAACAGTCCGGAAATTTCAGCTGGTACAAAACAGGGCAGCTAGACTGTTAACAGGGACTGGCCAAAGAGACCACATCACGCCAGTCCAGGTCTGAGCTCAATTCAAAGTGCTGGTATTAACTTGCAAAGCCCTAAACGGCTTGAGGCCAGGCTATCTGAAGGAATGTCTCCTCCCATATGTACCTGCCTGGAACCTAAGATTATCTTCAAGGGTCCTTCTCCGTGAGCTCCTGCCAAAGGAAGTGAGGCAGGCGGCTACCAGGAGGAAGGCCTTCTCTGCTGTGGCACCCCAGCTGCCTAGAGAGGTTCGCCTGGCACCTACGTGATAGAATTACAGGATAGTAGAGCTGGAAGGGGCCTAAAAGGCCATCGAGTCCAACCCCCTGCTCAATGCAGGAATCCACCCTACAGCATACTTGACAGATGGTTATCCAGCTGCCTCTTGAATGCCTCTAGAGTGGGAGAGCCCACAACCTCCCTAGGTAACTTATTCCACCGTCACACTGCTCTAACAGTCAGAAAGTTTTTCAAGATGTCTAGCCAGAATCTGACTTCCTGTAACTTGAGCCCGTTATTCCGTGTCCTGCACTCTCGGAGGATCGAGAAGAGATCCTGGCCCTCCTCTGTGTGACAACCTTTTAAGTCTTTGAAGAATGCTATCATGTCTCCCCTCAATCTTCTCTTCTCCTGGCTAAACATGCCCAGTTCTTTCAGTCTCTCCTCAAAGGGCTTTGTTTCCAGACCCCTGATCATCATGGTTGCTCTCCTCTGAATACACTCTAGCTTGTCTGCATCCTTCTTGAATTGTGGAGTCCAGAACTGGACGCAATACTCTAGATGAGGCCTAACCAGGGCTTAATAGAGAGAAAATGCAGGTTGCTTACCTGTAACTGTAGTTCTTCGAGTGGTCATCTATGTATTTACACATATGGGCTCTGCGCCTGCGCAAGACCTAAACCGGAACCTTCTAAAGCTTAGGGAAACGTTTTTGGCGGGAACCCCTCCCCCACGCTACTGCGCATGTCCCTGGGGTTCCCGCCCTTACCTCAGTTTACAGGAGTCCGACATTGTGCCCCCATAAACATGAGTGTATAGAAAATAAAGTAAAGTTGTACATTTAACTGTATCATTTGTAAGCTTCAACACCACCAAGTGGGGATGGTGTGTGGGTTGTGTGAATGCATAGATGACCACTCGAAGAACTACAGTTACAGGGAAGCAACCTGCATTTCTTCATCGTGGTCTCTATGCATCACACATATGGGCGAGTAGCAAGCTGACATACCTTGGAGGTGGGCTGGTGTATTATTTCAGAACTTCCGAGAGCACCATCCTTCCAAATGAACAGTCTTGCCTAGAACGAGTGTCTAAGCTGTAATGCTTTACAAATGTGGACGGGGTGGACCACGTTGCGGCCCTGCAGACATCTCGAAGTGGAACACCCCTGTTGAAAGCCACAGATGTTGCCATCGCTCTAGCAGAATGAGCTGTCACAGGAAGTTGTAGCTTTAGCTTGGACATAGAGTAGGCAAGTTCAATTGTCTCTACAATCCAGCGTGACAACCGCTGGCATGATACTGGGAGTCCCTTATAAGGCTCTCTATAACATACAAACGATTGGTTGGTTTTCCTGAAATTGTCAGTCCTCGCTTTATAAAAAGCGAGAGCCCTCCTAACGTCCAACATGTGCAGTGATGCGTCTGCAGGTGTTATAGGATTTGGGAAGAACGCTGGTAGTACAATCTCTTGAGATAAATGAAAAGGTGTTACCACCTTAGGCAGGAAAGCTGGGTCTGTACGCAGAACGACCTTGTCACTGTGAAATGTTGTGTAAGGAGCATCTATCCTTAGAGCCCTGAGCTCACTTGCACGCCTTGCCGAGGTTATGGCAACGAAGAAGACAGTCTTGAAGGTCAAAAGTCTCAAGTCTGCTGTAGCCATGGGCTCAAACCGTTTTCTTATCAGTGCTTGCAAAACAACTGATAAGCTCCAGGATGGAATGATGTTCCTTATTGTTGGTATAGTATTTTTAAGTCCCTTTAAAAATGATTTAGATGTAGGGTGGGTAAAAGGTGAGAACCCCTCTACACCCTTGTGAGAAGCTGCAATAGCGGCCAAATGGACTCTAATTGAAGAAAGTTTTAGTCCAGTTCGGTACAGTGAAAGTAGGTATTCAAGAATTGTTGAAATGGGACAATTCTCAGCAGTTTGATTCCTTTCTGAGACAAATTTCAAGAATCTTTGCCACTTCGCCGCATAGGATTTCCTTGTTGACGGCTTTCGCGATGCTGTCAAGATATTTTCTACAGTCAGGTGCACGGTACGGGAGGGTGTACTGTTATCCTCCACGCCGTTATTTTGAGCGTCGACAGGTCTGTATGTCGAACCCTGCCGTGGTGTCGAGACAGGAGCTTCGATACCGATGGTAGTTTGATGTACCCTCTCGACAGTCGAAGGGCGTGAGGGAACCAAGGCTGTCGAGGCCACCAAGGTGCGATTAGAATGCAGTCCGCTCTGTCTGCTTGTATCTTGGCTATGACCTTCGTCAGGAGTGGAAAAGGGGGGAAGATGTAGAGTAGTTCCCCTGTCCACGTTCTTGTGAAAGCGTCTCCTAACGAGTTCTTTCCTCTTCCTGCTCTGCTGCAGAATCTGCTGAGGGAGTCCGCGACGATGTTCTCCTTGCCCGCTACATGAATCGCAGTCAGGTAAATTTTTCTCCTTATGCACCAGTTCCAAATTCTGAGTGCAGATCGGGTCAAGGGATGTGATCTCGTTCCACCCTGCCTGTTTATATAGCCGACTACGGTGGTGTTGTCCGTTGCGATTAAGATATTTTTGCCTTCGATGATTTGAGCAAAAGTCTTTAATGCATTTTCCACTGCTGGGAGCTCTAGATGATTGATGTGCTCCTCTTTCTGTCGAGGAGGCCATTGGCCCTGGGCGGTGAAGGAGTTGCAGTGAGCTCCCCATCCGATTAGAGAGGCATCGGTCGTGATTGTCACCAACGGCACCCTTTGCTGAAAGGGAACTCCCTCTAGGAGGTTTTCCATCGAGAGCCACCACTTCAAGGATGCCTGTACCTGCCTCGGTATCGACAGGTAAGTTCTGCGGGTGTTGCGTCGAAGGTCAAATGTCCTCAAAAACCAACCCTGTAAAACCCTCATTCACAGCCTTGCGAATCTGATTACAGCAGTGGTCGCTGCCATTAGACCTAGCAGTCTTTGGACTGTCCATGCCGAAGGTCTTGCTTGGCTTTCGGTGTGGAGAATCAGGTCTTGAAGGGTCCTTGCTCTCGTTATAGGGAGGTATGCTCTTCCGTCCAGGGACGAAAGAGTCACCCCTATAAAGTCTATTGTTCTCTGAGGAGTCAATATGGATTTGTCCTTGTTGACCCAGAGTCCCAAGGAATCTAGTAGTGTGAGAGTCGTGACTATGTTGTCCTGGAGCGTACGGCTGTCCTCCGCTACCAGAAGCCAGTCGTCTATGTATGGATATATGTGCACTTCCTTTTGTCTTAGATGTGCACACACTACAGCCATCACCTTTGTAAAGACCCTCGGTGCGGTTGCAAGGCCGAAGGGAAGAATGGTGAACTGGAACTGCTGAGTGTCGATGGAGAAACGCAGGTAAGTTTGATGCGACTTCCTGATGGAAATATGGAAGTACGCATCCTTCAGGTCTACTACCGCAAACCAGACTCCCGTATGCAACAGTTGGAGAATGGAAGTAACCATTGTCATACGGAATTTTTTCGGGGTGATGTACTTGTTTAATTGTCTTAAGTCCATAATCGGTCAAAGACCCCCATCCTTCTTCGAGACCGTGAAGTAGCGTGAAAAGAACCCTTGGTTGATCTCCTCCACGGGTACAGGTGAGATGGCTCCTTTTGCTAGTAAGGTTTGTACCTCGAGCAGTAGAGGAGGGGACGGCGCTGTTACTTTCACTCCCGAAGAAGGAGGGAGGGTATCGAACTCGATGGCATACCCCGTCTTGATGATGGTGAGCACCCAGGAGTCGAATGTTATTGACTCCCATTGATGGTAGAGGGGTGCTAGGCGGTTGGTGAACGGTAGTAAACCTGGGGCAGGGAAGTCAAAGATGCTGCCTCTTGGAAAAGTCAGGTTGTCGTCTGTTTTGCTGGTAATGACCCTAGTAAGGCCTCTTTCTTTGTAGCTGCTGTTGTTGCTTGGCAGGTTGCTTATCGTACTGGGGTCGTTGCTGTATTTGCGGGTAAGGCTGTCTTGTCCAGCGCCTCTGTATTGAGGTACTGGTTGTGAGAACCCCATCTTTCTTGCCATTGTGCGGGCCTCATATAGAGAGTCTAAGGACTCGTCCGTTTTGGTATTAAACAACCCTTCGCCATCGAAGGGCAGGTTCTCTATTCTTTATTTTGTTTCATTGCTGAGATTAGCTGATCTTAGCCAGGCATGGCGCCGAAGTGCTATTGATCCCATCATGGATTTAGAATGCGAGTCTGTCTGATGCCTTGCGGAATTTAGCTGTAGCCTCGCTATGGCTGTAGCCTCGGATTGAAAAATCCTAGCTAACTCACATTTATCCTCTGGAAGATGGTCGCAGAGGGAGCCTATCTTTTCCCAAAGGAAAATTTGATATCTTGCCATGGTTGCTTCGTAGGCGGAGGTGTGTATTCCAAGCGAGGAAGAGGCATACACTTTTCTACCCAGGTAGTCTAACTTCCTCCCTTCCCTGTCAACAGGAGCTGAATGTATTTTTTGTGACTTGCCCTGAGCCGATTCAACAATTATTGAATTTGGCTTTGGGTGCTGGAACAAGAATTCTGCATTAGCCTCCTGTACTTTATACATTGCTTCCAGTCGCTTGGAAGTTGGTTGAGTTGCGCATGGTGTCTTCCACGAGATTTGTGCTGTGCGTTTTAAGGTAGGAGGGAAGGGAATTGCAACTGTAGAGCTCGCCTCTGTCTTTAACACGTCATATATTGGGTCATCTTCAACTTCTGCAGGTTGTTCGATGTCCAGACATAACGATTGCGCCATCCTGAAGATATGATCTGAAAAACTTCCCATGTCCTCCGAAGGGGAAGCTGGATCATGAGTATTTACTATATCGTCTGGTGACGGCATCGAGGCTGCGACCGACGCTATAGAATCTGAGTCAGAACTGTAATCATCGTCAGGTGAGTTAGACGCAGTAGGTTGCATTGCTTGTTGTACTGGCTGCAACGCCTGTTCATGATGTGGTACCGAGGAGGAAGCGGTAGTCCTCGGTATCGGTCTCAGTCCTGCTACGGTGCCTTGATGGTGTTGGAGCCCGTGGAGAAGGCACTTGAATGACCCTAGTAGGGGGAGGAGGGTGGGCATAGTACTCCTCCTGTCTGCATTCATCTGGATAGTATTCCTGAGGTCGGTAATACTCCCAGTCATATAAATTTTGCCTATGATATCCCGAATATTGGGAAACTCGGTCGTAGTCTGGTCTAGGGGACACAGGCCTGTCTCGGTGAGTAGGTGGTACCGGTACCGTAGGCTGAGGTCTTTGCTCTTGTGTGGTAGCACACGGTACAGAAATGGCCGACACCGAGTCACGGATCTCTCCCTCTGACATGGAGCTTCTGGCTGTTGGTATGGGAGTCGGTATCGAAAGGTTTTCTGGTACTGAGGTTTGCGTCGGTACCGTAATCGGCCTTGATTTGCTAATAGGCCTGGGCGACGCCGTTATTGCGGTCGCGACCCTCGAGGAGGAATGTTTGTCGGCCTCCTTTCTTTTCTTCTTCTTCTTTTTCAATTGCTCTGCCGATTTTGGGGTCCGGGCCTTTTTTGCAATTTTCTTGGCCGCCGATCCCGCAAGGGATCGATCGGCCTGGCGTCAGGGGTATGGCCCTGTTTTCCGCCATCATCTCCTCAGTTATGACGAAGGACTGGATTTCAGGGCTGTGGTCCCTGCTCATTGTCCTTGAGGAGGATTTTTCTGTTTGCTTCTGCAGCGTGGGTTCGGTAGCCTTCAGGGCCTTTTCCCAGAGCACGGAGCGAAGTCTATCCACTCTATTTTTGCGGGTTTGCTTAGTAAATGCCATGCAGTGATGGCACTGCTGGAACTTGTGCCCTTCTCCGAGACAAACTACACAAAGAGAGTGTCCGTCTTTAGGTGGTAGTTTAGCGCTGCATTTGACGCATTTTCTAAAAGGGGCCTTCACGGGCATGCGCCTGAGGCGCTTGCGATCTGGGGATCGCTCAGAGGGATAGGAGAAGAGAGGAATATATACAATAGTAAAGGTAACAATTTTTTTAAAAAAAAATTTTTATAGAAAGGACAGAGAGAGAAAGAGAGAAAAGGATTATCTACAAAAGTTCGAAATACTGATAAAGCAGGAGATATTCAAAGGAAGTTGCTAGAGGAACGGTTTTGAGGTCTGTGCACAATGGCGGATGACGAAGAACTGAGGTAAGGGCGGGAACCCCAGGGACATGCGCAGTAGCGTGGGGGAGGGGTTCCCGCCAAAAACGTTTCCCTAAGCTTTAGAAGGTTCTGGTTCAGGCCTCGCGCAGGCGCAGAGCCCATATGTGTGATGCATAGAGACCACGATGAAGAACCAGTACCTCATGCGATTTGGAAACTATACTTCTATTAATGCAGCCCAAAATAGCATTTGCCTTTCTTGCAGCCATATCGCACTGTTGGCTCATATTCAGCTTGCGATCTACAACAATTCCAAGATCTTTCTCGTTTGTAGTATTGCTGTGCCAAGTATCCCCATCCTGTAACTGTGCATTTAGCTTCTATTTCCTAGATGTAGAACTTGGCATTTATCCCTATTAAATGTCACTCAGTTGTTTTCAGCCCAGCACTCCAGCCTATCAAGATCACTTTGAAGTTTGTTTCTGTCTTCCAGGGTATTAGCTATCCCACCCGATTTTGTGTCATCTGCAAATTTGATAAGCGTTCCCTGCACCTCCTCGTCCAAATCATTAATCAAAATGTTGAAGAGCACTGGGCCCAGGACTGAGCCCTGCGGTACCCCACTCGTTACCTCCCCCCAGTTTGAGAAGATTCCGTTGATAAGCACTCTTTGAATCCGATTCTGTAGCCAGCTGTGATTCCACCTAATAGTTGTTCCATCTAGCCCACTTTTAGCTAGTTTGTTAATCAGAATATCATGGGGCACTTTGTCAAAAGCTTTGCTGAAGTCAGGATATATGACGTCCTCAGTATTCCCTTGGGTCTCCTCATCCCCTAGACTCCCCCTGTCAAACTCCTGTTTGCTGCCCCTGTTCGCTCTCTCTCTGGGAGATGGCTTTCTTTTCTAGCTTCTAGTTCATCTGGGCCAGCTGCTCTTCTCTGCTTCTGTTAAGCTCCAAGTCAGGAAGCCAAGTCAACACCAGATGAAGACCTTCTTATTCTCCCAGTATTTTAGCAGTTATCATAGTCTTTTAACCTTGCTGTTTTAAATCTGCATTTTAAATCTATATAAGTCTTTCTATTGCTGCTCGGTTCTACTCTGGTTGTGCTTTTATATAGTATTTTTATTGTGCTTTTACACTGTTGGTTGTTTTATACTTTGATTTGTGTCTGATGGTTTTAACTTTTGTGAACCGCCCAGAGAGCTTTGGTTATTGGGCAGTATAGAAATGCAACAAATAAACAATAAACAAATTTTGTCTCCAATCTGGGGATGTTACGCCTCTGCAGCGTGTGCATCCCCATTAGTTTCGAGGCTGAGGGCGGGGGGAGAGCTGACGCTGACAGCTCCCTCCACCCTCAGCCTCGAAACAAATGGGACAGGATGCCAGGCGGAGGGATACCATCCCTGGTCCGAGGGCGGCATCCCTCCTCGGCCTCAGTGTCCTGTCCCATTTGTTTTGATGCCGAGGCCGGGGAGGGATGCCAGCCTCGGTGTCAAAACAAGTGGGCAAGGAGTTGGCGACACAGCACTTACTGCAGCGACACGGAGGCAGGGGAGCTTCTCTCTCCCCTCGCCTTGTGGTTGCTGTGGGCGCTGCTGCAGAAACAAAGAGGCGCGGGGGGGAGAAGTGCCTCCGCCTCTCCTTGTTGCCTACGTAGCGTGTGCCCTGGCGGCGGCCGGTTCAGGATACAGCCACCGCCGAGGGACACGTGCCGCGTCGTTGGCTCCTTGCCCATTTGTTTTGATGCCAAGGCCAGAGAGAGCTGTGTCCCAATATTGTAAGGGGAACCAGGGCGGAGAGAGAGGGGGCGAGAGCCGTAGCCAACCCTGCCCTGATGGCCTTACTCCACAGATGAGTTATGAGCATGTTGCCCAAGTGTGACATGCAAACACTCATCCATGGAGTGGACTATAAGGTCAGAAGTTGGCTACTGTGTCACCCAAATGTGCCCAATTATTCGTACATTTAAAAATTACTCACTTACGACAAACAAATCAAAGAAGAATTTGGATTACTTCTGAATACAGACCAAAGGTATATGACCACTTTTTCAAAGTCATTTTATATTATCCAAAAATGGTTTTGATATTATCTTTAATTAGATAATACTGTATTTGAAACTTAGCCGTCATTACTCTATTATTTATAATTGATCAGCCCAATATCAGAACCAAACAGCTACCTTTTCTTACGGCATACAAGTCAACAAGAGCACGTTTAATCCAATATTGACCCCATAACATAAAAAGAAATGCTCAAAATCCACTATCCCAGAATTTGTGGTTGCTGTCAGCCACACATTCATACCTTTGAAGAGCCCTGGGACCAGCTTGTACACGATATCTTGTAGGGTTTTATCAGATCTGCAATGTGAGGAGAAAGACTGTATTAGGAGAGATTAAAAAACATTTTAAAACCCGAATTTAAATTCCTTTCAAAAGGAAAATGAGGATGAAGATCCAAGGGCCGTTTTGCACTAGACAAAAGCGGAAAAATAGAACACGCCTCCGCAGCTCCTCGCACGATACCTAAGGCGGTGGCTATTCATGCAAACTTCTGCAAATTTAATCGGTGGTACCTGAGACTGTGGCAGGAAGAAGAGATTTGTATTTCATGCCACAATGCTCACTGTCTCACAGTGGCTTCATTTACGATATGATGTCCCAAAGCTTAGCTCACGGGCCTGTCTCCAATATCAAGAGAGGGGTGGGCCTCTAGAGAGGAGAAGAGCTGGGCTGGCTCAGCACAAGGGTCCATCTAGCCCAGCACCTTGTTTCCCGCAGTGGCCCATCTGATGCCTCTGGGAAGCTCATAAGCAGGACATGAGTGCAAGAGCCAGAGGCGTGGTGCCTCCGGTGGCATAGAGCCATCAGGACTAGCAGCATCTATGCAGAATGTGTTTGTTGCACCACTGAATAATGGCAGCCAGCCTTGGCATCTAACCTTAGGAAACAAGGTTCAGTCCTAGCAGACCCCTCATTTTGGAAATTCAGCACCGACACATATCAATTAATATTATAATGTATAATTTTAATTGGGTAGGAAAAAGACTATCAACAAAAGCTATTTTAAGCCAAAGCCACATGTGTTCCAAAGTTATGTGAATGTACCATGCAGTGGAACATGCTGAAAACCTCAACGCTCAGGTTTTGAAAAAGCAAATTTCTATGTATTAAAGGAGGTTTGGGCCATGTGTGACTAAGTCTATGTGAAATCTCAGAAATCAGAGGGGGAGTTGATCTGGATTTCTGGTGGTCAAGGGCAGTTCCCAGCTAGCATTTCAGTGATATTAAGCCCTTCCCAATGCATTGAGCATTTTGCAAAATTAACAAAAAAAGGTCTTGCTTGTTTTGAGCAAATGGGGAATTAACAAGGGTCCTTAAGGTTCTTTAGGCCCCTACATTTCTGGCTGCTTAATTTGCATTCATTGCCAGACATAGCACCAGGGCTGACTCAAGACATTTTGCTGCCTGAGATAGAACTGCAAATGATGCTCCCTCTCTCCACCCTAGTCAAGATGTATTGTACCCAAAGCTAGCAACTTGAAGCAGAAAATTTTGTAAATGCCTCTCCCCCTCTCTGACAGTAAAAAATACAATAATCAGCCAATCAACCATCAATCAAATAGCTAAAAATCTGCTGCCCTTTCATGACATCCCAAACTTCCTTACACAGGAGCAAGCCCCACTGAACTCAATGGGGGTTACTTCTGAGTAGCCATGCATAGGATTGCACTGAAAAGCTGCTCGGTTTAACTGGCGCTTGGCAGCTCTTGCCTGACCAGGGACTCCACACTGGCACCTCGCTGAGAGTCACAGGAGCCCGTCATTCAAGAAGTCCTGAGCCCACGGGCAGAGATCTCTTCCAATGCTGGCTTGCGAGTCAGTCAAACTAAACAGGAAGAGTACAGGATTCCTCTGTACCTAAATATTCCTTTAAAATAGAAATAAGGCTTCAAGAACGAAGGAGAGATGCTGCAACCGTCTCACCACCACCGCTGTGCAGACTTGGAAAGGTGGTTGGCTCGGTACATAGAGCTCTAGCAGCAAACAGGGCCCAGTATTGTGCGGAGGTTGAAGATGGAAGCAAAGCAGCAAATAAGCAGCTCTTTCTCCCTCTTCCTCCCCCTACGTGCAAGAAACTTGCTGCAGCTGCCACTGTGAGTGCTTAGTGCAGCAATCATTGCAGACTCCAGCATCAGCTGAAGGTTGACGGCGCTTCTCCTTCTCCTCAACTGAAGCGCACCATCATGTTTCAATCCAGTTTAGACTAACACAGCCACTGACCGGAAGCTGCTCTCCACAGCCACCTGGGAAGGCTCCTGACATTCTCTTGTGCAGAGTGGAAGCAAGGAACAGCTGAGGGGCTGGGTGGCAGCAGCGGGCAAGTGGCGCTCAATCTGCCGCCTGAGCAAAGCATTCACTTTGCCTAACGATAGGGCCGGCCCTACATAGCACTATGGCATGAACGTTTATTCATTGTACTGGTGATAGTAGTAGTAGCTGTTGTATTGATTAGCTATAAGCCATAACAAAGCAGAAGGTACATTCAGAGTTGAGCAACAAATATCACTCTCAGTTTCTTGGCTGCCAGCACAAATAAGAAAACACAAGGCTACGCATTTTGCATTATCAAACAACATAAAACATACACGTTCACTAGGTGTAACAAAATTCTTCCTGAGGTTAAATTCAGACAAATATTTTTTTCATGTGAGTTCTTATAAAGAGGACATTGGGTAGCACAATAGACAATATCCTTAACCACAGACTTAGAAAACACACACCAAGCTCTCCCAATGTTAAGGCTGGGGAAGATGGGAGCTGTAGCCCTGCCTGTTCCCGGGATATCCTGTGTGTCATTTGCATGAACAGGGATGACCCTGGGATAGACCTTAAGTCTAGCTAAGGCCTGAGTTTCAAGTTCCATGAACAAGCTTGCTGCTCTTCTCTCTTGAATGTTATTTCAGTCTTCTAAAGTGTTAGCTAGACCACCCAATTTTGTGTTGTCCACAAATTTGATAAGCACCCCTCTTCCTCCAAGTCATTAATAAAAACGCTGAAGAACTCAGGGCCCAGGACCAAGCCCTGCTGCACCCCGCTCCCTCCACTTTGATGAGGAACTATTGCTAAGCGCTTCTTGAGTATGGTTCTCCAGCAACCAGGGAATACTTCTAGTAGTAATGCCGTCCAACCCATACTTATACTAATCTGAGTACCACGAGGCACCTTCATCCGTGGCAGGGTGAGGACATCAGTGGCTAGACTAGGTTCTGTCTGGGCACAATAAGCAGTGTATGGGTGGCAGAACTGCAGTATTCAGCACAGTTTAAAGCTGTTTACCTGAGGGGTGGGGATTTCGTTTCATTTATTACACTTCTTTACCGCGCAATAACCAAACTCTCGGGCCTGTTTACAAACAGTAAGACCCTTAAAATACAACATAACAGGAGAGATTTGTTGGAACTACTGCTGAAAATGTGAGTGATGGAGAGTTCAGAACATCTGTTAGCGAGGGCTCAGGTGTTACAGGTGTATCAACTACATTTGGAGCCAATCACAAGATGGCACACTGAGTGTCCAAAGTTTTTATAAACTTTGAACAAAAACGTTGACACAATGTCTATCAGCAACAAGCACAAAAGTTGCAGGAAGATTCTTAAGTACTGAGTATAACAGATCCCGACTGATCACCCTACATTCAGAGCCATCGATAAACACAAAAGAGGGCCTTCTAGTGAATGGGCACTCAATCAGGAGAGGCTGTTTCCCAGCCATGCAAAGACCTGAAACCTTTCCAAGCTATACAGTTTCTCTGTCTTATACCTGGAGGGTGTTTTCTTCTAATTAGGAGTGCAAAATTAGTTCAGGACAGATTTCTTGCAGGTTTGATTTATTTTACTTCTTGCCTAACTTGAGGCTTTTAAAATATATGCCACCTCGTTTGATTAAGCCAGGTTATATCTCAGCCTTGCCCAGTCTTTCAGAGACTGAAAGAACTGGGCATGTTTAGCCTGGAAAAGAGAAGATGGAGGGGAGACATGATAGTACTCTTCAAACACAGAGGAGGGCCAGGATCTCTTCTCGATCCTCCCAGAGTGCAGGACACGGAATAACAGGCTCAAGTTAAAGGAAGCCAGATTCCAGCTGGACATCAGGAAAAACTTCCTGACTGTTCGAGCAGTACGACAATGGAATCAGTTACCTAGGGAGGTTGTGGGCTCTCCCACACTAGAGCCCTTCAAGAGGCAGCTGGACAACCATCTGTCAGGGATGCTTTAGGGTGGATTCCTGCATTGAGCAGGGGGTTGGACTTGATGGCCTTGTAGGCCCCTTCCAACTCTGCTATTCTATGATTCTATGTGACCTAAAGCTACTCAGTAGTCTCCTTTTCTACATCAAAGTCTCACACCTTGACTCCAGCCCAACTTTCTTAAAGGCGCAATGCACCTGGCTGCCCATATCAAGGGGAGTGCAGGGCCTGCAGTGCTGCCAAGCCACCTGCTAACAAAAGTCCTCCACATATTGTCAGACAGGATGAACAGCAGTAGTTATGAAAAGAGAACGGCAACATTTTAGGAGCGATTTTCAGCAGCCAGCTGGGCCAATGCATTCTGCCATTCTACTGCCGATGTCTGAGCCAACTCTCCCAAACTCATTCTATTCTTCAAGAAAAATCCCTCTCCTCCTTGTAATATCTCCCCCCAACAAATGTGTTCACTAAAATCATCTTAGCCTCTCCTTTTCTGCTCTCCTCCAGTTCTCACTCCTCTTGTCCTCACTGTTTATTTGACAATGGATGAATTTATAAATGACTTGGATGAGGGTGTAGAGCAGCGGTTCTCAACCTGTGGGTCGGGACCCCTTTGGCGGTCGAATGACCCTTTCACAGCTGTCGCCTAAGACCATTGGAAAACACATATTTCCGATGGTCTTAGGAAACTGTATTGACTGAACTATGTCATGTATCATCTTTTGTATTATTAAAGCTATTGTTATGTATTATTTTCATTAGCAAACCATCCCATGACAATGAATCGTGTAGAGAAGAACGAAAATAATTTTTTGGCTGGGGGTCACCACAACATGAGGAACTGTATTAAAGGGTCGCGGCATTAGGAAGGTTGAGAACCACTGGTGTAGAGGGTTGCTTATCAAATCTGCAGATGACACAAAGCTAGGAGGGAGAGCCCACACAGACAAGATTAAGATTCAGAAGGATCTGGACTGGCTGGAACACCCGATCTAAGAAGATGAGCTTCGGTGGAGATAAATATAAAGTTTTTCATTTAGGTACAAAAAATCCAAGAGACAAGTGTAGTATAAGAGAGATGTGGCTTGGCAGCAGTACATGTGAACACTGTGCAAATGGTGCTTGTTTACAACTTACCCTCTATGCACCAACACATTTCCTTGGTCTTTCAGACCCCAGATCCAGATGGGGAGGATGAAATGCCTGGGACTTGGCAAAGATGCCCCACGTTGTCTTGGTCCTCCTGTGAGTTGACCCATGCCAGTTTATTACTTTCATCAGTAGCTGCCAGGAAGGGTTAAAGTGTGAAAGAGAGCTAGATGCTTCAGTAACGCTAGATGCTTCATAAGGCAACATTGGGCTTGGATAACATGGGCTATCCTTGCTGAGCAAGGAAAAATGAGTGTGCATGGAGGGTAAGTTGCAACAAGCACAATTTGTCACATTGCACAATGTCACTGATCATGGGGCACATCAGTTAAGGCAACAGCCAACTGCCTATTTCCTGGGTTTGTTGAGCTTGAGCCAACATGAGATAGCCTTCACTCTGGAGATCCATGGCGAATGACAGACAGGTGCAAGATGTCGAATCCCACAAAGGCATTGCTTCACCACCAGATGGAAGAATATGGAACAACCTTCAGTAGGGAGATGAGAAACTGGGATAGCTGCAAGGTACACCTGAAGAGAAGAGAGCTTTAAACCCCTTTCAAACAGAGAAAGCAAGAAAATAAGAACTTGGTGCTGGGGGCACCAAGCAGGGTCAATGCCACCTGGTGAAATAACAGGGGGATAAGCAAGTCTCGTGGTCGGCTTATGAGAGGTACTGAGGAGACACGGTACCGAGTCGGGGTACTGTCAGTAATACTGATCACTGGATCCTTCATGCTGCCACAAGGAGGGTGTGAAGATCCAGGTGTCACCCTTTGCCTCGCTCCTGAGAAAGAAGATGCAGAACCACTCGCCCTTCACTATGTGGAGAAGGAAGGGAAACCAGCGGTGCCTCAGCCACCATGGCATGATCAAGATGCAATTCAAGCTGTCTGCTTTGACCTTCATTAGAATCCTGGTAATAAGCAGGAAAGGAAGGAAAAGATAGAACAGGAGTCCCTTCCAGGTGAAGACAACGGCATCCCCCAAGGATTTTGGATACCACGCTACTGTGCCACAGAACACTGAGCAGGCCACCTTCTTCCTCCAGGCAAATAAATCCACTGCCAGTATGCCCCATCAACAAAAAGGTCTGTGAGTACCACTCAGTCTAGCATCCATTGTCTATTATCTTTGCAAAATCATGAAAGACGGGTGAGGTGCCGGACGACTGGAGGAGGGCTAACGTTGTCCCTATCTTTAAAAAGGGCAAAAAGGAGGAACCTGGGAACTACAGACCAGTCAGTCTGACATCCATCCCTGGGAAAATTCTGGAGCAGATTATAAAGAAGTCAATCTGTAAACACCTTGAAATCAATGTGGTGATCACTAGAAGCCAACATGGATTTGTCAGGAACAAGTCCTGTCAGACAAATTTGATCTCATTTTTTGATGGTAACCTCCCTTGTGGACCGTGGGAATGCTGTGGACGTCATATATCTTGACTTCAGCAAAGCTTTTGACAAAGTACCACATGACATTCTGATTAACAAACTAGCTAAAAGTGGGCTAGATGGAACAACTATTAGGTGGATTCACAGTTGGCTACAGAATCGGACTCAAAGAGTACTTATCGATGAAACCTTCTCAAAATGGAGAGAGACAACGAGTGGGGTGCCGCAGGGCTCAGTCCTGGGCCCAGTGCTCTTCAACATTTTGATTAATGATTTGGATGAGGAGGTGCAGGGAACGCTTATCAAATTTGCAGATGACACAAAATTGGGTGGGATAGCTAATACCCTGGAAGACAGAAACAAACTTCAAAGTGATCTTGATAGGCTGGAGTGCTGGGCTGAAAACAACAGGATGAAATTTAATAGGGATAAATGCTAAGTTCTACATTTAGGAAATAGAAACCAAAGGCACAGTTACAAGATGAGGGATACTTGGCTCAGCAATACTACAAACGAGAAGGATCGTGGAATTGTTATAGATCGCAAGCTGAATATGAGCCAACAGTGCGATATGGCTGCAAGAAAGGCCAATGCTATTTTGGGCTGCATTAATAGAAGTATAGCTTCCAAATCACGTGAGGTACTGGTTCCTCTCTATTCGGCCCTGGTTAGGCCTCATCTAGAGTATTGCGTCCAGTTCTGGCCTCCACAATTCAAGAAGGATGCAGACAAGCTGGAGCGTGTTCAGAGGAGGGCAACCAAGATGATCAGGCGTCTGGAAACAAAGCCCTATGAAGAGAGACTGAAGGAACTGGGCAAGTTTAGCCTGGAGAAGAGAAGATTGAGGGCACTCTTCAAATACTTAAAAGGTTGTCACACAGAGGAGGGCCTGGATCTCTTCTCGATCCTCCCACAGTGCAGGACACAGAATAACGGGCTCAAGTTAAAGGAAGCCAGATTCCAGCTGGACATCAGGAAAAACTTCCTGACTGTTAGAGCAGTACGAAAATGGAATCAGTTGCCTGGTGAGGTTGTGGCCTCTCCCACACTAGAGGCATTCAAGAGGCAGCTGGACAAGCATCTGTCAGGGATGCTTTAGGGTGGATTCCTGCATTGAGCAGTGGGTTGGACTCGATGGCCTTGTAGGCCCCTTCCAACTCTGCTATTCTATGATTCTATGATTCATGGGAGGCCAGGAATGTCCAACTGAGCCGGTCAAAAATAACATTGTCTGTACCGGCCACATGGCTCACCACCAGTCCAAGCCAATGGGGTACATACCAATGAAAGATCAAAGCGTTAAGTCAAGAAGTGGAAGGGATTGTGTCCCTTTCTGCTTCTTCAGGTAAGCAATGACAGTAGTATTTTCTGAAACTACCTGAACAAGACAGCCTTTTAAGTCTGGCTCGTAATTGTTGACCATCACTACATCTTGTGGTAGTGAATTCCGTAGGTTTACTATGTGCTGTGTGAAGAAGTCCTTCCTTTTATCTGTCCTGAAGCTCCCACCAATCAATTTCATGGAATGATCCCAAGTTCTAGTATTATGAGGGACAAAAATGTCTCCCTATCCACTAACTTCACACAATGCATGATTTTGTACACCTCTGTCATGTCTCCCCTTACTCACCACTTTTCTATTTAAATCCCAGATAGTATAACCTTTCCTCATAGAGGAGTTGCTCTAGCCCCTTGATCATTTTAATTTCTTTTTTCTGCACCCTTTTCAGCTCTACAATATCCTTTTTTAGGTGCAGTGACCAGAACTGTACGCAGTATTCCAGGTGGAGTTGCATCATAGATTTGAATAAGGGCAATATGATCTTGCAAGTGTTATTTTCAATTCCTTTTCTAATTATACCTAACATGGAATTTGCCTCTTTTACAGCAGTTGTATACTGGGTCGACATTTTCATCAAGCTGTTCATCACAGCCCAAAGATCTCTTTCTTGGCCAGTCACTGCTAGCTCAGACCCCATCAGCATATACATGAAATTTGATTTTGATTTTTTGCCCTACATACATCACTTTGCAGTTGCTTATACCAGTTGCTTACCCATGAACACAGTTTGCACAGAAAAATCAAACCTCATGAAAGGTTTAAGTTAAGGTAAGAGCTTGGGTCCAACTAGATAAGCAGGCACACTAGCGAGGGAGCCCACTCTCTGAGCACGAGGAGCCCCAGTGACGAAGCATCTCAGCCCCAGTGACGAAGCGTCTGCAAACAAGCAAGTTAAGCAACTGGACGAGTTTAGCAGCAGGGCGAAGAAGCCGGGCAGTACATTCTTCCCTCCCTATTTACAGTAAGCAACTAAACAATTACATTAAAAAAACACCTTCTCCCAGTAATCAGTTCCTAGTAAACAAACCCTATAATAGCAACAAAAACAATAACAAAGTTATGGAAGGAAAAAGCCAGGAGGGATGTGGGGGATCCCCAGTATATTGCCATGAGAGCCACATGTATGGCTGTCTGCCTGCTAGACAGAAGTCATGGGTGTGTGCATGGTGTAATTAGCTGTCAGGGAACAAGATTGTTCCCTTGAGGCCAAAGTTGCTGATCTGGAGAAGCTAAGAGAGGCAGAGAGGCTGGTAGATGAAGCCTTCAGGGACCTAATAATGATGCCCCACTCCATTAGTGACCGCTCATGGAGAATGCGAGTCTCAAGGTAGAAGGGCGTCATTCTGAGGAAGAGGAAAATTATCCTTTAGAAGAAACCCATTCCTCAGAAGACAAGCGAATATCATCTTGCAACGAGAATGTGCTTCTGGCGGGAGGGGAACTTGTGCTACTGGGAGATTCGATCATTAGACACATAGACAGCTGGGTTTGTGATGGGTGTGAATGGATTATGGTGAATCGCCTGCCTAGCGTGAAGGTTGTGAATATCACGCGCCATCTAGATAGTATAATAGACAGTGCCGGGGCAGAATCAGTTGTCGTGGTCCATGTTGGTACCAATGATGTGGAGAAATGTAGTCGTGAGGTCCTGGAAACCAAATTTAGGTTGCTATGTAGGAGGTTGAAATCCAAGACCACCAAGGTGGCTTTCTTTGAAATGCTACCAGTTCCACATGCAGGGCCAGATAGACAGGCGCAGCTGAGAAGTCTCAATGCATGGATGAGACAGTGGTGCAGGGAGGAGGGATTCACATTTGTTAGCCACTGGGGAACATTTTGGGAGAAGCCGGGCCTGTAGAAGAGGGACAGACTCCACTTAAATCAAAATGGAACCAGACTGCTGGCACTAAACATAAAAAGGTGGCAGAACAGCTTTTTAAACTAAACCCTGGGGGGAAGCCGACAGGAGCTGGGAAGTATCTCCATGTTAGGCATTATTAAAAAAGAAATTGAGAATAAAACTGCCAATATCATATTGCCTTTAAACAAATCTATGGTGTGACCACACTTAGAATACTGTGTGCAGATTTGGTCACCACACCTAAAAGAAGAAGATATTGTAGGGCTGGAAAAAGTGCACAAAAGGGCAACTAAAATGTTTGGGACTGGAGCATCTCCCCTATGCAGGAAGGTTACAACAGCTGAGTTTGTTTAGCTTGGAAAAAAGGAGGCTAAGGGGAGACATGATAGAGGTGTAACTCTCCTATAATGCTAGAACCTGGGGTCATCCCATGAAGCTGATTGGTGGGAGATTCAGGACAGATCAAAGGATGTACATCTTCACACAGCACATAGTTAAACTATGGAATTCATTACCACAAGATGTGGTGATGGCCACCAATTTGGATGGCTTTAAAAGGGGGTTGGATAAATTCCTGGAGGAGAAGGCTATCAACGGCTACTAGTTCTGCTACCTCCAGTATTAGAGGCAGTAAGCCTGTATACACTAGTTGCTGAGGAACATGGGAGGAAGGGTGCTGTTGAACCATGCTGTTTGTGGGTTGGCCACTCTAGGAAAAGAGTGCTGGACCAAATGGACTCTTGGTCTGATCCGGCATGGCTCTTCTTGTGTTCTTATGTTAACTAACTGCATGTATTGAAACATGTTGGATCCTGGAATGGATCTCGGTTATGTTTTCCATTGCTTTGTTAATTGCTGAGGATCTGGAAGAACAGAAGACTCAGCAGAAACTTAAAGGTCAACTCTACACCTGGACATTGAGTGTCATAATTGAATAATTGTCTAACTGATTGTCTTCAATTAAGGGTTGCAAGGAGTTGCATCATTGTACAGGTTGTCTATAAAAGTAAATGTGTTTTCATGTTCACTACTTCCATGTCTCTTACCCAACTTGATGTGAGCTGTATTGACTGACCGTTTGTAAGTATTTGTATCTGTACTGCCATAACTAAATTATATATTTATTTGCCAGTAAAAAGTTTATTTTAACCTACATGAATCTTTGTCTTAATTCATGTCTTTGCTGACTTGGCTGAGAACCGCTGCAACCTCTGCTAGTCTCTGGAAGGCCCAGACAGAGACTTAACACAAAAGGTTATGTGCCAGAATCCCAGTCTGTGCCACAACTAATCAGCTTCTAAAGCCATAACTCAACAGGTTATGGCCCAGTACTCCAAGCTGAGCCATAACGCACGAGTTTTTCTCAGCAAGTGCAGTAGGACTAAAGAATTAAGCCGTGGTTGATTAAATCCCTGAGCGTCTTTGTAAAAGTCGTTGGGAACAGACAACCAGAAGCTATTTCGGATAGCAGTGTCTGGAAAATCACACGGAAAAGGACTGGCAAGAGTGGTTTGAATTTAAGAGGGCACTGAGGAATCTGAATCTGGATAGCCGGTCAGGCCCTAAGAGAAATTAAACCACTGAAGGGGTTATAAACCAGAAACAACCTGTTAAATTGAAATTATGGCATTAAATATTGGGAACACTGTCCCTATTGAGTTACTTACAGACGAAAATTATATGTCATGGTCATTTAAGATAGAAATGAGCCTAAGAAATCTTGGACTGTGGGAAGTTGTAATAAATGCCCCAGCAGAAGATTTGAATGCAGCCGATTTACGTGAGTGGGGACGTCACGCTGAGAGGGCAAAAGCTCAAATTGTTTTGTCCATGAGGAACGATCAACTGTCTTATATAAGCAGAGAAGAAACTGTTGACGTTATCTGCACTAAACTCAGACTTGTATATGTCGGAGAGACTGCAGGCGCTAGAATAAGCTTAACAAGAAAGCTTTACCGTACACTTAAGAAAGAGGGAGAAAATATAAAAGCTCATTTGCAGAAATTAAGAGACTGCTTTGAAAGTTTAAGTTCAGCAGGCTTACCTTTAACAGATGAGATGAAAGTGTATGTGGTTTTGTCCAGTTTACCACCGTCTTGGGACGTGCTGGTGACAACGTTAGAGGCACTGCGAGTCCAGGACATGTCATTAAATACAATATCTGGGAGATTGATAGAAGAGCAACAAAAGAAAAATTTACGAAAGCAAGCCCAAAGTAGTTCAGGCGGCAAACCAGACGCATTTTCAAAATGGTCTGGGTATTAAGGCTTTGGTGAAGAAGGAGGAAGATGAGTCAGCATTTTCAACTTCGAAAAAGTCCAAGCCTAAAAAGCTTCTTCGGTGCTTCAGGTGCCAAAAGTTGGGGCATATTCAAAAGGATTGTAGAGTCAGATTACAATCAGAGCCCAACAAGGAAGAAAAACTACGAGGGAAGAGTAAATCAGCGCAGCTAGTCACGGCAGAAGTGAGAAGTCAGCTCTGCAGGCAAGCGGAAGGCGGGAGCAAGGGATGGCTGCTCATAGATTCAGCTTGTTCCACTGTGATTTTTAATAGACGTGACTTTTTCCGGAACTTCAGGGACTGCTCTGAAAAATCTGTAGCGCTGGCTGATGGGACGAAGATCCAAGCGTCCGGGGAAGGAACGTGCTTCTTACCTTTTTTGAAAGAGTATTTTGAGAATGCATTGTTTGTTCCCAGTTTGAATTTTTCCCTTCTAGGAGTTTCCAATGTGACAGAAAAGGATTTCTGTGTGTCTTTTGAAAAAGACAAATGCTTTATTCGTAAGCATGGACTCCTAAGAGGAATGGGAAAGCTGAAAAATGGATTGTATTTCATAGATGGCAATCATAATGAGGAAGGAGTTTCAGAGATACAAGCAGGTTGTAGAAAAGCTAATGAAAATCAGCCTAATCATAACAATTGCATCCATTTATTTCATAGAAGACTTGGACATTCAAGTTTTAAGGTTCTGAACAAAACTCTGAGTTTTTCAGAGGGAGTAAAAGTTCAGGGGTGCAAGAAATATCTTGATTGCTCGATATGCAAAATTGCTAAGGTTATGAATATTCCACGTGTCAGAGACTGGCGGCATAAAAGTGTTTTGGGATTGATTCATATGGACTTAGCTGGCCCTTTTCCTGAAAGCTATGGAAAAGCCAGATATGCATTAATCATTTTAGATGATAAGACCCGTTTCTCGTGGGTATATTTGTTAAAGCACAAATCAGAATGTTTAAACACGGTGAAAGAATGGGTTAAGTTTGTAGAGAGAAATCTGCAGAAGCAAGTCCGGGAATTTTTGACGGATCGTGGAGGAGAGTTTCAGTTGTTGGATTTCAAGCAGTTTTGCAAAAAGACTGGCATAAATCATAAATATTGTGATCCGAAGAGTCCGTGGCAGAACGGAAATGTGGAAAGGAGGATTGGCACTTTAAAGGAGAAGATGGAATGCCTGATGAAAGACGCAAAGGCGGAGCCACAATTGTGGGGAGAAGCATTTGTGGCAGCTAATTACCTTTGCAACAGGACTTGGTCTAAATCCATTAATAACATTCCTTTTTCTTTGCTTTACAGCAAAAGACCAAACCTCAAGCACTTAAGAACTTGGGGGAGTTATGCAATTGTAAATGTTCCACTTTCACAGAGACGGCAAGGTTCACCAAAGGGGATCAGGTTACGCTTTGTAGGGTATGAGTACAATAGCTGGCGGTTCCTGTGTGAAGGGGGTAGGATAGTGGTCTCCAGATCAGCTAGATTCATTGAACAAAACTGGAGCGAGGTGCACGACAACCCGGAAGTCCTGGTGGAACTAGATAGCAGGCAAGAGCCTGAGTTGCTAGTGACCAGTCCGAGTATAGAGGCTCAAGAGTTAGCAGTGCAGGAGAAGCAGAAGAAGTTCCTAGACGTTCTCAAAGAGTAAATAAAGGTTTACCTCCTAAAAGGTACGGCTTTGATGCTTGTTATGTTAATTATGAGCCTAATTCCTACTCTGATGTGAAGAAATTGAATTCTTTAGAGAGAGAACAGTGGGAACGTGCCATGCAAAGGGAGCTAGATAGTCTCAAAGAAAACGGAGTTTTTGAGGAGACAGTTTTGCCAGCAGGACAAAAATCTCTAACCTGCAGATGGGTGTTTAAACGCAAGCAGTTAGAGACGGGGGAGCAGAGATTCAAGGCTCGACTGGTCGCCCGAGGGTTCAACCAGGTTAAGGAGGTCGATTATGACCAAACTTTCGCTCCAACAGCAAAATCAGAAACTTTGCGTTTGTTTTTGACAATTGCAGCCAAAGAAAACCTTAAAGTGAGGCAATACGATTTTCAGACCGCTTATCTCAATGCGCCAATTGTTGAGAAAATATATTTAAGGAAGCCTGAAGGTTTAGAAACAGATGACAGCACCGTGTGGTTTCTAATGAAGGCGATTTATGGCTTAAAGCAAAGTGCTAGGTGTTGGAATTCTTTACTAAACAATACTCTGGTGAATGAAATGGGATTTGTAAGGAGCCTAGCTGACCCTTGTCTTTATACAAAGGGAAAAGGTAAAGCCTACAAGGCTATTTTGATTTATGTTGATGATTTGATAATATCTTGTTCCAGTGACACTGAAATCAACAAAGTAGCTGAGCAACTGAGTAGCAGGTATAATTTGAAATCCCTAGGTGTTGTAAAGAATTATTTAGGAGTAGAAATCAACCGGGAAGAAGATGGAAGTTTTTTGCTGAGTCAAAAGCAAAAAATTCTGAGTCTACTGGAACAGTGTGGAATGTCTCAATGCAAACCAGCAAAAAGCCCCATGGAGTTGGATCCCCTAAAGAACTTACAAGGAGAGGACTTTAGTGATCCAGGCTTGTATCATTCGGTGGTGGGAATGCTAATGTACCTAGTGAACTGGTCAAGGCCAGATTTGTCTGTTTCTGTCAACATTTTAAGCAGGTTTGTTGCTAATCCAACTGTGCCTGCTTGGCAAGCAGTGAAAAGAATTTTAAGGTACTTGAAAGAGACCTTAAATCATAGCCTGAAGTTATCTGCTGATGCAGATAAGAAGCTGTTATGCTATGTGGATTCAGACTGGGGTGGCTGTGTCAAGGACCGCAAATCCATGTCTGGATATGTATTGACATTTGGAAAGGCACCAATATGCTGGAAGTCCAGGAAGCAAGTATTTGTCTCAATCTCATCCTGCGAGGCTGAGTATGGTGCTCTATCTGAATTGTGTGGAGAAGTCACTTGGCTAATGCAACTAATAAAAGATTCCCAAGTCCATATTGAGAAGCCAGTGACAGTTTACTGTGATTCACAAGCATGCATAGGTTTGGCCAACACTGAGATTTTTAAGTCTTAAGTCCAAACATATTGCAATAAAGTATCAAAACGTGAAGGAACACATAGCCAGTGGAGTTTTGAAGCTAGTTTATTGTGAGTCTAAAGAGAATCTAGCAGACATTTTCACAAAACCACTAGGTCCCACCAAACACAGGGAGATTTGTGAAACGTTAGGTTTCAGGGAGGAAAAAGTGTAAATAACTGTACAATGTGTTATTGTAAATCAATGTGTAAAACATAAGAAGGGGTGTTGGATCCTGGAATGGATCTTGGTTATGTTTTCCATTGCTTTGTTAATTGCTGAGGATCTGGAAGAACAGAAGACTCAGCAGAAACTTAAAGGTCAACTCTACACCTGGACATTGAGTGTCATAATTGAATAATTGTCTAACTGATTGTCTTCAATTAAGGGTTGCAAGGAGTTGCATCATTGTACAGGTTGTCTATAAAAGTAAATGTGTTTTCATGTTCACTACTTCCATGTCCCTTACCCAACTTGATGTGAGCTGTATTGACTGACCGTTTGTAAGTATTTGTATCTGTACTGCCATAACTAAATTATATATTTATTTGCCAGTAAAAGGTTTATTTTAACCTACATGAATCTTTGTCTTAATTCACGTCTTTGCTGACTTGGCTGAGAACCGCTGCAACCTCTGCTAGTCTCTGGAAGGCCCAGACAGAGACTTAACACAAAAGGTTATGTGCCAGAATCCCAGTCTGTGCCATAACTAATCAGCTTCTAAAGCCATAACTCAACGGCATGGCTCTTCTTGTGTTCTTATGTTAACTAACTGCATGTATTGAAACATTCGAAGTGTTACATCTTTTATCTTTACAAAACCTCCTTAAATACAGTGTTCTTGGTGTAAACTCCAAGGCAGCCACTGTAACGTCCTTGTTCTGGTCCATTGATGACTTCAGGTTTGCCAATGAGCACACATTACTCACAGCAATCTGACATTGCTAGAAGAGTTATGGGCCATCTGATGATAAGGTATAATGAAGAAGCTTTCTTTGATCTGACTTTGTTTTGCTTTAGAATTTTGCCAACTTCTAATTAGTTAAGATGCCACTCTATATAAATATACCTGTTTTTCATACTGACAGAGAAGAAGCTCTTTGTCTGCAAGACTCTCTCCATACAGCTGTGTTACGCTGAATAAAACAGAGCTACCTTACAATCAAAGTGGATTTTTATCCTTGACAGTGCCAAAGTTGATCCTTGGCGGAATGACCTGCTTAGCCTGTCCAGTGAGGGCTTCCTGATGCAGACAGCTGTGTGTGGCAGACATAATATGTTGTGCCATTAATAAGACCCCAAATCACATCCAGGTTCCCTAGCAATATCATCACCAGTGACTCGGTCTCCGCTCAAGTAGATCCTTCCATTCTGTCCAATACCATCTGGTTGATGTAGTCACAGTGCTCGTTCTTGGGACACAGAATGACCTTGCCTGCATTAGCACATACAGCTTTCTTGCTAGAAGCAGCCCCATAGACAGAAGTGACAATGTCCTCATTAGCAATGAATGAGTCTGAGATCTTGATTGTGTCTTCTTCAACAGCTGGGAACTATTCTGCGGTACCATTACCAACAATCAGAAGGCAGGCATCAAATTCAGATTCACCCTCCAGGAAGCGCATGTTATGAGTAAGCTGGAATTTGGTGACACTGTTCCAGGCATTGGATTTCTTGACCATTTGGCCAATGATGGCTGCAGATTCACTATGTGGGATGATGGAGAAGGTCTGCCTAAAGTCACTGCCAAACACAATTGTCTTTTCACCAAATGGGTGTCATTGATCATGAGCTCCTTCAGTAGCCTGTCTACATAGTCAATACCAAAGTGGTTAGCCATTAACACTTCATCCCAGATGACAATGTAAGCAGATCTAAGAAAAGATCCAAGAGTACTGTCAGGCTTCATCATTGAGACCAAAATCTCATCCAATTTGAGTGACATCTTGAATCAACTGTGAACTGTACGGCCACTCTTCATAAGCACACATGCCAGACCAGTCCAGATGACAGGCACACACTTCTTGCCTTTGCTGCACATCCTGACTGAACTATAGTTAAAACCATTGTTATTCATGGAATCTGCATGTCAAGAGCTTTCCCATGAAGTGTGTTTCATGAGAATTGGTCAATGGGAAGGCAGTCAATAAGGAATGACCACCTAACTCCTGATGCATGCGTACGTACGTAGGTACGTACATGCATATATATGATTGAATTGCATTTGACATTTTGATGTCCATCCTCCCAGCTTGGAGAGATCTCTTTGGAGCTTCTCACAAACCCTTTTTGTTTAACCACCCTAAATAATTTGATGTCATCAGCAAACTTGGCCACTTCACTTCTCACTCCTGATTCCAGATCATTTATGAGCAAGTTAAAAAGCATTGGTGCCAATACTGATCTTTGTGGGATGACTGAAACCCTGCCCAGCCTCTGCCTGTGTGTGTTGGTAGGGATACAAAGATGGATGAGACTACTGGCGTTGTTTGTACTGAGTGGGTGGCTGACTCAGCCACATATGCTGCACCATGTTCTTAGCTTTTTAAACAAAGTTTATGGCCTCGTCAGTCTTTGCATTGAATAACCCCTGACCATCAAAAGGCAGGTTTTTCATACAGCATCAGGCTTCTTGAGACAAGCCCACAGAACTCAGCCAGATGTTTCAAAGCTACAAGCCCACAGAACTCAGCCAGATGTTTCAAAGCTACTGTTTCAAAGCTACTATGCCAACCATGGCCTTGGCGTCACAGTTGACTTGGTGCTGGGAAGTACACATGGCCTCGCCCTAAAAAAACCTGGCCATGTCCCTTTTGTCCTAAGAAAAGTGTTCAAACAGGTTTCCCACCTTCTCCCATAAATACAATTGATAGCGGAACATAGCCACTGAGTATTTGGAAACTTTCAGTCCCAAATCGGCAGAAGAATAAATGCACCTGTTGCCCTTCCTTGTCCAGCAGGGGTGAATGGGCCCTCCTAGACTTCCCCTGAGATGCCTTGACGATGACAGAATTGGGTGTCATCATTACATGCTTTCCAACCTCTTAGACATGGTAGGTATCAATGATGGGGTCTTCCAGGATTGTTAAGTGGTCTGACAAAAAGCTGGAAGAAGTGGGTTCACTACTGGGGCAGAAGTCTCAGTCTGGACCATATCAAATACCAGATCCTTAATTCTGAAGACAGGCCATTGCATTCCCGTTCCCAAAGATTGAGAATCACCATTTCAATCACCTGGTCCAAAAATTGATCCAAATCCTTGGAGTGGGAGGCCAGTGCCTACTGACACATCAGGGGATGAGATAGACGATGCTAAGGAAGAGTATGAAATCTCCCATACTGAATAGTGATAAGGCCACAGTGGGGTGTGGTTAGTAAACCACTGGCTGAATGGTAACTGGCACCATTTGTATTGGTAGTGCCTTGACAGACACAAGTGAAGCCAAAGAAAGCCCTACAGTTGATGTAAAGTGCAGGATGACGTAACGTGGCCGAAGGTGGAGGAGATGTGTCGGCTGAACCAGCACAGCTAACTGTCTTGGCCTGGATCTTGGAATTGTTGTGGATCACAAGCTGAATATGAGCCAACAGTGTGATGTGGCTGCAAGAAAGGCAAATGCTATTTTGGGCTGCATTAATAGAAGTATAGCCTACAGCACCCGGTATTCCCAGGCGGTCTCCCATCCAGGTACTAACCAGGCCTGACCCTGCTTAGCTTCCAAGATCAGACGAGATCGGGCGTGTTCAAGGTAGTATGGCTGTTTTTTCCCAACTTGAGCCGGTGGTGGCGGCAGAGGACGCACTTGCTGGTTATCTGACTCCTTCTGCTGTTTATCGTAACTAATTTTAACTGTTTTAATTGTTTTATCAACCTTCTAGCTTTTAAATCAACCTTGTTTTATCAACCTTCAAGCTTTTAAATCGCATATTATATTTATCTTCGGCTATCACATATGCTTTGTAGCGGAATGCTGGCCGTCTCAAGGTCAAATTTAGCTGACTCATTGCAAACGTCCACCGATAGAACACCGGCGTCTTGAGAAACCACAGCTGCTAATCTACTAGTTTGTGTTTGTATTTAAATTTTATGTCTAGTTCTCTTCTCCGCTAAAGGTTTTTAAACGATTCTGCTAACTCTGTTAGAAATGAGAAACAAGAATAAGAGGAGGAGAGACCAACCTGAGTCCCCAACATTCCCTCTCTCAAAGCAATTAAAAATTGACAACTTCTTGCCCGACAATCCTAGCTCCCCCTCATTCCCAATTTTAACTACAAATTAGTTTGCAGTCTTGGCCACCTCAACGGAAGAAAATGATGAGCATCAAGGGAGAGAAAAAGAGGATTGTGAGTTGGGAATAAATGAGGAAGAGCAAATAGCGTCTGGTTCACACCCTAGGAATGTAAAGGAATCAATCATTGACGAAATGGTGGACCAGAGCTTTTTAATTGCCAAAACTCTTACTAATATTTTCAGGACTCTAAGAGATATAGATGATAAATTATCCCCCATCGTTAAAGGCGTAAAACAACTTGATGAGATACTCCAGCTTCTTAAGGACCTGCGGTCCAGAACAGAGCAAGATGTAAATCTAACTCAAGAAACAAATCAAAGAAGCAAAAAAGCACAGGCCCACCAGCCTAGGGCCCCTCCGACCAGATTGTTTCCTCAGAACCAAAACAATTTGAGCCCAGCAGAAGGCAGAGAATCAACAGAATCAAAAGATCTGAAACCTAGGGGAAATTTAATGCTAGTGCCAAACCAGGTGGCCTTTGAGATCTCTCCGTTCCCAAACGGTGTGCCCCCAAGCTGGCAAGGGAAAATCAGGGTGGCGAATAATTTAAATGTACTGCTAAATATGAAAATTCATCCAAGGAGTATCTGTGCCCTAATTACACTCCCAGGTAATTTCCATCTTGGGAGATGTGTAGCAACCTTTAGCTCTTCAGCACTGGCGAGAGAAATTCTTTCAGCAAATGACCGGCTGGCCAAATTCGGTGTCCGGGTAAGAAGAGTCTTTAAAACCACTCTACAAACACCAGTGATTAGGCAGGTGCTCAGAAGGAAACTTTCCATACAACCATCCACAATTCAAACTAGTCATCGCAAAGTTTCAGACCGATCTAACTCAGAGATGCTCATTGACTTAACGTCTCAGGTGTTGGATTATCCATCCACCAACATAGGAGGTGCTGAGCAGGCTTCATCGGGAGCAGTGCCCAAGCCTCTTGCCCCTTCAGCCTCTCACTCAAAGGTAATGATATTCTGGATCCCATAACCTCTTTAGGCACTACCAAGACCTTTCCTAACGATAAAAATGTCCAACAGATACCACAAAGTAATCAGAAAATAGTGGTAGCTGAAATCAATATTCCAGCGATTCCAGTGTCAGAATTCCAACATAAGGCAAACCCGCCACAAAAAGTTCACCTTTCTTCAAATGGCTCTGTACAAATGGACCCCTTGATAGAGCGGATAACACTTGATTACCCGTCCTGACAAAAAAAAGTTGGCCGAACCCCAATAAATTGTGTCTCATGGAATGTCTCAGGATGGGCTAACAAAAAAACCGATCCCACCTTCAGCAGCTACCTCAGATCCTTTGATATAATACTCCTACAAGAGACTTGGTGTGTTGGGGATATTTGCCTGAGCAATTATAAAACTTATGCAATTCTTGCAACTCCTGGTAAAGTCACAGGGCGACCATGGGGGGGTCTAGCCTGTTGTATTTCATCAGTTCTGAACTGTGAAAGTTACCTTATTAATAAGTTACAATCTCTGGCATTGGCCATATTTTTAAAAATTAACTCTACATCATATATTCTGGTAAATGTTTATATCCCCCCCCCCCCGGAAATCGGCCCACTATAGCGAGGACACTTGGGAGAATCTCCCTGAGTATTTACTGTCCCTGCAAATTCAGTTTCCTGAAGCTCTTCTGATTTTAGCAGGTGACTTCAATGCTTGGATAGGTACGGACTGGTCCGCAATAAAACAACTATTCTACTTTATACCGGACAACCTTCCATTTATAGAGGATAGACATTCTAAGGACTCAACAATAAATATACAAGGGAAGAGGTTTGTTCAAATGATTCTTCAAACTGGACTTATTGTCCTTAATGGCTCCTGCCCCGAGGACAGGAAAGGCGAGTTCACGTTCATTAACCACCTAGGCGCCAGTGTTATTGACTACGTTGCAGCCTCGCCAGAAGCATTAGGAGAGATAATGTCCTTTAAGGTTGACACCTACCCATGTAATGACCATCAGCCTTTGATCGTACAGTTGGGATACGTAAAAAAAGCTCTGGAAAACAATGGAAATAAAACTGCAATCCGAAGTTCAGGCAGCTATGTATGCCGTCGAAGATGGGCAAACATGGACTTAAGAGCCTTGGAAGACCTATGGCACTCTGCGAATCTTCAGTTTCTGAGAAACACGCTGCTCAGTTCTAATGACCCAGAGATAGTAATAGATTCCAACGCCCAGATCACAGCGGCAACTGAGCCACTGCTACTATGGAAAGTCTACTCAAAAAAACAGAGGCTAAAGGCGGGTAACCCATGGTTTGACGGGGCCTGCAGACAACTCAAAAGGGAAATTAACATAAACTTCTAAGAGATATGGATATAGTCCCGCTACCCCCTTCCTACCTGGCACTAAGTAAGAACTACAAAATGCTAGTCAGAGATAAGAAGCGGGAATATATTAGTACAAAATGGGCAGAACTGTCTTCAGCACTTGAAAGCAACGACAGCTCCAGATTCTGGCACCTTATCTCAACTATAAGACATTCTGAGACCCCCACTATGGATACCGCTATTACCACTCAGGAATGGGAACTCCACTTCCGATCGCTCCTTTATGACGAGTCTGCCTGCCTGCTTACCCCCTCTGCAGGAGGAAGATCTGCTGTCGAATAGCTGGGCCCCCATCACCTGTGAAGAAGTAGCCGCCCTGATAAGAAAGCTAAAGAGGGGTAAGGCCCCGGGGAGGAACAGTATCCCACCAGACTTCCTGTTGGACTACCCTCACTGGTGGATACCAGTGTTGGCAGCCCTATTTACTACAATCGACAGATCTGGCAAATTTCCCAAAGATTGGTCAGTGGCAATAGTGGTGCCCATTTATAAAAAGGGGAGCAGGTCAGAGCCTAAAAATTATCGCCCCATTAGCCTGCTGGATATTTCCAGCAAACTATACGCAAGACATCTTCTTGATAAGTTGGAATTGTGGGTGGCCGATGAAAACCTCCTGGCTGAAGAACAAGCAGGTTTTCAAAGTGGCAGATCTACAATAGACCACTGCTTCTTACTAAAACATCTAGTTGGGAAATATACAGCCCCTCCTTATCACTCACTTTTCGCAGCATTTGTAGATTTCAAAGCTGCTTTTGACTCTATACCCCATCCCCACCTTTGGCAGAGGCTATCACTCTTAAACATTGACCAGAGGCTACTCAGGAGAATACAGGGGCTGCACCAAAACTCTAGCTTATGCGTGAGATCCTCCGCAGACGGTGATCTATCAGACCCCATCCCTACCAATAAAGGAGTTTGCCAGGGATGCCTGCTAGCTCCCCTTTTATTCAATCTATATTTAAATAATATTGTCCCTACCCTAACTAGTCATAACTTCTTCCCACCCCGCTTAAAGGATAGGAACATTTCGGTGCTATTGTATGCAGACGACGCTGTTCTCCTATCACATACGCAAGTGGGGATGCGCAGGATGTTGAGAGTGCTAAGCGTATATTGCAAGAAGGAAGCCCTTCAGGTTAATCATGATAAAACCAAAATTTTAGTTTGTGGGAAAAGGAGGAAAGTATATCATTGGCAGTTAGACAGTCACCCTCTTGATCAGGTGAATAAATATAAATACTTAGGTGTAACTTTTCAAAGCTCCGGATCCTGGTCTGAGCATTTGGGTGCAGCAGCCTCAGCGGCCAATGTAACAGCTAATGCCATTTTTCGCTTCGCAGCTGGAGCAGGAGGACAGTGGATAGCACCACTGTTACAACTGCTTAAAAGCAAACTACTCCCTCAGATTCTGTATGGAGCTCCCATTTGGGCCCATGGAGATATCACACCATTAGCAGTAGTACAGCACAAATTTCTATCCAGGACCCTTGGAGTTCCTAGATCTACATCTAAGGATATTGTCCGACTGGAAACTGCATGTCACTCAATCCATACATTGATTCTAAAAGCAGCTATATCCTTCTGGTTAAAGATAGTGTTTCACCTGGCCCCTCCATTGGTGCTGTCCACATATGACGATATGGGGAAGGATTCATGGGCAGACAGGATGAGACACTCCATCTCCAAATTGGGTTTCTCGCAAGCATTCCTCCTTACGAGGGGGTTTGATGGGGCCAAGGATGAGATTGCTAGAAGGCTGTATGACTGTGATATTCAGTCATCTATGGCAGCGGTCGAAGTGAGCCGCTCAAATGGGCTCTATAAGAGTATCATTACTGCTCCAGGAAAGGCTCCCCTATATTTAACTTCTGGAAAGCCACAAGAGCTGAGATGGCTATTTACTCGGTGCAGGCTAAATTCCCTCCTGCTGATGGAGGTGAAGGCACGCTTTAAAAATCACCCTAGCACCAATGTAGATTGCCCAGCAGGTTGCCCTAAAGCCGAGGATATAATTCATTTCCTAACTGAGTGCCCAAGGTATGCGGAGCTGAGGAAACAATACCTTGAGCCTTTAATTCCCAGGTTTAATTTCATGACTTCTAAAGGTGTAGTCTTTACTCTTTTGGCTGGTACAGACTATTATATCTCTTTTAGGACTGCGAAATTTGTACACCGGGCGATGGAGGCCCGGGAACCACTGATTGTCTCAAACAATTAATTTTAATATCCAATATTATATGTTGGTTAACATTGTAAATATAACCTGGACGATTGTTATCCTAGTTACTCTTATTTGTAGCACTTCCGCTGGCTTGTGGCAAGCTCGCGGTGGGTATGTTATTGTTTTACCTGCTTGCGAATGGCCGAGGTGGCTAATATGCAATAAAGTTATATAATAGAAGTATAGCTTCCAGATCGCGTGAGGTCCTGGTTCCTCTTTATTCAACCCTAATTAGGCCTCATCTAGAGTATTGTGTCCAGTTCTGGGCTCCACAATTCAAGAAGGATGCAGACAAGCTGGAGGGGGTTCAGAGGAGGGCAACCAGGATGATCAGAGGTCTGGAAACAAAGCCCTATGAAGAGAGACTGAAAGAACTGGGCATGTTTAGCCTGGAGAAGAGAAGATTGAGGGGAGACCTGATAGCACTCTTCAAATACTTAAAAGGTTGTCACACAGAGGATGGCCAGGATCTCTTCTCAATCCTCCCAGAGTGCAGGACACGGAATAACAGGCTCAAGTTAAAGGAAGCCAGATTCCAGCTGGACATCAGGAAAAACTTTCTGACTGTTAGAGCAGTACGACAATGGAATCAGTTACCTAGGGAGGTTGTGGGCTCTCCCACACTAGAGGCCTTCAAGAGGCAGCTGGACAACCACCTGTCAGGGATGCTTTAGGGTGGATTCCTGCATTGAGCAGGGGGTTGGACTCGATGGCCTTGTAGGCCCCTTCCAACTCTGCTATTCTATGATTCTATCATCATCAGGAGGACTCAAGACAGTGGCCGAAGGTTCGGGTCGGTACCAATGAGGATTGTCCCCAAAATAGTTTGGGAGAGCATCACAGTATTTGCCCCTGCTGTCCCCCAAGCCTGGATCTTCCCAGCTACGAGGTCCTATGAGGCACATCCCAGTCGGTCAGTGATGATCAAGACTGACATATCTGAGTCACTCGTAGAATCTAGGGACATGGTCCCCCTGAAATGAGTAACTAGAGAACATCGGGTTCAGGAATGCAGGAGAACACGGTGATCATTGGCTTCCTGACTATTGGCAAATTCAGTTACGGTAATGGCTTTGGGATTCATACCGGGAATGGCCGTCTGTGTGCAATAATAAAAGCTAAAAGACAGAAAAATTATAGCAGAGAAGAAAAGAAAGAATCAAACCTGAGCAGTTTACTAAAACAGCTCACTGAACAAAGGAAAGTTCTCAGTGAGGCTACCACAATGGCAATTGAAAGAAAACGGAGGGAACAGGTGGGAACCTGTTATGGAGATGCATACTGGGGCAGTGGAAGAGGGTTCCCGCCAAGAATTCCTCAGCTATAGAAGTTTCCCAAACAGTGCATGGTCCATATGTGTGATCCACAGAGACCACAAAAAAGAATATGCCATCATGAACAGCTGTTCTGTGCTGTACCATGGAATTGTGGCTATAAGTTAACCAACATGTAACCCAAAAGCATGCCTGTTCCTGCATAGACAGTATAAGAGACATAGGGTTCACTGCTAGTAATTTCAACAAAGTCTGGAAACCATGGACCTGTTCTAGAAGCCTGCTTTCCTTACCTCAAAGCTAGCTACAATTATTCAGCAAGATTAGAGGAAAGACCCTCCAGCTCACATCTGTCCTTCAGTGATCCTTCTCTGGGAATCCCTGGCCAAATAAAGTGCTACTAAAAAGAGGAACCATCCACCCTTCTCCCAAAAAGGAAACTAGCTTGCATAAAGGGCACATATACATTCTTGCCAGTTTCAGTATATTGTCAGTTTCTTTAAAAATTGAAATAAAATATTACTATGTACTCCAGCATTTGGGCACACACATGGGCTTTTAAGCAAAACAAATTTTATTTATTATTTATTTATTTAAAACATTTATATCCCGCCCTATATCATTAAGATCTCACAGTGGCATACAGATAAAATTAAATGCTTGGAGATAGAAGACACTGAATGAGGCTGTAGAGGAAATGTTAATTAATGGTTTCCAGCTACATGATCAGTCACAGATGAAAACAAGGTGTGAATCCCACCCACCCCCCCACACAAGGATAGCACAATTTTCTAATTTCTAAAATATGATGATCAAAGGAACACTTTCATATAGGGAAGAGAGGTTTGTTTTTAAAGCTGTTCCCAAATCTGTGCAACTGCATGGGGAAGTAATAAGTGGAAAACTAAAAACTTGATTTAGAGACATTTTTCTGTTCAGAAGTGACACACGCACACCTCACAGGAAGGTTGAAATGTGATTGTAAGTTCACGGCCCTGCATGGTCACCAATTGCTTTAAAAGCTGTTAACACGTATATTGAAATCTGCATTTCTGTCTACCACACATGCATAGCAAGAGAGAGAGAGAGAGAGGCTCAACATTGCTCTATGAGGCACATGTGAAATCAATCAGATTGTTTTCTCAAAAAAAAAAAGAAAGAAAAAAGAAATGGTTAAGGAACACTTAATTACTTTGAACAAGTTCAAATCTCCAGGGCCCGATGAACTGCATTCTAGAGTAATAAAGGAGCTGGCAGAAGAACTCTCAGAACCACTGTCCATTATCTTTGCAAAATCAAGGAAGAAGGGTGAAGTTACCTAGGGAGGTTGTGGGCTCTCCCACACTAGAGGCATTCAAGAGGCAGCTGGACCACTATCTGTCAGGTATGCTTTAGATGGCCTTATAGGCCCCTTCCAACTCTACTGTTCTATCATTCTATGATTCTATGACTGGAGGAGGGCTAATGCACCTGGAAACTATACACCAGTTAAGTCTGACATCAATCCCTGGGAAAATTTAGGACCAGATTATAAAGAAGTCAGTCTGTAAGCACCTTGAAAACAATCCAGTGATTTGTCAAGAACAAATCCTGCCAGACTAATCTGATCTCATTCTTTGATTGGGTAACCTCCCTTGTGGACTGAGGGAATGCTGAGGACATAATATATCTTGACTTCAGCAAAGCTTTTGACTAGGGTGACCATATGAAAAGGAGAACAGGGCTCCTGTATCTTTAATAGTTGTATTGAAAATGAAATTTCAGCAGGTGTCATTTGTATATATGGGGAACCTGGGGGAAATTTCCTCTTCTTCACAGCAGTTAAAGCTGCAGGTGCCCTGCCCTCTTTTAAATCTGGTCACTCTAGTATAGCTCCTGCACCTTTAACTGTTGTGATGAAGAGGGAATTTCACCAGGTTCTCCATATATACAAATGACACCTGCTGAAATTCCCTTTTCTATGCAACTGTTAAAGATACAGGAGTCCTGTCCTCCTTTTCATATGGTCATCCTACTTTTGACAAAGTATCACATGACATTCCAAAAAGCAAACTAGTTAAAAGTGGGCTAGGTGGAACAACTATTAGGTGGATCAAGAGTTGGCTACAGAATCGGACTCAAAAGAGTGCTAATCAATGGTTCTTTCTCAAACTGGAAGTGGGGGGTAACGAGTGGGGTACCGCAGGGCTCAGTCCTGGGCCCAAAGCTCTTCAACACTTTTTATTAATGACTTGGATGAAGAGGTGCAGAGGATGCTTATCAAATTTGCAGATAACACAAAATTGGGTGGGATAGCTAATACCCTGGAAGACAGAAGCAAACTTCAAAATGATCTTCATAGGCTGGAGTGCTGGGCTGAAAACAACAGAATGAAATTTAATAGGGATAAATGGCAAGTTCTATACCTAGGAAAAAGAAACCAAATGCACAATTACAAGATGGGGGATAGCTGGATCAGCATTACTACAAGCACGAAGGATCTTGGAATTGTTGTAGATTGCAAGCTGAATATGAGCCAACAGTGCGATATGGCTGCAAGAAAGGCAAATGCTATTTTAGGCAGTATTTAATAGAAGTATAGCTTCCAAATCATGTGAAGTACTGGTTCCCCTCTATTCAGTACTGGTTAGGCATTAATATTATTATTATTATTATTATTATTATTATTATTATTATTATTATTATTATTTTATATAGCACCATCAGTGTACATGGTGCTATACATAGCAAAAGAATAAAACAGCAACACCCTGCCACATAGGCTTACATTCTAATAAAATCATAATAAAACAATAAGAGAGGAAAAAGAATGAACCAAATAGGCACAGGGGGCAATTGAACTAGCAGTGTGAAAGTAAGAACAGAATCAAGTTCTAAAAGCTGTAGAAAAAAGAAAAGTTTTCAATTGAGCTTTAAAAATAGTAGTTGAACTCGTGTTCCGCAAATGCTCTGAAAGTGAATTCCAGGCATAAGGGACAGCGATAGAAAATGGACAAAGCCGAGCAAGAGAAAGTAGAGACCCTTGGGCGGGTAAGAAACATGGCATTCGATGAACAAAGCGCACGAGTGGGGCAGTATTGTGAGATGAGACAAGAAAGATAGGAAGGAGCTAGACTGTGATCAGCTCATATTCAGTATTGCATCCAGTTCTGGGCTCCACAATTCAAGAAGGACACAGACAAGCTGGAGCGTGTTCAGAGGAGGGCAACCAGGATGTTCAGGGGTCTGGAAACAAAGCCCTGTGAGGAGAGACTGAAAGGACTGGGCATGTTAAGCCTTGAGAAGAGAAGGCTGAGGGGAGACATGATAGCACTCTTCAAATACTTGAAAGGTTGTCACACAGAGGAGGGCCAGGATCTCTTCTTGATCATCCCTGAGTTCAGGACACGGAATAGTGGGCTCAAGTTACAAGAAGCCAGATTCCGGCTGGACATCAGGAAAAACATCCTAACTGTTAGAGCAGTATGACAATGGAATCAGTGACCTAGGGAGGTTGTGGGCTCTCCCACACTAGAGGCCTTCAAGAGGCAGCTGGACAACCATCTGTCAGGGACGCTTTAGGGTGGATTCCTGCATTGAGCAGGGGGTTGGACTCGATGGCCATATAGGCCCCTTCCAGCTCTACTATTCTCGGATTCTAAGCTTTGGTTGTAGCAACACACACACCCTCCCATTTCAAGTGTTTCTGGTTAGAAAACGTGCAGCCATGTGGGTAAGAGGGGTTAGAGACAAACTGCAGAGTAAGGCTATCACTTCCATGCCCTGTTTGGAAATCTGGAAACAGAATGCAAAGCCAAACGGGTCTGATCCACCATGGCAATGTGTATGCAAATGGAGGAAGAGGAGGGCCAGTCAACAATGGCTGTCCAGCTGTGTGTCGTGTTACCAGCCTACTCCCACACAGTTACTAAAAAATCAGAGAAGTGGACAGGTAGGAACACTACAACCACATGTGTGGTGGCTCCAAGCAACCATCTGTCCACAGAGAGAAACATATCATTTTAAACCCTCCACCATCTCACCCGCAAATCTGAATCCATCCTTGTCTAGGTTAACGTATCAATCAATCAATCAATCAATCAATCAATGTTAAATACCTGATACTGAGGAGAGGCCTCGTTTTATGCACTTGAACATCACACATCGGGCAGTATTTGTTGGTCTCCAGATAACGGACAATGCAGGTTTTACAGACTAAAGGGGAAAAACACACAACATGAGTGGGAGGAGAGAGTCGCCACAGGGAAAGATAGTCAATCTATGAAATCAAAATGAAACTCAACCTTGATTAAGGGCTGGCCCTATCATGAGTCAAAGTGATGGTCACCAAAATTTCCAGCCAACGTTAGTGTTGGGGGAGGGGGAGAATGCAGCATTGCCTCCACTTTTTGAGAAAGCTGGTAGGGCATCTTCTGCAATCTAGGGGACAAGATTCAGAGACTTCTGATCTCCATCCAAGTCTCAGAGCACAGATACAGTTGTAAAGTGGTGGAAGTGAAGACGGGAGACATTAAGAAGGAAATGAAGAAAATAATATCCTGGTAAATTCTAGAGTTCACCATAGAACACAAGACACAAAAGTGGAGATGAGAGAAAAGCCTTGGACTAACCTGGGTGGCAATTCTTAGGATGCTGTGACAAAGAAACAAATGGTCTATTATTTGACCAATTTATAACTCTATAAGACATCACTGTGTGGAGGGGTACAAACTGCATTTTCCACTTGAGATGCCAAAGTGTCACGGGCCAGTCCTAAACTCCACTGCCTTGCTGCTAAGGACTGGAACATTCCTCTTTTGTACCTCCTACATGACCAGCCTGCCTGACCTCTCATAGGTTCCCTTTCTAAAGCACAAACTGTAATCGGAAACATTTGCTAAAGATCTGAATTAGAAAATTGTGTTACTGTGACCAAGTATGGCATAGCTAATCCCACACCTCAAGGGTGTTCACTGCTTTCATAGCACCTTCCACTTTTACCTCTGGGCACATGCACTTGCCAAATGGTGGTGTACATACTGTTTAACAGTGCTCAGGCTCACCGTCCTTGCTTTAATGCCTGTCAAACACATTAAGCAGTAATAAAGAAGCAAGCGTCTCTGAGAATGTGCAGAGTGTTTGAGTAGCTCATTTCTCACCCCATGAATGAGTGATTAAGGGCCAAGTAGTTGTAAACTGTTATAATGAGAGCTGTTGGGGTTCAATCCCTAAGCCTTGCTTCTTAATTTTAAGGATGTGTGTTTTGGGAGAAAGTGGGAGGTTACCTAATCAATATCAAAGGAAATGCACCCTTTGCATGCTCAGCAGGCATTATGATTATTTTGCAAATTCTATAACTGACCCAGCATAGAAAAGAGAGCCCAGGGATGAGACTGGTCTCAAATTAAGTTCCAGGAGCTTCCAGATTTCATTTGAAACTTACAAGAGTGTAAGCATTCCACAATGGTTGTAGCATCTATAAAGTAGCCTCCACACAAGGCGCACATCAAGTGGGGGTTCAGCTCTGTGATTTTTATCCTGGTGGTCCTGTGCATTTTGGATCCTGAGGAGCTCAGCAGTTCCTTTCTGGAAAGAGAAATACAAACAACAGATCCACAGTAAATAAAAGAGACCCCAACATTCTGGAAAGATGATGGCAGGAGCCACACTTTTCAAACCATAGTGCCACAACAGAAACTATGCACCTTGGAAAGGAGGTCTCCCATAGGCAAGGACAGGTATAACTTCTGCTCTTGTTATGTGCACGCGCATGAATGAATGCACATGTGCGCACACACACAAAACTCTCTAAGAGAAGCAGAATTATACAAGCTATACAAATTAAGCACATTTGTTTATAATTGTTTTACCTTGTCCTAGAGAGGAATAAAGAGCTATGGAGGTTACAGAAGCCCTGGTCGCAGAAAATCTTGCTCAGCCATTCACCACTTTCAAACTCTTAAGGGTAAGGAGCTTCCTTTTCTCTTAAATTGTTGGGATGTTAAATTCTGCACATGTACTTGCAGAGTGCCATCACAGAATACACATAGATCTTTGTATAAGTGCCTATCAAATGCAGATTGCATGGCCTCTAGGATGTGACCATGGCTCTTCCACGTTGTATCTTGACTTGTGCCACCAGATACAACATGGAAGGGACATAGCCATTCCTATGAGCTAGCTGGTATGCAATTCCCCAGAAGTCACTCTTTAGAGGGCATGCAGAAGGTTTGTGTGTATTCTCTATGATGGCACTATACAAGTCCAGAATTATTAGTTTTCTTAAGATCCCATGTTCCCTTGCAAGAAAGGAAACTCAAGGCGGCTAACAAAATCCAAAAATGCAAAAAGGCAATGCATAGAGCCTACTTATAGTTGAGTTTTTTTTAACATTGGAACATTATTCTGAAGCTCTCTATATACAACATGCGGAACTGTATTCCATTCTATTAATTTTAACTAGATTTATACCCCACCTTTCCACAAAATAAGCCCAAGGTGGCTAACCGGAAAACCTACAGTTAAAAGAAAATGCAACATAAAACCATCTTTAAAAATTAAATGAAAATGAAAATTTAAAAATAGCAGGCAGTTAAAACATAATTAAAATATAAATTAAAACTAATAAGCTATTTAGGCCAAATGTCTTTTAAGTAGAAATGTTTTTGCATGCCAGCATAAGGCCATCAATGGGAGGTCTCTCCCTTGGTAGAGAGTTGCAGAGTCCAGAAGGCCCTCTTTGGAGGGAGGGGGGGGGAGTGCCACTCTTTCCATGCTCCGCCACCTGCTGTGTCCGCATCTTCCCGCTTCATGGTAGGACCGGCCCTGCCTCCCACAAAGCACTGTGATAGAGAGCCCTGGTAAAACCATTCACTGTTATAAGGCAGAGTTGTTAATAACAAAACTACACCCTCTGCCCTTCCCTCTCTTCTCCCTCCTTGATGTTTACCTATACAGAGAGCTTGGGGAGAGATGTAACAAATTTTGAAGACATATTCTCTGCACCGCCAAATTCTGATTCTTGAGAAATGCAGGTTGCTTACCTGTAACTGTAGTTCTTCGAGTGGTCATCTATGCATTCACACATATGGGCTTTGCGCCTGCGCAGAGACCAGACCGGAATCTCCAATAGCTTAGGGAAACGTTTTTGGGCGGGAACCCCTCCCCCACGCTACCGCGCATGTCCACGGGGTTCCCGCCCTTCCCTCAGTTTACAGGAGTCCGACATTGTGCCCCCATAAACATGAGTGTAATTTCAATAAAGAAATCAAATAATTTTATAGTCAATTATGTAATTAATAAATATCACACCACCAAGAGGGGATGGTGGGTGGGTTGTGTGAATGCATAGATGACCACTCGAAGAACTACAGTTACAGGTAAGCAACCTGCATTTCTTCATCGTGGTCTCTATGCATCACACATATGGGCGAGTAGCAAGCTCACATACCTTGGAGGTGGGTTGGTGTATTATTTCAACACTTCCGAGAGCACCGCCCTTCCAAATGAACAGTCATGTCTGGATCGAGTGTCTAAGCTATAATGCTTGACAAATGTGGAAGGGGTGGACCAAGTCGCAGCCTTGCAAACGTCCTGAAGTGGAACACCCCTGTTGAAAGCCACCGACGTTGACATCGCTCTGGTTGAATGAGCTGTCACAGGTCGCTGTATCTCTAGTTTAGAGATAGAGTAGGCAAGTTCAATTGTCTCTACTATCCAGCGTGACAATCGCTGGCATGACACAGGGAGTCCTGTATAAGGCTCACCATAACATACAAATAGTTGCTCTATAGAAAGAGAGGGCCCTTCTAATGTCCAGCATGTGGAGAGCAGTGTCCGCCGGCGTCGTAGGGTTAGGAAAGAAAGCTGGCAAGATAATATCCTGAGCCAAGTGAAAAGGTGTCACCACCTTGGGCAAAAAAGATGGGTCTGTTCGCAACACGACCCTGTCATTATGAAAAATTGTATAAGGCGCATCTACTCTTAGAGCTCTAAGCTCACCTGCGCGCCTTGCCGAGGTTATAGCAACCAAGAACACTGTCTTAAGGGTCAAGAGTCTTAAATCCGTTGTAGCCATAGGCTCAAAAGGTTTCCTTATTAGAGCATGGAGTACGACTGACAAGCTCCAAGACGGTACGATATTTCTAATTGTTGGTAAAGTGTTTCTTAGACCCTTTAAAAATTCCTTAGATGTAGGATGGGTGAAAGGAGAGAACCCTTCCACACCTTCATGAAAAGCAGTGATGGCAGCCAAATGGACTTTGATCGACGAAAGTCCTAACCCTCCTCGGTACAGTGAGAGCAGGTATTCTAGAATCACCGAGATGGGGCAAGTCTTAGCCGTGTGATCCATTTGTAGTGCAAATTTAGAAAACCTTTGCCACTTAGCCGCATACGACTTCCTTGTCGAAGGTTTTCGTGATGCAGTTATAATGCTCTGTACCATCAATTGTACGATACCGGAGGTTGTGGCATCATCCTCCATGCTGTCATCTTGAGTGTCGAGAGGTCTGGGTGTCGAACCCTGCCTTGGTGTCGAGACAGAAGGTTCGGTATCGATGGTAGTTTGATGTAATCTCGATAGTCGAAGAACATGAGGAAACCACGGCTGCCGAGGCCACCACGGCGCGATCAGAATACAGTTCGTGCTGTCTGTCCTTATCTTGGCCACGACTTTTGTCAGGAGTGGGAATGGAGGAAAGATGTAGAGTAACCCCCCTGTCCACGTTCTTGTGAAGGCGTCTCCTAGCGAGTTCCTTCCGCCTCCTGCTCTGCTGCAGAAGTTGGTACAGACTGCGTTTTCTGCAGTGGCAAAGACATCGACAGCAGGATGGCCCCAATACCGAAAGAGGTCGTTTCTTACTTCGGTATCGAGCTCCCATTCGTGGTCGACATGGAAGGACCTGCTTAGGGAGTCCGCTACGATGTTCTCCTTCCCCGCTACGTGGATCGCAGTCAGGTAAGTCCCTCTCTTTATGCACCAGTTCCAAATCCTGAGTGCAGAGCGGGTTAAGGGGTATGACCTCGTTCCCCCTTGCCTGTTTATGTAACAGACAACGGTGGTGTTGTCTGTTGCAATCAGAACGTCTTTGCCCTCGATGATCTGAGCAAAAGCTTTTAAGGCATTTTCCGCCGCCAGGAGTTCTAGATGATTGATATGTTCCTCTTTCTGTCGAGGAGGCCATCGACCCTGGGCGGTGAACGAGTTGCAGTGAGCTCCCCATCCACTGAGGGAAGCATCTGTTGTGATGGTAACCGATGGTGCTCTTTGCTGAAACGGAATTCCCTCCAAGAGGTTTCCCATCGAGAGCCACCATTTCAGCGACGCTCGAACCTGTCTTGGTATTGAAAGGTAGGTTTTGCGAGCATTGCGTTGAAGGTCGAAGGTCTTTAAAAACCACCCTTGAAGGATCCTCATTCGCAATCTGGCGAATCTGATGACAGCGGTAGTCGCCGCCATCAAACCCAGCAATCTTTGGATTGTCCATGCCGAGGGTCTTGCTTGGGTTTCGATGTCGAGAATCAAGTCTCGAAGTGTCTTTGCCCTTGCTATCGGGAGGTAAGCTCTTCCATCCCGAGACGACAGCGTCACTCCTATGAAGTCTATCGTTCTCTGAGGAGTCAGTATAGATTTTTCCTGGTTGACCCACAGGCCTAGGGAGTCTAAGAGTTCGAGAGTCGTGACTATATTCTCCTGGAGCGTGTGACTGTCCTCCGCCACCAGGAGCCATTCGTCTATGTATGGATAAACGTGGATTTCTTTCTTTCGTAGATGGGCGCATACAACAGCCATCACTTTCGTGAAGACCCTCGGTGCCGTCGCGAGACCGAAGGGGAGCACGGTGAACTGGAACTGCTTGACGCTGCTTGATGGAGAAGCGTAGGTAAGCTCGATGCGACTTCCTGATGGAAATATGGAAGTACGCATCCTTCAGGTCTACTACCACGAACCAAACCCCTGTATGCAACAGTTGGAGGATAGAAGTGACTGTTGTCATACGAAACTTCCTTGGGGTGATGTACTTGTTCAGATGTCTTAAGTCCATAATCTGTCGAAGCCCTCCATCCTTCTTCGGGACCGTGAAGTAATGCGAAAAGAACCCTTGGTTGATCTCCTCTGCGGGTACAGGCGAGATGGCTCCCTTCGCTAGCAGGGTCTGTACCTCGAGCAGCAGAGGAGGGGATGGCGCTGTTACTTTCACTCCCGAAGAAGGAGGAAGGGCATCGAATTCGATGGCGTATCCCGTCTTGATGATAGTGAGCACCCAGGAGTCGGATGTTATGGACTCCCGTTGATGGTACTTGGCTGCTAGACGGTCGGTAAACGGTAGTAGGCCTGGGGCAGGAAAGTCAAAGACGCTGTCTTTTAGAGAAGTCAGGCTGATGTCTGCTTTGCTGGTATCGGGCCTGATAAGGCCTTTTTCTTTGTAGTTGCTGTTGTTGTTTTGCAGGTTGTTTGTCATATTGAGGGCGCTGTTGCATCTGTTGATACGGTTGCCTAGTCCAGCGCCTTTGTTTAAATTGTGGTTGGGGTTGTGAGAAACCCATCTTTTTGGCGGTCGTGCGAGCCTTATATATCGAATCTAAGGACTCGTCGGTCTTATTGTTGAATAGCCCCTCTCCATCAAAGGGTAGACTTTCTATTCTAGTTTTTGTTTCGTTTGTCAAGTTGGCTGATCTCAACCAAGCTTGACGCCGAAGGGCAATAGACCCCATCATTGATTTAGTGTGGGAGTCTGTTTGATGTTTCGCCGAATTTAACTGCAGATGAGCTATTGCAGTTGCCTCAGTATGGAAAATCCTCGCCAACTCCCTTTTATCTTCAGGCAAATGGTCAGAGAGGGAGTTTATTTTCTCTAGTATAAATATTTGATATCTAGCCATGGTTGCCTCGTACGCAGAGGTTCGTATTCCTAGAGAAGACGAAGCATACACCTTTCTGCCGAGGTAGTCCAATTTCCTACCTTCTCTGTCGGTAGGGGCTGAATGCACTTTCTGGGATCTTCCCTGGGCAGATTCCACGACTATAGAATTAGGTTTCGGGTGTCGGAAAAGAAACTCCACATTGGTTTCTTTGACCCTATACATTGACTCCAATCTCTTAGATGTCGACTGAGCTGCACAAGGATTTTTCCAGGAGGTTTGTGCTGTTCTCCGCAGAGTAGGAGGGAAGGGAATAGCGATGGTCGAGCTAGATTCCGTTCGTGTTACATCGTAGATTGGGTCATCATCGATTTCTGTTGGTTGATCGATGTCGAGACCTAGAGACTTGGCCATTCGAAGTACCTGGTCGGAGAATTTTCCCACATCTTCTGAAGCGGACACAGGTTCCTGGGTATTTACAATATCGTCAGGTGAAGGCATCGATGGGGCTACAGATACTATAGAGTCTGAGTCAGACCTGTAGTCCTCATCAGGAGAGTCTTGACCTGCCAGCACCGCCTGATGCACTGGCTGCAGAGCCTGCTCTTGGTGAGGTGATGGAACGACGACAGTTGCAGTCGGTATCGAACGATGTTCTATACAATCATTCCTACTACGAGGTATATAGGATTGAAGAGCTGGAGGAACTTGTAAAACTCTTGCACGTGGAGGAGGCTGCGCATAATGATCATAACGTCTGCGTTCAGTTGGATAATACTCTTAGGGACGGTAATATTCCCAATCATAAGGGTAATCCCGTTGATATTCAGAGTATTGAGAGACTCGATCGAAGTCTGGTCCAGGAGACTGACGTTGTCGGTGCGATGTTTGAGGTACAAGTCCAGCCGGCTCCTGTGGAGCAACAGTGCACGGTACCGGAGCACAAGGTATGGAGGCAGCTGATGCGGAGTCCCGAATCTCACCCTCCGACATTGAACTCCTCGCTGTCGGTAAGGGGGCTGGTAACGACAGTTGTGTCGGTATCGAGGTCGACGCCGGCCTGGTAGGCTCGGCGGGTACCGTGGATACGGTATCGACCCTCGAGGTGGAGCGTTTCTCAGCGTCCTTCCTCTTTTTCTTCTTTTTCTTTAATTGTTCCGCCAATATAGGGGTCCGGGCCTTTTTTGAGATTCTCTTGGCCGCGGAAACCGCTAGAGATCGGCCTGGCGTCAGGGGTATGGCCCTGTTATCCGCCATCAACTCCTCATCGATAATAATCGATTGAATTTCAGGGCTATGAGTTTTCTCCATTGCCCTTGAGGAGGATTGTTCCTTACGCTTTTGAGGCATAGGTTCAGTCGCTCGCAGAGCTTTTTCCCAGAGTATAGACCGCAGTCTATCTGCTCTGTTCTTTCGCGTCTGTTTGGTGAACGCCATACAATGGTGGCACTGTTGAACTTTATGTCCCTCGCCCAAACACAGTACACAGAGCGAGTGACCGTCCTTAGGTGGCAGTTTAGCACCACATTTGACGCACTTTCTAAAAGGGGCCCTTACAGCCATGCGCCTCAGGCGCCAACGCGATCAGCGATCGCTGGAAAAGAGAGAAAAGCAGAAGAATAACAATTTTTTTAAAAAAAATTTAGGTAAAAAAGAGAAACGGAGAAGAAAAAGATGAGGAGAAGAAAGGCTACGAGAGAGCAAAAAGGTATTGCAACCAGTAAAGCTGGAGAGAACACGGTTTCTACGTCTGTGCACAATGGCGGACGACGAAGAACTGAGGGAAGGGCGGGAACCCCGTGGACATGCGCGGTAGCGTGGGGGAGGGGTTCCCGCCCAAAAACGTTTCCCTAAGCTATTGGAGATTCCGGTCTGGTCTCTGCGCAGGCGCAAAGCCCATATGTGTGATGCATAGAGACCACGATGAAGAAGTGTTCAGATTCGGTCAGCTTCAGAGTCTCTGTGAAGTCTCTGTTCAATTTTGACATCTCCCGAATCTATCCAAATCAGCCTGATTCTACTAATTACAAGCCTACTTGCAGAAACACTCAAGAAGAGTGTCTTCTTTTCTTATTATGTGGCCCCACTCCTTGTCAGTCACCTGCAAGTAACCCACTTCCTCACCCTGCAATCCAGGAAGGCAATGGTGTGGAGGAAATCAGATAGCAGCTTAACTGGATATTTGCATGTAATTTCTTTAAAGCACAATGGAGAAAAAGCAGTAAATGGCCAAAAGGTGTGGGGCAAAGGAGGACACAATTGAGAAATATTAGGTGGATCTGCTGTCTGTAATTTTAAATTCTGCCTCCAATATTGCTAGCATTCTGTACATATAAGGGGGAAAGTAGACCTGAAAGGGGGAAAAGAGCACCTAAGGTACTACAGAGGAAACCTCGAGGTTTATCAGTTTGGGAGACGTATTCTTTCCAGGTGGGAAAATACGTAGTCCAGTAATTCAACAATCATTCAATCAGTATGTACGGAAGGGTCAGCAATTAGAAGCCCTTTGGCCTAATCTGATGTCTGAAAGGTATGTAGTAACCCAATTGGCTGGAATTGCACCTAGATTTTCAGGATTGATGTTCTTTTGTCTCTCATGCCTTTTAGTGTTTTCTATAAATCTGTAGGATTACTTGGAATTAACTACGTACAGTATACTAGAGTATTAGGATTACTTAGAATTAAGTAATTCTACTAAACTAGAGTAGTGTAGAGTAGATGTCAGAATACACAAACTGACACAAAATTCATTATAGCTACCTATAATCTTAATCTGATAAATCATTATCATGTTTATTGGGCATACTCTTGGATTCGGCCCTGAACCTGGATGCCTAGGTCATGGGTGTGGCCAAGAATGTGTTTGCACAGCTGAGGCTAGTGCACCAACTGTGCCCATTCCTAGAGATGTTTAATCTGGCCACGGTCACACATGCCTTTGTTACATCCCGCTTGGACCATTGTAACATGCTCTATGCAGAGCTGTCCTCAAAAACTTTTCACAAAATTCAGCTAGTCTAAAACACTAATGGACAGACAGTTGACCAGAGCCAATTACAGGGAGCACATGCTTCCCTTATTACAGCAGCTTCACTGGTTACTGGTCTGTTTCCAGACAGAATTCAAAGTGTTTGTTATGACCTATGAAGTCCTATATATGAAGACCGTCTCCCATAATAGCCTGCCCTGTTATTTAGATCTTCTGGTTAGGCCCTTCTTTCCAGACCGCCGCCTTCAGAGGTTTGTTTGGTGGAAGAGAGGGCCTTTTCGGTGGCTGCTCCCAGGCTGTGGAACTCCCTGCCGAGGGAAGCTAGGTTCACTCTTTCTTTGCTGTCCTTCAATAGTAGGTAAAGACTGCTTTATTCAAGAAGGGCATTGGCCTGTTGGGTAGGGTGCTGTTGTTATTATTATTATTATTATTATTATTATTATTATTATAATAAATCTATAATTGTAATGTCTTTATTGTATTTGAATATATTGTTTTAATCAATTTTAATTGTGTCTGTAAACTATTTTGACTGCCTTTTTTTTTTTTTTTTTGGTAAAAAGGCAGGATTCAAATCATATAAACAAATATTGCAAAAAGTCATTTTTACTCTTTTGCCTATTTGATGGATTTAGGCCGTGACTGCCTTGCCAATTGCCATAATTAAAATCCATGCTTGTGTACCAATTCATGACTTACCACAGAAACCAGTATTGCTGTGTTCTTTTTAAAACTGAGCCCTGCCTCAAACTCTGTTGCAAGCAAACTATATCCATTCTCCACAAAACAATCCAATCCTGTTTTTTCCTCCTCCAGCAACTGCCCACACAAACAGGTGTGTACATATATAGTTTTGTTTTGATTTTTTTTTTACAATTCTCTCTCCCCTTTTCCTGTTACAGGCAAGTTTCTTTACCTCCCCCACCCCCACTTAATTTGTGCCAAGACTTCACTATAATTCAAAGTATATATAGCAGGTCAGAATCCTTTCATATGGGAAGAAAAGCACTTGTGGGCCTGTGCAGGGTGTCTTTCCGTCACCTGTAGACTGTAGTCTCTCTCCTGCCCACCCAATACACTTTGAACTGCCTCTGAGCACATATTTAGGCAGGATTTTCAGTAGAAGAGCTGAGAACTGTAAACAATCCTTTCCCTCCACAAAACAAAAACTCCTTTCCGCATTTCCTTGTTCCAGCGCCCAAAACTGATATTTCATCAACAGACAAACATAAGGCACTTTCATTGTTTAAATATCCAGCTTGGTGTTTCATCAATATGTTAGAGTGCACATGCACGTGTGCAGCTAATCCCCCTTCCCAGCACTGGGCAGAGAGCAGTCTGAAGGGTCGTACGTGCATGCAATTTTTACATGCTTTTAATAGGAAAAATCAGCACATGTATTTAAAACAATACCCTGTCAACCTATGATTTATTCTTGGTTTAACTCTGATTTGTTCTTGGGTTAACTCTGGGTTGTTTAACCCCTAAAAAACCCAGAGTGCCTGGTTTTGGATGTCACAAGAGCAACCTACGATCAGGGTGCTTGTAGGCTGTAAATAAATGCAGAAGCAAGGAGTGTGCTGAACCAACCTGCTAGCTCAGCCCTACTTTTGCCTGGCAAATCGTGGGCTAATTAATTGATACACGCTTTACTGTTATGTGCAACAACCCCATTGCCTACCCCAGCATCCTTTTTTCTTTAAAAAAAAATCAGGGGGGGGAATTATAATCAGGAAGGGGGCTGGCCAGGCACGTTCATGGGTACAGATTCTAATTTTGTTATTTTTACTTTAAAAGTATATTTAAAAGTATATATTGGACTCGATGGCCTTATAGGTCCCTTCCAACTCTACTGTTCTATGATTCTATGATCCCTTTCTACAGCAAATGGTGCTTATTCCCGAGTAAACGTTTAGTATCAGGGCAGCATAAGCAAACTCCTTTTTATGCCTGCTGTCACAATGGTGCCATTATTCAAATGAGTTTTAGGAGGAGACCCACCATTCCATGCTTCACAACTGTTTGCCAAACTTGATGGGGGTGGGCGGATACTTTGCACATGTGTAGTTTTGCATTATAAACTCACTTGAAACATGATTGCAGGATGCAGGAAGAAAATGGAAGCTTGCTTCTTCTGCCCTGACCACCTGTCATTCTCTGGGTGGTCATTGGGGGGGGGGGGAGGCTGCTGGACTGCAGGGCTCTGGAATTCAACTCCAAGGTCCAATCCTAGCTGCACCACTAGGTATAGACATGGAGCCATTCTGGCTGCAGTGGGCCCTGCCCTGTGGCATTTCAGGTTATTTTGTTTACTGGTTCTTACTACTTCTCAGCGATCTGCCAGACCATGGCAGCATTACTCCTCCCATGACCTTCGCTATACCACCAGCACTTTAAAACATACTGCTCCCCACCCCCTCCCCGCCACAACAGATTTTTCTGATTCCAGTTAGCTTGGCAGTTCTCAAACTTTGTGACCCCAGGGCCCTCTTGGGAGAGGTGAAAATGACTGAGGCCCACCAGTCACAAAATCACAGTGCAGGGTCAGAGACAGTCACAAAACGGGAGTAGATGGAAGCGGACTTTGGCATTATCAGCTGACATTGTCTGATATAATTTTATAATGACACATAATCCTACTTTGGAAATTTCAAAATACTTTGCCACAACTATTTTCTTGTAGCAGGAAATTCCATAGTTCAGCTTTCCTCAACTGAAGCACAGACACTGGCTCTGGGATAGCTTTGGTTTTTCTTTTTGTTTGCTTTTAGATTAAATGAATTTGGGGGCATGTTCCCCACATGCAAATATCCCCCCCCCCAAAAAATGTATGAAATATACTACACTCTATCATACTATACTACTGCTAAAAATGGTAACTTATGTATAAGTAGAATACATTATTGGCTGGCTGGCCTAATGATGGGATGATTGGGTGGGATAGCTAATACCCTGGAAGACAGAAACAAACTTCAAAGTGATCTTGATAGGCTGGAGTGCTGGGCTGAAAACAACAGAATGAAATTTAATAGGGATAAATGCCAAGTTCTACATTTAGGGAATAGAAACCAAATGCACAGTTACAAGATGGGGGACACTTGGCTCAGCAATACTACAAAAGAGAAAGATCTTGGAATTGTTGTAGATCACAAGCTGAATATGAGCCAACAGTGCGATATGGCTGCAAGAAAGGCAAATGCTATTTTGGGCTGTATTAATAGAAGTATAGCTTCCAAATCGCGTGAGGTACTGGTTCCTCTCTATTCGGCCCTGGTTAGGCCTCATCTAGAGTATTGCGTCCAGTTCTGGGCTCCACAATTCAAGAAGGACGCAGACAAGCTGGAGCGTGTTCAGAAGAGGGCAACCAAGATGATCAGAGGTCTAGAAACAAAGCCCTATGAAGAGAGACTGAAAGAACTGGGCATGTTTAGCCTGGAGAAGAGAAGATGGAGGGGAGACATGATAGCACTCTTCAAATACTTAAAAGGTTGTCACACAGAGGAGGGCCAGGATCTCTTCTCGATCCTCCCAGAGTGCAGGACACGGAATAACGGGCTCAAGTTAAAGGAAGCCAGATTCCGGCTGGACATCAGGAAAAACTTCCTGACTGTTAGAGCAGTGCGACGGTGGAATCAGCTACCTAGGGAGGTTGTGGGCTCTCCCACACTAGAGGCATTCAAGAGGCAGCTAGACAACCATCTGTCAGGGATGCTTTAGGGTGGATTCCTGCATTGAGCAGGGGGTTGGACTCGATGGCCTTGTAGGCCCCTTCCAACTCTGCTATTCTATGATTCTATGATACGTAACCTCAGTGTAACAGGATAGCTTGAGCAGTGGGTATGGCGCTAAGGGAATCACAAGCCACTTCATACTTGCCAGGCCTCTGCAGCAGGGCTGCTAAGCCTTTACTTCCTTCTCTTCTCATAGCCTCATTTATTGTCTCTTTCCATCTAAATCCAAAGCTGCTCTGGTTTTAAATCAGTGCCTGGTGTCATTAATGGACTGGATGAGGGCAAAAATACTGAACCTTAATCCAGGTAGGACAGAGGTGCCTGTGGTTAGTTGAAAGGCAAGTGAGAGAATAGGGATTCAACCTGTGCTGGATGGGGTGACGCTCCTCCTGGATTCATGCCCAGGTTTGGCGATGGACAGCAGTGTTTTTGTGCACCTGAGGCTGGTGTGCCAATTGTGCCCATTCCTGATCTGGCCATGGTGACACATGCCTTAGTTGCATTCTGTTTGGACTGCTGTAACACCCTCTACGTGGGGCTCCTATGGGCCCTGCCTCTGCAGTGCTGGCACAAAGTCTCCCAACACTGAGCTGGGAGCGCATGCACACACTGCTGCTGCAGTACAGACGAATCTCCTTGAACACGCGCCCCTCCCACAATGCATGGCTCCGAGGAATAGGGTGGCCATATTTTGGAAACCAAAAAGGAGGACAACAACAGTTGGCCCCCCAAGTGGGCGTGCCCACCAACACATCCGGCCCCAGGGGGCGTGCCCAGCACCAGGCGTGTGTGGGGGGGTTGTGCCTGTAAGGGTAAGGCGAGGGTTAACTGGGACTTGGGACTGGCATGTCTTTTAATTTGTGAATTTTATGGTTTCATAGGATGAGAGATAAGGAAACCAGGCAGCTGTATGGGGGAGAAGACTGGAGCCGGGCCGGTTGTAACTGTCTGTCCTTGAGTGATTAAACGGCCCAAGCGAGAGGTGTGAAGACACTCCACGCATCAGAGCTGAAGGGAGGGAGGAAGGAGTGAAAGGGATGGTATAAAGACATCCCCTGTGAAGGGAACAGGGGGTGTCGGCTGAGATCGGTCTGGGGTGACGTATGAGATTGTAGTCTTAGTTTTAGCTTGCCTGCGCTGGGTTCTTATGTATATGCATGCTTTTATTATATTTTTATCCTGCTAATCCCATGTATTCCTACCCTTTTCCTAATAAATGGTCTTAAACCTCACGTTGTGAGCTGTGAGTGTCTGTGCCTGGGGATCCGTGCTAAATCCAGTCAAGAAGCCAGCTGGGTGCTGGGCGCTCTTCCTTTACAGTGCCCACCTGAACATAGCCTTGGTCACATGTCTGGTTTTACAGCACACAATTAAGACAAACCTGTTCTACATAAGATCTTAATGTTAAAATCACTAAAATAAAGAACAAGTGAGGCATTCAATGTATCTGAAATTAACTTCACTCACTCCTACTTCTGTAGCTTTTGCTGTACTTTGAAGCTTTTGCTATACTCTGTGTGATACAGTCTTCCCTTCCCTCAAATATCTTTTCTGAGTGTATCAAATATGTTTTCTGACTGTTAATGGGGCTTGCTGCCAGCTGGCCAGCTTTTTTGTTTTTAATTTTCAATTTTTAAAAAACTTGTGTATGATTGTCACAAGTTTCTCTACTCTAACATTAGGGTGGGTGTTGTGGGTGGTGGACACTACTTCACCCATTCACACTTCTCACTTACCGTATTTCTTCGATTGTAAGACGCCATCGATTTTAAGACGCACACTAATTTCAGTACCACCAACAGAAAACAAGCCTAAGACACACCCACGATTCTAAGACGCACCCCGTTTTTAGAGATGTTTATATGGGGGGGAAGTGTGTCTTAGAATTGAAGAAATACAATATATATATTAGCTTCTCAAGGCTTGTGCATTGGCACCACTCTGCATATCCAGACTTTGAACTCCTGTCTACTTCCTGCACAAATACGCAACTCTGAGACCCTTTTCCTAATACCCTGTGTTGCATGCCAGCACTGTGGGGCTAGGTTACAACAGGTGCGTCTGGGTTGTCTGTACAGCCTCTGTTCTCTCTCTCTCTCTCTCTCTCTCTCTAAGTCATTGCAGCCAAACCAAAGCCTCCAGCCTCAAACAATCCCCCCACCCCCCGCTCTCTCTGCCAAACTCTTCCAACAGTCCAGCTGGGTTGCACACTTGTGGCTGGGGGTATTGGTTATTGCAGCTTATTGCTTGGTCATGTCTGGTGACTCTTACTTTAAAAACCTCCACCACCAGCCACCTTCACCTCCTCTCCTCCCACACAACTGCTTGACTCTGATGTATTCTCAAAACACTCTGGGTGGCAAACCAGCTTCTCAGGGCCAAGCTACAGGTGCATCTGGGTTGCCTTCAGCATCTCTCTGCCAGCCAGCATCTCTAGCCTCAAACAACAACAACACCCCCTCTCTCTCTGCCAGTCTCCCATCAGTCCATGGCCAAGGGTAGGGTGACAGCTTATAGCTTGATCGCATGCGGTGACTCTTGTTTTAAAAAACCTCTGCTGCCAGCCACCTCTGCCTGCACCAACACTGGACTCTGATTTGTGGACACCTCACCTCCACTGAAGTCCAGGTGCCTGACTGCTCACCAAATCTGCAACAGGAAAGGTGCCCTGCTCACCCAGCACTTCTTAGCTAAAAATTGGAGATCCACTTGATGCCAAGAGCTGAAACTGCTTAAGATGCAAGACCCCAAAGAGTAGGTTTGACAACCTGAGTTTGAAGGATATCATAGAATCATAGAAGAGTTGGAAGGGGACCATAAGGCCATCTAGTCCAACCCCCTGCTCAATGTAGGAATCCACCTTAAAACATACCTGACAGATGGTTGTCCAGCTGCCTCTAGTGTGGGAGAGCCCACACTATGGCTCCAGCAATTTTAAAACAATAATTCTAACACCTCAAACTTTTTTAAAAAGTCCTAAAACTCAACGGATGAACAGAGCTGCTTCAAACTTGGCAAGGCTAAAGTCCTCCTTAAGAGCTATCATGGTGCCAAGTTTAACCTTTTTATCTTTCAAAAAAAAGTTTTTTAAAAAATTAATTTTCAAACCTCAAATTTTTAAAAAAATCTAAAAATCAATGGATGAACAGATCTGTTTCAAACTTGACATGGCTAAAGTCCTCCTTAAGAGCTATCATGGGGCCAAGTTTCATCTCTTTATCTTTAAAAATGACGGTTTTTAAAAATAATAATTTTCAAACCTCAAATTTAAAAAAATCCTAAAACTCAACAGATAAACAGATCTGTTTCAAACTTGACACGGCTAAAGACCTCCTTAAGAGCTATCATGGTGCCAAGTTTCATCTTTTTATCTTTAAAAAAGATGTAGATATAAGGATTTTTGTTAATTCCCATTAGAGTTGCCCTTTGGATGGGGAAGATGGGAAAAATCTGGATTTTTCTTCAAATTTCATAATCCCCCCCCTTCCCGGATTCATTACCAAAAATCCTTATAAATCTGGGTTTTTCCTGTCATATGGTCACCCTACTGAGGAAGGATTTTGGCCAGTTGGTTTTCTAGCTGACATGGCTCTTCAGAGAGCCCATGTCCAGACTCACTCTGAGACTATCCAAATTGCAAGCCAGAAGGTGGGTGGCAGTTCTGGAGAATGCAGCCAGCAAAAAGCGTGGGGCTGGTGGGGCTTTCTGCAGCATCTATTGTAGTGCTGCCTCAAGGCAGCAGTGGCAGATCCTCCTGGCGGTGGCGAGGGGGAGCACATAATTTATCACTCTGCCACCTGAGACCAAGGATTCAGCTCACCTCATGAAAGGAGCAGCCCTGTGTCTCTCAAAAGTGTTTGACTGCCCCCAGTCTATACCGTGGCCAGACTGTTGACTGGTGCCAGTTACAAGGAGTACATGGCTCCCTCATTACAACAGATTTACTGGCTACTGGTCTCTTTCCAGGCTCAATTCAAAGTGCTGGTTATGACCTCCAATGACTTGGAACCAGGCTATCTGAAACACCAAATTTTCTCATACGAGCATGCCTGAGTTTGAAGATGTGCCGGGGAGGCCCTTCTCTCGGTCCTACCAACATCGGAGGCATGTTTGGTGGAGATGCAAGAGAGGGCCTTCTTGGTAGCCACTCCCAGGTTCTGGAACTTCCTGCTAAGGGAGGCTAGTTTGGCCTCCTTTCTGTTATCCTCCTGCTGGAAGACGATGTCTTCTTTTTTTCAGGCAGGCCTTTGGCATGTAAGCTTTTCTGCTGTTGAAGGGAGTTTAACTATTTGGGTGCTGCCTATGTCTGCTGTTGTGTTTTTATGTACTGTATTGTTGTGCTTTTAATTGATTTGTTTTATGTTATGTTTTAACCAAGTCTTTGATTTAATGTGTATCTTGTTGTTGGCCACCTTGAATGCAGGATATGCATTAAGGAAGGATATACATAAATAAATAAATAAATAGTGCTGGAGTGAGCACCTTTTTTCTGTCAAGGGCCACACTCCTTATGGGTAATCTGTTGGCAGCTACATGTGAGAAGTGGGCTGGACAAGAGCCCAAAATAGGTGGGTAACCTCTTTCCTTCCTCTCCCTCCCTACCCAGTGGGCAGCCAGGGAAAGGCCAAATTGCTTTTGTCAGAGGTTTGAATTGATCACATGCATAAGGCTTTTGAAATTACACCGAGGGTCATATGACATTAGGACGAGTGCCACAAGTGATCTTGTGGGGGAAATGAATGCCTGCCCACACAGAAAACTTATAATTAGAAATACACACCAAGAGCGGTCTATACTGTATGTGCCTTAAAATATGCATCACAATTCTGGACGAAGAAAAGCTGAATTCTATAACTTGTTGATACTATATAGTCTTACATACACATTCTCAAGCTTTCCTTTACATCCATAAAGACGAAGATTTGCACTCCAGCAGCCTCTGCAATGTTACAGAACACAGTAGGTACATCTTTGGATTGTATTACATTCAATTCCCTCATCCCTATATGGATGGTGACTGAGGACCACCTTTAAAATAGGCAGCCTCAAACAGCCATTTGGTACATTTGTATGTCTGATTTGATTTTCAGGATTCAGACCAATAATAGATTACACACACACACCAGCTACAGCTTTCGTTTTATTTTTTCTGTCTCAGTTTATTTATTTTATATACCACCTTTCTGCCAAAGAATGGCACAGTTCTCTCCATATTTGTTCTTCCACATATTTTAAAGCATGGGGTGGTAGAGAGGGAAAGACAACCTTTTGCCATATTTGAGAAATACCAAATCCAAACAACACTATCAAATAAATGAATGCTTGCAGATCCACTGCACCGGAAGTACAAAATCTGCTGGTGGGGTTGGCGGAAGGACCCCATAAGGCAAATGTAGCCCTAGATTGAAAAGCCTGAGGGGAGGGTCTGTCCTTTGCCCCACCTGGTAATGTTCCTGTGGTACCCAGTAATTGTAGGCACTTTAATGACAACAGCTCCATGGGTGATCCCTGCATAGGGATCCCCATGGGGCCCAGTTAGGCTCTGTTTCTCCACAGAGGGGAACAACAGTAAAGGGGAACAACAGCTTCCCTGGATCAAGGTCACTGACTTAAGTGGCTGGGGTGGGGAGGCAGAGGACATGTGGTGGAAACATTTCTGAAAGCCTCCCCTCTCAATATTATAATGCAAAGAAGAAAAAGGAAGTTATACCCTCCACCCTACAACATCATGGCTGATAAAAGGCTGTGATGGGGGAGAGGTCTCCCTTTCCTCCCCACATTTGTTTCTTCTGGGAAATGCAGCCTCATTTGATACAATCAAATGTAGGATGGATGGATGTGGGTGGGGGGAATCCTGTAATTGCATCTCTCCCTCTCCTCCCCCCCCCCCATTATATAATGCTTGGACATATACAATAGGAGACATTAGGAGCCACAACCCCTCCTGGCTCACTCAGACAGCTTTATGGTTTCCATAGTAACTCCTTTACTTGGCAAGAAGCCAGATTACTGGAACTAACTTAAGGTGGGAAAGCGAGAAAAAGAGGCAGGAGATGAAGAAAGTGGGTGAAAAAATGCAATACTTCAGCATTTGCAAATTGGTTTGAGATATACATCATTCCTGGGGCTGGGTGATTCCTACATCATCACACACATGCAAAGGTAAGCCCCTGTGTAAAGGGGGCATAAGAGTACCCCATTAGGAGTAAACTGCCCAGAGAGCTTCGACTATGGGGCAGTATATAAATGTAATAAATAAAATAAATATTGTATTTCTTTAAATATCCTTGGATTTTGATTTATTATTTTTGTTGATAAAAAGGAAAAAAATCTCAGGGCAGAAGTAGTGATGGTGACTTAGTTCTCCATTTATAGGAAGAGAACAAATCTCAAACTGATTTGCAGATAAGCACCCCTATTCGTGCTGGTGAACAATTATTTTGGTTTGCTTGTTCTGACAGCAAATGAAGTTTCTCTCCCAGTTTATCAAGGACACAAGCTTCTTCATTTTAAGCACTCCTTTCACCCACCCACCCTACAATGGCCCAGAGCTACACCTTGAGTTAAATCATTACAATCCCATCATGGTAATGCTATATCCCTCTTGTGCATTTATACCTCATAAGATACACAGTGACATTTCCAGTAGTATTTTGAATAATTTAGAATAAAAAGCAGGAAATAACACTATAAAAACGATATATGGAATGTGTAATGTGCCCCCAAGAGTTATCAGTGCACTTCAATAAAGTAGTAGTGTAGATCAAACTTACAAGGCCAAGTTTTTGGTTTCTTTAACCTGGTAATAACAAGCCGACATTGATAACATGCACCCAGAATTTAGTTGGAGAGAGGTTGGGAAACCGAGGGCGGACGGATGTTTTGATTCACATAGATGTCACTTTGTTTTGTGATAGTAGTACACATCACATTTTTATTTATTTACCTCCTCCAACCTCATTTTCCCCCAGAATTTCCTTGGTGGACATATACTGTAGGACCATATCTCCAAACTCCATTCCCTCCTTTTAGATCTCTTGCTTGCACTTCTTTTACTCTTATACATTTCTCTTAGTGAAAGCAATATAATTGTCCCTTCCAGGGCTGGCTTCAGAGAGTGGTGAAGATGTGCAGTATTTATTTATTTAAAACATTTGTATCCCACCCTATATCACTAGGATCTCAGGGTGGTGTACAGTAGGATCAGTAAACAGGCCCACTGCCCAAACAGCATCACCATTTTCATTTACAATGAAGCAATGCCAGAAAATTCTCCATTTACATCTTCCACCTAAATGGACTTACCAAAGGTACCTTACCCAAGGGCCACAAAACTCCAGGAGCTAGCACTGGTCTTCCAGAAAGTCCTCCAGCTTTTAAAGAGGTTCTACAGCAGATGGTATAGAGGGGTGACATTTTGATTAGAAATGTCCAAGATTCTACTCTTCCCATGCAACCACACCTTTTTTATTTTGATTATTATTCTTTTCCCCTTTGGAAATAAGGGCCAGGTTAAGAAAACTTGTGGGTTCTCAGATTAAATTGAGGAGGGGGCAGGTATAAACTGAACCCCACAATCATGTGAAGAAAGAGTCCTATTTTTAAAAGCCTTGTTAACTTTCTCAGGGCCAGCCCAAGATACTTTGCTGCCTGCAGCAGAGCAGTAAGCGGCACCTCACTGCAAGTGCAAGTCCTGCCACCTGAAGCAGAAACAGTGTCTCACCCCCTCCTTGCCAGTAAAAAATATGACAATACATTAAATAAGACACCCCAAACCAGCTGCCTGAGGCAGCCATCTCACTCTGCTTAACAGCAAAGCCAGCCTTGAACAGAATGGACTCCATCAAAGATCAAAAACACAAAAAGATTACCAGCAACAACAAAATAATAATAATAATAATAATAATAATAATAATAATAATAATAATAAATTTATTTCTTACCCGCCTCTCCCTTTAGATCGAGGCGGGGAACAACATTAGAACAGGAATCAATACATCTTAAAAATTCATGATTTAACATTGATTTGGATAGGCCTGCCGGAAAAGGCTAGTCTTTAAAACTGCCTTAAAATCACACATAGAGTTAATTTTACGAATCTCCTCCGGCAGGCCATTCCACAATCTGGGGGCGACAGAAGAAAAGGTCCTCTGGGAAACTGATGTCAGCCTAGTTTTAGCTGACTGAAGTAAGTTCACCCCAGAGGACCTGAGTGTGCGGGGCGGACTATATGGGAGAAGGCGATCCCGCAAGTAACCTGGACCCAAACCATTTAGGGCTTTAAAGGTAATGACCAACACTTTGTACTTTGCCCGGAAACTAATTGGCAGCCAGTGGAGTGATTTTAATGTTGGTGTAATGTGGTCATCCCTAGGTGTACCGGTGACCAACCTGGCTGCCATATTTTGAACTAGTTGAAGTTTCCGAACTAGGTACAATGGTAGCCCTATGTAGAGCGCATTGCAGAAGTCAAGCCTTGAGGTTACCAGCGCGTGCACTACTGTCTTTAGGTCTTCTGACTCTAAGAAGGGGCGCAGCTGGCGTATCAGCCGAAGCTGATAGTAGGCACTCCTGGCCGTCGCATCTATCTGGGCGGTCATTTGGAGCGACGGCCAGGAGTGCCTACTATCAGCATGGTTGAAACAGGGCAAAGCAACTGAGACTAAATCTAGTGCTTGAAACTGGAGGAAAAACAGACGGGGACCATAATGAAACCTACAAGCCCCATCCTCTGCCCCCTTCATTTAAGCCAAGCCATGGTCCCCCTGCAGCATTCCAAGAACAGTAGTTTAGGGGAGTGTCATGCAAAGCAGAAGGGGGGGGGGCTCTGCACTTCCTCCCTGCAAAGTAAGTACTAGCCAAATTCCTTGTATAAGTCTGGAAAAAAGGAGGGGCGATTTGTGTGACAAATTAGCAAAAGATGCTGTGCACACACTTCCCTCCACCATCACATCCATTCATAGGTTTATAAGGAGTGTGTATGTGTGCGCGCATGTTTTCATTCTTCCTTCTTTTCTTCCCCTCACTCTCAACCCCTCCAAAGTCTAGGTTCCTTTTTTGCAAGTTAAAAAACACACATATCAATGAATATAATTACCCAAAAAAGCCTCATTTTGAGGGGGGAGGGGGAGAGACATGTAGTAAATGAAGTGTTGTTGGAGTGAATTCCATTTAGAGTTTCTGAAAGACTTCTCATTCACAAACATTCTCCCTTGCATCCCCAACATTTTTTAAATGTTATTTACTGCACACCCTTTTCATTCTGCAGTTCCTTGGGGGGCAGAGACACAGTCACACTTCAGCTCTTTCCCCCCTCCCCATCTGGCGACTATCCCTACCTTTCCCTAATTTGCCTTAATAGGCACAAAGAGAAAAGAGGCAATTATAGGGCTCTTTCCCCCCTCCCCCTCCCCCCTCTACAGCATCAACAAAATAGCTCTCCCTATTGCACTCTCAGGTGACGTTACATTTCCTGATTGGCGTAAGAAGGTGACCCAGTTTCTATAGTTACATGCTTGATCCAGATGGCAAGTTGCCAAAACCAGAAGAGAAACCAGACGACTACAATTCTCATCTTTGTGATCCTGAAACTCAGCCCCCCTGAATGGTATCTTCAAGGGCTCCCTACTCTCCAGATCATGGGGCAATCCCCTCTTCCCCAATGTTTATTTCTAGGAGATGTCTCCTTTTGCAGTCGATTTCCTCTGTCAGGGCAACAATTTCACTGCCTGCAGCTGCAAATGTTGTCAAATGCAGCAAAGAAACCGGGGTGGGGGGCTTGTTCCATGAGTTTAATTTAAGTAACAGCTCATTAGTTCTAGGAATATTTAACACATCAAGTTTAAGACACAGAAACTGGGTTCAGATGACACATTAGTCAACAGTTGATTAAATAGTCAACCATTGCTTAAATAGTCAACCATTGACTATTATACGTCTGGTGAGCCTTTTCCACACCACAGTTGGTTATTTCCCCGAAATAACCAACGCAAATAATCAACAGTATGCAGTTTACTATTTAATCTACCGTTGATTGTTGTGTTCTATGGTGGGCTCTGCTATTTCACATGCCTACAGAATCACAAGAAAAGAACGGTAAAAACCCCTGCCGCTCTTGCCCAGGGGGGCTCCATTGACATGTGTCAGCTGTCCCTGGGTAGGGCGCCACGATTGATGGCTCCCCACGTGTTCCCAGGGACATACCTGTCCCATCCCTGGGTGGGGCGGTGTGCCGCGATTGTCAGAAGGATTTTCCCTGCAGGAGAAATCGAGGTGGGTGGTAGGATTTCTCCTGTGGTTTGACATCACACTTCAATCCAAGGGAGAAATCCTTCCATCCCTCTGCTGCCACCACGGAAGAGATCATTCCACCCCTCCACAAATGGATATCAGGGTGGAAGCATCTCCCCTGCAGCATCTCCCCTTCTGGCCCGCTCTCCACAAATTTATGGAGAAGGGGGGCAGAAGGAACTCTCCTGTGGCTATCAAGCAGCAGGAGAAATCGTTCCACCCTCCCAACCCTTCTCTACAACTTTGTAGAGAACTGAATGGGTGGGTGGGGCAGAAGGATCAGAGGGTGAAAGCTATGGCAGAGATGCATGCGGCAGCAAGCATCTCTTCTGTAGCTTTAGGGGAGAAATCTCTTGCACGGGAATGGGAGGATGGCTTGGGGAGGGAAGCCGTTGATCGCGGTGCCTCACCCCACCCAGGGCGCTGCCGATTGTGGCACTCCACCCAGGGATGGGGCGTGCACGTCCCAGAAAGCACAGCCACACAACAGAGAAGGAGGAGCAGAGCGCAGCTCTGGCTCGCCGGAAGAGCCCCACGCAGGGACTGACAGTGGGAGGGATCTGGTGCAAAGGCGGATTCTAATGGGAACCAGCATTGCCATTTGATTGGGGGGGGGGGGAGAGGGGGGGAGGTGAACAAGGGTCAGCTCCAATAGTCAACAACATGTTCACAGTGAACTCACGGTTGATTATTATCATGTCATGTGGGGAGTACCTCCAGTCATCCGTGGAGTTGACTATTAACATGGATGACTATTGTGTCATCCGAACACGCCCAGAACGTGTGATTAAAACTCATAATCTTTAAATGAAACGGTATATCCGAAAAATGTGCAAAACGCCCCTCTCCCACCATTGAATAAATTCAATTATTCCTACACATCTGGGATGAGGGAGACACAGGTTTAAATATGTGTGCAAGAAGTATCATACAGGCTGCCTGCTCTACCATGGGAGGGGGGCTCAAATATGCAGAGTACTTTTCCTCAAACCTCACATATCTGGAATTAGGGGTCAGGACTTCCAGCTCAGAGCATATGGCTTGAGCACAGCTCTTTTCCCACACTTTCCTCTCCCCCACCTTAAAAAAAAAAAGATCTTAAGCATTAGAAACAAGCCAACCAACCAACCTGCCATTACAAGCTGGTTTTAATAAAAACCCTGCTGCTTAACTCAGGATCTCATCCATGGCACACATGGATGGTGCCTATTAGTTTCTGTCTCTAGAAGACGTCCACCATTGTAACATTAATTGCTCTTAGTATTCCCCTACACACACACACACACACGCACACACACACACACACACACACAGCATCATGTATATCAGTCTTTTGTAAACTCTTCCATTCCCAAGCATCTTTACATCCATTTGTGCCAACTAAAAAAATTAAAACAAAACTCTCTTCAGATAAATTTTCCTTCTGATTTGAAGCCCAATCACATATTTTATTATGTACATGCACTACATCTTGAATCAGAATCTTACATTAAATTGAGCTGGGCTCACACCTAAAATCTGTTCTCAGTGCCAATGCTCTGCCCTAAAATATTTCAAAATAATTTAATATTAAAAAGACAAGAATATAAGCAGTGAAGCACAAGACATCCCCACATGTCTAGGATTTATGGGGACACAACCTCCTTGTCAGAAAATAACAAATTTCCACAAAGCCTTCAGCCTTAGCGCCTCTCTTTTTTATCAGGGCAGCACATTTTAATTGTATAATAATCAATTAAAGTTTTAATTAGAGGTGTTTTTTATACTGTTTAATCAGCAAGACCAAGGCCGTAGCTAGACCTAAGGTTTATCCCAGGATTGTCCTGAGGCCAAACCTGTTCACCTAAGTGCCACACAGGGCATCCAGCGCTCAGGCAGGGACGAACTCAGGATGATCCTGGGATAAACCTTAGGTCTAGCTACGGCCCCAATGAAGAACCACCAAACTTTGGCTTCTTTCATTCTACTGCATGTCACATTTGATGAGAAGACACTTTAAAGTGGCCAGTTTGAATACAAAGGCAGCAAATATTTTGCAGTTCAGGGGAAAACTTCTACTACAGGTTACTGAAGCTGATAATTCTCGACTCAAATTAACATTAAATTTATCTTGTTGTCTTTTCTTTTCAGAAAAGCACCAAATTTACAGCACTTGTGTACTAATAGATGTTGATTATTTTCAGATATAGAGACATGTGATATTGCATAGGTATGCACAGGCACAGCCAACTGTGCATGGTATAAAACACATAAAGGCACCAAACTTACACCAGTGGTGGAGTATATGGTGAGAATTTTCAGAGATAGGAGGGTGCTATTTCACTTGAGTTGTAACTCACAGTGAGTCATAACAATTGTATGCTTCTTCATAAAAAGCATCCAATTTACACCATTTGTGGAATAATACATACTAATCATTTTCAGATATGAAGGTATATTCCTATAGCAGGACATATATAGCAGGGACATTTCTTAAAATTACAATTATTATTGTTCAAAGCTATCCTGGTCTATTATGTGAACTGTAGTTATATCATTTTTATTTAATAAATAGAAACATTATTTCAATTGGCTGTGCATGCAAAGTCACATGTGCAATACTACATGTCTAGCTAGCTGAAAATGATAGGCACCATCCATGTGTGCCATGGATGAGATCCTGAGTTAAGCAGCAGGTTTTTATTAAAACCAGCTTGTAACGGCAGGTTGGTTGGTTGGTTGGCTTGTTTCTAATGCTTAAGATCTATTTTTAAAAAAAGGGGGGAGAGGAAAGTGTGGGAGAAGAGCTGTGCTCAAGCCATGTGCTCTGAGCTGGAAGTCCTGACCCCTAATTCCAGATATGTGAGGTTTGAGGAAAAATACTCTGCATATTCGAGCCCCCTCTCCCATGGTAGAGCAGGTGGTCTAATACCCGGTAGAGTATTAGACCACAAACAATGGAAATGTGATGCTATTATTTTTTTAAAGTATGGGACTCTGGGTAAACCATGCTCAATTGGCTGAGAATGCATACACATCTGCAAAATCACATTCCTCTATATATGAAAATTAGCATCATTCATTAGTCCACAACTGTGGTAAATTTGGTGCTTTTCTGAACAAGTACACAATTGGTCAGCTCCGCCATTGCACTCATGAGAGAAGCTCTGCAAGTTCCCTCAAGCAGGCTCTTATCTTTGGTAATATGTTTATTGCTTAAAAATAATCAATGGGAAGTCAGATGATTAGTCAGCTGAAAATCGTTAATTGACAGCCTCCCCGCCCCCAGATTTAATTCACAAATTCTAAAATAAATTCTGAAATCCTCAGCCTTCCAATTGTATAGCTTCTCAACCCAGCCAACAGGACCTCCCAGCCTCAAGTTGGAGAGATCAAACAGATTTTTACTCTAGACATGTCAATGACCCGTGAATCATAGAATCATAGAATCATAGAATAGCAGAGTTGGAAGGGGCCTACAAGGCCATCGAGTCCAACTCCCTGCTCAATGCAGGAATCCACCCTAAAGCATCCCTGACAGATGGTTGTCCAGCTGCCTCTTGAATGCCTCTAGTGTGGGAGAGCCCACAACCTCCCTAGGTAGCTGATTCCACTGTCGCACTGCTCTAACAGTCAGGAAGTTTTTCCTGATGTCCAGCCGGAATCTGGCTTCCTTTAACTTGAGTCCGTTATTCCGTGTCCTGCACTCTGGGAGAATCGAGAAGAGATCCTGGCCCTCCTCTGTGTGACAACCTTTTAAGTATTTGAAGAGTGCTATCATGTCTCCCCTCAATCTTCTCTTCTCCAGGCTAAACATGCCCAGTTCTTTCAGTCTCTCTTCATAGGGCTTTGTTTCTAGACCTCTGATCATCCTCGTTGCCCTCTTCTGAACACGCTCCAGCTTGTCTGCGTCCTTCTTGAATTGTGGAGCCCAGAACTGGACGCAATACTCTAGATGAGGCCTAACCAGGGCCGAATAGAGAGGAACCAGTACCTCACGTGATTTGGAAGCTATACTTCTATTAATGCAGCCCAAAATAGCATTTGCCTTTCTTGCAGCCATATCGCACTGTTGGCTCATATTCAGCTTGTGATCTACAACAATTCCAAGATCTTTCTCATTTGTAGTATTGCTGAGCCAAGTGTTCCCCATCTTGTAACTGTGCATTTGGTTTCTATTCCCTAAATGTAGAACTTGGCATTTATCCCTATTAAATTTCATTCTGTTGTTTTCAGCCCAGCACTCCAGCCTATCAAGATCACTTTGAAGTTTGTTTCTGTCTTCCAGGGTATTAGCTATCCCACCCAATTTGGTGTCATCTGCAAATTTGATCAGCGTTCCCTGCACCTCCTCGTCCAAATCATTAATAAAAATGTTGAAGAGCACTGGGCCCAGGACTGAGCCCTGCGGCACCCCACTCGTTGCCTCTCCCCAGTTTGAGAAGGTTCCATTGATAAGTACTCTTTGAGTCCGATTCTGTAGCCAACTGTGGATCCACCTAATAGTTGTTCCATCTAGCCCACTTTTAGCTAGTTTGTTAATCAGAATGTCATGTGGTACTTTGTCAAAAGCTTTGCTGAAGTCAAGATATATGACATCCACAGCATTCCCACAGTCCACAAGGGAGGTTATCCTATCAAAAAATGAGATCAAATTAGTCTGACAGGATTTGTTCCTGACAAATCCATGTTGGCTTCTAGTAATCACTGCATTGATTTCAAGGTGTTTACAGATTGACTTCTTTATAATCTGCTCCAGAATTTTCCCAGGGATGGATGTCAGGCTGACTGGTCTGCAGTTCCCAGGTTCCTCCTTTTTGCCCTTTTTGAAGATAGGGACAACGTTAGCCCTCCTCCAGTCGTCCGGCACCTCACCCGTCTTCCATGATTTTGCAAAGATAATAGACAAAGGTTCTGAGAGTTCTTCCGCTAGCTCCTTCATTACTCTTGGATGCAGTTCATCGGGCCCTGGGGATTTGAACTCATTCAAGGAAATTAGGTGTTCTTTGACCATTTGTTTATCAATCTCAAACTGCAATCCTGCCCCCTCAACTTCTGCTTCACTTTTTCCAGGGGGGTCATAGATCCGCTTTTGGGAGAAGACCGAGGCAAAGTAGGAATTGAGCACTTCAGCCTTTTGTTTGTCGTCTGTTATCAATTTGCCATCCTCATTAAGCAGTTGAACCACCATTTCTTTCCTCTGTCTTTTACTACTCACGTATCTGAAGAAAGCCTTTTTATTGCTTTTAGCATCCCTCGCTAATCTCAGCTCATTCACAGCTTTAGCCTTCCTGACGCCATTTCGGCACTTCTGCGCCACTTGTCTGTACTCTTCTTTTGTAGCCTGGCCTTCCTTCCACTTCCTATATGTATCCCTTTTTGTTTTCAGTTCATCAATAAGCTTTTTGTGGAGCCACATTGGTTTCCTCTGTTGTCTTCTATCTTTTCTCCTTGTTGGAATTGTTTGTAACTGTGCCTTTAAAATTTCATTTTTTAGATACTCCCACCCATCCTGCACTCCTTTTCTTTTTAGGCTCCCTTGCCACGGGACCTTACTTATTATAGTTCTGAGTTTATTAAAATCAGCTTTCCTAAAATCCAGAGTACGTGTATGGCTACGCTCGACTTTTGTCTCCTTCATAATCAAGAATTCAAGTATGACGTGGTCACTTTCCCCCAGAGTTCCCGTAACTGCCACTTTATCCACTAAGTCATCCCTATTGGTCAATAACAAGTCAAGGATTGCTGACCCTCTAGTTCCTTCCACCACTTTCTGTAGGAGAAAGTTATCACCCATACATGTCAGGAATTTCTTGGAAGGGCCGCTTTTGGCAGTAATGGTCTCCCAACAGATATCAGGGTAATTGAAGTCCCCCATCACTACTACATCACACTTCCTTGAAACACTGGCAATTTGTTTCTCAAAAGTTTCGTCCTTGTCTTCTCCTTGATTGGGTGGTCGGTAGTAGACTCCGATTATCATATTCTTTTTATTCCTAGCCCCATTTATTTTAATCCAGACGCTCTCGACGGGGCTCCCAATCTCATCCGCCTGTATTTCTGTGCAGGGATAGGTATTTTTAACATATAGTGCAACTCCACCTCCCTTTCTATTTCTTCTGTTCTTTTTGAACAAGTTATATCCTTCAATTGCTATATTCCAGTCATGGGAGTCATCCCACCAAGTTTCAGTTATACCTATCAAGTCGTATTTGCCTTCATGTAATAAGAGTTCAAGTTCATTCTGTTTGTTTCCCATGCTCTGGGCATTAGTATATAGACATCGAAGACCATGTGTTTTATAGTCTGGCTTTGTTCCTACCTTGTTGCAGACACTATTTTGGGACTCTGTTGGAGCTGTTCTCTGTACTGTGGTGCATTGGCCTTCATCCATTGTTGCCTCAAAATTTACGTCTCCCACCCCCACAAGATTCAGTTTAAAGCCCTCCTGATGAAGTTCTTCATGCTGTGGCCAAACTCATTCTTTCCAGCCCTTGTGAGGTGCAACCCATCCCTTGCCAGCAGTCCATGTTCCAAGTAGCGTAGCCCGTGGTCCCAGAATCCAAAACTCTCACGACGGCACCACTTTCGAAGCCAGTCGTTCATCCGGAGTATTTTTCTTTCCCTTTCTAATCCTCTTCCAAGAACCGGGAGGATGGATGAGAAAACTACCTGGGCCCCAAAGTTCTTCAGAACTTCAAAGTTCTTGAAGCAGCACATCAAAGTAATGGGTGCATCCCCATCTCCTCCAACCTGCTTCCCATTACCCCACCCCCTCAGCACCTCCTAAGTTTTACTCTCAGTGCAAAAAACGAGGAAAAATATTTGCATGTTTACCCAAAACCTCCCAAATAATTCCTCAAGTCCCACCCCCCACAATTCCCCATGGTGATGTGGCTTTAAAGCTCCAATTCTGTATGACACACTTACTTGGTTGTAAGCCCCACTGCGCTTCATAGGGCTTTAGTGCCCAGAAGATATACCTAGAATTGCTATGCAAGTCTGCATCCAAAGCAGCCCTGTCATACACACCCCAATTGCCCTCCCATGTTGTGTGTTCAAGGGTCACAAATGCTTCTTAAAGCCTCTTTCCTTTAAAAGGAAGGAAGGAAGGAAGGAAGGAAATAGCAGTCTTACTTACGGCTTTGGGGGTGGAACTAAAGTGGAAGAGGCTGTGATTGTAGTGCATAAGAGCGTCAAGAAATTGAAAACAATAGGACTTAAATTAAGCGTTACTAACTCAAGTCCCAACTGATTTCAATGGGTCTTCTCAAAGTATGACTAAGTCTGGATCTAACCTGATGTCTCAGTCCATTCAGATTTCTGGGTCCACTCAGAAAACAGCCCCATTGATTTACAGGGAAGTGTCTATGGGATTGCAACCATCAGTTTCCAGTATTTTAAAGTGAGAGATTTGTTAAGGACCGCGAAAAAGAGAGAGACTACCACCAGAAAACCTCGTCTTCTTTACCTCGAAATCTAAGAGGGCCTTCAGCTCTTTTCCGGGGAAGAAATGCGGCCGAATTACTGGGGCGTCTGACTCCCATACGCGGCCAGTCACCGTTGGTTTCCTTGTCCTTGGCCAATGAACCTTTTCCTAGGCCGGACAGACAGACATGGCCCAGAGGAGGTTGCAATCCTTTGCATGCTGGCTGGGAAGAAAGAGCTTCCCAACCTGCAGGCCGAGAGGGTGGCTTTGCGTCGGGCATCGTGTAATGGCCTCCCTTCCCACCCACGCCAGGTAGGGCTTAGTGTTTCTCCTCCTCCGCATTGGGGCTGCCGGTGCTCCCAAGGGCATCTGCCAGGGTCATGGTAGACATGAGGGGAGCTCCATCTGATGCATCTCGATCTCTTACACAGCTGTTGAAAGCCATGAGCCCATCAAGGGGCAGGGGAGAGAAATAGCTATACTGGCGTATCCCCTGGCTGCTCGATCAAGAGCTCTGCAACAAGAAAAGCAAAACCACTCCATTTTCTAAGGGAAGTTTGGTTTTGGTCGGATTTTTTTTTTTAAAAAAAATAAAGTTAGATAATTATGTATTACTGGCTTTGTATGTATGTGTGGCAAAGATCCTCTTTTAATTATATTTCTAATTTTAAAAACCTAGGAGATTAGATTTTTGTGCGTGTGTTTTATTGTGTGTTTGTGCTGGCATAGGATTCTGCTGTCAGTAATGCATGTTTACTCAGACAAAAGCCCATTGTGTTCAATGGGGCATGCAATTCTGAGAATAAACCCTACTGAACTCGGTGGAACTTACTTCAAAGTAGGCATGAAGAGGATTTCATTGTTAAGTCTTAATAGGGCAGAAACTATATTATTATTATTATTATTATTATTATTATTATTATTATTATTTATTTATTTATATAGCACCATCAATGTACATGGTGCTGTACAGAGTAAAACAGTAAATAGCAAGGCCCTGCCGCATAGGCTTACAATCTAATAAAATCATAGTAGAACAATAAGGAGGGGAAGAGAATGCTAACAGGCACAGGGTAGGGTAAGCAGGCACAGGGTAGGGTAAAACTAACAGTATAAAGTCTGCACAACATCAAGTTTTAAAAGCTTTAGGAAAAAGAAAAGTTTTTAGTTGAGCTTTAAAAGCTGCGATTGAACTTGTAGTTCTCAAATGTTCTGGAAGAGCGTTCCAGGCGTAAGGGGCAGCAGAAGAAAATGGACGAAGCCGAGCAAGGGAAGTAGAGGCCCTTGGGCAGGCGAGAAACATGGCATCAGAGGAGCGAAGAGCACGAGTGGGGCAATAGTGTGAGATGAGAGAGGAGAGATAGGAAGGAGCTAGACCGTGAAAAGCTTTGAAGGTTAACAGGAGAAGTTTATATTGGATTCTGAAGTGAATTGGAAGCCAATGAAGAGATTTCAGAAGTGGAGTAACATGGTCAGAGCGGCGAGCCAAGAAGATGTTCTTTGCGGCAGAGTGGTGAACAGAAACCAACGGACTGATGTGAGAAGAAGGAAGGCCAGAGAGAAGAAGGTTGCAGTAGTCCAACCGTGAAATAACCAGCGCATGAACAAGCGTCTTGGCAGAAGAGACAGACAAAAATGATCGAATCCTGGCAATATTATACAGGAAAAATCGACAAGATTTAGCTACTGCCTCAATATGAGGAATAAAGGAGAGCGAGGAGTCAAATATAAAGCCAAGGCTACAAGCTTCCTTGACCGGAGTAAGCGTAACATCATTGACAGTAAGAGAGAATGAGAGATGAGGAGAAGGTTTAGGAGGAAAAACAAGCAATTCAGTCTTTGCCATATTAAGTTTCAAACGACGATGAAGCAGCCAAGCTGAGATATCTGAAAGACATGCCGAGATACGATCGTGAACATCAGGAGAAAGTTCCGGAGATGACAGATATAGTTGTGTATCATCGGCGTACAGATGATATTGGAGGCCATGAGATTGAATAAGCTTGCCCAAGGGCAACATGTATAAGGAAAACAACAACGGGCCAAGCACTGAGCCTTGCGGAACCCCTACTAAAAGGGGAAAGGAGGAAGACGAGCTGCCATTAGCCAACACGCTGAAAGAGCGACCCGCTAGATAGGAGGCAAACCAGTTATAGACAGAGCCACAGACTTTATGTCTAACTTTCTTATACATTTTTGCAAACAGGATAATAAAAAACATGATCTCATGAGGAGACGCGAGACGGAACTGCCACGACACAGGCTCTGAACACCAGACCTCACGTCTGCCACCACTTCTTATGGGGCGACACAGGCTCTGAACACCAGACCCGGCCGAGGCTACTCCCTGCTCAAGCCAAGCACCACCACTTGATATGCCTGAGGCAAGGGATAAGAACCACCTTCCTCCAAACTATGTGGAGAAAGGGGTTTAAAATGGAGAAGGATTTTAATATATATATAATAATGCGCTGTGAGTTATATCTGCTTAGGTGAATGATTGTCAGAGTGGGTGCTGAATGTGTAAACTTAAGATGATAAACGCCAAACAGACACGTGGGATTTTTGTGGTAGTTTTAAAACAAACAATCAAAATTTATTTTTAAAAGTTCATAAGCTTTGTTTCAAATAACAACATTTAAAAACCTTTTTGAAACCTTTCATACAATCCTGTCACTCATTCACATACGCGCTTTCCTTTTTCTCACACAATCACTCTTGAACTTTCTTTATTATCAGTATTGAATAATATACTTCCACTACGTGCACACCACACTCTAAAGACACCACTCACTACACTGACCCTCAAATTTCCCAGAATTTAAGTACCATAAACGCAGAGAGTACTACAGACTCTTAAGAGTACCTAACAAGTCTCCCTGAAAAGCTTTCCTGAAAAGAACAAGAACAAGAACTCTCAATCCCCTCAGTCCTTCCCTTATATATATCACTCCTCCCCCTCCCAAGACATTCTAACTCCGCCCACTCAGGCCAACATTCTAAAAACCACAGACATACAAACTGCAGACATATATTTAGAATTGACTTGTGGGGTGTAATGCCACATATTCCCCCCCTTTTTTAAAAAACCCGAGTATGGGGCTGGTTTAATACCTGGACCTGTACATAGGGTTTGGGGAAATAAAATGGTTAAACATTTATACATAACAATTAATAGTAATAACAATATATATATACATACAAACCTCTTGGCAAATCAAACTAAGCATAAGAACTACATTTTTATTAGTCCACCTTTTGGCTCCAATTTTAAAGTCTAGGAGCATCACAATGTCCACAACAAAGTCTCACTTTACTGGTGAACTGGACGATTCCTGGCGAGACAGTCCATCCGCGATGATGTTCTCCTGACCTGCCACATGCTGGATCTCCGCGTTTAAGCTCTGGATTCGCCACAACCACTGCTGCAAAAGTTGGTTGTGGCTTTCTATGGGTTGCAGCCACAACAGCGCTCGACGATATGCTCTCATGATGAACTGCTGTCCCTCTACGCATGCCCCGACTCTGTCCATAGCCCAAACGATGGCCAGACAATCTTTCTGGACAGCAGAACAGCTCTTCTCTCTCTCTGTCCATTCCACGCTGAAATAGGCCGCGAGATGTCTCCCACTGTCCACTGTCTGCATCAGCATGGCTCTAATTCTGACCTCCGAAGCGTTCGAGGTCAGAACAAACTTCTCTTTTATTGCCTCTGGTACTCCTCTATCCATCCCACAAGTAGATGACTCAATAGTGGGATGGGCTCCAGTCTTATCCCGAACAATGCAAGGTCCCTCCCAAACAGCCTCGAACTGACCACTCTTCCTGGGAAAGAAGACCATGACTTCAACTCCTATTCTAAAGTTCCGGTCTCTAGCCCCCTCATCACACCAAGTTTTCTGCCTAGTTTGGGCTCCAGCCAAACCTGTGTGTGCCAGCTCTATAACTTCTTTCTTGTCATTGAATTTTTTAACTAGCCCATTTGTTTGGGGGTGGAAAGCAGTGGATGTTACATGCTTGACACCGCAACACCTCCACAAACATCTCATTTCATTAGAGAACAAAACTGTGCTTTGATCACTCCAAATTTCATGGATAAAAACCCAGCAACAAAAGATTTTTAATAGGGCTTCTGCCACTGACAAGGCATCAACATTTCTAAGGGCTTCAGCATCCGGGAACTTTGTGGCAAAATCTATAATGATCAATAGAAACCTTTTCCCCGTCTGTGTAGGTCTAGGGAAGGCTCCTACTAGGTCCAGTCTTATTTTTAAAAAGGGTTGGTTGGTAAGTGGTAGGGGATTTAGGGGAGGCTTGACCTTGTCCCTACTTTTCCCCACCCTCTGGTAACTCTCACAGGACTTGTAAAACTCTGTGCCTTCCCTAAAAATATTTGGTAAGTAATAATTAGTCATCAACCTTTTCTGGGTTTTACCTATCTCCATGTGGCCTGCCAAAAAGGAGTCGTGAGCTAATTTCAGCAGCTGGTCCCTATATGGTATTGGTACCACAAGCTGCTTTTCAGCCCCCCAACTTCCTTGTTTCTTCTTGGGCAACCACTTTTGGTATAGGAGTCCCTGATCCCAGAAAACCTGTTCTTTCTGAGTGTCACTAAAAGAGGTTTCTTGTGCCTCAGCTTTGGATCTTAAAACCTCCAAGCTGAGATCATTTCCTGTGTTTAAAGCAAACGTGGTATCAGTTTTTGCAACGATGTTTCCTAGCACAGCAGTTCCTTCAGCTGGGTTGCTAGGCAACTGCAGAGGCATGCCTTCAGCCTCTCCAGATTCGCTACAATTGTCTGACAAGCCTTCCACTGCTGCTTGTGAACGTGTAATAATAAAAACTTTTCTACCTTCTAACCCCATGATATCAGTACCTAGGATTAGAGGTTCTTCCTGACAGGAATTAACACCTAAAATACATTTCCCTGTGACTCCCCTCCATGTAACTTCCATCTCAGCTACTGGAATTTCAATTATGGGCCCTGTCACAGGTTTGATGTTAATTTTTCTGTGAGGAATCTAATCAGAGATAAACAAGCTCCAGTATCTAGAATAGCTTTATGCTTTTTTCCATTTATTAAAACATTTTCCCACACTAATGTGTAACACTGGGAACTTTGGGGATGTTCAGCATCTTTATTTATATCCACTCTCCTTACTGAGGTACTTTTCTCTTTCTCTTCTCTCAGCCTGGGACATTGTGGTCTAATATGCCCCACCAACCCACAATGATGGCATGTGAGGTCTGTATTTCCAAACATAGGTTTGGTGGTGTTTCCCGCCTTTACCGTTGGCAACTGATTTTTATTTACTTCAGCCTCCTTTTTCCCCCCATTAGGTTTATACCCTGGTTTAATATTATTTTCTTTAGGAGACTTGCTGGTCATATGATAGCCTCGATTTAAGGAAAATTGATCAGCCAGGGAAGCTGCATCTTGATAAGTTTTTGGGTCTCTATCTCTCACCAGCAATCTTATCTCTTGAGGGATTTGAAAAATTAATTGATCTTTAATCATCAGATCAATTAAATCTTGTTTGGTTTTCACCTCAGCACAGGTGATCCATTTTTCAAAATGATCCGCTAATTTGTGTCCCAACTCCACAAAAGATTTGGATGACACAGCATTAAGGCTTCTAAATTTCTTCCGGAAATGCTCAGGCCCATAGTGAAATCTTTTATAAACTGCTGATTTAAATGAGGCAAAATCTAAAGCTTCCCCCTCAGGAAAACTGTTATAAATTTCAGCCAGGTCTCCCTTGATCAAGTTAGGGATAAACTTCATGTAATCTTGTGGCTTTACTTCCCACATCATAGCTGCCTTTTCAAAGGTATTGAAGAAAATTTGGGGATCTTGCCCCTCAACATAAGGGGTAAAGTCTTTAGGAGATAATTTGGGAGGTCTAGCCCCTTCCTCAATTCTCCTCTGATCTTCCCGCTCAAATTTTCTCTTTTCTAAAGCAATTCGTTCTAGCTCTAGCCCTCGATCTTTTTCTCTCAGCCTTTCTTGTTGTTCTAACTCAGCTCTCTTCAACTGCCCTTGTTGTTCTATCTCCGCTCTCTTCAATTCTCTATTAGCCTCTTGCTGTTTTATCTTTTCTAATTCAAGTTGTCTGTCAGCTTCTCGCTGTTCTCTATTAGCTTCTTGTTGTTCTCTTTGTTGTTTTATTTTCTCCATTTCTAGCTGAATGTATTGAGGAGACATTTCTACAGGCACTTGCCCCAGAGGATTTACCTCAGTTTCACCTGCAGCATGAACTCTGTAATATTCTATAAGAGCCCATTTCATTTCATCAACTGACTTTCCTTCAGTTGGCAAATTTAAACGTTTACATCTGTCTGACAGAGCATCTTTTTTCAACCCAAAGATCTCCATCGTTATTAGACAGAGACTTAACCTTAATAAATAAAATGGTACTGGGAGTTTTCAAATGAGGTCAGGAGTGGTAAACTTGATATTTTATAATATGTATCTCACCCCAGACAAAAATATCCTGTCAGAGAATTGTATCAGCGCAACCTCTGACTTAGGTAATATGTAACTTTCACAGCTAAGGACCTCAGAGGTGCTTTACAGTAACCACCCTCTGTCCTGTTCACAAATAAAATCCTTTTTGACTTCTGTCACTATAAATGAACAGAGTCTACTTCGGATCCCGACGCTGCCACCACTTATTATGCCACGACACAGGCTCTGAACACCAGACCTCACGTCTGCCACCACTTCTTATGGGGCGACACAGGCTCTGAACACCAGACCCGGCCGAGGCTACTCCCTGCTCAAGCCAAGCACCACCGCTTGATACGCCTGAGGCAAGGGATAAGAACCACCTTCCTCCAAACTATGTGGAGAAAGGGGTTTAAAATGGAGAAGGATTTTAATATATATATAATAATGCGCTGTGAGTTATATCTGCTTAGGTGAATGATTGTCAGAGTGGGTGCTGAATGTGTAAACTTAAGATGATAAACGCCAAACAGACACGTGGGATTTTTGTGGTAGTTTTAAAACAAACAATCAAAATTTATTTTTAAAAGTTCATAAGCTTTGTTTCAAATAACAACATTTAAAAACCTTTTTGAAACCTTCCATACAATCCGGTCACTCTCACATTCGCGCTTTCCTTTTTCTCACACAATCACTCTTGAACTTTCTTTATTCTCAGTATTGATTAATATACTTCCACTACGTGCACACCACACTCTAAAGACACCACTCACTACACTGACCCTCAAATTTCCCAGAATTTAATTACCATAAACACAGAGAGCACTACAGACTCTAAGAGTACCTAATAAGTCTCCCTGAAAAGCTTTCCTGAAAAGAACAAGAACAAGAACTCACAATCCCCTCAGTCATTCCCTTATATATATCACTCCTCCCCCCTCCCAAGACATTCTAACTCTGCCCACTCAGGCCAACATTCTAAAAACCACAGACATACAAACTGCAGACATATATTTAGAATTGACTTGTGGGGTGTAACGCCACAGGAACCTCCGAGCCAAAATGGGAAAATTGGAGTGTTTGGTTTCAAAGGAGGACCTAGACATAGTGGGCATTACAGAAACCTGGTGGAATGGAGAGAAACAGTGGGATACGACCATCCCTGGATATCAACTCTACAGAAAGGACAGGGAAGGGCGAACTGGGGGCGGTGTTGCTCTGTAAGTCAAAGAGGGCATTGTGTCAAGTAGACTAGAGCACCTAAACAGGGAAGACTCTTCCACAAGAGTGCTGTGGGTGACAATACAGGGCCCCAAAACTAATGTAGTGCCAGAAGCATGCTATCGTCCAAAATGCTCAGGGAGATGTTGAGATGGAAAACAAAATTAGGGAGGCCTTCAAATGAGGAAGTGTTCTAATAATGGGTGGCTTCAATTATCTTCACATTCACTGGATAAATGCATATTTCAGTCATGACAAGGAGGTTAAATTTCTTGATGTCCTAAATGACTGTGCCCTAGAACAGCTGGTCATGGAACGGACCAGAGGGGAGGCAACCTTGGACTTAATCCTAAGTGATGCTGCCCAGGACCTAATACAAGATGTAAATATTGTTGAACCAATTGGTAACAGTGACCACAGTTCTATCAGATTCAATATATACTTAAGTGGGAAACTGCCCAGGAAGTCCAACACAGTCACACTTGACTTCAAAAGAGGAAACTTCTCTAAAATGAGGGAAATGATAAAAGAGAGTTGAAAGGGGGAATCAAGACGGTTAAATCCTTGCAAAATGCATGGAGCTTTCTCAAAAGCACAATAATACAAGCTTAATTAAAATGTATTCCACAGGTTAGGAAAGGTAGCACCAAGTCCAAGAGGTCACCAGCATGGTTAACAAGCGGCATCAAAAAAGCTATTGTAGAAAAGAGGGCTTCCTTCAAAAAATGGAAGTCTTGCCCAAGTGAGGAAAATCAAAGGGAGCACAAGCTTGCACAAATGAGTTGCAAGCAAACAATAAGAGATGCAAAAAAGCACATCGCTAATAATATCAAGGCCAACAATAAAGAATTCTTTAAATATATCAGAAGCAAGAAACCAGGTAGGGAAGCAGTTGGACCGCTGGATGACAATGGAGTTAAGGGAGTACTAAAGGAGGACAGGGAAATTGCAGAGAAGCTGAATTAATTCTTTGCATTGGTGTTCACTGCAGAAGATACAGGACAGATGCCTATGCCTGAACTGATGTTTTCAGGAAGGGAGTCTGAGGAACTGAGGCAAATAGTGGTGGCAAAAGATGAAGTTCTCAACCTTACTGACAAATTGAAAGCAAATAAATCACCAGGTCCAGACAGCATCCATCCTAGAGTTCTCAAAGAATTCAAATTTGAAATTGTGGACCTCACAAACATATGTAACATGTCCCTAAGCTCAGCCTCTGTACCAGAGGACTGGAAGATGGCCAATGTAAGGCCAATTTTCAAAAAGGGATCCGGAGGGGATCTAGGAAATTACAGGCCAGTTAGTTTGACATCTGTTCCAGGTAAATTGGTTAAAAGCATTATTAAAGTCAAAACTAGTAAGCATATAGAAAGGCATGACCTGCTGAAGAAGAATCAACACGGCTTCTCCAAAGGCAAGTCCTGTCTCACTAATCTACTAGTATTCTTTGAGAGTGTCAACAAACATGTAGACAGGGGTGATCCTAAGGACACTGTTTACTTGTACTTCCAAAAGGCTTTTGATAAAGTCCCTCACCAAAGACTCCTAAACAAACTTAGCAGTCATGGAATAAGAGGAGAAGTCCTCTTATGGATCAGTAAGTGGTTAAAGAACAGAAATCAGAGGGTAGGAATAAATTATCAATTCTCCCTATGGAGGGAAGTAAATAGTGGGGGCCCACAAGGATTGGTATTGGGACCAATTCTTTTCAACTTGTTCATAAATGATCTGGAATTAGGAGTGAGCAGTGAAGTGCCCAAGTTTGCAGACGACACCAAATTATTTAAGGTTGTTAAAACACAAAGGGATTGTAAAGAGCTCCAAAAGGATCTCTCCAAGCTGGGAGAGTGGACATCCAAATGGCAGGTGCGGTTCAACGTAAGGAAGTTGGGGCAAAAAAACCCAACTTCAAGTATAACCTAATGGGATCTGAGGTGGTGGTGACCAAACAAGAAAGAGATCTTGGGGTTCTGGTGGACAGCTTGATGAAAATGTCAACCCAGTGTGCAGCCGCTGTAAAGAAGGCAAAGTCCATATTAGGCATTATAAGAAAAGGAATTGAGAATTAAACTACTAATAACATACTGCCTTTATACAAATCTATGGTGTGACCACACTTAGAATACTCTGTACAGTTTTGATCACCACACCTAAAAAAAGGATATTATAGAGCTGGGAAAAGTTCAGAAAAGGGCAACTAAAAAGATTAGGAGGCTAGAACATCTCCCCTATAAGGGAAGGTTACAACAACTGGGATCGTTTAGCTTGGAAAAAAAGGAGGCTAAGGGGAGACATGATAGAGGTGTATAAAATTATGCATGGTGTGGAGAAGGTGGATAGGGAGACATTTTCCCCCTCTCACAAACTACTAGAACCTGGGGTCATCCCATGAAGCTGATTGGTGGGAGATTGAGGACAAATAAAAGGAAGTACTTCTGCACACAGCGCATAGTTAAATTATGGATCTCTCTACCATAAGGTGTAGTGATGGCCACCAATTTGGATGACTTTAAAAGGGGGTTGGATAAATTCCTAGAGGAGAAGGCTATCAATGGCTACTAGCCCTGATGGTTGTATGCTATCTCCATTATTCGAGGCGGTAAGTCTGTGTGCACCAGTTGCTGGGAAACGTGGGTGGGAGTGTGCTGTTGCACCATGGCCTGCTTGTGGGTCCCTGGTCGACAGCTGTTTGGCCACTGTGTGAACAGAGTGCTGGACTAGATGGAGCCTTGGTCTGATCCAGCATGGCACTTATGTTCTTAACCTTTAGGAAAGACATTTGGAGACAAGGCAATGAGGAAATGATGTTGGAGATGGGGGTGGGTCACAGAAAGGGCAAAATGAATTGAGTGGTTAGCTTTGTCCTGAACATTATATTTTTGGAAGAGATATTGAGGCTCCCATCCTAAACATATTTATGTGTGTTTGATTTTGTTGGGAGTTTCCAATAAGCATGCTTCCACTTTGACTTTTTTTTAATTTTCAGTTGATTCAGTTATTATGTGCCTTTGAACAATACCCTTCCTACATGTATCCAGAGGGATCCAGTAATAGTAAAATATTAGGTTATAAAACTGATTTGATAAAGGAATGCACTTGATGAGTATACATACTACACCAAGGGATAGACAAGGGTTTGTAATCTTTTCATCTGCAGCAGCTAAGCAGATGGGGGCTGGCCAATGCCTAGACAGGATGTTGTCTGAGAACCCTACCTATGCTGTGTTGATTCCCTGGAGGAAAGGCGAGAATCAGGGATATAATTGAAATGAATAAATGAGTCAAGCAGACAAACACTGATGACCACCAGGAGATTTACCATGCTCTAGTCAAAAGAGGGTAACTGGGTGGTGCTAATCTCCACACCCCCATTTAATCCTTCTTTTAATCCCCCCCAATTATCCAGCCCAATGGAGCTTTTTTATGTTTTGCAGATGTGTGTGGAAGTCACCCTTTTATTTTCTCAGTCACATTTAAACCAGTCAGTCAGACTTCCAAGTAACTAAGCTTGGTTAGGATCAAGCTGCCAGAGCAGTGCTTGCTCCCCACCCGCCATTTTTCCTTTGAGGAAAGAGCTGCCCCTTTCCAGCTTCCTCGAGAGGCCCATTCTTAGCCTGAGCAGCTTTTCCTTCTAATCCCAGACATAGGCCTAATCTACACCAAGCAGGATATTGCACTATGAAAGCAGTATATAAAAGGCAGGAGCCACACTACTGCTTTATAGCAGGATTGAAGTGCACTGACAACTGCTGGGGCCATTGACACATACCATATACCACTTTCATACCATTATATCCTGCTTGGTGTGGCTCCTGCCTTTTATATACCGCTTTCATAGTGCAATATCCTGCTTGGTGTAGATTAGGCCATGGTTGTGCTTACTTGTTGGAGATTCAAACACACTGCCTAGACTTACTTACTAACTGAGTTCAATGGGACTTATTGCTCTGTAGATGGAATAATTAGAGCTTGCCCAATCTCATGGCCTCAGGGTGGCTAACACCTCCTTCAACTCCTACCCAGACTCAGACAAGCCTTCAGAAGTTTGAAGATTATTTCACCTCATTTTTATGCAGAGATCAACTCAAGGCCACACTGACTGGGGATGATAGGAATCCTAGTCCAATGCAGCTGAAGGGCACCAGGTTGGTGAAGGATATGGATGGGGAAAGGGAGATTATAGGTTGTTTATTAATGCCTCCTACTTACTACCTGCTTGTTTGGTTATTCTTTTTTAATTTTTTAAAATGGCAAGGGTTCGAGAGTGCTCGATAGTTTGATTTGAAATAGCTGTTAAGGAGTTAAGACACTCTGCACACTTTTTATATCTATTACATCATATGCTCAGAGATCTAGGCCCAGCCATTTGAAACCAGTTTCTAGGCTAGCACAAACAGTATACTTCATATTTCAACAAGCAAGTGTGGAAACAGTTTTTTTCCCCTTCAGAGAAAAGGTCTCTTGGGAATACATTCAGACTCCAACATGGAAATGCAATCTAGAATCCTCCCATTCCGAGTTCCACATAACCGAAGTTCTACTCCTTCACACTTCAGCTAGGTTTTCTTTTAGAATTCAGGGCAAGAAAGAGATCGATTTTCTATGTAGCCTTTTGAATTCCAATAAGAACCCCACCCCCCAATTATTCACTTCTAGTCTTCAAGGAAGAAAAAAGGGGGACTTCATTGCTGAGATTCTAGATTAATTGCTTAGTTTGTGCACATCTAACTGTTCCTGGTTTTCTTGAGCTCCAGATTTTATCTCCCAAAACCAGAACTTGAAGTGAAAATTTATCAGGTTAGAGCAAAATACTCACCCATTCAGCCCAGAATCATAACTAAAGGGATGGGGGCTTTTGATCCAAACATATCTAGGCCATCAGCCTGCCATTCTGACCAGTTTCACCCAAGCCACTACTACTAGTTTAAAGTGCTAGTTCCAAGTGCCAGACTTTTGCTGGCATTTTAATCCTACAGAAGTAAACCCCACTGAGTTCAATGAAAGTTACTCCGAAGCAAATGGGTACAGAATTGCAGCTTAAGGGCTGCTGGGGTGTGTGTGTGGTATTTGTTATTACATCCTGTGCTAAGCCTCTTTGCCAATCACTCAGTTAAAAGGCAGTGTATAAATCTTCAAAAGAAATCAACAAAATAAATTCATATGCACCCTTTGAAGTTAATGATTTTTTTTATTTTATTTTTAAAAAAGCTTAACTTTAGCTGGGTTTGGAGGTAAGTTTTTTATGGTTGAAATGCTTCTAGTCAAACTGGAAAAATAATTGTTAAAAAAGAATAAGAGACTCCAGTATCACAATCGGAATCACATTTTCTTGAAATTAAGCATAACTTAAAACAAATGGGATTTACTGGTGGCAGTGAGGAGGAATACACCGTCTAAGGTATTTTTCCTGGAGGTGGGGAACGGAGAGGCAGAGCTTTCATGCAGCATGATCCATTCCCAGACAGGTTTTTCTCAGAAGTAATGGGTTGTCCTCCCTCTCTCAGCCCCACCACAGGTGCGCAGACATCATTCGTTCTAGAAGGCAGACCAGTAAGACCTCAAGTTTATCCCTGGATCGTCCAGGGGTCAAACCTGTCCATCTAGGTGACACACAGGTGATCCAGTGCTCAGGCAGGGGCGAACCCGGGATGGTCCCAGGATAAACCTTAGGTCTAGCTGTGGCCTAACACGCCAACAAGACCCGGTCCGGCAGAAGCAGGAAACCTTCCCTTGGACCTCAGCTCTCGAGAGACCAGGGCCAAGACTGCCAAGGCAACCCCAGTTCCAACTCCTTACAGCGCAGGATTCTAAGCAGGCATGTCCGTCCAACCGTGAGCATGGATCGGCTCGCCGCCTTCAAGCCCATCCCCCCCCCCCCCCGGAAAGTTCTCCTGAGCCCCCCCCCCCCCGCTTCAGGGGAACGGAAGGATCTCCGTGAGAAAACTCCGAGGCAGCTGCCGGCACAGCCCAGCGACCCTTCCGCCCTCTCCCCACTTGACGCCTCCCTCTGAACACTTGGACCACAGAACCTGCTCAGCTGAGGCTCTTCGCAAAAACCAAAATACGCCTTGCTAGAAAGCAGCGTCCACACAGAAAGCCGCCCGGCAAAGAGACCGGAATGCCGCCGCCGCCGCCGCCGGGACCCGCCCCCCTCCTCTTCCAGATTTCCTTGGAGGTCTTCAGCAAGCAAGTGCCTCGGGGAGGGAGGCGAGCGAGGATGCCCCAGACTCCTCGGGGGCGGATCCCGGTGAGGACGTTGCACTTCCTCCGCCGCCGCCTTCTCTCCCTCGGCCTGCTGGCTGGAGGCCACGGGGGTCCAAAGGCACCGCCAGGTAGGCGGCGGAAAGCGGCCTCGTTTTGCCCATGACCCCAGGCCACAAGAGCGGCTTCGCCCACCTTCCCGCTTTGCATTTTGGGGAGATGGAGAAACAACAAGCCCTCTACTAGGTTACATGGCAGCAACGTCAATGCAAGGATGTTTACAAAATCTCTTCGTTCCAGAACAGAGGAACAAACAGAACAAAGGAAGAGCCCCCACCTCACCTCACCCGACACACACACAAATGGACATCAAACGTTCCTCCTCCTGGAAGAGTTTAACAGCGCACTCCTATCCACAATGACCATCAGGGTCTTACTTTGGAGTAAGCAGGCATGGCAAGCAAAAGGGGGAAAGGAGACACATTTTCGACTAGTTTTAAACGCTGAAAAGACCCAAGCCATACAGGCGAGGAAGGTTGGGGGGGGCGTGTGTGTGTGTGTTATCCCCTTACACTTTGAGAGATCCTTGGGGTGGGGAGGTTCTAGGCACAATAAATGAGCCCTTTTCCCTGTGGTTAAAGGAGTGCTTTGGGAGCCTATAGAAACACTGGAGTCTTCCTTGTCGTTCAGTTCTCTGGATATTGCTCTTTTCTCTCTGCATTCTGGAAAGGACTCTCCAGAAGGGCTTGGAACAGAATCCATTCCTTAAACTCTGGAGAAGAATATTTGGAAAGCAATCACCCATTTTCTCCTGAAATTTCTAGAAGCACTTACACTCATTCCTTCTTCGCGTTTTAGGACCTAGGCAATGGACTTCCGGGGTTTTGTTCTTAGAATTTAGAGGCGAATAACTGACTGCGGGGGAGGCAAGAGGGAGATAATTTCTTCCTTTAATTCTAAAGGCCCCATAAAAAGCATCTTCTAAATTCTAGAGGAAAATGTTGAAACTGTAGCAATCTGTTCTTCCTTACATTTTAGAAGGTAATGTGTGATATAAATGCCAGGTGTTGGTTTTTGCTTGAATTCTAGAAAGGCCCTTTTCTTCACTGAATTCTAGAAAATGCAGACATTTTTATTATATTCTAGAGGAAAAGGCAATGATGTCCTTGAATTTTGGAAGTATATTTACAGAAAACAAGTTCTGGGGATTACGTCTTTGCCATATAAAAAGAAATAACAATTTTGGAAGGAAATATATGGAAATTTGACCAGGAGACATCGAGGAGAGGCTTTTTTGTGGTGGGGAGAGAAAATGGACGAACCAGACTGAGGGAAGGGGAGAAGTTACTTTATGTACCACCACCACCCCGCCGCCGGGTCTGCTTTGATTTTACATCTATTATTTATCAGAGAATGAAGAGTGGAGAGATTAAATGGCTATAAGGTGTCCTTTAAAAAACAATGATGAAAAGACACTAAGGGGAAGAGGGAAGGAAGGAAGCTGTGTGATGAAGAAAAGCAACACAGAGAAAAATGTGTAACTATGGCTTTCCCGTTACATCTGTTTTCCCCACTCATGTTATACCTGCCCAACGCCTTCCTTTCTATTCTATGTTAATTCCCCAAACATCGCGCCCTTTAAATCCAAATACTGATGTCGCTTCTCCGGCCTCTTTTCAAGTGTCCTCCCTATGAAATTTCCTCAGTCTTCCCCCAATCCGGCCGTTCCCCTCCCCGGCCTATTTGGAGGCACCAACATTATAGAACCGCCCCCCTCCCTCAAGCAGGTTCCCAGGTGATTTGGGGAATGACAGAACACGCCCCTTTCTGGCTCTAGGTTTTCCAGATCTGACTTTTAGCCCTCTCCGGTCGGGGACGAAACAAAGAGAGACAGGCATCATTCCGCCTCAACATGAGGCGCAAGAGAGATTATCATGTCTACCCACCCGCCGCCACCGAATTTCATGCACACCCAGTGTACCATGTTAGGGCTCTTGCCCTCCTCCCTCAAGCCCTACTTCTCTCTCGCACACGCACACACTCGGGCCTGCGCGCCCTAGAAGAAACTGCAAGCGCCCTTTTGCTCCCGCGGCGCCTGGCATGCGGCTCTCCCGGGCCCGGCGGGGCAGCGGCCGAGCTTCTTTTGCTTGGACGCAGCCGGCAAGAGGCCGGCTGTCAAAGCTGCGCCTCGCTTCCCGTGGGAGGGGCCCCCTCTTCAAGGAGGCGCGCACACGCACGCATACACGCGCGCACACGGGCACCGGGTAGGGCCGCCTCTCCGGAGCCAGAGGGAGAAAGGGCCTGGCCCGTGGAGCGCAGCTGAACGCCACAGCAGCAGCGGAGGAGAGGAGCCGCACGGAAGGGCCGCGGGTCTCTCGGGCTGCGAAGCGGGGCTGGGGGAGGGGGCGGCGGCTAGGGAGGCGGCGGCGGCGGCGAAGGTTTCAGGACTGGGGGAGCCCGGAGAGACCAGTTCGGAGATCCCCCACGGCTTCGCTCCCAGAAGCAAAACAACAACAAAGGCAGGCGAGGAGGTGCGCAGGGCCAACAAATGTGTACACGCACACGCGCGCACGGCAGATCGGCCATCTTGAAAGCAGCACAGAAGGAGAGGAAAATATAAAGGAAGGGGAGAAAGAGAGAGACCGAGTGACAAAGGAAGAGGGGGAAGGGAAGGGGAGGGGGAAGGCCTCCGGTGGGCCGAGAGAGAGAGAGAGAGAGAGAGAGAGAGAGAGAGAGAAAGGGGCGAAGGAGGCTCTGGTTTCGGGAGGCGGCGCGCACGAGCCCTACCTGATTCCGGGTCCTTCCTAGGGGCCCACCGAGGCAGCAGAATATGGGACGGAAAGGAAACAGCAGGCACCTTCCGCCCCACTTATTCTGCCCGAACTCAAAATTAAATCTCTGCATGTATATGTGGACCGAGATCCTCGGAGCAGCGCGCTCTCCGCTGGGCTGCTGGGCTGCAGAAGGGAGGGAGGGAGGGCAGGGAAACCTACAAAATGGCCCTCCTCCCCCCCCCCGCTTCCTCCGGACAAAAGCCCCGCCCCCTTTCGGTGCCCTCACGTGATTTCATTCCTTTGGGGTGTTTGCAAAAGAGCGAAGTCCCTTAAAAAAGGAGGAGGCGGGGGCGGCAGCAACGGGTGGGAAAGGAGGGTCGTGAAGATGGGGAAGGACAATTTGGTTTTCCCCCCGTCTGTGACTTGAGACAAACACACTTCGCATCCAAGCAATACAAAAACAAGCCACCCCATCACGCACACACGCACACCCCAAACCTACAACCAGACTGCAAGCACGTCAAGTCCCTCTCCCCAGACGAGACCAGACGAAGTTTGAAAGAGAAGCTGCACCTCCCAGCTGTGTGGTGAAGATGAGGATGATGCTAGGAACAAAAGCCACTGCGTTGTGCCCCCTCCCCTCCCCGCGGGATCTGTCCCTGATCTTTTGCTGGAGAAAAAGGTATAGTGGGGGGGGGGGGGGGTGAAGGAAGGGAAGGGTGAGAAGACGGCACCCACATCACGACATCACGATCCTCCCCAAAGTTTAGACGAAACTCCACTGTTTAGTCTCCGGATTACACGAAAGGACAATGCAGAACGTGTTTTCCGTTCTGATGTGAGCTCCGACGGGTTTTGTTTTACTTCCAATTAAACCCCCACCGGTTTCACATGCACTTACTTCCAAAAAAGGCGTGGTATAAAGATTCAAGGAATTCTGAACAGAACTTCACCACAATTCCGCGATACAACGCAAGGCAGCCATTAAGACTGTCAGGGACGGAGGGAGGGCGAGAAACTAAAAAAAAACCAATACCTGTCTTTTCTTCTTCCATGTGTCGGTATTTTTAGCCTTACTTCTACGAGTGACTTATAAAGGCTACACACTCTCACTCTCATAGTAAAGAGTTTATTAGAAGTCTGACCTCATCAAATGCAACTTTTATAACCTCTTACGTCTTAACGAATCCACAGTTATAAAAGAAACTAATAAAACATTCTTGCAAAACAACAACAATGGAAACAGAGCTGAGAAATTGTACAGATTGTTTCTTGCCGTGAGAAACGATCCACTTTTAGAGCATGTAAATTAAAATCACAATGGAAATCTAAAACCCAGTTGGGCACCATTCCAAATGTGTGTTAGAACCAGCAGACTACATAGACTGCTTAGCACCTAGCAATGTGAATACTATATGAACGTTAGATACTTTTATTTATTTATTTATTTATTACACTCCCATAGCCAGGGCTCTCTGGGCGGTTTACAGAAATTCTAAAATTGAGGTAAAAACAAGTATACAAAATTTAAAACTCTAAAACACAGAACATACACACATGAAGCATTAAAAACCGATTAAAAAACTAAACATGTGGGTAATTAGGATGTGCCGCCATATGCCTGGGCAGATTTTGCCCCATTGCTTTCAAGTCCTGAGCACAACAATAGCTTTTTCTCTGAAGGACTGTGAAGGAATGGAACTTACTCCCAAGTAAATGTTTGTGGGTGTAAACATCGCATTGATGGTTTTAAAAATATATTATCTGCGATATGGAAAGGATTCTAAGACCTGATGCTGGAGTAGTTGTTTAAAAAACAAAAAACTTCCCACCGTTAGATTTCTCTGAGAGCTAGCAGGCTTTTACACTTACTCTTATTTGAACCTTCACTTCTCCACTCTGCTTTCTAATCATTTCCTAGAGGATAATGGAATTGTGCAGGAGAAGAGCTATTACTTCAGACGTATCATTTTAGCACAAGACCTAAGTAAAATCCTTACTCTTTCTTTATTGCTCCTGTTCCAAAAGTCCAGAAAAGTGGCCCCTGTTAGTTTGTAGCAGTAAAAATTACACAGAGTCTTGTGACACCTTAAAAGACAAGCCAATTTATTATGGCATCATAAACTTTTGGGTAAATCTGATGAAGTGGAGGAGTCCAGGAAAGGTCATGGTGCCATAATCAAACCCACTCACCCATGTTGTTTGTGGATGTTCTAGCATACTTACAGGTATTGGTGGAATCATGGACTTCAAAAAGCCAGCTGAGATTATTTAAAACAGCCACTTCTGTGTCTACAGTGCCTGGCTCTTTAATCATCATCATCATCATCATCATCATCATCATAGAATAGCAGAGTTGGAAGGGGCCTACAAGGTTATCGAGTCCAACCCCCTGCTCAATGCAGGAATCCATCCTAAAGCATCCCTGACAGATGGTTGTCCAGCTGCCTCTTGAATGCCTCTAGGGTGGGAGAGCCCACAACCTCCCTAGGTAACTGATTCCACCGTCGCACTGCTCTAACAGTCAGGAAGTTTTTCCTGATGTCCAGCCGGAATTTGGCTTCCTTTAACTTGAGCCCGTTATTCCGTGTCCTGCACTCTGGGAGGATCGAGAAGAGATCCTGGCCCTCCTCTGTATGACAACCTTTTAAGTATTTGAAGAGTGCTATCATGTCTCCCCTCAATCTTCTCTTCTCCAGGCTAAACATGCCCAGTTCTTTCAGTCTCTCTTCATAGGGCTTTGTTTCTAGACCCCTGATCATCCTGGCTGCCCTCCTCTGAACACGCTCTAGCTTGTCTGCATCCTTCTTGAATTGTGGAGCCCAGAACTGGACACAATACTCTAGATGAGGCCTAACCAGGGCCGAATAGAGAGGAACCAGTACCTCACGTGATTTGGAAGCTATACTTCTATTAATGCAGCCCAAAATAGCATTGGCCTTTCTTGTAGCCATATCGCACTGTTGGCTCATATTCAGCTTGCGATCTACAACAATTCCAAGATCCTTCTCGTTTGTAGTATTGCTGAGCCAAGTGTCCCCCATCTTGTAACTGTGCATTTGGTTTCTATTTCCTAAATGTCGAACTTGGCATTTATCCCTATTAAATTTCATTGTGTTGTTTTCTGCCCAGCACTCCAGCCTATCAAGATCACTTTGAAGTTTGTTTCTGTCTTCCAGGGTATTAGCTATCCCACCCAATTTGGTGTCATCTGCAAATTTGATCAGCGTTCCCTGCACCTCCTCGTCCAAATCATTAATAAAAATGTTGAAGAGCACTGGGCCCAGGACTGAGCCCTGCGGCACCCCACTCGTTGCCTCTCCCCAGTTTGAGAAGGTTCCATTGATAAGTACTCTTTGAGTTCGATTCTGTAGCCAACTGTGGATCCACCTAATAGTTGTTCCATCTAGCCCACTTTTAGCTAGTTTGTTAATCAGAATGTCATGTGGTACTTTGTCAAAAGCTTTGCTGAAGTCAAGATATATGACGTCCACAGCATTCCCACAGTCCACAAGGGAGGTTATCCTATCAAAAAATGAGATCAAATTAGTCTGACAGGATTTGTTCCTGACAAATCCATGTTGGCTTCTAGTAATCACTGCATTGATTTCAAGGTGTTTACAGATTGACTTCTTTATAATCTGCTCCAGAATTTTCCCAGGGATGGATGTCAGACTGACTGGTCTGTAGTTCCCAGGTTCTTCCTTTTTGCCCTTTTTGAAGATAGGGACAACGTTAGCCTCCTCCAGTCGTCCGGCACCTCACCCATCATCCATGATTTTGCAAAGATAATAGACAAAGGTTCTGAGAGTTCTTCTGCTAGCTCCTTCATTACTCTTGGATGCAGTTCATCGGGCCCTGGAGATTTGAACTCATTCAAGGAAATTAGGTGTTCTTTGACTATTTATCAATCTCACACTGCAATCCTGCCCCCTCAACTTCTGCTTCACTTTTTCCAGGGGGGTCATAGACGAGGCAAAGTAGGAATTGAGCACTTTATTATTATTATTATTATTATTATTAATAATAATAATAATAATAATAATAATAATATAAAGGCTGATCGCTTCTCTCCCCGCATCTTTCATGCACATTTATGTGTGGACAAACTATTAGAGTTCTCACGAATTGTCACTGCGATGTAATTGGCAGGTGTGCACCCTCCAGTTCACCCTAGGGATTATGCTGTCAGAGCCAGGTGGCCATAGCTACTGCGGAATTAATCCCAAATAAAGGAGGACTGTGAATGGGTGTGGACTAATTCTGGAATGCAGCAAATTTTCCAACTGCACAAATGCCGTCACACACACACACACACACACACACACTGACCCCCCCCCAAGCTAAACACATTATGTCTCTTTTATGACTGGACAGGTTATCACCAACACTAGCAGCACCTTAAACTTAAAGACAGATTGACAGGGCCATACGGATACCCAGGAAGGAGGACAGACCAAGAGAAGTACACCACTGGTGGTCACCTACAGCCCCCAATTAAAACCACTGCAAGGGATCATCAGTGAACTCCAACCCATCATCAGCACAGACGCTTCTCTCTAGGAAGCCTTGGGAGGCAAAGCAGGCCTGTCCTACAGACCACCTCCCAACCTGAAGCAGATGCTAACCAGCAACAACACACAGGACAGAGACACAGGCAGAGGGATCAGACCATGCAATAGACCTAAGGGCCAACTCTGCCCTCACATCTATTCAGGCAACACTGTCACAAGACCCAACAACATCAGCCACACCATCAAGGGCTCTTTCACCTACATCCTTATATAGTTTGTGTTACATGCCATTCCTGACTTTGTCTGTTGTTAAGTTCTTAATAAACACACACACATAACGCGTCTCTTATTTTTTCACCACTTTTTTCAACCGCACATCAGATTTCCAACTGCACATTTTCCCTCAACTGCACATTTTGTGTCCAACTGCACACTAAAAAAAAACCTGCCGGAACGGAATTTGGGTAATTGCTGCCTGTTTGGAACTAAGGAAGCCGATACCGAATTAATGCTGGGTGCTTTCCCCTTCTTTCTTTGTGAGGTGATATAAATGAACCACTTTGACTGACTGAGCATCGCATCCCCCCCCTTCATATTTCCCCTCCACCAGGGTTTATGAGCTTGTCATCAGCACCCTTGGAGCAGGGGCAATGGTCGCAAGCGACAAAAGCCACGCACAGCGCACGCAGCCGGATGCTACAACGATCTTCATGGGGCTGGTGAAGTAAACGCGCGCCTGCCCTCGGACTGGATCGAGACATTCGGACCGGGAAGGAAGGAAGGAACGAACGAAAAAAAGAAGGAAATTAGACAGACGGGAATGCTGCCGGGAGGTGTTGACGTTTCAACCCGGGGGCAGAGAAAAGTATTGAGGGCGGGGCGGGGGCGCAGGAGAGGCAAAACGCGTTTGGCGCGGCGGGGAGTTTGTGACACGTGTGCTTCTTTCCCGTCAACACAGGGGTCCACCTGCAAGGGGGGCGAGCTACTTGTGCGTGCGTGCGTGCGGAGGGGGGAAGCCCTCGCCCCTCCTGCCATCCCCCTAGGGTGCCTCAGTCCTAGGGCAGCCGCTCTCCCGGGTCGCCAGGAGGCACAGGCGGGCGCGCCTGGCTCGCTGCCTGCCTCGGGGCTGACGGTCGGCAGCGGGCAAGTCCTGGTGCTTCGGCAGGTCGGAGCGCCGCGACGGAGGCCCAGGAGGCAGAAGAACCGCGCGGCGGGAGCTGCCGCCTGCAGCAGACCGAACCGGGCGGGGGACGGAGGAGGCTGCTCTGGCTGTGGACAGACCGGCCCTCTCCCAGCAGCAGGCGCCGTCCTCCGGGCGTCTTCTGGCCAGGGGATAATGGGAGTGGTGGCCCAGCACATCCGGAGTGCGCCAGGTTGGGGAAAGGCACGTGGTCGCCCGCGAGCCCTCGACGCCCGCCAGCCTGCGCTGTTCAGTTCCGAGGCCGCGGCTTCGCCAGCCTCCCCCGCCCGCGGCCCGGGCCGCCTCCAGCCGCTCAGCGTCTCTAGTGGTCCAAAAGCGGGCCCGCGGGTGGGCGCGTGCCGGGGCGGGCGGCGCTGGCTAGTGGCGCCGTTCGGTGAGCCCCGGCGGCAGGCAGCCTCGGCGCCCCCCCCCCCCCGTCGAAGGGCAGCGGGCAGCAGCAGCGCCTCCGCTGCGTTCGAGCTGCGGCCGAGCAGCCCGTCCGCCCTGGCGCCGCCCTGGCTCCTTCGGCTGAGCGGGGCCCCGCCGGCGCTGCCTGCCCCTCGCCGGGAGGGCGAGCTCCGACCTTCCCGAAGCGTTCGCCTCTCGGCCCTCGGCGCTGCTGGGGAGCATGGGTGGGAGGGTGGCGCTGCGCTCCCGGCCTGCTCGTGGGGACCCTGCTTGGCCCAGGTGGGCGGGGCCCTGGCTCTGGCCCAGCAGCCGGCAGGGCCCTTCGGGCGCCCGGGCCTCTGCAAAGACGCACGCACGCGCGCGTGCGCGGAGGCGGGCGGGCCCGAAGGGCCTGGGCGTGGGGCAGCCCCTGCCGGCGGCGCCCCGGGGCGTGCTGCGTGGCTGGAGGGTGGCGGGCCTCCCGGGCTGCGAGCCGAGTCCGCTGTCGCGCGAAGCCTCGTGGCACGGCCGAGTCCGGGACGGGCGCGGAGGGCCCGCCAGAGGTTCAAAGCGGCGCGCTTCTTGCGGCGCTGAAAACGGCGAGAGCCGGGGTCCGCTGCGCGGCCTGCATCCCTGGCCTCGCCTTGGGCCGCGCGGCTCCGGGGACGGCGGGAGCAGGGCTCGTCGACGCCGTTCTAGAGCTCCGCCCGCGACAGCGGAGGTTGGGGTTCGTGTGAAGCCCTCGTCGTTCGGAAGGGCGCTGGGAATGGGTCGCAACAAGGTCACAGCCGTGGCCTCACCTTGGTGCAAAGATGACCCCAGTTCCCCGGCTCTTGGGAGAAAGTTCTGACTGCCTTGGGAAAGGGGGGGGGAGGTGACAGAGCTCTGACTCGAGAGCTCGTCAGCCAAGCCCGAGGTCCTACTTTAGAGTAGATGTGGCGTTGATGGCCGCCTTGCAGGCTGGCTTCTCTCCCAGTGGAGGTCCAAGTCCTCTGTACCCCCACCAACTTCTGAGGGCCAGGCACTAACATGAGTTAACGGTACAATCCTACAGGTGTCTTCTCAGGAGTGATCCCCACGGAGTCCACTAGTACACGTGTATCGGACTGTAGCTTTCGTCCCGGTCGAAAGAAGCGCGTGCCTCGCGGGTTCGCTTGTGAGGCACACTAGCTTCCGACCTGGGCGAAGGCGCCCATCCTGTACCCGACTGTTTCCAGAAAAAAAGACTTTCCGGACTGCTCTCTTCCGTGGGGTGGGAGGAGTTTGAACAGGGGCGAGCCCCACTGCCAAGGACGTCTTTTAATGTTCAGTTCTACGGAAGCTTCGTTACCAACCCTACACTAAATGCCTGAATGTTCTATCGGGTAGAACGGGGGGGGGGGGGGAGAATTCTTGGTAAGTCGAAGAGCGTTCATATGGGCTGGCTTTCCCCAGCGTGGTGCCTCCAGATGTTTTCGACTACACCTCCCATCGGCCTCAACCATCATGGCTAATGATGGGGTATGCATTGTAATCTAAACATCTCGAGGTCACTAGACTGGTATGTGAGCTTGTAGAAGTTAGCAAGCGATAGTCACCTCCCGATGAGGGCTGCTCTGCCCAACTCCAAAGCTTGGTCACTTTCAAGGTAATGTGTAGTACAATCATATTCAGATTTATTCCGGAGTAAGTTTGAAAGGGGTTTACTCCCAAGTAAGTGAGCATAAGATTATAGCTATAGCCCAGTACTCCGCTCTCTCCTCTGTTTTAGTTTCTCTCAAGCCAAGCACATGAAAATCGAAACCATAAGCGTTTTCATTTTGTACAGCTTATACCCTCAACAGAACCGAATGGCAAAACCTTTTTCTAGTCTGTACCTCGACACGTGTTCTCCCCGACATATCAGGTAAGAGGATCAGCCTCGCTTCTTCCCTGGCAAAGGCAATATGGCAATGTATTGATAAAAATATAAAGATAAATGAAGAACGCCGATCGTACGTCCAAGAAAATTGCCTATGCTCTAACATCAGCACTACCATCTCCACTCGGTCGACAACGGACCCCCCTCGCCCCTTCTTACGAATATATAAAATCTGAGATGTCACTGAGCTACACAAGCTGAAAGTTGGTCTGAAAGTTCTTGGGATTTTGATACTGATCGTACACAAACGACCACGTTGGTCTGTAAAAGTGTCGTTAATGAGTGAGCCTGAGGACCGCATCAGCAGCAAGACGATGAGTTTTAAGGACCGCAGAGGGAAATATATAAAACCCCGAATTACATCCTTGGTTAGAAAATAATTCTGTTTTGGATGAAGACACAAAGTTCCATGGAGAATAGGAAAATGTTTCTAGCGCACTTTCCCCTCATCCTCAGGATGTCAGGGCAGCGCTACCTATGCACGTTTACTCCGAAACAAGTCCCTTTGAGTTCAAGGAGGGCTTACTTCCAAGTAAATATGGATAGGACTGCAGACAAAGCGGATTTCTGCTATGAAGACTTTCTTTTTTTAAGTGCTTCTCCGAGGGCTGGCTTTTGTTCATCCCATCCCTCAAATAATCCTTGATCATTCTGTTAGCCTTAGGGGCAAACTTTTCATTTTGTGCACGAAGATGTATCTGTGAAAACGTCCACTTTTGGAGACTTGTGTGTGTATAGGGAGCCTATCTTTTGAATTTTGGAAAAGCTTTTGGGATATTCCATTGGTGGGTGTGGCCAAGAGGCAGACCAAAATACCAGCAAAAGATCTTCCAGCCAGTAACTAAGGCCAGACCTACACCTTGTGTCAAATCATTATGAATGTGGCATAAAAAGCAGGCAATAACCATGAAAGCGGTCTATGGAATGCGGATTGTGTCCCCACAGTAATCAGTGCACTTCAGTCCCGCTATAAAGCCGTTATGTAGATGTAGCCTAAGCCTTAGGAGAGGCATCTCAGCTTTTTAGAATGGAAAACAAAACTGCACCAAAGTTGGAAACTACCAAAGGGCCCGGGGTTGAGGAAAGAGGGTAGGCCAGAAGCGAGAGGCCTGGCCCTCCAGGGAATCTCCCCCGCTGAGGCTCCCGAGCGCCGCTTGGGGTTATTTCCCGGCTCCCGCCTTTCAAGGAAGGCACAGCCACGGCTCCCAAGTTCCTCTCGCTCACTTCACATCAGCCGCACCTCGCCACCTAACAAGGTCGGGGTTATACTTTCAGCGGAATCAGGTAGTGAATGTTTTCCTGGACTGTCCCGCTTCGGGCTACAAGGCGGAGAGCCGCGCTTTTTGCGCTCCCCCACGAAGCAGAACTTGGAAAACGAGCCGGCGTAGGGGGAGGCTTCAGCCCGGCCTTCGCGCTCCAGGCGGGGTTTCTGAGCGGCGGGAGGCGGGAGCTGCCGTCGTGCGGGGAACCCTGCAGACAGGTCGCGTGGCCACCGCTCTGCAATCCTCTCGGAGGGACGCGGCGTCCCCGGTGCAGCCTGGCTGCACAAAGCCCTCGCAAGTCAGGGCTGAGGGGCAGCTTGGCGCCACGCACGGCCGGCACGGGAGAAGCTGGCCGAGGCGGAGGCGGCGGCGGCGGCGGGGCCGGCGAGGACCAGGACGAGGACGCGCTTCGGGGCAGAGGCCTCCTCGCTGAGAAGCGGCAAGTCCTGGGCACATCGGCAGGGCCAAGCGGAGCTGAACTGAGCCCGAGGCAGGTCTCGGGGGTGCTTTAGCAGCCCAGCACTGGATTCCCGTTCCAGCCAGCCATCGCCGCCGCCGCCATCACCATCCAAGCCTCCGTGGGGCGGGGTGGGGGTGTCGTGGCCGTGCCCCCCCCCCCCCCGTGCCGCCCTTTCCGGGCTTCCCTCGAGAGCGGCTCTGTGCCTCTAACAGCTAGCTGGGCAGCAGCGCGCACACACTCGTCTTCCGCGACGCGGCATATCAAGCTGCAGCCGCTGAATTGTTTCTTCCCCTGACCGTTAAAAATCAAACGGCTTTTTCTCCGTAGCCCGAAATTAATTACTACCGTTTAACGTTGCTGGCGACCCCCAAGACCGCCCTCCGAAGCCTGGGCGCGGCCGCCGCCCGCGGAGATCCGCGTCTCCGTCCCCCTGGGTTGGGCCGGCCAAGCGGGACCCGCCGTGGGAGGCAAACTTCCCCCTTCATGTCAGTCGACGCCGACCTGCTCTTCGCGCTCCGCTTCCGCACTCCCAAGTGGTACCTGTGGGTCCACAGATCAGAGCTGGTCTCTTCGCCACCTTCCCTCCGACCTGATCAAGGCTTCTACGTAACACACATGCCTGTATGGTCTTTAAATCGAGCAAGATGTGGCTCCCCCCAAAATATATTGCCTAGCCATTAAAAAATGAAATCAAACCAATGAAAAACACCGTTCATTTACGACAACTCGCAAAGGATACTTTAAAAACACACACCAAACGAACGGGTTGGATGCAGAATTAGTCGCGCTAAGAGTAATTCGGAGTCGATTGACATTAAGGGAAAAGTTTGCCTCCCACGGGTCCTGCTTGGTCAACCCAACACAGAAGTGTACACAGAAGTAAGTCGCATTGATTTCAAAGAGTCTATTCTACAAATGGCTAAATCTGGATCCAGCCCAGGAACATTTTTTTTCCGGGGAGGGAACTGGAAGGGAAAAAGTGGAGGCATGATGAAATGAGTAACATCACAAACACACACACACACACACACACACACACACCAGCTCCCGAGGGAGTTTATCAAAGAAAGTTTGATAAAGTTTGAGTTTATCAAGCAGATCCATCACGCAGTTGAGCAATTTTTGCCTTGGGTGGATTTTGTTCTATGGATTTGAATGAGGCTACTCTGGAGTGAAGAGCAGAAAGCCGACTTGTCTCCTCTGATCGTGGCTCACAGCAAAAGATCCCCTACTGAGCTGAGATTTACGTCCTCCGTTACTTTTATTTTCTTCCCCTGCCCTGTCTTCGCTCGCCCACCCTCGCCCCGTGCGCTGCGTCCCACCCTGTTTCTTCGGCTCGTGCTTTTGCGCTGGATCTGGGCGGCCGAGAAAGGAGAGGACCACGAGCCCCCTCTGCTGGTCCACGGGGAGCACGACAGGAATGGAAGCCGGAGGGCGGGGGAGCTCCGCTCCTTCCTCCCCCCACCCGCGGCCTGGGCGGGACGTGTCTCGGGCCCTGCTTTGAATATGCTCCGCCCCAGGGCCGCCGCCAGCTGCCAGCCACAGCCGGCTCCTTGGAACCGCTCCGCCTCTAGCGGCCGGGTCCAGAAACGCCTTTCGAGCTGCGTTCGCTATCTGCGGCCAGCACAAAGCCCTCGCAAGTCAGTCTCTGTGGCGCAATCGGTTAGCGCGTTCGGCTGTTAACCGAAAGGTTGGTGGTTCGAGCCCACCCAGGGACGATGCTTTTTTCCCAACCCTCATTTAATGTCTCAACTCAGTTTGCATTATCACATCTATGCAAAATATATTCACAAGCATATTATCCAGTTCTCGTATTGATTCTTTGGTAACATATACTTCTTCTACCTGGAATATATATATACCGTATTTCTTCGATTCTAAGACACCATCGATTGTAAGACGCACACTAATTTCAGTACCACCAACAGAAAAAAAGCTTTGATTCTAAGAAATAATAAACGCACCCACAATTCTAAGATGCACCCCGTTTTTAGAGATGTTTATATGGGGAAAAAAGTGCATCTTAGAATCGAAGAAATACAGTAATTTTATTTTTAAATTCTCAGTTCCACCCCTCCTAAAACAGAATGAAAGGAGGGGGGGAAGGAGTTTTTAATATCCAGACACCCCCACCCCACCCACCGGCCACTTCCTCCAGCTCTGTTCAGATAGCCAATGATGAAGCAGCTTTCTCTTTTAGCGAGCAAAATGACTATTTTGAGCAGGATATAAAGAACTAAATCAAATAGAGATGACAAGACGTGACATTCTAGGACTAATTGACAAATTAAAATTTAACAAGCCACAAGTCTTCGCAGCACCGGGAGGTTTCAGGCTCTCACACTCACGCTGCTTCATGGCATCTGCACAAGCGGCAGGAGCGAGTTGGGTGTTGCAGCAGAAGAGCACTGGGGAGGGGCGGGGGAGGGACGGGGCAGCCAGAGGGGGAGGAAGACAAGGACACTAACTGGCTCTCCTCCCTCTGACCTCCCTCTCGCTGCCCTGTTCCTCCCCCCCCCCCCGGGGTTTTTTATCTATAGATGCAAAAATGATACATTAAAGCAATAGTGTAGACCCTGCCCTGCTGGTAAGGCCACCCCACGCAGTCCTTCCCAATGCTTTCCCCCAATGTCTTTCATGGGGAGGTTGTTCTGGGCTTGAGTGCCATGTGTGCACACATGTGCAAATGAAGGTACTGAAGCTGGCACAGGGGAAGAATACCCCACAACAACAGCCAGCAGGACATGTTGTTGCCACGCATGGAGAAAGGTGGACGTGCCATGACACTTGAGTTGTCTGGCTACAATGGTAGGTTACCCTTCCAGCCCAGAAAAACCACCTGTCCCTGTTCAATGGAGCTCTGCAGACCACAGTAACAGTTTGACAGCCTCTGATCTACATGAAACTGGTCCATATAATTCTGGCCCTATACACACCTACACTGGCTATCTATTTCTAGGCTCAGTTTCTAGGCTCAACCTTAATGGCTTGCAAGCTGGATAACCTTTAAGAACTGGCTCATGTTAAGATCAGCTTCGGAGGACCTTCTTCAGGGCTATTGAGCACAAGATATTCCATTTTGTTCTACCAGCCCCCCTTCCTTTTTCCATGTTTATATGAGCATTAAAAATATACTGGTTTAAACAGTCTTGAGTATTGACTGCTGCTGTTTCCAAAGTCTTTGTCCTACTGCTTTTGAGTGAACTTTATGCTTTATTATGGTCTACTAAATAATAAACAAATATAGCAAAAGAAAAGTGCTCTTGCCTTCAAGCCCTGTTTGTAGTCTTCCTGGAGGCACCAATATGTGGGTAACTCCCACCTCTCTCTCTCTTTTCCATCAGATGCAGATGAGGCTGTTGACATCCTGAATTAGGGATTGGGCATGGTAATGGATCAGATGAAGGAAAACAGACTGAGAATCAATTAAGAGAAGTCAAGTTATATTCAACCAGGTGGATAGCATTCTACCTGCTCTGGAAGAGAGGTTGCACTCTCCCTAAATCTCTAAATGGCTTGGGACCAGGTTATCTGAAATATTGCCTTCTCCCTAACCCAGCCTTCAGCTCCACTTTGGAGGCCTGCCCACACCAACTGTTGTGAACTGGATAACTACAAAGGAGAGGGCTTTCTTAGTGGTGGAACCCTGGTTCTGGAATAAACTCTCCAGAGAAGCCCACCTGGTGTCTTTATGAATTTTGGTGAAGAGCTTTTTATTCATCCAGACTTTTAAACAGTTATTGGGCTCCCAGGAGGTTAGTAAGGTTTTTTTTAACCAAATCTGGTCATTGTTTTATGCTGTCTCTATCAGAAGGAAAGATTTTATGCTGCATTTCTATTGTTTGTTGTTATTTTCAGTTTTTGTTTTTGTTTTGTATTTGTTCAGTAAGCTGTCCAGATAACATTTGTGGATCTGTGGCCATATCAACCAGGCAGCCACTGCCAGGAACAGAATGCTGCACTAAAATGCCTTTTGGTTGGATCAAGCAGGGCCTTATGTCTTTATTTTTTATTCTGTCACTCTTGCTATGCACATGAAAAAAATGTAACCAGAGCTGAAGTCTGTGTGGAACTGTTATCATTTTACTATTTGAGTCACCAAATTTATATATTAATTATGATAGACTGGACTAAAAGTACAACCAGCTTTCAGTTGCAATATAACTTTTCTCTCTCTCTCTCTCTCTCTCCTGAGACAGAAGTGAGAGGTTCCCATAGAAATCAATGAAGGAATCCAGGGTTTTAGTGCAGCTGTGATTGGCAGTGTTCACTCAGAAACAAGTCTGAGAACTTGCTGTTCTTTTTAAGCCAAGTCTTGTTTCATGTGAAAATTCTAATTTGGGGGAGGTTTTCAACATTTAAAAGCACAACCTGGCTGCCTGCAAATCCATGGAGCACCTGGTTTCTGTGTAGTCTTGATCGCTGGGTGTGGATAGAGAGGTCTGAGGGAGCAATTTAGGGAGACTGGCCTTTGCTGCAGCCTGAGGGACATTTTGTATTGGGGCATTTTGGCTACAAATCCAAAGCTGTCTTAGTCCCACCTATTGACTGCAATATTAACACTGGTCTATATTTCAGGGTTGTTAATTGCTACTCTCAGACTCAGCATGACCCTGCACCACTATCTGTAATAATAATAATAATAATAATAATAATAATAATAGCAGCAGGCTACACTGCAGGGTTGTTATAAACCACTCTGAGCTTCAACCTGACCTACACCCTTCAATATTAAACTGGCCTACATTGCAGGGTTGTTGTAAATCTGTCAGCATCAGCCTGACCTTCAATGTACAATATTAGCAGTGGACTACATTGCAGGGCTGTTGCAAACTACACTGTCTCAGCTTCCTCAACTTGCCATCCATAGATAATGGACTATATTAGTGCTGAGATTTGCATAGGTAGGGCTATATTTTAAAATAATTATAAATAAATAAAAATATGAAATGTTTCACATGAAAGAACACGAGTTACAAAGAGCAGGAACTCCTCTCTTTGCTGCTACGTTTTGTTTTGGATGGCTGAGGACACATGTATGCTGCTCTGCCCAATCACATTAACATCGCATATTTTCAATGAAGTGAAAAAGCAGATCAATAGGGTCAGTCAGGAATAAACTATTAAAGGGAGATGGGGAGAGGTAGGCACGGCATCCTCAGGGCCTGCTCCAGCTGGACTCCCCTACCCCCTGCAATCAACCATTAACTCCTGTGTGTGCAGTGTTCCAGGAGAGAGGGAGGTAGATGAGGTTAACACCAGACATCTGCTCCTGTTCCACAGAGCTGACTCTCCCATGAGGTGCAGTGAATCCTTTGCTTCAAGCCGCAGAATGGGGAGGGCTGTGTTTTCAACAGTCATCTGCCCTGTCCCCACCATGCTAGGAGGGCTCCCCATTGCCACATTGTTGGAGCGAGGCGACAGCTCTAGTGGGTGCTCCGGAGAACCCCACTGGCCCTGCTTGCTCACTGTGACAGATGCTGGATTACCACTCTCATCATTGCTGGTCATGCTGGCTAGTGCTGATGGGAACTGGAATTGAGCAGTATCTACAGGGCCACGACCCCCCACTCCTGACTGAGAGATTCAACTCCATATCCGGGGCTTGAACATGGTCAAAGGCTTTTTAATCACACTACTTGTGTTAATCAATTGTTGAGTGATAATAAAGCCAACTGTGTTGTGGATGGCTGCTGTTAAAGAAATGTTGCATTTCAGTTCTCTCTGACTTATCTGTTTACTATCCCTAACCATGTGTATACACACCTGCCAATTGAAGATAATATTTCAAGTATCTAATGAAGTGGAATTTGCCCCTGAAAGCTTATGCTATAATAAATCTGTTAGTCTTTAGTGTGCCACAAGACATCATCATCATCATCATTATTATCTTGGATTTCTGCATGGATATCTATGGGCAGTTCTCACTCCCCATACCTTTATATATGGCTTTTCCACTAAGAAGCTGGAAATCACCTACACAGAGAAGGAGACGCCTCTCAATTTTTCTTATCTCTGTGGGTCCCCAGGCCAGGAAGTCTTGCGTTGCTATCGCATTGTGCCCCACACTGCACATCCAGTTGCTGCTCATAGAAATAGAACAAATAGACATGAAGGCTCACTCAACATTCCTGATTTTTGGTGCCTCTACTTAATTAAAATATTTTATGCCACGTTTCTGCCACTCAGTGGTTGTTGTTTTTAATTCTCTGATAGGGAAGAGAGAGCTGCCTATAGAAAATATTTTAGCTAGGGTGACCCTATGAAAAGGAGGACAGGGCTCCTGTGTCTTTAACAGTTGTATTGAGAAGGAAATTTCAGCAGGTGTCATTCGTATATATGGAGAACCTGGTACAATTCCCTCTTCATTACACCAGTTAAAGCTGCAGGTGCCCTGCCTTCTTTTAAATCTGGTCACTCTAGTATAGCTCCTGAAGCTTTAACTGCTGTGATGAAGAGGGCATTTCACCAGGTTCTCCATATATACAAATTCCCTATTCTCTGCAACTGATAAAGATACAGGAGCCCTGTCCTCCTTTTCATAGGGTCACCCTATCATAGCCTGCCTAGGGGGAAGAAGTTTCCTGGTGAGGAAGATGATAGCTCGAGGGTTTGACCCCCTACCCCGATTCCCACTCTAGCCCCACTGAACTCAATAGTCATTCCGTCAATGGGTTTGTCTTTAAGGTGCCACAAGATTCTTTGTTGTTTTTGTTGCAACAAAACAACATGGCTATCCCTCTGAAAGTTTATTGTGGAAGGTTTCTGCATGCAACTGATTGCTGGAGTTGGCCTGCAAAGAGGGCCTGAAGGGCGATTTAAGTAGATAGATGGACTTTTGCTGCAACCCGAAGTCGGTTTTGGAGTGGTGATGAGAGAGATAAAAATGACGTTCAGACGCGAACCCGGAAGTTATATCTCCAGGAAGTAAAGATGAGTTACTCTCACAATTTTATCTCTATGGAGAAAAAACCATGACTCTTCACTTCCGCTGCTGACGACTGCTCGGATAGGCAGACCCTTGATTGGCAGTTACAGGCTGTCCAATTGCATCTCCTCCTGGTAGGCGAGGGAAGGGCGGGCCTTAGTCGTAGCTGCGGAAGGAAGCTGTGCGAAGGTGGAAGAGCTGCGAGGGGAAAGGGGCTTTCTTCGGTCGCCGTCATGGTGCGTCCTGGAGGGGGATGGGCTTGAACTGGGGGGGCTGGAAGTGGCGAGAGGAAGGGGGCAGCGCTGCCACTGGGGTCGCTGCCTGCGCGCCGCCTTCAGAACCGGGCCAGCGACGGCGGGGGTGGTCGGGGTCCTCGTGGAGGAAGTCATAGGATAGCAGGGTTGGAAGGGGCCCACAAGGCCATCGAGTCCAACCCCCTGCTCAGTGCAGGAATCCACCCTACGGCATCCCTGACAGGTGGCTGCCCAGCTGCCTCTTGTGCATAAAGCTTTTGAGAATGAAAAGAGGCTCGCATAGATTACCTTGTTGTAACCCTTGCAAGAAGTAGGCGAGTGTTATTTATCCCCCGTTGGGTTACCATGTTGGAGTTAGAACAAGGCGCCTTCATTTTCCATGTTAATACTGAGAATTAATGCCATTGTTCTCTGGCAAGATCTTATGAATACTCAAAATTTGCTTAAGATTTGGGTCAAACCATTTTAGAGGAATTAAGAACACCATAATTATTCCATAATGTTGTATTTATTTATTTATTTATTACATTTTTATACCGCCCAATAGCCGAAGCTCTCTGGTTATCAGTGTGGTTTTACTGATGCTTTATGAGCTTCTGTTCTTAAGCTGTTCTCTGGCCTGATGCAGGATTATTCTTGAGTTCCTCTAGAATGTGTTGTTTGGGGGGGGGCAGCAAGGGTGGTTATGTATCATAAGAGGAACCCTGGAGAGGTTAGTGCTACTATTGCGGTAGGGAGAGGAAGGAGGTAGTAGGATGGGGAGGATAAAACACGCCAAATAAGGAGATGTGCTAGAAACACTTTCTAGTCACTTTGGTAACCATCTCAGCAATCCATTGGATTTGGAGCTGCTGATGCCGAACATCAGGTCACTTAATGGGAAAACTGCTATCCGGGATCTGATTCTGGATGAGTGAGGAGGACTGACTTGCACCATAGAAACCTGGTTGGATGAGGGAGGAGGTTTCACTCTGGGTCAGTTGTGTCCACCAGCTTTCCAAATATATGAAGCACTGAATCAGTGGAGCAGCTGTGGCCCTTTAGGAAGCCCATCAACCTTTCAAGATACTCCATCCAATAGTCAGCTAATTGGCTGTACAATTAGGAGCTGATGGTAGTGAAATGATTGTACTGGTGACAAGAGAGCCATTGGTGGCAAACGCGTAGCAAATTCAGTTATATTTATTTATTTTATTACATTTATATACCACCCCACAGCCGAAGCTCTCTGGGCAGTTCACACAGGCTAGAATTTATTTGAGAATAAATTCTCAAATAAATTGAGAATTAAACACAGGCTAGGATTTATTTGAGAATCTATCCTGTAGCAGTGAAGAAAATTCACTTTTCTGCCATCATTGCATCTGCACAATGTCGGCCAGCAGAGACTGGATTGCTGCAGCACTTTCTGTGTGGAACTGCCCTTGAAGATGGTTTGGAAACTTCAATTATACTAGCTTCACTTGCTATCATTTTGCTCCACAGCTCAATTTGAGGTGCTAATATTGATATTTAAAGCACAATAATAAAAAGAATATTGTGGGGAGTGGAACTGTGATGATAATGGCTTGCCCAAGGCCACCAAGCGAATTCATATCAGAGGAATTACTTGATCAGTAGCTGTTGGACTACTTGATCAGTAGCTCAGTTTCTCACTTAGTACTTACAAACATTTCACAGACATTTCATCAGTAGGCTTAAAATTGCTGTGATATCATTATGAGGGTTCCAAGGTGCATCTATATAATCTATATCTGTAAATTCATTTTCATCACTTGTAAGACCTGGAATGGGAGCCACTTCATGTTGTGCACATTCTGTGGGGAAGGGGATTTATAGCGACTTGCATGTCTTATTGATTTTTACTTAACATTTTGTGCCATGTTTCTCAAAACAGTTTTCAAAAGTCACAATAAAATATGGAGTTATATTTTAAAAGAAACCAGCATTTTGTTACCTGGATACCTCTTTACTAAATGTAGAAAATTATATTTCAGCCCACTGGCGAGGCAGATGAAAGCTAGGTTGTTACCAAATCTTGCACTCTGGCTCTAATTTATTTACTCTAAAGCTCTGCTTAAACTCATGGGTAGGACTTGTAGCGTGCAAACAGCTGAAAAAGGTGGGAACCATGTTAGAGCTCATTCACAGTAATCTGATGTGTTTCTAGTACTTCATGCTAGAGAGGCTCATGTTATAATCTTAGTTTGAAAAATCTCCATCCTAGTGAGCACTGCAAAAATGATTTCCTGACTGTATCAATTAACTAGTCTTTCTCCTTTCCCAGTCTATTATGTCCTATAATGGGGGTGCTGTAATGGCCATGAAAGGGAAAAACTGTGTGGCCATTGCTGCTGATCGGAGGTTTGGCATTCAAGCTCAGATGATTACTACAGACTTCCAGAAAATCTTTCCAATGGGAGACAGACTATTCATTGGTTTGGCTGGACTTGCCACAGATGTACAGACAGTGTAAGTATTTGAACAGGTATAAACAAGAAAACTGGTGTGGTCCAGTGGAAGAGAATGGGAGACTGTCACTGGGATGCTACCACTAACTTGCAGCTTGTCTTTCTCAGTTGTTTTTCAGTCTGTAATACAAGTTCTGTAAAATAGGAATGGCACGTTTGGCAAGTTTGCTGGGAAGTTGGAGATGATAAGAAGATGGCAAGTTCAAGTCCATTTATGCAGTTTTCCCCATCAGTTATGTTGATGAGCACGGAAAACATAGGACAGCCTTTCCTTGTGCCTTCGAGATATTTGAGGTTCAATTCCCATCATCCCCGGACAGTATGGTCAATAGTCAGGAATGCTGGGAATTGTAGTCCCAAATATCTGAAAGGCACCAGGTTGTGGAAGGCCAGCCTGGGTCAACAGGGAGGGTGAGTTCAAGTAGGAGTGCAGTAAAACAAGGCAGATGGAATATGCAAGTTATAGATCAGGGCTGGGAAGAAGGTAGATTGGGATCTTCTAGTAGATCTCTGGGTGATTTGCAATAGATCAGCAGATGTTTCTGATTCCCAACTGATTGTTTAACACTAGGAAAAGCAAAATGACCCTGTCATCATCCCCTGCACATTCTTGAATTGTAGACTAAAATATTTGGAATCCTAGCTTTTGTTTTCTAAAAAAAAAACAGCTTCAAGTTTCCACATCATTGAGTTACCTTTGTTTTCTTTTAGAACATTGGAAATCTGTATTGTCATTCAAATGAGATATACAAACATGGTTTAGGAATACTTTGTTGAATGTCAAGGCCTAATCTCTTATTTTTTAAAAAATGTTGGGCTGAAATGCAACATCTCTATTATTATTATTATTATTATTATTATTATTATTATTATTAATTACATTTATATACCGTCCCATAGCCGAAGCTCTCTGGGTGGTTTACAAAAATTTAAAACAGTGAACATTAAAATAATGGTTAAATAATAATTAAATAATGATTTTCCAAATAATGAAGATAATAGGGGAAAAGTTCTAAACTTGAGTTGATATCAGATTTTTAGTAGTACAAAAGCCTAGATGCCTAGCCATTCAAAGTTCCACACAGGTCACTTACTAGTTTCTCAGTTACCTCTTGCATGTTTTTTAGCTGTAACAACTAGGACTATGAACTTGGTTTTTTAAACAAAATAAAAAGCATGAAGCAGTCATCTTGGAATTACTCATACTAATCCTGGATTCTATACTAAATGGCTGTTTGTGCTATGCCATGGACCAGTAATCATTGCACAGAATGATGAGCCAAGATTCTGGAGAATCCTGGCTTATCATGAACAAGCTGTACTCCTTCCTGCCCCATTGACTGCTAATCAAACAAAGAAGGGTCTGCTTAATGTGTCATCCAAACTGGGGATCCTGGCTTTTGTTGCTCCCCTTACAAGTCAGAATAGCAAACTAGGGGTTGTTCTTTGTTTACACTTCCTGGTTTGTTTGGGAGCAACAATCCAGGAGTTCTGGTTTGGATGACACACTCTAAGCAGCTAAGTTTAGCTGTTACTCAGTGGGCACAATCAGGCTGCATGCACCAGCACAATAAGCCAGGGTACTTGGGAACATAGCTAGCATGTTTTGAGATATGTGTATATGCCCCACCCACCCCAATCACAAGAATTAACAGAGTGGAGGATGGGACTAATGCCTTAAAATAGATTTAATACAATTTTTTGGCTCTTCTTACAGTGCCCAAAGGCTCAAGTTCCGGCTAAATCTCTATGAACTGAAAGAAGGCAGGCAAATCAAACCACAGACCCTGATGAGTATGGTGTCCAACCTCCTGTATGAGAGACGGTAAAGGATAAAACATCTGAGATTCCTGGTTGCACTCAGCTAGTGTCTAAAAGAATTAGATTTCAGCTAAAAATGTAATGACATAGGAAATTCTTTGTATCCTCCACCCCTAGATGTTTTGCTACTGACTAAGGATTGAATTGAAGATTAATCCTGGTTACAGTGCAGTCTCTGCTTTGAGGCTGGATCTGTTCATCCACTTTTGGGGAGTTACAGAATCCCTCATTTGGAAGCCAACCCCCGTCCCTACCCAAAGACAGGACTATCCTTCAGCAAAACCTCACAGATCATTGCATGTAATCCAGACCACAAACTAAAAGCTGGTGTATTAGAAAAGGTGTTTGACATTGCTCTAGATGACACTTGCAAGCTACACCAGAACTTTTTGGGGGGTGGGGGGAATTTTGTCTTGCTCCCAGATAGTAAGTATAAATTCTACATATTCAAAGGGAAATCTTTTTGGATGTATTTTCCTACCATGAAGCAGTGTCTCCCTTTTTTCAAAGTTGGGTTTATAATATTTTTTCCAATGTAGTTATGTTTATGCGTGTATCATTTTTGGGAAGAAGATATTAAATTGATACTAGCCTTTTCTTGTTTCCAGGTTTGGACCTTACTATACAGAACCAGTGATAGCTGGGTTGGATCCGGTCACATACGAACCCTTTGTCTGCTCCTTAGACTTGATCGGCTGTCCAATGACAACAGATGACTTTGTGGTCAGTGGCACCTGTGCAGAGCAGATGTATGGCATGTGTGAATCCCTCTGGGAACCCAATATGGTAAGAGTAATGCAGAGAGGGCCATGAGTTTGCCAGAAGTGAGATCCTGTAGGTTTCATTTGTGCTTTCAGAACCTTAAGGCTAGAGTTTGTGGGACTGTCTTTGGGGGGGAGAAACTTCAGCTGGTGCAGAATATCCTTTAATGGAAGCCCTAATCAAGTGTTGATAGAAGACACATGAATAGGCCTGAAGGGCCATATGCAGAAGCCCTTTCCCAGATAGAGAATTTCATTTGTTCAGTGCAAAGGTTGAAGTGTGAGTCTTAAGTGTGTTGAAGTGAATATGCTTAGAAAGCACAGGATTTCTGATCACAGAGAGGAGTCTAAGGATATTCAGCCTAAGGCAGCAAGAATCCCACTTCAATATATATGCCAAATGTACTATGGTCTATATCTCAGATAGGGATCTTGTGGGCGGGGCTTGCATGTGCAGCCACAGCCCTATTCACATTTTCTATGAATCCCTCAATAGAGCTGGAGTGTCTTGTAATTCCCCACCCTGCCATTTTCAAATCGTAAAACTTTGGGGCTTTTCAAAGGCGCAAGTCAATCTAATCTCCTCTATGCAAGGCTTATTCCTTGCACAACATGTCGAATAACTATAGGGAATCCACTCTAAGACTTGGGTTTCTCTCTTTTTCTCTTTGACTGCAGGAACCAGACCACCTCTTTGAAACCATAGGCCAAGCCATGCTCAATGCAGTGGACAGAGATGCCGTGTCTGGCATGGGTGTGATAGTTCATGTGATGTAAGTTATATGAGTGGTTGTGGATGGGACTTTTTAATATGTTAACTCCCCAAAACATCCCTGTGGGTTGAACCTCATGACTTAGTTGCAGGGAGAGTAACTCTACCCTTGCTAACAGCAAGGCTGAGTCGGTGAAACAACTCACAAAGAAGATATAAAGTTAATTTGACTCTCCATCTTGGATGCGCACGCATTTAGAGAGCAGTGGGGAGCAATGCATAAATGTTAGCTGTGGTTGTAAGAGAATAGAGGAGAGATGGACTAACCTAGCTAGGCTTCCCCTTTCTCCTGAGTGGGCGATGCTTGTTGGGGCTTCTCAAAGAGGTAAAATAAAACTCTACACTATTTGACAATAGTGTAACTCTCTCTCTCTCTCTCTCCCTCTTCTTTCTCCATCAGTGAGAAAGACAAGATAACTACCCGAACACTGAAAGCTCGGATGGACTAACGGAAGTTGTGGTTATTTTGGAATACTCAGCATTTTCTTTTAAATTGTCTTGGTGACTCGAATGCTGGTCCTGTTAAAGAAACCATATAATTTTGTAATCAAAAAGAGCTCTTCAAAAGAAAAATGCATTGTTGGTAGAATAAAGAGTTTTCCTAAGAATTCTATTATTCATTTATAATATGTTCAAACTTATCATATCTGAAAATGGTTGGCTATAGGGTGGATGGTCATTGAGAGAAAACTAATGTTTTGTCAGTATTTGAAAAATATCAATGTAATGCCTGTTCACATAGAGGTTATATTTAGCTGTCATGGCTAATAGCCATTTTGGGTGCAATCCTATGCATGTTCAGACAGAAAAGAAGCCCTGCAAATCCCAGCATCCCCCAGCCACCATAAATCACTAATAGGAAAGCTCATAAGTTGACTGCTGTGTTGTTGTTATTATTATTCTTTACGTTTCTGTACCACCCCATAGCTGAGGCTCTCTGGGTGGCTTACAAAAGATTAATACATTAAACATTAAAAATTGATATACAAAATGTAAAACCATTAAAACAGACCATATACAAAGATAATATCCATTTAAAACAACTTGAACTCTCAGCCAAAGATAGATCATAAAAACTCAACGTATGCTGTTAAATGCCTGGGAGAAAAGTCTTGACCTGACACCGAAAATACAATAATATTAGTGCTAGGCGGGCCTCATCAAGGAGATTGGTCCACAATTGGGGGGTGGCCGCCACTGAGAAGACCCTTTCTCTTCTTGCCGTCCCCCAAGCTTCCCTCGGAGTAGGCACCCGGAGGATGACCTTAGATGTTGAGCGTAGTGTACAGGTAGGTTCATGTCAGGAGAGGCATTCTGTCAGGTACTGTGGTCCCAAGCCATGTAAGGCTTTATAGGTTAAAACCAGCACCTTGAATAGGGCTCAGAAACACATAGGCAGCCAATGCAAGTGGGCCAGAGTCGGTCTTACATGTTTGAATCTCCTGGTCCTTGTTATTAATGTGGCTGCTGCATTTTGCACAAGCTGCAGCTTCTGAACCGTCTTCAAAGGCAGCCCCATGTACCCCATTGCAGTAATCTAACTTGGAGATTACAGAGCATAGACAACTGAAGCCAGGTTATCTTTGTCCAGACGGGTGTAGCTGGGCCACCAACCGAAGTTGGTAGAAGGCACTCCGTGCCACCGAGGCCACCTGAATCTCAAGTGACAGAGATGGTTCTAGGAGAATCCCCAAGCTATGAACCTGCTCCTTTGATGTGTGTGCAACCCCATCCAGAACAAGTTGAACACCCTCCATCCGGTCAGAGGAACCACCCCCTAACAGCATCTCAGTCTTGTCTGGATTGAGTTTCAGTTTATTGACCCTTATCCAGTCCATTGTCGCAGCCATGCACTGGTTCAGCACATCCACAGCCTCACCTGATAAAGATGAAAAGGAGTTGAGTTGCGTGTCATCAGCATACTGATGACAACCCACTCCAAAACTCCGGATGACTGCACCCAACGGTTTCATGCAGATGTTGAACAGCATGGGAGACAAAACTGACCCCTGCGAAACTCCATACTGGAGAATCCACGGGGCCAAGCAATATTCCTCAAGCACCACCTTCTGGAACCAACCAGTCAAGTGGGAGCAGAACCACCGCAATGCAGTACCTCTCACTCTCAACTCAACCAGGCATTCCAGAAGGATACCATGGTGAATGGTATCAAAAGCCTCTGAGAGTTCAAGGAGAATCAACAGAGTCACACTCCCCCTGTCTCTCTCCCAATATAGGTCATCATACAGGGCGACCAAGGCTGTTTCCATACAAAAGCCAGGCCTGAACCGGATCCAGATAATGTCTCATCCAAGAGTGTCTGGAGCTGGCTTGCAACCACCTGCTCAAGGACCTTGCCCAGGATTGTAAAGTTCAGTGGGACCTGTTCCCAGATAAGTGAGTACTTTTATCCTGTACAGGATAAAGTACACACTTACCTGGGTGCAAGTTCCATTGAACTCAGTGGGGATTATGTTGAGTAGACAAGAAGAGGATTGTATTATTAGAATGAACCCAAAAATGGATAGTGGCAAAGCTAAGGTACTCAAAGTGGAGTCTGAGAACAAATCAACGTAGTTTAAGGATAGTAAATTGTTGGGTTTGCAATTGATGAAAGAATCTTTGCTCTTCCATTAGTCTGGCTGTTTATCTTCAAATGAGGGGTGGACAACGTGCAGGACATATGCAGTCCTCACTCCCCCCCCCCCCCAGCTAATATATATCCCCCTCAATGGTATCTGTTGTGGCTATGAAGCACCAGATCCAGCTTGCTTGCAAGTCAAATTTGACATTGTGTAGCCAATGTTTACAAATTTAATTGGTAAACAAGCTAAATTAATCCTAGTGCTATGAAGTGGTTTGTTGCTGAATTCTGGCAGCAAACTGATGATTTCACTTCTTGTGGGTGTGGACCATGCTCCACAGGTAAGGTCCAGGGAGCAAAAATGGCTCCTGACTCTCCCTGAGTTTCCCACCCCCTGCTTTAAATAGCTTAAATTTCCATACATTTACATATTAAAAACCTTCCGTTAAAGTGTCATTTTGAAAATCCTTAACACTCCTTGTTAATTTATAATTCATAAGAATTGTCATTTTTAAGGATATCTTTTTTAATTGTGAAGTCTCAGGTTCACTAGAGTCAGAAGTGGCTAACAAAAAGTCCAAGTCCTATCAATATCTACAAAAGAGCCATCACACAGCGTGGATTCATCTCAATTGGGGATGTGCAGAACTTCCTTCTGGATTGGTCCACTGATTTCAATTGGGTGCTGTCGACTTCAGTTGCCTGTGGTTCTTATTGCCAGAAGTTATAGCGCTTTCCCTTGAAAGTGCAAAGTAACTGCTAGCTTCTGATAAAAGTAGAAGAAAAAGCCAAGTGCTTCTTTTCGCTAACTAGCTATGAAGGAGGAAGCAAGTGGGGAGGTGAATTTTAATGGAATTAACAAATTAAACCAATTTAAGGGTGCAATCCTATGCATGGTTAGACAGAAAAAAGTTCTACAATGGTCAGCATTCCCCAGCCAGCCATACAGATATGCTTTGCTTAGGATTTTTAGAGTGAAGGTCCTCTAGTCCTGAAGTGATTTTTGGGCTCTGAACAAAAGGAAACTTTTTCTACATTTCCAGTACATTTTGGGCCTTACAACATATGTTGAAGGCAAAAAAATGGCTAAGCCAAAATCCACTTGTTACTATATGGGTAATTATTTTGCTGGTAGTTATTTTGAATCTACGTGGAATTCAGTTCTTCCACCCGCAGTCTCCTTTGTCTGAGCCCACTGTTTCCTCCCATATTTTTCCCTCTTGGAAAGACAAGTTTAATAGAAAGTTGTACACGTTTTAATTTTATTTTGTTCACTCCAGCTGGGAGACTTCATCTTGTTAACATGCATGCATTTCAAAACACTTAAGTGTCTCATACTACTTTTAGCAAACAGAGAAGCACATTGGACTTTTAATTCCCTTTTTTAAGTACTTCTGAAAATCTAAACAGGTCCATTTCTCTTAGTTTAAGATTCAGTTTTTTGTTATCAGTTACATCCCTACTTGAACCTTTATAATATGTTTAAACACCTTTGAATCCATTGCATATGCTATGCAAGCATAAGGTTAGGAGGTGACTGGTGAAAAAAAGAAGCTACTAAATTTAAAATGTAGCTTGAACAGAACTGGCTCATATTCCTCCACTCTAGCTAGTAACAGGGGCTGCTTTCACATTCATACAATTTTTTAAAAAACCTGCAGTGGTATTGCACAGACGTGCACTAAGATTCTCATACTTCAGGTTGAATGAGATAGCACAGTAGCAGCCCATGTGTCTGGCCCATTCACTTACAAAAGATGTGTGTGTGTAGGTGTTTAACATCAACAGGAGTAGGTGAATTGGGGGAGTTGAACCCTTTCCCCCATCTGAATTTTTCCCAGGCTGACCAGCAGTCAGATGGGATGGGAGAAAAGTGCCAAAAGCAATTGAGCACAGGATGGAAAGAGGATTCACCTCTCTACCCCACTGTGCTTCTCAATGATATTAGATTCCACCACCAATTCCTACTTTGCATGTGAACAAGGCAGATCTGATTAAACATGTTTGTCAGCATCATGCTAAGTTTGACTCTTAGAAATTTAGCATCTGTGTATTTCTAATGTATAGGGTTCTAGGCAAAGTGCCTTGCTATGATTACCTATATGAAACAACAGTAAGTTAGCAATACAGGGTGTTGGGATGAAGGCAGCCAAACAGAATCAAATTTTCTCATCAAGATTTTCTCCCCCAAGCAGGAAGGTTTAACTCATAAGGACATATATTGCCTCTGAACATGGCAATATAGTTGACTAATAGATTTTTTCACAAATTTAGTCTAATCCTTTAGGACTGAATCTTCACTGTAGAGCACCTCTCAGAAAGCCAGGGGTGGGGGAGCTGTCAAGACAGCTGACCCCACTGTAAAGAAGTGCCATGTACTCTTCAGCTGGATATGATCCAGCTGAGAATATGTCTAGCCACCGGACACCTGAAAAGGAAGCAAAATGGCATTGCCAATGCGATCACCTTAAGTTATGCAGCAAAACCTCTAGAATGTACAACCACAGCAGCTTCCTTACAGTTATAGGGTTGCATTTAATGTTACAGTGACACTAGGAAAATGACAATTTGGAGTTATCAGGAGAAGGGCAGAAAGGTTTTGGGGGTGGGGATGAACTCAAGGGAAAAGCAAGGACTGATCAGCAGCTGCAATTCCAGCTACAGCTGTCAGCACTGTCAACTACTCTGGACACGCCTCCCTTCTACAGCACCACAGCTAAGCAACCCCCTTGAGTTTTGAATGTCCTTTAAACTGATTTTTTTTTTAATTTACTGAATTGTCAAGTTCATCTAACTTTTCACAGCAGACAAACTTCTTAATGATGTACCATGGAAACACATAGGGGCTGTTTGCACAACATGACTTTGGAGAACCTGCGGCCACCTTTTTGAGTATATAAATTCAGGGGTTCTTGTGTCATGCAAACCTGGTGAATATGGATTATGCAAGGGTTAAAAGATCCTCACATAACCTGTGGTGGCAGTTTGCATGATCATATTGTCCCACTGTGTCTTAAGGCAATGTAGTTTGTGGGTGCCCATTCTGGAAACCAATCCCTTCTTGTAGCTTGTGTTGTGTGAAGCCGGTGAGGATGAGCTGTTGATATGATTAACAAAGAACCTAAGGGCTGTTTTAGGTTTGTAGGTGGTTTTTTAACCACATAAACAACCCACTCTCACTGGGTTCACATGACATGACAAGCTGCAAGGCAAGGGTTAGTTTCCAGAATGGGCACCTGCGAACCATGGTGGCTTATTTAAATTTAAACCACTTTGGGGTGATTTATTTAAGCCACCATGGGGTGATTTAATTGTGCGAACCAGACTGGTCTGTTTTAGACTTATGTGACCCACACTCACTGGGTTCACTTGGCATGACAACCCCTGAATGGTGCTGCATGTTGTCATGGTTTTAAATAACCACAGTGTATCATCTGGACCTAGACAAATTCTAACATTAACAATAAATATCCAGCAATTCTAGAAGCTACTCTGCACACTTCTATTTATTCCACATAATTTATTATACTTCTAAAATGCAGCTTAAAAAAATTGCAAGTGTGTGATAAGAATCAGAGGCAGGGAAGATGAGACAGGGATGAAAACAGTAGGTAGACTTCTAGGCTTGGGCAAGGGGATGATAACAGTACGGGGTGCTAAAGCCTCCCTGCCCTAGCTTCACACAAACAAGTGCCATACTACCTCTGTAAGTAAAATGTTGGGGGCGGGGGGTGAAACCCCAATCCAGGGGGTTGGGGAGTAGATCTAAAGGAAAAGGGAGCAGTAATCTATGTGAACCTTCAGCATGGAAAGGTACCTGAATGCCATTGACCTGTCAGTCAAAACCAATATTAGATGGACAGAGGGGACAGAAGATAGATCAGCCACAACCACTGCCCTGTGAATTTGGAAACAGTTCCTAGAATATGTATTCTCTAAGGGGGGTGGAAAACCACCACCAGAAGAAACAATGAGATTTTGGAAGCAGGAATAGATCCCGAAGGGTGGTGGGGTGCATTTATGATATGTTATGTGATTATGTAAAATTAGTTAAGTATAATCTGGAATTATAAGCAATTTATGTTTTTTTTATGTGTTAATTGTATTATGTGGTTGTATTTTAAGATGTGAAATTATTAATAAAAATTATTAAAAAAACAAAAAAACAACAACCACTGCCCTGTTGGGCCAAAAAAAAAGCAGGTCACTCAGAAAGGCTCTGCATTAACCCTGTTGCATTCTGGGGGCTGTATTGAAGTGCTGCAGGCCCTGACCAGATTGTTATTGACATTCAATAGTTGAAGCAGAACTCAGAGCCTGAATAATTGGGGTAGGTTAAGCGGGGAAAGTAGGTAAGATCAGGCAAGGGTGAATCAGGACAAGCTTTATTTAACTTGGGCTTTGAGAGGGACTCAAGGACAGTAGCTTCAGATCCAGACGGCCGCATAGCAAAAAGGCATAGACATGGGAGGAGGAGGGTATACTGATGGAGCATGAGGAGTGGAGCAAGGGGAGAGAAGGTGTATAGGCAAGGGCAAGTTTTAACAATAAAGAAAGCAGGGTATATAAAAGCCAAAAACCCAGAATGGCGCTATTAACAATGGGAGCAGAAGATGACTCTAAGGAAAGTGTTCTGGATCGACTTGAGATATGATGCAGCAAGAGGCAGGTTAATGGCCTGAACCAGAGGTGTGCAGAGCATGGGCATTAGCGACAGGTACAGAGTGAAAATCCATCTAGCACCTACTCATACCTTCACATGGAAAGCTGCACATGGCTTAGCACTTCTTGTGTTTCAGTGGGAAGCAGAGATGCATTACTCGATACACTTGTGGGCCCAAATTCAAAAAGCAGTTTACACTGTTTCACCTGTGGATGACCGTGTCTAGCTGCATACAGACTGCACAGTACGGATTCCAATGGGGCAGATCGTGTGGTTAGATATGCTTATGGGCTTACTGGTCGACACAGAGAGTTTTAAAGGTAAGAGCTTGAGGTTTGTGGCTGAGTTCCTGGGTTGAGCTTGCTCGAGTGGGAAATGCGTTTTTTCATGATCTTTTCAAACTGTGTGGTAGCAAACTTCTAAACCGACGAATGCTTGCAGGTATTTTGTCATTGGTGTGAAAAAAAGAAAGCTCTGATGCGAATTCTTGCCTATTTCTAGTTATAAGTTACAGAAAGTGTGGTAAAATTATTTTTAAAAGTTAAAAAAGGCAAAACTAATGCAGCCAAGAGTGGAAAACCTTATCAGGCGAAAGACAGGCTATATCTTCTGTTTCACAATGGACTTCAAGTGCACACTTTTAGAGGAAAAAGGGAACCCTCTGGTATAAAAACATTTACGGCCTGTCAACATATCCATTCCCACTTTTAAAATATGTTCACATATTCACAATTTATGTTATAAGCTGAACACCTAAACATTGCAAACAGTGGCTTCTGACATTATAATAATAATAATAATAATAATAATAATAATAATAATAATAATAATAATTTCCTTGAAATCACAGGTAAGCAGGAGAAGGACTTTCATACCTCATTCCTAACAAATGGGTTAATTTAGGTATTTAAGAAATCTTACACTATTTACAGCATACTCTTATGATCTTCAAACTTTGAAAACCTTTCTGTGCCTTTGAAGTTGTGGAGAAATGTTTTTAAATGAGGGTGGAGAGAGCCCATCTGAGGAATAGGAGCAAAAACTACAGGGGAAGGAAGGAAGGAAGGAAGAGGGGGGAAATTCACCAACAAAACAAAATCCACAAAGCAAAAAATGTACTACAATACAGGACACAAACATCCGAACAGCCACAGTCAGAAGAAGAAAGGCATGAGTGAGAAACTTTCAATGCAGAGTAAGCAAAGTGTCTTGATTACAAGGTAATGGTTCAAAACGGCAAAATCCGTAACTTTTTTTTTAAAAAAAAACCCCAATAATATTTTAAACAGAATTAATGCATAGCATTCAAAATCTTCAGCAGTTTCGACAAGTGAGGTTATGAAATCCAAGGTTACAGTCTGCAGACGTAAGAAAAAAGTTGAAATTCAAATGGGAGAAGAGAGTTTGAATTCTAAGAAAAGTGATCTAACACAAGTTATTCCAGCAGTCTGTCCAAACAGGCCAGTCTGTACGAGTGGTTACAGAGCAGTCTTTTGCATCAATTTATTCATATTTCCAAGGCTCTGGGACTGGACTCCTTCCAGTGTGGAATCACCAAGAACTCCAAGGATTCACAACACAATACGTGGTTTTAAAAAGTGGAAGCTTTTTTATGGCAACATCATCTTGTGGGAATGCAGCCAGCTCAAAGTTTAAAAGCCTGACTGAATCTTGATTAAATTAACACTGGTAAGAGTTATGTTGCAGAGGCAATTTAGGCCAGTTGTTCCAAGACAAATGTATTTGCGGCTCATCAGAGATGGATTTCATATGGCTACATCCTCTTCTATACCATATCTTGATAGGTGTACAAATTCTTCTATAACTGCTTTCTTTCTTGATTTGTATCAAATTTTAAGCAGCCAATTTGTCATTCTAGTCCCTACCCCAATTGCTTTGAAATGACAATTGGTGCAAATAATAATAATAAGCAATACCAAAATAAGGGAAGGAAAAATTCCTTGCTTCAATTTACTTAAAATGGCTTTTCCACATCATTATAAGAGTTTGCTCTTGAAATGGCCCTGCTATTTCCTGTCCATTTCATAGAGAAAGAAGCAACAAAGCGGGTTGCTTTGAGTGAAGAACAGTAGTCCAATCAAAGGAACTATCTGTTTGTAGAGTTAACCTCTGTCATTTATTTTCATTAGCATCTGACCATCTGGAGACTGTGATACTCTTCAAAGATAAAGAAGTATCGATCTGAATAGTACTTAATTCCTCACATTTATGTTTGGATATTATAGCAACCAAAATAAGAGAGGGAAAGGGAAAGGGAAAGGGAAAGGGAGAGAGAGGGAGAGGGAGAGAGAGAGAGAGAGAGAGAGAGAGAGAACGAGAACCTACTTTTCCATTAGGTCAAGTGGAATACTTGGAGATCTACAGCCAGAAGTTAGTTTTTCTGCTAGGTCACATGGTTCTCAAACACTCACAGATCATCACACTCCAGCAGAGTGGACGACAGTCCTGCTGCTTTAGAAGTAGTGCCCCTCCTTCCCACTCCTCTTCTCCCTCCAAGTTTTTGCCAAGGATGGGAAGACAACTATGTCAGGATATTAGACATAAATTCATTGAAGCGTTTGGAATACTGCTCTGGATTGACAGTGGAAATCTCTGCTCCAGCCTGGAAGATAAAATAAAAAGCTGAAAGAAGTGCAATTCCATTCAAGCACGAGGACCACAATAAATAAATCCTCTATCTTGGTTGCCCCAAGCGTGCAGCCTAATTTAGAAAAGAAGAGAACAGTCTACCTACTCTGCCCACTGGGGAATGGAAAGCTTCATCTTGCAGGTGCCCTAAGAGGGTGGAATCCCAGCACCCCCTCCCCCCACCTCAAACACATGCAATCACTCTGTTACATATACAACACCCACACCACACACAATATGCTGCTTACTTGTCATTGAAGTCTAAGCAGTCACACACATGGGAATGCCTGCATCTTCTTTGGAACATTCTCTAGGTAGAACTTAGACTTCTTTGGTGGAGTGAACATTTATAATTTTGAGCTTCTTATTCTTTGTGTTAATCCATTTTAAAATGTATAATTTTATATAATGATTCATGATTTGTGCAGTAAATAATGCTGGACATGTGAGTGTATAATCATTATACATTGTCTTTTTAGAGAACCCTGAAGGACCTGAGGGCCTAAAACATGTTTCATTACATTAAACACCCTTTTTTCTACCCCTTTGCCCTTGGCTGTTTTCAGCAAAAATAAAACTGTGGTGGGGGAACCGGAAATTTGGACTTACTGTGAAATATCCTTCTGGTCAGCAAGGAGAGGGGCAGGTTGGGAAGGGCCAGTGAAGGTAGGGACAAGCAAACAAGATCCCGTTCATCTGGAAGGGGAGGAACTCCTTCAGTCACAAGACTTGCAGAAAACTAGTGGGTTGAATAACTAAAGAAATGTATTTTTGCAAGCATCTTTTAACTGTTATAACCTTATGATCCCTGCAAAAGAAAACACAACAAAGAGAACAGAGGGATGTCACTGGAGTCCCTAAAAACCTAGCAGGGGCACCGAACAAACACGATATGCACCCTTTCCCCATATAGGAATGGTACTGGCCTAACCAGAAGAGTCTGCCTGCTCTATCCCTGGCTGACCAGAAAGGTATTTCATGATAAGTCAAACTTTCCATTCTCAGTCAGCAAGGGGATGGAGCAAGTAGGAAAGGGATGTCCAAAGTTGTATCCCCGGAAAAGAGTGCATCGCTAGACATTATAACACTTGTTGCAGGACACTACATCAGCTGAGGCAAATTTGTCTCATTTGGAATGTCAAATAAAGGTGGATGTATTCACCCAAGTAGCTGCTCTGCAGCCATCTTTGAGCAACTTCCCCATAAACAGCACCGTTGAAGCTGCAGAGCTATGCACTGAATGTGCAATGACACCATAATGTGAGTCCCTGGCCTGTGACATGTACACTAGCCCAAAATATTCTCTAACCCACCTACTAATGGTGGACCATGATATCTTCTTCCTCTTGACCCACTTTTTATAGGCCACAAAGAGGGCATCCAAGTACCTTGATTGCTGGGTATGCCCAACATAAATGTTCAATGCTTTACGTGCATCTCCCTTGCGCCACCCTAGGTGACTTGGATTGAGTAAAAAATTAGGAAGAACCACCTCCTGGAACCAATTAAAAACTGGGTTGACTTTAGGCATAAAACTGGGATTGACCCTAAGTACCACACAATATGGGAGTAAGTACAAAATTCTTCCTTCACTGACAATTCTCCCAACTCTTTCACTCTACCAGCTGATGTCAGCGCAACAAGGATTTCCTGCAAGTTCCTTAATGGAAAACAACCAGATGGGTTCAAAAGGAACGGCTGACAAGGCTTGTAGCACCATAGACAGGAAATTGTGCCAAGATCAACACAGCCCCTCACAAGAATCCCTTAACCTGGGGATGTCGGGCTATGGAACTCGCCCCACATATATTCAATATGCTCCCAATGGCTACAGCCTGCCTGAGGGTGCTTGTTACAAGGTCTTTCTTCAGGCCCAACTGCGGAAAAGTGAGAACGTGCCAGGCTGATGTCTGTAGTTACCTGAACCCAAAGAGGCTCCTCCTGCACAGCCCCCATGAACTGTTGTGGACTGAGTAGCTTCGCTGGCTCACCTTTCTAGCACAAACTTGCTAGGGGTGCCAGGACCTGCTTGAAACCGGGGGCTCGATTCATGCTGGGAGGAGATACCAGCAGAGAGGCCCTCCAGCGAGGAATCTCCACAGGTTGAATTCTGGGACCCAGTGGGACAGAGACGTTCTGCAGCCCTGCTGTAAGGGGTCAATAGAGGCATCTGCTGTGAATGCCACCACCTGGGCGAATTTATTTAGCTGCTCTGAGGTGCTTCACTCCAGCTGGAACTTCTTGGGGGCGGGCAGGTGTTCACACAATCAATGTTGGAGCTGGCTGACTGATAAGATAGCAGCCTCATGTGGGTAATGAAGGGCCACATTGCTCTTCCAGTCCTCAGAGTCTAAAAGTGACCCCTAAAACTTCTCACAGCAGCACTGCCTTGGAGAGCAGAGCCACGGGGGCTTCAGGTGACTCCATGATGGAACCCAGCAAACTGTATAGGTCATTGTGGAAGTTATGGGCCAATCTTTCTACTTGTCCTGCAAAATCTCAGAAGACAGCTTTGGGAAAGACAATATGGGCAGTGAACAGCCAAATCATAGGAACACTTCTGATGCTCCCAGCTGCTCTTCCTCTTCTGCCACTGTGGGGGTGGGTACCGAAAGCTTTGAAGTCCTTATAGCCAACAACAGGGAAAGCATCCCTGCTAACCCCCTACAGCTAGAAGCTGCCTGGGCTTGCGCTTCCTCCTCTGAGAATCCTCCTCCTCCCTCCCTCCCTCTCTGATCTGTAATCAGAACCCTTATCCTGGTCTGAGGCTGACCCCATCACATCAGTCGTGCTGGTCAGAGGACACCCCAGCTGCACTCCATCCATTGGGCTGTCACTTGGTCTGGGCATATTGTTGCAGAAGCCTTGGAGGTTCCAAATGAGGGGCATCAATGAGAAGGAAGTGGCTTCTCTGACCTTTAGCCTTGGAACATTTTGACCTGGCACAGCTGTAATAGTGCTGTTCTTTGTTGTGCCTGGAGTGGGCTTGGAGGGGATGGGGGAAGAAGGATGATGGAGGGGACGGGGAGGAGGACAGATGGATCTTTAGGATAGCAGCATCCCTTTTCTCTCTCAGGCTTGTGAGAGCAACGAGAGATTTCTTTGGCCAGGGAGGCTGCAGTTCCCTTGATGACTGCTTGGTTCAAACAATTGAGGATGTCAGGTTGGGACTTATTCCCCAACCCCACCTGGGAAGCATACCCCACCGCCTATTCACAGGGTCCATTTACCACCTCTGTGGCAACAGCCAAGGTAGTAGGAGCAGTGACTTCTGGTGAGACCACTGGCTGTGTTCCTGCAACAGCAATGGACTCTGCAAGTGGTGTGATGTTTCCTACACATGGGCTCATTACTCCTTCAATACTGATGGACATCATAGCTCCAAGCTGAGAAGAAATGTCCACTCACCCATATGGCTCCTTCCTTGGGGAGAGAGAGATGCCCAGCAAACCATGGCTGTGTTGCTCTCCCCTCCCTGGTTGCCAAGCAGAACTGCGACACTTGGGAAATGCATGGCTGGCCTGCTGTCTGCAGTGCAACCATGCAGTGCACCTGTGTGTCACCAAGGGAAGTTCTTTTTTTTTTTTTTAAGGAAAGGGCTGGGATTCCCATGTGAGGAGGGAAAGAAGAGTTTGCTCATTACCCATAGCTGTGGTTCCTCCCCTTCCAGAAGAACAAGATTTCATTTGCTTGGCCCTGCCTTCACCAGAAGGGAAAGTTAACCCTTTCCCACCTGCTCCTTCCCTTGCTGACTAAGAATGTGTGGCTCCACAGATGCCCACTCCAACAGATGCGCACTCAGTTACAGGTAAACAACACATTCTCCTCCTTTGTGGTACAGGCATACATACCGAAGACTAACAAGTTCGCTTCCCTGGAAAGTGGAGAAGAAAAGCTGCAGGACTGCCGTCCCAAGTGTGGCATCGGCACAAGCTCAAACCCCCAAGGTGTCAGATGAAGGTCAAGGGCTGAGACCAGAGACTAGTCTGAGATTGGTCAGGGATCAACACGCATTGGCAAAAGCTCTAAAAGGAACAAAAAGAATGCTCCTCTTGATGCTACTGCTGGGGTGGGCAAAGAACTAATTGGAAAGGCCTGTGCTCTCCCCCTTTTGCAGGTGTGCTGAATTGGAGGTGACCAAAAGTCTAGATTCTAACTCTAGAATGTTCCAAAGCTGCTCTGTGCAGGTTTTCCAATATGTGTGCCTGAACAGAGACCAGGAAGAATTGGGAGGATCCCAATCCCGCTCCTGTCACTGACTACAAGGAAAAGGAGGATCAGAAGAGAAAAAGGAAACATCCTGGCAGGTCCCCAGAAAGGATACAAGTGTCTAGGATACCACAGAAGTAATACAAATTGAGTTGCCCAGCTACAGCAGTGTGTGTGTGTGTGTGTGTGTGTGTACACGTCTGTAATATCAACTAATTGCCCTCACCTCTCCTCTTTTTCCCTTTCCCGAGAAACATAGAACATCAATCCTGTATCCCTGCCATCCATCACTTCCTGCAGACAATGACAGCAGGGACATGGGACAGTGCTGAAACAGCCAGGCAGATCCCATTTATTTTTAGTGCTCTGGTTCCCATTTATTTTCTTAAACCATTCATATGGAGGTGGGGTTCAGAACACATGAATATCTGTCCCAAAGCTGCAAGCAGGAACTGTGATAGAGTTCACTGACATTTCATATTTATGTCAATAGCCTGTGATCTTGCAGCAACTCCTGTGGCTTGAAAAATCCTAACTTCATATATACCCTAATTCAGCCTTCCCCAACCTGATGCTCCCAGATGGTCCAGACTTCAATTCCTATCAACCCCAGCCAGAATGGCCAATGGTCAGTAATGCTGGGAGTTGTAATCTAAAACATCTGGGTTGGGGAAGTTGCCTTAATTAATAAATTCTTAACTGGCCACAGCAGCTCAAGGAAGAGCTCTTGAGGTCTTAGCAGGACGTTCATTGCACTGTGGCAGTTAAAAGGACAAATTCAGGATTAGGAATTATTAGAAAAGTGCGTAACAATAATACAATTATCAGAATGCTCTTCTATAAGTCTATTGCCACATCGGAATATTGCGATAAATGCTGGTAGTCATGTCTCAGATCAGATAGCATAGAGCTGGTGAAAGTGCAGAAAAGGGCAAGTAACATGATCAGAGGGATAAAGATCATGGCAGAGCTTCTTTAAAAGATGGACAAAATGGAGGTGGAAAGAAATGCTTCCCCTTTCTTTCTAACGCAGGGCATCCAGTGGCTTAGGACAAAGAAAAGGAATTGGCTTCTTCTTACCCCATGTTTCACAGTTTTAGCAGCATGTGCTGCTTTTTTCTTTGTGTCGTATGGCGTGAGGATATCTATAATGGCCATGAAATACACCTCCTTCTTAGGGGCATCTGATTAAAATGAGAGAAAGAGAGAGAGGCCCACATGTATTTTTCAAAAGGTTCACATTTTTTAAAAAAGAATTGCTGTCCGCACCTACACTCAGACATAGCCGAGGACTGGATAATGTTGCTGGATAGCAAGGGTACCTCCTGGATATTAGACCAGCGTTTTCCAATTTTTAGTCTTCAAGGAATCCTTACGAAATTGACTTATCTGTCACAATATCCCTGTGTGTTGCAAAAGATTCTGGGGCATTTTTTAGGGCACAACTGTCAGTTTAAACAGGGCACAGGCTAGACCTGCTGGGCCTCACTACCATTCTGTGTGAATAGCAAATGTGCCCCAAAGAGACACAGCCCTCTCCTGTGGCTACACATTGCAGAGAAAGACCAGGAGTGATGGGTAAGCTGTCATCCGCTGAAAGGGAAGAAGATTGGCAAGGGAGTTTTGGTGGCTAGGTAATCGTGGGTCAGGGAGTCAAGAGGTCTTGTGATATCAAAGAGACCAAGGGTGGAGGGCTGGGCTAAATGTCATATGTTGTTTCAAATTAATCAGCCACGTGTTTATTACTATATGCCTGTCGTCAGAGGGCCTTTGAACACAACACTCTGGCTTCTATCCAGACAACTACACACTCAGCATCCCATCTCCTCCTCCCGCCACCATCCCCATTGCCCCATCACTCACTTTCATGGCTTTTCATAGCGTAGACGTCCACTGATGGATCAAACTCCCCAGGCCCAAAAAACCGTGGGAAGTTGAGAAGATTACCAGGACTATCAGGTGGAGTTCCGTAAGAACCAGTGGGGTTCCCACCAATGCCGTCATTCTCACATTCTTCATCTTCTGCCCGGTCCTCAACTTCCATCTCCTCCTGCTCCGCACGGTCTACATCGTGAATCCCTACCAGCAAACTGTAATCCATGATCTTCAGCTGAGCGAGAAACTGGAAGCCAAGAGAAAGACATTCTCTCTCTCCTGTTGCTATGATCTTGCCATCCACCTGCTTGGACTAAGGCTGGCTCCCAGGATCAGCTTCAAGACTTTAGTCACCTTTCATTTTGACTACTGTGACGTCACTCTTAGGCTGGCCTTCCTGTCTGTCCTGGCTTCCCTCACCAATCAATTCAGACCATTCCCACCAAGTCCCTCGCTTTCCCATCAGTCAGCATTTCCCTACCATCCAATAATGGAGGCAAACTTTTTTCTGACTTAAAATTGGAGACACGCGTTGCTCCACTTTTATTTAGTCATCCTGCCGCCATCCTTTGGGCCTGACACATGGAGAGGCAGAGCAAACAGTGTTCTCTGTGTGGGTGGGCACTTTGGGGTCACCCAAAACTCTAAATCATTTATTTCTGATGTCACATAGTTTGGAAATTATCACCTTACATCCTTCCACACACTCTCTTTCATGCTCTGTGTTAAATTCTTGTTCTTGTCCCCACTTTTCTCCCCTCCCCATCTCTTGCCCTCTCCAATTCCCCACAAATTCATGTCCTTTGGCTCCACCCACCCCCACTCCCATCTCTGAGCTCCTGTCATGCTGCTCCCTTACTTACCACCTAAATTTATATATATATTTCATCAACAACAGATTTCAAAGAAAGTTAATTAACATTCTAACTTCTTGGAGTGAAGGTGTCAGCAATAAAACAACAAATTGGACCTGAAACAAAATGATACATGGATTCCATTCCAGTTCTACATTTAGGAAATAGAAACCAAATGCACAGTTACAAGATGGGGGATACTTGGCTCAGCAATACTACAAATGAGAAGGATCTTGGAATTGTTGTAGATCACAAGCTGAATATGAGCCAACAGTGCGATATGGCTGCAAGAAAGGCAAATGCTATTTTGGGCTGCATTAATAGAAGTATAGCTTCCAAATCACATGAGGTACTGGTTCCTCTCTATTCAGCCCTGGTTAGGCCTCATCTAGAGTATTGCATCCAGTTCTGGGCTCCACAATTCAAGAAGGACGCAGACAAGCTGGAGCATGTTCAGAGGAGGGCAACCAGGATGATCAGGGGTCTGGAAACAAAGCCCTATGAAGAGAGACTGAAAGAACTGGGCAGGTTTATCCTGGAGAAGAGAAGATTGAAGGGAGACATGAGAGCACTCTTCAAATACTTGAAAGGTTGTCACACAGAGGAGGGCCAGGATCTCTTCTCGATCCTCCCAGAGTGCAGGACACGGAATAACGGGCTCAAGTTAAAGGAAGCCAGTATTCCAGCTGGACATCAGGAAAAACTTCCTGACTGTTAGAGCAGTACGACAATGGAATCAGTTACCTAGGGAGGTTGTGGGCTCTCCCACACTAGGGGCATTCAAGAGGCAGCTGGACAACCATCTGTCAGGGATGCGTTAGGGTGGATTCCTGCATCGAGCAGGGGGTTGGGCTCGATGGCCTTGTAGGCCCCTTCCAACTCTGCTATTCTGTGATTCTATGATTCCCTAATGCATGTATAATGGTCTTGCTCAGCTTTTGTTCTATGTCCTTTCCCACTGCCCTGCTTTATAGGTGAACACATACATGCAGTCTACTTTCCTTATTTGGGGTGGGGTGGGGTGGCCCCTACTACTACTACTATTACTACTACTTCTTCTTTTAAAAAAAGTGTGTTTCAGTAAACTGTGGGTTTCCCCCAAGCTTACAGAGGTCTCCCTCATGTGTTATGTGTGTGTGTGGGTGCCATTCCTGCTACTTAAGGATCAGCACTCATCCCTGAACATCGCTAATTGAGGGAATAAGTAATCCAGTTTCAGTGAAAGAAACAAAAGATCAGTTGATCTGGAAGAAAAACCTGCATGAGCTACGTAGACAGAGGGGCTGTTTACTGTTGCTACTTAAGGAAAATAATGGACAGGCAAGGTAAGGACACTTTTATGGCTGGGAGACTGGGAAAAAGATGGGTTGTATGATGGGTAGGGAGGGTGAGGAACCAGAATATAAGGAAATTGAGGGCTGGGAAGCCCAAAGTGCAGCTGAATGAAAGGGAATAGCAGAAAGCACATAAACCTCTCTGTTTTCCTCCCCTCGCATTTTCTAATGGTTCTTTTCAACTTCCCTTCCTTGATGTTTGCTTCAGAATATGAACCTCTAAAGACTGACTTCATCCTGTGTACAGCACTTAGCTATTTCAAGTATATGAATAACAACAACAACAATAATGGAAGTTGAGAAGTAGGCCTTTGAGGGAAGGGTGGGTGAAGGATTCACAGGTCTGAGGAAAAGAAGGGAAGAGAAAGAGGCGCAAAGGAGGAGTTATGGGAAATAACTGGATACTCAGCCAAGGAGGGCATGCACACTGTTGGCAGGAAGGGATTGCATGAGTTCGAGGGCTTTGGAGTTTAAGAGACCATGGGGTAGCGCTGGAGGCAGGGCAGATCTCCCAGACTTCCACACAGGGAAGGGAAAAGCCTTTGCAGTCCATTCCAGATGTGTGGTTCTGCAATCATCACACTTCTTAGTTCACAACATTCCCACTGACCCACCAGCAGGACACTCAGGACACTCTACCTCAACGTCTCGTTTCAACTTCTCCAAAAAGTTCTTTTTGCATTCCTCTCCGACATGGAGTTTTTGGCCTTCATTCAGAAAGTCATTGTCTTTAAATGTCGGTAGATCCTTGGCCTAGAAAGAAGGATTGAACTGGAATAAATGCAAAACCCCCTTAATTTCACACATGTGCAGACGGAATCCAAGTGGGTGCACCTATGCAGGAAAGAGGTTTTGGACATGATGGTAAGTTTACAGAAATACAACTGGCTCAGTGTGCTGCCTGCTGAGGTTGCAGGAAGGGTAAATTTGGTGCTATGCATTTTAGGAGGGAATTAAAAATAAAACAAGAATGATCTGTCAGGAACTGCTGAAGCAAAAGCTCAAACATCCAGATCTATGTGGTTGTGGATCTAACTGTTCCCTGGGCTATGATGTCCTCTGAAGCTCCAAGATGACTACACCGACTTGGTTTCCCTTGACTTGGTAGGGCTGTAAAAGCTGCTAGGCCTGGCTTTGACTTTGCCCAGGCAACAGTTAGTCTTGTCCTCGTCTGACCGACTACTAAACCTATTTCTCATTCTTGTGAGTACTTGTTCTCCTGCCTAGAGGACTCACCTCAAGCTCCCATCTAAGGGACTTGAGCCATTTGCTAGCTCTCTGGACTGCCTTCAGCCCTGCTACACAACAGATAATCCTGCTATTTTTAGAACCCTATGCACAGTTCTGGTTACATTACAGAGTTGTAGGAGGGCAAATAAAATGATGAAGGGTTAAGAGATTGCCCCTTCCCTACAAAAAAGAAAGGTGTAAGAGATTGGTGCTTTTTATTTGGGGGGGGAGGGGGGAGACATAACAAAACTTTGTGTGTTACGGAGAGAGATTTATTATGGAGATTCTGAAACTTTACCTATATATTTGGTTGGTCCTTATTGCCTGACTGTGCATGCTGGAATTTTTCCTATGGACTAGGAAGGCTTATGTTATTTTATGAGTAACTTGGAAAACACTCAATTTAGTTTTGCAGAAAAAAGATTCTACAACTGAAAGAAGATGGAACTTTACACTGAGAGTTTCCTTCCCTCCAATCACTAGGTAACATCACCCAAAATTAAACTGCATGCTACCTAGTAGAGTCTAATCCGTTTAATCCTGTACGTTCTCCTCTACTCCATCTAACTCTATTGACCATGCGTCATGACCAATATCGTCAGCCTTTTTTTCTCCCTCTCCCCCTTCCTAAATCTGCTTTTTGTAACAACTTACCCAATGAAAAGATCTGGAGGTTTTGCCCACAATTGTGTGCATTTTTGGTTGGTCCTAATAAAGTCATTGCCAGACTGTGCATTTTGGAATATTTCTTTCAAAAGTCTCAAACTCAGGGTCTTCCAATTAAATTGACTGACAGAGCAGGTTCAGAACTAAGGCACATTTCATAATTAATCTGTGCAAACATGTCTCATGTTGTGGCAACTGGTACCTTTTCAAATGGTCGGAGAAATTTTTGGAAGAAATATTTATCAGTGGCTGCTGGCAATGGTAGCTAACATCCATATTCAGAGGAAAGACTGTAGATTAACATATTTGGGAAACAAGCAAAAATGGGTAACTACCACCATCATGCCCTGATCATGAGTTTCCTTTCGGCTTCTATCAAGTCACCCAGCGACCGGATACTGGGTAGACACCTGCAGCAGCCAGCTGTTCAGAATAATAATAATAATAATAATAATAATAATAAATGTATTTCTTACCCGCCTCTCCTTTTAGATCGAGGCGGGGAACAACATTAGAACAGGAATCAATACATCTTAAAAATTCATGATTTAACATTGATCTGGATAGGCCTGCCGGAAAAGGCTAGTCTTTAAAGCTGCCTTAAAATCACACATAGAGTTAATTTTACGAATCTCCTCCGGCAGGCCATTCCACAATCTGGGGGCGACAGAAGAAAAGGTCCTCTGGGAAACTGATGTCAGCCTAGTTTTAGCTGACTGAAGTAAGTTCACCCCAGAGGACCTGAGTGTGCGGGGCGGACTATATGGGAGAAGGCGATCCCGCAAGTAACCTGGACCCAAACCATTTAGGGCTTTAAAGGTAATGACCAACACTTTGTACTTTGCCCGGAAACTAATTGGCAGCCAGTGGAGTGATTTTAATGTTGTTAGAATAGTTAGGTCTTAATTGATTTTAGCACAGATTTAGGAACATGATCTGATTAAATGTGAATATTAGATCTACCTTGGCTAATGTATTGGCAACAAGATTGGGAAAAAAGCCTAGATCTGTATTTTCAGAACTTTGCAGGCAACCATTACACTAATAATTGTAGCCAAATGGAACCCTTGTGACTTTCTTTGTTCCACAATTTTCTTGCATATTACAATGGAAAACACTTCTTCTATTCCCTCTGTGCAATTGCTGTTTTTTTATGTGCACCAGGTTACTCCTTACTCTGATTAGTGGAATTCAATACAACTTCAACACCCTGTTCCCATAGAAGTTTGCTTTTTGAAAACCAACCAATCAAAGTCCACAAGAACTCATGGATTTTTAGGTGTTTCATGAGTAAATTGGAATTCATATTGGAAGTCAGTATCTCATCAGAGCAGAAAAGTCCATACATGTTTTGAGCACAACCATTAAAAGGGCTTTGATGTACAATTTGAAAGGTTCATAATTCTATCAGGTTAAAAAAAAAACTGAATATTTAATCAACTGGCAGTCCTTAAAATAGAACGAATACCATCTGGCGTTTCGGGATTAGAATGAGTGGGGGGGGGGAGAAAAGAATGAGGGAGGAGAATTAAAATACTTTTTTAAATAACCAAAAGGAAAAATAAAACATGTTGTTTGTTTTCCCTTGCATTTAGGCATTAGATCAGATCTTAGTTTCTACAGGAAGAAAGCCATTTAGCAGTTTAAGGATTCCCCATGCTCACTGCAGGGAGACACTGGTATCTATTTCTGGTACAATTTGTGAGGGGAGGAGAAGGGCTGGGGATTATGTTTGTTTGTAATTGTAATGAAGACTAATCCTTGGTGAGATACAGGCATACAGTTTGAGGCAGCTTGGCAATCAGCTGCCCATGGACTACATTGACCGCCGAATACTTCCAATTGGTTCATTGCTCATTTATGACCCACCCCAGGCCTATGTAATGGCTAAAAGGAGCTTCCTAACTTCATTCAAACTGGATCCCATCTCCTGATTTAAGGAGGGATAAGCAGCTCTCTAGAATCACATCAGTAACACTGCCCACAGGTCTCCAGCAATCTTGATTCCCCTTCCCAGGAAAGTCACAGTATGACTTTTCTTTTTTAAAAAATAATTTGCAGTGCATTTGTATATGATTCACCCTGGGCACTTGTAAGCCTCCAAACTTGGAAGACAGACGAGTACCTTATGCAGAGCAGCAGGCATGCTAAATGGACATAGGGTTCCTCATATGGCTGACGCCCCACTTTAAAGTGTGTGTGGTTCATACTTGCTGTGCCTGCTTTGTTGTCATGTCAGAGGGACTCACTTCTGAGTAAACATGTGATGAAGGATTCCAGAGGGAGGCAAGGGAGTGTGTGTGTGTGTGTGTGTATGTATGTGTGTATACACACACACACACACACACACACACACACACACACACGGGGTACCTCTGTACTTGAGCGTATGTGTGTATGCGCACATGAAAGGGAGCGAATGAATGAATCGAGAAGGAGAGAGAAGGAAGGGAGGGGAGAGAAAGAGAAAAATGGATCCCTTATCTGCTTTTGGCTGAGGCAGCCCCATAACTACCAGGATGCATCCCCAACCATTTTCTTCTGGGTTGCCCATGCCAGCCTCAGAACCAAAGCTCCCAAACAAGGAGGTGCTTCAATCACAGATGCTCTCATGAAAAATGAAGAAATGTTTATTTTGGTAAGCACCAATGAATAAATAGTTTTGTTTTTTAAAAATATTATCCTGGGGTGCTATTGTTACTGATAATGCTATTATTTTATTGTTGTCAGATTCTACCATTTTATGGTAGTTTATGGTATGTTGACATGTTTTTATTTTGATTATGTATAGTGTTTTATATAATGGAATCTTCCTTGTGAGGGCATGGCTCTAAAAGGGAGCCTAATTTTTTTTAAGTAGACAAATATTTTAGTTAAAAATCAATGGAAAAAATCATTAGAAGAGATAGGGAAGACTATTAGTACCTGCTCTATCCAGCCTTACCAATTAATGACCCTGTTCAGAAGACATGCTAAGCCATGGTGGTTAAGCACTTTGAGCTAAACATTATGGCATAGTGTGTGGCGTGAACCATGACTTAGTGAATGCGTTCAGACAACACAATAACCAATAGTTGATGGTTTAAATAGTCGATGGTTGGTTATTTAACCGCCGTGGGTTATCGTGTTGTCTGGCAGGAGGTTTCTAACCAACAGTTGTTTATTTGGCCGAAATAACCAACGCAAATAACTAGTTCTGCAGAGTTGGCTATTTCAGCCACCATTGGCTATCGTGTCATGTGGAGGGCAACGTTGGTTATTTCCTTGGCCACCATTGATTATTTCGTCAGCCACAGAGACGCAAGGCAAGAGTGGTCAAAGCAGTGGCTGCCTCTCTAGTCCAGCCAGCAGGATAGATTTTCAGCAGCAATGGCTGATGGGATACTAGTGGGAGGACTGAGGTGGAGAGAGGACGGGGGATGAGTGAGCAACTCAGCGTGGACTAATAGTCAACTCAGCACTGATTCTAATTCACACCACAGTTGATTATTAATCATGTCTTGTGAGTAGTACGCCTAGATAGTCAATGGTTGAGTTGATTATTCACCTACCGCTGACTATTGTGTTGTGCAAGCTGGCCCAGTGTATTGTGCGAACCATTCCTAACCATGGTGGCTACATTATCACCGTTTAAACATGCTCACTGACCATTTTCTGCAAAAGTTTCAGCGGCCTAACAATGGCTTAACATGTTGTCTAAACAGGGCCAATATAGTGAGTTAAAGATAAGTAGCTGTAGCTTTTCACCCCCAAACACACCTATTACACCTATAGCAGCAATGTTTGTAGCTTTACTCAGAATGCCTGGGATCTTTTTTGCTTTTTAAAGGTCTCCCCAACAGTTGCTCTTACCTTTTCCTTGTCACTGGCTTCTCTTGCTACCGTTGAACCCTGGAAGGAAAAGAAGAGGGATGGGAAAAGGAGACCTACTTTAGAGCCAAGCAGTAATTCAAATAAAAAGCCAGCATGGAGCCTTGATTAACTAAGGGACTTTCTGCAAAGTACTTTTGTTTGTTCTTCCCCCACCCCCACCCCCACTGATAGGCTGTTTCTACACCTGACTTTTCCCCCAGGATCGTCCCGGGATCATCCCTGTGCATCCAAATGACACACAGGGGATCCGGGGAGCAGGCAGGAATGATCCCTCCATTTTCCTGGGATAACCCTTAGGTTATCCTTTGAAAGGGCCATATTGTATTTTTAAACAGTCCAAATCACAAATTTATTTGCTGGGAAAATGTGATATTCACCACAGGCAGAACAAGTTTATGAAGGACAGCCAGAAACCAGGCAATATGGTTCTGATTATCAGATAGTGGAGACCAACATCAGGGGATGCCTATCACCTTAATGACCTGATCGGGAGCTCCCCTATTGCCTCTGGCTGGCCTCTATTGGAAACACAATGCTGGGCTAGATAGAGTCGACCTCATCGAGGAAAGTCAGAAAGTGTATCTATTGCCATTGTGACTGCGGTGTGAAATAGGGTTGCATGAGTGACATAGGCACTTAAAGTCCAAGAACGTAGTACAAAAATATATTACTTCCAATTACCAGCTGCCTATCACAGGAATGCATTCTATGTATAAGAAATTTTCAAATCAACTGGGAGACACTCTCTCACATAGCCCAGAAGAAGCAAATGGAACACTTTCCAAAATGGCCCCAGAAAGCTAGTGCAGAACTCTAAGAAAGCCCAAAAGCATCCTTCTCCAACCTGGAGCCCTCCAGATGTTTTGAACTACAGCTCCCAGCATCCCCAGCCAACTTGGCCAATCTAAATGCTGCTATTCAGGATAAAATATTCTGTTCTCCCAAAGTGGCTCCTAATAATTTTTTATATGGATTTTTGTCAAAATTGGCCGTATGCATTGGTAAACCATTGGTATTCCTGAACATTGTTTGTGATGTAATTATAATGTGATTGATGTAAATCACAAATTCACCATACACACACCACTTCACTGGCAGTACTGTGAACCTTTCCCCCCCCCTCCATTTTTGGAGGCAGTTTTCTACCCCCACTGTAGAACTCCTGCCTATGAATTTCCATCTAATAAGTTGATGTTTTAAAAATCAGCATCAAGCCTGAACACCATCCCTTCTCTTATTCCAGCATCAATTGAGGCAGGAGCTGAAATCTGCTTGTGGCACATGAAGAAGCGCCCTAAAACCATCTTCAGGATGCCACATTCCCATGACAGGAGACAGAGTCCACATGTGCACAGTAAATCTATGGCAGCAGCATTTTCTCTGCTCCCCAACTCTCCTTAGAACCACAGGGCTCCATGATCTGCATGGTAGCCCTAGGAAGAAACATTTGCCACTTGCTACATTGTCCATCACAGGAGAGGAGCAAGGCTTCCATGACAGAGTCCTTAAAGAGGCCATATGTAAAAATGGCCCTCACCTTGAGATCATATTTCCGATGCACGGTTAACCGGTGACTAAATACATTCCTGGTGACCACCATGTAGGTTTCCATACCATCTACAGTAAGCCTGTATATGCCAAGGAACTGTGGGAGAAGTGTATTTCCATGACATTCCACAGTGAACTAAAGAGGATTGGGAAAAGAGAGAGGAAGATGAAATCAATCAATGTGAGGCTAAAGATCTCCAGTGTAGCTTAAGCAGAAGGATGACTACAGGGCTGCTCCGGATTTTGCTAAGTATCTTCCCAACACATTAAAAAAATGTCAACCAAGTTTTGAAACGCCAGATAATTTCTAAGAAGTGAAAGCATCAGGAGGAAAAGGTTGTTGTGAAATTTCTGAAATATGCAAAGCACTTTGAGCATTTAAGCTAAGTCCTATAATGTCATTATAGGACTCATGTGAACAGCACTCTTCCAGAAGGGTTCAAAGGAGTTTACCCTTTTTCGTGTCTCAACATGCAGTTACAATTGAAGGGGATTCTGCAATCTTCTTCAATTTTGGGGTAGAAATGTAAAATTTCTGAAAATTTTGAAGCCATGGGGGAAAAAACATTTTTTTCCCGGAAAAAACATAAATATTCCAAAAAATGGGGGGGGGGGAATGCAGTATTAGCACTTTTTACAGATTGAAAATCACTTTGTTACTTTAGAAACATAAAATGTAATTATGTACAAGTTGGTTTGTCATAAAATCACATTTGGTATATTAAAAGTACAGTGTATTCAAGCAATTATTACAAATTGAATGTACTTTTTAATTTTTTTACCTTTTTTTGTAACAAATGGAGCTACAAGCTCCTGAACCGTAAGGAACCTCTTTGGCTTTGCCAGTTTATGAGGAACAGGCAAAAAACAATTTTAAAAACAAACAAACAGAAGAACCCATCAAAATTAGTAACAAAGAAAATTGTTTATGTCTCTGGTAGTCCTCCACAGTGTCAAGTAGACATAAAGCCCCCATTCTCATAAAAAGAACTGAGAAAAAGGGGGGACCAAGATTCAATGAATACGCATGAAATTTAATCAGACTCATTTCCTGAGCTATAGCTAATCTATTAGTTTGTCTCTGCTTCAATGGCAGTGCTGCCCCCTAGAAGCAGAAATGCATCTTGCTCTTGCATTTGAGAGTTGTAGTCTCAGTTTGAAACCTAGGATTTGCTTGTCCTTGGTGCACAGAAATTGTAATACTCTGATACTATACATAGTTTTTAGAAATTATTTGGAGAAGTAAATATATGGACACCTTGTTTTAAACATTTTATTCATCATGGTAAAATAAAACATTCCATAATCCATCTTTTCTTCATTTTTTCCAATTTTTTCAGGGGGAAATCCCCCCCCCCCAGCATTCACAGGTCTATTTTGGGGGGTGGGGGAATCAGATGTGCTTTTCCAGAGCAGTTGGTTTTAAAGATTCTGTTTCTGTTTTAACGATTGCATGGCAAAGAGAACTTCACCAGGTGCAGCTTTTCCAATCTGGCAGCACTGCTAGACTGAATTTTCTATTCAGTGAATACAGACCTTAAAAATACAGGAGCTCAGTCTGGACTTGGCAACCATTTGCACAGCAGCAGTTTTCAGATGTGGGAAACTATGGGACCAGTTTATACCAACCCAGTAATAATGTTAGCAAGGGTTTCTTGGTCCATGTTTTTACCAAGACTTTTCCAACCTTTCCAGATTAATATCTCAGGAAAGGGATGGTAGCAATAACGGTGATTCAGCCAAACCTGTCAATGCTGGTGAGGCGCCTACAGTCTCTCTTTATGGATCTTGCAAGCTGCAACATCACTTGATAGCTTGGTAAGCATGAAACACAGGGAGGGAATAGGACAGTGGGCAAGCATGGCCTGCTCTGGGAGCAACCATGGGAGGTTGTGACTCCGTTCAGATGACATGCTAAGCCACGGTGGTTAAGCATTTAAACAGTATGACTTAGCATGTTGTGTGAACCATTCCTAACCATGGTGGCTACATAACCACAGTTTAAGCACGCTCACTAACCATTTGCTGCAAAAGGGTTAGCGGCCTAACCATGGCTTAGCGTGTGGTCTGAACATGCTGAGAGAATGGTAAAGTCCATGGAGCAGAAGAAATTGGGCGGGGGGGAGCAGCAACCCATAGACACACAACTTGAACTGTGGGGGTTTAAAACTGAAAGTTGCCATTTGCTGTGAATCCCTACAGATACAGAGTGATATTGCTCTATCCCTGGCATTTCTATGGTGAAGGGCTTATATTGGAAATTTGAGTGGGAAGTAATTCAATTTTGTACCAGAAATGCCAATAAGACTGCAATGCTCCTGAACCCTGTGATGGCTTAGGACAACACAGCCAAGCACCAGGAAAATAAACTGGCCAAAGGACTAGAACCAACAAATTCCTCCTGTTGTACGAAGCTGGAAGGAGAGGGAAATCTCTGTAGAAGTGTCCCCAACTGTCACAGCTTGGTGGCACCTCTACAGGGAGTTCCCTGCTCTCGCAGCCACATTGAAACAGTCCTTCCCCACCCTCCTAGCTATTCTGGGTCACAGGTGCTTATTCCACCCTTTCCACATCCCCTACTTGATGGTACTTCTTTAGTATGTTGTGCATCTCTGCAACGTCTTCACTTGACACCGCCTTGATGACAAACCGCCGGTCATAGGTGGTGAGGAAACGAACCCCGCACCGGCCGTGGCTATCGCTGTACACTGGAGCACTCCGTGTCACAGAATTCTACAACAAAGAGGCAACAGAAGAACAAGTAGGAGATGCACCAACCACATCTTCAGATGAACCATGTAAGACGGGTGAACTTCAGCTGATGTGGGAACTTCCTACCTGGACCCCAACCACTAGTGCCTTTGTCTCTTGACCCTACTTCTATCAACAATCCTGTATCAGTGTGATCAGAGTGTCAGACTAGGGCTGGGGAGGCCCAGGTTCAAATCCCCACTCAGCCATGAAGCTTACTAGGTGACCTTGGGCAAGTCACTATCTCTCAGACTAACCTACCTCACAGGGTTGTTGTGAGGACAGAATGGAGGAATTATGTATACCACCTTGAGCTCCTTGGATATAAAATATATAAGATAAAAAATACAATAAATAGTTCTGCCTTGTTTCTGGCAATTGATCCTATTCCTGTAAGGACTTTCACACTGGACTCACCATGAAAACAAGGGTTAACTTGCAATTTGCTCAAACAAGTGCAGAAATACTGCCTGGCTCCAGCATATTGCAATTTTGATTTTGATACACCTAGGTGAAATGCTATCACCTTGACCATACCTGATAATCTTGATCGTCAATCCCAAACCTTTCCCGGAGATTTCGGAAGACCAGTGGACAGTACTCCTTGAATTTGAAGCGACTTGGCAGGTTCTCTCTGGAAGCAGATGCAGAGAATGTGTCAATATTAAGAGGTAACTAGGTTTTAAATACATATTAGGCTGAAAGCTGTTTCATACATTACATTTTCAGCATACATCTAAGATATTTTAAACGGCATATCTAAAGCATGAATGTGACACATACAGATTTGAAAACATGTACCTCATACAGGTGCTCTGATCAGACTTCTGGGATTGGCTGCCAATGAAGCTGGGTTTACTATTAGTTATACGGTGCCTAACATTTCTAGTGCTGCCTGAGAATACGTTTTAAAAAAATAATACAGGCCCTGCCCTTCAGGCTTACAGTCTAAGAATAAACACAAGACTCATCAGGAAAAGGAAAAAAGAGATGGACGTATAACTTGAACAGATGCTTCAGGCAGAAATTAATCAGATGCAGCTAAAGCAAGTGGTTAGGAAAGGTCAACCCCAATGTTGAGCTGAGACGTAGGCAAAGTTTGTGTGCATGGAGCCTAATGCGTAAGCAAGCATAACCTGCAATACTGTACTCAGACAGCAAGGAAATTAAAGTGCATACCTTAATGTACAATTCCTATGCCTTTTAGAGCATGAGTGAAAAATGTCATTGTACCCTCATCCTAAACGGAAGGCTGCTTTTTAATTACTGAATTATTACATCTGCCTCTTCAGGAGTATTCTTGTGATCTCCCCTTTGCAAGATGATACCCATGTCAACCTCCTTAAAATCAGATCAGATCCTGTAAATATGATGTTGTGTAATGGGCAGTCATTGCTCTTTTGGGATTGCTGTACCTAGATCCAAAGCTGCTCACAAATGAGTTCTATGAGCTAGGTTTGATTTTTTTCTTTCTGGAACTGTAAGTGCAACTTTCTCAGCTTTGCAAAGTTAGCCTCCAATGTTTACTGGCTTGATATCCCGTGCACCTTTTTGGGGGGTGGAGGGAGGGGGCACTCGGAATACTGCACTTGCCACATCAGGCAAATACAGGAAAGACTTCACATTCAGCCACTATCCTAACAATGTAAGCTATGAATTTGTCAATCCTGTATCGTACCTTTTAATGGTCAAGAGATAATTCAATGAACAGCACACCCATTAAAAAACTTGTGAATGTAATGTTCAAGCTGAGTAGCCAAAGCTCTTTTTTAATGCCAACCTTGTCACTATAGCTTTCATATCACCATTGTTATAAAATAATATTAATATTAGTTGCAACCAACATTCTTGAGGCCCATCTCATGTGTCATTACAGAATGCATAGCCCCAGAATACATTATATTGGTGTTAAAGCATGGAGCAACTCCAAGTTTAATACATCTCTTAACTCTTTCCATCATTATTACTTTTCTGGTTAGAGGTTCATCGAAGCCTTCAAGCCAGCTAATTTCATAATGTTGCATTTGTTGCCCCCCATTATCATTGCAACATCTACGTTTACCTTTTGCTTCGCAGATGTTCTTCAAGATGATGTTTACTATGGTACCAGAGGGATATACATTAGGATTGATGTGATCAATAGATAATATTCAGTCTCTCCCTGATTTTTTCCCCTGTTGATCGAATCAGATGGAATACAAGTGTGTGATTTCCTCTGTGAGCATGAAGTGACATTCTTGTTAGGACTTGCATTTTCATCCTGCTTGTCAGATATATCTATGAGGAATCCTCCATACTTGTGGAGACTCAACCCCCGCCTTTCAGAACAAATTGGTGTAATGTTAGACTATTCATACTTTTAGGACTATGCCCACACCGTGTAAATGTTGTTCTTCCACGTGTTGTCCAATTAGCCACACTTATGAGTATTGCACCCGCACCAGCTGGAAAGGTTACAATCCTATCGGACTTTTGATCTCTCTCCACCTGCCAGCATATGTCTGGGCAAATACCATTCTATAAACTTGGGTTGGGAGACATTACATGTTCCCCATGCATGAACTTCGACTAGTATTTCTGACAGTCGAGATCTACTAAGGAACCATCTCTTGAACAGTGAAAAGCTGTAATGGAAATTCTAGCTCCCTTTCCGCTCTTACAGTGCGCATTGACAACTTCTATGGAATGTTTATGTTTTGCAAGATAGGCACAACAAGAGTTAGCCCTGCTACAAATATTAAAGCTACCAGCAACATTAAAGCAAAGTATCCATTTCACAAACATATATTCTCCCACATATGTTAAGAGGCTGCACAAATGAGCTCCCTGCAACCAAAATCTAGTAATAATCTCCTAAATGGAGAAAAGGTGGCATCAATCAGATTGTGATTAAGTGGGAACAAATATGCAAATTGCTGAAAAGCACTATGCACCAAATATGACAAGGATACTGCCAAAATGTGGCTTTGGCTGCTGGACTGCCAATGAATTCATAGTATTGCCACAACTGCACACTCTTTTGTAAAAAAAATTCCTAATATATCGTATAAATCAATGAGCTACAGAAAAGAGTTCTCTGGTTTTATACCAACTGTCCAGAACCAAAGAGATAAGCACTCCTTCCATTTGCAATGCAAGGTAATTCTGCATACAAATCTCTCCCTCAGTTAAGTCAGAGAGATTTAAATGAGTGAATTCTGAAGAACATTTGAAACACAACACTAAAGTTTCCCTAAATTCAGAGACCCAAATCCCTGTGTGTGTGTGTGTGTGTGTGTGTGCAGAGGCAGAATTGATCTATATTCATTGGGCATGTACGTGAATGTACACACACAAATAAATTATGTGGGGGGGAAATGCATTTATAGGGTACATTTATGCGCCCCTAATTAAAAATTCTGAGTATTTGGATTCTGTTATTGCTGCTTAAAATATAAATATGCCAAAATTAATCTTCCTAACTTGTGTGGAAGGTGGTAGCTTGCAGGACTGAGAAAAATTTGATGTAGCCCAAAGTAGTATCTTCAAAGGGGTAAATGGGAGAGGCAAAGAAGGGGCAAGAAGAGGGCCTCTCCTTCCCAGCAACTTTGCCAGTTAAGTCCACAGAAGTTACTACCCCAGAAAAAAACGTTACGCTACCCTGCCTAATCAAGCATGCTTATCATTTGTGGTACCCTAATGGCATAAATGAAGGGGGTGGGTGGGGAAACAACAGACTTCCAATTAAAAAAATGCTTGTCTACCTGGTCACCTGAAAGAAATTTTGACTTGCCACAGGCGAGGCAACCATGCAAGTGCCTGTTTACAATTCTGATTTAAAGGTCAGCTTTTGGAGTTTGCCACTTTAAGCGTCTACACCGTTCTCCAAGTTCAGACCCAGGGCCAGCGGTCAGCATGATCAAGCACTCGTGGACCTCTCAGTCCAACATCTCCAACTTTAGTCATTCTCAGCTAGAATTCTATCTTTCCTACACTTCTGCCACTAGCTTCACATTCTTAGGCTTGCCGAGATACAACATTTTGTTTATTTAGCATTTTTAGACTGTTTCTCTGCCACCCAAGGCAACACCCAAAGTAGCAAAAAACACCAAGAATAAAAAATGTCAGCAGCATCTGAGCAGCCATAGATTGGTTCAGATTCCTGGATCCAAGGCCGGAGTCAGTGCTCCGACTTCAGACCCAGGAACCTGAGCTCCCCGCCCCCGCCTCCTCCCCTTTGCAGCGGGCATGGAGAGGACTCCACCGGCTTGCAAAAGTGACCTCAGAGGGGAGGTGATGGGGGAATTCCTGTGGACGGAAAGAGAAGGGACTGGGAAGGGTGGGTTACGAGGAATCCTCCGGCCACTCCAGCCTCATTTCCTCCCCGTCCCCAACGCCTCAGCTAGAGGGGTGAAAGAGCCCATCTGGCTGAACTGCAGAGCAGGAGGAGCACAGAGGTGGAGATTGCTTTGGCTGCGTCTCCCACTGCATTGGAGCATGGAGGCTTACGGCCATCCCCGCAGGATTGTGCCTTAAGTGGATTTAAATAGAAACACCATGGGGAAAAACTCAAAGTCCCAAATGGTGTAAAATCATAACGCTCAGAAATAAAATGAAACAAACACAAAGCCCTCAAAAGCATAATTTAAAAAATAGAAAAAAACTGAAATCCAAAAGAAAGAAAATATCAGCAGTTTTAAAAGCCTTTCTGAACAGTTAAGCTTTAAGCAGCTGCCAAAATGCCAAGAAGAAACTGGCCAGGCACATCTCAAAAAGAAGAGCATTAAAGAGCACAGATGCTGACACAGGAGGAGGCCTTGAGACTCTTCTTCTTCTTCTTAGACCTCAATTCTCTAGAACCCGAGGCAGAGCGCAACATCTCCCCGAAAGGTATGAGGGAGTGGGAGGCACATATGAAATGAGGTTAAGACATGAAGACCATGGAAGCTGGTAAAGTTCATCAGCATGTTGAATTAGGCCTGAAAGAATAGACGCAGGCAGCAATTGGGCCAAAACAGGAGGGTTATTGCTCCCTGTCGCCTGTCCCAATCAAAAACTGAACTACAGCTTCCAAGCCGTATTTATATATGGGCAGGGTTTAGAGTGCAGACAGACAGACAGGTGGACATTTTTAAAACACACACATCTCTTTTGTTTCACTTCCACATCACACTGACTCCTGTGAAATTATAATTTATATCATTGTATGTAAATGAAAAGCAGCTGTCTATATAATAGAATTTCTACCCAGAACAGAGGAGCATTTTTAAATCAAAAGTTACTTCATTACTTACTTGTTGAAAAGATGATTGTCCACCTTAATCTTGCTGTAGGCCTTAAAGTCATCTGGCATTAACATAACTGGGACAGGGACATTACTCAACTCGTTAATCTGTAAAAGAAACACACATTCTAAACAGGCTATAAGCATAAGGAAAGAGGGAACCACCTGTACTGCTACCATTCATGACTGCAGAGCCAATAAACCCTATTAAACTTTCATTGGCAGTTTCAGGATTAAGTGGATGGTCTGCAGTTGTATAGCCCAGAAATAAAATGTATGTTCCACCACATAGTGAGTACATTGCCACACAGAGGTCCACTCTGCATTTATTGAGAGGATAAACTTGAGGCATCTGAGGGAGCTGAGATCAAGTCCAAACATTGTCCCATGGACTCACTGTGGACTTGGGTGTCAGTCTTTCAGAGATGTGAACAGTTTACAATACAAAAAATAAAACTGCTGAACCCAGGCAATGAGAATTCAGGGTCAAGAAAAGCTACAGCCTGTATAAATCACGGAATGATATAATTTCTATCTATCTGTTTTGGCACAATTTATTCTCATTTAAGTAATTATGGGGAAAGGGGCACTGAAGGCGTGTCTCAACCACCTGCAATCTTATTCATCTTATTACGTTTCTGCAGGTATTGCCCAAACTTCCAAGCGTATCTGCAACCATAAGTGCATAGAAGCTTGCTCTTATTTTTAAACGAAAGCTTAGATTCCCATATCTGTGCTTTTTCTGCAATGACATAGAATTGTGTACTCTCTCAGAGACTTGCTATGAGGGCAAAGAATATCCAGAAACACAGGTTGCAAAAGGCTTGGGAGCCAGTGCGGTGCAGTGGCTGGAGTGTTGGACTAGGGCTCCGGAGACCCCATTTCTAGTCTGCACTAGACCACAAAGCCCTCTGGGTGATCTTGGGCCAGGCACTGACTCTTGGCCTAACCTACTTCACAGGGTTGTTGTGAGGATAAAATGGAGTGGAGGAGGATTCTGTATGCCGCCTTGCGCTCCTTGGAGGAAAGGCAGGATATAATCCTAACAACCAAAGAAAAGATTATTTAAAAACCTGAAATTGCTATATAAGCAAACTGTATAAAGTGGGGGGGGGGGATAGCCAACTATTTCTTGGAGAAAACAGCACAGCTGGAATGGTTTTTTAGTACTTCTTATCCCTATCGCAATGTTTTCAAAATTTTGAATACTGAGAATAGGGAGGAAAGAGCACTAGTTTTTTTCTGGATTAAAATAGGAACTACATTTCATTGTGTGTGGGCTGAGCACCAGTGAAGTGGGTTTCCAATGCAAATTATGTTAATTTGCATAAGGTCATTTGCGTTGGAAAATTAAGTTTGCATTTGAAAATCTTCTGGTGCCCTAGCAGAGGGATGGGCAACTTGTGGCCCACCAGATGTTTGGGCTGACAACACCCATCCTCCCTCACCATTGGCTGTGTTAGTTAGAGCTGATGGGAGTTATGGGCCACATTGAGAGGGACACAAGTTGCCCAGCCCTGCCCTAGGAGGAGCTAAACTAGTACATTTATTTTACTTGTATTTGGTAAACAACAAATCTGTGTTGATTTTTTTTGTCCCAATATACCACAAGTATTTGACCTGAAATACTTGAAGATAAAAAATTAAAGCACACTTAATGTGATTTAAATGTTATATTATCTGAATTTTTTTTATTGTAATACTTGAAAAAATTGAAAGACAACATTGCATAGATAAAAAAACAAAGGTACTGAGAACCATTGTCACAAATAAATGTTTGCATGATATTCTGACAACCACAATAAGTAAATAACTTGGAATAATCCAGCAAAATTGACTGGGGTAGCATTGTGCAAATGAAAGGATCATGGAATTAAATGAGGGGATTTCTTGCCACAGGAGATTCTTGCCACAATCACCAGCAGAAAATGATTGGAACTTACTTGCAATTTAATATAGACACCATCAATATTGGCAGTTATTGTCCCAAATACTCAGGATTTCTGGAGACAAACGGCATAAGGCTGTGGGTTTCCCATGAGCATTTGGCTAAGCCACTACTGGGAATGGTATAGTGGGACAAGATGGACCTTGGTCTGATCCAATAGAGTTCTTCTTGTATTCTTATATATGAGATGAAGAGGTGAGGGACAGCCATTCCCAAATTGTTTGCCATGAGCAAACAGTTAGCATGCTGTAAAAAAACCAAATTAATTGAATAATATAAAGGGTCCTATGAGCACAAAACAATTGCCTATGGAGGAAGTGGCATGATTTATTGCTTTGGCTTTTAGTTCTCCTCTGCTAGAAACTGGGAATTCCGTTGTATCGGGTGTGTTTGGTTCTATCAGTCACTCCTGACGTAGCAGAATTACTGGCCCTCTAAAGAGGCTGTCTGCTGTATTTCTGTATGAGTCACTGCTCTTGTATTGCTTCTTTCCAATCAGAACTGGGTCCAGGCAGGGATTAGGCTCCAATAATGGTCCACCAACCTGCAGAGGGTTGGAGATGCCTTACCAGATAATTATCTGACCATGACAAGGGAGTTGTAAGCACATCATCAACATCTTCCCATCCCCTTGCCCAGTCAGACAGACCATACAGCATACCAACTCTTGATTTTAAGTATGAATTAGCTCAAGTAAATTGAAAGCCAACAAAAGAAGTCTATACAGTTTGTTTACTTGAGATGAGCCAAATGACTGAGAAACCAAACTGTCTCTCCATTCATTGCCAACTCTGGGTCCTATTGAAGAAACAAGTAGCACTCCATCCATGACAGGGGCCAGTCAGCCTGATGCATGCAGTAGCTCTCTGGCTGTAGCTAGACCTAAGGTTTATCCCTGGATCGTCCAGGGGTCAAACCTGTTCATCTAGGTGACACACAGGGGATCCAGTGCTCAGGCAGGGGCGAACCCTGGATGATCCCAGGATGAACCTTAGGTCTAGCTGTGGCCTCTGTTGCTGTTTGCCCTCAGAGCCTGGCAGTCAGAAGTATCCTGTCTCTGTATGTGGAGGCTCCAGGTAGCTGGTGTGGCTAATAGCTACCGATGAACCTCTTCCCCACAAATGTACCTAATTATTTTAGAGCTGGGGAATGCAGGGAGTTGTAGGACATTTTCTAGAAAAGTTTAATGCATAGGATTGCTCCCTTAAAGTATTTTCTGCTGGTGATTGTGGCTAGAATCTCCTGTGACAAGAAATCCCATTTGTTTAATACCAACCCTACCCAAATCAATTTTGCTAGATTATTCCACGTTATTTACTTATTGTACTTGTCCAACATCTTTCCTAAAATGTCAAGGCAACATATAAAATAAATTCAATTTAAGACATTAAAAGAAATATTATAAAGTTGCAGTACCTAAAAGCATTAATTTAAAAAACAGAGTTATTTCATTCCATAGTTTCTTTACACAGTTCATAAATCTCCACATAGAAACACTAGGTCTTCCTGGCCCCCACGCAGTTGTCTGTTAAAGATGTACTCCCATAGCCAGAATTCCTTCAGCCAACTACCTACCTTATTTCTAGGCTGGAGGGATAGGGTAGTAAGTATCTAGTAAGTTAAAATGATGTAATTTCACAAAGCTTGGGAAACACTGCAGTCTCTGTTCAGACATAGGGCAACATTGCCATGTTTGCCACAAAGAATTTGACAGTTTATGGGGAAGGGGACACTTTGTCACACATGGTGCAAATATTCACCATTGACTCTTGTACAATCCATCGTGCTGCAGTTCAAGCGGCATAAGTAATTTCCCACATGTGCACATAACACACGCTGGGTTTTTAAGGCTCCTGCACGATGAGAACTCTGCTCCATTCCACAGGAGGAGGGGTCTGCTTCCAAAGAAATGGCCCCAGAGACCTTGGAGGAGACATCTTAGCAGCTTGAGCTGTTCGTTTTTAAATGGGCACTGTTGTTTTATACTGTAGTTTTTATGTATTTAAATTTTGTATACTTTTAATGATTACGGTTTTTACCTTTTGTAAACCACCCAGAGAGCTTCAGCTATGGGGCGGTATATAAATGTAACAAATAAATAAATAAAATAAGAGATGATCATGAATGTCCTTAGGGGGTGTCATGCTTTCCTCAAGAGCTTTTAAATGTTTTCTATAACTGTGGTCAAAATCCATGAATATGTATATTTGAGTGTATACAGATGTATACAGATTATTAATTAAAATAGCTCATAATTTATTTATTTATTGCATTTATATCCCACCTTTTTTCCTCCAAGGAACTCAAGGCGGTGTGTGGTGTACATAACCCTTCTCCTCTCCATTTTTATCTCACAACAACCCTGTGAGGTAGGTTGGGCTGAGAGTCTGTGACTAGCCCAAAATCACCCAGTGGGTTTCCATGGTCAAGTGGGGACCAGAACCCGGATCTCCCGACTTCCAGTCCAACACTTTAGCCACCACACCACACTGGCTCACACTACACCACATTGGTGTAGCATTTATATAGCTCCTGCATATTTAAAATTTTACCATCTTCTCTCCTCCTCCCCCTAACAACTTTGTGAGATAATATTGCCATTTTACATAAGTGGAGAGGCAATAATTTACTCAAGGTAACTAAGCCCGAATTGAAGTGGGATTTAAACCCAAAGGAGGTTGAATAAAGCTGACAAAATTCCAGTTGCCTAGTCACCCAATGGCCTGTTAGAAATCTGACATATTGTTCAAATCTAATCAATTTTCAACATCTATTCAAACATATTCATGATGTGTGTGTTCTTATGCTATGAATTACTAAACCCAAGTAACCAAATTCATCATAAAGAATCAGTATTAGTAGAAACAGATTTATTATGTCTAGCCATAGTTTACTCCAACTGACACATCGGAGCTGATACTGAACTGGAATCCATTGGTAAGGTTTTAAACTTAGGCTGCAATCCTATACAGACTTACCTGGGAGTAAGTCATATTGAATTTAAGGGGGGTTACTTCTGTGTAGACATGTATAGCATTGCATTATTAATGATTGAAGGGGCTAACACCATTTTTGTCCGCCTTCCATAACAGTAAATGAGAAGGTTCAGCAGGGAATGCATCCTCACTAAGGTAAATTGGAGAGGTGAAATTATCCCTACTTATTAGAATGAAACCCCACAACCATGAATGAAAGACTGGAGTATGCAGAAGGGCCTCCCTAGAGGCACATACTTAATGAAGTTCACTTAAAACAGAACTGTTACCTCTTCACACAGGTTTTAATAAACCTCCCCATACACTTTCAGATGATTTCAAAAGACGGCTGTCCCCTTCATTTTCCCTAATAAACATTTTCATACATAATAGTGATTCTAAGCCATGTTACTAACAGAACCTCTAGGGATCAGTTGTTTTGAGCTTAGCCATCCACAAAAGTCTTATTAAGAACAAGGGCTCCTGGAGAACAGAAATGGTCAATAGCAGGTTAGTCATCAACCAGTGGAGATGGGTGGGTGTCATATTTCGTGTTTCTTGCCATGTGCATAAATTCAGGGAGGTGGGAGTGGGGCGTAGTCTACATTGGCACGTCTCTTGCTCACCGTGTGGTTGACTCCCCACATAAGGACGCTCAGAAGTGGCTCTGAGGCGCGGAAGAGCTTCACTTTCTGGCAGACGAAATGCTTCTTCTTTGTCTTTGTCTTGGAAGCGCTGAGCGCAGCGCCTAGAGCTGCACCGGCACTCGCAGCTGCTGTACCCCCAGTACAATTTGAGGCCATGGCAATGAGAGGGTCCTCTGGGCTCCCCGCTTTAGAGAAACACCTCTGCCTCTAACAGCAATGTCTCCGCATGGTGTCACCTGGGCCCCTTCAACCTGTGGAACTCTTTCTCCTCAAGAGCTCATGTCAACGTTCCTTCAATATCCACCCACCCCCTCAACCCACTTATTAATACTCTTACTCAAGATGACAGGCCCCCCGCCCCCAGCTCATGCGCTGGTATTGCCCGGCCCCTTCTTACATGGCCTCACTCTGGCTCAGCGGTGTCACCTAAGGTTTATCCCGCCCAAGCCTCCAAAATGGTACCCCCTTCCGTGCGGAAGGCAGTGGTATCACCCTTAGCGAAACCCCCAGGAATACCACAGGGCTTCCCTCCCCCTCGCGGTGGATCCTGTGACGGCCCGCAATGTTCAACTCTGCCGGTACCTCCCCCCCCCCCCGCCCAAACAGTCCTATTCAGCCCTTCCTTGTGCCTAGGACGGCACCATGCCAATCCAGGCAATGGCACACTCTCTCACACACACACGCCTCGAAAACATCCACAATGGTACAACCTACACTCCCCCCCCCCCCCGTCTCTATTCGGTGTTCTCTCCTGTCCTCCTCACACCTACTCGGCGGTATCGCTTGAATGATACACAACGGCAACACCCCCAAGCACCCTCCCCCCCCCGCTACAACCAGTGGGTTAGCTCAGAAAACCGGGCCCTGCATGAGCACCCTCTTCTGCGAATGGTTGGGCCCGTGCCCCACCCCCTGCCAGCTGCCCAATAATCCCGCCTGCCTTCCTGCCAAATCGGACCTAACCGCGCTCCCCCTTCACAGTAACCAGAGGATAGTTTCGCCCGCCGGCAACACGTCGCCTCGCCCCGCCTACCCCCGCACTTCTTTCTCGGTGGTTCGCTCCACCGCGGAACGAGCTCTGCGCTCGGCTCCTGCGCAAAGGCGGCGTCAAGATGGCGGCGATCGGAGGGAGGGAGGGGCGGTGCAGGATGTACCATTCCCGCTTGAGCAACAGGCGAAAGCCACGGCGAGGATCGTTAACGCAAGAGACATGGATATTTCTCTTGTGGTGGTGGTGGAAGTCAATTTGGGCTGGTCAAAAAGGAGATGCAGCCCAGGGAGCGAGCAATTCTCCCCCCCCCCTTTTTAGTAATGGTAAACTCCCATAAGGAGAAAGTGACGTCGCGTATAGAACTGCTCCTCTCCGATTTACAGACGCAGTAACCAATCAGCGGCGAGGCACCAGTAATTATGAATGGGGGATTACGACGCGTCTCGGAGGGTTTGTTTTAGATAGCGCCCCCTCTGGCTGGAGTAGACCTTTGCGCTAGGATAAAGTATAGCAATTGTTTTCAAAGTGCAAATGACCTTGTACAAACCACTTTCATCAATAGCTCAGTAGTTTATTTGCTAGTTCCCCGCGGTTTTCTAACTTAGAGAGAAGGGTTGCCCAGCGAAAGCGTGGCATTTTGGTAAATGTGTGCGCCATTTCCTATTTTAAAAATGAAGCATTCCAGCCCAAGGAAGCTACGAAAACCCAACCATACAATGTCACCTGCAGGGATGACCACCTCTTGGTGCCAATAATAAGCCCTACCCCCCCACCCCCAATTTACATTACATGCAAGGGATTATACTTATGTTGCCCATCTAGAGTCTTGGAGATTGGAAGAAACAAAGTATGTTACATACTAATTATGTACCAATCCAGAACATTATTTACTACTTATCATATAGAACCATTGAAAACATCCAGCTCTATCCAGTAATGTACATTTTAAATATGAGATTTCACTCAATACTGCCACTTAACTACTTCCATGAGTTCAAGGATAGCAACTGTTTGAAACGTTGTATTTTGTTAGGATGCAATCTACATAATAATGTAAAACCTCATAATCTGGTTCATATTTCCCATAACACAAATTAAACAGCAGTTTGGAGAGGGCAAAACTATATATAGGGCAAAGGCCTAGGAACATCTGCGTAGTGTTAGTAGAGGAGATGATAGTGGCATTATGTAGGCTGGAAGGGAGGTACAGTAAAAGCAGAGGTGGGAGAGAGATGCCTGAGAATCAGGGTTTTAAGGAAAATAGAGGGGGAAATCCTGGAGATCAGAGACAGGGATTTAAAGAAGAGGCTACATAGAAATCTTATAAAGGGCTGAGGAACAGGAAGGCTTCCTATCAGGTATAAAGGAAGGGTTCCTATTAGGTATAAAGTGGACATGTGAACTTTGAAGGGCCTTCATTTCGGTTTATACAATAATACTGTCATTATTTTAAGGAGAACCGTTTCACCATTAAAAAATATAATTCCATGCACACAATCAAGTAGTTTCTGTGTATTTCTCCACAATTTAAATGGAAACATTTGTACTATGAAAAACAGGAATTAGATGTTAAAAATCATCTCCTGGTAATTAGTAGAAATTTACTGAAGCCACAATGTTAAGATGTATCTTTACAAAACATAGTAATTCCAAAGCTCCTGTTCTAAATGTATAATTTGTGCTTTGAATTCTATTAATTTTCATAAGATCAATTCTACTCTTTGATACCTTGAAAATGTGGCTAAGATGTTGAACTGCTTGCCTTTTTGAGCCCCAAACAGGTATGATTTCCTTTATGGGACAAAACAGTGAGAGCCCCTTTAAAAGGTTGTAGTATTAAATTACTCTACTTACAAATGTCTAAATGTTCCCTTGATGTGTACTTTTGGAATTGTGTTTTCTCCCTTTCTTATTTGGAACCACAGAACTATACAGAGGAATCCCAGAAGAATTTAACAATGTTGTTAGCTCTCCTAGTTTAACCGTGATCTTGCCAAGATGAGATGAACTGTACTAGCTATTAATGAGGCTTGTTCAGTAAGGAGGATTAATGTACAGCAAGGAGCAGGAGCAGGAGGAGGATTACCACCTCCTACATCACTCAGATCATATGGAGAGCTTAACACCTCGGGAGTGTCTGCAATTTTAGACAGAAGAGAGGGAGGTTCCTCAGTTCCAGTCCTTGAAATTTCAAATTTATTACTCATAGGGACATTAGATTTATAAATAGACTCCTTCTGAGTCAGTGAGAAAAAGTTGACAATCCTACACTGTTGGGTAAAGGGTAAGAGCTACAATCCTCCAGGCTGCAATTATGTTTAAGTTTTTTCATCTTTAATGTTAGGAAATTCATTTCATTATCAGACAGTTCAGCATGTAAAATTGAACAGATTTATAAAGTTCTACATTCACAGTAGAACTCCAAGGACTTTTAACTGTTCCACTGTAACTCATTACTACCTGATAATGTCCAAGCAGCAACAGCTGTTGGAGGTTATATCTCAACATAAAACGACATCCCAAAAAAACTCACTAAACTTCTAACATATAAGTTAAAATAAGCTTGCTTTCTTCTCAATGCATTCCTAAGATGGTTGCCCACCTATTATCTGTGTGGCACAAAGTCTTGTTTAAAAGCCTCAAGGCATAACTGGGCTGAAGGGAACAGCCCAGTCTTGGGTGGGGGCAGGGGGCAAAACAACAAAATAGAATAGTAAGCCCCAGCATTTTTTTCTGGGCTTCACTATAGTTTGCACCTAACAAAAGTCCAAGTGTTTAACAACCTGAAAGGGAGCAAAAACTAACAGCCAATGAAAAGACAGTGCTTTTTGGTAGCCCTGCTCCTTATATGGTTATGACACCATTAGAAGTAAAACAGTCTCTTCTGTCACCCTGCTGCTTACCTGCCATGCTCACTGTGGATGTGAACTATCTGGATATCCCTCACCTAAATCTTATAGCCCTTCCACACTGCTGTGAAATTATGAAGCATCAAATAAACAGCAGTGCTTGTTGTCAAATATCCTAATTAAAAAACAAACAAACCACACTGTAGCAAAGCATCGCAGTGAACTCCCTCATGATGTTCAAACACAGGCCTCTCACAGAGGGAGAGGAAAGATGGTCCAGCCTGTGAAGGTTTCCTCCATGGTCAGTCTCCTGTTTCCCACATCCCATCAAAAGGGAAAAAGCCCCCCAAATATCCAAGTCCTCAGTCGTCTAGTGAAGGAAGACTAAACAATCTCATCTCTGCATGAAGTTTTTTTCCAGGGCTGCGGCTGTCCTTTGGATAGAGTGAATATTCCTCTTGACCCTGTCTTCAAGGGAGGAGGTAGATGCACTCTCCAGTTTTATGTGGCTACAGGAGAAGAGAGAAAGAGATATGATAAAAAAGAAATACCATTGTCCTACATGGAATTTCTGTTTCTCATCAGAAAGAAATGGGGTGGAAAGAGGTGAGCCTGAGGTAAGGAGAAATGTTGGCTAACTGGTGGGCCCCACCTCCTTAATATGTGGGGGAGCAGTGGGGAGAAAGACAAAACACGTAGAACATCTTAGTGTAAGAAGGAAGGAACCATATTGGGGAAAATGCAATTGGTTTGGCATAAAATTATTACATTTGGTATATTAAAAGTACAGTGTATTCAAACAATTATTACAAATTGAATTTACTTTTTCAAATTTAACTTTTTGTGTGTAAAAAACGGAGCTACATACTCCTGAACTGTAAGGAACCTCTTTGGTTCTGGCCAGTTTACGAGAAGCAGGCAAAAAACAATTTAAAAAAAACCAGCAGAAGAAACCATCAACATTAGTAACAGAAAATTGTTTATGTCTCTGCTAGTCCTCCACAGTGTCAAGCAGACATAAAGCACCCATTCCCATAAAAGGAACTGAGAAAAGGGGAGGGGGGAAACTAAGATTCAATGAATATTCATGAAATTTAATCAGACTCATTTTCTGAGCTATAGCTACCACTATCAGTTTTAGTCTCTGCTTCAGTGGCAGTGCTGCCCCCTAGAGGCAGAAATGCATCTTGCTCTTGCATTTGAGAGTTGTAGTCTCAGTTTGCAACCTGGGACTTGCAATCCTCGGTGTACACAAATTGTAATAATCTGATATGGTACATAGTTTTTAGAAATTATTTGGAGAAGTACATATCTGAACACCTTGTCTTAAAACATTTTATCCATCATGGTAAAATAAAACATTCCATAATCCATCTTTTCTTCATTTTTTTCTATTTTTCAGAAAAAAAACAAAGAAGTCTTCAGAAAAAAACGGGGGGGGGGCCCCCCAGAAATGTACACACATTTCCCCCCCCAAAAAACTGGTTTTTTTCCAGGCCTTCACATCTCTACCTGTGAATAGATTTGGTAATAACATCTGGAGAGTTCCAAGCAGAATCCATGACAAAGAGCACTTTTGAAGTATACTGTCTGCTTAGCCTCCACTCCTAGGAAACTATGGTTTCAATGCCCTAGTTCACGTGACATGGCAGCCCACCATCGGTTAGTTTACCTGCAGGGGCTGTTGTGTCATGCATGGTGCCATTTTTGCATGGCTCTTGTGGGCATCTGGCTTGCCATATTGTGTGAATCCAGGCAGCAGGGGTTATCTGAGGATGAGACAATCGTCAAACTACTCTGAAACAAGGCATAGGTTATTTAAGGGTCGTCTAACACAGAAGCAACCCTTCTTGCCGCCTGGTTTCACACAATATGACAAGCCACATCAAGTCAGGTGCTATGCAAGAATGGCATCCATGGGCGCCCAGCATGACACAACAGTCCCATGGGTGAATTAAGCCATAGTGGACTGTTCTGTCATGTGAACCAGGCCAGTAAGTATTAACAGCAGGAAGAGAAGTAGCCAATTTAGTAAATTCCTTCATCCTCAAATTTAATATTTTCTATAAGTTAGAAAAGGAAGGTGACAGCACTGACAAGTTTAGTAACAGGAGGTAGCATACAGTCCTATCTTTAAGTTTTGAACTGAGATTTTCTAGGAAAATATGAAGATGCTTTATATACCATCTAGCTGTCTATTCTGACTTGCAGTAACTCTCCGAGGTCTCAAGCAGATGCTGGGACTTTCTACATGCAAAGCATATACTCTACCAATGAATTAAGCAGGACACTCACTGTATGAACTTCCCATGGCCAAGTTTCTCCAGGGCTCGCTCCCGTTCCTCTTCTTTTTTATGTCTGTTCACATTGTTCATCCTTTCCTCTTCCCGCCACTTAGCATTCTCCATCATTTCTTGACGTCTTTTCTCCAGCTCTTCTGCCGAGAGTTTTCTACTTAAAGCAGATTAATACAATTTTAATCATCCAGGTTTTCAAAGCTGGATCCATAATAAAGTATCGTATCAGATTCTAATTAAATCCCTCCTCAGGCACCAATCTGATTCAATCCGATTCAACAGAAATAGGGGGCATTCACCCCAGGGTTATAGGGAGAGATTACTCAAAGACAATGATAGATCAACTGTCATTGAAATATTAATAATGGTAAGAATTTGGGCTTAATTTGAGCTAGGAGGTACCCTGGAACCTGTCTGCAGCACCAGGGCTCATTCCTGCAACATGTGAAGTCATAATAGTGTCTCTGGCGACATGCAATGTACCAAGCAGTTCAGGATTTTCTAAATCAAACAGGCATATTGAATTTGCTTACAAATTAACAAAAACCCAGTGTAGAGGCTGAACTGCTCTTGGCTATTTAGAACTCTGATCTACCCAAGTCATCTGATTTTAACCAAGTTGGAAATTTAGTTTGGCAATGACCTGGATGATGATGGGGAAAAACTGCTTTGGGATCCTTGAGTGGCAACCTTGGTAAGGCGTGGGGAGGGTGGTAGAGGACCCTAAGACAAGTCTTCTCATTTAAAGAAATACTAGCAACTTCAGCATCCATTAAAGTGGTCTTGAAGAAGAAGTGTGATTGGTTAAAATACTGAAAATACTGAAGCAAAGTGGAACTTTTGAAGTTTTTAACTGACTTTTTCATTCAGTTTTCGAGCTTCCAGCCAGAGATATACAGCTTCCTAGAACTTCCCCTCCCCACATTTCACTTATGGAGCAGCTCACCCAGTACTGTACCCCTCAGCATACCTTGAAGTCTGTTGCCTTCTGTGGTCTTCTTTCTTAGGGGAAGGGCTCCTACCTCCTGTTTTTGCCTTCTGTTCCTTGCTGTGGTGCCTACAATTAGGAAGAATTTTCTTTCCATCATGAAAATCACCACTTGGTCCCAATAAGCCTTGGACCTCTTCCACTCTTCTGTCCACTCCCCATGTTGTATTATGAAACTCAATATACGCTGGTGGCAAGATTATCTTCCTCCAAGTTCAGACTCTATTATGCTTTATGATAACAATCCACCATATGCAAATGACACCATACTAGAAGTAAGTTATCTGGATTCCAGAGCAGTTCCACCAGGGACTCAATTTTTTTAAAAAAGAGAAGCAGCTGCCTTATCCCTGCTTACTGTTTATTGTGTCTAGGTGACCTTGACCTCCTGTGACTGCTCAGCTCCATCATATATGTGCTCTTCTTGCCAGAATGGCTCTCTGGCAATAGGTACCGATTCTCTGACTTAGTCCTCTGTTGGAGCTTGTGGGACAAAGTCCTTTCACGGCCAGTATCTCGAACCTACAAATAGAAAGAGATGCTACTGCTAAAAGTGCTGGAGCCTGGGAAGCATGGTGCTATTTAAGAAAGAAAGCATATAAGAACAAATAAATGGGTATGCACAATTTTCTTCCTATGGTTGATTGCGTACAGATATAAGTAGGAGCCGTTGTGGAGTCAATGCCAACCATAGCACTCAGAGGCTTAACCTCTTCACTTCCACTCACTGTAAATCAGGGATGGGCAACTGTAGGAAGTCTGAGGACCATTTTTGCCCCCTGGACTTGCCACACTCCTACTGCTGCCACCCTGCAGATTTAGGTAAGGTGCTGGCAGTGGCAGCAGGTTTTCAGCTGCAAACGACCATGGAACACCATATTGGCCAAATTTAGCTTGGAAACAAGCTAAATTCTGCCAGTGTAGCATTCTGCAGTGGTTTGCTGCTTATTTGCAGTGGTAAACTGGCCGGGCTTTGCCACTGTAAATTTTGTGTGCAGGGCAGTGGTGGCAGAGGGCACCTGGGGGGTGCACGCAGCCCATGTGTTGCCCACCCATGTTGTAAATGGTACTTCATGGATAACATATAGACAGCTATACATACCTGTAAGCCATATCCTGGCATTTTAGGATGAAGAGGCTCCAAAGAACTGTCCATTTTCTCCCATGACCTATGGCAAAAATAAAGTAAATTCAAAGCACTTTGCCAGTGTGGTAGTTATTAAGCATTTCCAGATGGCCCCAAGTTCTCCAATTATTATGCACAGCACCAGTGAAAGTTTGAATCCTACAGAGGCAAGGTAATAAACTTAGGCCTAGAGGCTTGGAGTTTTCCATTGGGAGGGGGTATCCCTGAGAGGAGTAGTTTGATTTCTCCAGTTAAAAAGTGCATTCCCTTGTTAAGTTTGATTTCTCCAGTTGTTTCATTTCCTCAAAATGGGAACTTTATTTTCTGTTTTGTGGGAAGCAAGATCAGGGCCAGAGAAAGACCAGAGCTTATGGAAGGAGCAGAAAGTAGCAGCTTAGGGTAAAGAACTTGCGTTTTTGCAGCTTTTATTTTCTCTTAATGCCTTTGTATCACTCAGCTCTATTGACTAAATGCATTTATCTGTAAAAATTTGCCTGTTTTACTTTACTAGGGAACTGTTGTGTTAAGCCACAAGTGTCTGGAGTGTTACTCACCCCGTATCTACAGCCTACAGCATAAACCCGTTACTGGGAAGGTAAAAAGAAAGGCTGGACTCTCAAGGAGGCATAGATTGTTAGAGGTGCTCAGGGAATCCATTACATAGAAGGAACCCTGACAGCACCCTAATTTTAAACTTCCACAGTTCCTGTAGATGCCAAGCCACATCAAAGGTCCCACGCTAACTAATAGACAAGGAGTAGAAACCGGGCAAGTAGCTTATAGCTGGGAGGCAGGAGGTGTAGATCAGGATATATCTACTAGGGATGTGATGAGTTGCCTGAGGCAAGACAGGAATTTACTCATGTCTGGTTTCACTGAGGAATATAGATGCTATCAAACTGGCCTATCTTCACTTCAGCAGCTACTAAATATCGGACAACATCAGTAGAATCGCTGAGTCTGGGGTCAAGTCCTACCTCTGCAGCTCCCTCCCAGAGTCTTTTATCAATTTCTAGAACTAGGAAGGACAGAGCCCTACCATGCAAGGCCAACATAAGACCCTATGCATATTTAAACAGAAATAAGTCCTACAACTCCCATCTTCCCCTAGCTGGGAGTTGTAGGACTTATTTCTGTCTAAAGATGCATAGGATTGTGCCTTTAAGTATTTTGGAAATGAAGGCTGTGAAGTAAATGTTAAGTAATGTTGTGTTGTTTATAAACAAACTTGGCTTTAATCTGTTCATTTTCACTGCTGCTAGGACTGTGGTGCCGGTGTTTTTGGTGCTTCTTTTTCTTCTCTTTCTCCTTCTTTTTCTTCTCCTCCTTCTTCTTCTTTTTCTTCTTCTTCTTCTTCTTCTCCTCCAAACTGCTTTGCAACTAGAACATTTGAAAAGAGAGGTATTTGATCAGCTCAACAGTCACTATGGTTTGGTGTAGGGGTAGGAAACCCCGGGCTCGTGGGCAAAACACAGTATTTGAGGTTCCCCAACTGGTCCCGTCCCCCTATCTGCCGATTCTTTGGTAGTTTTCCAAGTTTATAAAATGTTGAAATGCCTCTCCTTAGTGACTGGCAGTTAGAGTTTGAAGCTACCACAGACAGGTATGTTTGGTGTTTTTGGCTCCACCCCTTTGGTCTTTGGCCACCCCCACCCCTACCCCTGAGAGCTTCTCCAAAACTGAATTTTGCCCTAGAGCTGAAAGAGCTTTCCCCACCCCTGGTTCAGAGCGATTTATAATCCAGCTCTGTCCCAGTAGTATTGTAAGGGCTGTGCTGGTTCAGGCCAAATGCCTGTCAGTCCAGCATTCTGTTCCCACAGTGGCCAACCGTATGCCTATGGAAAGCCCACAAGCAGGACATGAGGGCAATAATGCCCTCCTGTGGGTATTCAAAGGCATTCTACCACCAGTATTGAAGGTAATGCATAGTCATCATGACTAGTAGACATTGATAAACCTTATCCTCTCTGAATTGGTCTAATCCTCTTTAAAAGCTGTCCAAGTTCATGGCCAACACTACATATTGTGGTAGAGAATCGCATACACAGAAAGCACTGTGGGAATTACTCCCTTTCCTCTGGAATCTCCCACCAATTCAGCTTCGTTATGAGAGGAGGAACGCTTCTCCCTATCCGCTTTCTCCGTTCTATGCATGTTATACACCTCTATCATGTCACCCCTTGTTTCCCCAAGGTAAGAAGCCTCAAACATTGCAATGTTTCCTCATGAGAGGGTTGCTCGTGCCCTTTAATCATTTTTGTTGACCTCTTCTAGCTGTACAATATGTTCTGAGGTGTGGTGACCAGAACTGTACAAACTATTCCAAGTGTGGTTGCACCACACACTGGGCTGACTTTTTCATTGAGCTTTTAACCACATCCCCAAGATCCCTTTCCTGGTCAGTCACTACCAGCTCCTGTCCCATCAGTGTATACATGAAGATAGGATTTTTCACCCCAACATGCATCACTTTACACTTGCTTACATTGAACTGCATTTGTCATTTTAAATGTCCATTCATCCGGTTTGGAGAAATGTGTTTTTGAGCTCTTAGCTGACCTTTTCAGTGTTAACCACCCTAAAAAATTGATCCCATCAGCAAATATAGCCAGCTCACTGCTCATCTATAACTCTAGATCATTTATCAAAGACTGTGGTGATAAAGGCCTCTTTCTACAGTATTCCATTGTTGAACTCTGTGTTAGTTTACATTTGGAATAACTACCTCGCCTTAATTCCATAGTCACTGTCACTAGTGCTGATTAGAATCCCAGCTCCAATCATAATTTATGCATTGTAATGTAAAGATTTTTGCCAATCTTTAACCACCTGGTTGAAACAATTTACCAATCTTTAACCACTCTGGTTGCAAGCACAACAACTAAAAGACGTCAATGTTGTGTTGTGACATTTAATGAGGTAATGAATTCCATCCCTATAAACTATAGGACATCATCAAAGGGAAAATGCCAAGCTCCACATTGTCCTATGCAGCTAAACATTTCACGCTGATTTTTTGGAAGTAGAATGTTCCCCCACTTCAACAAAAGAGGATATCTAACATTTAATCCTTGCTGTAAGAATTTGATATAGACAACTAACAGCACAATCCTTTGCATGTTTACTTGGAAGAAAGTCTCACTGTAAGGGTGTCAGGGTACACAAGACTGCAGCCTTAGCATTCAGTTTCATGCTGTTCTTATCTTATCTCTTCTCAATGCATTCACACACCAATTCTTTGATCTTCTTCATTTTTACAGGATTGTTCAGAACTTCCCGCTTCTTCTCTTCTTCCCGCTTCCTAAACAAACGAAAATATTTATTTATTAGTTTACAATTAAAATAATTGGAGATTTAGTTGAAATTCTCATACACAACATAGACCAAAACTCAGCAATAAAATCTAATTACAGGACTGGCATTTCTGCTAGATTTTTGAATGCAACACCACATCTTAGGGTGGAGCACTAAAAATCAAGATTTTTCTGTATGTTCACACCAAAAAGCCCTCAACTTCCTTGTATGTTATAAGGCATCCTGAGCATCAATGGGCTCCCATACCAAGCTATTCACTGTTACCTTATCATAAAAAGTGGATCTTCTCGAACTTTGCTGGCCATATCCAAGGCAGAGTTGGCCCCTGTGGAAGCAAAGATAGAGCCTGGCAGAAAGCCCGTCTCAGAAGAGCAGCCTGATTCCTTGTCCTCCATTGGCTCAAAGACATACTTGTCAACTGGACGGCCCATAAGGTATTCATCTCTGTTCACCATGCCTCCTGGTCCTTGGTACATCCATTCCAACTTTTCATCTTTTTTCCTAATTTGGGGGGGGGGGGGGAAAGGACATGAAATAACGTTTTCAAACCAAGACAAGCAACAAAATAGGCAGGAGTTGAAAAAACAAACAAATGAATTTGAAAACAAAGGGTGATTACTAAGAAGGGTTTCTAAAACTGCTATAGTGAAAAGAATCAAGGAAAAAAATGAGCCTCTTCATGAGTAACTGACCTGGGGTAAGAATGATATAAAGACTTTTAAAATGGTTTCAAATATGCTTTTAATTAATTTTGCTAGTTGTACAGATTTGCTTTTTTAAAATGTTATTACCTGCCCTTCACCTAACAATGGAACAAGTTAGAAGCAGAAATAAAGCAAAGACACAAGAGCGCAAGTGGTTTTAATTTTTGTGAACCGCCCAGAGAGCTTTGGCTATTGGGCGGTATAAAAATGTAATAAATAAATAAGTGTAACTTCCAAGTCAAGCTTTCCACAAAGAAATGGTAGCCTTATGAGGTAAGAATAATGTTTATCAATGTAAGTATTTAAAAGGTTAAAAGAATGTTAAACAGTTAAAGCAGATATGGGTGGATTCCTGCATTGAGCAGGGAGTTGGACTCGATGGCCTTGTAGGCCCCTTCCAACTCTGCTATTCTATGATTCTATGATATCTATGCCAGAATGGACTCACTGTGTTTGTATTTACAGGATATGGGAGGGAGAGAGTGCCAGATGGAAGGAGAGTGGTATTGGATGTTGGTGTGCAGTGCCTGCCTGGCTGTGAGAGAATGGGAGGAGTCAGAGAACTGTGTGTGTATGTAGGGTTCTGCAGACAGGTGAGAGGGGAGTTAAAGTTGAGAATTGAGAATTGATTGGCGAGAGACTAGAGCTGGGAAGGGTCTGCGTGCTTTGTTATTTGGGTTAGAATTAGTTGGAGGGAAAGAGAATAGAAGAGCCTAGAAGGGGTAGAGTAGGCAAGAGAACCTTGATGTTATATCTGAAATGTTTAAAGAGGAATACTGAACTGAAACTATTATGCATTGTGCCTTTGTAACCATCATGCTTTTGGAAGTGAGGAAACCATTAAGCTTTTGTACATGAACATACTTCTCGTTAATAAATTACATTTCATTTAAACTGGTGTGGTCCTTGAAGTACCTGGAAACAGCACAGGTTTATGGTGGCAGCGGAAGGGAGAATTTGGGGCAAGGGTGCTGAGCTGTATAGCTGTGGGGCCTGAGAAGAGAGAGGCGTGTCACAGGGATGGCTGCAGCGTTCCAAACCGCTTGACACCACTACCTTAGCTGGGTCCCTTGATTAAGAAGAGAAATAAAGGAGCAGTATAAGGTGGAGGTCGTCACAATAACAAACACAAATAGTCAAACATAGTTGACTATCTGCACAACTGGATTGTTACATCGTGTGGCGGGCTCCGTGGACTATTTCACATGCCTACGGAGTCATGAGGGAAGAGCAGCAGAAAACCCCTGCTGCTTTTGCCTAGCAGGGCTCTATAGGCATGGGAAAGAATTCCGTCCTGGGAAGCGCTTGGGGAAGCGACAATCGTGCTTTCCCTTGGTGGGGCGGCTCCCCACACGCTTCCTGGGATGGGCACACACTGTCCCTGGGTGGAGCACCACCCGTGGCGCCCCACGCGTTCCCAGGTATGTGGATGTCCCTTGCCCCCTCCCACCACCATGCAACCCATCTGGCTATTGGCTAGTGGGATGGAAGGAACTCCTTCCATCCCCTCGAGCCGATATCCAGAGAGGTCACAGGGAGGCAGGCAAAGGATGTCTCCCGCAGCTTGATGTGTAACATCAAACCATGGGAGATATTCTTCTGCTGAGATACCCTTCCTGCGCCCCGCCCTCCTCGTCTGCCACAGAGTTCTGGGGGCGGGGGACACTAGGAACTCCTTGAGAGCAGCAGGAGTTCCTAGCATCCCCCATCATCAGCACTTTGCGGCAAAGGAGGATGGGGCGCAAGAAGAGAGCATCCTCCTGCGTCCTGCCCTCGGTTCGCAATTTGTTGCTACGCCAAGGGCAGGGGAACGCTGTGAGGAGAGACTCTCTTGACAGTGTCTCTCTCCGCCCTCGCCATAGGAACAAATGGCAAAAGAGGTGTTGCAGAGGGATACCATCCCCTGTCAGGCAAAGGAGGAGACAGATGTTATCAAGAGAGTCTCTCCTAACAGCGTCTCCCTCCACCCTCGCTACAGCAACAAGGAGGCAGTGAGGCGGAGTAATCCCGCCACGCCTCCTCCTTTTGCCATTTGTTACATCTCCCTCTGCCATGCTGGGCTATCCATTTGGAAAAGGGGATCCCTTGCCATAGCAACAAGAAGGCGGCAGGGCGGAGTGATCCCATGTGGGATCACTCTGCCCCGCTGCCTCCTTGTTGCTATGGTGAACGCTGTGGCAAAAGACATTGCTGCAGCCATTGCCACAGCAACAAATGGTGAAAGGAGGCGGCGAGAGTATCAGGCAAGCATATCCCCCGACCCCATTTCCAAGGACAGAGTCAGGCCAGCGTCTCCCTCTGCCTGGCGTGGTGGAGGGAGATGCTGGCCTGTCGCTGTCAAGGATATCGGCAGGGACGGGATGTGCACGCAGGGGAGCACTGCTATTCGGTGGTGAAGACAGAGAGGGGGTTGGGTTTGGCAATAGTCAGCCCTGTGCTAATAGTCAACTCCACAGATGACTATTTAGGGGGACCCCCAAGACGACATGGAAATAGTCATCCATGGAGTTGACTATTAGCACAGGGTTGACTATTGTGTCGTCCGAATGCAGCCTGTTTCTCATTGGCAATCCAGGCCCAAAGAGTTACATTTGATCTCCTCTACCAACTGCATACAGCACTGGCATTCCAGCACCATGTGTTTCTGGGAGAAGATAATACTGGCCTGAAAGTGCTGCACATAACTGAACTAATATGAGGGGAGGAGTTTGGACGCCTCACACTGGTTCTCTTGGGAGGTTTGGCTATTATTATTTATTTATATAGCACCATCAGTGTACATGGTGCTGTACATAGTAAAACAATAAATGCTAGAGTATTCAAGTATTAAATCCCCACCTACATCCTGAAATTGTACAGCCTTGAAAGGGCTGTCCAATATGGTTTTTCTGAACATGTAGGTCACATGTAGGTTCAAATCCCGCTTCTGCCACAAATTCATTGTGGGCTGTGGCTTCAGTTTCCTTGCCTGGAAATAAGAGCAACCGCTATACAACAAAGAGAATCAAAAACAGCTGTAGAGAAAGTCAGGGACAAAAAAAGATGCACTAACAGAACTGGTTCCCAACGTGTCTAGAAAAAACTCTTCATCAAGAAAATTTGAACGCTTCTTGGTAAAACTGCTTGAGTCAACTTTGCCCCTGAAGAACAAAAGTTGTCTCAAGCAATTTTATGAGGAAGCATTAAATTTCTCTTCATAAAATATATCCTCAAAATGCATTGGGAATCCATTCTATTTGTGCATCTGTCTTTTTTTGTTCCTGAATAACAGCATCCAACCAAATGGGGTTGCTATGGGATCAAATGTTATCGAAGCTATGAACCACTTTCAAAATTAAAAAGGCTACATAAAAGGATAATAATAAGGCCAGCTTTCAATCTCCAAAATAAGTAGCGATAAGGTTGAAGCTTGGTTGAAGTTGCTGTCTTCCGCATTCCTAAACTCACATGTACTGCAACTATTTGTGTTACACAGTGGTGAGGAAAATGCATTCTACACATGCACAGATGCACCTGTCTTCTTTGCTAACTGATTGTAAGCTGCTCTGAGAGCCTTTTTTGGCTGAGGAGCGGGGTATAAATACGATAAATAATAAAATAAACAAATATTCCAAGGCTGAGACCTGGTATTGAAAAGGGGATCTATGCTATGGGCATTTCCAGACAGTATACTTTGAGTGTTGAGCCACCAGTACCTGCAAGTAGCATGAGAGTAGTGAAAGTTTTCAGAATGCATGAGGAGGACCAACAGCAAACATGAGCAGTAGTGATTGGCTTGAAGGAAACGGAAAGTGACTGTAGATTTAGTATTTCTTTCAGGAGGTACTATTTGCCTCATAGAAGCACTCCTAAACTGAATCTCAATTTAAATCCCGAATAAAGCCAACAAAAAAGCCGAATAAAGCCAACAAAAGCATTCCCAACGTACTTGACTGCACCCACGTCCTCTGCATAACGCTGCATTTCCTCTCGTGCTCGCTCTTCGTGCAACTCCCGCTGCAGCTCTTCAATTTTCTTCCTTTCAGCTTCATGTTTCTGTTCCGCCTTCCAAACTTTTTCCACATTACGCAAGGTTTGTGGATGCCAGCTTTTCTTCAAGTTCTACAGACAAAGATAAACGAAGACAAGCACTTGAATTGTAAGACATGTAATGGGTATCCTGTACAAATGCTGTACCAAATAGCAAATACAGTCAAGAAAAACAACTGGTTGGAAAAGTCTCATTGCAACAAAACTGAATGCGGGGGTGAGGAAGTGGAGGGAGGGTCTGTTTAATAATCTTATCATCCCAGCAGCCCCCTCATAGTTGATCCATTCTTCAAGCAGGAGGGATCTCTTGTCCCCGCCCTGCCCCCTTGTTCCAACAAACGACCTTGTATCATTGACTTAGGAAACAAATTACAAGTTCTGGCAAAAGGTTTTGGGGTGGAACTATCCAATGTCCTCCCCGCTCCCAGAAAAGTACGCCGCCAACAACATCTGCCTGCTCCCACGGAAAGAGCATTATTTGAGGCCCCAGAATTACTTGTGTGAGAAATATCGACGGGTGAAAGCGCCCTCTTCCCCCCCGCCACCGTATCCCTCCTGATCCCATCCCAATCAGTAGCATTTGTGCGAGTTGAGTCCCGAGCCCCCCTCAAATACCCCTTCAATGGCGTGTCCCCCGATATTTCAGCTCCCCCAGAAATCCTACTAGTGTTCTGAGAAAGGTGTGTGTGTGGGGGAAGCAATCGGCGACTCGCAGAGGGGCGATTCCCAACTCCTGCCCCCGGCCCACGACGCCACGGCCCCTCTCCGCCCCCTTTTCCTCACCAGATCGCCGCCCCCCATGTCGACCGCAGAAGCCCCGCCGGCCGCTTGCCTGCTTCCTTCCTTCCGGACTGTCGCGCTTAGCGGGCGCGGAGTGAGGGCGTCAGGCGTTATTCCCGCCCCCAAGAACCGGCTCTGCCAGAGAGCAGAAGCGGAAGTTGCCTTCGTCCCCAGGGTGCTCGGTACGCGCCTGCGCATGGTCTCTCCCGAGTCAATGTCTTATTGATGCAGACCGAAAGAGCGGCCTGCGTGGCGGCGCGCGCGCGCGCCCACTTTTAGATGCACTCAGAGGGAATTCTGACTTGGGTTCCCTCCCGCTATCTCTATCTCAATAATTCATTCCCTGTAACAGCCTTCCTCTCGCCATGATCTTGGACTACAATCCCCATCACTACCAGACAGGGGTGTGGTGGCTGGGGATGATGGAAGCTGTAGTCCAGCCTCTGGGGACCAAAGGCTGAGAAAGGCAGCATAAGAACAAGCGTTGGTTTTTAATGGACCCCAGAATTGTTGTTTTTAAATGGATACTGTTGTTTTTATGCTGTCGTTTTTATGTTTCTGATGGTTTTTTAAATTTTGTATACTTTTAATGTTTACCATTTTTAACTGTTGTAAACCGCCCAGAGAGCTTCGGCTGTGGGGTGGTATATAAATGTAATAAATAAATAAATAAATTCGCATTCTAGCATCCTTTTTCCATCATATGCCTTTGAGAAACTGGTGAATCAAGGCACAAAGGCAGCAGCTCTCCCATTGTTTTACCCCCTCCTGTTTATTCATCAACACACTGACTTTGGACATGGAAGCTACCTTTATTTGTCGTGGCTAATCAGTTATGGTCTTTATTGCATTTCTATACCGCCCAATAGCTGGAGTTCTCTGGGCGGTTCACAAAAATTAAAACCATTCAAAGTATAAAACAACGGTGTAAAACCATAATATAAAATACAATATAAAAGCTCAACCAGATAAAAACAGCAGCAATGCAAAATTACAAATTTAAAACACCAAGTTAAAATTTATTTATAGACTGTTAAAATGCTGGGAGAATAAAAAAGGCCTTCACCTGGCATCTAAAGGCATATAATGTAAGTGCCAAGCGAACCTCCTTAGGGAGCTCATTCCACAGCCGGGGTGCCACAGCAGAGAAGGCCCTCCTCCTGGTAGCCACTGGCCTCACTTCCTTTGGCAGAGGCTCGCAGAGAAGGACCCCTGAGGATAGGCAATGAGGTCCACCGAGCTGATAACTAGCAGTATTGGCCAGTCAAACAAAACACAAGGGTGGGGGGATAAGCAAAAAAGGAACTACGTAATTCATGCACACAATGTCCCTCCTGATTGGTTCAGTCACTTTAGTCTCCCAGGGCTCTGTGTGTGTGCTCTCAACCTTTTCCACCTGGAAACAACACCCAGAATTTGAACCTAGGGCCTCCTACTTGTGGAACCTAGGTTTTTCCACAGGGCTAAGGCTCTTTAGGGTCCTCGTGTATATGTTGTGAATAGGGCCCTGGTGTTTCTTGGTCTCCCTAGAAAGAGCTGCCATCAACTCAGAGTTAGCTAACATGTATACAGGAACCACCTGGTAGGCTGTTATCTAAAGTTGTTGGAAACAGGCCTGGGACTCAAGGCCTTGGCTGTCTTAGTTAATTGGGGAAATGATTACAGCTGGTCTGGTGGGGAAATGAGGGGGCGGGGAGCTTAGGAGGAGCCGCTTGCCCAGTGATTGGTGGAGGCCAATCACCTAGACTGCCTGGATCTGAGGGCAAGAAGAGAGGGGTTGAAGATTTTTTTTTTGTCTCCTGGGTGGCCTTGCTGCATGTTGAACTGCTGTGGCTAACTGACTGGAGGCACTATATGTAGTGCTGTATAGATTGGTGAAGGCTCTCTGTTTTATTATATTTTACTGTGCTATTGCTTTTACCTCTTTTATTCCTTTAAACCCATTTTACCTTCCCTTCATCCCTTCCCTTCATAAGCTGCTTTAAAGCTGTGTGTTTACTTCAGGGTAACTCCTGGTGCTAAACCAAGTGTTTGCTGGTTGAAGGTGGGTGGCTGAGTGGCCGGTTGGGTTTCACCTGGTCTACCCAGGGCCAACGAGAGGGTGTTTGTGTGGAGCTGGTACAAATTACAGGGGTCTGGATCGGGGACCAATTACGTTGCATGTTTTTGTCTTTCTTGGTAGTATTATTATTTGTCTATTGCTTTTGGCATTCATTGTAAACCTGGTGAATTTCAAAGAAAATAATGATATACAAAATTCTGTCAGTTATTGGCCAATATACCAGGCAGGGCATATTTGGGGTTTTTTTGCACATCAATACAGATCCTGTGTAAAGTTTTTTAGCCAGTCCGCCTGTGCTGGGGGGTCCAAATCCACACACCCCGGGCCTGAACCTGCTCTCGGCAGCCCTTGCAGGAGAGTGTTACTACTGTGCTCTTTCTTCACATATGTGACTGGTCTGTGGGTTGGTAGCTGGGTGGTGGTGACAAATGCCCCATTATATCTCGGTTTCCTGGCTGCTACAGCTAAGTGGTTAGGTGGTGGCAGCTGTGCAGGGTTGTCACTTTGCCAGACTTATTTTGGGTAAGTCTCACCCAGTGAGAATTACCCAAAATAAATATGCCTAAGTTTGTACACATAGGTATAGCACACCCCAATCTATCACACCATAAGGGATCACTTCTATGTTTTTGCTGCTCTTGGTGGCATCTCAGCACAGACTAAATGTTTTCATGCCATAGCACATGTGCAAAGAGCAGGGACAACAGGGATGAGAAAAGGGTTAGAGGGTTGATTAAATAGGCTTGCTGTTGGGCTGCTTATTGAGGAATAGTATGCAAACATGCATTCAAAGTGTCATTGGTCTGGACACATTATCTGCCCTGAAAACAAATGACTCTGAATGTAGTGGTGTATATGGTCAAACCACTTTCAGCACATACAGTCTGCTTCTTCACCATAAGATAACCCTCTACCATCTCATTCCCCACCAGCAACAAACTGTGTAAGAAAATTAAGAGTACTTTATTATTCTGAAAAAGTCAAGAACAAAAAATCAGTTAGAATTGAGTTAGAGGAACACATAGAGGGTATAAGTTGCTATTCAGTGGAGGGGAAGCCATGTGACTTCACCAAAGCAAGAAGAGCGTGTGCGGAGATCAGGTGTGTTGCGACGATAACCATATTGACCATTGTAACCTTTCACAGGCTTTGCATCCATCAAGTGCAAATGGTGACCAGCCACTTGCTGTAGAGAATGGCCTGTACCAAAAGAAAAAAACAGTTACTATCCCTTCTTTTTCCTCCATCCATGGACCAGAAGTAATTCAAGATCATAGAATAGTAAAATTGGAAGGGCCCTATAAGGCCATCGAGTCCAACCCCCTGTTCAATGCAGGAATCCACCTTAAAGCATCCCTGACAGATAGTTGTCCAGCTGCCTCTTGAATGCCTCTGGTGTGGAAGAGCCCACAACAATACAGATAAACGAACAATACAGGCCTAAGTTTGTTTATGTCCTATAAAGTTCAAAGGGACTCAGTCCCTGGCAAGTGTGTGTCTAGGACTGCAGCCTGAGTTTGAGCTAGCGTTGTAGTAGCTGTTCAGTTTGTGTTGTAGGCTGAGCGGTAAATCAAGGAGTTCCTGGCACCAGTCTTATCTCTGCCAGTAACTCACAAGATGGCCCCAGGCAAGCCATTGTTCTCTTAGCCTCTGCCCCTCTCTGGGAACCTCCCCCACCCACCCCCGCAAAGGGCTGTGGGATGAAGCCAGCAAATGTGTGGGGCTAGAACTGGGCAGGGCCACCCTTTCTCTCTCTCAGGCTTCTTTCCCATCCATCCAACTGCTAGGGGAGGGAGAGATCATTCTTGCCAGAGGTCTGAAATGATTGCTTGTAGAGGGCTTTTGACATTAGGCAGAGGGCTGCATGAAGCCCTTGGGCTGTGGGTTGTCCACCCCTCCATTACAACCTATTATATGGATTATTAATACAATGTTATGTGAAGGATTTTTGTACATTTGGAAAGCACTATACATGAATGTCAAAGATTAATTTCCTAAACTTCTGATAGCCAATGCATGTTTTTTTCTGAATTACGTTTGGAGGCACACTTCACTTTTACATCCAAAAGGAGTTTACTTTTGAAGTGTGAAAGAGCAAGAATGATCTACCCTCAAGACAGCCTACCTCATGTTTCTGTGCAAGGCACTGATCTGGAGACACCTCCCACCTGGAAGGGGTTTTCCATTATTGATTTGTTTTCCTAATCAAGTATTTCAGCTCAAATACTTTTGGCTATTGGAAAGAATATTTTTCAGAAATATATACAGCACAAAAAATTAATGTGTGCTTTTTAAACTTCTTTATAATATCTATATCTATCTATTTCTGACATTCTAATTAGATCCCAATTTTGGGCACTGAAAAAACTTTCCAACTCAACATTTTCAGGAGGAAAAGCAAGAGCACTGATTCATGCAGAAATGGTGTCAGTGGTCTCCTCTGTGGATGGATGTGTGGAGCTCACGGGAGACTTCCCTTCTCATAGCACACTGTCTGCTTTCCTGAAGCACACTAGTGGAGTGCTACTGTTCATTGTTACAGCATGCCAGCCATGCCTTCTTTCAGAATACACCATTCTGTCCCCTCAACCCATTTTTTGAACTTCCTCCAGATGCTCAGAATTCTGTGACTACGGATCATGCTTAATTGTACAGGCAATTCCACTATAATCAGAAAGGGGGGGACAGAAATAGACAATATGGACGGAAAGGAGTCCCTAGCGGTGATGACCTGCAAAGTGTGTGCAATGTTAGTGATCCTGCCTGAGCTCAACATGGCGTACACCTGCAACAAGTGCAAGCTGGTGGCACTTTTGGAAGAAAAAGTGAGAGGACTTGAGCGGCGAGTGTCCACCCTTCAAGGAATAAGAGAAGACGAGGAGTTCTTAGACAGAATAATGTAACTGCAACAGCAACAAGAAGCACAAGAGACTGAAGAACAACAGCCAGCTGAAGCAGAAGTGGAGTATGCTGAGGGGAGGAAAGCCAATGAAGAGGAAACTCTCGGGAAAAGAGTGACAATTAGGAGCAGAAGAACTAGAAAGCATTCTGCACCGGTGGAACCATTAGAGTTGAGCAACCGCTTTCAGCTACTGGAGGATGAGACTGGAGGACAGTTTGCAGAGGAAGAATTACAGGAGACACCATGCAACAGTGACCAAGAGGCAGAAGGTCAGTAAACCAAGAAGAAGAGAAGAGTAGTCGTTGTGGGAGACTCCCTGCTGTGTGGGATTGAAACCCAAGTATGTCGTGAAGACCCATGGACTCGCCAGGTGTGCTGTCTCCCTGGAGCACAGATTAGAGATGTGACTGAAGGGTTACCGAAGCTCATAAAGCCCACAGACACATACCCTTTTCTTCTCATCTATGTGGGAACAAATGATGTTGCCAAGCGGAGCTACGAAGAAATCATGTTAGACTTTGAAGCTCTGGGAAGGAAATTGAAGAACTTTGAGGCCCAGGTAGTTTTCTCATCCATCCCAGTTCTTGGAAGAGGATTAGAAAGGGAAAGTAAAATACTCCAGGTGAACAACTGGCTACGAAGGTGGTGCTGACGTGAGAGTTTTGGATTCTGGGACCACGGGCTATGCTATCTGGAAGATGGACTGCTGGCAAGGGATGGGTTGCACCTCACAAGGGCTGGAAAGAATGTGTTTGGCCACAGCATGAAGAACTTGATCAGGAGGGCTTTAAACTGAATCTTATGAGGCCAGGAGAAGTAAACTTCAAGGCAACAATGGATGAAGGCCCATGCACCACAGTACAGAGAACACCTCCAATAGTGCCCCAAAATAGTGTCCACAACAATGTAGGAACAAAGCCAGACTATAAAACACATGGTCTTCAATGTCTATATACTAATGCCCAGAGCATGGGAAACAAAAAGAACGAACTTGAACTTTTATTACATGAAGGCAAATACAACTTGATAGGTATAACTGAAACTTGGTGGGATGACTCCCATGACTGGAATATAGCAATTGAAGGATATAACTTGTTCAAAAAGAACAGAAGAAATAGAAAGAACAGAAGAAATAGAAAGGGAGGCGGAGTTGCACTATATGTTAAAAATACCTATCCCTGCACAGAAATACAGGCGGATGAGACTGGGAGCCCCGTCGAGAGCGTCTGGATTAAAATAAATGGGGCAAGGAATAAAAAGAACATGATAATCGGAGTCCACTACTGACCACCCAATCAAGGAGAAGATGAGGATGAAACTTTTGAGAAACAAATTGCCAGTGTTTCAAGGAAGTGTGATGTAGTAGTGATGGGGGACTTCAATTATCCTGATATCTGTTGGGAGACAAATACTGCCAAAAGCGGCCCTTCCAAGAAATTCCTGACAGACCAACTACAGCAGGATTGCCTTACGAAGGCTCCTCCCTCAACAGTCACGCCAACAGGCTGGAGGGAGGGAGATGCCAGGGAGAGCAGGGTGGTTCTACCAGCCCTGCTGAAGACCTCTCTCATGAAGGCTCCTCTTCCCTCAACTTTTATCACCAGCAGCCATTCCAGGAGGCTGTACTCGGGGCTGGCCCTAACATACATTGGGCCCCAGACGAGGAGTGCCTTTGGTGCCCCCCGCCCCCCCCCCCCCCGGACCGCTTTGGCACTCCCCATCATCCCAGGCAATCGCTCAGCTTGCCCACCCCTAGGGCCAGCCCTGGCTGTACTGAGGGATATGAGAGGGCTTAGCAGGGCCATTCTTCCAACCCTGATGAAAGAATATTTTTTCTCCCTTCCCACCCTATTCTTTTCTCCTTCTATGTCATGTCCTTTGTAGTCTGTAAGCCTGCAAACAGGGACTGTCTTGTTTAATTGATTATATGTAAGCTGTTCTGGGAGCCTCTTTGGCTGAGGAGTGGCAAAAAACCCCATTTCAAACAAACAGTTTCCTTTGCCTGCTTCCGTCTCGCCCCCTCCTTTCATACTGGGCAGTTGATGTCACTTAGCCCAGCTCTGAGCTGGGGAGACCAACTGGGGGATACCCTGATGTTTCCTTTGCCAGCCCGTTTTCCTCACTCATTTAGCTACATAACCATAACCACACCTGACGGCTAAATCACACATGTTGTATGCAGCTGATGCTCGCTTTCATTTTTACCTTTGAGTAAGTATGCGGGGCCCAATCCAGATCATGACTATTGCACCCAAGTAGGAGAGGTTTAAACCTCCTTATGGAGCCTCTTCCCCACCTTCACAGATTTACCCCCACAACCCTAAAATTAGGAAAAACCCCTCCATTGATGTCAATGGAATCCAACCCCCCTTTTTAGTCCTTGCATGAGGGAGCAAATTTAGGGAGGGGAAGGGGCTAGGTGGGAAGGTTTAACCTCCCCTACTCATGTGTGGTGCTCCCAATCCAGATCAGTGCCCCTCACACTGGGGATCAACTGCGTGCTATGTATTTAATATAGTGTGTAGCTTAACCCTGAATGTGTAATTATTATATACAGCTCCTAAATTGATCCCCAGCTTCTCCAGGTAGGGTGAAGAATCCTGCCTGAAACCCTTGAGCGCCACTGCCAGTCAGTGTCAACAATACTGTGCTAGATGGACCAAGGGTCTGACTCGGTATAAGGCAGCTTCCTAGGTTCCTAAATCAATCTAAACCAGGGGTGGGCAACACGTAGCTCTGCATAGGGCTCTCACACACTTTGTTGCAGCCCCTGCTGCTCCCAGATGACTGCTGCTATGCCACTGAATTTTGGTGATGCTTGGAGGCAGCCAAAAAAAGAAAGAAAGAATAAGTTATTTTAAAAAGACACATTTTTTTACTATACCACCACCCTGGGGCTTGGGGAGCATGGTTTTGCATTAAAGCAAGGCACACGGTGACTGCTAATCTTGTTCTAAAGCAAAAATGCAGCTTTCCCCCCTCGTCACTGAACTGCAGCTGATTTGGATCTGACAACACCGATTTTGGTGGGGCTGGGGAGTGACCTTCGGCAGAGAGACAAACTGTTCCCCAGACCCTCCAGAGTTGCCCATCCCTGATCTGAGGGATTAGGGGAGTCTGCTCCAAGGAGGAAAACAACTGCAGTTGAAATTAATCACAAGAAAAGGATCAGTGGGCACTGTGCCCACCTGCTCCTGCCCAGTTTCTCCTGTTCAAGTATCTCTGCCCTGGCCCGTAGATATGGAAATAATCTACTATCCAGCCATCCCTGGAGGTTCCTCCACGTGTCTGTAACAAGGAAAAGAAAAACAAATCCAATTAATTCAACTTAATGTTTTAGCACCATCAGTGTGCTATGTACTACAAAGAACTCGGTTCTTCCTCTCATTGAATATTTTCATTTTCCAGAGAGGTCAGTCTGTTGTAACAAAAAACGAGAGTCTTGTGGTAACTTAAAAGACTAACAAATCTATTGTAGCTTAAGTTTTCATAGACCATCTATTTCATCAGATGCCTGAAGTGTCATCCTAAATAGGCAGATATATGCAATTCATGCCCATGGTAGTGAGAATGGAGAGTGAGGTCAGAGTAAAATAAAATGCACAATGGACTGTGCTAACTACATAAAAGCAAAATAGCCAACATCGCCTTAATTGTCACTATAACTGCTTTGCTTTTACAGAATTAAAACTCTTCTTTTTTGTGTTTCATTTCTCTTTGATTTCACTCCTATCTATCCCCCCCTCCAACATTTAGGATGATACTTTATGTATCTCATGAGGTGTGTGCTGCTCTGTGAAAGTGTGTGCCAAATAAATTTGTTAGTCTTTAAGATGCTATAAAATATTTTGGTTTTTTGGTTCTTTCTGATTTTTCCTGTTTCTGAAAATTCTCAGACAATTGGATTGATGCCATGGGTGGCATGTCCAGTGAGCTCATAGAGACAGTTGTGACATCAAGCAGTGACAAAACATTCCAAGGAAGGGAAGAACACTTGAATATTGAAGGGAGAAATGTGTTTACCAACTTGGCCCCAACCCACATAACATTCCATTAGGATATTTCAAAATTTCACACATCCCTTCTGAGCATCTGTTTGCCATCTTCAGGTATCTTTAGGAAGGATTATAAGGACATAATTGGGCTAGATTTTGGGGGTTGTGATTTGTAGATAATATTTACTTTTTTATATGTTCTGGCCACTGTGCTGGACAAGATGGACCCTTGGTCTGACCCAGCATAGCTCCTTATGTTCTTAAGTTCCTATGGACTATGTCTTGCAGGAGCAGGAGTCAGCAGATCCCACTCAAATCTCTGTGATTATCTGCTCCATTGGTTTCCATCTCAACATCCAGATGTGATTACCTGTTCTGTCCTTTTCAACACTGACTTGACCACTGGGGATGAAAAGTAGCTGGCAGCATGGATGTCCAGCTGAGCGTTATAAGGAGGCAATGCAGACCACAGCTTGGGCAGGATATTGGTATAGCTACTTGCTATGGTGTCCACTGCCACACCGTCAAGGATGAATTCCTTCTGTCTCTGTAGGCATCTTTGTGTAACACAAGTCATGTTTGTCAGAGGCAAGTAAAAACGACATCAACTGTACCACCCTCCTTTTACCACCTCCTCCCTAGCAACCCTCATTATTGCCTTACCATACAGTCACTGTGATGCTAGCAGTAGACAATTGCTCCATAACAACCAAGAGAGGTTGCCATAGAGCAAATCTTTATTCAAATAGATTTGGGCAGAGGATCTCTCTTTGCATGCTTTACCTTGATGTGTGTGGGATTGCTCAAATCTCACCAAAAGTAAAGTTAAATTTCCCCAAAAGTGGGGGAAATGTAACATTAAATATGTACAAATCTCCCTAACGTGGAAAAAAGGTGTCACTATCTAAAGAGGCAACAATGTACAGTACATCACAACCCACCATGAAACAAACAACAGTGACAACCCACTGTGGGTTGTCATGTCAAAGGAACCAGGTCCGTGTCTGTAAAGTCAGACGCATCCCAAAGTGTAGTGTGGGAGGAAGAAACTGCAGATCACTAGGTCATGTGATGGTTACAGGAAGGTCCCAGGAAGGTGGGGGTGGAATGTTGGATATTCCCCCATTTTGGTGAATATGAATACAGCTGTTCTCTGAAGTGTTTTCTACCCTGGTTGAAGCACATGGGTTCCTGGACTATACTTCCCCCAAAATGGAGGATCCAACATCTCTTACATAAGAACATAAGAAGTGCCTTGATGCTGGATCAGACCAAGGGTCCATCTAGGCCAGCACTCTGTTTGCACAGTGGCCAACCAGCCATCGGCCAGGGATGAACAAGCAGGACATGGTACAACAGCACCCTCTTGCCCATGTTCCCCAGCAACTGGTGCACACAGGCTTACTGCCTCGAATACTAGAGATAGCACACAACCATCAGGGCTAGTAGCCATTGATAGCCCTTGCCTCCAGGAATTTATCCAACCCGCTTTTAAAGCCATCTAGATTGGTGGCCATCACTACATCCTGTGGTAGTGAGTTCCAAAATTTAACTATGCGCTGTGTGAAGAAGTCCTTCCTTTTATTTGTCCTGGATCTTCCACCAATCAGTTTCCTGGGATGATCCCAGGTTCTAGTATTTTGAGGGAGGGAAACAAATGTCTCCCTATTCAGGCAGCGAAAAACTTTTTCTCTCTGCCACTATTGCATCTGCAAAAAGCCGTCCAGCGGAGCTGCTTCGGGTGGTCAGGAGCCTTCTACACTCTGGCCCCCAAGAGAAGATTTCAGACCTTACAACAGCCTGCTGTGACCAATTTGCCCAACACTTTGTAGACAAAATCACTCGGATCCACTCTGACTTGGATGCTATTGTTGATAGACCCAGGGGGTGTAACGTTGGCACCTGTTTGTCCTGCATTATTGGATACCTTTCAGTTTGTACAGTCTGATGATGTGGACAGGGTCCTTGGATTGGTGAGAGTCCCTCAGGGCTCTGTTTTGTCCCCATGCTATTTAAGATAGAATCATAGAATAGCAGGGTTGGAAGGGTCCTACAAGGCCATCGAGTCCAACCCCCTGCTCAATGCAGGAATCCACCCTAAAGCATCCCTGACAGATGGTTGTCCAGCTGCCTCTTGAAGGCCTCTAGTGTGGGAGAGGCCACAACCTCACCAGGCAACTGATTCCATTGTCGTACTGCTCTAACAGTCAGGAAGTTTTTCCTGATGTCCAGCTGGAATCTGGCTTCCTTTAACTTGAGCCCGTTATTCCGTGTCCTGCACTCTGGAAGGATCGAGAAGAGATCCTGGCCCTCCTCTGTGTGACAACCTTTTAAGTATTTGAAGAGTGCTATCATGTCTCCCCTCAATCTTCTCTTCTCCAGGCTAAACATGCCGAGTTCTTTCAGTCTCTCTTCATAGGGCTTTGTTTCCAGACCCCTGATCATCCTGGTTGTCCTCCTCTGAACACGCTCCAGCTTGTCTGCAATTCTTGAATTGTGGAGCCCAGAACTGAATGCAATACTCTAGATGAGGCCTAACCAGGGCCAAATAGAGAGGAACCAGTACCTCACGTGATTTGGAAGCTATACTTCTATTAATGCAGCCCAAAATAGCATTTGCCTTTCTTGCAGCCATATCGCACTGTTGGCTCATATTCAGCTTGCGATCTACAACAATTCCAAGATCCTTCTCGTTTGTAGTATTGCTGAGCCAAGTATCCCCCATCTTGTAACTGTGTCTTTGGTTTCTATTTCCTAAATGTAGAACGTGGCATTTATCCCTATTAAATTTCATTCTGTTGTTTTCAGCCCAGCACTCCAGCCTATCAAGATCACTTTGAAGTTTGTTTCTGTCTTCCAGGGTATTAGCTATCCCACCCAATTTTGTGTCATCTTCAAATTTTATCAGCGTTCCCTGCACCTCCTCGTCCAAATTATTAATTAAAATGTTGAAAAATGGGCCCAGGACTGAGCCCTGCGGTACCCCACTCGTTGCCTCTCCCCAGTTTGAGAAGGTTCCATTGTTAAGTACTCTTTGAGTCCAATTCTGTAGCCAACTGTGAATCCACCTAATAGTTGTTCCATCTAGCCCACTTTTAGCTAGTTTGTTAATCAGAATATCATGGGGCACTTTGTCAAAAGTTTTGCTGAAGTCAAGTTATATGACATCCACAGCATTCCCACAGTCCACAAGGGAGGTTACCCGATCAAAAAATGAGATCAAATTAGTCTGACAGGACTTGTTCCTGACAAATCCATGTTGGCTTCTAGTGATCACCGCATTGATTTCAAGGTGTTTACAGATTGACTTCTTTATAATCTGCTCCAGAATTTTCCCAGGGATGGATGTCAGACTGACTGGTCTATAGTTCCCAGGTTCCTCCTTTTTGCCCTTTTTGAAGATAGGGACAACGTTAGCCCTCCTCCATTCGTCCGGCACCTCACCTGTTTTCCATGATTTTGCAAAGATAATAGACAAAGGTTCTGAGAGTTCTTCTGCTAGCTCCTTCATTACTCTAGGATGCAGTTCATCGGGCCCTGGAGATTTGAACTCATTCAAGGAAATTAGGTGTTCTTTGACCGTTTTTTTTATCAATTATCATATATATATGAAACCGTTGGGAGGGGTTATCCGGAGTTGTGGGGTGCAGTTCCACCAGTACGCTGATGACACCCAACTCTACTACTCCTTTCTCCCCAATTCCAAGGAAGAGGTTTCTGTGCTAAACTGGTGTCTGTTGGCAGTAATGGACTGGATGAAGGCGAACAAATTGAAGCTTAATCCAGATAAGACAGAGGTGCTCCTGGTCAGTCTAAAGGCATATCAGGGAATAGGGATTCAGCTTGTGCTGGATGGGGTTACACTCCTCCTGAAGACACAGGTCCGCAGCTTGGGTGTACTTCTGGATTCAGCTGAGCCTGGATGCCCAGGTTTTGGTGGTGGCCAGGAGTACATTTGCAGTTAAAGCTAGTGTGCCAGCTGTGCCCATTCCTAGAGATGTCGGACCTGGCCACAGTGACACATGCCTTAGTTACATCCCAATTGGATTACTGTAATGCGCTCTACGAGGGGCTGCCTTTAAAGACTCTTTGGAAACTCCAGCTGATTCAAAGAACTCCAGCTAGATTGTTGACCTGGGCTGGTTACAGGGAGCACACAACTCCCCTGCTAAAACAGCTCCGCTGGCTTCCAGTCTGTTTCCGGGCACAATTCAAAGTGCTGGTTTTGACCTATAAAGCTCTATATGGCTCGGGTCCAGGTTATCTGAAAGACCGTATTCTCCCTGATGAGCCTGCCCGTGCTTTGAGATCTTCTGGGGAAGACCTTCTTTCAGTCCCACCATCTTCACAGGCGTGCTTAGTGGGAACATGGGAGAGGGCCTTCTCGGCGGCTACTCCAGTGCTTTGGAACTCTCTTCCCGGGGAAGCTAGACTGGCTCCCTCGTGCTTTCGGAACCAGGCAAAACCATTTTTGTTCCAGAAGGGCTTTGGAGAATAATCTGGTCCTCCATCTATCTTAAGGTCTTGTAAAATTGTCTTGTTTAAAACCTTTAATGTTGTAATATTGTAAATTTTTTTGTACATTTCTTTTACTAGGTTTAAAATGTATATGTTTTAAATTTTGTAAGGCCGCCTTGAGGCCCAGTATTGAGCAAAAGGCGGGATACAAATAAATATAGTAATAATAATAATCTGGAAACCTTGAATATTTTTATTTTTTTGTTGCAATCTTTCGGTTGGCCTAATACCGGCATTAACAGCAACATGGATTTTGGAAATTCTGAACTTAGTTCACTGTGGCAAAATTGCCCCACTGCCTATATAGAAATCTGTGTCTTGTTGGATGGCTATAGTAATTTCATCACAAATAGTACCACAGAAAATCCATCACAATTTTTAAAAGATGTTTGCAGTGGACTGTAAAATAATTGATCCGTTATGGACTTTTTGTAAAGGTGTGTAACTGTGTATTGCCATATTGTATATCTTTCTTCTTTCACGGTATTGTATTTTGTAATGGCCTTTGTGCTATAATCAAATAAAACTCAATTCAATTCATTCCTATTATAGGAGGTAATCACAAAATGAGCAATATTTGTTCCAAAGAACCCTATATTCCAGAAGAAGATTCCAGTGTGGTGTAGTGGCTGTGTTGGACTGGGAGTCAGGAGATCCGGGTTCTAGTTCCCACTCAGCCATGGAAATCCACTGGGTGACTTTGGGGGAGTCACACTCTCAGCCCAACCTACCTCACAGGGTTGTTGTTGTGAAGATAAAATGGAGAGAAGGATTATGTATGCCACCTTGGGTTCCTTGGGAGGAAAAAAGGTGGGATACAAAATGAAATAAAAAATAAAGGGGACAAGCTGCTTGAGCGACCTTGTTCAATATTTATCGACACTCCCTTGGAATGAGCAGATGCAGGAGAGAATTGGGCATGTTCTAGAGTGGAGCAATGGCCATGGCCAATCAGCACTGCTGGTGCTTGCACAAACTGGGAATGTGCCTACAACAGGTCTTCAACTGCAATGATGCTACTACCATCAAATACATAGATGGCAAGAAAAGTTGCCTGAGAATAGAACTCCACTAGAGATGTACTGTACAGCAGGCAAGTTAAACAAAATATCCACGAGGAATTAGCTCAATACTACAAGGCAAGTTTTCCCACCATTCAGATGAGAAAAGCTGTCCCCGGAGAGATTTCACATTGCATTAATATCCCACCTTTCCTTCAAGCAGCTCAAGACAGCATACTTGGTTCTCCATTCCCTATTATTATCCTCATAACAATTCTGAGAGGTTGTTTATGTTGAGAGAGAAGTGGCTGGCCTAAGGTCACCCAGTGACCTTCATGACGGAGAACCAACTGCACTGATATACTTATGGCTGGAGCCAAAAAACCAATTCATATACTACTCTCCTCCAATGGAAAATTGTCACATTCATTAGAAATGAGTCAGTAAGTTTGGTACAACCACTTTTATTAGATTTTTACGAACAGCACAAGATAGGCCTATGCAATGCTGCCAGCGTTGGAGGCGATCCTGGGCCACAGATCTGCACATTCCTTGGCTACGGGGCCTGTGATAGCAGAACCTGGGGGGAAATGGTAAAAGGCGACTATTAAAAAACTGACCCATGAAACTTAATAAGGAATACGTTTTTGTTCTTTTTCTTTACTGGCCAGTCTCAGTATCCATACCTTTCATTTCTCCTTTGTTATTAACTATCACCCCTGCATTGTCTTCAAAGTATAAGAACACACCATCTTTTCTTCTGTATGATTTCCTCTGACGAATTACTACTGCTGGATGCACTGCAGGAAGCAAGAAAAACTCAGAATTAGAGCTAAACAAAGAATAAGAAGCAAAGATACACATATCCTTGGGCTTGAAATTAAAGATTTAAACACACCTCAGTTTGCAATGTCAAATATTTGGCTCTGACCCAAACAGGAAACTAGCTGAATGCATTCCACAATTGCACAGAATTAAAGAGCTAAGATTCTTAGGATGCTATATACACTCAAACATCTATCTATCATCTCCATCCAGTGCTAAGCTCTGTGAATCAGTAGCGGAGTTACACACCTTAAGCCTGCCATTTAATTAAATGTGACTTAAAATGATTAAATCTGATTGTTTTTAAGTGCAGAATACATGCAGCTATGGGTATAGGATCCATCACAAGCATGAGGAGTCAGATTTTAATTCTGTGCAATTGTGGAATGCATTCAGCTAGTTTCCTGATTGGGTCAGAGCCAAATAATTGACATTGCAAACTGTAGGACTTAACACATAAGGAGAAAACTACTTTTAACCTAAGGTTGAAAAATCCTGGTATTCAGGCGCCATTGGCCCCTAACAAATTGGCACTGGTACTTGGATTGCTGAAGAGGGCATCCAGTTGCTACCACCTCCTTTGTTCATCATCACAATCAGCAGCTTTAACCATTGTTTTATTACTACTACATACTTTATCTTATTTCCACTTCTGGAAATCAGTACACATAATTCAGATACCATTTCCTGGGTTAGGTACCAGGCTTCCTTAAGAGCAGCTCCAACATTCTAGTACTTCCACCCAACTCTTCTTCTAAAGGTTCATAAAAACTTGTTTTGAAAGTAAGTTATGACTAACAGCAGGTTTTGGCTCTTCCTTCTGTTTATGCTCTGCTTTATATTTCAGGTACTTTTTCCTGCTTTGGGGCTTAATGGTTTTTTATTGTTCAACTGGAACGTTTCAAGCTATTCTGTATACCACTATTCATATACATAATCACAACTTTAAAATGCTTTTAAATAACACAAACTTGGGAGACATATGTTGAGAAAATTTTCACTGAGCCCACTAATAAAGAGTGCTACTAAGCCTAAATCCCCTCTCTACACCATCATGGCTCCCATATATATCCCTTGGTAATCTAGATAGAAGCTGTTCTACAGTTGATTGGCTATTGGCAGCTGTGAGTCTTTTACCCAAGTCATAGGTGGTGGAAGGGGACAGCAAAAAGCTCCGAAGTCAGGAAAATAAAACAAATGCATCATATGTAACATTGGAGAAGTATCAGCAACATAACCACGACACACAGTGCAGCTCTGTGAGGCAATCAAAGGGACTTATTTGGCTAGGAGAAAGCCTCAGGCTGTCAGAAAGACTGAATCAGAACCAGATGGGCTACGTGTGGCTGTTAAGGAAGCTAAAGATATAGGAGGATAGAGGCTAGGAAAATAACAGAGCTCAACTCACAGACTGGCTTGAAATGATCAACCATTTGTTTGGCTAGGTTGATCATTTTTTATCGGGGCAGATAGAAAAAAAATTTAATAAAAGATTTCAGTTCTTCCGAGTCCCTTAAAATAACCTGATTTAAAAAGCTATCTGAATGCGACACACATATTAGAGCCTATAGTCAGCTCTTAAGACTGAATGAAACACATTTAAGTAAGACTGCTTTTCTAGGTAAGCCAGGGCTGAGCCAACTTCCAGGGGCTGCATTGTTCCCCCAAACCCGAATTTGCTCCTGAGGCACCAACGGCAGCAAAGCTCCCACCAATTCAGCTTCTGGGGATTCAAAGGCACCTCTATGGCGTAGGAGGGTGATTGAGCATCCTCCTCCACAACAAAAGCATGTCAGAGACACTGCCGGAGTGTCTCTCACTGGAACACAAGAGGCCATGAGGGCGGGGGCAGCCACTCCTTCTCCTTCACTGCCACACAGCGTTGTGGGATATAGGGAGGGAGTGGCAGGGACCACAAGGAGGGTTCCTTTGCAGGGGCTAGGGCAGCAGTGGAACCCAGCCACTGTCTTTGTGGTACAATTTTGTGGGAAAGAACCATACTTGCATGGAGGAGATGATCAGGGTTTTCAGGGGTTCAAGTGCAATGGCCATAGGAGGAAAACACTGCCAGGAGATGCTGCCATGTACATTTTGCACTGCTTCCAGTGGGCACCACAGTAAAGGAGAACATGGCTGGAGAGCGCTGCAAACTACTGGAACTGTTAGGAGATGCTGCCACTTTCAGCAACCATAGCACCAGGGAACATGGTGGGGCCACAATATTTGCTGCCCACTCCTGATATAAATGAACAAATCCTGGGGGCAAAACATGCAACTTGACAAGTATTACAAATGTGACATAATTAGACAAGCATCAACAATTCTGCTTGCTTGCGAGGGGTAAATGCCTCTTTCCCCCTTGGGTGGACCCACAGCAACCTAAAGCAGGCACTTGTTTGCACACAAGACTGGATAAGTACAGCAGGTGTTCCCCAGTTATTTCTGTCTTTATCCAAGCCTCTACAGAAATAAAGCAAGACCCCACCTTTCCCTTAAACCCTCGGTGCTTGCTAGAGAGCTAGAGGAGAGCTGGGGTCTTGGCTGCCTCAAGTCCCACTGATTTCACTCACCCTTCTTCCTCAGCTCTGGCTTGCCTTTCTTGACAGTAGCCATTACCATGTCTCCCACGCCAGCAGCTGGTAGTCTGTTCAGGCGCCCCTTAATCCCTTTCACGGAGATGATGTACAGATTTTTGGCCCCTATGAAATGAAGCAATCATTTTATTAATCTTCCAGGCCAGAGTTAAAGAGACTTCCTCTTGAGACTGGCTGTTATGGATGTGCAGAGCGGGTCTGCTCCTCTCCGAAATTTGGGGCGGAGCTCCAACAAGGCAATTCCTTGCCCCAATTTTTGGGGCAACTCTGTCTCCTTGCACCATCTGGTTACCCAGTGGAAAACTGCTCCGTTTTCAGAGAACCGCTCTATTATTGTCAATAGGAAATAACAAAAATGCTTACACTTTGGAGGCTTGACTTCTGCAATGCTCTGTACATAGGGCTACATTTGTGCTTAGTCCAGTAACTTCCAACTAGTTCAAAATATGGCAGCCAGGTTGGTCACCAGTACACCTAGGGATGACCATATTACAACAATTTTAAAATCACTTCACTGGCTGCCATTTAGTTTCCGGGCGAAGTATAAAGTGTTGGTTATTACCTTTAAGGCCCTACATGGTTTGGGTCCAGGTTACATGCGGGATCGCCTTCTCCCGTACAGTCCGCCCCGCACACTCAGGTCCTCTGGGGAGAACTTACTTCAGTCAGTGAAAACTAGGCTGACAACCATTACCCAGAGGACCTTCTCTTCTGCCGCTCCCAGACTGTGGAATGGCCGGCCAGGAGAGATTCGCCAACTTAACAGTCTTTTTGAATTTAAAAAAGCTATAAAGACTGATCTCTTTTGGCAGGCCTACCCCATCGAATTTTAAAACGTCTGGCTGTTATTTTAATTATGTATTAGTTTTAAATGTTTTTAATCAGTTTTATATATTTTATAGTATTTCTATATTTGATGTTGTTCCCTGCCTCGATCCAGAGGGAGAGGCAGGTAAGAAATTATTATTATTATTATTATTATTATTATTATTATTATTATTATTATTATTTCTCCGCCATTTTTAAAGACAAAGAAATGAAACTTGGCACCCTGGTAGCTCTTATGTAGGGCAGATGCGGATCCCTTAAGGTTTGTTTTTTTTTTTTTAAAAAAAAAATCCCCTCCAACCATTCCCCACCACACGCACACACACTTCAGATGCACTTCATCTTCTCTCAAGAGCTTGTAGAAGTTTCTACCTCCTACGAAAATCGAAGTCCCATATCTCCATGTGTGGAACAAGAACAAATGAACACACATACAAAGGGGAGCATGGGGTGGTACTACAAGAAGCAAATAAAAGCAGACAGACACAGAAAGAGAAAAGAAAACCCAGTAAAGAAAGCTGCACTGTGGGTTTCCAATGGTTTTGAAACCACATCATAGCTGCACTGCAATTTCGGAGATCCATCGGACCCCCAGATCTTTTGTGTGGAGTGCACACCCCTACTATCTGTAGCACCACTGATTGAGGAACAACAGCACAAGCTGTCACCTCACCCAAGAGTAGTGCCTTTACTTTACCCTTCCACGACAACTCCCTGGGCCATGGGAAAACAGACCCAACGAGTGCTTTTCAGAAGGGAAAGCCCACTGCTTTTAGTCCCAGTTACTTGTTCCTTTAGCATTGCTATTGATGCTCAAAACTGAAATTATGAGGGCCCAACCTGGAGATGTTGGGGATTAACTTCAAGAACTTTTGCATGCACAGCGCATGCTTTATCACAAAGTTACAGTCCTTCTTCCAAGGGAAATATTTTTCTCTGCCTTTTCAGGTGCAAGACAAAGGGGCTATTAACACAGCATGCTAATCCACACTCTGTGGTTGAGTGAAAGTTGTTATTGAACCATGGGTTAGTATATTGTCTGAAACGAGGACATTTTCTGCAAGGTGGATTGTTAACCACCCTGAACAACCCAACGACAAACCATGGGTTCTCAAGTGGTTTGTTTAAGAAAACTAAGTCATATTATTATCATTAACAACAACAACAGCAATAATATATTTATACCGCCCAACAGCCTAAGCTCTCTGGGCAGTTTACAACTAAAACCATAAAATCCGGATTAAAACTTTAAAATCACATAAAACCAGAATAAATTACAGTCCAGGGAAGGCTTGTTTAAAAAGATGTTTTCAGGAGGCATTTAAAAGTTATTGCATTTTCCACCTCCCAAACCGCATGAGGGAAGGTTTTCCAGAGGGCGGGTGCTGCTACAGAGAAGGCCCGCCATCCAGGTTCTTCATGGTGACATTCTTTCTGTGTTGGGATGATGAGCAGGGCCTCCTCTGAAGATCATAAATGTCGCCAGGGTGAATATAAGTCTGCCAGGTATCCTGGTCCCAAGTTGTTTAGGGCTTTGTAAGATAATAGCATAACCTTGTACGTGGCTCGGTAGCTAACGGGCTGCCAGTGCAGTTCTTTTAACGCTGGTTTTATATGGGCAGAGCTAGGTGTCCCGGTGAGCACCTTAGCTGCTGCGTTCTGCACAAGCTGCAGTTTCCGAACCACATATGTGGGTAGCCCCACATAGAGCGCAGTACAGTAGTTGAGTCGTGAGGTTACCAGCGCACGAATGACTGGGCTAGGCTATCCCTGTCCAGGAATGGGCGTGGCTGGCGTACAAACCGAAGTTGATAATGGGCGCTCTGGGCCACCGAGGCCACCTGGGTCTCCAGTGACAAAGATGGATCCAGGAGCACCCCCAAACTACGGACCTGCAACCCCATCCAGAACAGGCAAACACCCCAATTCCCGGACCTGGGAACCACCAACCCACAAGATCTCTGTCTTATCAGGATTCAGCCTCAGTTTATTGGCCCTCATCCAAGCCATAACTGAATCCAGAATTGTATTCAGAACGTGCACGGCCTCTCCTGATTCAGGTGTTACAGAGAAATAGAGCTGGGTGTCATCAGCGTACTGGTGACACTTTGCCCCAAATCTCCTGATGACGGCTCCTAACGGCTTCATATAGATGTTTATTTATTTATTTAAGGATTTTTATGCCGCCATTCAGCCAAAAAAGGCTCTCACGGCGGCTTACAAAAGTATTTCTTGACAGTCCCTGCCCACAGGCTTACAATCTAAAAGACATGACACAAAAGGAAAGGGGATTGGGAGGGAGGAGGAGGAGGGGGGAAAGGAAAGCAAATTCAGGCACTACAATCTTAGTTGTAAAGTTCAGCAGTTATAGTTGACAGCAGGAGGGAGGGGGCTCTCAGCTGGAGCTGTTAGACAAAGGTTCTTTTGCCCAGGGGCCAGATCTAATTAGCCCTAAAGCACGACTCTACTTTCACAACAACAGAGGGTTCAAAAAGCGCTTTATTGATTTAAATCAAGATCTGAGCTCTAAAAGGTGAGTGGTCAGACAAAGAAAATGAAAGTTAAGTACTTTTATATAGTGTCTGGGCTTTGCCCAGTGACAGTGTTAGCCAATCAGAACATAAAGTTTAGCATAACAGTTATGTTGTTCTGTATTCTTTTCGTCTTACAATAACCAACACTGTTCCTTTGTTCTACATCAATTATGACCTTCCAGGCTGGAACTAGGAGTAACAGTTTTTGTTAGATAAAGGGGGAAACAAGCTGACACCTATGGATAGACGTGACTTCTCGCTTGCTGTGAAATGCCTGCAATTCTATTTCTTTTCTAAAATGGCTTCACTTTGGCTAACATAGCTTTCTTTTTCTAACAGAGCTGGACCCAAGCACGGTGGAGAGGTGCCTGGCTGCTGCTTCCTCCCTCACTGGTGGCCTCTCCAGAGACAGTTGGTAGCAGGAGGGAGGAGGCTCTCAGCTGGAGCTGGACCCAGGCACGGTGGAGAGGGGCCTGGCTGCTGCTTCCTCCCTCACTGGTGGCCTCTCCAGAGACAGTTGGTAGCAGGAGGGAGGGGGCTCTCAGCTGGAGCTGGACCCAAGCATGGCAGAGAGGTGCCTGGCTGCTGCGTCCTCCCTCACTGGTGGCCTCCAGATGTTGACTAGCACTGGGGACAGGATGGTGCCCTGTGGCACACCACAGTTCAGCTACCATGCAGCTGAAATACAGTCACCCAATGCTATTCTCTGGAGCCGACCCTGCAAGTAGGAGCCGACCCACTGTAGAACAGTGCCTCCAACTCATGAAGATGGTCCAGGAGAATACCGTGGCCAACAGTATCAAAAGCCGCTGAGAGATCGAGAAGAATTAACAGGGTCACACTCCCCCTGTCTCTCTCTCTCTCGAAGATCATCCGTCAGGGCGACCAAAACCGATTCTGTCCCAAAACCAGGCCTGAATCCAGACTGGAATGGATCCAGATAATCAGTCTCATCCAAGAGCACCTACAGTTGAGACGCCACCACTCTCTCGAGCACCTTGCTCAAAAACGGGGTATTTGTGACCCGTCGGTAGCTGGCATAAATCTCTGGGTCAAGAGAGGGTTGTTTCAGGAGTGGTCGCACCACTGCCTCCTTGAAAGCTGCAGGAACCACCCCATCACGCAGTGATGCATTCACCACTCCCCTGACCCAGTGGGTCAACCCCCTGCGGCTAGCTTGAACAAGCCAAGATGGGAAAGGGCCGAGAGCATGTGGTGGGTTGAACAGCTGCAAGTGCCTTGTCCACATCCTCAGGCTCCAAAAACTGAAACTGATCCCACAAAACAGGATAAGACACTGCACTGGATCCCTCATCAGACTCTGAATCAATAGCAGCATTCCAGTCAGCACGAAGGTGAGTGATTTTATCCTCGAGGTGTCTTGCAAATTCATCACAGTGAGTCCTCGAGGGTTCTAGGATTGGATTGGGTGGGTTAGATGTAATTAATCCCTGAACCACTCGGAAAAGCTCAACTGGATGACAGCTTGAGGATGCAATGGAGGCAGCAAAGTAAGCCTTCTTTGCTGCCTTCCCCACCACACAGTAGTTAAGAAGCTATCCTGTGGGAAATGTCCTGGGTTACCAGCCCACGGTTCAACAAACAACCCACACTCAACCACTGAGTGTGGATTAGCATGTTGTTGGACCCCAGTCAAAAGCACTGTCTCCCCATGGCAGGAAAAGCTACACCACCTTAATGTTTCCTGTTATGTAGCTGATAAAAGGATAAAATCCCCACCATAGGCAAAAATATGGTGGCCATAGCTGTTTCCCAAATTTTGACATTGGGTATCCAGAATTTGGAGTTATTTTTTTCAAGCCTTTTCAATTAAGACATACCGGTATTATCTGCACAGTTGATGACAGCTCCCACAGGGAGACCTAGCGAGATACGGAATTTTGCACCAGAAGAACCACCACGTCCTGTTAAAGCAGACAAAAGATATACAGTTAGTTAAGGCTATCCAGCTATGCCATCTGCCACTTTTGACTCTAATTCTCTGGTTGCTGTCAAAATAATGCAGAATTTCTTCCACCCGCTATTCCATATGTAACTTATCTTTCATCTATACTGCACTGATTTATTAAAATGAATGAGTTTAAACAAGGGGTGCATGGAACCTAAGCAGTCTCCCTACACTTTTATTATTTCTAAAAATAGTTATATATATATATATATATATATATATATATATATCACAGCACCCAGATGGCAAGGCAAGGGAATACACCCTCTAGTCAGGGATGCAGAGCTTCCAGCTGAATCCAGCCCACCTGGCACCCCAGTCTAGCCAGCGGGGCCTCCAGGAGGGTTTAGAGCTTAAGCCCCGTCCCCTGGAGGAATCCCCTTATTACACTCTTGGTATGTGACAGCAGTAGAAACACCCCCCTTCTTATCTCTTATCTGAGATCCAACATGACAATGAAGATAAGGGCTGGTGAGACTCAGCTGTCTGAAAGAACAGCTGCTGTCCTTGGCTCAGGCCAAGTCCCACCACCTCACATCCCTGCTGTTAATTCCAACCTGAGATCAGAGATAACAACAGGGAAAGGGGTGTAGAGCTAGTGGACTATGCTTCGCCCTCCCCTCCTGCTTCCCCCCATTGTGAGAATGAGGCAGGATGGATAAAGACCGGGCAGAATCAAGCAAGTCCCCATCACTCTTCTGATGAAGACTAGGCAGGTTTGGTTTTGCACAGGGCTTTCCTAACCAGGAAAGTCACGCCTGGCCCAAGTGCCAGGTGGAAGATCCAGGGACCAAATGACATCAGGTGTGTGTTGTTACACACACCCAGCATCATATGGCCTGCTGCGGGCTGGATGGGATAGGGGGGCCATCTCCCCTCCTGCACCCAGAACTACCATATTTCTTTGATTCTAAGACGCACTTTTTTCCCCATATGAACATCTCTAAAAACGGGGTGCATCTTAGAATTGTGGGTACGTTTATTATTTCTTAGAATCAAAGCTTTTTTTCTGTTGGTGGTACTGAAATTAGTGTGCGTCTTACAATCAATGGTGTCTTAGAATCAAAGAAATACGGTAGTTCTGCACTCCTGCTCCACATGCTCCTTGACGCCTAGTAACTAAATATATAAACATCCCACACAGAGAACAAAAAGCAAACAAAACAAAGGGTTTACGGGTGAAAATGGAAATAATGTCTACAGACTGTTATTACTTTTAAAACAGCACTATGTGCATGATGCATGGCACTTCACAAGAGCACAGGGCCCCCCACCCGTACCCTGAGAGTCTGACAAGGCTTACAGCTGAAACGCAGAGGAAGGAGAGAGGCAGTGGCGAACAAGGAAGAATGGATGATGTGCCACAGAACAGAGGCGAAGGTACAATAGGTCAGGGGGGCTGCAGGTATTGGTCAGAGAAAGTAAGGCTCCTTAGGGGTAAGTGCTCTAGGGCTTACAAGCCCCCCCCCCATTTCCCCCTCGCCCTCCTCTATGGAAACGACGCTGAAGCTCGTGTAAGTGGCTTAATCTACACCAGACAGGATATTGCACTATGAAAGCGGTATCTAAAAGGCAAGAGCCACACGACTGAAGTGCACTGACAACGGTTGGGCCCATGGACACAGACCATATGCTGCTTTCATACTGCTTCATCTTGCTTGGTGTGGCTCCTGCCTTTCATACACTGCAATATCCTGCTTGGTGTAGATGAGGCCAGTGCGTGAGCGCAGAGCCTCCCTCGGCGGTCCAGCCTCCGCCTCGGCCTCCCTGGAACCTCCTCTCTCAAGCGGGGTTTCAGAGGGCGGCCTTCCCCGGCTTTTGCCCGTTACTCCGCTAAGCTGCGCGTCTAGCTCCAGCATGCTGTCGGTACGGACGTGGCGGGACTCAAGTCGAGCAGCTAAGCAGAGACTGGGGAAGGAAGGAGGCGGCGGCCTTGTTCCAAGCTGCCCTCTCCCGCGAAGGCTTCCCGGCCCAGCGAACGCCCCCCCCGCCCCCGTCACGAGTTATGGCGCGGGAATAGCTCCCCGCCTCGACAGCAAAGCTCCCTCCACCACCAGCCCGCCATGTGCGGCCCCGGTCCCTTGCCGAGCTAGGGGGATGGAGGCGGATCCCCTTTCCGCCCCACAGCTCAGCAGGCCTCACCTCGCTTAGACATCTTGCGCCGATGGCTAAAAAAAAAGGAGGCGCAAAGGCTGCCGGGACGATTAATAGTTTCTCTGTAGAGACCCGTATCACGTGAGACGGCTCTATCACGTGACACCGGAAACCGAACCCAAAGCGTCGTCCGCAGCGCCGCCTATCGACCCGGGTGTTGAACTGCGGCCGTTCTTTGCCGCAGTCCGCGTGTTTACTCAGAAGTAAGCCCTTTGAGTTAAATGGGACTTGCGCTCCTATAAGCCGGCGTAGGTTTAAAAACAAAACAAAAAAAACCCTGGCTTCATAACCCCAGATAGGTCCAAAAGCAGGTTTTCGGTTTTTAATGCCAATGCCAGCCTCTGTGCATACACAGAGTGAAGTTCCGCGATCGTGAGGTAACTGCCGTCAACCCCGCACGAATCTTAGCGCCGCCAAACAGGCCTCGCACGGTGCGCCTTTCCCCACGGCAGCGCCGCGGCCCGCAGGGTCTCCCCTCCCCGAAGGCACGCGATGAGCTTTCAGCCCTTGGACCTGTTTTCCGCCTTGGGAGCCTCGATGCGCCCCCGCCCGGACAGCCGTCGCCAGGACAGACCCCTCGAGATCAAAGTGACCCGATCTCAGGCCCGTCGGCGTCAGCGACTGCACTGCGAACACGGCTGCGCCCGAGCCCAGCCCAGCGTTCAAACTGTTGCCCACCTTGAGGCTTCGTGATGAAGGCTTCTTGTTTCTAAAGAAATCGCCTGTGAGCGAATGGCCCGAGCAGGCAGAACCGCGTTGCAGGTGCTGGGGCGGACACGCCGCCCCCAGCCCCCATCTGCCTGCAGGGCTTCTCCTGGCCTGGCCTGGAGAGCGGAGCTTGCCGGGCACGGGGGTATAGCTCAGTGGTAGAGCATTTGACTGCAGATCAAGAGGTCCCTGGTTCAAATCCGGGTGCCCCCTAGGACACTTTTTTTAAACACCAATTTAAAAATTGCAGAAAACTATAATGTTTGAATGCATAAGAATTTAGTAATTAAATCAAAGTCATGTTGAACAATTAGAGAAAGAATAACAGCGATAGGTGCTACGTGCACATTGCCTAGCAGGAAGCCTAAGGGATCGCTACTGCCCCTGCTGCCATTTTACGGGGTCACGATCACGAATTCGAATCCCCGCTTGGCTTCACCCATAAGCAATAGAAACCCAAGAGGAGAATGTTTCCAGTGAGCGCATCTCCGTCGCGAGACGGGCGGCGTCAGCCCGTCTTACAGTTTTTATGACGTTATTGGACCTTTTTCCAGACCAGATTAACAAGTACAACAGGGTCAGTGGGAGTTAAGTGGTCTCAACCGTTGCGATTCTGTGTTTGTAATGTTTAGCATTTTAACAGCGCAATCCTATGCATGTCTACTCAGAAGTAAGAACTGTTGAGTTCAACAGGACTTACTCACAGGAAAGTGTGTGTATATAGGATTGCAACTTAAAGGACTCAATCCTATACATATTAAGACAGGAAAAGGTCCTACAACTCTCAGCATTCCACAACCACCCACATAGGACTTCTCTGTCTACACATGTGTAGGATTAAGTCCTAATTTATTGAATGGCTGCTAGGGGCTCAGGACGCTCTGAATGTTTTCCTATGACAAATTTTACATGCTCATGGGAAATTATTTTTACAGCAGTGATCCTGATTCTTGAGGTGTCCATCCATTAGTGCAAGTACCATTTATGGATATACAATCAGGGGTGCTTCAAATACTTAAAAGGTTGTCACACAGAGGAGGGCCAGGATCTCTTCTCGATCCTCACAGAGTGCAGGACACGGAATAACAGGCTCAATTTAAAGGAAGCCAGATTCTGGCTGGACATCAGGAAAAACTTCCTGACTGTTAGAGCAGTACACAATGGAATCAATTACCTAGGGAGGTCGTGGGCTCTCCCACACTGGAGGCATTCAAGAGACAGCTGGACAACCGTCTGTCAGGGATGCTTTAGGGTGGATTCCTGCATTGAACAGGGGGTTGGACTCGATGGCCTCATTGGCCCCTTCCAACTCTACTAGTAATTCTATGATTCTATATGATTCTATGAAAGTTTATTTTAGGGGCGGGGAGTTTTAGAATTCTAGTTTGGGCTACATACGTCTTGGAACTGAATATGGAACCAGGAACCAACTTCAGCCCCACAATAGTTAAAGATGGCTAATTAATTTTTCTCTGTCCTCTGGTTCATTTCCTTCTGCTTTTAAATATGCTATTCTCAAGAAACCTGCTATCTCTGTCTAACTACCAACCTGTCTCTTTGTTGCCTTTTGTTTCAAAGATCCTGGAGCGTGTGGTCTACTCTCGTTGTCTTGATTTTCTTTCTAGTAACTCTGCTCTGGATCCTTTTCAATCTGGATTCCGTCCTTTGCATTCCACTGAAACAGCCCTTACTAAGATTACCAATGATCTTCTTATTGCTAAGTCTAAAGGCCATTATTCCGTTCTTATTCTCCTTGATCTAACTGCAGCCTTTGACACGGTTGATCATGATCTTCTCTTAGATTCCTTTCATGACCTCGGATTTTGTGGCTCCGTCTATAACTGGTTTGCCTCCTATCTAGCGGGTCGCTCTTTCAACGTGTTGGCTAATGGCAGCTCGTCTTCTTCTTTTCCCCTTTCAGTAGGGGTTCCGCAAGGCTCGGTGCTTGGCCCGTTGTTGTTTTCTTTTTACATGTTGCCCTTGGGTAATCTTATTCAATCTCATGGCCTCCAATATCATCTGTATGCCGATGATACACAATTATATCTTTCATCTCCGGATCTTTCTCCTGATGTTCACGATCGTATCTCAGCATGTCTTTCAGATATCTCAGCTTGGTTGCTTCATCGTCGTTTGAAACTTAATATGGCAAAGACTGAATTGCTTGTTTTTCCGCCTAAACCTTCTCCTCATCTCCCATTTTCTCTTACTGTCAATAATGTCACGCTTACTCCAGTCAAGGAAGCTCGTAGTCTTGGCTTTATATTTGATTCCTCGCTCTCCTTTATTCCTCATATTGAGGCAGTAGCTAAATCCTGTCGTTTTTTCCTGTATAATATTGCCAGGACTCGACCATTTTTGTCTGTCTCTTCTGCCAAGACTCTTGTTCATGCATTGGTTATTTCTTGGTTGGACTACTGCAACCTTCTTCTCACTGGCCTTCCTTCTTCTCACATCAGTCCGTTGTTTTCTGTTCACCACTCTGCTGCTAAGATCATCTTCTTGGCTCGCCACTCTGACCATGTTACTCCACTTCTGAAATCTCTTCATTGGCTTCCAATTCACGTCAGAATCCAATATAAACTCCTGTTGACCTACAAAGCTTTTCACTGTCTAGCTCCTTCCTATCTCTCCTCTCTCATCTCACACTATTGCCCCGCTCATGCTCTGCGCTCCTCTGATGCCATGTTTCTCACCTGCCCAAGGGTCTCTACTTCCCTTGCTTGGCTTCGTCCATTTTCTTCCGCTGCCCCTTACGCCTGGAACGCTCTTCCAGAACATTTGAGAACTACAAGTTCAATCGCAGCTTTTCAAGCTCAGCTAAAAACCTTTCTTTTTCCTAAAGCTTTTAAAACTTGATTTTGCTCTGACTTTATACTGTTAGTTTTACCATACCCTGTGCCTATTTGGTGCATTCTCTTCCCCTCCTTATTGTTTTATTATGATTTTATTAGAATGTAAGCCTATGCGGCAGGGTCTTGCTATTTACTGTTTTACTCTGTACAGCACCATGTACATTGATGCTGCTATATAAATAAATTAATAATAATAATAATAATAATAATTTCTACCCACCCAAGAAGCACCATGTTCAGGACTGAAAGCCAGTAGGGTGGGATTACCTTTGTAAGCATTTTCTAAAGATGAAATACCCTATAAGGCAAATTTCAAAATCCATGGACAGTCCACAACCTACATTCCAAAATACTTTGAACAGCTACTTGCCAACAACAGACTATATAAAAGAATTATGGACAAAGGAACCATACCCCGTGACAGACCCAAATGCCAACTCTGTTTCCATATTTACTCTGGCAACACTATTACAGGACCCAATAATGCCACGTACATGAGGGGCTCACACACCCACTCATCTTCCAATGTGATATATGCCATCATTTGCCAACAACACCTCACTGCATTCTATAGGACAAATAGGCCAGTCTCTAGCCAAAGCCAAAAGAATAAAGGGATACAAACCTGACATAAGGAATGGCAGTGTTCAGAAACCAGAGAGGGCACACTTCGTTTTCCGAGGACACACTGTCACTGACCTTAAGATGTCTGTTCTTGAACAAAGGAACTTCAGAGACAGACTGGATAGCCATCTGTCTTGCATTGAGCAGGGGATTGAACTCAATGGCCCAAATGGTCCCTTCACTCTGATAAATATCAACGCAAAATTTCTGAAAAAGAGACAACACTTTTTCCAGTGGTTTGCGAACAAGGACAATGTGTGTTTGTTTTTATCACACATATTTTAATCAGCTCACTGGTGCAATAATGTCTGTGTTATCTCCCAACAAGGTTTTATAACAACTGTAAAGGTATTTATTGCTATCTGCAGTTTTTGCTTTTCAGCTTCCTCTGACTTCACTGTTTACAATCCCACCCTACCCCTCAGCATGTGTATCTAAATCTGTGAACCTGAAGTTAACACTTCATGCATCTGATAAAATGGACAGTGTCCACAAAAGCTTTTGTAAACCGCCCAGTGAGCTTCAGCTATGGGGCAGTATATAAATGTAAATAATAATAATAACAACAACAACAATAATAATAATTTTTCAGCTGAGTATCGCAAATGGAGGCTCATAAGGTACAAGACGTCGAGCTCCATCCAACAAGCGTTTTATTGCACGCTTGTTACTGGGCACTCATGGATTTCCTGGAGGTCTCTCACATGTTGTCTCCTGCCTCCTGCGTGCCTTCCATCCCTTCTGGCCTTCCTTGCACCACAAGAAAAACCAGAAAAACCAAAAGTTGCTACTCTCTCCTGCTTGTGTGGGGAAAGCAGCGTGATTACAACGCCCGACTGAATGGGCCTCGTGCTCCTTGTTTACTTCCTGTTTTCAAACGGGAAGTAACTGAGTGATGACGGAGAAGCGACGGTAACCAGCGTTTTTTCCTAGGTGTGATGGAGCTCTTCATCTCCCACCAAGATGTGAACTTTCTCAAAAAAAAAAAAAAAACTCACCCAGTTCTTGAGGGGAAGACCATTCTTGATATGGCAGTTGCCACAGAAGCTCCGACTTCCATTATTGCCATGAAAAAACTACAGGGAAAATCTTAGAGAAAGTCTTGCATCCCCATTCTGAAGCTGACTTGATCTTCAAGTTAGTATGCAGACATGTTTAGTTGCTTTGGAACATGCATTTGGGAGTATGGAGAGTGATGAGGACCATTTCTGTGAATTTTTCACTACTGTGCAGAAGGTGAAAAAGAAGCTGTCTGCTTATCTATGTTAGCAATAATATTTATAGAGAATATTTGAATTCACAAGGCAAAAGACAGGCAGTGAAGCAGTGTCTGTCTTCCCTGGGAAATGTGGGTGTATGCATAGGAGAGACTGATCAACAATAGCAACCTGTATATAACCCGACCTTAGCTGAAAGGCAGAAATCTCTAAATGCTGAACCCATAGGTGCAGATCCACGGGTTACGGGAAGAAATCACTTCTACCCCCTTTAAAATATTCATCTTGATGTTTTTCCATTAATTGTTGTGTGTAACACCGACAAAAAACCCTTACCCAAAACTCTTCCTGTACTTCATGTCCTAACTCCAAAATTCCCTTGCAACTCTCAAAAGTGCACTTAGGAGAAACAGAGAGAGCTAGCCAATAATAAAACATGTAACACTATGGCTTTTTGGACCGAAATTCAGTGGGAAAATCCAGAAAATAAAAACTTTTAGAAGTTTTATTTGCTTCATGTCACAGAACAACTTGATGAGACAATTATCATTTTTGTCACCACCGTTATTTGGGTATCCAAAATAAGACTAGACAACCTTGTCTAGATTTGATTTATGATACCTATGCTGGGCATTAGCTTTAGTTGCCACAGGTATGCATAATGTGTTTGGTTTTTTTAGGAGTGGGAATGGGATAGTTGAAGGGTGAAAATAATGACAACTATGTTGTTCATGATGCTTGAGAACAGATGTATTTAAGTTAATCTGACACAAGTTCACTATGTTGTTACATCCAGATGACATGTTCAGTGCAATGCTGGATAGTTTGGAACGATGTTCTTTGCAATATTGTAGAGATCTGTTGTATTATTTTATTGTACAAAACCAACACTTAACAAATTAACATAGCATTATCGACTTCTATGAATGGTGCTGATTGACTGACAACAGGCAAGTACCATAATAGTATACAGATATGGTGCTGATCTAATTTTCTAATGGCTTTTAAAAGTTTAAGCAGCCTGATATACATCAAAGTGGTGAGTACCCCATTTTGTCTACTTTCATTTTTAAAAAAAGAGGCCTGAACATATTAGATACAGAGAATATTAGAATTGGTTTTATAATGTTGCTGTTACTGTGTTTTGCTATGTTATGGATACTGTTAATTGCATTTGTTCAAGAAACACTCAGAAGATTGAGTTAATGTGATCTTTATTTCAAGACCACAGCTTCAATTGGAAGAGAGAGAACAGGAGTATCAACAGGTAAAAATCTGTGCACAGCAAAGTGTATTGTTATGGGAACAAGTATATCCCAAATCCCAAATGATTCCATTAGAGCAGTACGACAATGGAATCAGTTCCCTAGGGAGGTTGTGGGCTCTCCCACACTAGAGGCCTTCAAGAGGCAGGTGGACAACCATCTGTCAGGGATACTTTAGGGTAGACTCAATGGCCTTGTAGGCCCCTTCCAACTCTGCTATTCTATGATTCTAATGCCTTTGCAGCACTGTGGTACTGGCAGGTAGAGCAGCTGGTTGTTTTGTTTGTTTATTATTATTATTATTATTATTTATTTATATAGCACCATCAATGTACATGGTGCTGTACAGAGTGAAACAGTAAATAGCAAGACCCTGCCGCATAGGCTTACAATCTAATAAAATCATAATAAAACATTAAGGAGGGGAAGAGAATGCCAACAGGCACAGGGTAGGGTAAGCAGGCACAGGGTAGGGTAAAACTAACAGTATAACAGTTTGTACTACTCTTGCCTGCCATCTCTGTAGCCTGGCAAACAACCCATGAAAAACCCAGTTCTGGGTTCACGTGTCACAAAAGCCCATGATTGAAACAACCCAAAGTTCACAACTCAACACAAACCATGGGTTCACCTTCTAAATTCTTCATGGTTAACAAACTATGGTTTGCTAGCATGGCTGGATCCACACATCAAAACAGAATTTACAGCAGTTCAACATTTTAGGGGGGGGGGGGAACTACACAAAAGTTGGGAAAGGAAGCCCATAGGGCTGGATTGGGATCCTAGACAAGTCAGATTTGGCCCCTGGGCCTGAGTCTCTTTACCTTTGCTCTTCACCGCTCATTTTAGAATCAAGCATGGACACATGGGGGGGCGGGTATTCCAGGCCCGGCCATATCATTAGCCAAAGTGTGCTGTCCACTTCAGGGCAGCTGATTATTTTTTTATTTTTACTCCCAGGTAGTGGTGCTCGTGGGATTTTCTGCCTCCTGTGCTTAAAATAACTTGGCCAGCCTTGAGTACTATACACCTTGCGGTGGGAAAGAGAAGGAATGATTTATTGTTCCTCCTCAGGCAGAAAAACATCTTGGCCAACCCAATATATATAAGACTGGAAATGGCCTTTAAGCATGGACAGAAGTATAAGACATTCATGGAGCTGATTTGGAATAGGGGAAGAAATCTTCTGAAGGGTTGTCAGCTTAGAGCAGCGTTCCTGAACCTCGTGCCCTACAGATCTTTTGGACGACAGCTTTCATAATTCCTAACAATTGAGAAACACGGATGGGATGATGGGAGTTGAAGTCCAACATATCTGGAGAGCATCAGTTTGGGGAAGGCTGATCTAAAGTTATGTATACGATATCCCAAAATGAAAAAACACTGACAGGGTTTTGCATATGAGCAAAAATCTCTTGCAATTTGTATAAAACCAATTTGGAGTAAGTGAGATTGGGCAATTAGCTGCCTATGTTTAAACACTGAAAAACTATTTGAAATTCAAAGTGGTATTGTACACAAGAAATTATAACAGAAATCCCTCTACAATCTTCAGTTTAGATATAGGTGGGTCAAAATATATAAATAAAGTATTAGGAACACAGGGCAGAATCCGAATAACTACATACTTAGTTCTGCATTCCCAGAAGACAAGGACACTTTTAAAAGCAGCTTGTAATAATGGCATGGGGTGTGTGCTATTTAGAGACAAACCCCCCACTAGGTATCTGCTCACCCCTAAAGCAGGAATGGGGGGTGGGGGAATTCACCCAGCTCACATATTAATTTGAAGTGATCAAATTTGCACTTCCTGAATCAATACACAAACCAAATGTAGCTATCCTTTGGTACTTGCATCTCTCTGAATTATTTGAAGCAGTTCTCCAATCAAAACATGTTGTTTTACTCTGTACAGCACCATGTACATTGATGGTGCTATATAAATAAATAATAATAATAATAATAATAATAATGTTAAAATTTTATTTACCATACTTTTAAGCTACCCTATAACCAAAGGTCTTTGGACAATTTTGTACAAAATGTGTACAAACATGGAAATATTAGGGGAAAGTGTGCACAAAAATGTGTATATTAGTGAAAATAATGTACAAAAATCCATTGTTAAGGAAAATTCTTGCAAAACCACATATATTAGGAGAAACGCACACGAAAATTCTTATGCCTTTTCAAGTAAATCCACTGATACAGAAAAAGGATGGAATGGACTTACAAGTGGAAAAATGAAAGATTCATATATCCCTAACCTTAAGTCACTCTTCCTTAAGCACATGCTTTTCAGAATTCAAACAACCCCCTTTTCTGGCTTCATTTAAATAACAGTTTTAGTTGTCTCTGTGTCACTATTCCAGATGCAAGAGTGTAGAACAAAGCCGCAACAGAATGGAGGTTCAGTCCCAGCATCTGCTAGCCATTCAGCCAAATGCTGCAGGCTGTGTAAGTTTTACATTTATGTCGGTGATGCCAGGCAACAAGGGTAGAGAAGAGGTGATGACGAGAAGCAGTTGATTAGATGCGCTCCAGGCTCCACGTCTCTCTCTCAAATTGCAGACTGCTCCTGTTGGAAGCTCTCGGTGCTGGCTGCAGCATGCTCCAATTCAGAGGCAAGGGCTGCCTCACGCAGCACAGCCATGTGCTCCTCTGCTGCGGACAGCGATTGGTCAATCCAGTCCATGTGGCCAGGAGAGTGGCAGGCATTTCGGGTAATCAAGACCAAATGGCTCACAGACAGCAGCAATGCTGTTGTCCTAGGAAGGAATGGCGGGTGGTAAAATGGGCTCTTCCCATCCAATCTCCTCACATTCAGATGTCAGCTGATGAGTTGATTTATTAAGGCAACATTTTCACCAACCAATTATAGGGCAATTATGCCAGTTACGCTACAGAGTAGGGTCACAGCAGGCCTCCTCTAGAATATCCTATGTATCTCAAACCTCTCACTCTTTCCCAGCACTGTGGGAATGCCTCTAGGCAAAACTTCCACAGCGCAATAGAGATGATTAAATGTGAGCATGAACATGAGAATGAGATCTACCTAAGAGCATGAGAACGAGACCTGCCTTGTTAAAGCAGGGGAGGTAGCGCAGTGGAGATGGAATAAGCCACCAAAGGAGAAGGGAGGGGAGAGATCTGGCCAGTCTGCCCGTAACCTGGAGCCATCATGAAAACTGATGGCGCTTTATAAATAAATATTAATAATCATCATCATCTGAGGCCCTTGTGCATGTCCCACCTCCTACAGAGGTGAGGTTGGTAGACACAACACACAAGGCGTTTTGCACAGAAGCACCCTGGTGGTAGAATTCACTGCCCAGGGAGCAGAAAGGCCACCCAAGGTGCCAAACCGGGGCACGGGGTGGGGCATAATGTGGCTGCTGCTTGTTTCTGGTTCCAAATATGGTTTGGTTTTGTGTTGGCGGTGGTACCCAATCATCTGCCTGCCAGCTCACTGCAGCTGCTTGCACCAGCGGTCTGCCTTGGTGTAGCAGACAAAATCAGGACCAGGTTTCTCGTCATCAAGGAGTGGCCTGTTGTTTTCCTTGTCAGATCAACTTCGTTTCCTCCCAAGTGTGCAATTGTGCTTGTTCCCTGGGCCACTATGTAGCCAAACTGCGGCATGCATGAGCAGCCAGCAACATCACGAGGAGAGAGACTAAGGAAGGAGCTGGGTTGCAGGCTGCATGTGGTGCTGCCATCGCAAGGTATTACAAATAAAATGAAACAAAAATCAAATAGCATGGCACCATCAGCTGTGGCACGTCTCCGCTTAAAAAAAAGTCGGGGTAAGTGCTCGACTTTTTAAAAGTGGAGTTTCTGGGGTTTGCCCCAGGATGGCTTCACAATTGTGCCTGCATCATATATTCTTATATACTAAGAATGTGGGAACAATAAAGTAGCAAGGCTTGTGCCTCTGCAGAAGTATTTATACCACATTCAAAAGGGAACAGGATTAGGTACTTTTTGTCTTGTTCATAGGAATGCCTTCCTTTGAGTTGCACCATCAGGCTGCATTTACAGGTGCAAGACAAATGGTGCCATGTCTTTCTGAAGGGGGCTTCAGGGGAAAGCATTTGAGCTTTGCACAGAGTTCACACATACATTTTGCATATACATTCATTCCCCAAGGTTCCCCTGCAAGGCATTCAGTGACGCTCTACAAGAGTCAACCAATGAGTGCTCTACTTTCTAGAGAAGATCCCTGGAACATCAAGGAAGTCATTACTCTATTCACTTCCTCATGAATCAACAGTTCAGGAATAAGTGCATTGCTAATGTGTTTGGGATCAGTCCAAATGACCTTCCAGGGATCTCGTTCAACCCAGTGTTTCTGATTGCAAAGATATCCAGGATCCCACCTCAAACCCTGTAACTCTTCAGTCTCAGCCTGAGGCATCTCAAAGACCTGACAATAGGCAGCTGCTAGCTAGTGACATTCTGTTGATGTTCTAGTAGGAGTTGGCATGGACCAAGATTAGGTGATGGGGGTTGATGACTCCTTCTTTTGTCCTACCAGGCCAAGGGGAAGGAGAAATAAGGCCTCTCTGATCAGCAGTCTGTGCTGAAACTGGATCTGAAAGGGAGACAGAAACACCACATGTCTCCAGTGATCTCCTTCTAAGGGAACCGAACCTGAGTAAGTGCTGGACCCCAGAAACATCTCACTGCTTGGAAGTGGAGTGCACAGTCATAGCTTCGGCTATGGGTGGTATATAAATGCAATAAATAAATAAATAGCCATTTTCAAAGAGGATAACACACTGCTCTCCCCTCCTTGCTTTAGCTCTTCTCTTGCAAAAAACAGAGTTTAAAATTGCTCTACACCGAAGCAAATTTTGGTATGAATATGGCCCAAGAAGACTTGGATGTACAACCATTGCTGGGATTCTTGCAGTTCCTATTAGTCTCTAGGACAGCAAACCAACTCCCCAAATGTAGCCTACTCACCTGGCATCCAAAAGCTTGGGGTCCAGTGGTGGGTACATGGATCGGACCACATCATCCACCCTGGGAGGAAAAGCATAATAGGGTGAAGAGATGGCTCTAATTTAAGTGGTATGTGAACAAAGGTCTAAGAGCAAATAAAGAAGAATAAGGAGGGTGTGTGGAAAGAGAAAGACTGACCTGGTTTGCAGGACAAAACATGGTTAAATAACCCATGGGCTGCTGGGGATGAGAGGGAGAGAGAGGCCATACTGCCTGCATCACACATGCCAGTTCTGCTTTTATTTAGCAACCCACAATTGGATCTTTCATAAATTGCAGAGCAATGTCGTCCAAATCCAGGTTAGAGGCTAAACAACTCACTGGTTAGCCCATGGTTTGTCCAGATTCAGACAATGCACTCAGTAACCTTTGTAGCAGCCAATCATGGGTTGCTGAGTAAAAGCGGAAATAGCAGGCAAACTGTCCACTCTCCTCCATTTCTCCCCAAAGATCATTTCTCTTTGATCCATCGGCTGGTATGTTGTGCAAATTGGTGAACTGGCGCATTGTCTATCACCCAGTTCACATGTAATGGCAGTAAATTGTGGGTTAATTAAGGCATAATTTGCTGGGTCATGTGCCACTGTCTCTTCAAATATACAACCTCCAATTGGTCTGATTGTAGATTGCTCTGTGACTTGTGCACCTGGGCACTATGTGTTATTTGTGGATTAAACAATCCAAAATTAACCTATAATTAGTTGCCCACATCAAATTGTGATTCTCTTGCATTTCCTCTATGCTGTGTTTTTTTTAGACTGCAGAAAAACTGCAATTTTTTAAGGCATGGTTTTCACAGAATCATAGAATAGCAGAGTTGGAAGGGGCTTACAAGGCCATCGAGTCCAACCCCCTGCTCAATGCAGGAATCCACCCTAAAGCATCCCTGACAGATGGTTGTCCAGCTGACTCTTGAAGGCCTCTAGTGTGGGAGAGCCCACAACCTCCCTAGGTAACTGATTCCATTGTCATACTGCTCTAACATTCAGGATGTTTTTCCTGATGTCCAGCTGGAATACTGGCTTCCTTTAACTAGAGCCCATTATTCTGTGTCCTGCACTCTGGGAGGATCGAGAAGAGATCCTGGCCCTCCTCTGTGTGACAACCTTTCAAGTATTTGAAGAGTGCTATCATGTCTCCCCTCAATCTTCTCTTCTTCAGGTTAAACATGCCCAGTTCTTTCAGTCTCTCTTCATAGGGCTTTGTTTCCAGACGCCTGATCAGCCTGGTTGCTCTCCTCTGAACCCCCTCCAGCTTGTCTGCATCCTTCTTGAATTGTGGAGCCCAGAACTGGACGCAATACTCTAGATGAGGCCTAACCAGGGCCGAATAGAGAGGAATCAGTACCTCACATGATTCGGAAGCTATACGTCTATTAATGCAGCCCAAAATAGCATTTGCCTTTCTTGCAGCCATATCACACTGTTGGCTCATATTCAGCTTGTGATCTATAACAATTCCAAGATCCTTCTCGTTTGTAGTATTGCTGAGCCAAGTATCCCCCATCTTGTAACTGTGCATTTGGTTTCTATTTCCTAGGTGTAGAACTTGGCATTTATCCCTATTAAATTTCATTCTGTTGTTTTCAGCCCAGCACTCCAGCCTATCAAGATCACTTTGAAGTTTGATTCTGTCTTCCAGGGTATTACCTTTCCCACCCAATTTTGTGTCATCTGCACAAAATTGGATCCACATTTTGATGTGGACAGTGATCCAACAGGTAGATGAGGACATCACTATACAGGAACACTTTGGAAAACTTTCACTATTACCTTTCCTGTCAGCATCCTTTTACCACTGTGCTAATTCGTTAATGAATCTTTTAATTTATGCTAATGCACACGCGCACACACACACACACACACACTTATTTATTTGGGATGTGCACAGATTCCACATCCACACTGTCCCCGGTTTCAGCTTAGACCCTGCTTTGGAAAACAGTAGTCAACAGTAGACCAATACAGAGTTGGCCTGCTTTGACTCAGTACTGAACCTGAGCTGAGGTTGGAAAATCTGAAGTTCTGTGCTTCCCATTGACTACCATGGGAAATGCAAATAACTTTTTTCTCTTCATCACATATCTGCAGGCATAGTAGCTAGGTGGTAATCCAACTCAACATGTTCCTTTTTCCCAGATCGCTCATCATAGAATAGTAGAGTTGGAAGGGGCCTATAAGGCCATTGAGTCCAACCCCCTGCTCAATGCAGGAATCCACCTTAAAGCATCCCTGACAGATGGTTGTCCAGCTGCCTCTTGAAGGCCTCGAGTGGGGAGAGCCCACCACCTCCCTAGGTAACTGATTCCATTGTCTCAGTGCTCTAACAGTCAGGAAATCTTCCCTTATGTCCAGCCGGAATCTAGCTTCCTGTAACTTAAGCACGTTATTCCGTGCCCTGCACTCTGGGATGATCGAGAAGAGATCCTGGCCCTCCTCCTTTTGACAACCTTTCAAGTATTTGAAGAGTGCAATCATGTGTCCCCTCAGTCTTCTCTTCTCCAGGCTAAACATGCCCAGTCCTTTCAGTCTCTCCTCATAGGGCTTTGTTTCCAGACCCCTGAACATCCTTGTTGCCGTCCATTGAATCCCCTCCAGCTTGACTGTATCCTTCCTGAAGTGTGGTGCCCAGAACTTGGCACAGTACTCCAGATGAGGCCTAACCAGTGCTGAATAGAGGGGAACCCGTGTCTTGCACGATTTAGAAGCCATACTTCTATTAATGCAGCCCAAAATAGCATTTGCTTTTTTTGCAGCCACATCACACCACATCACATATTCAGCTTGTGATCTACAACTACTTGCTTGTAGTATTGCTGAGCCAAATATCCCCTGTCTTGTAACTGTGCATTTGGTTTCTTTTTCCTAGGTGTAAAACTTGGCATTTATTAAATTCCATTCTGTTGTTTTCAGCCTAGTACTCCAGCCTATCAAGATCACTTTGAAGTTTGTTTCTGTCTTCTGGGATCCCACCCAATTTTGTGTTGTCGACAAATCTGATAAGCATCTCCTTGTCCAAATTATTAATAAGAATGTTGAAGAGCACGGGGCCCAGGACTGAGCCCTGCGGTACCCCAGTCCTGGGCCCAGTGCTCTTCACATCCTTGATGCAAGAGCAATTACCAACCCGCCCTTTAATCCAGCCTTCCCCAACCTGGTGTCTTCTAGATGTGTTGGGCCACAACTCCCATGAACTGCCATGCTGATTGGGAATGATGGGAGTTGTAAGTTAACACAACTTGAGGGCACCAGGATCGGGGAGGCTTCTCTCATCCCTTCCATCCGTTTGGCATTGGCCCCTGATAACACTCACCTGGGGCTGATCTGCTTGGCAACCACAATGATGTCGCTCAGGCTTGCTGGAGACTTCATTTGGGCCCCTGAACCCATTGTCATGGCAACAAGCTTCTCTGTGAGGTTATGGCAGATCTGTCCAAAGAGTGATGCAAGTCAGTGTTACTTGCTGCATGAGCTCAGTAACTGCTTGCTTAACCATGCTAGTCTTAAATACAGCTCCCTGCTCCTCCCAGGAAGCATGACCCCAATTTAGGGCTAGGCATGCTCACACTTTCCAAAAACTAGGGATTTACCTTTAGGATAGCAATGCAGTGGGATACCAGGCCCCTGAGGGAGAAAGAAAAAGGGCAGCAGCAAGTTAGGGAAGCAATATGGCATTGTAGTCGATACCACTGGAAAGACTCATGTATACCTCCCCATTGCAATACTTCTCAACTTCTGCAGTCAATTTATACTCAGAAGCATTTGGACTCTCTCCCCAGGATTCAGCTCCCAGCCTTCAAGCTCCTTGATCAAAGCACACAGCTCCACCTTTCCCTAGAGTCCTGCATGGCATTTTGTTCCCAACCAAATTGGTTGTTTTCTTCCCTTCCCTTATTTATTATTTATTTATTTAAAATATTTATATCCCGCCCTATATCACTAAGATCTCAGGGTACAGATAAAAACATACAGTATAAAACAATAAATATACACAGTTAAAAACAAATTAAACCATGATCCAAGTTAAAACAATATATAATTTAAAACAATTATGATTTACACAAGTAGCACTATTTTTCAACACCCCATTGCTGACATTTTCCCTATGAGAAGTCAAAATGTAGATGAACATTCCATGATATTACAGCAGCTTTGCCTGTGGCAAGTTGTGGAGTACTCACAAGACAAAAAAGTGGCATGCAACATGCATTCCCCATCCTACAAAGGAGAACTGAAGAACAATTATGGTAATAATAAGGCCCAGAAGCTCTATCAATCCCTTTGGGTTCCCAATGTAACCTACTGTACCCATATGACTTCACTCTGCACAAATTACCCAATCAACCTCAGAAATAGTATTGACCTCCTTAACATCAACTTATTTGCCATTCCATTTTAATGACTAATGATTAAGTGGATTGTGGTATACTAGGAGTGGACACATGGCACGCTGGGGCTGGACAGCAAGGGGTGTACTGAGAAGCTAACTGCTCATGGTTCTCCATCAAAAACAGCTATTTTGGGGTGAAAAATTAAGGGTCTGGCCCTGGGGCGTTTGCCAAGAGGGTAGTTCAGTCCATCAACCCATTTGCATTTGAAATCCAAGCACTAAAGCCATTGAAGCATGGGCAGTGTGAGGGAGTGGGTTTGCTTGCAAAAAGGCTTTGAATGAGCAGCAATGTCTGAATTTGGGGCAAGATAAAATATGAATGTAGGGCATGCTGGCTTGGCTTGAGTGTGTCCGAACCCTGAGGTTCCCCCGCCCATGAAATGCTCTCATCTCCCCTGTCCATACTACCCTGTTAACAGTCCTTAGGTGTCCTTAGGAGACATGGTCCTTTAAACACACACACACACACACACACTTTAGAGCCTGAGGCACCTGCTTCAGACAGCTGATTTGGGATGTCATGAAAAAGCAACAAATTATTCAGGAAAAGGGAGTGATGCTTGTAGGCTTTCTGCCTTGGGGCCAAAACAACTTCACTGGCCTGGAGTGCTACCATGCACCTTGACTGGGGGTGGGATATGGGTGGAGAGGCATCAGTTACTGCTCTGCCTCAGGCAGCAGAATGTCTTGGGGCCAGCCCTGGACATGGCTGTAGAGACTTGTGGGGTGGAAAAAGGTAGCTGAAGTGGTACATGAAATTATGTGTGGTAGGGAAACAATTGGGGGTACAGAGAAATCTGTGGACGGGGAATCTTGCTGTGTAATCCTAAACGTGTCTACTCAGAAGTAAGTCATACTGAGTTCAATGGGATTTACTCTCAGGTAAGTTTAAATAGGATTGGAGCCAGAGCTGCATCTTGCCTTATTCACCCTGAAGGTAGTTCTAATATCTGGATCAAGAGAGAAACCTAGGGACTGATAAGTTTGGTAACTTAAAACAAACAAACAACCAAAAATCATAGAATCATAGAGTAGCAGAGTTGGAAGGGGCCTACAAGGCTATCCAGTCCAACCCCCTGGTAATCATGCTGGTCCATGAAAAATAAAAAACTAAAATCCACAGTGATTTGTCCTAATAAAGGTATCCAACTATACATTTTGGTACTTTTAAGAGTTGTGTTATGATGAGGTTGCTAAAAAGTTAATATTGCAACATCTGGTATAGATTTTAGGAATTCCAAAAATTCGAATCCCAGAAGCTACCAAAATGAAGTATTGAAAATAAAATAAGGAGCCACCTTTGGCAGCAACTGTCTCCACCTCCTCACTTGGTCCAGGGACCAGGAGCAGCAAAGCACCGTCTTCTAGTCCTGAAGTATCTGTCGGTGCTGTTGTGCTAGTTGGTGTTGGGGGATGGGGAACTGCAAGTAAGGATTTACTCAGAAGTAAATCACACTATTTTTATAGGGCTTACTCCCTAGTAATTGTGTAAGCTTGCAGCCTACAGAACAAGGGTTATTTAGTCTACAATACAATCCCAAACTCTCTCTTGCCCGTGTACCATGTTCAGTTTGCAATTGATCGGTAAATGTTTGAGATGCCACGCAGCTCACTGCTAGTCTTAGGCACTCCATCCTCCCCATCTGGATTTGGGGCTGAAAGACCAAGGAAAGGTGTGTGTGGGTGCATGGGTGGGGGTACGTTTTAAACATTTTAAACAAGCACAATTTGGGTTATTGCAGTTCTCTCCTGAAAACAAGGAAGAGGTTAATTAACTTGCCTTCCATAAAATTATAGTAATTATTTATGTAAATTAACATATGCCAATGTGTGCAGTTTTTTGTCCTATAGGCTGTAACATGATTAGTGGAGCTGAAGTTAAAAACTACAGACTCCCTGGGGAAAACTATTCACAAGGGAACAGCTCTCTCAGCCTCACGGGGACTTCTACTTTCAGTTTCAATAAAACATTTGTTGTAGGCCTAGCTGTTGCTGCATCTATCTATTTACCACTTAAACATGGTGGCTGTTCAGGTACACTGCTATAAAGGCCATGGATCGTATTAAGGTCCAGCATCAGAATTTTATAGCTCCAGTTGAGGAAGCAAGAAGTGCTAGCCTATGGACAATGGAAAGAATTTTACAATCATATGGGGATGTTTTCACGGGTGAAGGTTGCCTGGAAGGTGAACTGTGGCTTGAGGTAGACACAGCAGTGGAACTAGTATGCCTGCCACGAAGAAAACTGCCTGCTGCCCTTTACCATCCAGTATGAGAGCAACTTGAAAAATGGCAAAGGAGAGACATCATAGCACCAGTAGAAACGTACACTTCCTGGGTAAACACCATACTAGTGATAAAAAAGCCATCAAGCAAACTTCACATTTGCCTTGACCCAAAGCCACTGAAGAGATGACACTACCTACTACCCACAATAGATGGTATACTGCCAGAACTTTCCAAAGCTAGAATCTTTACAGTCTGTGATGTAAAGAATGGATTTTAGCATGTTAGATTGGATGAGGAGCCCAGTATGCCTACTACTTTTGCAACACCCTTTGGTCAATTCAGATGGCTTCAGAGATGCCAATGGGAATCAGTCCAGCTCCCGAACTGTTTCAGAGGAGACTATCCCAGACACTGGAAGGACTTCCTGTGGTGAAAAGAATAGCACATGATATCCTCATAGTAGATGAAGGGTGTGATGACTCAGAAAGCTGAGCAGGACGATAAGAAATTACAGGTCTTTCTACAGTGATGCAGAGATAAAAATATTAAAATGAATGCTGAAAAGATGCAACTGAAAGAGGTAGCGTATATTAGACATGTCCTAATAGCAGAGGGACAGAAATCAGACCCCCACAAGAGGGGGGTTGGACTCGATGGCCTTATAGGCCCCTTCGAATTCTACTGTTCTATGATTCTAAGACTGAGGCAATGTGAGATATGCCAGCTCAATTAGATATAAAAGCAATGCAACACATCATTGAGATGATCAACTTTCTTGCACTGAATTGGCTACAGTTGCAGAAACAATGTGACAACTTACCAGGCAGGACATGGAGTGGGAATGGGGAACTCCCCAACAGTAAGCTTTTGATTTGGTGAAACAAATTATTACCAATTCTCCAGTATTGCAATATTATCAGCCAGGACAACCACTAACACGACAATGTGATGCATCTGAGAAAGGCCTTGAGACAGCCTTTTACAGGACCATCCAAACTGCTTCTGCCACCAGAGTACTATCAGAGATTGAGCAGGGTTATGCGGAGATAGAGAAAGAGGTCTCAGCAGTGGTTTCGGAGTGGAGTGATTCCATCAATACAGATAGGGACAAGCAGTCATAGTGCTATCAGACAAACCACTTGAGACAACAAAATCTCTTCTGAATGTTCCAAAGAGATTCCAGCACATGTTCACACGCCTACAGCACTATGATGTTGAGATCAAATACTGCCCAGGTCGATTACTGGTGTTAGCAGATCGCCTTAGCAGAAAAAAAAAATATCCATCAGCAGTAACTTTGGAGAAGGACACCCAGACATTGAATCCATCAACATGTTGCACTACCTCCCAATTTCAGCAACTAAGCACAATGAAATTGAAGAGGCCATTGAAAACACATCCAGCTACAGGCAGTCAAAGAAACAATTCTGAAAGGATGGCCTGAGGACAAGAGCCAGGTACCATCAGGAGCAGTCAGGGCCAGCACTACCATTAGGCCAACTAGGCAGCCGCCGAGGGCGCAGAAGGTGGGCAGGGTGCTGGAACCGTATACGCTGATTGGGAGAAGGGAGGAGGAGAAGAGAGCACGCTTCACTTTCTCCCTATAAGCCAAAGGGGGGGAGGAGGAGGAGAAGTTGCAGAGGGCGGTGCCAGCCCATCTGTCACGCGGAGGGGCGCCACTGCGCCTGCGCAGGGTTCGTTCTCTCATCCTTTCACATGCTGCACTTTTGCCGCCGAACGAGCCTGCCTGCCTGCCTGAGCTGAGCCAGGAGATCATTGCTGAACCCGCCCAGCTTTTGGAGGCAAAGAAGAGAGGGGAAAAGGAGGATGCCGCAGCTGCCCAGAGTCTTCTTGAGACAGCTCTGTGAATGACTCGCCCTCTCGTCTGTTTTCCCCATCCCGAGACCACCGCAGGAGGAGGAGGAAAGGAGAACAGGGAGCAGCCGCTGAGGAGAGACATTGAACGCAGAGAAGGCCGAGGGAGAGACTCCATGAGCGGCGCCTTCCTCTCTTCAGGGCAGTGCTGCCCTTAGTCACTCCGGTAGCGTGGATGGTGCCGCCGGCCCCGTGCACTGAGGGAGGCAGCGTGTTGTCTCCAACATGGCTGAGCTGCCGCCTGGCACTGCGCTTGGGCTGGGCGGCTCCTCTGCCTTCTCCTTATCCGCCCTGGCTTCCTGAGTGTGCCAGCCAGCCCTCTCTTACACTAGGCTTGCAGCCACCGCTTGACCTCCCTGCATTCACCCCGGACGTCTTTCTCCCTGACCTCATTCCAAATTTTTTGCTCAGCAGCACACAGTCTTTTAAAATAGTTATTAAAGCATTTGATGTATAAAATGTGTTTTTAAACAAACTAGCTGTTTTAAGAAAAAAAACATAATAAAAGGAAACTATAATAATTTAGAAACTCTTCCTGAACAGCTGAATCAAAGTTGGCAATTTTTGGGGTTGTGTGTGTGCAAGTAGCTCACCTTGCCTAGGGCGCAAAATAGTCTGGCACCAGCCCTGGGAGCAGAACCATATTTCCTAATCAGTATACAGGATGGGATTGTATTTCGTGGGCAGAAAGCAGTTGTTCCAGCTTCATAAGGAAGTTATGCAAAATATACATGCATCACATCTGGGCATTGACAGCTGTCTTAGGAGGGCTAGAGAGTGTGTTTATTGGTCAGGAATGAAGTCACAACTTTGATCCTTGATAGAAGAATGTGATACATGCCAGTCATGTGATAATAAACAACAGAAATGGCATTCCTGACACAGTAGTTTCAGACAATGGGCCTTAATTTGCATCTGAGGATTTTCTTTCATTTGCAGACAACTGTGAGCTTGATCACCACATATCCTCTTCACCATACACACAAAGTAATGGAAGGTGGGATCTGCTGCCAAAACAGCTTTAAAAATGCTACATAATGCAAAGTTATCTGACTCTGGCCCTTGGTTAGCCTTCCTGGCACATAGGAATACACCATCACAGGGATGCCAGACCAGTGCAGCACAGGCATTGATGGGATGTCGAACCAAAATCTTATTGCCAATGTGAGGAGACCTTCTGCAACCAGCAAGCGTAGATCAACGCAGAGAAGATATGGCCAACAATCAGAGACTACAAGCAACTCTGTACAATAGGACAGCAAAGGACCTACCACCTCTAAGACCAGGTACACCTGTATTTTAACACCTGTTAAAATACAGCCAATTGTTATGAACCAGAAAGAATGGACAAAAAGAATGAACCAGAAAGAAGTGAAGTAGCACCCAGGTGATGTGAAGTGGTTAAACAAGAAATGCAAGTGATCTTTAGAAACAGAAAGCATTTACGATCCACAAGACGTAACACTGTTTGTATACAGGGCATCCTGTATACAACAGATTCCATCAAGGAATGAAGAAAAAGAGACTTACCCAGAAATGAACTCAACAGAGAATGCAGAGGATCCCCAAAGAGAACCAGACACAGAAACCACAAGAGGTGGCTTTGAAAAGATCAGAGTACCTCAAAGACAATATAACCTAATAAGTTTTCACTTTAAGAGAATTTTTAGAAAATTATTTAAGAACAGACAGAAAAAAAGCATTCTACCATGATAAAGGGGTAATTAGGTGATTAGTCATTCTAACATTCATAAAATAAAAAATGTTCCACCAATCTTCCTGGAATTTACATGTCTCAGAAAGAAGTGTTGGTTTTACATAACCTGAACATTTCAAGAAGATGGGTGAAAGGTTGAGGGAAGGAGGGCAGTTTAAAATAGAAAAGGAAAAAAAACTCCTTCAGCCAAAGTGTTTGTTAAAAAGCCTTAGCGATTTCTTTGTCTATCCTTTGTAATCATATGAGGGCTTACCTAATTAAAATCCTGATGATTTCCTTTTCCTTTGATCTTATATTTGATGGAACAACTTTTCTTTGTTTAAAATTCAATTTACTTTGTTCAAAAAATTTTTTTATTGCTAATGAAAGTCAGTGGAAGCTCATAACTTGGAATGTTGAGGGGACGGGGAGGAGGGAATAACTGCCGTCTGGAATAAAAGCAGAAGCAGAAAGAAGCAATGGATTTCTGGGGGGGGGGGATGTGGACAAGCAAGCCCCTCAGCATGACCAGACCCTACCGCAAGGAAGCTATGGAATTGAATGGGAGTGAAACTTTAGTTCATAAGCAGGCCTGGGTTTCCTTGAGGGCAGAGAGTTTTGCTGCCTGAAGTCTGAGAAGCAGACTCAGCCTGGTTCTTGCCTCATTTTTGAGAGAAGAAGAGTCCTCTTTTCGAACATATTTTCCCTTGGCCTTGACACTACTTGGGGCTATCTTTTCCCAAGGCCAGCTTCTCTGACCCAGGCACCTGGCTCGCCCACTATTCGATTTTGCTCACTGATGAAGGTTGAGTTTCACAGCACTTTTCATTTTAAAATATTTTCTATACTCACTACCAGGATTAATTTTCCCCACTTGGTGAGTTCTACACCCTGGATTCTAGGAGAAGTCTCTCTCAACCTTCCTCTGGATCCATGGTAACCTGGTCTTCAGATTTCTCCTTGGAATAAGTAATACATTCCTTTTAACACACAGACCCAGACACACACTGCTCCCGTCCTTTCGTCTAAGAGTTTGGACCATGCTGTTATAAAGTTGAAAGGTTCAGATACTTCATTTAACTAGTTTGGGCTGGTGTAAATTTTAAATACAACTTTGAAACCTTTCAAAGTGCTTCTGGGTCTACAACATTGTTTTTGGCCTAGTCACCCTTAGAAACAGTTAAACTGTAGTGTATTTTGCATATTATACACATGTATTTTATTTCTAATCATTGCATGCTTGACATTTCACTTCTGTATCTGATGTACTTTTGCATTTACTTCTCTTTATAAACCATTCATATCTTAAGACTTCTTGTGTGGCATGTTTTCATTTGTTTAACAAGTTAAAAGGGGTATTCACTGTTCTCCTGCTTATGTTTTAAACTCTATTTTCAACAGGCCTAGTAACTTCAAGAGTTACAGAGTTGGGGGAAATCCTCAAACTCTTTGCAATCAGAGGCACTGAGTAAGGTACCCCTGGAGATAATTTAGACTGACCCCAACCACATAACTTCCCCCTTCTGAAGAGGTCTGGACTACAGACTACTAAAGACAAACAAAGTGGCAGACCATAACAGTTCTCATGTGTCCATTTGCTTTATTAGGCAGGTGATCCTGCAGGCTACCAAACAGAGGGACTAACAGGCCATAAAGTTGCCTGGCAGGGTCTGCCAGAAACCCGGCCTCACCACTTCTGGCAAGTCAACTGAACTTGATGGAATCCCACACTCCACCCCTGGGTTTAATTTATTGACTTCTCCTGGCTGGGCCTTGCAGGAAACTATAGGGACAGACAGAGCAGGCATACATGGCACGCATAGAGTGCTGAGACTGGCAAATGTAAAAGCAAGTATGTTGCTTTTCAAGAACCAAGGAAATTCAATGGGGCTTACTTTTGAGTAAATATCTATGCATGGAAACGCAGCCAGTGCAGGCTTGAAACTTGACCACAAATTTGATCACAATTTTTACTTTGAAATCCAAACAGGAAGAAAAAGCATGTAGCATAAAATGAGCTATAATAATTAACATAGTAAACTGTAACTTATTCTAATATAGAATATTTTCCTGTATCATCTTGTGTGCTTCCAGAATTAGTCAGAGATTTTTAATTCGAGTACAACAATTTTTCAAGTTGTCTCTGAATATAGACACAAAACATAAAATGCTTCTTTTTCATGAGGCAGTGATAAAAAGCTTTTATCTCTGGATACTGACTATCATTAGAGTATCATTAGAGCTTAACTTCTGGGGCTCATTTATTAATTTGAAAAGTGAGTTCAACACATAACACTAGCTTTGATTTTATATTGGATGTCAACATGGTGTAACATCCTGGCTGACACTGGCTTGGTTGTCAACTGTATAATATCCAATCATCTGTTATACTAAACCATGAAATTTATTCAACAAAAACCCTAGTTTACAAAACAACTTTAGGGCTCTAGAGCTTTCAACCAAGCACCAAAAAGCAGGGAAATTGGGAGTTAAGGCTCACAAGCCTTAACACCACATCCTCCCTAAGGATGCAGAAAGTGCCAGTGAAATTCTCATTCTCCCAAAGCAGATAAACCATGAGGACAGGATGGAGAATAGTAGGGCTGTGCGTCACCTCAGTCCTGAGTCCCGAATCCGAGGTGAGTCGGGATGATTCGAATGAGTAAAAAACAGATTCGAGTCGGGGAGGTCCAAATCATTATGAAGCGAGTCGACTTGGACCGATTCGGATCTGTTTTTAAGCGCAAACAGCTTGTCTGCGCTTGTAACGTCACTTTCTTTAACTTAGGGAGCCCCCCAAAGTTTATGATCAGTTTTTCACAACCCCACAGTCACCTCTGCATATCATATTGCATATCATAACTTGCTGCCCTCCAGATGTTTGAGATTGCAAGTCCCACCTACTTATCTTTTTTTAGAGCATCTCCTCATGTTGAGAGTTGCAACTGAACACATTTGATAGGCACCAGGTTGGGGAACGCTATTCTAAAGCAAGAACAGGCAGAATGTAGATCTCCAGATATTTTGGAGTTCAACTCATTAAAGCTTCTACCAGCATGGGCTGTGATCAGGAATGCTGTGAGCTGATGTCCTAAACATCAGAATAAATCTATTTTCTGCCCACATCTGTTCTAAATTATGATGTTTTCCAGCATTAAGATATGCGATCCACCAAGGAATTCCAAAAGAGGTGCATCACTTTAAACAGACTTTCTTAAACCAAATGAAGCAACAATGAATGAATCTTAAATACCTAATCCAGACAGTTCTTCAGACATTAAAATTAGTTTTCAACACATGGCATAGGTTGTCTGTTTATTGAATATCAGATATATTCTGATATGTTGGAAGACTAACACAGAGGATTTTTCTTACGTATTTGTATTGTGAGATCAAAGGCAGAGCTAGCACCTAATAGTTTCATGAGTAATTATTTTAAAACTATTGATGAAAATGATTTTTGTCTTTCCCATAACATATAACATGGGAATTGCAGTGCAACACATCTGGAGAGCACCAGGCTGGGTAAGGTCTGTTTACACTTGAATCCTGTACATGTCTTCTCAAAAGTCGGTACCACTGAGTTCACTAGGGTTTACTCCCAAGTGGTATAGGATTGCAAACTGGGCTCTGTAAACTTTGAACCCCCCAACCTAGAATCTTTTCCAAACATATGCCAAAGTTTTGTGCTAGTTTTTTAACAGAGCCTGCAAACTGATCTCATCTGAAAGCAGTTCATGACAGTCAAACTAAACCTTTTCTGCTCCTCTGTCACTCTGATGAGATTATGTATTGTGGAGGGACTGTGGGTAGTAGACAGTATATTTTGTATAAACACATTTTTTTAAAAAATTGGCTCTTTGAAGGGCAGGATATCAAACAAAAAATGGAAAGACACGCTTTGGTTATACCGTAGATCTGTAAAGAACAGTGCCTTTTTGTCATAAATCATGCTGCTATATGGTAGATGTGTATGACAGAAAAGTATTAGTCAGTTCCTGCATTTGGTAAGAATATAGAACAGTGATCCCCAACCTGCTGATGTTTGGGATTACAAGTCTCAGTATTCCTGACCACGGGACATAGTGACTTGCAATGATGGGTGTTGCAGTTCAACATCTTTGGAGGGCACCAGGTTGGAGAAGGGCTGCTCTAAACAAGAAAAAAAGAAGTAGGTGGCCCTAAGATGTTTGTCATCAGTTTTCCACAGCCCCATAGTCACCTCTGCATATCCTATTCTCCATCCTGTCCTCATGGTTTATCTGCTTTGGGAGAATGAGAATTTCACTGGCACTTTCTGCCTCCTTAGGGAGGATGTGGCGTTAAGGCTTGTGAACCTTAACTCCCAACTTCCCTGCTTCTTGGTGGTTGGTTGAAAGCTCTGGAGCCTTAACATTGTTTTCTTTAATGAATATTAATAAGGACTAGAAGGAAGTTTTGGTTGCTTTTAGTTAAAAGTATTTGTAAAATAGGGAAGATGTAACATGATTAGTGGAACTGAAGGACAACAGACTTCCTGGGGGAAACTATTCACAAGGGAATAGCTCTTAGCTTCACAGGGCCTTCAACTTTCAGTTTCAATAAAGCTTTGGTTGTAGGCCTAGCTGTTGCTGCATCTGTCTATTTGCCACTTAAACAGAGACCTGAGCCCCCAAACATTTTCAGTACCTAACACCACCCTAACTTAAAGCATGCTTGTGGTGGCTCACATTACTGGTAGCAGGAATACAAGAAGGCCGTTCCACATGATGCCACCTAGGAGGCATCACTGCACGACTTACGAAGCATCTTCAATCCAGTCTTCATTTTCCAAGATCGCTTCAATATGTGGGTTCGTTATTACCACATCATCCAACTCCAGTTCAGATGGTTCTGACTGTGTCTCCATGATGCCAATTAGGTCAACAATAGGCCTGAGGAGGAAATACAAAAGAGTTCCAAGAGTTCAGCATTTTTTCACAAGATAAGCCACTCATTCCCTTTTGACTTCAATAGTCTTGGTAGGCTTCAGTAATGAGAATCAAATACAAATGCCAGTTGGTCAGGAAAAAAAATGTCCAGGCCTATGCTTGTATCATTCCCAACTCAATCTACAGTTATCAGCACATGAAGCACCTGCTTCTACACCTGCTACTAGCTGCAGATCAATCTGTTATTAAAGGTACCCACTAAAAACAAACATCTGACAGTCCTAAAATTAGAAAGTCCAAAGTCATGGTGATTTTGCTTAATTTATTGTAACTTAAGAACATAAGAAGAGTCCTGTTGGAAAAAACTAAGGGTCCATCTAATCCAGCATCCTGTTTCCCACAGTGGCTAACCAGATGCTTCTGGGCAGCTGACAAGCTGAGCATGAAGGCAGCAGCTCGTGTTCCCAGGCAACTGGTATACAGACCCATACTGGCTCCCCTACTGGAGGGAGCATATATAGCCATCGCAGCTAGTAGCTGTGGGCTGCTTTCTGACTTGGTAGTCAACGGTGGGGTAATAATCAACTCCAGTTGTTTTATATAGGTGTTCTTCCCACACATGATAATAATCAATCATGGTGTGGATTAGGATCAGTGTTGAGTTGACTATTAGTCCACACTGAGTTGACTCACTCATCCCCCCTCTCCCACCCCCTCAGTCCTCCCGCTAGTATCTCATTAGCAACTGTTGCTGAAAATCTATCCTGCTGGCTAGACTAAAGCAGCTGCTGCTGCTCTGACCACACTTGCCTTGCGACTCTGAGGCTAACACAATAACCAACGGTGGCTGAGGAAATAACTGATGGTGCCCTCCACACAACATGATGACCCACAGTGGTTCAAATAGCCAACTCTGCACAGTGTTGGTTATTTGGGCCAAATTACCAAATCTCCCTCCACATAACATGAGAACCCACGGTGAGTTAACTAACTGTCAAATATTTAAATCACGGTTGGTTATCATGTTATTTGAACCCAGTCATTGATTGTCTTATCCTTTATTCTTCCCGCTATAGTTTGGGTTTTCCTAATTTACAGGGCTATTGTTCATCTTTTATTGTTTTCTTAGAAGTCTGCTTTCCTTCTTATCCTCTTTCCCTGTGCAAAACTATAGTGAGTTACTCTTCTAGGCATTCCCACGGAATAAGCAATTTCATAGTGATTCATCTGGGCTGTAGCTCCAGAACCTGTTTTTAATGCCAGCTCTGGAATTCATAAGAACATTTTATTAAAAAATGATAATTTCTATATCTGTCTTTAAAATATATGCCAAGTGCTGTGCAGTCCTCTGAAGGCTGAATTCGTTCATGTGGGCAACACCTGCAAAAATGCACAGAGTTGCTTTGCCTCCCTACAACATATTTTGGATTGGAGGCTTCTAGTAGAATAATGTGTTACTTGAATCATATTTTTTCTAGAAGTCATTGACCCTGCTCACCTGGTATCATAATGGCTCAAGAAGTCCTTAGGCCGGCAGTAACGCTGCCTACACACAACGACCAGGGCCACAAAAGAAGCCAGGAAGATGGTCGCTAACACCCCAATGGCCACAATCACAACAGTCTCCATTGATACCCCGTTGCACCCTCAGATCAGAGGACAGTTCACTTTGGATCACTTCGACAGCACTTCCACCTGGAATGAAAATGAGCAAAATGAGGTCTAGGAGATGCCTCAAACTTGGGGTTTGTGGGATCTATTTTTTTGTTTTTTGTTTTGTTTGTTTTTACTAGAATCCAAAGGCCCACCAACCAGAGCTAGTGGCGGAGTAGCCAGATACAAAATGATGATTTGGGGGGTGGAGCAAATTAGCTACTCAATCCCCACCACCACGAGCCTGCAAAAATGATTACGGATCTACATCTGGGTTATTACAGATCCAGGATTCTTACACAAAACTCTAGAACTGGATAGCAACCAACTTATTTGCATATTTTACAGATGAGGAACACTGGGGCTGAGAGAGAAATGATTAGTGGAAGGAAGGACAGGCATGACATATATTAAAAATACTTGCAGTTTTACTTACAATTTTTAAACTATTAGGAATCATAAACCCTTGGAGATTTACTGTTGGTGCAATCTAAAATTTGCAGCCACATCACACTGCTGACCCATATTCAGCTTGTGATTGACTACAACTCCAATATCCTTTTCACATACTATTGTGAAAGAATCCCCTATCTTATACCTGTCCGTTTGATTTCTTTCTTAAATAAAGAACTCTGCACTTGTATCTGTTAAATTTCATCCCGTTATTTTCTGCTTAGATTTCTAACCTAGCAAGATCATTTTGAATTTTGTTTCTGTCTTTTGAAGTATTACCTATTCCACCCAATTTTGTGTCATTGGCAACCAAAAGGGACTAGGTGGTTCACCGATTATTATACAAGAGTCCATTGGTGGACTGCAGTCTACACACTATTCCCACTGCTACTTTTCACCAGTTACGAGATGGCTCCAGAGTTTTGGGGATGGACGCATGGGCAACAGGCCAAGATTTTGCTGCCCTCCAACTGTCCTATCCTTCAAATTGCATCCAACATCCTCCTCCAAGGAGTAGCTCCCTGCTGCAAAAAATATATGCATGGCATTGATTGGGAGATGGACTATGTAAGGAGATGGGACTTCAGCTGGTCCAGAATGTTGTGACCATATTACTGAACGGGGGTGGTTTCAGGGACCACATGGCTCCCTTGTTACAACAACTTCACTGGCTACTGCTGTGTTTCTGGACACTAAGATTTTCTGGAAAGACCCTTCTCTTGGTCCCACTGCCTTCAGAGGCATTTTTTGTGGGGACCTGAGAGTGGGTTTTCTCAGTAGCTACTCCCAACCATGCCAACAGGGGTGTGCTTAGTCCAGTACCATCATCAAAGCTGCCTAACAGCAATTCTCCAGTCCACGATTTCCATCTTTTTCTGTGCTGTCATCCTCCTTCAACTGGAGATACCAAGAGTTGAAATTGTGGCCTTTTAAAAAGCAAGCAAATTAACATGCCAAGGAAGCATTGCCCCACAAATCTGCAATCAGCTTGCAAACCTGACCAACCTGTTGCTATGGCTTTCATTTAACAAACTATGTACTTGTTGGGAGAACATAAAGAAACTTTGCCGAACTTGAACTTCTAGGTCAAAACCAGACAGAGCATAAAGACAGAGCTATTCAGCTATTCAGAACTTGGAGCTAAGGTCTTGCAGGCAGCCCTAGCTTAAAGAGTTGCCAACTTTTGAAAGAGTCCAAGTATAGGTGCTTTTAACAATAGCAAAAGCAGGAGCAGGGCAAAAAGTAGAACTCCAGGTGTTTTGGATTTCAGTACTTCTGACCATTGATCATGCCGGCAGAGGCTTCTGGGAGTTGAAGTCCAACACATCCAGAAGCCCACCCGCTGCCCAGCCCTTTGCATAAGGCACAAGAATAGGGCAGGACAGTTTTTATATTTCTGGAGCACCTACAGGAACTAGGCAACGTACATGCTAAAATATATGCCCTGTACATGCCTAACCACCTAAAAGAGCGGATCACACAGTGAAAGGTGGACAACTTGTGGCTCTTTAGATGTTTTGGCCAATAATTCCCATCATCCCTCACCACTGGATATGCTGGCTAGGGCTGATGGGGATTGTAGGCAAAAACATCTGGAAGCCCACAAGCTCCTCACCCCAACCTAATCTGAATTAATACGAATAGTTTTCCTCCCTTTCTTAGATTTACTTTGATTATAGATTAAGTAGGGAAGGCAGGGTGAAATTACATCTCATTTCTTTGGGAAAATTAAATTTTTGGGCAGATTAGCAAATGGGCTACAAATGCTGGCTGAATTTCACTTAATGCTGCACATGAACGCAAATAATTACAACTCACTCTAAGTGGCTGAGATTTGGAGTTGTTAGGGAGTAGCCAACCCGTGGTGGCTTTACTTCCTTTAGTTTATATAATGCACAAGGAACAGAACCAGGTGGGGGTCATCGTGTGAATCAAGGAAACCCAGTTGGAGAACTATTTAATAGCAGAATGAAAAAGTCTCACCTGGCCTCTGAGGAACACAGCAGCTGCCACCGCCCCTGGAACGTCTGTGGAATGAAAGTAATTGGTTCTGATGACCTTTACTCTTGCCATCCCAACCCAAAACAAACAGTGCAAGGAACACAATATGCCAGCGTCACTTCTGGCCTCCCTGATACTAGCCAGATCCTTGGCTTCCTGTAGCACGTGGTTTGCAGAGTGTAAATGAGAAATCTGTTGCTATTTTCTTCTTAATCAAGCTCTTGGCTCTCCTATGCTCATATTTGCTTGTGGTTACAGCAGCTCCACCAAAAACAGAAAAAGGAAAGCATCCAAGAGAGATACAAAAGTCATAACTATCAATAAAACCTACCATCAAGAAACCCAAAGACCCTAAAGAAAAGCGTTATGTGGGGTGTGGAATGAGATCAGGCCTTCTCACAGTTACTGCCACCACCACCTCCTCCTCCTCACTTAGGAATTTTGCCTAGCAAGAGCTCCCTCACAGCAAACAGCGGCCTCCTTAGAATCGCTTGAGGAATGTCTGGGTCTTTAAGAGGATTAATAATACTGAGCTCTGGCAGTTTCTCTCCAAAAATGGGGGGGGGGGGGGAATCCCCGTTGTCCAGCAGATATTTAACAAAATGGAATGGAAATGCACCTTAATGTACATGAGGAACCACCCCAAGCAAAACAAAAACATGCTTAGAGGCAGTACTAACAAATATTTAAAAGATTTCCTCTCTTTGCATTTACCTGGGAATACTGGGCGTGGCCTGAAGAGTCCACTATGCGGTTTTCTTTCACCTATGCAAAGATGGGCCTCTGATTTGCCAGCTTCCTGTGAGCGAAGTCCTGCCTGCATTCCTGAGCAGGATAAAACTGAACAGATGCTAGATGGACGGCGGAGAGATTAGAAAGAGTGGGCTGGGCCAAACAAGGACGATTTGGGGTGGGGGCATGTCCAGCTGGGATGCGAAGCCAACCCTTTCTTCCAGGAAAAAGTGTCTGAAGGGTTTCACAGAGGCAACTCTAGCATTCCTGCCTGCAACCGAACGCCACAAGCAGATTCCACACCAATGGGAATTTATTTTGCAACTGAATTATTGGTAGTGCAGCCTGGTCCTATGTGCATTTATTCAGAGGCAAGTTCCATTTTATTCAATACAGGACGGAGGCCTTAGTTCACTGCAAAAAAAAATTCTATAACATAGAAAACAAAACTTACAGAATGTATCTGCAAAGATTCTAATGTAATGCTGCACCTCCCATCCCAAGCAAATACACTTTTTTTTTATTGACAGGTTATTATTTATTTAAAAATCAAACTTCATGAATGGCCTTCCAGCAAAATATTTCCTTCAGGTCCAAACCACAGCTGGATGAGCAGCTTCCTAATATATCACAATTTAAAAAACAAACAAACCCCAACACCTGTTGAATATAGGTGAGACTAAGAAGCAGGAGTTGGATCACTTTGTATTTCCACAAAACCCATACCGCAAGGGATATTTGCTGATCTTCAATAACCAAACTAAAGCACCTGGGTCTTGCTTTTCAGGTGCAGCAACTGACAGCCCTCCACTCAAATCTTTTGCAGGAGCATGACATATCTTGGGACAGAGCAGTGTATTTAAGTTTTTCAACTGATTTTTATCAGGGGCATGGTTGGCTGCAGTAGAACTTCTTAGTATTTTTAAAATATATGATCCCCTCCCCCACAAAGGATTCATAACAGCATTACTCCCCTGCTAGCCCAGAACCCACTGGAAACAGCAACAAACAGCAAGGCAGGGCTAAAATCTGGAGCAGAATCCAGCTATCGTCTAATGGCATGTTCGTAGTGGAGACAGATAGCTGTCTCAATATGGGAGGCAGATCATGGTAAGGTACTTAACAGTATCCATACTGGATTCTCAGCTCTCTCACCTTCTATGAAAGGTTGTAGGGCAGCTATGACTGAACTGCCTGGAAGACATCTTAAATGTCAGGCAACCCAGCACAGTGCAAAGAAAGCTGACAGCTTATTGTATTATACTGTGGGCAAAGACTCAGAGGAAGTGGGACGGTGTAAAAGCCGGAACGGAACGGAACAGGCCGGAACAGCCCCATTATATTAAAAAAACCATACCAAAAACAGTGGCATGTGTTAGCAACACTTGAGAACAATATTTTAGGACTAAAACCATACCAATATTATATCACTATTAACCCCAAAACTCCCAAAACGACGTCCGGAACAGAATGGGATGGCCGGAACGGCCACTAGGGAACGAGCGATACCAACCAAACTCACCAGTCATGCATAACTAAATGGCAGGGATGCAATAAGCCACAAAAGTTGCCCCGAAACCACGTTCAGATACCCGTTCCGGGCAAAAACACGTATTGCACAAAACGGGCCGTAACGGCAGCTTCCCAATGAGATAAGTGAACCAAACTCACCAGATGCACATAACTAGGTGGGACAAATATAGAAAGCTCCAAAAGTTGCCCCCAAACCACGTTCAGATACCTGTTCCGGGCAAAAACGTGTATTGCGCAAAACGGGCCGTAACGGCAGCTTCCCAATGAGGTAAGTGAACCAAACTCACCAGATGCACTAGACAAGGTGGGGCAAATATAGAAAGCTCCAAAAGTTGCCCCGAAACCACGTTCAGATACCCGTTCCGGGCAAAAACGCATATTGCGCAAAAACGGCCGTAACGGCAGCTTCCGAATGAGATAAGTGAACCAAACTCACCAGATGCACATGACAAGGTGGGGCAAATATAGAAAGCTCTAAAAGTTGCCCCGAAACCACGTTCAGATACCCGTTCCGGGCAAAAACGTGTATTGCGCAAAAAGGAACGTAACGGCAGCTTCCCAATGAGATAAGTGAACCAAACTCACCAGATGCACATGACAAGGTGTGACAAATATAGAAAGCTCCAAAAGTTGCTCCGAAACCACGTTCAGATACCCGTTCCGGGCAAAAACGCATATTGCGCAAAAACGGCCGTAACGGCAGCTTCCCAATGAGATAAGTGAACCAAACTCACCAGATGCACATGACAAGGTGGGACAAATATAGAAAGCTCCAAAAGTTGCCCCGAAACCACGTTCAGATACCTGTTCTGGGCAAAAACACGTATTGCGCAAAACCGGCCGTAACGGCAGCTTCCCAATGAGGTAAGTGAACCAAACTCATCAGAGGCACATGACAAGGTGGGACAAATATAGAACGCTCCAAAAGTTGCCTCAAAACCACGTTCAGATACCCGTTCCGGGCAAAAAAGTGTATTGCGCAAAAAGGGCCGTAACGGCAGCTTCCCAATGAGGTAAGTGAACCAAACTCACCAGAGGCACATGACAAGGTGGGACAAATATGGAATGCTCCAAAAGTTGCCCCGAAACCACGTTCAGATACCCGTTCCGGGCAAAAACACGTATTGCGCAAAACGGGCCGTAATGGCAGCTTCCCAATGAGGTAAGTGAACCAAACTCACCAGATGCACTTGACAAGGTGGCGCAAATATAGAAAGCTCCAAAAGTTGCCCCGAAACCACGTTCAGATACTCGTTCCGGGCAAAAACGCGTATTGCGCAAAACGGGCCGTAACGGCAGCTTCCCAATGAGATAAGTGAACCAAACTCACCAGATGCACATAACTAGGTGGGACAAATATAGAAAGCTCCAAAAGTTGCCCCGAAACCACGTTCAGATACCCGTTCCAGGCAAAAATGCGTATTCCGCAAAATGGGCCGTAACGGCAGCTTCCCAATGAGATAAGTGAGCCAAAGTCACCAGATGCACATAACTAGGTGGGGCAAATATGGAAAGCTCCAAAAGTTGCCCCGAAACCACGTTCAGATACCCGTTCCGGGCAAAAACACGTATTGCGCAAAAACAGGCCGTAACGGCAGCTTCCGAATGAGGTAAGTGAACCAAACTCACCAGATCCACATGACAAGGTGGGACAAATATAGAAAGCACTTTTTTTGCCCAGAACGGGTATCTGAACGTGGTTTTGAGGGAACTTTTGGAGCGTTCTATATTTGTCCCACCTTGTCATGTGCATCTGGTGAGTTTGGCTCACTTACCTCATTGGGAAGCTGCCGTTACGGCCGGTTTTGCGCAATACGCGTTTTTGCCCGGAACGGGTATCTGAACGTGGTTTCGGGGCAACTTTTGGAGCTTTCTATATTTGCCCCACCTTGTCATGTGCATCTGGTGAGTTTGGTTCACTTATCTCATTGGGAAGCTGCCGTTACGGCCGTTTTGCGCAATACGCGTTTTTGCCCGGAACGGGTATCTGAACGTGGTTTCGGGGCAACTTTTGGAGCTTTCTATATTTGCCCCACCTTGTCAAGTACATCTGGTGAGTTTGGTTCACTTACCTCATTGGGAAGCTGCCGTTACGGCTGGTTTTGGGCAATACGTGTTTTTGCCCGGAACGGGTATCTGAACATGGTTTCGGGGCAACTTTTGGAGCTTTCTATATTTGTCCCACCTAGTTATGTGCATCTGGTGAGTTTGGTTCACTTATCTCATTGGGAAGCTGCCGTTACGGCTGTTTTGCGCAATATGCGTTTTTGCCCGGAACGGGTATCTGAACGTGGTTTTGGGGCAACTTTTGGAGCTTTCTATATTTGCCCCACCTTGTCAAGTGCATCTGGTGAGTTTGGTTCACTTACCTCATTGGGAAGCTGCCGTTACGGCCCGTTTTGCGCAATACGCGTTTTTGCCCGGAACGGGTATCTGAACGTGGTTTTGGGGCAACTTTTGGAGCTTTCTATATTTGCCCCACCTTGTCAAGTACATCTGGTGAGTTTGGCTCACTTACCTCATTGGGAAGCTGCCGTTACGGCCCGTTTTGCGCAATACGCGTTTTTGCCCGGAACGGGTATCTGAACGTGGTTTCGGGGCAACTTTTGGAGCTTTCTATATTTGCCCCACCTTGTCATGTGCATCTGGTGAGTTTGGTTCACTTATCTCACTGGGAAGCTGCCGTTACGGCCGGTTTTGCGCAATACGCGTTTTTGCCCGGAACGGGTATCTGAACGTGGTTTCGGGGCAACTTTTGGAGCTTTCTATATTTGCCCCACCTTGTCAAGTACATCTGGTGAGTTTGGTTCACTTACCTCATTGGGAAGCTGCCGTTACGGCTGGTTTTGGGCAATACGTGTTTTTGCCCGGAACGGGTATCTGAACATGGTTTCGGGGCAACTTTTGGAGCTTTCTATATTTGTCCCACCTAGTTATGTGCATCTGGTGAGTTTGGCTCACTTATCTCATTGGGAAGCTGCCGTTACGGCTGTTTTGCACAATATGCGTTTTTGCCCGGAACGGGTATCTGAACGTGGTTTTGGGGCAACTTTTGGAGCTTTCTATATTTGCCCCACCTTGTCAAGTGCATCTGGTGAGTTTGGCTCACTTATCTCATTGGGAAGCTGCCGTTACGGCTGTTTTGCGCAATACGAATTTTTGCCCGGAACGGGTATCTGAACGTGGTTTCGGGGCAACTTTTGGAGCTTTCTATATTTGCCCCACCTTGTCAAGTGCATCTGGTGAGTTTGGTTCACTTACCTCATTCGGAAGCTGCCGTTACGGCCGGTTTTGCGCAATACACGTTTTTGCCCAGAACGGGTATCTGAACGTGGTTTGGGGGCAACTTTTGGAGCTTTCTATATTTGTCCCACCTAGTTATGTGCATCTGGTGAGTTTGGTTCACTTATCTCATAGGGAAGCTGCCGTTACGGCCCGTTTTGCTCAATACGTTTTTTTGCCCGGAACGGGTATCTGAACGTGGTTTCGGGGCAACTTTTGTGGCTTATTGCATCCCTGCCATTTAGTTATGCATGACTGGTGAGTTTGGTTGGTATCGCTCGTTCCCTAGTGGCCGTTCCGGCCATCCCATTCTGTTCCGGATGTCGTTTTGGGAGTTTTGGGGTTAATAGTGATATAATATTGGTATGGTTTTAGTCCTAAAATATTGTTCTCAAGTGTTGCTAACACATGCCACTGTTTTTGGTATGGTTTTTTAATATAATGGGGCTGTTCCGGCCTGTTCCGTTCCGTTCCGGCTTTTACACCGTCCCGTGGGAGAAGCTCCTCTGCTCTTCTGACTTAAGGCCAGAAGAACAGTTCTTAAAATCTCAATCCTATGAGCTCTTACCTGGGAGTAAGACCTAGTAGGACTTACCTGGGAGGAATAGGCGTAGGACTGCACTGTTAAGTCCACTTCCTGGACATGGATTCTGCTGGTCAAATCATAGCAACGACCACCAAACGTTCATGGAGAAAGCTATCTACGCCCAATGCTGCCCTGTGCTATCCTCAGAAAAGTGGTAAGATGCTATTTTTTTATTTTTTTATTTTGGATCCGTCAGTGTTTCTTCCTGTGTGACCTCAGGCTTAGGGATGGGAGAATGAGCTTTGCCCAAAGAATGTGCTCATGTTACCATTTGGGGGTGTGAATGGGGCACATTCTGATGTTTAGCAAACTGAAATGAAATTCTCATACGTCCCTTCTGTTGCTTTAAGGACAGAGGTCCTAACAAGAAAGCCTGGTGTTATTTAGAAATATTGGAATGAGAGACTTGTGTAATTGTGCAATTCCGCTTTACCATAGTGGAATCTAGTGGTTGTATAATGAAATGTAGTAGAAAGGCAGAGGAAGAAACTACCTGGAAAAAATCATGTGTAAAGAAGCTGATCTTAGTATCACAAAGAAACCAGAATGCCCATTGTCTCTTGCAGTGACTCCTTTAATCACATACAAGACTTTGAACATGTAGCGGCTGGTTCATAGGCTGCTGCTCAAATCGGACTGCGATACTAGAGAAACGTTAGGGTTACAAAGCGCTGACTGATGGATGCCAGATTCAAACCTAGGTGAAGAAGGTGGTGGTTTTTGCTCTGGATCAGAATTGATGGAAAGTGTGGATGACTAGAAACTTACCTTGCAGAAGAAATAGGCCACTGCTGAAGTCTCCCTCTGGTTACAAGTTTTTGCATCAAATGTGCTTGAAATAGAATTAGTACAACAATGGTCAAATTGTGCTTTGGAAAAGGGAAAGACAAGACCAGGCACGCAGGCAGAAAGACAACAGGTGAAAGCAGAAGAATGCAGATTAAAAGAAAGGGCATTGGCAATAGCAGTTAGGGGCACAAGATGAGAGTTAAAATATCTTTAGTTCAAATACCAACTGAGACATAATCTAATGAGTCACTCAGCTGCTTCACTGTAATGTGCAGTTTGGTGATGACAATAGTGGCCTACAAAACAAGGTTGTGGTGAGGATTGTTCTGATAATGTACACAAAGCATTTGCATTACTTAGGAGAAGGGCCACATAAATGTTAGTGTTTATTGTTTCATTGTTGCTTGCTTTTCTGATGATTAAATGCCTAGATTATCCTGTATTGGTGTATGCCAGGTATCTCTTCTGAGTGAGTTTTCTGTGGCTATGCATGGATCAGGAGTTACACCAATGTAAACAAGAGTAAAGTTTGGCCCTTAATTACCTTTCTCAAAGATTAAAAAAAAGAAGGTCTGTGGACTTGAAAACCGTTGATAAAAGCATAAAACAATTTGTGGAAAGAACATGGAGGTAATTTATTTCTTGATTACATTTTTATACCGCCCAATAGCCGAAGCTCCCTGGGCGGTTCACAAAAATTAAAACCATAATAAAACAACCAACAGGTTAAAAGCACAAATACAAAATAGAGTATAAAAAGCCCAACCAGGATAAAACCACGTAGCAAAATTGATATAAGATTAAAATACAGTGTTAGAACAGTAAAATTAATTAAGTTAAAATTAAATGTTAAAATACTGAGAGAATAAAAAGGTCTTCAGCTGGCGATGAAAGGAGGAGGAGGCGTTCCTTCAAATAACCTGGCCTCAAACTGTTTAGGTCTTCAAATGTGAATACCAACACTTTGAATTGGGCCCGGATCTGGACTGGCAGCCAATGAAGTTGTAAAAGGACTGGCGTAATGTGATCTGGCCAGCCTAGCAATGTTTCTAGGGGGGAAATGTTTGGCTTCAATGCACAAATTGTTTATGTACATTGCCCTGAAGTTTCTTCTTCTGTTGCAGGAGAAGGCTGATAATAAAAAAGTTGTAATAAAATTAAGGGAAAAACAACAACTCATCTCAAAATTCATCTTAAGGTTTGCACTGACAAACAGCAAGCCAACAAAATTACATAAAATCTTAACCTTAGTTATCAGTAGACATTGAACTTTCAGTGTGTAAGCTTCTGTAGACATAACAATTACACATTAATGATCACACAATTTAATGTGAGGGGGAAAGTAAGCGGTTCTTCAGACATTACCTCAGTGAAATGATGATGATGATGATGATGATGATGATGAAGAAGAATCTGAGTTCACAATTACACTAATTAGTTAAAGAGGAGTAACTTTGTTTTGCTGTTGATTATAATAACACAAGGCTATAAGGAAATACACAGGTCGCTGTTTGACTGTTGCAGGTAAATGCTATATTTACAAAATGTGAATGTAGTAATGTCACATTAGAGCTTTATTCTGCTGTCTAAGTTGGCGTGATTTGGAGACCTTCACAAATATTCCTCCTTAGGTAAAAACTCCAGACATCCCAGGTGCAAAAGTTTCAACAAAACTAGCAAAATCCTCCAACTGGGCTGTGGAAATTGACATTCTCAAGGTGCCAACTTGCCACTGAATTCAACCTAAGAGAAAAGGAGAAATTTGGAGGCACTGGAATAGATGCTTTCTGAGGAATGTGATAGAAGTGTTAGGAGTTTAGATCTGAGGAGTGAAAGTTCTTAGATGGATTTCATTTGACACCTTAGTTATGAATATGTTCGAATAAGAAATGAAGATCATATCATGATTAGGCATAGATCATAGAATTAATTGGAGATTTATAAGGAGTTCAGATTACTAGGGTTGGGCAATAGGATTTAACAGGATTTTCTATTCTTGCATACATTATTGAAATAGTAAATTCGTCAGAAAACCTGTTTCAGTCAAGCAATGGAATGGTATCATAGAAGTATCTTCGGAATAAGAATGAACCATATTTTCTGCCCAGCACTAGTTCATGTTCATGGTTGCATGAACTGAGCCTGATGGAAAACAAGATATTACATTAGTTGTCCATTATAGATTATGAATGAATGAGAAGGTCTAAGCGACAGATGAACTCTTAGCAGAACCATTTTAATGGATAATTAAAATGGTGCTGTTGATATGCACCTGAGACAGTTTGAGTAACTATAGAATCAAGTAGGGCTGTGCACGGACCCCCCACTCCGCTCCGCTGCCGATCTGCAAATTGCGGATTCTGCCCGCTCCGCCTCGATCCGCCTAGGGTCCGCTCCGCTCTGCTGCAGAGCTTCGGCTCCAAATCGGAGCTCCGCAGCACTGTGGGGTGGCGCCAGGTAAGGCCCCCTTCTTCCTCCCCCTTACCTGTGTCTGTCCTGGCCCATCGCCAGCTTCACTAGAGCCCGCAGCTCAACCTGGAACTGTAGGCCCATCTTGCGGCCTACACTTCCAGGTTGAGCCGCGGGCTCTAGTAAAGCTGGTGATGGGCCACGACAGACGCAGGTAAGACCCCCCCCTCCCCCTTGCCCACTTACCTGGCTCTGCCGCTGTCGCCGCATGGGCGGCGGCAGCAGGGCAAGGTAAACTCCCCCTCCCTCCTCCCCCTTACCTGTATCTGTCCGCTGTCCCGCAGCTGCTTCAACTGAGCCCAAGGACTCAAACAGAAAGACCAGGCCGCACTTGGGTGGGAAGCCGGCTGTTGCGAGGGGGAGGAGCAGAATAGAGGCACCCCTCATGGGAAAATGTAGACCATGTGAGGTAGGGAGGGACTGTGCCTATAAAAGGCAGCCCACCCAAGGCATCGGCCTCTTTCATTTCATAAATGGAACTGCCCTTTCCTGACTTTTTTCCCCCTCCCCTGGCCCATACTGCCTCGGAACCTAGAGGTTCTATTACATCATCGTGGCTAGCAGGCTTGGATAGAATGGCCAGGTTTGCACATAAGGGAGGACTGAGGTGCAGGCCAAATAAGCCACAATGGCTTATTTCCTCTCCCTGTGTGTGTCGGTCTCATGGTGGGAGGATTAGCCTAATTACCCCTGGGCAGCGTGGCTCTGGCGTGGGCTGGTCCATGAAGTCATGAAGAGTCGGAAGCGACTGAACGAATAAACAACAAAAGCATGGCTTGTCATGTTGTGTGAACCTGATGGCTTGTTGCCATTGGTAACAAGCCACCCAAAGCCCTACAGCAGGCCAAACACTCATTCTAAGCTTGGTCAGGGTGGGGTGTGTGGAGGAGCAAGTACTGGACAAGAGGGAGAGAGAGGCCAGGGTAATATAGGGCAAATGTGGGCAAACGTACTCACATGCACATTGGCTTTGTTTCTGTTGTTTCAGATTTGAACTAAGGCCTTAAGCCAAAAGCTCCATGGAAGAGATTGGATTAAAGTCTTGGAAACATTATTATTGCATTTGGACTTTCATATTATTGGGACCAATAAAGGATTTTTTTTGGGGGGGGAACCTGCAGATATCAAGTCAAGGATATTGTTTATTATTTATTTATTTTATTACATTTATATACCATCCCACAGCTGAAGCTCTCTGGGCAGTTCACAAAAGCTAAAAACAGTAAACATTATATATATATATATATATATATATATATATATATATATATACACACACACACACACACACACACACACACACACACACACTCACTTTAAAAACCATCAGAGATGTAACAACAACAGCATAAAAACAGCAGCATCCATTTAAAACAACAATTCTTGGGTCCATTAAAAAACAAACTTCGCGTTCAATGCCATTAAATGCCTGGGAGAAGAGGAAAGTCTTGACCTAGCGCCTGAAAGATATCAGGGCAAGGATTTATCTGAACAAAAATAATATTACACTAGCTGATTCTCTCCTTAAAGTAGACTAATATGTGAGCATTAATACACACAGCAAGTAAGATTGCACCTTTTATTGGATGTTTCTTCACTTAATACTGGAAGCACACTTTCAGGTTATGCTAAATGCTTCTTCAGATGTAGGTTATGAGTTTGAAACTAAACATCACACTTGGATAGTCAGGCTGATGGTTACTTAGTTGCAGAGCATTATGTGCCACTTAGTTGCAGAGCATTATGTGGCACAGGGATAACCTGGTGAGTTCAAATGTTATGCTTGAATATCATGGATGATGTCACAATCAGGATACACCTTAAGTTCTGGCAAAGTGTAAGACAGTTTACAGTCAGACTGAGTCTGAATGCAGTAAAAATGGGTCTTCGTAACAGGTATTGAAAAAGGTTTATTTTGGAGCTATATTAACTTTTACTTAGGGCTGGTTTGCAGATTGGATTTCCAATTCATAACCCACCAAAGCTAAGGGCAATTAATACACATTTTAAACACTTTTCCCATCAAAGAGCCAACCTTATATGAGAGTGGTTTGGTGAGATCCACAAAACCATATTGAAGATTTAAATATGGTTAAATATGCATTGTGATCTTGGAAAGCCAGACCCACAGGATAATATCATTTTCTGTTTTATATTATCATATAAGGAAGACTTTTCCGAGACTTCAGCTGAAATGGTTATGAAATTCACCTTTACAGCCATACTCCAAGCAATACAAGGGAAGTTACTTAGTCATGGTCTGCCTATAATTGTAGGTCTTCAAAACTACATCCATACCGTGACACTAATTTATTTTATCCTCACTGTGATCATCATGGTGATAGTTTAATACTTCAATTCTTTGTGTTGAAATGGAAGGGGTTCTCCTACTGGTTGTATAGGACCACGTATTTGACAGAGAAGAAGCCCATCAATGGAAGCTTCCTAAGGTTTTAGCTAACATTGCTGCCAAGGGGGGTTCTGAGTGCTAATACAGAGACTTCACTCTGGGGCCTCATCTACACCAAGCAGGATATAGCACTATGAAATCAGTGTGAAAGTGGTATCTAAAAGGCAGGAGCCACACCAAGCAGGATATAGTGGTATGAAAGCAGTATAGGGTATGTATCAATGGGCCCCAACAGTTGTCAGTGCACTTCAATACCGCTATAAAGCAGTAGTGTGGCTCCTGCCTTTTAGATACCACTTTTCATAGTGGAATATCCTGCTTGGTGTAGACGAGGCCTGGATGATAAGGGAAGGCTGGAATAAAATATGGTGCAGCAATCAAGAGGGGTCTCCACTAGGGTTGTTGACAGCACCCAACTGGGTCCTGGAGGCTAATGGACCTCCCCCACGTCTGGCCTTACATTTGGTTCTGGAAATCCTTTGTGGAAGGGAGGGCCAACTGGTTAGCATCAATTTGGTGTTGGTGCTAAGTAGCAGCGTTCTGTCTTTCTTTCTTTGTTTCCACAAGCTGATATGAAATTTTGAAAGAAGTTCTTGATCTACTTTCATTGCACAAAAATGTCTTATAACATTTCTTTGGGTTACAGCAACTCTCATCACAACTCTGGCATTTTACACGTGTTTCATTTTGCAACACTTCTGCAGGTTTTTCTCTTCGTTAAGAAGGCTAATGAACTGGAGGAGTCCCCATGTGTATCCAAAGGATGATTTGGGTGTATCTGGTGAGGATCTAAGTCTTGTACTTCTGGTGTCTAAGGATTGGCTTAGGCAGAATTGGGGTTTCATACCTTTGAATTGCTATTCCATCAGTAGGAAGTCTCTTTGGGATAAGATTTGATACGCATCCAGTGCTTTATTAAACTAGAAATCATACCTTTTGACTATATTCCACATCATCTGAACACATCATTGCCCTGCACTGCTGTGGGTGGCTTCTGCAAACATTAAGGCAGGAGCCACACCAAGCAGGATCTAGTGGTATGAAAGCAGTATAGGGTATGTGTCAATGGGCCCCAACAGTTGTCAGTGCACTTCAATACCACTATAAAGCAGTATTGTGGCTCCTGCCTTTTAGATACCCTTCCAAAATTCAGCTACAAGTGCAGATTAGCCACTGAATTCTGCCTCTTGGAACAGAGGGAGTCTGTACATGCCAAGAGACACTGTTGTTGTAAGGGAGCCTTTGTGTTTCGTCAGGCTTTTTGAGGAAGAGAATCACTAAGCCCAGAGAGGACACCAATGGGCCCCACCTGTCCATTCATTCACCAATTTAGGATTGCCATGTTTCAGACTTTGCCTGAGATTGAATCCAGGGGCAGGGCTGTCTCATTCTGATGGTGACAAAATTAAATTGCAGGGATAGCCCAACAAACTTGTCCATTTTATGGAATAGCTAGGCAAACTTTTGGGGTTTGAGTGCTGTACTGGCCCTTGATGAAATGTTCAAGGGCTGCACGAGTGAGCAGGGTTGATGGTGAGAATGGCAGTGGTGGGTGGGGTAAGACCTACAATTCCCATTCATTTCTCACACACTCATGAATTCTCTCCCTCTCTTACGCACACGCACACACACACACACACACACAAGATCACTGTTTCCCCACTGCTAATACAAAATTAAATTGAAGGGTGGCCCAGACTAGGAGTGGGCACTGCTGGAGCCCCAATGCCCCATCATCTGTCCAAAGATGACATGTATTGGTGCCAGGCCTGGCTGTGTCACTACATTCGGTATTAGCTGAGGCTTTGGAACAGACTTCAAGAGCAGCCTTCCATGAAAGGGGGATAGCAGCCCTTAAGTTCTGAAGGTAGAAAACATGAGAGTTATGGGTCACAGGCATCTTTTTAAGGTAGGAGAGATCTAAAAAAAGCAAGAACTTGTTACTTGTTACTTGTTACTTATCCTTCTAGAAAAGGAGGTAGAAGTGCACATACGAGACATGATAAGGACACGCTGTCCTGTTGAACAAGAAGTCCTTGAAGTGTTTTCTGTAACTGATCTGTTAGTGTTACTTGCTGTAGGTCTTTTGTTTTCTCTTTCTTCCTAGATGCACAGCTGTGCTTTACACACCTCCAGAATTTGGGGTCAAGTAACACCAACACCTTGGCCCATTCTAACCTCAGCCTATGGGCCATGAGGATCACTCAGCCTGTGGTAGTCTTAACGAGTGCGTGCAACTACCTGCAGCAGTTTTATGGGGTACAACTCTTCTTAATCTTTTTAATATGGTATTTCTACTTGCATACTGGGCAACACTTTGGCCATAGCTAGACCTAAGGTTTATCCCTGGATCGTCCAGGGGTCAAACCTGTTCATCTAGGTGACACACAGGGGATCCAGTGCTCAGGCAGGGGCGAACCCTGGATGATCCCAAGATAAACCTTAGGTCTAGCTGTGGCCTGAGTTTCTGAACAACTCCTTGCTTTTTGTAAACCTTGGATGAGTGTTCCTTTCACAGAAAAGTATTGGTTGATTCTTTGGCCTACAAAGAAAAGACAAATTACACGCTGGCAGAAGAGACTACCAGCCACATTGGCAGCACAATCCACTTGCTCTTTAGAAGCTTTGTTTTAAATTCATTTTTGTGACTTTACATTTGCATACAACCCATTTTTGGGATGATCCCCTTCAGTTCAAGGGGACATAGGCCTTAGCTAGACCTAAGGTTTATCCCAAGATTGTCCCAGGGTCATCTCTGTTCATGTAAATGACACACAGGGGATCCGGGGAGCAGGCAGGGACGATCCCAGGATAAATCTTAAGTCTAGCTAAGGCCATATTGAGCTGGGGCACTATTATTTTATTTTAACACCCACTTCCATTGTTTTAAAAAACGTTTAAATGTCTTGTTTTTATTCTTAGGCTCTAATCCTAAACATGGCTACTGTGGGGTAAAATGCATTGATCGTGATGGGCTTACTTGGGCATGGGATTGCATGGTTAGACCTTTCTTATTGTGGGGTTTTTGTTTTTGTTTTTTAGCAAATAGAAATCTTGGATTTGGTGTTTCCCCCTCTTTCTCTCTTGGAGACACGGGGACACACACACACAAGCAAACTGAGAAATTATTGATTTCATTTGAATTCTTACTCATTTTTAATCCTATGCAGATCGCACCAGTACACCGGATGCGCATCAATGAACTTCTGCCATCTTTTATCAAGTCGGCCAGCGAAATAAGTGGCAATTTGGCCATGAACCTGCTCCATCTTGCCATGGAGGACATTGATAAGAAAACAGTGAGTATCGCAATGGCAAGGTTGGACATTTATATGTAGTCTGGCCTGTTTGGAGATTCTGTGAAAAACGCATGCCTCCTCATTCCAAAAATGCAGTCTCACCAGTCCAAATTGTTTGGAGGAACATGCATACGATTTGGTGAGCCATGCACTGAGAGAAACCAGGGTTCTGCTTCCACATGTTCCTATGGCTATGGTGGCCCCTGGATGAATTTAAAGAACTTTGCAAGGAGGTTCGCACAGAGTCCATGTTAATATTGAGAGTTAATGTCACACTGCTTAATTTGTGACATTAACTAGCTGAGCCCCCACACCCATTAATTTGATGGGTGTGGGGGCTCAGCTACTCTGGTTCACTTGTCAATCTTCTTCATAATCCCAGATCTGTGTATAAGGTGTTGTGGGAGGGGGTCCTTGGCGGGAGATAAAAGCCATGCCAGTTACAGGCCAAAAAGCACTCTGTGCTTGCTTTCCCACCTCCTACCCCTTGTTTTCATAAGGCCCACTGATATTGGAATGCAGGTTCCCAGATTGAGCCCTGCTTTGATTTAAGTCCTATTCCAAACATTGCCACTTGATTAACCTGTTCTGAAACTCCTCCCCTTCTTCCTTAGATGAAGCCTATGCAACTTGTGACCCACTAAGCTTAATGTACCCCATTTGCCCTGTATAGTGGCCCATGATGAGCTTGAGAAATCTCCTGAACTTGCTGCCTGCCTAGGACTGCAAGCAGGGAGGCTGCCAAGGTCCTGATGCGGTACAATACATGGATGGTGGGGTTCCATTAGCTTGATAGATCCAAAGTTGTGAGGCCTGCCTTAGATGGTTCCCAAAAGGGTATGCCGATCTCTCTTTGTGCTGTAGGATCTTCAGAATCTGTACAACGATGCAGCTGGAGCCATCGTCGAAGCTCTCTGGAGCTACATCCCAGCAGAAGTCCTCACCAAGCTGCTGGAGACTTTCCAGGGCCAGCTGTTATCAGATCGCAGCTCCTGGAAAGTGCTCAGGACACTTGCCTCCAAAGGTAGAAGAGGGTCTCCCACCATGTCACTTTGATGTTTGCAGGAGCACAGATTTCGTATTACCATAACAGCAGCAGTGAATCTCTTCATATGTGTGCAGCTCACTGAGGCCTAGGCCTAATTTACCCCAAGCAGGATATTGCACTATGGAAGTGGTATGAAAGCGGTATATAAAAGGCAGGAGCCACACCGAACAGGATATAGCACTGTGAAAGCAGTATGTGGTTTGTGTCAATGGGCCCCAACAGTTGTCAGTGCAGTTCAATACCACTATAAAGCAGGAGTGTGGCTCCTGGCTTTTATATACCGTGTTTATTTATTTATTTATTACATTTTTATACCGCCCAATAGCCAAAGCTCTCTGGGCTGTTCACAAAAATTAAAACCATAATAAAACAACCAACAGGTTAAAAGCACAAATACAAAATACAGTATAAAAAGCACAACCAGGATAAAAACCTCGCAGCAAAATTGATATAAAATTAAAATACAGAGTTAAAACAGTAAAATTTAAATTTAAGTTAAAATTAAGTGTTAAAATACTGAGAGAATAAAAAGGTCTTCAGCTGGCGACGAAAGGAGTACAGTGAAGGCGCCAGGCGGACCTCTCTGGGGAGCTCATTCCACAACTGGGGTGCCACAGCAGAGAAAGCCCTCCTCCTAGTAGCCACCTGCCTCACTTCCTTTGGCAGGGGCTCACGGACAAGGGCCCCTGTAGATGATCTTAAGGTCCGGGCTACATATGGGAGGAGGCGTTCCTTCAAATAACCTGCCCCCAAACCGTTTAGGGCTTTAAATGTCAATACCAGCACTTTGAATTGGGCCCGGACCTGGACTGGCAACCAATGAAGTTGTAAAAGGAATGGCATAATGAGATCTCGCCGGCCAGTCCCTGTTATTTATTTATTTATTTATTTACCAGTGACCAGCCTGGCTGCCATATTTTGGACTAATTGAAGTTTCCGGACTAGGCACAGAGGTAGCCCCATGTAGAGCGCATTGCAGAAGTTGAGCAAATAGAAGGAAGAATCAGTGGGTAATGCGAAGAAGCCTTTGCCATCTTCAATTGGATCTTCCATGACCCAACTTTTAAAAGGAACTAAGCTTCTAGTTCTTATTGTTAAGTATCTTAGTTGGATAAAATGAAATCAGTGTGGGAGAAAATGACAGAAAGCTGGCAAAGAGAAGCTAATTCATGCAAATTCCTGCCACGGGTATCTAGATTAGATAGATGTAATACGCTCAATGTGGGCCTGCCTTTAGAATGTATTTGGAACGAGCAGCTGGTTCAAAAGTAGCTGCTAGATTGTACTGGGGCTGGCCATGTGGAGCATACAAATGCTGATTTTACATGTTCTTTGGCTTCTACTTGGTTTGCAAGCCCATTCAGTTGCTCTAAACATGCTGGGGCCAAGATACTTCAAGGACTGTCTTCTCCCATAGGAACCTGCCTGCCCATTAATATCTCCCACAGCAGCCTGCTCTGTGTTTCCCTCACTGCCTGAGGGTCAAGGAGGGTTGTTTTTTTTTTACTGCTGCTAACTGCCACATGGGGGTGTTTTCATCGGAGGGCCCAGCTGGGGAGAGAAGAATTAAACCTCCCCACACACTGCAGTTCCAATCCAGTTGGCAGGGAGTGTGTTTACTCTGAAATAAATAAATAATAGAAGGGGGGAGCAGCACACTAGTTAGTTAATGTAACGTGTAGTTTAACCCTGAAGTATAGCGAGTACTAACACGGGACCCCATTTTTTCACAGCCTATCACATTGTTTTGGGTCAGTTAAAGCTCCCAGACATATTGTAAATGGGAGGTTTCATGCAGAGCTCATTTTAGTTATTTTACAAGTCAGGCATGTTAGTTATTTGATTTGCCAGGTCTGATTTAGAAAGAAAACCTCACAGCCATCTTGTCCAATAGAACAATATTCCTAACCAATGCATTTCTTCTTCTTCTTCTTCTTCTTCTTCTTCTTCTTCTTCTTCTTCTTCTTCTTCTTCTTCTTCCACAGAACTTTTAGAGGAGGATTCCTCAAAAGCAGAGGAATGGAGGAGCAAACTGAAGAGGGTAAGGAAGGATCTCCACCTCTTGCATCTGGGTTGCTTTCGGCTGGGTTTAACGTTGACATCAGAGAACAAAGCATAGAATTGGGAACTTCGTGGTTCTCTCTACATGATGGTCGATTTAATAAATTATTCTGGAAGTTATGCCCAGGATGGGGCCCATTAATGGCAGGGAAGCCATATTGATGTTACACCCAGGGCAGATAAAATGTTTGCTTGTCTTATGAGGCAAAACACATGGCAGGTGAAACTTCTGCCTTGCAAAACTATCCATCTTCATCAGTGGCAGCTCTGCTTTGATGGACTCCTGCATCTCCCCAGCACTGTTATCTGAGGGGTTCCCCCCTTTGTGCCAGCATGGCATGGCCAAGGACTGCTGATCAGAATGTGGAGCTCTGAACTAGGCTTGCTGGGTAACAAAACCTGAGATGATAGAGAAGTGTCCCTGTGTAACTCATGCCCTCCTGGAGGCCTACTCTGACTAGAACCTGTGAAGTAGACTGTGGCATAGCCAGAACCTGTCAGCCTAAGCGTGGTGGTAGTCGGGAATGACTATTTCAGTGTCAGGGATACAATGGCCATCCTCAGAGCACCTTGACCTGAGATTGGAATCCAAAATAAAAGAGAGGAACAGAAGATGACAGGGCGCAATGGAAAGGCATGCTGGATCAAGCCTGTTCGGACAGTGGGAGGGTTAGACATCCATGAATGGTGAAAGGCTTGATTTCTTTTCCAACAGCTTGGCGCCAGATCCCTTCACTACCACCAGGAGAAGGAATTATCTGGAATCCTCCACCAAGTATTCAGGGAGGAGGGAAAGACCTCAAGGGATTCTGCCCTGCCAAAGGTCAGTGGAAGCTGTCTAAAGTTTATGGTGACCAAGCTCACCGTAAAGCAAGGTGGAATAGTCCAGTTTGGAGATGTCTTTCTAGATGCAGAGCCAGTATCTGCTTCTGTATTTTCTTTTTGATAATGAGGTTTGGTCCAGAGTGGCAGGGAGGTGTCTCTCTTTTTGTCTTTTTCTCTTCACAAATGAACAGGGGTACAGACTAGTGCTAATACAGCATGTTTAGACTATGACTAAGTTTAAGTGTGTGACATTGACATGACACGGAAGTCTTGCTCATTCATTCCTGCCTCCCCGTCCCTCCCCTCCCCTCCCCTCCTTCTGTTATCTCCCCTATGTCAAAATAAAGATTGTATATTGACCAAAACCTGCACTTTGTAAACTACCATGAAGATGTAATGGTGGTACAATAATAGTAATATCCAACTTTCTTTAGGGCAAGATGAAATCATGAGATAATGGAGTCTATCTACATTTGCTGTCCCAATAAATGCAATCTTTGCCACTCCTTCTTGCAGCTCTTCCTGTACCAATATTATGGGGCCATTCTCCATGCCTCAGGAGATCATGCCCTCGTGGAGGAATCTCTGAACAACCTCCTGCAGTCATTGCTGACTAAACCATCAGATAAGGAGGTGAGAGGAATACAGCTGTCAGGCTTGGAACCGTGATATTTATTTTGAGCTCTATTTAGCATAATCATGATTATTAAAGTGTTACATTGATACATGCATTGATACATAACGTTGATCCATGCATTGTATTAATATTTTACAACGTGAAACCATCCTGCACTTTTAGCTTCTTGCCTTCCATCCTGGTATGATTTGAAAAGGCCCTCAAAGTGTTGCTACAGTGACCCTCTCGGATTGTGACTGTGTTTGCAGCAAGCGGGAATTTACATCCTTTGAGATCCCTCCCCCTTCGGCATCCAGGCACCTGATAAGAGGGAACTTACTTCACTGCCAATTAAATACTCCTCCTGCTTCCCCATGTGTGCACGTTAGCAGTCCGCCCCTTAATCAGACCTGGGTATTTAATGCACTTCCCTACCTGCGCTACAAAGGAATATGTCTCTGAGCAGATCATAGGCTGAACAGAGCTTGGAAAGGAAACCATCTTCCCTCATACTTTGGAGAAGAGAATTTCTTGTTAGAATATGGGGAAGCATAGCAGGGGAGATCCACAGGCTTCTAGAGTGTTCTGTTTTCTCAGCCTTTGTGGGATGCACGATGAAATTATGAATGTGCGATGTCTCGAAGATATCGCGCATTGAACAGGGATCTGTGACCCCCATTCACAATGGAGCTATAAATGGAGCCCCGTGTCCCTTTTCATTCTGTATTTCTTGCCCTGGAGTTGGAGAGCAGAAAGGAAGCACACCCTGGCTTCCAAAATCCGCCAGGCGACTGAGGGACACTGGGAGGCTGCCTCTCCTGCTTCCCAGGAATAACACCATGCCAAGGGGGAGACCAACCTGACCCATCCTTCAGCCAGAGAAGGAGCGGTTGCAGGGAATTCTCTCCTCCCTCCTTGCCAGAAAGACCACTCAGCTCCTACTGCCTGTAGCTCTGCAACTACTGCATCAACAGAGAGAATGCTCTGGTCCCATCCATTGGCCAAATAGCCACCAAATAGTATTTGAGCAAGAACCCCAGGGAGAGAACACCCGCTTGGCCCAATGTCCATTTAAATGCCACTGCTATAGCTCAGTGCTTTGTTCTGGCCTTGAAAAACAATCTCCCTCCTCTTTACATTTTCCCTCTACTCCTTGTCTCTATTGTCTCTTTACTTTGCAACCTAATGGCAAGAACTGTCTCTCTTTTCAATTGTTGTGGACCACTTTGGGAGACAATAATTTGAAAATACATCAGATAAATGTTTTTCAGACTCTCAAGGAAATAGGAATCAACTGAATAACCCCTGATTCTTCCTAGGGCATTCTTTCTGCCATCGGGCTTATTGCATCTAGCCATATCGAGTCCGTTTTCAAAGTCCTGAAGAAGTACTCTTCAGAGGAGGTCCTTTCATCAGAACCTCATCAGGTATCATGTCAGAAAGATAATGCATTTGGGAAGAACTGTGAGCCAGCACACTAAGCATGTGCGAGAAGTTATGGTCTCTCCTCACTCACTGAACTGGGGCTCTGTACATCAGGGGTGGCCAGAAGATAGATCTCCAGATGTTTTTGACTTCAGTGTTTCATGGAGATCCATGTTCTGCTCACCCACCCCCAGCATAAATCAGGAGCTTCCAGGACAAACCTGACGACTAATCATGTATCATGATGGCCTGCCTGATGCTTGTTTACGTGGTCGTAGCCAGGCAGGCAAACCAGCCAGCCTTTGGAGGGCTTTTTAGCAGGATGACTTGAAGGAGCTTCAAAGTGTGCAGGCACTGGGAAGTTCATTTGTGAATTGATGTAACATAGGGATATCCTGTTCGTGGGATTTGATCCCTGATGGCTTCTTCATACTTGCACATAATTGTCGATTAACATCACTATACAATTTGATTAGCTAGGGAAGTTCTAAGTAAAAAGTCACTTTTACCAGTTAAGGCTGAAATCCTATACTAGGGATGTATGAGAACTTCCTTCACCTGTGAAAATGTGAGGAAAGCACCCTGAATGCAAACTTGTGCATTCTTGAGCTTGCCATCACATTTGGAAGGGTGTATCCGTTTTGAAAAATGCACACTCTAACATGAGCATTTTTCAAAAAAGGACACATTTTTACACCATGGTTAATGTGGTGTGGGGGCATTTGCATTCTTGCTTGAATAAGTGTACATTTTCCCTGTTCGGAGATGTGCACACATTTACGTGAAAATAACTTCTCTGAGGCTTACTTCCGAGTAGTCATGCATATCTGCACCGTAAGCTTTTCACATCTTCACATTACAAAATTCTGACAAGTTTCTTAATAGCACTAGAGGGACTTAAAAGATATTCTCTGTCTATTCCACTTAGGATAACATCCAGAACATACTGGTGGAGTCTATTGAAAAGATTGCTTCAACAGTAAGTGTCAATTTGAAGGGATGGTTGCCTGTTTGACTCAGCTTTTACGGTACCAAACGTATTTCGATAATCCTTATATTTTAAAGTTTGGGATACCATGAATTGCCATTCAATGTAACTAGAGGGGATGGCTTCTTAAGAGGAAGCCAAGGACTGGGGAGTGATATGAACTGTACAATAAGCGGGCAGTGCTGTGAAGTCGTTTTTCAAAACAGGCTCTTGGATTTGCACACCAAAAATCATTCCGACTCATTTCTGTACTAATCTGCAGGATACAAATCCATGGCTTGTTTTGTGTGTGGATTATCCAAAGGTGCACATGTATGCATTTGCTCTCCCCATCAGATAAAGCGACTGTGCACGTATTTGCCCACATGACGTGCCTTTTGAAACATGCACAATTTGGGGACAGATTTTTTTTAATTGATGGAACTTTAGCCCAGCTACCCAAGAAAGTGCAGATTTCCAGTTACAACTGCATTCTGGAATGCGTTTTGGTCTGAGGGGTGTGCCAACTGGATAGGTCTGCAGTAAAATGGAGACCCAATTAAATTCTCATCTAGCCCTAATGGCCAGTGCAGTTGAACCCACATGAGAACTAATGCTTTTTCCTTCATAACTCTTTCTCCAGGAAAGATACGGAAGCCTTTTCCAAGTTCGGCCCTTTAAGAACATGAATGAAGAACACCAGTCTTGAAGAGGGATTGATGACCTGCAATTATTTAGGCTGTCAATTCAACTGGGGCGTCTCTCTCTTTCTTTCTTTCTCTCTCTCTCTCTCTCTCTCTCTCTCTCTCTCTCTCTCTCTCTCTCTCTCCTTTGCTAGACTTACCGTTAAATCTGCAACTGAGGAGGGGAAAGCCCACGATGCAACTATCCAGACATCACGTGTGGTGAGCTCAAGAAGAGAGCAGTCACGTCTGCCATTTTTTTTGTTTTCATGCGCACAGGTATTGGTTTTTTAAAAAAATTTAATTGATTTTCCTGCTCCCCCCACCCTGCCCCCGATGGGCGCAGCACTCCTGGGGAGCGCTGCACCCCGTGCGCGGCTCCCAGCTACCTGCGAGTAACTGCGCGGGGCCGGGGTCAATCCACAGAAACGGGCCACACCTTCCGCGGTCCTGGGCTCAGCTTGGGACTGTGGAGAAATCGGGCCCACAGGCCTTTGCTAGACCAGGCTATATCCCTGGCGTATAAGCGGGATCACCCCTGTGTGTCCAGATGATGCACAGGGGATCTCAGGCTCCGGCAAGGATCAACCCTGCCTGGCCTCGGGATATAGCCCTACACTTTGGGACTGCTTTTTCCACGGTGCCGGGCTGAGCCCGGGACCGCAGAAGGTGTGGCCCGTTTCTGTGGCTTGACCCTGGCTCCACGCGGTTACTCGTGCGAGGCTGGGAGCCGCGCACAGGGTGCAACACTCTCCAGGAGTGCTGCGCCTATCGGGGGCAGGGTGGGGGAGTGGGAAAATCAATTTAATTTCTAAAAATAAATTACCTGTGTGCACGAGCGTTCATGCGCATCATCCCTTTAAGAAAACAAAAAAATGGCGGATGTGACGGCTCTCTTCTTGAGCTCGTCACGCGTGACGTCTGGACTAGTGCAACAGCCCACGATAGTTGCATCGTGGTCAATCCCCTCCTCCGTCGCAGATTTAATGGTAGGTCTAGCAAAGGCCTCTGTCTCTCTCTCTCTCTCTCTCTCTCTCTCTCTCTGACACACGCCTGACTCCAAGCAGTAGCACAGCCTGTTTTTTGAAGTGATGACACAATGTACTGCATGTATGAAAAAAAATATTAACATATTGTACATTAAAAAATATAAAGGTTTTATTGACTTCAGCTTCATTCTGTTTCATTATTACTGTTGGATCCTGGATTGGATCTGGTTTTTCTTTTTCCACTATTTTTCCAATTACCTGGAGACCTGAAGAAAATGAGGAGTCAGCAGAACATGCAATTCCCTCAAATGTCAAGGTGTCAGCTGGACAGTTATTGAATTGAACACCACAGGAGTTAACAGAGGCCGGATCAGAGTTAGAAACGCAGCCAGAACAGAAAGAGGAGGCGGCATTTATCCCCCCTCGCTCTCAGAGAGCAAATAAAGGAGTCCCGCCAAAGCGGTTTGCCTCTGAAGCCTTTAATATAAGCTTTGAGCCGAATTCTTACGCAGATGTACAAAGATTCGGTTCTTTAGAAAGGCAGAAATGGCTAGAAGCCATGGAAAGTGAGTTGAAAAGCCTAAAAGACAATGAAGTTTTTCAAGAAACAGTTTTGCCTCCAGGGCAGAAGTCTGTAATGTGTCGATGGGTTTTTAAGCGCAAACAGTTAGAGACAGGGGAAGAAAAATTCAAAGCCCGACTTGTCGCAAGGGGTTTTAATCAAGTTAAGGAGGTAGACTATACCTCAACTGTAAAAGCAGAAACTTTAAGATTATTTTTAACTATTGCAGCAAAAGAAAAGTTAAAAATTAGGCAATATGATTTCCAAACTGCATACCTGAACGCCCCAATTCAGGAAAAAATATACATGAGAAAACCTGAAGGTTTTGAGTCAGATGACAACAAAGTTTGGTTCCTGAAGAAAGCAATTTATGGCCTTAGACAGAGTGCCAGGTGTTGGAATTCTGTCCAAAACACCACTTTGGTAAGTGAGATGGGATTTGAAAGGAGCTGTGTCTGTACACAAAGGGGAGTGGTCAGAATTATAAAGCTCTCATGGTTTTTGTTGATGATGTTTTGATTGCTTGTCCTAGTGATGCAGAGGTCCAGAAAGTTGCAAATCAGCTTGGAAGCAGGTATAATTTGAAATCCTTAGGTCCAGTGAAGAATTACCTAGGAGTAGAAGTTAAACTAGCAGAAGACGGAGGTTTTTTGCTCAGTCAGAAGCAAAAAATTCTAAAGCTGCTAGAGGATTTTGGAATGCAGGATTGCAAAGGGGTCAAAAGCCCCATGGAATTGGATATCCAGAAAAACCTGCAAGGAGAAAGTTTCAGTGATCCAAGCCTGTATCACTCTGTGGTGGGTATGTTATTGTATTTGGTAAGCTGGTCAAGGCCAGATCTGTCTGCTGCGGTTGCTATCTTAAGCAGGGGGGGATCCGCACGTCACTCCCAGAGCGCTTCTATGGGACCCCAGTGCACCCCGAAAACGATAGTCTGACTTCCCTGTAAAAGAAACGAGGAAGAGCCGTCCATGCCGCCGCCGCAGAGAGCTCTCCGCCGGCGAGGAGAGCTCGGCAAAAGAGCTCTCCTCTCGGCAAAAGCTCGGTGAGGAGAGCCCGCCTTCTTTTGCCGAGCTCTCCTCGTCAGCGGAGAGCTCTCCTCCTCCTCCTCGTCTTCGGCGGCATGGACGGCTCTTCCTCGTTTCTTTTACAGGGAAGTCAGACTATCGTTTTCGGGGTGCACTGGGGTCCCATAGAAGCGCTCTGGGAGCGACGTGCGGATCCCCCCCTGGTTCATTGCCAAGCCAACAGTGCCTGCTTGGCATGCAACCAAGAGAGTGTTAAGTACCTCAAAGGCACCTTAAATTACAGTTTGAAGTTATCTGCTGAGCCAGATAAAAAGCTCTTGAGTTATGTGGATTCGGATTGGGCAGGCTGTATAGAAGACCGGAAGTCAACGTCTGGAATTGTGCTAATGTTGGGAAAAGGACTAATCTCTTAGAAGTCCAGAAAGCAGGCTTTTGTCTCCAGATCTTCCTGCGAAGCAGAGTATGGGGCACTGTCAGAGTTGTGTGGAGAAATCACTTGGCTAATGCAATTAATAAAGGATTTCAAAATCCAAATTGAAACGCCAATCACAGTGTTCTGTGACTCCCAGGCATGTATTGCGTTGGCAAACGCAGACATGTTCAAGTCAAAATCCAAACACATTGCTATTAAGTACCAAAATGTGAAAGAACACATAAGTAGTGGAACTCTGAAGTTGTGTTATTGTGAGTCACAAGAAAACTTTGCTGACATATTCACAAAACCTTTAGGAGCTACAAAACACAGGGAGATTTGGGAAACACTAGGTTTCAGGCAGGATGAAATGTAAACGTCTGTACAAGTGTTGTGTTGTAAAAACTGTTGCGTAAAAATCAAAAGAACGGGTGTTGGATCTTGAAGAAAATGAGGAGTCAGCAGAACGCGCAATTCCCTTAAATGTCAAGGTCTCAGCTGGACAGTTATTGAAGTATTGTATGGAAGCATTTTCATCAATTAATCAATTAGTGATTGCATGTTTTCATGTTTCTTATTCTTCATCTTACCCCATCTTGATGTATGCTGATGTGTATTGATCGTCTGTGAGTATTTGTATATATGCTGCCATAACTAAATTATTTCAACTGTCAGTAAAGGGTTTGCTTTTAACTTACAAAGAATCCTTTGCCTCATCGAGTCTTTGCTGCGTCCTAAACTGAGAGCCGCTGCTACTTCTGCTCAACTCTGGTTCAGAGTGTGATTTCCCAACAATTACGTATATTGGTTTTGGTATTTTCTTGTTTTGGTTTGCTATGCCTATTGGTTTTATACCTTTTAGGAATTATTATTATTTTTGCTCTGAACCACCTTGACAACTAAAGAATGAATGAAGGGATGCATACATTATATTTGCCCAGGAATGAATTGAAACAGCAACTACAGTTGATTTAATTTGCTTAACAGCCCACTTCACATGCATATGGAAGAGGGATCCTTCCCATTTAACATAAAAAATAATTTAATTATTGCGGCTGATTTTCCATTTTAATTCTGTGTTCTCCTAAACTCTTAAGTTACTTTGAAGCTGTTGCTTTTATTTCAGCTGGGCTGAATATCACACCCTTCCCTTCCACAGGACCATTTGTCCCCTGCAGAAGGGGGGAAATGCCCTTAACTTGGGAGGGCAGGAGGGAATTAAATCAAATCACTTTCTGCAGTGCTTCCCATATAACTTTAGACACCATACTATTTCATTATCAAAACACGTGTTGGTTTAAGACCAGGGTTAAGGCTACCTCATGTTGCTTGAGTTTTGCTAGAGAAATCCTGGAAGGTGACCTCTTCCTGTTTGTTACTTCCCTCAGTAGCTGCAGGATGGGTTACTACCTCTGTTCTAGTCTGGACTAGAGTGTTACCTGTACCTTTAAGATACAGGTAGATAAAGACTAAACTAACACACCTGTCTGCAGAACTGGCCACCATTGAATCTGTTCAATAGAGTTGCTTGGGATTGAGGGTTGAGCTCCTTAATTAACATTTGGCTGTTAATTTGATCATGTTTCTGAAACTTTGTATTTGTTTTGCAGCCAAACTTCCTGGGGTGGGGAATTAATAAGTTTCTGGGACAGAAAGATTACTTAAGGTGTTTCAACTTTCCCTTACTCCCACCACATTGCTTGTGAATTGCAGCGAGTCCTAACAGAAAAGTCTCTGAGCCTTATCTGTTGCTATTTGCCAATAACTTTGTCTTATGTATGTTTTTTGGTTTTCACAGATTACGTTGCTTTTCTGAAGAAGCCAAAACATGGCAAAACAGGACTGAAATGGGTGCATGTTATACTTTGCCTATCTTGTAGAAAACCTGTGTTCAATGCACGCTCTCATGTTCTCTCCGTCGCCCAGCTGTTAAACCTCATTGCTTTTTGCACTTTATTTACGTCTTCATTTCATACTGAGTGTCTAGCATGTTTTGTGTAGACTCGTTCAATTTACTATTTTCTGTTTAATTGCATCGTTCCTATGTTATGGTTTGTCACGCATTATAATATTGTTTGTAGAGTTGTGTGCTCTTTAGCATTTATTTTTAATTGCAAATTCAACTGGTGCCCCCCTTTTATTGGACTGATGATTGGTTCTCAAGCCAGAAACGGGTGGGGGAGGAGGACACTGGAAACTCTGTGCTCCCTCCTTGGCGTGAGGATTACCAAGCGCAACCCTGCAGGAGGAAAACTGCGGGCTTTAGGGGCAACATGGTGTCAATGTGGTGCCGTCAAAGCAGCCCTCTTTTCTAGGAAGGAACTTTATTAGTAGTCTCTCCCAGGCAAGCTTTTTCATGTTACTGGGGCGGGGTTGGAAATGACCATGTGGGAGAAGGGACGGTGTAAAAGCCGGAACAGAACGGAACAGCCCCATTATATTAAAAAACCATACCGAAAACAGTGGCATGTGTTAGCAACACTTGAGAACAATATTTTAGGACTAAAACCATACCAATATTATATCACTATTAACCCCAAAACTCTCAAAATGACATCCGGAACAGAATGGGATGGCCGGAACGGCCACTAGGGAACGAGCGATACCAACCAAACTCACCAGTCATGCATAACTAAATGGCAGGGATGCAATAAGCCACAAAAGTTGCCCTGAAACCACGTTCAGATACCCGTTCCGGGCAAAAACACGTATTGCACAAAATGGGCCGTAACGGCAGCTTCCCAATGAGATAAGTGAACCAAACTCACCAGATGCACATAACTAGGTGGGACAAATATAGAAAGCTCCAAAAGTTGCCCCGAAACCACGTTCAGATACCCGTTCTGGGCAAAAACGCGTATTGCGCAAAATGGGCCTTAACGGCAGCTTCCCAATGAGATAAGTGAGCCAAACTCACCAGATGCACATAACTAGGTGGGGCAAATATAGAAAGCTCCAAAAGTTGCCCCGAAACCACGTTCAGATACCCGTTCCGGGCAAAAACACATATTGCGCAAAACGGGCCGTAACGGCAGCTTCCCAATGAGGTAAGTGAACCAAACTCACCAGATGCACTTGACAAGGTGGGGCAAATATAGAAAGCTCCAAAAGTTGCCCCGAAACCACGTTCAGATACCCGTTCCGGGGAAAAACGCGTATTGCGCAAAACGGGCCGTAACGGCAGCTTCCCAATGAGATAAGTGAACCAAACTCACCAGATGCACATAACTAGGTGGGACAAATATAGAAAGCTCCAAAAGTTGCCCCGAAACCACGTTCAGATACCCGTTCCGGGCAAAAACGCGTATTCCGCAAAATGGGCCGTAACGGCAGCTTCCCAATGAGATAAGTGAGCCAAACTCACCAGATGCACATAACTAGGTGGGGAAAATATGGAAAGCTCCAAAAGTTGCCCCGAAACCACGTTCAGATACCCGTTCCGGGCAAAAAAGCGTATTCCGCAAAATGGGCCGTAACGGCAGCTTCCCAATGAGATAAGTGAGCCAAACTCACCAGATGCACATAACTAGGTGGGGCAAATATGGAAAGCTCCAAAAGTTGCCTCGAAACCACGTTCAGATACCCATTCCGGGCAAAAACACGTATTGCGCAAAAACGGGCTGTAACGGCAGCTTCCCAATGAGATAAGTGAACCAACCTCACCAGATCCACATGACAAGGTGGGACAAATATAGAAAGCACTTTTTTTGCCCGGAACGGGTATCTGAACGTGGTTTTGAGGCAACTTTTGGAGCGTTCTATATTTGTCCCACCTAGTTATGTGCATCTGGTGAGTTTGGTTCACTTATCTCATTGGGAAGCTGCCGTTACGGCCCGTTTAGCGCAATACATGTTTTTGCCCAGAACGGTTATCTGAACGTGGTTTGGGGGCAACTTTTGGAGCTTTCTATATTTGTCCCACCTAGTTATGTGCATCTGGTGAGTTTGGTTCACTTATCTCATAGGGAAGCTGCCGTTACGGCCCGTTTTGCTCAATACGTTTTTTTGCCCGGAACGGGTATCTGAACGTGGTTTCGGGGCAACTTTTGTGGCTTTTTGCATCCCTGCCATTTAGTTATGCATGACTGGTGAGTTTGGTTGGTATCCCTCGTTCCCTAGTGGCCGTTCCGGCCATCCCATTCTGTTCCGGACGTCGTTTTGGGAGTTTTGGGGTTAATAGTGATATAATATTGGTATGGTTTTAGTCCTAAAATATTGTTCTCAAGTGTTGCTAACACATGCCACTGTTTTTGGTATGGTTTTTTAATATAATGGGGCTGTTCCGGCCTGTTCCGTTCCGTTCCGGCTTTTACATCGTCCCAGAGGAAGTATCCTATCCCTGGCTAGGGGAGGGAGCAGGAGGGGTCTTCCACTGCTCACCAAAGCCCTAGATGCAAGAGCCCTCCCCCTTTTGTAAAAAGTGTCCAGGTGCATCTGCATATGGTTTTCTGGGGGGAAGCAGAGGCACACATTCCACACGTATCAGCCATGCACATTTAACACCTCCAAACCTCATGTGTCTCAGCAGGCAAGCAGGGAGCTAGGCCAAGAATTAGACACAAAATGTATATAGTATGATAATTGCCATTTTTGAAAAATGCTCTCCTATACTAATTCTTGCAGTTTGGATTTAACAATAGGACAAAACTGGAACAGTGAGATGCTTCTATGCACACGGACGGACGCACGCACGCACACACACACACCCTACTTCAGTAGAGTGCTGATTGATCTCAGTCCAGCCACTCTCAGCATTTTGTCATACCACAGTATAAACAGCAGAAAACAGGCCACAAAATCCAGCATTTTCCCCATGAGAATGCAACCTTGTGGCTTGCTGGGCTTCTCAGTCCACCATCATTTTTTAAGATAAAGACATGAAACTTGGCACAATGGTAGCTCTTAGGAAGGGCTTTAGTCATACCAAATTTGAAACAGATCCATTCATCCATTGATTTTTTAGGAATTTTTTAAAAATTGAGGTTTAAAAATTATTATTTTTAAAATCGTCATTTTTAAAGTTAAAGAGATGAAACTTTGTACCATGATAGGATTTAGGTAGAGCTTTAGCCACACCAAATTTGAAACAGATCCGTTCATCCATTGATTTTTTAAGGATTTTTTTTAAATCAGGTTTTTAAAATATTTTTTTTTAAACTGTCATTTTTAAAGATAAAGAGCTGAAAGTTGGCACCATGATAGCTTTTAGGTAAACCATGAGGACAGAATGGAGAATAGAATATGCAGAGGTGACTGTGGGGTTGAGGAAAACTGATGACAAACATCTTAGGGCCACCTACTTCTTTTTTTGTTTAGAGCAGCCCTTCCCCAACCTGGTGCCCTCCACAAAGATGTTGAACTGCAACACCCATCATTGCAAGTCAGTATGTCCCATGCTCAGGAATGCTGGGACTTGCAATCTCAAACATCTGGAGGGCAGCAAGTTATGATATGCAATATGATATGCAGAGGTGACTGTGGGGTTGTGGAAAACTGATCATAAACTTCGGGCCACCTACTTATCTTTTTTTAGAGCATCTCCTCATGTTGATAGTTGCAACCCAACTCATTTGATCGGCACCAGGTTGGGGAACGCTAGTCTAAAGCAAGGGCAGGCAGAATGTAGATCTCCAGATGTTTTGGAGTTCCACTCGTAAAAGCCCCTATCAGCACGGGCAGTGATCAGGAATGCTGGGAGTTGATGTCCAAAACATCAGGGTAAATCTATTTTCTGCCTACATCTGTTCTAAAATATGTTTTCCAGTATTAAGATATGCGATCCATCAAGGAACTCCAAAAGACGTGCATCACTTTAAACAGACTCTCTTAAACCAAATGAAGCAACAATGAATGAATCTTGAATACCTAATCGAGACAGTTCTTCAGACGTTAAAATTAGTTTTCCAACACATGGCATAGGTCGTCTGTTCATTGAATATCAGATATATGGTGTTGGGGGACTAACACAGAGGACTTTTCTTACGTGTTCAGCAGTGTAAGATCAAAGGCAGAGCTAGCACCTAATACTTTCATGCATAAGGATTATTTTAAAACTATTGATGAAAATGATTTTTGTCTTTCCCATAACATATAACATGGGAGTTGCAGTGCAACAAATCTGGAGAGCACCAGGCTGGAGAAGGCTGGTTTACGCTTGAATCCTAAACATGTCTTCTCAAAAGTCAGAGCCACTGAGTTCACTATGGGTTATTCCCAAGTGGTATAGGATTGCAAACTAACCTCATCTGAAAGCAGTTCAAGACAGCAAAACTAATCCTTTTCTGTTCCTCTGTCATTTTGATGAGATGATGTATTCTAGAGGGATTGTGGGGAGTAAACAGTACATTTTGGATAAACATATTTTAAGGGGGGAAAACATCAGTTCTTTGAACGGCAATATATTGACCAAAAGTTGAAAGTGCCAGCACATGCTCTGGTTCTACATCTGCAACAAATAGTTTCCCTTTTGTTATCAATTGTGCTGCTGTATGGTAGATGTGTGTGAAAGTCTTCCCCATCCTGCTGCCCTCCAGATGTTTGAGATTACAAGTCCCAGCATTCCTGACAATGGAACATACTGATTTGCAATGATGAGAGTTGTAGTCCAGCACCTTTGGAGGGCACCAGGTTGGGGAAGGGCTGCTCTAAACAAAAACAACGACGCAGAGAAGTAGGTCGCCTGAAGTTGTTGGTCATCAGTTTTCCACAACCTCACAGTCACCTCTGCATACCATATTCTCCATCTTGTCCTCATGGTTTATATCTGCTTTTAGAGAATGAGAATTTCACTTGCATTTTCTGCCTCCTTCCTTAGGGAGGATGTGGCGTTAAGGCTTGTGAGCCTTACTCCCAACTTACCTGCTTTTTGGTGCTTTGTTGAAAGCTCTAGAGTCTTAAAGTTGTTTTGTAAACTGTAGGGTTTTTTGTTGAATTTCATGGTTTAGTATAACAGATGACTAGATATTATACAGTTGACAACCAAGTTAGTGTCAGCCAGGATGTTACACTATGTTGACATCCAATATAAAATCAAAGCTACCATTATGGGTTGAACTCACTTTTCAAATTAATAAATTAACCAAAATGCTTATATCTCCCTCATTTTTAAAGAGAAAGAGATGAAACCTGGCACCATGGTAGCTCTTAAGTAGGGATTTAGCCATGCCACGGTTGAATCAGATCCGTTCATGCCTTGATTTTTAGATTTTTTTTAAAGTTCAAAGGATGAACAGATGTGATTCAAACTTGGCATGGCTAAAGCCCTACTTAAGAGGTACCATGGTGCCAACTATCACCTCATCTTTAATTTTTTTCCCCAAAAAACTTGTACTGCTCAAGGTCCTAGACCCCAAGTACTGTCATTTGAACTTTTTTTAAAAATCTAAAAAAACAAGGCATGAAGGGATCTGCTTCAAACTTGGTATGCCTAAAGCCCTACTTAAGAGCTCTCAGGGTCCTAAGTTTCATCTCTTTATCTTTAGAAACGACAGCTGTAAACATTATGGTTAATTTCCATAGACTATAATGGGTTGTTTATTCCAACTTTAAAAGTCCCACTGTCTTCAATGGGGCTTACTCCCAAGTAAGTGTGCTGAGGGTCTTATGTCTACTCAGAAGTAACTCCCATTGTCTTTAATGGGGCTTACTCCCAAGTAAGTGTGCTGAGGGTCTTATGTCTACCCAGAGTAAGTCCTGGCTTTCCTGGGGGCTGCAAGGAAACAGTACAGCAGATGCCCCTCCCATCCTTTGCACACATGCCAGGGAAGGAGGGAGGCACTCACGAGACACTCCAAATCTTTTGAAATTGGTAGGACTTGCTTCTGAGGAAGCATTGCATTATTAGCCCAACACTAAAACCTTAGCATTGCATTCTGAACCAACAGAAGTGTCCCATTCTTAATGAGGAGGTTCCTGTACCCAAGCATTGGATTGAACACGTCTACAAAACAAAGAGTGTGGGTGGAAGCTTTATTTCTATGGGATGGAAATAATGCAAAGTATAGATTAGCTTTCCCTTTGCTTTCAGCACTAAGGGTGTGTGTGTGGAAATCTTCCTTAACTACAACCAACCCCAGGATGGTTTCTCTATGGGCAAACGCTGTCTTGTTTCCCTATGGGAAGGTATGATTTCCTTATGTGCAATTACTATCCTGTTTCCCTATGGGCAAGTATGATTTTCCTATGGGGAGGTATATTTTCCCTATGGGCAAGTACTGTCATTTGTTTTAGTATGTCCCCCTATTATCTGTCCTGAATCTTCCACCAATAACCTTAAATACACAGAGCTCCAGAGAAAACTACAACAAAATCCACACACCTCTTCAGGCTAGTGATTAGAGTGAGACTCATTGTACTCAATGGAACTTACTTCTGAGTAGACATGCCTTGGATTGAACTGAAAATCAAGCAGCACCAATGATCAAATGAAGAATAAAATAACACACACACACACACACAGCATGCAAGCAAGTTGTTAATTGTAGAATTATTGTGCTGGAAAGGAGAGGGAATTCTCAGTAACATCTCTCACTTTCCCCCATCCAAGGTTCCAAGCAGTTTTTAAAAGGTTATAATCCTCTACACACTTATCTGGGAGTAAGTCCATTACACTCAGGGCCGGTGCCAGACTATTTTGCGCCCTAGGCAGGTGAGCTGCTTTCACCCACTCCCACCCCAGCATACCTGGGCACAGGGTGCCATCTTGCCCACCCAGCCGAAGCGAAGCCAGGATGCTGGGGTGGGGGGGTGGCTTCAGAACGGTGCCCCCCGCTGGAAGCCGCTCTGGGAGAGCGTCTTCCAGGCGCGCCATTCTGAAGCCGCTGCCCCGCCCCCCTGCCCCAGCGTTCTGGCTTCACTTTGGCGCCCACCCAGCTGAAGCGAAGCAAGGACACTGGGGCAGGCAGGCGGCTTCGGAACATTGCACCCGGAAGCCGCCCTCTCAGAGCCATTGTGGGAGAGCGACTTCCGGGCACGCCATTCCGAAGCCACCGCCCCGCCCCCCTACCCCAGCTTTCTGGCTTCACTTTGGCACCCACCCAGCCGAAGCGAAGCCAGGAAGCTGGAGTGGGGTGTGTGTGTGGCTTCGCTTCGGCTGGGTGGGTGCCCAGCTGAAGCGAAGCCAGGATGCTGGGGCAGGCAGGCGGCGTCGGAACGGCGCACCAGGAAGCCGTCCTCTCAGAGCCATTGTGGGAGAGCGGCTTCCGGATGCAGCGTTTGGCGCCCCCCTTACCTTGGCGCCCTAGGCGGCCGCCTGAGTGGCCTCTATTGTAGCACCGGCCCTGATTACACTCAATGGAACTTACTTCTGAGAAGACACTGATTATTCTACTAAGGCAATGTCTTTGCTAGAGGAGGCAGCCATTCCCCTCCACATTGTAATGTAGCTGAGGCAGGAGGGAGGGGGAGGGATCATGTGTTTCAAGATGGCCACCATATTCACCCTAATATAATGAATTAATATTAATTAAAAATCAACCATAGGGTTGATTCTAAAAAAAAGAAAAGCTGTTCCACCAACTACAAGGAAGGAGGAAGAAGATACCACCCCTGGAGTAATTAATAAAGGTCTAATTACTTCAAAAATCATGGGCACAAATCTCGCCAATACAAATCCAACAATCACTGTGAGATTTTTTAAAGTATTCTACTTTAAACTGCCCTCCTTTCCTCAGTCTTTCACCAAACTTCTTGAAATTTTCAGGTTATGAAAAACCAACATTTCTTTCTGACACATGTAAATTTCAGGAATATTGGTGAAATATTTTCAATGAATGTTAGAATGAACCCGCAAATACCCCTTTATCATGGTGGAATGTGTTTTTTCCGGTCAGGCCTTAACTAAAGAGGCACTGTTGTGCCTCTTTAAATTATACCATCATAGTGGGCATGTATTGGTATCTTGCCATTTTGTGTGTGTTGCGTATGGGCAGAGACAGGTGATGTGTGGCAGATGGAGTAGAGCCACAGCGACTTGTCGACTGGTCCTGTTCAAACTCACCACTCTTACATACATTCAACAGTGCCTTATTCAGTTGGAAGAGCAGAAGAATCATGGTACACTCACAATGCTACAATTCCCCAAATTCCTTAGCAAAAAGCCAAGACATGTGAAAAAATTATAGTGCAGACTTAGCTACAAAGCCCTTTCCCACATTTTTTCAACATACCAGGTCACATCATCCTATGGCAAAACGATACTCCAGATTGGAGTTAAAGCTCACTAATACAGAATACTTTGTTGAACAAATAGCCTTTCTCCTATCCAACAGAGTTTTCATATCCCATGCCCACAACATTGGAGAACGTTCTGAATCCAACTTTGATTGTTTTATTGCTTGCAGTTTCTTCCTTCCCAACTTCACTATCTCGAAGTCTTGGCACTGCCCAGCAATACTCCCTTCCCTGTAGTGATGGGAACTGTCCTTGCATCAAAGCTGTTCGCTCGTTCAACCAGGCTCTTGTGATGTGCTGGGAGAGCTTAGTTCTCTGGGAATATGTAGCTGAACTGGCTAAGAATTTGCTCCACGATCTGGTTCTGGAAAACCATGTGCATAGTCATATTCCCTTCTTCTGCCTCTGGCTTCAGTAATGTTGGCCCGAACACGATTGCAACGCTTTGGACTGACATACGGTTCTCCTCCCGAAACTCTATAACCCTGTAGGAGAGAGAGGAAGGACTCTATGAAGAGAAAGAGAGAAACCCTGGTAGTAGTGTCCTCCAGATATTTTGGATTTCAACACTAATCTCCCATGAACATTGATTATGCTAACTGGGGCTGATGGGAGTTCCAGTCCCAACACATCTGGAGAGTGTCACATTGGGGCAGGCTGGTGTGTTCATCTAGATATGTGAAGCCTTGAGTTCAAATCCTCATTTGGTTGTGGTATCTTATTGCAATTCACTTTCATAAAGAATGTACTTACACAAAGGATAAAAACTATTTGTTACCCCCGTCTGCATGTCCCTCTTCCACACACTCACCATTTCAGCTGCTTGAACATCACCAAATATTAATGTTTTCTAACAGCAAAGTAGTAAGAATCGTCCACAGAATGTTGCAGACCAGTGCAGGCAGCTGTGCAGGAAGCAGAGCACATTTTGGGCTGGGCAACTTGTGGCCTTCCAGATGTTCTGCCTAGAACTCCCATCATGTCTCACTGTTGGCTAGGGCAGATAGGAATTGTAGACCAAAATATCTGGAGGGCCATAGGTTGCCCATCCCCAGCCTAGAAACAACAGAGCTTGCATGCTATTGAAGGAATGGCGGGGAGAGGCAAAAATGCAGAGTAACATTAAGACAAAGGCTGAGCATGGCTGGGAGGAGAATAGGGAAATTGCCTCACAGGGTCTGGGACAACGTGCTGCAAACCAACGGCAGTTCAGAACTCTGGGAGATGCAGCTCCTCACCTGCAGAGATGCTCAAAAAGTACCCTCATGGTATTGCGATTAGCTGGAGGTAAAGAAGTCACCAGCTCTCGTAAGCGGCAGCTTCGCTTTGTCAGCTCTGTAATTTCTGCAGTCCAAAAAAAGAGGAAGACATCTCACTCATGTATTCTTTTATACAGATATTAATAAATAATGTAGGAGCCAGGGCTTCCACTAGATTTCTCCCCTTCTTTTAAAATTCATGCCACTGCAAGGATATGGGAGAATCATAGAATAGCAGATTTGGAAGGGGCCTACAAGGCCATCGAGTCCAACCCCCTGCTCAATGCAGGAATCCACCCTAAAACATCCCTGACAGATGGTTGTCCAGCTGTCTCTTGAATGCCTCTAGTGTGGGAGAGCCCACAACCTCCCTAGGTAACTGGTTCCATTTTCGTACTGCTCTAACAGTCAAGAAGTTTTTCCTGATGTCCAGCCGGAACCTGGCTTCCTGTAACTTAAGCCCATTATTCTGTGTCCTGCACTCTGGGATGCAGGACAGCCTCTCAGGAAAAGGGGGAGTAGAGGCATGTTGTGGGAGATATGAGCAAATGATCATTGCTCAGTTGAATTTAACAAACAAAATTGTGGTATATATGTTCACATGTGAAATTGGGGTTCCCCAGTTGCTGAAAGACATAAATATCCCAGACTTGTGCATGTGTGTGTGTACATGTACGTTTCAGGTTCTTAGCCAGATATTACAGAAAATGCTTGCTTGCTGCTGAAATTAAATAGCAGCAGCAGTGTGCCTTGGCTCCCCCTCCTTTCACTGCAACACGTAGTACAGGAAATGCATGGCAATATACAGTAGAGACTGGTGGCTCCTATGTCAATGGGGCAGTGAAGCTGCCCTGGATTTCAGTCAGAACCCTAAAGGAGCTATCCAAGCCACTGAACCCACTTTGGGGATAGGGTTCAGCAATTTGGATGGCTCCTTTAAAGTTCTGACTGAAACCCAGAGCTGATTCACAGCCCCACTGACATAGGAGCCACCCCCCCCCCACTGACAATATATCAAGACATATATTTCCTTGCCACCTTACCCCTCTAGAGCAGTCCAGAATATGGAGCAGGGTGATGTGGAATGCATGGCACACATTTCCCTAATTAGATGTTACAAAGAGAGTTGGGAATACCGCCGCTGTTTTTCAGCAGGAAGGAAGCTTTTACTCCAGTGCCCAGTTTGAGTGTCAGATGCACTGCCTTTTCCATTTCCAAACATGTTGGAAAGTCACCAGCAGTCTGTTTTAGGTACCATCCTAGTTTTAGAATCATAGAATAGTAGAGTTGGAAGGGGCCTATAAGGCCATCGAGTCCAACCTCCTGCTCAACGCAAGAATCCACCCTAAAGCATCCCTGACAGATGGTTGTCCAGCTGCCTCTTGAATGCCTCCAGTGTGGGAGAGCCCACAACCTCCCTAGGGAATTGGCTCCATTATCATACTGCTCTAACAGTCAGGAAGTTTTTCCTGCTGTCCAGCTGGAATCTGGCTTCCTTTAACTTGAGCCCGTTATTCCGTGTCCTGCACTCTGGGAGGATTGAGAAGAGATCCTGGCCCTCCTCTGTGTGACAACCTTTCAAGTATTTGAAGAGTGCTCTCATGTCTCCCCTCAATCTTCTCTTCTCCAAGCTAAACATGCCCAGTTCTTTCAGTCTCTCCTCAAAGGGCTTTGTTTCCAGACCCCTGATCATCCTTGTTGCCCTCCTCTGAATCCCCTCCAGCTTGTCTGCATCCTTCTTGAAGTGTGGTGCCCAGAACTGGACACAATACTCAAGATGAGGCCTAACCAGGGCCGAATAGAGGGGAACCAGTACCTCGTGCGATTTGGAAACTATGCTTCTATTAATGCAGCACAAAATAGCATTTGCCTTTTTTTGCAGCCACATCACACTGTTGGCTCATATTCAGCTTGTGATCTATAACAATTCCAAGATCCTTCTCTTTTTTTGTATTGCTGAGCCAAGTATCCCCCATCTTGTAACTGTTCATTTGGTTTCTTTTTCCTAGATGTAGAACTTCCACAGGGACAGGGCTGATAGAGGGAGTGGGCTAGGTGTTGCTGTGTAGTCCTAACTCTGATTCCAAAATAAAATTCTGAACGTTCCCCCACCTTCACACCATGACAGAAGCAGGCTGTTATAAAAAGAAGAACAAAGCATAATTTGATTTCTCTTCCTTCTCTCTCTTTTATAAAGCACTGAATAAACCCTCATGTACCTTTAAGTCAGCCTTCCTCAAACTGGTACCCTCCAGATGGACTACAATTCCCAGCATTCCCAGCCATTAGCCATACTGGGAATGGTGGAGTTGTTGTCTAATACATCTGGAGGGCACCAGGTTGGTGGGACGTTGCAATATAAGTTACAGGACATCAGTCCATTCAGCCAAAGTCTCCAAGGCTTTGATTCTTGCATTCAGGTCAGCCCTCAAACATCTCACAAAAGCAATGCCTCTTACTAATGGCTGCAATGAATTTGTCAAAATGGCTGAAGGGGAAGAGTGGCTCTGGCAACTCGCGGAAGAAGAGCTTGAGCGCCCCCGTGATGACATGAACGTCGTCCCAACGGCCATCATTGAGGTCCAGGTGCTCATCTGCAAAAAAGGTAACAGGGCATCAGGCAAAATAACTTCATCCGATGGGCCTCTGCCAACAAATTAAAAGGCAGGGCTGCTGTGGTGGGAGTACCCCCCCCCACCTCACCCCGGTGACCTCTGCCCACAATCCTTGGACAGAGTGCAGCACAGCAAAGGGTGCCCCTGCAAAAACAAAATAAAGAAGAGAATGTGGCCCCAGGGATAGGCAAACTGGCGGCCTCTGATGTTTTGGATTACAACACCCATCATCCCTTACCACTGGCCATGGTGGCTGGAGCTAATGGGAGCTGTAGTGCAAAACATCTAAAGAGCATCAGGTGGCTGAGCCCTTAACTATAAGCAAGAAATTCAACTTCAGGTCCACCCCTTTGGCAACCTGGATTGGCTGCAAAGATTGGTTGGGCCAGCTATTGTAACACAGAGCTCAGTTGAGCCAGAAGGAGTGATCAGTCAAGTAGAGCTGAGTAAGTCATGCTGTTTAAATCCCCAAAGAAGCTCTAGGCCTGCCCAAGCACGTATAGTAGTGCCAAGAGAGAAACTAACGCAGTTACCACTTCAGAGTCTGAGAACTAATAAGTTCTCTTATTAGATAAGAGAACTTGGATAACAGTCCCAGGCAGAACTAGGCAAGGGGGTCTTTAGGTCTCCACAGGACACAAGAACCAAAATTAAATGTTGCTGGGGGTAGGGGGAGTTGTCCAGTAAATTATTCTAAATTCCTTTTCAAAATTTTGTATTTTCAACGTACAAATTCATTGTCTTCTTAATTATGGATACTGCTGAATTTAGAAGTTTTGGGAAAGTAGCTGCAGAATACTAAAATTGATACTTAAGACTGGGCTATCCAGGACTGCCATGAATTCAGCGATCTAAGTCACAAGAAAATTAGACGATTGCTTTCTAAGTCAGACCAGAAGTTTCATCTGATCCACCACGGAGAGCCAGGAGCCCCTGGAAAGTTCGGTGAGAACAACTCCCTGGTGTTCATCACTAGCTTCTGGAACTCAGAAAACCTGCATCTGAATGGGATGGTTCTAGCATGCTACCATGGCTAATAGTGGCCAACAGACCTATCCTCCCTGAAATTTGTCTAGTTCCTTTTTAAAAGCACCTAAACTAGTGGCCCTCACCATGTCCTGTGGCAGTGAACTCCATAAGTTGCATGATGTACTATAGATCAACTTGGAATTTTCATGCCAGAATATATGGTTTCTGTCCCTTCTATCTTACTCATATACAAAACATTGTAGTTTCCATTTGATTTTTTTTCCTACCTGGGTGCTACTCAGACTAACCAGCGATGACTCACTAGAGCCACTCTCTATCCAAAAGACCCTTCCCAGCTATCTAAACGGGTGAATCTGCGACATGCAAAGGGTGTGTTGTACCACTAAGCTGTTGACCCTGCCAAGTCACAACTAGTCCTTTACCATGATCAACCTTGTAGCGCAGTTTTTGTATCGTAGCCAGATTCCCACTTATCCGGTAGAGTCCATCAATATCCAAGCCTGGGGAAGAAGAAATGACAACAATCTATATAAATAAAAATGTAAATGTTCGTTCGAAACAGACGTTATATCTCCGAAAGTTCTTCACCGATTGCTTTGAAATTTTAACACAACGTTGCATTCGAATACGCGAGCGTTGTTATGTAACTATGTTCTACATGGGGTCAAAAGTTTGTCTGAAAATTGAAGAAATAGGCCTCAAAAAAACCAGTCCTGCTGATCATTGTGACATCGCCAACCAGTAGGCCAATCCACTGCCTCTGCCTCCTCTCCTATTTGCATGTTCTCTCCTATTTGCTCTTATAGGTCATTGTGACATCGCCAACCAGTAGGCCAATCCACTGCCTCTGCCTCCTCTCCTATTTGCATGTTCTCTCACAATTGGCTGAGTGAATATAGATGTCACAACTGTGACAGTTACACGTTCTGAAGAAAGGTAACTGCCAGGAGTTTCCACTAACCTCCTCACCGTAAAAACATCGTTTTTAAAAAACCAAACAGTAGGCCAATCCACTGCCTCTGCCTCCTCTCCTATTTGCATGTTCTCTCCTATTTGCTCTTATAGGTCATAAAAGCAACAATCTTGACAGGACCTTTCAAAGGTGAAGATGTCCTCATTCCTCGCATTCCTATGATTCCAACAGATATGCCATTTCAATTTAAGAGATTGCAATTCCCAATTCGATTGGCGTTTGCAATCACCATCAACAAAGCTCAGGGCCAATCTTTAGAATTGTGCAGTTTAGATCTAGACACAGATTGCTTCTCACATGGACAATTATATGTTGCGTGTTCTAGAGTCGGCAAACCAGACAATCTCTATATCTACACAGACAATGGAACAACTAAAAATATTGTATATCCACAAGCATTGTGAAATTAAACATATTAGAAACATCCGCTTTGTCTTTTCTTTCTTTTCAATTTAACCAGTCTGAGCCACAGCAACGCGTGGCAGGGTACAGCTAGTTTATCTATATATTCTAAACAGCAATGCTATTGCCATGTATTCTATATGGTAAACAAATTCAGAACCTGAGAAAGGCCCAGAAAACTGGATTCTCTGGCTGTAACGTTTCTCTTTACATCTGCTCTCTGCCTACCTAGGAAACTGTACGTTTAGCCCAAGGCAAGAGACAGGTCTGTATTACAGACAGCCTTTATGTTGGGGGTCAGCCGTTGCTTCTTTGTCTGAGAATGCTATGTGTAATCTGATACCTGCCAACACCTACCAGCGAGTAATTCAGTTTGTAATCTCCATATTGAGACAGAGTCTAAACTGCAGAGCTCGTTGCTACAACATTCAGCCTCATTTTGAACTCCCCCCTCCCCTGCTTTTTGTACCATCTAGCCTGATGAAGAGTTCTAGAGAACTTGAAAGCTTGCACACTCTTTTGCGGCATTTTTCTTGGATCTAATAAAGGTATTGCCCAATTGTGGGTTTTGGATTCCCCCCCGCCCCCCCATACAGCAACACTGCTAGCTTTGTTTTGTTTTTAAATGAGAATGTCATACAAATTAAGGACATTGACATCTACATTTTATTTACTAGGCATAATCTATTTTTCTTCAACAGGATGGGGCAAGGGCTTGGGCAGATATTAAAGCACCTCTGGGAGTCCTGCTCAGCTCCTTTCTGAGATTTCATCTGGTCCGCATGTTTTGAAACTTGTCTTGACAACCATAGGGATTAGAAAGTTTAAAAATAGATTCAATAACCAATTCTCAGAACTTCCCATGACTCACAAAAAACAGAATGAATGACACAAAATAGTAGAAGCTATGCAAATTCTGCTCAATTTTCATAACGCATACAAGTAACAAAATTCAGAATATGGATTGCCCGGGTGAAACAGGTTGGATCCAATGGTGTCATTATGCCAGCAGAAGGGAAACTACTGATGGAACAGACTTACCTTCCTCTTGCATTGTCAGGGACCCTCCAGAGCAGATAGAGGGGGCACAGGGGTGGGGGGTAGGGTGGCTGTAGTGGGGAGGAGAGGATGGGAAATTCGCATTGGACGAGCAAACGTCTGCTCATGAGACAGTGGATCCAAGTCAGAATTTTAATTTAGTGGGGGCATAGAGTATTTATTGTGTACCTCTCTTCTCCACAGTGCAGATGCACTGCCTAACGAACTGAGGCACTGTGCTCTTCTCACGGTCACACAGAACTTGCAGAGCGCATCCAAACACCTGATCTGGTATAAAAAAGCCCAAATTCACATCAAACCTGGTTAGAAACATGATCATAACATTTTCTAAATTAATACCCCTCACTGCCGTCCTGAAAATGTGTAGCAAGTAATAGAATTATAAACAAATTAAACTAGATACAATCAACTAACACAAAGGCCAGAATCTCCAAGGAATGAACAGTGGACAGAGGAACACTCCCTATGCAATTTTTCAAACAACTTGGATTCTTGTCTCCAAGGAATATACCTTTGATGTAGCCTCGCTCCCGCAGGGACTGGAGTGTTGGGCGCCTCTGCAGAAACTTTCGGAGCTTGTTACGGACTTTGTTGGAATCACTGTCTGAGCTGAGAGAGCTGGATGAATGCCAAGAGGCTACAGAGAGGAAAAGGCTGGCATTTTAGTACAGAGATGGGGAGAGGGCAAGTTTTTCTTTCAAGACAATTCTAGGACGTTTTCACACATTATGAGACTTTGAGGTGGATATTAACTGGAAAGTAAATTCAATTTAGAAATGTCTCTCTGCTGTTTTCTAAACTGTATAAACAACTTTCACAAGTCTGCACAAATAGTATAAGAGGGACTATGCAAATGGGATCCCTGTCGATGTGGAATGCCCAATGGGATCAAGATTGGAGGACACACATTCATATCCTGGTGAAGGGGGTGATATACGTATGTGGTCACTGCCAAAACCCGAGTAATTGTTGAATCACCAAAGCAGAGACCAAGCCTTGCTGAGCAACGTACCATACAAGTGAGGTCAGTACCGCTGCCTGGTCTGTTGGGAAGAAAGCTCTACCCAACCAAGAATCCAAGAGAGCTCCGATGTACTGGAGATGAGTAGTAAGCTGAAGGTGGGAGGCCCAACTTTGATTTAACGCTCCACACACTGTCCATGCATCTCAGCAGGGAAGACCTGAATGCGACCACAAGGAGCCAATCATCCATGTAAAGATAATCTGCAACTCCTTGCTGTCGAAGATGTGCAGCCGCCGCCCCTGCTGTGCACTTGGTAAAACATATGGGGCAGTGGCAAGTCTGAGCAGGAGAATCCTAAAGTGAAAATGCCTGTTTCTGGTCATGAATCAGAGGTACTTACCGTGACAATACCTTAACAAAATATGAAAGTATGCATCTCTTAGGTCTATTGGAGCATATCAGTCTCCTACATGGAGCAAGGGAACTATGCTGGCTAACGTCACCTTGTGGAATTTCCTGGGGCAAATGTAGGTGTTAAGCGCCCTGAAATTGAAAATGGGACTGATGCTTCTCTCTTAGGCTGACCCTATGGAAAGGAGGACAGGGCTCCTGTATCTTTCACAGTTGTATTAAAAAGGGAATTTCTGCAAGTGTCATTTCTATATATATGGGGAACCTGGTGAAATTCCCTCTTCATCACACCAGTTAAAGCTGCAGGTGCCCTGCCCCCTTTTAAATCTGGTCACTCTAGTATAGCTCCTGCACCTTTAACTGTTGTGATGAAGAGGGGATTTCACCAGATTCCCCATATATACAAATGACACCTGCTGAAATCCCCTTTTCTATGCAACTGTTAAAGACACAGGAGCCCTGCCCTCCTTTCCATATGGTCACCCTAGTCTCTCCCGCTTTGGTATCATGAAGTACCGGGAGAGAAACCAAGGCTGGGAGTGATGTAGGGAGACAGTTTCTATGGCCCCTTTCTTAAGTAAGGATACCACCTCTTTGTCAATGGGAAAAGTGTGGAGGAAGGAGTAATTCTGACGATCCCCTCCAGCTGCTTGGTGAAAAACTATTGTGAATCCATGGTGTAGAAGCCATACCTTTGTGGTGATGTGACTCCACACAGTGGCAAGTTGATAGATAGATGGTTTGATGCTTTGGAATGGGACGGCAAAGATGATTCTTTTGATTGTCCCTAGACTTCCTGGAAGATTGTTTTTGGTATTTTGATGAAGAAAGAGAGTCCTTAGAACTCTGTGATAACCTTGATTGAATGATCAGATGTTAGGAGAATGAAAACCTGACTATTCTGACAGGCCCTATTCCAAGAAGGAAAGCAAGAAATAATATCACAGCTGGGTGGAGGCCATTCTCATTTTGGGGGCAGTAAGTCTTCATCCACTGCATCTGATCAAGCAAGTCACCTGTCTTTCAGTCCTTCCTCAGTGAAAGGTAGATCCTTTATGCAAGATCTCACCTCACTATGCCTTAACCAGGCATGGTGGTGTAAGGCTCTGGCTATGCTATTGCCTTCAAACCACAATCTGCCAGGTGCTTAATGGAATTAGCTTGTTCTTTTGTTCAGTGGCATGTGTGTGCCTGGAACACCTGAGCCAGGATTTGCTCTGGGCTGATTCCATTATTATAGATTTCAATGCAGGATGCTGGAATAGAAAGCCACAATGTGATAGGGATTATTCAAATGCTTAAAAGTCTGGATGTGATAAGAGATTATTCAAATGCTTAAAAATTGATGGGGTAGAAAAAGTCTTCTGCCAAGACTCTACAGCCAACTGAAACAGAGAAGGCAGCATTGGAAGGGAGACTAGAGTGAATGTCTCTGAGAGCACAAAATTTATAACTTCTTCATCATTTGGTGGAAATGGCTGTTTGCCATCCAAATCAAGGGATTTTGCCACATGAAGACCTGTAGAGTCTATTATCCTCTGTTGGTATGTCTGCAGTTTGATCCACAAGTTGGACACGTGAAGACAAAGGTGGACCCACTGATGCAGAATTCGGGAAATACATCTCTTGATCCAAAAACAGTTGAATTGCAGGTGATACATTCATTGCTACTGGTACCAAAGGTTAGACAATGTTTGTAATGGTTGGTATCAAAGATACCAAAACCAAAGTAGTAGCCTCCCCTGTGGAGAGGGAGAACATTACTGGAAGTACAGTCAGATCTGGAGCCACTGGCAATGAAAGTGCTCGGAGTTCTTGAACTGCTGGTATGGTCAGAAGTGGTGTTGGTACAAGATAGTCCAGGCTCCTGTACTGACATTATCAAGGTTGACATCTTGGAACCGAGGACAGGTGGCACTGAGGAAGAGACTAGAAGAACTGCCGTGGCTGGAGCCTACAGAAGGACATACGTAGCACTCTTTGTGGCTGGATCAAATGCAGGTGCCTTACACAGTACCACCATAACCACTGGGAATCTTGGCAATGATGGAATATGATGACTGGGAAAACTATCCTGCTCTTTACGGGGGTAAGGCCCCTGCTCCCTCAAGTGTCACCACCAGCAGTCATTCCAGCAGGCTGAGCTGAGGGAGATAAGAGGGAGAGCAGCAATGCAGTGTGCCTTGTAGTTTGTAGCTAAGATTTAATTAGTAGTAGTTTTGGGGTTTATTCAGCCTGTGGAATGTCAGAATCTGTGTGAGCTTCTCAGTACAGTGTGTGTGTGTGTGTGTGTGTGTGTGTGTGTGTGTGTGTGTGACTCTACTCCCCCCCCCCCCCGCCCATCTGTGAAGTCGACCTTGACGAGCAAGGAGACTGGTGGCTCTCCATGAGAACCTGACAGAGGAGGGCTGGGCATTTGCAGAATGATCACCCAGAGTGAAACATCATCCTGAATGGCTGAGCAGGGGGCTTTTTCAGGCAGGGGGCTTTTGCTGAAAGGCCAAAATCCCTTTTCTGTCAAGTGGGCGGGAGTGGCATCCTACCATCAACCCTTCCCTTTTAAGCTGATGCAAAGACGAGGGGCCTTTGGTAGGAACATCTCTTCTGCATTCCCTGAAGTCCTCTCTGTTAGGAACCATAATTGTCTGGGGCTCTAGAGGCACTTTGTATATCATAGAATCATAGAATAGCAGAGTTGGAAGGGGCCTACAAGGCCATCGAGTCCAACCCCCTGCTCAATGCAGGAATCCACCCTAAATATGGACTCTCATACTTGGAATTTTTGATTGCTAAGCACTTGCCATTAAAAGTACTGTGAGGCTTTTCATAGACTTGAACTCTCGTTTGCAATGTATTGCATGTCTATGTTTATCGTCAGATCTACAACTGTCACAAAATCATGGAAGACAGGTGAAGTTCCAAACAACTGGAGGGGGGCTAATGTTGTCCCTATCCTCAAAAAGGTCAAAAAGAGGGAACATGGGAAGTATAGACCAGTTAGTCTGACAGCAATCCCTGGGAAATTTTTGGAACAGAAGTCAATCTGTAAGCACCTTGAAAACAATGTAGGTGTCATGTCTAGCCCTGCTCCCCCTGGGTTGGAAGAAAGTGTTTTAGGTGATCAATCAGAATCAGACTCTGAAGTAGAGGAGTCGGTGCCAGAAACAGGCCAGCCTGTACCAGTAGGGGAGAAAGCTCTCACGGGGTCTTCGCCAGCTGGCAGTGAACCCTCTCCATAGCTTATCTCGTCAAGGTCAAATAACACAGTCAGTGGGAAGCCAACATTCTTCCGAGGGAGAGAGCACAGAGAGGTTAGCCGATCCTAGAGTACGCCGCAGACTAAAACGGGTGGAGCTAAAGGAAGGCGAGAGAAAGTCGGCCCGGCTCACGTCCTGTCAGAAGCTGCCTCAGAACCAGTCTCTCTGAAATTAACGCGTCTCAGGAAAAGGCTTTCCATTGTTCTTGAAAGGACAATTGTCTCACTTAGTTTGCATAGTTTTGCCTAAGGGAAAGTTCCTAGAGATTAGACTCTCTTCAGGTGGGAAGAGATGTTTATTGCTTGAATGAAGCTTTGTGGATTATTTAGCAGGCCTCATTATTGTCTCCCAAGAAGGCAGGAGGTTTTGAGAAACATGACAGCAGTGATTACAAGAAGCCAGCATGGATTTGTCAAGAACAAATCATGCCAGACTAATCTGATCTCATTCTTTGATTAGGTAACTTCCCTTGTGGACTGTGGGAATGCTGTGGACATAATATATCTTCACTTCAACGAAGCTTTTGACAAAGTACACATGGCATTCTGATTAGCAAACTAGCTAAAAGCGGGCTAGATGGAACAACTATTAGGTGGATCCACAGTTGGCTACAGAATTGGACTCAAAGAGTGCTTATCAACAGTACCTTCTCAAACTGGGGGAGGTAACTGATGGTTGTGTGCTATCTCCAGTATTCGAGGCAGTAAATCTGTGTTCACCAGTTGCTTGGGAATATGGGTGGGACCCTTGGTCTGATCCAGCATGGCACTTCTTATGTTCTTATTTAACAAGTGGGGTGCCATAGGGCTCAGTCCTGGGCCCAGTGCTCTTCAACATTTTTATTAATGACTTGGATGAGGAGGTACAGGGAACGTTCATCAAATTTGCAGATGACACAAAATTGGATGGGATAGCTAATACCCTGGAAGACGGAAGAAAACTTCAAAGTGATCTTGTTAGGCTGGAGAGCCGGGCGGAAAACAACAAAATGAAATTTAATAGAGTTCAATACCAAGTTCTACACCGAAGAAAAAGAAAACAAATGCACAGTTACAAGATGGGGGATGCTTGGTTCAGTGATACTACAAGCAAGAAGGAGCTTAGGATTTTTGTAGATCACATGAGCCAACATTGAGATGTGTGATGTGGCTGCAAAAAAAAAAAAAAAAAAAAAAAAAAAGGAAAAAGGAAAAAAAGCAAATGCTATTTTGGGATGCATTAATAGAAGTATTACTTCCAAAATGCATGAGGTACTGGTCCCCTTTATTCAGCACTGGTTAGGCCTCATCTTGAATATTGTGTCCAATTCTGGGCACCACACTTCATGAAGGATGCAGACAAGCCAGAGGGGGTTCAGAGGAGGGCAACCAGGATGATCAGGGGTCTGGAAAGAAAGCCCCATGAAGAGAGAGTAAAAGAACTGGGCATGTTTAGCCTGGAGAAGAGAAGGATGAGGGGAGACGTGATAGCGCTCTTCAAATACTTAAAAGGTTGTCATACAGAGGAGGGGCGGATCTGTTCTTGATCATCCCAAAGTGCAGGACATGGAAGAATGGGCTCCAGTTACAGGAAGCCAGATTCCAGCTGGACATCAGGAAAAACTTCCTGTTAGAGCAGTATGACAATGGAACCAATTTCCTAGGGAGGTTGTGGGCTCTCCCACACTCTAGGCCTTCAAGAGGCAGCTGGACAGCCATCTGTCAGGGATGCTTTAAGTTAGATTCCTGCATTGATGGCCTTATAGGCCCCTTCCATCTCTACTATTCTATGATTCTATGACTTTCCTCTGCCTGACTCATGCAGTGTGGAGGTGCTAAGGCAAAAGTGGTGGTTCTGGACTCCTTGCATCTGTGAATTTACCCTTTCCTTAGACTTGATAGGCCTTGACCATGTACCCTGGAGTTAACAACGAGAGATTCAAAGTTGCACTAACTTTCTATGGGACCCTTCCATTGGGTTTGGAACCATGGAGGTGGCAATGGTGGAAACTATATTGATGAGGATCTCTGTCATGGTTGTAGCAATCAGCTTTTGATTTTTCTGGAATTTTTTAGAGCCTATATCTCTACTGACCACCAGATATATGATTTCATGACGAGTGTAACTATTAAGCCTGCAATAAAGATTTCCTGCAATAAAGAAGTCTCACTGATTTGGGTGTCCCAGGACAGTTTGCAAAATGTGTGCTTGCCAGAAGGACCAGGAACCCTGCAAAGTGCAAGGCTACAGGCCTGAGGATTGATGAATGCTACCTTGAGGCGATCATGAATGCAAAACATGAAGGAACCACAACAAATAGAGAGATAAAACAAGAATAAAGGAATAATAAAAATGTTCAGCACAAGCCCTTCAGAGTGAGGAATCAGGGAAGGTTCTCAGCAATGCTGCTGTGGGCTCAAGGAGAAACTGAGAAGGTAAGGCAGGAGCTCCACTCTTTAAACATGTACAGCAGGGTTGTGCAGCTTTCCTACCTACATTTTTCAGCTTTAGAAAGTTCCTGACAAAGGCTCTGCACAAATGTGTGGTGCACAGAGTCAATAAAGAAAAGCTGAAACTAATTTGGGGGTTGGGGGAGGTTGTCCAGTAAACTAGCCAAAACCCAGTTTCATATACTCTTGATTATGATGTTATCTTTAGAGGATTTAAGGTGAGTGTTTTTTTTAAGTATAAAGTAATCTTGAATTTGGGAAGTTTACCTCTCCCCCACCCAAATTGTATATTTGTGGACAAATGCAAATTGAATTAGAATTTTTGCCAAGTGTCATATGTGTATGAATCATAGAATAGCAGAGTTGGAAGGGACCTATAAGGCCATCGAGTCCAACCCCCTGCTCAATGTAGGAATTCACCTACATTTGACATTTCCATTTCAGCTATCATTAAAAGCAAACACATTTTTTAGTTCAACTTCAAATCAAGCAACCGGGGGGGGGGGGGGGCGGAGCTTGGCAGCCACGGAGTTGACAGGGATCTTCTGATTCTCTAACCGGTCTTGCCGGGAAAGAACAATTATCTCCTTATTAAAGGGTATAAATCTTTAAACAACACAACGGAAAAGGATTATGAATGTTAACCGATTAATTTGCTGATGTCGGAAAAAGCTGGAGAGAGATAAGGTGAGGCTGGCTGGAAGGTTTTTATGCAGCTGTGAAAGTGAAACCTGACTGCTGTATTTGGCTGTTGCGACGATACTTAAAGCAGTGAAGGGTTTGTTTTTGTTAGACGCGGACTTGATTTATAGTGAGTCTCACTTCTTATCTCCTAATACAAAGTGGAAAGACTGTAGAATTGGCTCTATAAAGAGGAAAGTAATGCAGATGAAGCTTGTTGCAGTTAACATCGGCTGTGAGTGAAGGGGGGGGCAACGGAAGTGGAGTGATAGCAGCGTTCGGTGAGGGGGTGAACTGTTTACGATCTGTGGATTGTTGATGACTTGTTGAGGCCCCCTCTAGTGAATGCTGTGTTGATATCGGAGGTTAATTTCCCCCCCCCCCCCGAGAAGAAAGAGTGATTAATATGCAGAAAACAAGCTAATAGATATGAACTGCTAACAAAGAGAGCCGAAGCTAAAGATTGATACCCTATGTCTAACATCAAGAAAAGATTTAAGAAAGAGTGGAAAAGGTTAAATATACAGAAAAAGCGACCAAGCAACCATAACCTCTCCCATTTGGAAGGTTCAGTCTCTGAAGGAGAGCAGGAAGACGAAGACACAGGCCCAGTTTTTTTAGACACAGAGCCAAAAAAAAAAAAAAAACCATGGCTGAAGGGGGAAAAGCAACTGGCAGTCAGCCACCCTCTTTAGTGGAAATTAAAGCTGCAATTGCAGAGAATAACACAGTCATTTTTAAAAAAATGGATCAGCAAATGGATATTTTTAGACAACAAATGCGTGTGCTGGCTGATAAGACGGCGGAGAATTCAAAAGCCATTGAGGAACTTGAGACAAAAGCTGATTTGAACCAGAAGAAGCAAGAGGCTTTTGAAAAATCAACAAATATTCAATTTAAAGATTATGAATTAAGACTGATAGCCTTGGAGGATCAATCTCGTCGATCATCAATTCGAATAAAACAGCTAAAGCAAACACAAGGAGAAGATCTAAGAGAAATCATTCTGAATTGGTTCAAAGAGCTGATGCCTGACCTACAAATAGATGGATCGGATATAGATCGAGTTCACCGTGTGGGGGGGCAAAACTACAAAGGGACTAGAGACATTTTGGTGAAATTTGGTAATTATTATAAAAAAGAGCAAGTTATGAAAGAATTGAGATCTATGGCCCAGTTGCAGTATAAAGGCAAAGCAGTGCAAATTTATAATGATCTTTCTCAGCACACATTAAATTGGAGACGCAGTATTAAACCAATAACTGAAATACTAGTGAAGAACAAAATTCCATATTCGTGGGGTTATCCTGTTTTTCTAAGATTTACACACAGAGGGGGGGAACACAGAGTAACCTCACTGGATCAAGGTAAAGAGTTGCTGAAGAGGCTGGGTCTATATGGGGAAGCAAGTGGGACTGGAACGGGTGGGGGGGAATGAGGCTGGGACATCTGGGGTGTAATAGAACTGTTAATCATATTATGAGATAATTGTAGACAGAAATGTTAAACATAGAAACCTTGCTGGCCAGGCGCAGCACTGCCTCCCCCCACTCCCTTTAAAGTTAATGGCTGGAGTATTAGACTCACGGGGATGTGGGGGGGAACAGAGTGGGGGGGTGGGGAGGGGGGGAAGGTAGGAGGGAAGGGGTCGGGGTAAGGGGGTGGGGGGTAGTTGTATGGAGTTTGTGTTTTTATGTAAGTAAATTTGAGTTGCAGAGCACAAGGGATCGGAAGAGACTTCAAAAGGGTGAATATGGATAAAAAGATAAAAGTATCAACACTCAATGTTAAAGGTTTGGGGGCAGTCGTGAAAAGGAGGAGAATAGAACAAATGTTTAATAAAGAAGGATCGGATATTATAATGGTGCAAGAAACACACCAAGGCTCCGAGAATGTGAATATGATAAAATTAAAGTGGTTAGCTTATTATGAAAAGTCATTAGGGACGTCAAAAAAAAATGGAGTGGCCACTTTGATCTAAAAAAAAAGTGGATTTATATTAGAAGAAACAAAAAAGGACGATAGTGGCAGATATCTTATGTTAAAAGGTAAAATTGAAGGAATGGTATATACGCTAATTAATGTGTATGCCCCAAATGAGAGACATAGAGAGTTTTTTATAAAGTTATTTAAAGAAATAGAAGAATTCAAGGAGGGGTATGTTATATTAGCTGGGGATTTTAATATGGTTATGGATAATAGATGGGACAGGTCGAACCCCACTAATGTTGAAAAGAGGAATAATATAACTATTTTGAATAAATTAGTAAAAGAAAATGATTATATAGATTCTTGGCATTTAATCAATGGGGCCAAGCCTGGGTTTTCATATTTTTCCCCAGTTCATCATACATACTCCAGGATAGATTATATGGTTGTCTCAAAAGATTTTGCAACGAAGATTTGTAAAATGGAAATGGGGGTAATAAAAGTAACTGATCATGCTTTGTTAAGTTTAGAATTTGCAGTTAAGAAGAACTATAAAGAGGCATATAGATGGAAGTTGAATACAAAAATATTGAAATATAATAAAGTGGTAGAGAAAATTCAGAAGGAATTGTCGGAGTCATGGGAAATTAATGAAAAGGGAGGAACAGCTGGGTCAGTCGTTTGGGACACCATGAAGGCTGTAGTAAGAGGAATTTGTATTAGAGAGATGTGTAGCTTAAAAAGACAACAACGTGCAGAGCAGGAAAAGTTAGAGATAGAAATTAGAAATCTGGAGGAAGAATATTGGCAAAGTAAAAATAAATATAAATTAGTAGAAATACAAGCTAAGAAGAAACAATTAGAAAATTTAAATTTTGAGGAGGTTCAAAAGAATTTAATATATATGAAAAGGGAATATTTTGAAAATAGTAATAAGAATTCTAGGTTGCTTGCCAGACTCACACAAAAAGAAAAAGGGAGGAATGGGATAGAAGTATTGAAGGACAATCGAGGGAATTATTGTCATATAATGAAAGATAAAATAAAAATTTTCCAGGAATTTTATCAGGAACTATATAAGGGTAAAGAAATTCAACAAGAAAAGGTGGAGGAATATATTGGAAGGTTTATAAAGAACGGAATAAAACCAGAATATAAAGAGCTAATGGAGAAGGTAATAACTCAAAGAGAAGTTGAAGATGTAATTGATAAGTTGAAAGTTGGTAAATCACCGGGAGTAGATGGTTTAGGACCAGAATATTATAAAGTCTTCAAAGAATTTTTAGTTCCAAAATTATTGAAACTTTATAATATGATATTATTAGGAGAGAAGATACCTGAATCATGGGAACACTCATTGATAATTTTAATTCCAAAACCAGATAAAGACCTGACTAGTCCTGATTCTTACAGACCTATCTCGTTAATAAATCAGGATGCCAAAATTTTCTCATCTATTATGGCTAAACGGTTAAATAAATTTATATCAGAATACATAGGAGAAGATCAATGTGGATTTGTAGCAGGAAGGCAGATGCATAGTTTAGTGGGAAGAGTTTTAAATGTAATAAATATAATAAAAAAATCAAATATTAAGGCAGGAATTATGGCATTGGATATTTTTAAGGCCTTTGATTGTGTGAGCTGGCAGGCATTAAAGATTATTGTAGATAAATTGGGATTTGGAAATAAATTTAAAAATATAATAGAACAGTTATATTCCCAAAATACAGCTGTAGTGGTGGTAAACGATGGACTCACTGAAAAGATACGACTAGCCAGAGGTACAAGACAAGGATGTCCACTCTCGCCGGTCCTGTTTGTAATGGTTATGGAAGTATTGGCGAAGGCACTAAGGGAGGATGAAGAGTTAGAAGGAATTGGAGAGGTAAGGGAAATAAAGTTAAATATGTTTGCGGATGACACTTTATTGACCATTAAGAACCCAATAAGAAAAATAGAAAGAATCAAATATCAGTTGAGGGAATTTGAAGAAATTACAGGGTTAAGAATAAATTGGTCTAAATCAGAGATGATGCTGTTTAATTATACTAAGAAGGAAGAAAAGGAATGGGAACATAAGGGAATAGAAATGAGAGTTAAGGAGGAGATTAAATATTTGGGAATTAAAATTACAAAAAATTTAGAGAATCTTGAAAAGGAGAATTTAATGAGGTTAAAGAAAGAGGTATTAGAGAAATTGGAGAAATATAAAAGACTAAATTTATCTTGGTTTGGAAGAATAGCTTTAATAAAAATGAAGATTTTAGCTAAAATTAATTTTGTGTTTAGGATGTTACCAATAAAAATATCAGAAACCGAGATAAAAAGTTGGCAAAATATTATTAATAAATATTGTAATGGAGAAAAGAGAGTAAGAGTGAATAAAAATAATTGGTATCTAAGCCAAAAAAAGGGTGGATTGGGTCTCCCAAATATAAAATTATACTATGCAGCAAATAGATTAAGACATATTGTAGAAGCAATTATAGGAGTAGGAGATTTACATTGGATGGAAGAAAAAACTATAAGTAATGTAGAGATGAGTTTGGATAATGTCTTTTTTAAAGATGGAGGGAGAAAGTGGGTTGGAAGTATAGATAATCCACTCTTGAGGACTCAATGGGAAATTTGGAGTAAATTTAAAGGGAAGTTGCTTCCGAGCAACTCTCCCTTAGCACCGATAATAACGTTAAAGAATTTCCCAGAGGATCTGAAGGGTAGATTATGTAAAATATTAAAAGAGAAAAATAAAATGAAATTAAAGGATTGGTTAAGAGATATAAAAACAAGAGAAGATATGGAAAAATTGTTAAAGGAGAAAAAATTATCTTGGTTAGAATATGGGCAATTAGAACAATGGAACAAAAAGTGGATTAAAGATAATAGAGTTTGCAGAAAGATGACGAAGTTTGAAGAGTTAATAGTAAATAAGGAAAAAGGTAAAGGGGGTAGTATAGTTTTAAAAGTGTTAATGAGTGAAATATATAAAATATTGTTAGAAAAGGAGTTTAGAGAGAACTCAGAGAAAATGGTACGGGAGTCAGATTTGAAGGTACAAATAGGGCGACAGAGATGGGAGGGACTATGGAAACAAAGAGTGTTGAGAAGTTTGTCAGTGAGAATAAAGGAGAATTATTTTAAAATTTTGTGGAGGTGGTACCTAACCCCGACTAGATTGAATAAGATAAATGATCAGCATTCAGCAAATTGTTGGAGAGGTTGTGGGGAAAAAGGAATGTATTTACATATGTGGTGGGAATGCAAATATGTACAAAGATTATGGAAGATGGTGTTTTCAGAAATTGAAGATATAGTGGGAATGAAAATAGAACAAACACCAAAGATTGCATTGCTGTCACTATTTGAAGATATAAAGTGTGGAAAAGAAACTATAGAGTTGATATCGAGTTTGCTGGTTGCAGCACGATTGATGGTAGCCAGGAACTGGAAGATTCAAGGGGAATATTCTATTGAAGAATGGTATAAAGAAGTATGGGATATAGCCATTAATGATAAACTGACATGTAATATTAAGTGGAGAAAAGGCGTAACTAAAATAAATGAGTTTGAAGGAATCTGGAAACAGTTCCTAATATTCGTGTTTACTAAGGGAAGTGGGAAACCGCCAGCAGAAGAAACGATAAGATTTTGGATTCAGGAATAGATCCCGAGGTGGGGGGTGCACTTTTATGTTAAGAATGATTATGTTGTAGTATGATAATGTATAGGTAATACTTATTCAACATATATGTACTCAACATTTATTCAATATGTATGTAGCAGTTGTTTGATGTTTTCTTTTTATTATCATTATTATTGTAATGTTGTATGTTTATATAGTGTAGAAAATAAAAAAAACAATAAAAAAATCAAATCAAGCAACCAATTAAACATTTATATTGAATATTACCACTGACCAGGACTCTTCTTTTCACCCTCCTTCTCTTTGTTGCTTCCTATTTGGTCCATGGATTTGAAGTCTGCTGAATTTTCTTCATTGTTTTCACCAGGGAAATCCATGGGCTGAAAGAAATACAGAGTAACCTTTGTCAAACCGGGGTGCTTCCAGACAGATGGCTCCTAGTGTTACTAGTCAAAAGGCACTGTGTAGCTCTTTCACTTCTCCCTCCTTAATTGAGATTTTCATGTGAAGAAAAAAATGGGGGTGGGGAGTTGTGGGAAAACATGGGAGGGCTGCAAATGAAAGACATTGTTGTCTGGACCCCCTGGTAAATTCCATGAATGAGGCAGGGTGATGGCGCCTGGAAGCACCCTCATTTGTCTAGGTCACAAAACAAAACTCTTCATGAATAGACTGTCCCATTGAGTTTGTGTGAAGACCAAAAAAGTTAAAGATTGTAAAGGTCTTTGCATATGTAGATAACCACACAACAATTGTAATAATTATGTAAAACTCAAAAGAGTGAGATTTAAAACAACAAATAGAAGCTGATCAAGTTTAAAGATACTGGACACTAAGAAAGTCAGCTTGGCTTTGCAGAATTAATGTTCAGGGTTAGCTCTTGATGTTTTAGCACCTAGAAAACCCAAACTGCAGGAAATAAAATGCTAAATGAACTGAACATTTACTGCCCTTTAATTAGCAACATGGGCTGAAAACAATGGAATGGAAAAATTTCCATGGGTATTTGAAAAAAAATCCCTTTTCTAAAAACGTGTTTCACAGATTTAATTAGCAACTAGATCAAATTGGCAATCTTCAAAGTTTTAATTCCTTTACCCCCCTCCTTTTCAAATGACTATGATATATGAAACTAATATATCATGTCAAGCTCTTTGGATTTGCTCAATATGAGGATGTTTAAGAATTTTCCACTGTCCATTATTAGTATTCATAATTTTTCTATTATATTTTATATTAAGCAAGCTAAAGCAAGCTAAAGCAAACTTAAGCAAGCTAAAGAAAGTGTATGCTATCAAGTTTTCATATCTTAAAATACTTATACGTACTGCAATAAAACATTTTAAAGTAAGCTTTGAATTTGTTGAATATAACTTTTAAACCACATTAAGGCATCAGTCCCAAACACACTAGAGAGTAAGTCCCATTGAAATTAGAGGAACTTACTTTGAAGTAAACTTTCTTAGCAGTGCACTGTAAATGTGCTTTACTTTTGCCTAATCAACTTGAAAAGTGTTTGTGGGAAATTCTTTGGAGGTACATCTACAACAGGTTGTATTAACATGGTTTATTGCTTACTAAATATGCCTAAAACTTCTTTCCCCTATACACAGTATACAGCACCTATACTTCCCTTCTACCAAGAATTTTCTGCATCCCCTTTAAAGTAGGTGTGCCATAGGGTCAACTGGTAGGGGGTTTACCTGGGGGTTCCACTAATAAAAACAATAGGATGTCAGCATTGGACAAGGCCCCGCTCATAACTCACTAGTTTGCTAATGCTGTTGGCAATTGCCTTCTGCCATGTGCCAATGATAGTCTCCGAATCATGCTGGATCAGGTATTCAGAGCCTTCCCGTGTCTTCAGCTAGAACAGAAAAATACTTTGTACATGACACCCAGTCAGAAGATGCTCCCCACAACCCCAAGAATTCTGAGAAGTGTCCTGAGATTTAATACTATTCACAAGAATTTTTAGAGTACCAACTATTAAGTAGGACTTTCTTGTACTTCAAAATTTCTAATTTTGCAACAAGCATATTCTCATCAAGGTGAGTGGCCCCCTGTACAGTAGCGTTTTCTGTACTTGGCGCTATCACAAAGGTTGCTTCCCCGCTAGTCCTTTTGCTCTAGAATTACCATCCTTTTTTTTTCTTGGTCCTGTTTTATGGGGAATCCACATATTGTTCCTGCCATAATTATTCAGACTTGATGACTTATGATGTTGTTTGGTTAAAAATTCCAGTTGTAATACCAGCCTATCCAATGTGGACATGAAAAATGATGCTGAGGCTTATGGTAACTGTCCCTTTAAACTGAACGTTTCCAGTCCGCACATTCTGGCCCTTTTATTGCTTTCTTGCTCAGCATGGCTGGGGGATTAGTGATTAATTGCCCTTATTTGGTCATCATTTGTTTGCTGGGGTGGAGGATGTATTAAATTGTCCCTTGTGTAGTCAACTTCTGTTCCACGGGAATATTACATTAATGGCTTCTTTTCATTATTACCCACCACCCTTTTCTTTCTATTATAGTGATAATGTGGTATTTTGCTAATATGGAAAGAAAATAGTAATGTAACATTTCACTCATCCTGTGTGAAACAAAAGCTGACTAAACAAGGGGCAATTAATGACTAATCTACCAGAAGGAAAGCAAGAAAGCAGGTGAAAATGCAAATAGTAAGCTTTCAATTCACATTACAAAGGCATTTTTCCTGAATGGAATGTACCTGTGCAGCAGCATTACAGAAGATTTACTGGGATAATAAGTGATTCTGTGGAACCTGTATTTTAATTCCATTTTCAACTAATTGTGGGCAAGCAATACCTCAGCAGTGCTAAAGGGATCAAGTGTCAAAACAACGAGGTATTGGCAAGGTTTTATAGTATGGTTTCTTTTTTACGTGTGGGAGTTGCTGCTGATTTCTTTAATGAGTCAAGAGGGCTCCTGGAAACATACTGCACTAAAGGATGCATCTCATAACACTATGATTGTACAGTCTGGCTTAACATGTGCTTGGCAGTTCCTGAGGCAGGCTCTGGCTAGGAGAACACTGCACAGGTTTCGCCACCATCCACTACATAGAACTAGTATGCAGTATACAAATGTGGACTTTTTTTTTTTTAAAAAAAAGTGGCCAACAGCGCAAGTCCCACTGCACTCCCTCCATATCATCCTTCTTTTTGTTTTTGTTTTTAAAGCCACCTGTGTTTAGGAAGTGACAGAATTCACATTCAAAAAGAGTTTCAGCCCTCATAGAGGAGCATCCTTGTAGCAAGAAGCAAGCAGAAATGTAATTTCATTCTCAGCGTTAGGTTGCCTATTACAGCTTTGTTTTTAAAAACATGTACACTTTTCTCCAAGGCAGGGGAAGAACAGCTTCCTGAACTGATTTTCACAAAAAGAGAGATGGCAACCATCCCTTACTTCCAAGACGTTCTTTTTGCTTGACTTGTCTTTGGTGGCCCAAGAAAGTGTTGCTCCATGAAGATCCACAGTGTGCTCTGGGCTACTTAGGACCGAGGGATGTTTCTGAGGGTGAAGTGAAGGAAAGAGACAGAAATCCAAATTGTGTGACTGCTCACAACTACAGAGGAACAAGAACCCCATCCTCATTTATCCGTGAAGCTATATCCTACTGTTCTATTCCCATGGCTAGTTGTATTTTGCCTCCCTAGATACCCAATTCCTTGTCAAAGCACATCAATGTCAATATTAGTTATGTACACATGCATAAAAGCTCTGACTTTTATAAAGAGCAAAAGCTAAATATAAATGAAAACTGTGAGTTTTTTCAAAGTTAAGGACTGACATTGTTCTTAGATATGAAGGCATCAATTTTATAAAGAAGAAACCACAGCACCAACACTCTTCGGTGGCAATATATTTATTAAAAATAGTTTATTCCTCCTTCCCTTCAAAGTGACTTAAGGCAGCATACAACACAATTAAGAACAGAACAACAAAAACAGACAATACAAGAGACAAAAGATGACAAATTTCAAAAGCCAAATCACTCAAGGAGTTAACACTGCTAACAACCTCGAAGGTTTAATGCCAAAAAAAAGTTTTCACATGATGATGGAAGGCAAAATGTGCTTCTTAACAGAAGGGTTCCAAAGCTGGGTGTGGCCACTGAGGAGACCTCTCCCTGCATCCCAATCAAATGTAGCTCTGACCTTAATGAGCAGCCAAGCTTCATATGAGGGAAGCCAGTCCATTGGGTTATCTTGGTCCCTTGTGGAATTGAATTTCATCCCCAGCCCCTGCACCACTGGAATATCAATTGGTCTGCCCTTAAATCAGGGATGCCAGCCAAGGCTGAGGACTTACCACACTGCCAGAAGCTGAATGCTTTGAGTCTTTGAAAAATGTTAAGACACCACCTTCCAACACCGTCCATGAAGAACTCCAGTTCTTCCTAAGAGAAGACAACAGAAAGGACACCTCATACCCAGGTCAGTGCTAACTAGGTGGCATGATGTGGAGAGGAGGGGATGGAGTCAAGCTCAGAGAAAAGGGCTTTCTTGCCCTCCTCCTGTTGCCCAGTTTCAGTCATCCTTACTTCCCACCATTTTTCAGCCACCAGCGGTGTTAGGAAATGTTTACATTTCCCTCCCCTAATTATTACATGAAGGTTCCATGCCATGCTCCTCTCTGCTGGAAAAGGGCCTGTGATGATGAGGAAGCAAGGCAAAAAATTCTCCCAGATAGAGCTACTCAAATGAGAGAGCCAGTATTTAGTTGAGGGATGAGACGGAGACAAACTGATGTCCATCCCAAGGAAGCAGTCCTGGGCAGAAAGGAACAGGTAGAAGAGCTGAAGAGCAGATAAGAGCGTCAGCATGGCCAGGGAGACGTTTGGGAAAGAGACAAGATATTGAGCTTGAACTGCACACAAGAGATACTTTGGTGTATAGATAGAAGTTCTTTTCTATACTAGGGCCTTTTAGCATTGCTGATGCTAAAAGTTAGCTAGAAATAGAACTAAAACAGTGGTTTTATATTGCATTTCATATAGTGTTATGCCCTAAGGCAGCTTCCAGAAAGCAAAAATCTTCATGTTTAGTATGCCTTGTTCTCCTGACCTCTTTTTTTTAATTTCCACCCTGAAAACACCCTTTCTTAAACTGTGGGGCCACCAGCTTCTCTGCAATGCATCTGGAATAATGCTACATCAGGATGTCGTGGCTTTTCAGTACGGCACTGTGAAAGAAAGTGGTGGCCTGTTGGCTATCAGTTGTTATAACTCCATCAACAATTCCAGTGGCAGATCAAACAAGTTTAGGAAGGAAGATTTATTTTTTTTAAAAGGCAATGTCACTACCACTTTCCCTGTAAGGCTCCCAGCCCTAAAAAGCCTTAAAATTTCTCCCAACCTGAGGAAATGGCTGAAATGCCTCCACCGCTTTTGTGGTATGAGAATGAGGCTGAGAAAGCGGGGAGGCCTTTTTCACACATCAGCCTTAAATCAATAGTGCTCTGCAGAAAAGGGAGAAGGCACCAATGCAAAAACAAAAGGGGCGGAAATCTCAAGATACACACAAAATTGTCCATTTGGCCCCACGTGTTTTTGAACACAATTTTCACTAAGGGCACTGTAACACAACAGTAACACACAATACCCTGTGCAACTGAGTATTTGGGAAGCATAGAGCACAGAGTCTTGCCCGAGAAAGATTTTGTTTGAAACACATGATGGGGCCAAATAAACAGTATTGCTAGATAGACCATATTTTGGAAACCAAAAAGGAGGACAACATGGTCGGCCCCCAAGGGGGCGTGTCGAGCACCAAGGGGGCGTGCCCACCCGAACATAGCATTGGTCACATGTCTGATTTTACAGCACACATTTAAGACAAATCTGTTCTACATAGCATCTTAATGTTAAAATCACTGAAATAAAGAACAAGTGAGAGATTCAATGTATCTGAAATTAACTTCACTCACTCCTACTTTTGTAGGTTTTGCTGTACTTTGAAGCTTTTGCTATGCTTTGTGTGATACAGTCTCCCCTTCCCTCAAATATCTTTTCTGACTGTGTCTTCACTCATTGCAAGCTGCTGTCTACTGGCCAGCGGGATGGCTGGCTTTTTTTAATTTCATTTTTTTTTAAAAAAAAAAGCTTGTGTATAATTGTCACAAGTTTCTCTACTCTAACATTAGGGTGGGTGTTGTGGCAGTTTACCTAAAGACTGGAGATCCCCTTAATGCCAAGGGCTGAAACTGGTCAATATGCTAAACCCCAAAGAGGAGGTTTGACAACATGAGCTTGAAGGATATGGCTCCAGCAGTTTTAAAACACAATAATTTTAAAACTTTGAACTTTTAAAAAAATCCTAAAAGAACAATGGATGAACAGATCTGATTCAAACCTGGCGTGGCTAAATCTCTCCTTAAGAGCTATCATGGTGCCAACTTTCAGCCCTTTATCTTTTAAAAATGTCATTTAAAAAAAATAAATTTAAAACCTCAAACTTTAAAAAAAAATCCTAAAACTCAATGGATGGACAGATCTGTTTCAAACTGGGCATAGCTAAAGTCCTTGTTAAGAGCAATCATGGTGCCAAGTTTCATCTCTTTATTCTTAAAAATAATTTTAAAAAATTAAATCCTCAAATTTTACAAAATTCCTAAAAATCAATGGATGAACAGATCTGTTTCAACTTTGGTATGGCTAAAGCTCTACCTAAAAGCTACCATGGTGCCAATTTTCAGCTCTTTATCTTTAAAAATGACGGTTTAAAAATAATAATTTAAAAACCTCAATTTTTAAAAAAATCCTAAAAAATCAATGGATGAACAGATCTGTTTCAAATTTGGTATGACTAAAACCCTTCCTAAGAGCTACCATCATGCCAAGTTTCATGTCTTTATCTTAAAAAATGACAGAGTTATAAGCATTAATGTTAATTCCCATTAGAGCTGCTCTTTGGAAAAATCCGGATTTCCCCTCCCTCTCCCGGATTTGTCATCAAAAACCCAAACAAATCCGGGCAAATCCGGTCATATGGTCACCCTAAGTATTGCACACAGTGGTGGCACCAGGAAAAAATGCACAGAAGGGGCAAAGTATACGTCTAGGTGGGCGGGCTGTATAGCACATGTTAAGATCTCTGAAAGAAAAATAATGGTAGATCTCACACTAAAACTGCCATCCTAATCATATATTCTGAAATAAGTCATATATTGATAAATTTAGGGTACTTTTTGTTTGACTTTTTAAAAAAATATAGCATGGATTAGCGAAATTCAAATTACTGTAAGGAAAAAGACTTTGAAAAACTGTTGTGTCATTACACAAGCATTTTCTTGACATATGGATTAGATAGACAAAACACTTTCTTTAGAAAACAGTTACTTTTGAACCAGTGCAGGCAGAACCAGGAAGGTGGACTCTTAGTGTAAGGAAAGTAAGAGCAAACTGAGACACCTGGGCCCTGTACACCAAGGAAACCTAATGCATATGAAGTAGTCTAAAGATTGAAAAGATGAAGTTTTTGAAGATGAAGCTCCTGATGAAGCTGGGTGTTCTTTATTGTAATTCATTGCCTTTGTAATATGAAATAAAAGAAATACGAGGCATTGAATATGGTGGGATTAATTTATAAGGAAACATTCATATGCTTGCACTGTGAGTAAATTCTACCCACTCCCCATTCCTGTTTTCTCTGAGGAGAAAAAAAGGAAGACATGGAGAAGGTACAGATTAATTCTTCCCTCCTCTCATTTTTCCTGGCCTGCTGTCCTGAGAAAAAAAGGAAGAGAGACATGGAAGAAGCAGATTAATTCTTCTGAGGGTGTTCTTGCTGCTCTGCTTGCTGGTGCTGGAGTATAGTTTGGAGAACTGCCAAAAATACATTTAGGCATCAGGGGGTTTAAGTGCAATGCAGTTATAATGGCCCTCACCCCAAACCTCAGTTACTTAACCCTAACTGGTGGGGCAGAAAATGTTTTCACTAGAGGTGGAGCCAAGGGGTCACCCCCTCTCCCAGAAACCTCTCCCGAATAACCAAAGGAAGCAGTTTGTGGCAGAGCCCACTTATTGAAAGCAAAGGGAGGGGGGAAAGGAAGAAGCCCATTTCACACACAGGCAAACTGAGGCAGCAGGCAAATAAAAGTCAATGACTGTAAGAGAGTGTGTGTTTGGGTTACATAATTGCAGCGTACTAAATTCCCAGAACCAACAGAGATCAGGTGGGTTTTTTTAAGTGTCTTAAAACCCCCCCAATTTATCCAGGGAATGTCACAACACAGAGAAAGGCTATAGCCAAGCCCACGTCTCCAAGATTTAAATTACAGGGAGATGGGAGACCATGAAACCAGGACTGGTGCCAGACTATTTTGCGCCCTAGGCAATGTGAGCTACTTGCACCCCCGCCAAGAAAAATTGCCAACTTCGATTCAGCTGTTCAAGAAGAGTTTCTGAACTATTATATTTTCCTTTTATTATGTTTTTTTCTTAAAACAGCTAATTTGAATAAAACTGTGACCCTTAAAGGGCAGTACTGCATCCCTCTGAGGTCTGACCCCTAGGCGGGTGCCTAGTTAGCGTAATGGTAGCCCCGGCGCTGCACGAAACCCATTTCACACATCGGCCAACTGAGGCAGCAGGAAAATAAGAATCAATGGCTGTAACTGAGTTTGGGTTATATAATCACAAGTGTAAGAAGAAAAAAGAGTATGCCCCATAAAACAAGGAATTTAGCCAGGAATATGTGTTAACTTGCACCATGAAAAGGAAAGAAAGGATTTTTTTAAAACCACATGTTCACAATATGACTGAGATGCATTATACGGCAAAACAAAATGGATTCTAGGCCATATTTACAAACAGTTGAACCCAGCAACTGTTGAGGGAACTGAAAGCAAAGAGGGGAGGGAAAACACCAATTAATCTTTTCCTTGCCCAGAAGGGCTCCTAATACCCACTGTTTCCATTTTTTTGTGGGGACCAAGAAAAACATGCCAGCAGCTTCAAGGCTGCCCAGGCCATGCGTCAGGGGCGAGAGAGAGAAAAAAGAAATGAATTTAATTCTTTTTAAAGTTACCTCACAGGCCTAACGCTGGCCTACTACTTTAAGATGATTACCTTGCATACAAATATTTATTTATTTAAAACATTTATATCCCGCCCTATATCATTAACATCTCAGAGCGGCATACAAATATCTTAGGGGCCCCAAGCAACAGCGGGTATATCAGCTAATATAATTATGTAGTATACAGATTATATATTATATGTGCATATATACAAGGATTAAATATTTCTATTCTAGTAAGAAGAAAGTACAGATGATTCCATTGATGATTCCACAACGTCTTTTTAATAAGGGTGTGTCTAATTCACATAATTGTTGGAGATGTAAAACACCTCAGGATTCTCTTTTCCATATGTTTTAGCAATGCCCAATTGTCACCTCCTTTTAAGATGAGGTCATAATACTGATAAATATTGTGCTGGAACATTACTTAATATTGTTTGACATACATGTTTTCCTAAACTATTTACTGGTTTCTTGAAAGTTAATGGCCCTGTTTGAAAGACACATTAAACCACCGTGGTTTAAGGTGTCTTCCGAACAGGGCCAGCATATGGTAAACGCAAATGGATTTTCTGAGCACTTTTGACAGCCAAAAGACTGATATTACAACACTGGAAGGATAAATGTTCACCTCCTATAATGCAATGGATTGAGGATCTAATAAGGTTATCAACATTTTAACAGGTGTCATTTGTGAATGGATTTTAACAGGTGTCATTTAATAGGTGTCATTTGTGAATGGATAAATATATGGATATTTGGTCTGCTTTTCAAGAAGTTTACGTGTAATCTGTTGTTGCTGGGGATTTTTTGGTAGAATGTTGTATTTAATGGAACATTGATATTTCTATGCATGTATTTTTTGTCCTTTTCCCCTTTACAATTGTTTTGTTTTGTTAAAATCACAATAAAAAGTCAATTCCTTTTGTAAGCAATGCCGCACCTTTATATCCCTTATTGAAATGAGTTTTAAGTAGAGCAATAATTCCCAAGCTTATGCAGCAAGATGGGCTGAGATGTGCCTCAAAAAATTAAGCCACCATGTGGATGCCTCTAGGGACAGGTGAATCTGCTTTGATTCCATTACTTTTGCATTTGTTAAAACACAAGTTTGTTCCATCCTGCTTCCATATCAGTTTGTTAATATTTTTAAAACTCTGCATGAAAATCCATATGCATTTTGTATGCAATTTTAACTAACATACATATTTTGCAAGCAAATTTCCCTAATATATGAGTTTTTGTATGTAATTTCCTCTAATGTGAACATTTTTGTTTGGAGAACTGCACTGAAAAATTTGGAGGAGTGCAACATTCAAAGGCTAATTGTGTTACAGTTTGCAAATTATTTTGTTTAGTACAAATTAGATCAGTTCAAATTAAAATGCAAACCAAATGAATTTTGTACACCACTCTATCTCCATTCGACTAGGAAGGACCCATCCTCCTTTTCTCTGCAATGCATGGGGAGTGACATAATCCAGAGAGAGGGAGCAAACATGCACCAGGATTCCATGGTTTAGTTTGTGCTGCTGCTGACTGGCACAGGGTAATCTCAGAAGCACCATCACTGACCACAAAGCAGGGTCCTATCTCTGGGTCTTATCTGACTGGAAAAAGGAGAAGGCACTATCCATTGACGGCAATATCCATTGTTCTATTCCACTGCTGGAAAGAAGAGACCATTGCTCAAGAAAATAGACATGCGTCTTTTTTGACTGTCAGAGTGTCGTGTGCTTTCTGTTTTAAGGCATGGGGGGGGGGGGGGCGCGGAAACAGTGGCTCCTCCATGCTTCCCTCCTGCCACTCTCCCTCAGAAGTTTGAGAAACACTGAAATAGCTATCAAGGAATATTGTGGCTGTTTTTAGATCACTGTACCAAATTGAGACCAAAACATTTATATTTGATTCTTAATGTGGCTTCAACTTCCTTGTGTCCCTTCTAGTTTTGAAATTAGTCTTTTTGATTTTGTTTCTTTTCATTAAACCCAGTTTTAATTCAGTGTTTACATTCCTATAACTTCAAAGAGAACTGTAGGGAGGGAGGGCAGCAGAAATTCTCCAGATACACTAGCAAGTCAGCCTTACCTCAAGCGTTTTCCTTTATCAGCAGTTTTTGTCCGATGGAGCATTCCAGCCTTTTCAAGAGTTTTGAACTGGGGAGGAGAAAAAGGCTGTGGTTTAAACTTGCCCTGGTCGTTGTGGGATCTATCTGTTCCAACCTTCCCATTCCTAGTGGGAGCTTCCTGCTACGGGAAGCTTCTCAGCCTTTCTCATGCTACTTATGTGAACGTCAATGATGTAGAAGAGAGAGCGCAGGAAAGGTATTTGTTCTGAAAATGAATAGGTTTTACATTTGCATTACAAAGCTGGTTGAAACAAAAGTCCCTTTTCTACTTCACCTGAGTGTGGAAACACTTTTATGATTGCTCTTCTGCTCTGACTCCCAGCATTGCCTTTGGTCTGGAAATGTTCCCTATAAGTAATGTTTTAGCTTAACCTTTTGGTCCTCGCTCCAGAAACTAAACCCATATAAGTAACTGCCTTTGTGTGGATTCTTCTAGTTTAATGTTGGCTCCATTTTTCCTCCCCTTGTTTCCTCCCCTCTGCCTATGTTTAAGAAACATATTAAAAGTAAAGAAAGGAGCTGTGGCTAGCAGTTGTCAGCTGGATGAGGGGAAATGTGGTCCTTTGCTCATCATCCTGTACCAGGGATGGGCATTTCCTGGGGGCCATTTTCACACACACACACACACACACACACACACACACACACACACACACACACCACTCCATAGTACCCTCTCAAAAAAGAAATGAACAATATTGCTGGCAAACTGCTCCAGAGCATTACAGTGGTTAACTTTAGCTTGTTTTCAAACTAAATTTATTAACGCTCCATAACAGCTACGGACAAACAAAAACACACACACCACAATTTCAGGGGCAGTGAAAGTGGTGTTGTTGTGGTGGGGGAGGCGGCAGAGACCACATGCTGTTGCCCCGCTGCCTTATGTCATCTCCACCTTTCCAATGATGGTCCCAAGGGACCAGCACATTTGCTTATCTTCCCACTTCACATTTGCCGCTACCAGTTTGCTTACCTGCTCCTCCTTTGAACCAGGGAAAGCCAAAAGATTGGGTGACCAATTCCCAAATGGGCTGCTGTCCAGACTGGACCCACTGCTGGTACTATGGTGATGGCTGGACAGTGTTACCTGAGCAATGTAATTTCATTAGCAGGATCAGCATGGAACAAAACGGAGGCATCGCACAGGCTAATTGGTCCCCATTGCCCTCAACCCGTTGCCCCATTCAAATTTCCATTTATTCATGTTGATGATTAGCCCACATTACCCCAAGAGAAGAGTCTTACATCAAATAGATGGGCCCATATCACCCTTAAAGAGCTCTCAAATACAGTAAAAAAGAGCAATACAAAATGTTAATATTTAAGATATTAACCGCCCAGAGAGCTTCGGCTATTGGGCGGTATAAAAATGAAATAAATAAAAAATATACTTTTGCTCAAGGCTTAAAACAAGGATCTCCAGTCCACCATGAATTTCTGTCTCCTACGCAATTGTTAAATAAAAGGAAGACCCAGCCAGATCAAAAGAGTGGCAAACTTATTTCTGCAGGACAGTTGGTTTTATTTACCACTTTTAAGTAATCTTTTGTATACTTGATCATTTGCTAATCCTCAGTGACAATCAATTCATGTTTCCTGAATGGGCATTGATGACCTGGACAGGCTTTTTCAATGGCTAAAAAAGTCTTGGCTATTACCAGCCAGACTACATCTATCAACTAGATGTATTCTAGATGTTCGCGGTGTGTGTGAAAAAGTCATCAGGGAGTTGCAACATAGCCAGCAAGGTGATACAGGGCTAAGTTTTGCAGGTGGTTGGCAAAACTAGCCTTCGGGGCCACTAGTGAATGCAGCTGGCACTTGAGGTAATGGAGTAGGGTTTAAAGCAGCCTCCCCAACCTGGTGTCTTCCAAAAGTGTTGGACTAGAATTCCCTTCATGGCCATTGGCTATGCTAGCTGGAAATGGGAGCTATAGTCCAGCACATCTAGAGCGCACCAGGGTTAGGGGAGGCTAGCACTGCCTCTGAGTGCCTGCCCCCTTCTGCATCTTCAGTGTGGATATCTGTAAACAGATCTCACTAAAGACCAAATCAGATGTGGTGATATTCACCCAAGTGGAAGCTGAGTGGTTATGTTTTGTTTAGTAAATAGCAGATAGGAGAAAATATGAATGGAACCCTTTCTCTGCATGTTTATATAACTTAAATAGCTATCAATTTGATATAATTTAATGGTGCCCTGTGTGTACTGCTGCAGAGTTCCTCTCCTCACTGCATGGAAAAGCAGCATTGTTATTGCTGTGCACTACCCCACATCTTTCCCAAATTTTTCTTACCGTGTCCGAGACATAATGGTCACTATCAAACTCCAGCCCCTCCTGGTTGCCGTAGGAGGCCCAGACTTGACATGCTGAGGGATAATCCAGCTGCCTGTAAGAGCCGACTGGAGAATAATCTTCTTCAGGGTAGTGTTCAAGTTCATCGGGAGAAAGATTGGGGTAGTCAGTTTCTGGAGTTGGTGGCTGAACAAAATTCCAGACAGAGGTCAGCAATACACACACAGCATGTCCCTTCCCTTTAAATAATTCAGGAGGTTATCATCTTCCCACCCACCCACCCCACCTTTCCATCCATCTCACAAGTACCAAATCAATGGTATGCCCTGCTCTGTGTTGGACAACATGAAGCCCAAAGCTGATCCACTATTATTATTATTATTATTATTATTATTATTATTATTTATTTATTTATTTATTTATTTATATAGCACCATCAATGTACATGGTGCTGTACAGAGTAAAACAGTAAACAGCAAGACCCTGCCGCATAGGCTTACAATCTAATAAAATCATAGTAAAACAATAAGGAGGGGAAGAGAATGCAAACAGGTACAGGGTAGGGTAAGCAGGCACAGGGTAGGGTAAAACTAACAGTAGAAAGTAACAGTAGAAGTCTGCACAACATCAAGTTTTAAAAGCTTTAGGAAAAAGAAAAGTTTTTAGTTGAGCTTTAAAAGCTGCGGTTGAACTTGTAGTTCTCAAATGTTCTGGAAGAGCGTTCCAGGCGTAAGGGGCAGCAGACGAAAATGGACGAAGCCGAGCAAGGGAAGTAGAGGCCCTTGGGCAGGCGAGAAACATGGCATCAGAGGAGCGAAGAGCACGAGCGGGGCAATAGTGTGAGATGAGAGAGGAGAGATAGGAAGGAGCTAGACCGTGAAAAGCTTTGAAGGTTAACAGGAGAAGTTTATATTGGATTCTGAAGTGAATTGGAAGCCAATGAAGAGATTTCAGAAGCGGAGTAACATGGTCGGAGCGGCGAGCCAAGAAGATGATCTTTGTGGCAGAGTGGTGAACAGAAACCAACGGACTGATGTGAGAAGAAGGAAGGCCAGAGAGAAGAAGGTTGCAGTAGTCCAACCGTGAAAGAACCAGTGCATGAACAAGCGTCTTGGCAGAAGAGACAGACAAAAATGATCAAATCCTGGCAATATTATACAGGAAAAATCGACAAGATTTAGCTACTGCCTCAATATGAGGAATAAAGGAGAGCGAGGAGTCGAAGATAAAGCCAAGGCTACGAGCTTCCTTGACCGGAGTAAGCGTAACATCATTGACAGTAAGAGAGAATGAGAGGCAGCCTTGGCGTGAATATTGAACATAAACATTGTAGAAAGTAACCCTATGTGGCAGGGTGTTGCTGTTTTATTGTTTTACTATGTACAACGCCATGTACATTGATGGTGCTAAATAAATAAATAAATAAATAATAAGTCCCCTAGGATCACTGTGCTGGGTTCCTTCACCATCCAGGTGGAGACCACTTCAATGAACTAGGTCAGAGAGATTGTTGAGCAGCAAGGTGGGAGGTACACCAGCAGCATCTCCTAACTGTCTCTTTGGCCCAACATCACTTGCAGGCCCTCCAGGCCAGCCCCAAGATGGAGAGGTTTCCTGGACCATGGCAAACCATCCCTCCCCCCAGCACCCTCTAGTCTGTCCTGAGGTCACACCAAATACCCAGGTGGGCAGAGCTGGGTTAGAGCAACTCTAGCCAGCTCACCATTCTCAGTAATACATGCTAGGTCTGCTCCTTGATCCACAATTTACGCATGGATGAGCATGATCTCATTATGCACTGAACTGGCATGAAGCAACTGCACTACCAGGCCAAAGGGCATGGCGGAAGAATAACTGGTACCTGGGAGTTGGAAGGAGGACCAGTAAGGAAAACAATGAGTAAACATCAGTTTCCCCATCTCCTGTGATGTCCCCTCGCCTCCCTACACCATACCTTCCTCTACCTATGATTACTTCAATAAAGGCACCTCCATATGATTCCTTTGTGGTATTGCTACTGTGAGGAAATGCTGCCCAGCCTCAGCTCTAAAATCTTTAACTGCTGCAAGGGTAGGGTGAGGGTTAACTGGACCTTGGGACTGGCATGTCTTTTAATTTGTGGATTTTATGGTTCCATAGGAAGGGAGATAAGAACCAGGCAGCTGTATGGGGGAGAAGACTGGAGCCAAGCCGATTGTAACTGTCTTGTGTCCTTGAGTGATTAACCATCCCGGGCAGAGGTGTGAAGAGACTCCACGCATCAAAGCTGAAGGGAGGGGGGAAGGAGCAAAAAGAATAGTATAAAGACTTCCTTGTGAATAGAACAGGGGGGTGTCGGCTGAGTTCGGTCTGGGTGACGTATGACTTTGTAGTTTTAGTTTTTAGCTTGCTTGTTCTGGGTTCTTATACATTTATGCATGCTTTTATGGTTTTATTCTGCTAATCCCATGTATTCCTGCCCTTTTCCTAATAAATGGTCTTAAACCTCATCTTGTGTGAGCTGTGAGTGTCTGTGCCTGGGGATCCGTGCTAAATCCAGTTAAGAAGCCAGCAGGTTGCTGGGCGCTCTTCCTTTACAACTGCTACCACCAAAATAAATTCTCTGTACCTAAAAAAACCCTTAGTAATCAGTATAGGCATAGCGACAACCGTTGAAAAAAACAAACAAAATTTTATTCCCTTCTGTAAATATTTTGAAATATTTGCAGAAGGCAATAAAATATCACTCCTCAAAAAACAGGTTGAGATTGCTTAAAGAATGGGTTCAGAACATTACACAGGGCCCCCAATCCAACCAGCGTAACCTCTTGGGGTTCCCCAAGTTCCTGCCCTCTGGAGAACCCCACCACTGAGCATCCCTGGTGTTATTTACAATGTGTAATTTGAAATAGCAGCAGGGAATCTCCTACACACTGGTTGGGGATGTGAGAATGGAGGCAGCAGGGATTTGTCCCACATCAGGTAGAGCGGACGCTCCTTCTGATGTGAGCCAAGTAGATTTGTGTGGCACTAGGGTGTCAACAGGGGCACCAGGAGCTGCTCTAAGCCAGAGACCATGCCCATGGGAGGGGTGTCTGTGCCAGGCACAGTACGAGGCTACGGAGTGGGCTCTCCCAGCACCAGCAGCACGCCTTCCTCTGTGCTGGGAGGAAAAGGGACAGGGGAGAGGGCCTTGAGGTCAGTGGGTGAGACCATGCCCACAATTACATCATGCAGCCCACAGTTGGCCTGCCCCCATCCTCAAAACAGTTCTGCCCCTCTGGGTAAAAGGTTTGTAAATTAAATATACTTGATTATCATTCCTAATAGGCAAGAGAGTTTACCCCAGCTAAATAAGCTCTCAATAGCTTTTCCTTCAGACCAAATTTCCCTAACTCCACCCCAACAAATTCCTCACAAACAGGCATAGATGTCGTACATCTTCCTCTCCTTCAAGTGCTTCCTGTTTCTTCTGGCTTCCAGCATGATTCATACATTTCAGACACTACCTGGTGACATTCCTTCTGTCCATGCTTAAAAGAAGAACCTAAAGTGTATTATGTATAATTTGGTTTTCTCATAAATTATGTATAACTTGGTTTGCTCATAAATTATGTATAACTTGGTTTGCTCATAAAAGTTTTTAATTTCAATGGTAATTTTATGAGCAAACTAAGTTATACATAATACATTTTATGTTCCTAAAGTAATGAAGTGACTTTATATCTGTAAAACAACAAAAACCAAAAACAGTATTCTCTGTTTCCCTAAATTCCTATTTTTCTTTAGGGAAAATTTCTTCAGAACCCCCACCCCAAATTAAAAATTTCAGGACACTGCGAGTCACCCTGGATAACCACTGACTGGATTAGATCTCAACGGACCGTCCATCCACTCCATCAAGATTTACCTCCTCATCGCAATACCACATAACCCCCTTAATTTACCCTCTGATCCATGGAGTTATAGGGAGCAAATACAGGCTGCATTTCTGGATAGTCGAGCACTTCGTTCACATGGGGGGCATCCCACGACGTCTCGCCTGTTAGCGTGTTATAGAAGAACACCTGCCCGCTGGCCTCATCTACATATTGGTCCCACTCGGCAGCAGGTGTGGCAGGGCTGGGGGCAAGCGAGGGAGAGCGAGAACTGGCAGGCCTGGCACTATTCACGGAAGGGTCAAAGGGAGACTCCCACGTCGTTTGGCCTGTCAATGAGTTGTAATAGAACAAATGGCCACTGTCTTTGTCTGTGTGGGTCTCCCAGTTGTTCAGAAGGCCTCTGAGCTGCGGTTGGAGCGTGGCTTCAACATTGCTGGCAGCGGTATCACTCTGTTCCAACTGGAGCTCCTGTAGATTCACATACACGGGATCTGTGGCCACGGCCTCACACGGCTGCAGGACCAATGAAGAGAAGTCATCCAACTACATCATCATACAACAGCTTTCTCCAACCTGATTCCCTTCAGATGTTTTGGACTACAAGTCCGAGGATTCCTGACCACTGGCTATGCTGGCTGTGGCTGACAAGAGTAGAAGCCCACAACATCTGGAGGCTTGGGAAAAGTCATATGATATGATATGATATATGCAGAACCACGCAAGCCTCCTATGACAGTAACTGGTTGGATACTTAAAGTCTGGTCAGCTTAACCTGATCAGCTCTATCTTTTTAAAAGTCCCAGCCCTCCCTCTTCCACTGTTAGCTGCTCATTACCTTTTGTAAGTTTTATTTTCTTGTGGCAAAAAAACATCAAATCCTCCTCCATCCTACCCCTGCTTCATCCTGCTAGATAAATAACGTTAACTCAATTTTAAACGTCCTATGCATGCTTTTCATTTAGAGAAATTTCATCGTTATTGCCAGACTCCTCTATGAACTGAGCCAATAGCTACATTTGCACATAAGCCGCCAAAAATCTTGGCTTGATAAACCATGAAGTAAACAAACTGCATGGTAGCGCACACCACCCTCCCACTTTGATCCTCCTTTCATGTTAGTGGGGAAACAAGCCAAGAAGGGATAGGTTAGCGTTACATCCAAACCTCAGATTATGGTTTATTGTGCCCAAACAAACAAGAAACCCTGGTTTAAAGCTGATTTACAATCCTGTCTTGCTTGGGTACAATAAACCATAATCCAGGGTTCAGACACATGCAAAATCACCCTTGCCTGGTTTCTTTACACACTCACAGGAGCAAATTGGCTGGGTTCACAAACACATTGTTCATTTGTATTATAGTTTAATTAAGCCAGGATTCCTGGCTTAAAGTGATGTGTGAATGTGGCTATGTCTTTGCTCACTTCATAGTTCAATAATTAAGAAGTCTCAGTTCAGATTTCTCCATTTTGCTTAAAGAGTGGCATTTTCTCTAGTTAGTCATTAAAAGTCTGGCTCTGTATAGTTGTGTCGAACGCAGACTGGTCCAATCTCTTTCCCTTAACGGCATGTTTCTCTCGATTAAAGGGCGTATCTGTGAAATTAGAAGAGTATTAGGAAGGGAAGTCCATTACTTTCTATAAACCTACCTGAATGCAATTCACAGCTATCTGAGGCACCCAAAAGCTCAGGTAACATGTGGTCAACTACTTTGAAATGGTTGGAAACAAAGGACTTTTGGAAGCTTTGTACATTTGGAGCAAAACTCTACTGCCATAACATTTACAAAAAAATTTAGAAGCTGAGAACCAGGATATAAATCTTTAAAAGAAATTATGGATTACCTGTGCCCATGGCTATGCAGTGCAGAAAAGGTGTTTTTTCTTTTGCCTAAGGAACCCTGCATATTTCTACTTTTTTCCAGTTTTGAAGCATTGTTTCTTTTTTTCTTTAAATTAAGTTCCATTTATACTTTTTATTTACATGCTGTGCTTTGTGGTTTCAGTCACTGATTACTCCATATTACTGCTCTTCTTGCAGTATGTACCAGGCTGATTCTCAAATAATACTGGGATTATTTTCATACAAGGATATTAATGAAGTACCAGCTCTGGATTTTAAAACAAACAAGTTTTGCTCTTTTGACATCAAAAGGGGCCAACTGGCATGCAGGGTAGGTTGAGTGGGGAAATCTCCACGTGCGCCACTGGTCTGTTCTACCGCTTCACCCATGAAGATTAGCTGTACAGTCCTTGCTTTAAAAAACTATCCCCAAATATTAGAAGAAAGTTTGTGGCTGCGTTCAGATGACGCAATAGTCAACCTTCTGCTAATAGTCAACTCCACGGATGGCTATTATCATGTCGTCTTGGGTACCCCCTAGTCATCTGTGGAATTGACTATTAGCACAGGGTTGACTATTGCCCACCCGTAACCCCCTCTCTGTCCTTCCCACCGAACAGTGGTGCTGGTTCCCATGAGAATACCCCTTCGTGCCAGGTCCCCCCACTATCAGTATCTGATGCCGCACTCTCCCCCTCCTGTTCCGAAAGTGGGGTGGCCCGGCAAGAAGGGGGGTTCTCAAGGGAACCAGTGCCGCATGGGATGATTGCAGCACCCTCATGTTCCCTGGGACATGCACATCTGGAGTGTCTCCTTCCGCCATGCCATGCTATCTATTTGTGGATATCAACATGGCGCGAAGGAAGACAGCGAGCATCTCCCCCGTGCCCTGCTGATATCCACAAATGGGCTTCAGATATTGGGGCGGGGAATTTCTCCTGTGGTTTGACACTGCGGCCACAGGCGATATCCTTACACCCTTCCTCCCTGATCTTCATTTGTTCATATCCCAGGAAGCACGTGGTGAGCTGCACTAACGGCAGCTCCCTATGCCCTTCCTGGGATGAAATGATACTGCAGAGCCCCACTGGGCAAGAGCAGCAGGGGTTTCTGCCTCTGGCCTCACGACTCTGTTGGCACACAAAATAGTCAACGGAGCTCCCCGCCACATGACACAATAAACAACGGTTGCTGTTTGTTGTTTGAAAAATGCTCGCCAGATGACACAATAGTCAATGGTGGCCTACTTAACCAACTATGGCCTATTTAATTAATCGTTGATTATTGTGTTGTCTGAACCCAGTCTTGAAAAGTAAGTGTTTAAAAAGTAGGATTGCAGTCCCCCGCCCCCCACGGGCCCTGCTCCAATGCCTTTTAACAGCAGCTTGATGCGCAGAATTAACGTGGGAGAAATGCTGCTTCTTTCATGCAGAGCCTCCCCTGTTGATTTCTGCATATCAAGATACTGCCAAAGGCACAGGAGCGGCTCAGGCCAGTTTTTCTGGTTGGTTGCCATTGCCCCCTATTGAAAAACCACAATGACAAAATAAAGCTTGAGTAAATACTAGGTAAAAATAAGTAGAACAGATCACAACCCTGAGATTCATTTCAGTGGCCAAAAGTTTATAGAGGTATTTCTGGAATCTGGAGCAGAAAGACAGAACAAAATTTGGAATCTGAAGAAAAGAATAGTGGTTGGATTAAAGAGGCTTTTCTCTGGACTCACCCTTTTTTCTTCAATCCCCTCCTTTTAAAAAAATCATTTCAGCTTTCTTTAGCTAAATGTAAAAAGAGTGTGTGTGAGACAGAAAAGCAAAGCTAGGAATTTAGCTGGAGCATAGTTTTGGGGCTGATTGCCACGGTTGCTCTGTGGAACAGTAGTTAGAGTGCTGGGCTAATCTGGGGTCTGTTGGGTTCAAATATCCACGGCCAAGAAACTCTCCAGGTGATCTTGGACCAGTCAGTGGGTGCATTCAGACTATCGCAGAAGGGGAAGAAGCCATTCTGGCTGCTCCCCCTGGCCCTGTGCGCGCTGTGCGCATGACTGCCATTTGCATTATTCCCTGTGCTGTATGTTGTCTGAACCCAGCGCGTGGCGTGGGAGCTTTGGACCCATCCTTCAACCTCTACTGCATGCCGTGGGTTGTAGGGTGGGTATGAAATTACCCCCACTGCGCCATGTGCCAGGTTCAGATGACACGCCAACCTGTGCTGCAGTGTGGGGAATAATGCAAATGGAAGTCGGGGAGGGGAGGTGGAAGGAGCAGCCACGATGGTTTCTTCTCCCACTGTGACTGTCAAAACACAGTCAAAATCTCTCAACCACACTTACCTTACAGGGTTGTGGTAAGGATAATATGGGGGAGCAGTTCATTGGGAGAAAGGTGAGATATGAATGAAATAAATAAAAATATAGTATATTTTTCTTTACTATGTTATGCTAGTATATTTGTAAATAATGCAAATATTACAAAGATAGCATGAAATCTCCCATACTCCCTCATATCCAAAGCAAACAGGTGTAATGTTTCCCTAGGGACTTCTCACCACTCAGAAGTTGGAAGCACTTTATTGGCTGTGATAGAGAGGTGGTAGCGTTCTGGTTTTTTAATTGTTATTGTTGCTGCTGCTGCTTTTTAAGGATACAGTCCTATGGTCCTTGGGGAGACATCTTAGGACCATAAGATATAACAGTTCTTCCACTCCACTGGTGAGGGAGATCTGCTCTTGCAGGTTTCCCCATGGTGATGGCAGAAAAGTCCTCTGCCGTTGGTGCTCCAATCGTGGAAACTGCAAAAAAAAAACCTTTGCGGGGTGGGGGGTGGGATGTTGTCAAGGGAAGCTTTGGATCTAAATTACAGATCCAAAAAACATTAAATCAGACCCTGCTCAAAGACATAGAACACAGGTAAAGACAAGGCACATTAGGGAAGAAAGAATAGTCTCCAGCAGACACAGTGGGGGTACTGTAAGCCATGGGTTGTGGACTGGGTGAAAATTAACTACTCCTGTGCTGCATACTGAGTTTGGAAGACATGACAACCTGCGATATAGTCTGGGTAATTAGAGTAATCCTGGGCAGGATCTACACTACTGCTTTAAAGCGCTTTATAACCGTTATAAAGCGCTTTAACTGCTTTAAGCGCTATAAAACTGTTATAAAGTGCTTTAAAGCAGTAGTGTAGATCCGGCCCTGGTTGTGAGACCAGCACACTGTGTTGTTTCCCCTGCTGATTGTCTGAACCAGGACTGTGATTCACCTCACGCAACAGAAAAAAGAGTTGGTGGCTAAGCCAAAGGGGTGGAAAACCCTTTTCCTGACAAGGTCCATATTAACTCACTCCAAACTTGTTGGCACCAAATTCTTCAGTGTTATTAAAACAAAAAGAGATTGTGCGGAGCTCCAAAAGGATCTCTCCAAACTGGGAGAATGAGGCACCAAAAAGGCAAACGCAGTTCAATGTAAGCAAGTGTAAAATGATCTGTGTGGGGGCAAAAAATCACCACTTCTGTCAGCTAGTGATGACCAACCAAAAAAGAGATTTTGGGGTTGTGGTGGACAGCTCGATGGAAGTGTCAAGCCAGTATATGGCTGCTGTAAAAAAAAGAAGAAAAAGGCAAACTCCATGTTAGCATAATTAGAAAAGGAATTGAGAATAAAACTGCCAATGTCATACTGCCTTTATACAAATCTATGGTGCGAGCACACTTAGAATACTCTGTATAGTTCTGGTCACCATATCTAAAAAAAGGTATTTCAGAGCTGGAAGACATGCAGAAAAAGGCAACTCAAATGATCAAAGGGCTGGAGCATCTCCCCTATGATTGAAGGTTACAACAGCTGGAATTGTTTAGGTTGGAAAGGAGGCTAAGGGGAGACATGGTAGTGCTGTACAAAATTATGGATGGTGTGGAGAATGTAGATAGGGAGGCAGTTTTCTTCCTTTCTCAAAATACTAGAACCCGGGGTCATCCCATGAAAATGATTGGAGGGGGATTCAGGACAGATAAAAGGAAGTACTTCACACAGTGCACAGTTAAACTATGGAATTCATTGCCAGGAGATGTAGCAATGGCCACCAGTTTTGATGGCTTTAAAAGGGGATTAGCCAAACTCCCAGAGGAGAAGGCTATCAATGGCTACTAGTCCTGATAGCTATATGCTACCTCCAGTATCAGAGCTAGTAAGCCTATGTTCACTAGTTGTTGGGGAACATAGATGAGGGCATGCTGTACCACTCATGTCCTGCTTGTGGGTTTCCTGGTTGACAGCTGTTTGGCCACTGTGTGAACAGAATACTGGATGAGATGGACTTTTGGTCTGATCCAGCATGGCTCTTATGTTTGTATGAGGTCCATATTCCAGCAATGGGTAGGGCCAGAGCCAGAAGTAGGTGAGTTATAGATTTGACTGTCTAATATGCAACAAAAACAAAAGACATTTTCATCCAGGCATTCTCTTTCCCAACTTGTGCAAGGTTACCTCCGTCAGCTTTGTAGTCTGGGAACAGAGCAGGGAGGAGTATTAATAAGTAAGGGTGAAGAAAGGACATGGCCTGGGGGGAGTCCAGGATTCCAGGTTGAGAGCCTGGAGGTCCTTATTTGGACCAGATGTTCCTCAACACTGAGCTAAACTATCTCTCGGCCAAAACTTTTCATGGCCATGAACTTAGAAGATAGACTCATTCCTTCACATCCATCAGAACTGAGTGCCACCGCTAAAAGAGATTCTAGAACTGTGATCAGAAATCCCTGGCTCACATTAAGGAAGGATGCAGAGGCACTATATTTCACACAGAGCAGCAAATATGAGCAGAAGGAAATCCCGTTTTGTGCTCTCTTCAATCATCTGAACACTAAACTTCTCCTGTTAACCTTCAAAGCTTTTCACGGTCTAGCTCCTTCCTATCTCTCCTCTCTCATCTCACACTATTGCCCCGCTCGTGCTCTTCGCTCCTCTGATGCCATGTTTCTCGCCTGCCCAAGGGCCTCTACTTCCCTTGCTCGGCTTCGTCCATTTTCTTCTGCTGCCCCTTACGCCTGGAACGCTCTTCCAGAACATTTGAGAACTACAAGGTCAATCGCAGCTTTTAAAGCTCAACTAAAAACTTTTCTTTTTCCTAAAGCTTTTAAAACTTGATGTTGTGCGGAATTTATACTGTTAGTTTTACCCTACCCTGTGCCTGCTTACCCTACCCTGTGCCTGTTTGCATTCTCTTCCCCTCCTTATTGTTTTACTATGATTTTATTAGATTGTAAGCCTATGCGGCAGGGTCTTGCTATTTACTGTTTTACTCTATACAGCACCATGTACATTGATGGTGCTATATAAATAAATAAATAAATAAATAAATAAATAATAATAATAATAATAATCACCATGCCCAGTTTAAGTCGCTGGAGCCAATGGGAATTTTGTAGCCCTGAATATGGCAATTCAGAAGTAGACTGCTTCTGAATACTGAAATCACATTTACCTATTTTAGCTGATCACACTGGCTGCCTATGTTACAGATCTGCTTTAAAATTATTAAAGATCTGCATGAAGCACTTTGAACACAGGATATACATTACTTCAAGTATTATAGGTAGCCAGCTAGAGCAGTGGTTCCCAAACTTTTTCAGGTCACCGCCCCCTTGGTTCCACAAACTCATGCCCAGCGCCCCCCTACCCTACACTATAAAAATCATTATTCAGAATAGTGGTTTTCAACGACCCACCAAGGAAGATAATAACAATAAAATACAAAACAGTAACAATTAATTGAATACTTTATTCAAAATCCAATTGGTGTGCCCTGCCATGCTGGCTGCAAACAGAGGTGTTCGCTCTCGATTCCCTCCCTCCCTCGGCAAGCCTGGGGCGGGTGCTTCCCATTTAGAGGGGATTCTAGGAGTTGAAGGACTTTTTTCTGTCTAAACATGCATAAAATTGTCCCTTTAACTTGTCCCTTTAACTAGCATGAATACAGGAATCAAATAGGATTTCCTTCTTCAGTGGAACACATTTACTTAGGAGTAAGCACCATTTTGTTATAGGAAAGGATAATGTATTTTAAATAACATTTTAAAATAATTATCTGCCACCTGGTATAGAGTTTTCCTATGGAAAATCTGGCTGGGACTGAAGTAGAGGGACACTAATTTTACTGTACTTATTGTCTTTAAATATGGTTAAATATCTCAGTTACCTTGCTATTCTATTTCTATAATTCATTTTCTCCTGTCTTTTCTTCACCCTCTCTTTGTTTTTAGGCTGAATCCTATGCACATTTACCTCAGAGTAAGTTCTATTGATCTCAGTGGGGCTTACTTCTGAGTAGACATACTTAGGATTGTGCTGCAGCTCTGTTTTTATGGTGACACAAGATAAACACATACCATGTTTACCAAAAGAACGCTTGAAAAAAGGGGGTTGGACACCTTGAAATAAGCAAGGACAGATAGGAATTGTTTCAGCAAGCATTCTGGAAAAAGATGCTGCTGAATCTTCTTTAGCCAGGAAGGACCTGGGGAATTGCAATTCTCTCTCCCTCCCCCTTTTCTTTTCTCTCCCAATCCTGTTGTAGTCCAGATTTTTTTGGGGGTGGGAGCACACACAGAGACACACAGCATATCTCTCTCTCTCTCTCTCTCTCTCTCTCTCTCTCTCTCCAACCCCCCCTCCCTCCAAGCCTCACAATAGCTGCTGGACTGATTAGGACAGGAGGGCAGCAGCTCAGAGGGGAGATGGCCCCAATCTGCAACTCCTGACAGGGGAAGGGAGCCTGGTGATACCTTGCAGCAGCACAAGCAGCCTTGCTCCCCACCCAGCCTGACTGCTGTTCTTGGCAGCTGCTCTGCCGCCCACCGTCCTCCGCGTGCTCCTTCCCTTCTGCCACAGGGCTGCTGCTCCCGCCTTGTGCAGCAACTATCGCGAGAGGTCTGCCGGGGCAGCTTGGAGGAGGGAGCAGCTCTGGCCGAGCGAGCGAGCGAGCAGGCGGTGGTGGCTCCAGCAGGAAAGAAGCCCTGGGCCCTCCTAGGCAGGAGAAGAGTGGGCAGAGCAGCTGAATTCGCTGCTGTTTCCTGCTCTGCTGCCACCTGTGAGTGCTGCCCCCACCCCCTACTTCTGGTGGGGCCGCTGTGGGCTGGAGATAGGAGGAGAGAGCAGCTGCGTGAATGACAAAGTCCTTCCTGAGCAGGAGCGGTGTGGGGAGAGCAGATGAATTTGCCGCTCCTTCCTGCTCGGTCCCTGGGTTTTAGGACCTTCTGGAGAGACCACCTTGAGCGCCCCCCTGCCGCCCCTTTGCCTGTTAGCGCCCCCTGCTAATGCCCCCCTGCCGTCCCTTTGCCTCTTAACGCACCCCTATGCAATCCCACCGCCCCCAAGGGGGCAATACCGCCCACTTTGGGAAACACTGCGCTAGAGTAACCTTGACTGCCGAGGCAAATTGACAGACAAAGGGCATCATCAGATGAGCGTTTTATTGCTCGCTCGTTCCTGGGCACTCATGGGTTTTCGCGGGTCCCTCTCATGACCTTATATATGCCTGCCTGAGACTTGAGATCTGTTGGAGGAGCCCTTCTTCGCATCCCACCAGCACAACACATTCGCTATGTCGGGACAAGGGAGAGGGCTTTTTCTGCTGTGGCACCCTGACTGTGGAATGCCCTCCCCCGGGAGGCCAACTGGTGCCAACACTGATTTTATTCCGGTGCCAAGTGAAAACATGGCTTTTTAACAAAGCTTTTAATAGTTGAATTCACTAGGCACATTGTTTTAACTGTTTTAATCGTTTTACTTCTTTTAAATTATATATCATTTTAACTTGGTTTATGGTTTGTTTTTAGCTGTGTATATTTACCGTTTTTACACTGTATGCCCTGAGATCTTATTAATATAGGGCGGGATGTAAATGTTATAAATAAATAAATAAATAAATAAATAAATAGACGTCATCTGCATCCCGCGAGCCTCTCAACCCTTCTAACCTCCTTTGCACATCAAAAAATCTTCCCAGTAAGACTGACTTATTTTTTGAGATGGAACTTGCTGCTATCTCCTGCTGTGTGCAGGAGAAGCAGCATGATCAAAACAGCCCACTGAATGGGCCACGGCCACGTGCACATTGTTTGCTTCCTCTTCCCTTTCCTTTGAGAATGAGGCTATAATGAGGGACAAAAGCACAGGTGGAGAAGTGACAGTAAGGAAATGCGATTCCCCCCTGTGTGATGCTGGTCAAAGACTTCTGTGCATTTCAAATAGTGCAATCCTATTCATGTCTACCCAGAAGACATTTCTATGGGGCTTATTCACAGGTAGCTGGGTATAGAAATGCAGCCGAACAGAGAACCTTGCTACTTACTTCCTTTTCCCATGCATCAGACTATCAAATTCCAATCCTCAAGCCATAGTTTGGAATGTGCTCCCCTTTCCCCTCTTGCATGCCAATTCCCTCCTCCTTTTTCTGGCTTTCCCCAACCACTCCACCAAACAAATTATGCTTGCTATGATCAAGCAAATTATGGCTAATGGTTACCAGGCCTGCCTTAAAAATGGTTTAAAAATCTGTTTTAAATCATAGTTAAAAGCATGATTTAAAAAAGGGACAAGTACAAACCATAGTTTACCCAATTTCAATGCCACAGTACACAATAGTTAGAAGAAACCAGGTCCCTGTCTATACAACAACGGGATTGCTCATTAAATATAAACCCGAATTTCCCTTGATTCGAATCTAGGCAAAGAGCGTCACACTGCAGCAGCAACAGTGATTTATCTCCCGAATTTGGTTTTTTAATAGTGCAGTTATTAATGTGCACATGTGCACATACAATGGTATGGAGGAGAGAGGAGCAAAGCTATAAATTTTATCTGTGGACCTTCACAGATTCATATAAGAGAAAAACCAAGAAGGGGGGAAAGGAACGAGGCAGCAGAGGAGGACGCAAGGGGGGGGGGGGAAGCAGCGCGTTGCATAGGACAATCCTCCAAAAAGAAAACGGACACTTTTCTCCAAGGAGCGAGAGGGGGGACACGTCTCCTCCCTCTGGCTGCCTGTTCCCCCTTCTTTGTATTATTATTATAATCTCTATCTGTGGAGCTCCGCAGAATCAAATAATTTAAAATGAAAATGGCAGGAAGGAACGAGGGAGCCAGAGGAGGGCGCGATAGGTGGGAAGGTGGGAAATCAGCCCATCACTTTGTCCTGCCCTGAAAGTTCCTCCCACATGTCAAAATGCGATTTAACTCCCCCAATGGAACATAACCATAATGCAGTACAAACTCGGACATTGATCCAAAAGTCATGGTAAACCGCAACTACGAATATGCGCATCATCACATTAAAACCCCGGCGCTGCGGCGAATGGACGGCTGCATCATGTGTCCTGAAATGTGAATCTGCGCATTTACGTTGGGGTAAAGAAGCCGTATAGACAACCCCCAGGAAAGTGGGGAGAGAATCGGCATGCAAGAAAGGGAGAAAGAGCACACTCCAGTCTATGGCTTGGGCAGCTGGAATATAATAGTCAGAAACAGGCCTGCATTCATAATATTTGGTCCATATTCTATGGAACATACACATACTACAGCAAAACTGTACCTTTTCTAGAGTGGAACAAAAATGTCTTCTCAAAATTCTCTATTCTATTTGCAGGTAGTGAAATTGGGGGGTAACAAATAATGTTGAAAGACTGTGTTGGCAGCCAGGCTTTCATTGGGGGATGGCAACTCCCATTAAAAATGTGATGGAGAATATTCAGAGAATCCTCTTTTTAGCAAGGGAGGTAATTACATCCTCAGAATTTTTCAGAAAAATATCTTCTAAGACATTTCAGATCAGCTGTATTGGTTTTCCACCTACATGTCCCTGACTAAATATAGGCCCTTGCTGTTTACTTCCCCTTCCTGTCCCAGACATGCTGGGTTGGGGGGGGGAGGGAGGAGGAGGATACATAAACCGTTAAAAAAGAAGAAGCTCTAAACCCTGCAGGAGTGGCTCATATCCTGAAAGGGCTCTTCTACCTTGTTGTGTAGCACAGAGGAGAGAATCTCAGGAGATGGACCCCTTTCATCTCACTGTACTGAAGTGATTAACACCCCCCCAATACATAGTGAAACTCTCGTTACAGAGGACCTCTTTCATAGTCTAGATAAGGAAGCCTTTCTTTCTGTGGGCTATGCCAGGATCTCCCACCTGCAAACACTTTTGGAACCATCCTCACTTCAGTGTCTATAACACAGCTGTTTAAAAGAACACATGTTTAAAATCATGGGGGCGGGGGCAGAATAACAGCATATTTATTTGTGTACAGAGCACACATACTACATCTATACAAAGCTTCTGTTGTAGGGATATTTGTATTTCTAAACACACAAAAGGATGAAGTACACAAAATTAATGTATGGAACTTGCTGCCACAAGAAGTAATGATGGCTATTAGCTTAGATAGCTTTAAGAGGGGATTAGACAAATTCAAATAGGAATGTAGGAAAATTCTGTTTGCAGGGCTGAACTCTACAGATTTCCCTGTGGATTTTGTACCATTACACTGTAGTGGGATCAACTCAATCTTTAGTACCTCAAGCCAATACACAGAATCCTTTTTCTTTCTTTTTTTAATGGTGGCAATTAGTGCTTTTTTTTTGGATCCTGAAATTTGTGCAAAAGGTGTTGTCATTTTTTAAATAAATTGAATTGGCAAACTTGCACATGTCAATTTCCCTCCCTTCATCATAGAGGATGAAATTAACAAGTTGTTGACAAGTACAGAATGGGGCTCTGGGGCTAAAGGAAATAGTCTGTGAAGAGGATGAAACTGACAAGGACACTGACAAGAGGGGATATGCCTCTCTCTGCAGGGCTACATAGCAGACAGGCAAGGCAGACTTGCAATCATGTATACTTGCAAAAGATTGCCTTTTTTTAAAAAAAAATTACAACACTATTTGCATAAATTTCAAGATCCCCCCACAAATTTCCACAAATTACAATTTGCATAAATGGCAGAACCTGCAAAAAAAAGGGGGGAGGAGAGAGAAAAAAAGCACAAATCTTTTCTGGAGTCAGGAAAAAAGTTCACTACAGTCTGCTGCCACTTACTGGAAAGGAAATGTTGCAGAATTCCATTAGGCTTAAACAGAACAGAATTCCCAGCATTGCACATCCCTATATTCATGGATGATAGGTTAATCAATGGATAATGCTCATGATGGTTATACAGAACCTCCATATTGAAAGGCACTGAATATACCAACAAATATCAGGTGCTGGGGAACATGGGTGCCTTCATGCCTTGTTTATCAGCTTCCCAGAAACATCTGAGTGGCCAGTGTGGGAAACAGGATGCTGAACTAGATGGACCTTTTATCTGATTCAGCAGGGCTCTTATGATCAAAGTACAATATTTTGTACTTAGCATCATCTAGTACATTTATTGGTGAATGTAGTTAAGGGCTGGTGGTTGGTTGTTTTTTAACTCTTAATTATAGAGCTCACTTGCTTTCTACAGCAGAAATCCAACAGACACAGCTTTTCTAGGCACAGAGACACAGTAATGGGCACACTGTCCTTACTGTGGCATAGGACAGAGGAGACCTGTTGGGGAAAAGTGGTGGCAAGCCTTACAAATTTCCTGCTAAGCTCTTGCATCTTGCATAGACATTCTAAAAGCAGTGCAGTGTCTTTTAACCAACGTTTGGACACCCCTCCCCCATGCTCAGAGATTAATTTGTAAATAGAGTTCATAACGGATTAAGTTTACCTAGAAGCCATGTACCCCTAATTCCAGATAACTGACCAACTGCAGTTATTCAGCAGAGAGAGAGAACACTGCTCATGTCCAGAGGCCCTCACCTATTCACATGTTTCTGGTCTGGCATTCAAGACAGATATCTGACAGCCTCAAGGTAAGATCCAGCAGCACTCTTACCCAGTAAACAATATTTTACCCTTTCCATAGCCATACCTTGGAAACATTAGATGTACGAAGTGATCTATTCCTGAACAATGATTTGGGAATCCAGTCGCCCATTGCCAACACGATTCAAGACCTTCTGTCACAGACCTAGATTGAGTGACTTAAAGGAAGGGAAATGGCTGAGCTGGGGTGGGTGGGTGGAGGAAAGTCTCGCTTTCTCAACCACAGGCCAATGAAGACACAGGGAGCAACACAACACAGTGTGCAAAACAAGAACCCGGCCCTTTGCCTTTTGCACGCTTCCTGTTGGGGTTTGTGGGATAGAATCATTGCTATAGCAACAAGGGTGACAAGTCCTACCTAATGGTCTCTTTTGAGAGTTTCATACTAATTCACTAAGATCTCCTCTACTCTAATGGGACATGCTCAAATCCTAAAAAGGAACATTCCAACTTGCCTAAGAATCCTATACCCTTTGACCTAGGAGTGCTTTGCCTATATTCTAGCTGTGCTTACTGATGTGGGAAATGCACCCCGCACATACTCAGAGATGCTCTTTTTTACTTTCTCACTTCAAAAACAGAGCAGAAGAGGATATTCCAGAGTGCCACAGAAGTGGAAAGACAGAAGGTCGAGAGATGGAAGTATGGAATCCTTATGATACAGGTGAGTTTTAATGTATCAGTGGAATCAACACTGAGGGCAACCAACAAGTTATCAGCAAGAAGACATTCCAACACTGAAAGGAGGAGGGCGGGGGAGGATGCATAACCTTTCAGGTGAGGCACTTCGTAGCAACAGCACACACAAAAAGAAAGCAAAATAGAACCTTTATTGAGCAGCCCGACTTTCCGTTACAGTTACTCTGATCTTGAGCTGGTTGCAGACACCCCATGAAGTGTTAGATCACACTGGTAGTAGTTTGTGAAGCAGGATGTGAAACAAATGAAAGCATGAAAAGAAATCAGCAAAAATCCTTGGCATCAACTACAAGCCTTAATTTTAGTGCTAGAGGTACTTTGCTGGGAGTTCAACAGAAGCCAAACTGGCTGGATAAACTAAGTGGGAATCCCCATACAACCAGCTCATCGCTGTTGAAGGGCACGCCAACAAGCAGCCCAGGCTCCCCTGCCCAAAGTATTCTGCATTTAAAGCACCTAGGGTAGATGCCCACCCACCTCCACAACCTCCTTTACTCCAGGGTCAAGCAGCACTCATGGCTGAATCTAATGTCTTCATAGCCCACGTCACATATTAGGCTGTTGCTTAGGAAAGTTCACATTGCAATATATGAGTCACAGTGCAACCTTATGCATATTTACTCAGAAAAACATGCTATTCAGTGGGGATTACTCCCAGAGTCCCAGGTAAGTGCACATAGGATTACACTGTCAGTCGTGAACATACCACAGGACTCTCCGCTACAGGAAGCTAGTAATCAGTTTATAACACATAAACTACACTAGTGAGAAGGTGCGTACAATTTCTTTTTCATTCTATCCCAAATAAATAATATATCGATTCATCACAAACAACATTAAGAGAATCAGGCCAGGCACCACTCAGCACTTTACCAAAGCTGAGACTACAATTACTTGCTCTTAAGTTCATTTTTAAAACCGCAATAACTCTGGCACCCACTGCAAATAGTCCCACTTAATATACAGCATGGTTCTTTCCCTACACCTCTGACAAGTATTTTAAGTTCATAGTAAGGTTGTACAAGGTATTACTTACCCAAGGAAAAGAACAAGCTATCTGATCATCTGACCTAGCTGGATTTTTCAGCAAACAGACCCACCTCGCCCTTGAGCTTTCCCCCACCTCCTGGGACAGGTAAAGCAAACAGATCATTTGCATAAGAAAAGGAAGGAGGTGAGGCCTCGTGGGTTTAACCCTCTAATCACCTCAGTCACTACATCGGCTTCTCCTTTGCCACTAAGTCACTTCTAGGAACCTGTGGCTGGTAGGCAGAGCCTCCGCTGGGAAGGGCGTGGTTTCCCAACAGCATGAGTTGTGAACCATCCCTGGAAGCCAAATGTAAGCCTAAAGACATTGCTTTCAAGATATAAAGCCACGAGAGTCTTTAATTTATCTTTGAGTAAGTATCAACAGACAGACACATATCTTGGAATAGGGGAACAGGTATTCCAAAACTGATGCTGACTAGGCTTGAACCCCAGAAATTTTTCATTTAAAATCTTACAAATTAAAGTTTGACAGAAAGACAGGATGAAAGACCAAAACATGTCTGCAAAAGGATTTGTCCTCTGACTGCCCGTCTCTTCGACTGGGTTCGGACAACATGATAACCAGTCAGCAGTTAGTTATTGTGGGATATCTCTGTTGGGATTTTTTTCACATCATAGTTAGTGATTTGGCTGAAATAATCAACGCAAATAACAAATGCTATTTGAACAATTTATTGCGTCATGTGGCAGGTATTGTGGACTATTCCGTTGCACACTGTACGTTATTTTTGCTGACTACAGAGTCTCCTGGCGAGAGTGCCCAAAGCAGCAGTTGCCACCCCAGTCCAGCCAGCAGAACTCCCTTCCGAGATCTGCCTAGCAACAGATTGCGAACACGGCCCCGTCATGCCCGAACCCCACTCACGAAGCGGTCCTCAACTGTCAAACGATCGCACCATTCTACTTCTCGAGTGCTGGTGTGATGCATTGCTTTGTGTGTGTGTAGCAATTCATCCCGTGCTCGTCAATATGAATCTAACATTGTACTGTAAACGGGGTGTGTGTGTTCCATGCTCTGCCGCTCCTAGAGACCCACAAGGGTCTCTGCCCAAGACACCCCCTTCATGTTTTCTTTTTTCTGTGTACTCCTCATCACTTTCTAGCCTGGCATGGGTGAACCATGACCAGGGGGTGCTATGTAGGAAGTTTGGGCATTGTCCAGCAATCCCTCACAGAGATACAAGCATTACCCCCTTTTCCCGGCCATCCGCAATCTCTCCGGCCCCTCCAGGTGAGGCGCGGGGGTTTCGCACTGCCTCCTCCTCCCCATCTGTGCACCCCCTGCAAACTTTGGGCACGGCTGTGCCAAGTGAGATGGAGCTAGAAGCCGCTGTTCAGGCCAGTCGTGATCCCTTCCGCCCCTACACCTTTCCCTGCCTGACTCCCCGCCCTCCCTCTTCCCCAATGCCAATTGCTTTGGTGCTTAGGGGCGCTCCCATGGCAAACAATCCCCCCTTCTCCCCCTGTTGCTTCTCTTTGCCTCCTCCTGCTGTCCCTCTTCCCCAAACCCCACCAAATTCTCATAGCTTTGGTGCCCCCAGATGCTCCCACAGCAAAAACATGTCTATGCCTGCAACTGTGTCAAACAGGCTATTCCTGCCACCACCTGTCCCAGCCTACCTCCAGCTGGTGGTGTTTTTGTGTGTGATACCACTACTGTGGTATGATCAGACATGATCAGGGTTGGTGATGAGAAGAAAAACATGTGTGGATGCCACACACTGGGGTTCTCGCAGGCAGCTGGGGCACTGGACTTTACCCACGTGCGCATCCTTATCGCCCCTCCTCCTGCGCGGGGCAATGAATACTACACCCAAAAGCAGTATTACAGCATGGTTTTGCAGGCATTGGTAGATGCGAAGGGGAGGTTTCTGAATATGTTTGCCAGGGTCTCTGGGAGAAGCCATGATACAGCCATTTCCTGAAACTTCCCACTTGCTGACAAGCTTGCCATGGGCAGTTCCTTCACCTCCCACTCTGCTACCATGTGTGGCCAGGCATTCGCCCTTCAGCCACGCCTGATGGCGCCTTACCAATTCTAATATGATAAAAAGTGGTGTCTTAAACCAAAGTCAATCCAGAAAACAAAAAGGGTTTAAGAAAATTGATATGAAACAATGTTCAAAGTTCAAATGGAGCTATACATACTAAAATAAAATAATTTATCCATAAAAAATATTAATAAACACTTGGGTGACCATATGACCGGATTTGCCTGGGTTTTTGATGACAAATCCGGGAGGGGGAGGGGAAATCCGGATTTTTCAGAAGAGCAGCTCTAATGGGAATTAACAAAAATGCTTATAACTCTGTCATTTTTTAAAATAAAGGCATGAAACTTGGCAAAATTGTAGCTCTTAGGAAGGGCTTTAGTCATGCCAAATTTGAAACAGATCCATTCATCCATTGATTTTTTAGGATTTTTTTTAAAAATTGAGGTTTTAAAATTATTATTTTTAAAATTGTCATTTTTAAAGATAAAGAGATGAAACCTTGAACCATGATAAGATTTAGGTAGAGCTTTAGCCACACCAAATTTGAAACAGATCTGTTCATCCATTGATTTTTTAGGATTTTTTTTTAAAATGAGGTTTTTAAATTATTATTTTTAAACTGTCATTTTTAAAGATAAAGAACTGAAAGTTGGCACCATGATAGCTTTTAGGTAGAGCTTCAGCCATACTAAAGTTGAAACAGATCTGTTCATCCATTGATTTTTAGGAATTTTTTAAAATTTGAGGATTTAATTTTTTAAAATTATTTTTAAAGATAAAGAGATGAAACTTGGCACCATGATTGCTCTTAACATGGACTTTAGTTATGATCTGTCCATCCATTTAGTTTAGGATTTTTTTTAAAAAAATTGAGGTTTTAAAATTATTATTTTTAAATGACACTTTTAAAACATAAAGGGCTGAAAGTTGGCACCATGATAGCTCTTAAGGAGAGATTTAGCCATGCCAGGTTTGAATCAGATCTGTTCATCCATTGTTTTTTATGATTTTTTTAAAAGTTCAAAGTTTTAAAATTATTGTGTTTTAAAACTGCTGGAACCATATCCTTCAAACTCAGGTTGTCAAACCTTCTCTTTGGGGTTTTGCATATTGAGCAGTTTCAGCCCTTGGCATTAAGGGAATCTCCAGTCTTTAGGTAAACTGCCACAACACCCACTCTAATGTTAGAGTAGAGAAACTTGTGAAAATTATACACAAGCTTTTTAAAAAAAATTGAAATTAAAAAAAGACAGCCATCCGGCCAGCCAGTAGCAAACCCTGTTAACAACAACAGCAGCTTGCATGGGAAGGGGAGACTGCATCACACAAAGCATAGCAAAAGCTTCAAAGTACAGCAAAACCTACTAAAGTAGGAGTGAGTGTAGTTAATTTCAGATACATTGAATCTCTCACTTGTTCTTTATTTCAGTGATTTTAACATTAAGATGCTATGTAGAACAGATTTGTCTTAAATGTGTGCTATAAAATCAGACATGTGACCAAGGCTATGTTCGGGTGGGCACGCCCCTTGGTGCTGGACACGCCCCCTTGGGGGCCGACCATGTTGTCCTCCTTTTTGGTTTCCAAAATATGGTCACCCTACACTTGGTAATGTAAATATTTAATCCTTTAACAAATACATACAATTAAAATACAAACATAAAACATACAACTATCCCAAACGTGTTTCAACCCACATGGTCTTCATGAGTGGGAAAAAAATTATAACATTCTAGCCTCAGATACAAGAGATTTTAATTAATTTAATAATTCCATTTGGACTTGCAAAAGCAGAAGTAGTTGATTGCCAAGGCCTATTGGTACTTTCCTCAAATTAAGCCCAAGAATTAACCCAATAATAATTATTTTACCAAGCACTGGCTCCTGTAAATCTTATCTGTGTCTTTACTTTTGAGGATGCATAAAAAAGGGGGGGGACTTAGCGTTCCCTCCTATATCTGAGATATGTGGGGAATAAAAAACATACCTTATTAATTTTTTCAAAGTGGCATAGTCTAGTGCAGAGCTTTCCAAACTTTTCATGTTGGTGACACACTTTTTAGACATGCATCATTTCGGGACACAGTAATTCAGTTTTACTAGCAAACTGGCGGTTAAACTAACCCCTTATAAGAGATACGGACACATACATAAATTGTAATACATTCATGCGACACACCTACACACTGCAGCCGACACACTAATGTGTCGCGACACACAGTTTGGAAAGCTCTGGTCTAGTGCTTCTGTTTAGATGCAGGTTTTTCAAATACTTTTAATGTAATACAGTTCCCACGAATGCTGCAGTGGCCACAAGGATAGTTTCCCACAACCTTTCCATCACTAATACTAGATACCAAAGGGGAAGGAGCTCTCATTGAACTATGCACAAGTATATCCCTCAAATTGCATGTGCATTTGTATGCAAAGACAGAGTCCTTTCTACAACGTGGAATTTCTGACAAAAGATGCCAGTGTTTGCAAATTGCTGCTCTTATCTAAGTTGTATAACCATCATAAGTCAAGGGCACTATCAATCCCTCCTGATTGATTTTATCTGGTTTTGGCTTCAATAGCATCCACCTGTCCAAGTTCTTAGCTTTATATAATGCCTATTTTAGGACCCTGTTGGGATATTCCCTTTGTTTAAGTTGTTCTGAAAGAATACTAGCCTGTGCACAAAATTCTCTTGTATTACTACAGTTCCTACGGAATCTGATCATTCGGGAATAAGGCAGATTTCTTTTCAGGTGACTAGGATGAAAACTATCATAGGCCAAAAAGGAATTAGCACCTGTGGGTTTCTTGTATACTCCTGTATGTAGCCGGTTGTTTTCAAGTCTAACCTCTACATCCAGAAATTTGATTTTGGAATGATGGTAATTAACCTCATACTGAATGGACTCCTGTGTGTTATTCACATACCTTTCAAATTCCTTAAGTTGTTCCTGTGATTCACCCCAAATAATGAAAATATAATCTAAAAATCTTTTGCACTGTACTGTATGTTCTACATATTCATTCTTAGCTGATAGGATGTGTTCACATTCCCATTGATTCATATATAGATTCATATATAGGGCAATAATACTGGTCTGCCAATAATACGTCCCTTCAATTGAGAAAAGTTTTTTTTTTTGAGAGCTAATTCAGCCAATGAACAAATTAATGCTGTGGATGGAGAAGAACCAGCCATTCTCTTGTTAAGGGTGCATTTGATCACTTCCATAGCCTGTGATTGTGGAATGTTGGTGTACGGAGGCACCACATCCCTAGTGACCAGTAAAGCTTTTGTTCCTTTAAGTCTATTTTATTTATACACTGTAGAAAGTGCATTGTATCCCGTAGGTAAGAACCTATTGTTGGTATAAATGGCTTAAGAAAATTATTATTATTATTATTATTATTATTATTATTATTTATTTATTTATTTATTTATATAGCACCATCAATGTACATGGTGCTGTACAGAGTAAAACAGTAAATAGCAAGACTCTGCCGCATAGGCTTACAATCTAATAAAATCATAGTAAAACAATAAGGAGGGGAAGAGAATGCAAACAGGCACAGGGTAGGGTAAGCAGGCACAGGGTAGGGTAAAACTAACAGTATTATTATTATTATTATTATTATTATTTATTTATATAGCACCATCAATGTACATTGATGCACAACATCAAGTTTTAAGAGCTTTAGGAAAAAGAAAAGTTTTTAGTTGAGCTTTAAAAGCTGCGATTGAAGTTGTAGTTCTCAAATGTTCTGGAAGAGCGTTCCAGGCATAAGGGGCAGCAGAAGAAAATGGACGGAGCCGAGCAAGGGAAGTAGAGCCCCTTGGGCAGACGAGAAACATGGCATCAGAGGAGCGAAGAGCACGAGCAGGGCAATAGTGTGAGATGAGAGAGGAGAGATAGGAAGGAGCTAGACCGTGAAAAGCTTTGAAGGTTAACAGGAGAAGTTTATATTGGATTCTGAAGTGAATTGGAAGCCAATGAAGAGATTTCAGAAGCGGAGTAACATGGTCAGAGCGGCGAGCCAAGAAGATGATCTTTGCGGCAGAGTGGTGAACAGAAACCAACGGACTGATGTGAGAAGAAGGAAGGCCAGAGAGAAGAAGGTTGCAGTAGTCCAACCGTGAAATAACCAGTGCATGAACAAGCGTCTTGGCGGAAGAGACAGACAAAAATGATCGAATCCTGGCAATATTATACAGGAAAAATCGACAAGATTTAGCTACTGCCTCAATATGAGGAATAAAGGAGAGCGAGGAGTCAAATATAAAGCCAAGGCTACGAGCTTCCTTGACCGGAGTAAGCGTAACATCATTGACAGTAAGAGAGAATGAGAGATGAGGAGAAGGTTTAGGAGGAAAAACGAGCAATTCAGTCTTTGCCATATTGAGTTTCAAACGACGATGAAGCAGCCAAGCTGAGATATCTGAAAGACATGCCGAGATACGATTGTGAACATCAGGAGAAAGTTCCGGAGATGACAGATATAGTTGTGTATCATCGGCATACAGATGATATTGGAGGCCATGAGATTGAATAAGCTTGCCCAAGGGCAACATGTATAAGGAAAACAACAACGGGCCAAGCACCGAGCCTTGCGGAACCCCTACTGAAAGGGGAAAGGAGGAAGACGAGCTGCCATTAGCCAACACGCTGAAAGAGCGACCCGCTAGATAGGAGGCAAACCAGTTATAGACAGAGCCACAAAATCCAAGGTCATGAAGGGAATCTAAGAGAAGATCATGATCAACCGTGTCAAAGGCTGCAGTTAGATCAAGGAGAATAAGAACGGAATAATGGCCTTTAGACTTGGCAGTAAGGAGATCATTGGTGATCTTAGTAAGGGCTGTTTCGGTGGAATGCAGAGGACAGAATCCAGATTGAAGTGGATCCAAAGCAGAGTTACTAGAAAGAAAGTCAAGACAGTGAGAGTAGACCGCCCGCTCCAGGATCTTTGAAACAAACGGCAACAAAGAGACAGGTCGGTAGTTAGACAGAGATAGCCTATCAAGAGTAGGTTTCTTGAGAATGGGAGAGACTGTAGCATGTTTAAAAGCAGAAGGAAATGAACCAGAGGACAGAGAAAGATTAATAATATGAAGCAAGGAAGGGAGGATAGCAGGAATAAGATTAATAAAGACACGAGAAGGAATCGGATCACGAGAACAAGTGGAAGGCTTCGAAGAGCGCAGTATAGTAGACAGTTCATCAACGAAACTGCACAAAGGCTCTAAAATGGAGTCACAACCTGAAATGACTGGGCATCCTGGTACAGGGGATATCTTTTTGTGGATTTTTGGTAGGAGGTAGAACTGAGGGGCCCTTTCCTCAGTGTCTAACAAAAAATCATAGGTAGATTTGGAATTTTTCCCCTCCAACAAGCCTTCATCCAGTATCCTATTTCCCTTTTAGTATCACCAGTGGTTTTTTTTCTTACACTCCACATAATGCTTGCTATTATTTGTCTGTAGTCCTGCCTCCCTTATAGCCTCGTGTGGCGCAGAGTGGTAAGCGGCAGTTACTTCAGACGAAACTCTCCCCATGGCCTGAGTTCGATCCCAGCGGAAACTGGTTCTCAGGCAGCCGGCTCAGGTCGACTCAGCCTTCCATCCTTCCGAGGTCAGTAAAATGAGTACCCAGCTAGCTGGCGGAAAGGTAACTGCGACTAGGGAAGGCAAAGGCAAACCACCCCGCTACAAAGCCTGCCAAGAAAACGTCAGCGAAAGCAGGTGTCCCTCTAGGAGTCAGCAATGACTCAAGTGCTTGCACAAGAGGTTCCTTTCCTTTCCTTTCCTTTCCTTTCCTTCCTTACATAGTCCTCTTTATCCATTAATACCAATGCGCCCCCCTTATCAGCTGGTTTGAAAATAATATTTTGGCATTTTTGGAGATCTTTTAATGCAGAACTTTCTTGTGTTGTCATATTGCGCCATGGAGAAACTGGATTTTTTTCAATTTGTTGTACTTGCCTCATAACTAAATCCTCAAACTCCTGTACTCTTGGATTAAATGTGGATTTAGGTTTAAATGGCAATGTAGATTGTTCCACCCTGGTCATCCGAAAAAGATCTGCCAGTCAATTCTACTGTACTTAGCATTTTTTAAAAATAATAATTACATATTAAGTTTTTAGGAGAAGAAAAACATGTGTGGATTCCGCACACTGGGGTTCTCGCAGGCAGCTGGGGCACTGGACTTTATCCATGTGCGCATCGTTATCGCCCACCTGCACGGAGCAATGAATACTATAACCAAAAGCAGTACTACAGCATGGTTCTGCAGGCGCTGGTAGATGCGAAGGGGAGGTTTCTGGATATGTTTGCCGGGGTCTCCGGGAGGAATCATGATACAGCCATTTTCTGAAACTTCCCACTTGCTGACAAGCTTGCCATGGGCAGATCCTTCACCTCCCACTCCACTACCGTGTGCGGCCATGCCGTGGGACCACGGTTCTAGCTGACCAGGCATTTGCCCTTCAGCCATGGCTGATGGTGTCTTCCCACTTCCCCCATACTCCACTTCAGAAAACTTCAACTACTACCACAGCTCTGCACAGATGCCTATTGAGCATGCTTTCAGTCATCTGAAAGCATGTTGGTGATCTCTTTACATGCTTCTTGACGTCAAATCTGACATAATTCCTGACATCATCATGACATGCTGCATTCTGTACATCTGCAAATCGTAGACCAATGTATTGCTTGAGGACCACCCTGACCTCCTGGGACCTGGCACAGAGAGTGATGCTTTAGGGTGGATTCCTGCATTGAGCAGGGGGTTGGACTTGATGGCCTTGTAGGCCCCTTCCAACTCTGCTATTCTATGATTCTATGATTCTATGATTTCTGTCGATGCGAGCAAGTGCCCCCCATTTCCATGTGCCCCAAAGCCAGCTTCAGAACAGTGTCTTAGTCAGAGGCGATGGTGGTGCAAGCAAAGATAGCACAGTGGATTTGGGCCACTATCCACATGTCTCCTGCAAGTAACTGGACTGGGCTTGTCTGAAACCCATTAATGCTGTTTCAGCTGCAACGCTCAGAGTACCCGAAGCCTTAGATCATGCAAACCTTAATGATGGCCTTTATTCCTCACTTGCAAGGGCATCCCTTGCTTATTCCTACTTGTCCTTTTTGCCTAGAAGCATTTCAGCTAGTCTTCTGCAGAAGTGGTTCAATAAAAAGCATTTGAAATATTTCCGATCCTTCCATTGGTTTGGAGCGGGGGCAGTGGTGGGTTGAGAGTGGAGGCAAGGGGCGGGGGAGAAGGGGGACTTGCTTGGGTGCCAAAGCAATAGGCGTTTGGTGGGGCTTGGGGAAGAGAGACAGTGGAGACAAACATGGAGGAGGGAAGGGAGCAAGTTTGCTGGAATGGTACCTGGGTGGGAAAGCAGTGGCAGCAGTGCAATACCACCACACATCAACTAGTGGGGACAGAGAGAACGTGGATGGCCAAGAAAAGATGGGGTCTTCAGCAGCATGCTTTCTGGGACCATGCCCGGACTTACTGGCAGGCTGCCAAGGTGGTAGGGAGGTGGTGGTAGAACAAAAACCCTGCAGGGTGGGAAGGATTGTGGCAGCGTTGGGAATTAAATGGGAACCCCCCCACACACACTGCAAGCGGCAGATCCCGGCAGAAAGTGGAGGGGGACAGGAACTGTTGTGGATTTACGTTCCCTCCAGCATTCACACGTGCTGGCAAACTGACACAGGACACCCAATCAGTGAGACTTCTTTTATTTAGGGAAATCTCAGAGTGAAAATCTTAATGGTTACACACTTCAAAAATACTTACAGCTGATAGATGGTCAGAAAGCTTTAGGCTCCAAGATAATGTACAGACAAAATGCTACTCACTACATAACAACCTGGGTTCCCAGATGTAGGGTGACTAAATAAACCGGAAAACCCCGGAAACCTCCGGAAAAATGGAGATCTCTGGGGCAACCAGGACTGGGCCCCAATTAACTGGGAAAAGGGCCGGAGGATGCATTCCGGGAATGCATCCTCCAGCCCTGCCCCCAGCGCCGATCTAGCCTTCTGCTGGGCTGGCACAATCATGTTAACCCAGGAGAAGGCTGAGGATCAGGCCTAGATTGGCCCTGGGAGGGCTGGAGGACACGTTCCCGGACTTCCGGGAACGTGTCCTCCACCCCCCAAGGGCTGATCTAGACATCTGCTGGGCTGGCGCAATTGCGCCAGTCCAGCAGAAGGCTGAGGACAAGGCCGAGCTTGGCCCTGGGGGGGGGGGGGGCTGGAGGACACGTTCCCAGACTTCTGGGAACGTGTCCTCCAGCCCCCACAGGGCCGATCGCCAGCCCAGCAGCAGCAGCAGCAACAGCAGGAGAACAAAGAAATAGCAGGTAAGACTAAGGTGTGTGTGTGTGTGTGAGAGAGAGAGAGAGAGAGAGAAAGAGAGAGAGAATGGATGAATAGGGTGCCTGGTTGTTTGAGTGAATGGATGTGTGTGTGCATGTGTGATCCTATGTGTGGGTGGGTGTATTGACGTCTGAATGGGATATCTGGTTGTTTGAGTGAATGGATGTGTGTGTGTGTGTGTGCTTTGGAGTGGGTGAACATGATGGGCTTTGCCAAGTCATGCTGTCTTTTACAGATTCAGGAATTTCCTGACAATTGAGCATGTTTTAAGTATGACTGCTTTCTGGATGTTGGTGTGCATGTATTTTGGTAGGCCTAATTTCTGAAGGTTTTCTGTAAAAAATTAATAAATTGATGTGATGCTGGTGACTGATGTGACTAACAGAATAATTGTAACTTTTTCCTGTTGCCATAGTTCTTTAACTTCTATAGCCAGTAGTGTATACTTTTCTCTCTTGTCCTCTTCCTTTTCTGCAGCATTTTTGTCATTACAATACAATACAATTTTTTTATTTGTGTAGCAAATGCCATTACAAAGAAACAGGACACATAGAAACAAAAGTAAAATACACATCAGTTTAAAATAATGTTAAAACCCAACTGTAATGGCTTATTCATCAATACAGATCGGCTTATTGCAAATTTCTCTCCTTAAAATTGCTGCTCTGAAGGCAAACTAGGCCACTTTTTCAGAATGGATGCTAAAAAGAGAAATCAACACTGGTGCTTGATAAACGTGTTAAAAACTATTTTATTCTTTAAATCCAAAAATGCTCTGCTCAACGTTTTGGACGTATCGTCCTTCGTCAGGAGCTGGAAACAATTGCTGTGCTAGCAGGAGCTAATGTGTCTCACTGGTTTTCTCACCCACACACCTGTGACCAAGGCCATGTTTGGGTGGGCACACACCCCTGTGGGCTGGGCATGTTGGTGGGCACACCCCCTTGAGGGCGGCCATGTTGTCCTCCTTTTAGGTTTCCAAAATATGGACACCCTACTTAATTGCCATTTTAATGGTTCCAAAAACGGGTTCCAAACACAACCAAGGGAGGGGAAAGATTCCTGATACGATCCTTCAGCCAATCACAGTGGGGAATTCTTGAAAGACTTAACAAACCATCCCAAGGGAGCTAGTCCAAACACGGCCACATGTGGGTAACTCAGGGAACAATGCCAAAGCCTAAACAAGATCACAGGGTGGGTAAAAACCTCAGCCACAAGAACTCCCGTGCTGCTGCTTTAGCACTGGGAACTCCCTGCCACCTGAACCTGCAGAGGAAAAGTCCAACAATAAAAATCAAGCCCAATCTACCCTTACACTGAGCGGCTGATAACACACACAATCACAGGGAAGGTAAAACCTCAGGCACAAGGAGTCCTGTGCTTGTACTTCAGCCCAGGGAACTCTCCGCCACGTGAGTTGGCAGAGGAAAACTCCAATGGTCAATCCCAGCCTGCTGCTACACTGAGCAGACCACAAACACACAAACCATAGCAAATGCAAGTTCAAGTCTATGAAAAGTCTCACTGTACTTTTCAGGGCACAGTTCTTAGTAATCCAAAGTCCAAACAGAAGAAAGAAGCAGGAGGAGTTGGGACTTCCCCAGCACAGGCTAGTGCAAGACATGGCAACATGCTGGAACTCCACCTAATGGTGGAGCAACAGTGTGCTGTCCACGAGATTGCAGGGTCGGGGACATTGGCATCCAGGCACCACTGGGCAGGCAGCAGTGGGATGCCATGTCCCAGCTTGTGGTGGCCCTCAAGCTGTTCCTTGAGGTCACTAAGACCCTGAGCACCAGCTCTGTCCTCCTCAGCCAGGTGATCCCTGTGGCCAGGCATCTCCAAAGACAGATGGCCCAGTTTGTGCATTTTTCTTGCTTTGATTCAAGGCATGAGTCATTTAGTGGCTGCTTTCAGACAACATAATAGTCAATGGTGGTGGAATAGCCAACTCACAGTTGGTTATCTAGGGGGTACTCCCCTCACAACATATTCCTAAACAACTGTATAGTGGCTAGGGCTGGCGTTGAGTTGACTAATAATCAACCAGGCATTTGATTGACACAGCTCCCACCCCTCCTCCCTCAGTCCTCTTGGTGCTATCCCAGCAGCCTCTGTAAGTTGTGCTGGCTGTAGAAGAGCAGCCAGTGTGTTTTGGGCCACTCTTGCCTGGGAACTCTGTAGCCAGCTGAAATAGTCAACTCAATCCTGCAAAATGAGCCCAACAGACAACAAACAACACAATAACCAACCGTTGACAGCTCAAGGAAGGATGACGTAAACCACTATTGTGTTTTCAAACGCAGCCACTGTCATTGAACTCAGCTGCATTTTGAAAGTGCTGCTGCCATCGTGACTGCTCTTCTACAATTTTTCAATCTTTCTTTATTACAGTCAGTGACGCAGATTATTATTATTAATCTTTTTCTCACTCATGGTGGTTTTTCTAGACGAATGTGACAGGCATTGCCAAGTCATGCTGTCTTTTACAGATTCAGGAATTTCCTGACAATTGAGCATGTTTTAAGTATGACTGCTTTTTGGATGTTGGTGTGGATGTATTTTGGTAGGCCCAGTTTCTGAAGGTTTTCTGTATAGTTTTATGATGTGATGCTGGTGTCTAATGTGACTAACAGAATAATTGTGACCTTTTCCTGTTGCCATAGTTCTTTGACTTTCATGGCCTCTCTCTTTTCCTCTTCCTTTTCAACAACATTTTTGTCATTCGGTATTGCTATGTTGATGAGGTATGTATGTTTTTCTTTTTTTGTCTATGACCGTTATGTCTGGTCGGTTGCAAGGTATTGTTTTGTTAGTATGAATTGTTCTGTCCCAGTATATTTTATGATCTGCATTTTCCAAGATTGTTTCAGGTAAGTACGTATAGTATGGTGCAGGTTGTTTGATAAGGTTATAAGCATTTATTTTTTTGATTGCAAATCTATGAGAAAATGAAAAATCTGAATAATTAAAAAATCTGAACCTCGATTCAGATGTCGATTCAGATTTGGATCCAAGGTGGACTGGGTCTGAATTGATCCGAAGTGAATAGGGCTGAATTCAGAAGGTCCGAATTGGCATCCGAAGCATATCGGGGTCTGTGTGTCTGTGCACAACCCTAACAGGAATGCCCACAGCTGAAATTGAGCCAATTGTGGAGGCGTGGTGACCTTTCTGGATCGCAATGGCTGCCAGGATAGATTTTGGCAAGAATAGCTAATAGGATACCAGTGGGAGGACTGAAAGGAGAGAGCGAGCAGGGGATGTGTCAATCAAACACACTGTTGACTAATAGTCTACTTGACAATGGCCTTAATCTACACTACAGTTGATTATGATCATGTCGTGTGGGGAGTACCCCTTGGATAATCAACCTTGGAGTTGACTGTTAACCCACCAACTTTTGTATCTGGCTGTGGCTCCTGTGTCTTCAACAGCTGTTTGATCTGCAGGTATTAGCAATCATAGCATTTATCTCCATGTTGTGAAAAGCTTCACACCCACCCACCCAATTCTTTTAGGTCATATTTTCTGTCCTGTTTGCAAACCCACGAACCAGGGGCAGAGCCTGGTGGACTTTGGCAGAAGCTGAATGCATAGCATTGCCACTGTGGCTTGTGCATGGGAGGTATGGTGTGCTCAGTCTAGAGTTAGCTTCTAATACAAGGTGAAGAAGTGGCACAGGGAAGTGGGTGTACAAGCGGTTCTCATAGCTGCCACTGCCTAGTTGACACATTGCTCTGTCACCATCATAGCTCATCAGAACCTGTGGGGAGTATCTACGGAAGAAGTACAAATATGCATCATGCAGTCTCTCATACAGCAGTATATGAAGTAGTATGCTGGAACTAAACTCAATAACATGACTCCTCTTTAGTGTATATGTGTGGGATACACAGTTCAGGTAGGTGTACTACTGCTGACTTAACTCGGAAATTTTAGCTTTGCTAAAATAATAAAATAAAATAAGCATGTGGTACCCAATGCCAAATTCTGGCTTTTTCACACACATAGTCGGGCTGTTACTGATGTCTTTTCTCCTGGTTGGTTCGCAATCCTACCTTCAAAGCATTACTTTGGGGGTGCTCTTGGATCCAGAACTGTCACTTGAGGCACAGGTGAACTCAGTGGCAAAGAGCACCTTTTATCAGCTTAGGCTGATATACCAACTGCGCCCTTATCTGGACAGAGGTAGCCTAGCTACAGTTATCCATGCTCTGATAACCTCTCGTTTGGATTACTGCAATGCGTTATACGCAGGGCTGCCTTTGAAAATGGTCTGGAAACTTCTACTGGTACAAAACAGGGCAGCACGGTTACTAACAGGGACTGGCCGACGAGACCACATCACGCCAGTCCTTTTCCAGCTTCATTGGCTGCCAGTCTTCATGGCGTCCCACTGCAGCACCTGCGTATCCCAGCAGTGCCATGGCAGCCTCCCCAGCTGGCAAAAGGGCTGTGCAACTACAGAAACTATTCCCAGTGGTAAGCGTGTCACCAGAAGTGGTGATTGCTCTTGCCAACGGACTCTATTGTCACCATTTTTTCCTTCACTAGAGTGGAATGTTTTAACTACAGGGTTCCCGTCAGATGACATGAGAATCACCCTGGATACCTGCTACCCACCTTGTAGCTGATGAGTAGTGGGAATGGGTACATGATTTACTTTGGGGAGAGAATTTTCCCACCACGCGACATGCTAACCCACTGTGGATTGTGTTTTTGAGCGATCCACAATGGGCTAGCATGTTGTCTGAACAGGCCCTTTTTCTCAGTTTCAGAAAGGTTGCCCAGGAATTGTCATTATTCATTTCTAATCTAAAATGAATAATAGATGCCCTTCCATGCAGTTTTCGCTGCCCTGTTGGGGAGGTCCATGAGCATTCAGAGCCCCTCTCACATGAACAGGCACCTGAGAGGTTATTTTGGCTGTTCCAAATTGCTGGCAATTATTTACCTCAGCGCATGCCAGTGGCCCAGGGTGTGGTCTCTGCTCTCTGGCATGCACAATGCCCCACCCACACCTGCTATTCACAGTAGAGCCAAGTAGATTACCTGCAGAGTTATGTAGGCCAAAGCAATGGTGCAGATGAAAGGAGAACCAAGTGGTGGTGTGTGATAGCTTAAGCCTCCCTGGAAGCTTGCCCCTGAAAATGTGGGGTTTGTTTTTAGCAGGACTCCTGTGCCTTTTGACAAGCCGCATAACAGACAGGGGGGAAATCCAATAATTGCAGCCTTTCCTATGGCCTCGCCATGACAGGATTATTTTTTTCTGTTTGCCTAACCCACTACTGAGAAAGGCACAGGGACCCTACCAGAAAAGGTGACAGCTCAAGATGCGGGGGTTTGCCAGGAAGTAGCACCCTCTGCTCTGGAACTCCTTACCTCTGGACCCAGATGTGTGGCTAGTTGTGGTTACTCTAAGCATATGCTCAGAGATACACTCCTCCTCTCCCCACTACCCCAAGGTACACCCCTAACAAGTCTCAAGTTAATTAAATTAACTCATGCCAGATGACCACGTTCATTATCTCCTGCAGTGGAAGTTGGGGGAGTTCTTCCAGCCTGAGGGAGGAATTCAGTTTTTGAGATCTCAGGGGCCACATCTCAGTAGTGGTGGAGGCCAAAATACAAAAATTACAAGCATGCCATTGCTTAAAGCTCTTCCTACCAGGAGCGAAACCCTGGGAAAGGAATTTCTGACTTTCTGAATATAGGGAAAACGCACAAAAGCCAGGAAACCACCAAACCATCAGCAGTTGGGGAAATGGGCATCTTGGGACCATATCATAGAATCATAGAATAGCAGAGTTGGAAGGGGCCTACAAGGCCATCGAGTCCAACCCCCTGCTCAATGCAGGAACCCACTCTAAAGCATCCCTGACAGAGGGTTGTCCAGCTGCCTCTTGAATGATCTCTAGAGACTCCCCCAAGATTCACTGCTGGGTGACCTAGGGTCCTAGCTGTGTGTTGGTACCTTGCACTGCCTTAGTCACCTATGAAGTTACAACCTAATTGTCCTGCCTACAAACAGCTGTTGCACAGCCAAGTAATTCACAGGCCACGCGAGGCACTACAAGGAACGCGTCCTCTGCAAAGGAAGCAAAGCCCCTCCCCTCTCCCCTTCTGCGCTTGCTGCGGAACGAGCGGGCGTAGTGGACTCCGCTACTTCACAAGGCAGACGGGGTGATTTTTTTTAAAAAATATGCCCCTAAGTTAAAAACTCACCCTAAATAGAAAAATAGCATAGCAGACGCCTAGACTACAGCTTTTGTATCTGATGTGTTAGGGCTTTTTAAAAAAATATTTTCTGGGGCGTTGTTTGTTTTATATGTTGAAGAGCCCTGAGAAATGGTACGCCCCAGCTTCCGTCTTCTTAAGCACTTCCTACGGCTCCATTCCCCGGCATGGGTAGACCAAGCTTTTGGGACGTGCTGCCACCTGCTGGAGCCTGTGAGTTTGCAGCAGAAACCTCCCCTCCACTTTCGAGCGTTTTGCCCTATGCTCCTCATTTTACTAGAATTTCCACTTTTGTTTCTTTCTAAACAGATTATCTCTTTGGAGCCTTTTGACAAGCAACAATTCAATAAGGGGCTCGGGATGCACATGTGGTATTTCTGCCTGCCAGGCAGGGTGTGTATAAAATTAAATACGTGCTCCTTTAAGATGCAGACCTTCCTTATTAGAATGGGAAAAGGTGGTCATCCTAGTCTGATTTATATATGTTTGTCTCCACCACAAAACAGAAACAAAAGATACAAAATAAAACTGAGCAAGAGAGAGGATACCCAGAATCTAACAGTTTGGATGGCAGGGTTTGCCATCACCACCTTAACTAATTTTATACAAAATAAAGAAGTTCTGTTTGGATGCCATTTATTAATAAGATCTTTATGTATTATGTTGCTCGAGGCAAAATGCAAGATACCCACCCTCACTCCTTCACATTCAGAAGCCACTGGGCTGGCAGCTGAATCTTACCATCAATAGGACAGAAACCACCACCACACTTGAGAGCAGTAAGATAGCTTAAGGGCCACTTCACTCTGTCCAATGGGAAGGCCAATGGTTAAATTGGCATCCTTTTCCAAAGGTCAGTTCAGACGTCATGCTAACACACCATGGATCACTCAAAAACACGATCCACACTGGGTTAGCGTATCGTGTGGCTGCGGAGTGTTGAAATACCTACGCCTGCTTCCTACCTGCTACAGCAGGGTTAGCAGGCATTCATGGTTGTTCCCTTGCTGTCTGATGGGAACGCCATGGGGTTTTGCCATTGTTCTGGGGGCGGGGGGGAAGCAGCGACCATACAATCCATTGGCAAGAGTGACCACCACTTCCATGCAACTTTTTCTATGGTTGCACACCCCTTTGAACACCTGGGCAGCTGCTGGGGCCTAATTTGAGGCACAGCACCTGCTGAGATACGTGGGTGCTATGGTGGGAGGCTGCAAAGTTAACCATGGAGTGCAGAGGGGTAAGTAAACCATGTCTCTCTGCGAGGTGATGGACGTGATAAAAGCCATGGCTTTCCTACCCCTCCCTACTTCATGCATAATTTCCCCTTCCTCCCCTCACAATCGTATGAATGGTACCTAAAACAGATATGCCCCAGCCCTGCCATAGCCCTGCCCTGCCCTACCTACCCATGCAATGCAACACAGTTTCTTTCACTGTACTGTGGTTTTCTCAAGAAGCTCCGGAAATGTTAGTGGTATGATGTACTAAGAAGAATTAGTACATTTACAGAGCTACTATTCCAAGCGTTCCATTTAGAGTGACTAGATATCCCGGAAAACCCTGGAGACCTCCAGAAAACCAGGGATCTATGGGGCATTCGGGGCTAGGCCCCAATTTACTAGGGAAAAGGCCCGGAGGATGCGTTCCCAGACTTCCGGGAACGCGTCCTTCAGACCCCGCCCCCAGCACTGATCTAACCATCTCCTCGGCTGGCGTGATTGCGCCGGCCAAGGAGAAGGCTCGGATTGGCCCTGGTGGGATCGAAGGAAAAGCAAGAGGAAGAAGAAGCAAGAGGACGAAGGAAGAAGCTGGAGGACGAAGGAAGAAGCAAGTAGGAGGTAAGATTGAGGTGTGTGCACGAAAGAGTGTATGGGTGCATGGGGTGCCTGGCTGTTTGAGTGAATGGATGTGTGTGTGTGTATTTTGGAGTGGGTGATCCTCTGTGTGTGTGTGTGTGTGTGTGTGTGCTGACAGTGTGTGAGTGTATTGATGTGATGTCTGAATGGGATGCCTCATTGTTTGACTATGAATGGATGCATGTTCATGTTTGCAGTGTGTGTGCTTCATCTAGCAATCTAGTAGAGGGCAATATAGATCTGATTCCCATTTTCTATTAGGGTTTGCCCTATACTAGATTGCTAGATGAAGAGGCTTAATTGGCCTATAAACGAACAGTATTTAACCTCAGTTGTAAATCAGCCAGCCTTAACGGCATTTATCTAAAAATTATGACCCAAGCGGTTTTGGAAAAGGCAGTAAGTAATTTTTTGATGTACTTCTCTGACTAGTTCTAGAGAGTTAGATCCATAATGGATTTTCCATTAATAAAACATGACTCCCGTATGTATTGCTATGCAAATACTATTATTTTCCTTAGGAGGCCCTGTACTACTTTTAAAAAGGGAGTGACGTCTTCCACCACACAGCTGTGGGAACTGTAAAGTCAGCCCAATTAAATCTTCAGAGAGCATACAGCAGCCTGGTATGTCAACTGCTTGTATGATATATATATCTAAATCAACATTTATAGCAACCTATGTGAGGTCCTTTTGCCCCTGCATGTATATTATGTAATTTGTCCTTTTTGCATATTGCATTTTAGCATTGGCCACTGACGAAGACTTTGTGTTGAAACGCATTTAGCCTGTTTATTTTATGTTGTTTCTGTTGGATATTTGTTCCTGTGCAATATGTTATTGCACTTTTAATGCAATATTATTGTTAATTCCAATTTTATTGTACATTAAATATCACTGCTTTATTGTATATATCCTTAACTTTTTGCTCAGCATTATCTGTTTGTTAAGGATTTCACCTTTCCTTGCTTTTGTTTTTTCTAGATGAACATGATGGGTTTTGCCAAGTCATGCTGTCTTTTACTGATTCAGAAATTTCCTATTTAACATGTTTTAAGTATGATTGCTTTCTGGATGTTGGCATGCATGTATTTTGGTAGGCCTAATTTCTGAAGGTTTTCTGAAAAAAATAAATAAATAAATAAATAAAATGATGTGGTGCTGGTGACTGATGTAACTAATGGAATAATTGTAACTTTTTCCTGTAGCTTTTTAACTTCCACAGCCTGTGGTGTATATTTTTCTCTCTTGTCCTCTTACTTTTCTGCAGCATTTTTTTCGTTAGGTATTGCTATGTCAATGAGGTAGGTGTGTTTTTCTTGGTTGTTTTTGACTGTTATGTCTGGTTGAAGTAGAAACAAGCTAAGAGGTGCTAGCCTTTAGTCCATTTTGTTCCAGGGCTAATGTTTGCAGGGTAATAGTATTTTATACTCTTTCTGAATGCTTGGTTCCTTGTTTGTTGTACTAGATTTTTCTGTACTTGTTATAGAATCATAGAATAGCAGAGTTGGAAGGGACCTACAAGGCCATCTAGTCCAACCCCCTGCTCAATGCAGGAATCCACCCTAAAGCATCCCTGACAGATGGTTGTCCAGCTGCCTCTTGAATGCCTCTAGTGTGGGAGAGCCCACAACCTCCCTAGGTAACTGATTCCACCGTCGCACTGCTATAACAGTCAACTGCTTCATTTGTTCAGTGGTAGCAGTATGCTGAATCTGTGTGTATGGATATGAGAAAGGTGATGGGGAAAGAGTGTTAAATGTTAGGAAAGGTGAGACTATGGTAATCCAGTGAAGGATTTGCAGTCAGAAAAGATATTTGAGGGAAGGGGAGACTGTATCCCACAGAGTATAGCAAAAGCTTCAAAAGTAAGAATGAGTGAAGTTAATTTCAGATACATTGAATGCCTCACTTGTTCTTTATTCCAGTGATGTTAACATTAAGATGTTATGTAGAACAGGTTTGTCTTAATTGTGTGCTGTGAAATCAGACTTGTGACCAAGGCCATATTTGGGCTGGCACGCCCCCTTGGGGGCTGGGCATGTTGGTGGGCACGCCCCCTTCAGGCTGGACACGTTGGTGGGCACGCCCCCTTCAGGCTGAACATGTTGGTGGGCACACCCCCTTGGGGGCTGAACATGTTGGTGGGCACGCCCCCTTCAGGCTGGACATGTTGGTGGGTACGCCCCCTTCAGGCTGGACAGGTTTTCCACCTTTTTGGTTTCCAAAACATGGTCACCCTAGTTCTATTAAAGCCGGGGTCTAATGGCTTTCCTGCAGTGAGCAGAGGACTGGACTAGATGGCCTACAAGACCCTCTAGTTTCAAACTATAGGGCAGATGTTTCCGAAGGAACCAGGGATTTTCAGATTGCAACTGAGATTGCTAGCACTACAGAAAAAAGAACAACAACTTGGCCTGTTCTTGTGCCTTTATACAGCAGTTTGGTCAGCAGAAATCAACTGATCAGGCATTCCACAGCATGGTGATCAGCATTATCATCTAGAAATATCTGTAGATCAAGCTGTTGTTAAAGTCCTGGGAGCATGGTCTGCTTTTTTTTAAAAAGCTGCCAATTCTCTTTGCAGCCTGCATGGATTTTTATTTGAAGTGATGTATTGTTATCTCTGTCATGTGCACCTCAGCCGCCGTACTCACTTCTCTTTTATGCGGTGAAACAGGTCTGCTTTCTTCCTGTTTGTTTGCTTGTCTCTATAGAAAACAGGAATTGAAAGTACTTCAAATCACAATGACAGGACTCCTAACCATGAGAACAAGCAACTTCGTTAGTTTGCTGGCTGCTTGCTCTACTTTCTATATTTACCCTCAATTTGCTGGTACGTAAGGAAATCTTTGACTCTTCCACCTGACAAATTTTTACAGGCCTTGAAAGGAGCAGTCTCATTTGTTCTCATTATTTCTGAGGCTGTCAAATCCATTTTTAGCAGCATCCTCTGCCTTGCAATGTGGCATAAAAGGGAAAGATTCAACACACCATAGAGACGCAGAGAGAAAGCTGCAGCTGTTATATGCACAGGAACTTGTATCTGGTAAGAAGTTGGCAACTCTACTCACCATTGCAAGCAGTTTGTAGTTCAGCTCTAATTCAGAACTGGGCTGTATGTGCACAGCAATCATATGCTGCTGCTTCTCTGAGGCTGTGCCACTTCAGACAACAAGCATTGTGTTATAATGCTTAGAAAAGTCACATCTCAGAGAGAAGGATTCTAGTCACCTTCCTCTAACATGGTACTTTCCAGTGTTCAGGCAGTTTGATTTTAACCTGTGAAGCATCCCAATACAAGACCTCCCTCTTACAGTCTGAAATGGTACAATGCAAGCAACGCTGCTCTACAAAAAATTCTGCACATTTACAGTATCAACCATAAGTTACTGCTGGAAGATCCAGGAAACCCAGGATTCTTAGCATCAAAGGAAGAGTGCAGCTGGCAGGGTCAAATTGGAATTAGGGCTCCGCCCCAGAATCTCATTGGATGTCATGGGTTGGCAAGAAAGACATGCTGCAGCATGTGCAAAATGGCACCCCCTCATCCATAAACAAACCCAGGGATTTCAGAGACTGTCAAATCCTTATCAGGAACCCTACTTAAACCCTCAGATCTGCTGAGAAATCCAGAGAAACAGGTAGTCAGTGGTGCTATCAGCTGGCCCAACACAAGGCCAGAAATTACAAACGAGCACCTCTCCGTATGCCACAGGGTGATTTTTAAACAGCTGCCACTTCATCCAAGGTCAGAAATGGACACTGTACCTGTCCGACATGATGCTCCTGTGTGTCCCACTTAAGTCTATCCTCCTCCATCAGCTTGTGGACATTTTCAGAGCTGCTCTTCAGGAGCGGGTGAGGGTGACCCCACGAGGCAGCTTTGTACAGTCCTGAGTTCCCAGCGCCTGCCTGGCTGTGTGGTGTGAACCTCGCCAAGTCATCCAGGGACACTGTAGGCCTCATGTGCTCAGTGGAATGGGCATAGCCCACCAGGGGATACGCAGCACCTGTTGCATAGGGAGGCTTAAGGGATCCATGTGATGCCCTGAGGGTGGGAAGCGTGGCTCTTGCTGCTCCGTAAATGGGGAGCAACATCTTCCCACCAGTGTCAAAGGGGACCGTCATTCCTGCCCCTGAGGAGATGGAAGGGTGCTGGGAGGAATCTGCATCACGCTCTTGAACAGCATTCACAAACCGATATTCATACTCTGGCGGCTGCTCCTCCCTGCCAACCTCCGTGGAGGCCCCTAAGCTGGTTTCCTCCAGCAGGGTTGTCGAGGGAAGATTCTCAGACAGAAACAGAGCCTGGGTCCTGGGGCCCAGCTCTTTGACATATTTAGCTGGGATGTAGAAAGGCCGGGCTTCTTTGCTCTTTTTAACATGCCACCAGTGGTCATTTGTTCGCCTCAAAAGCACATATCTTTCGTTGGGTTTGATTGAAATAAATCTCCCATCCTTGGATGTGTACTCAAAGGCGTACTCCACCAAGACGTATGTCTCTTCCTCTCTGCTCAGTGGCTCCATTCTAGTGTCCGAAAGTAGCTTCCTGTGAACAATTTTTCTCTCTGAAAGACAAAGCAGAGAAACTATGCAAAGGGTGGACTTAGGCCTGCGTTTTCATAGCAGGCTTTTTTGTTTGTTTTTGTTTTTAAAAGAGAAAATTATTTCATACTGTAACAAGGAGAATTCTACAGCCCACATGAGGCAGCTGGACAACCATCTGTCAGGAATGCTTTAGGGTGGATTCCTGCATTCAGCAGTGGGTTGGACTCGATGGCCTTGTAGGCCCCTTCCAACTCTGCCATTCTATGATTCTATATACAATCAAGAGCACATTTTCCTCATAGTTTGTGGCAATGTGCCAAAATTAGAATACTTTGGAAGAAGATAAATTCAGTAGAAATTATGCAGTTCCATTAAATGCATTGATAAAGATTTTCGGTTACATTAGAGACTAAGCACTTCAGGAGCAACAGTAATTTATCTGGAATTTGTTAACAGCTGCAAAAAAATACTTACAGCTACTAAATGGAGAGATGAAGAGGCTCCTTCATTTAAGATGCAGATGTGAAAAATATGGCAGATTGTCAGATGGTAAAATGGACTGAATATTTATTTATTTGTTACATTTTTATACCGCCCAATAGCTGAAGCTCTCTGGGCGGTGGAAAAATTAAAAGATGTTTTTTCTGAAACCTGGGTTCTTTGTATAAATTATATGAAAGTTAGATATGTTAGATATTAATTTATTTAAGAGGCAAAGGCTATCAATGGCTATTAGCCCTGATGGTTGTGTGCTATCTCCAGTATTCGAGGCAGTAAGCCTGTGTGCACCAGTTGCTGGGGAACATGGGTGGGAGGGTGCTGTTGCACCATGTCCTGGCCGACGGCTGACTGGCCACTGTGTGAACAGAGTGCTGGACTAGATGGACCCTTGGTCTGATCCAGCATCAGGGCACTTCTTATGTTCTTATGATCTTAGTTATATGATAATTATATTAGTAGTATTTATTATTTACTTACGTATTTGAAGAATATTTGGATTCCATAAAGGATTAAATTTTATTGATAGTGTAGGAGCATCTGTTTATAGTAACAACATGTTTGATTAAAGATAATGGCTTTTATATTGTTACAGCGATCAGGTTTAATTACTGTGGATATATAATAACATGAATGTTTGCAAATTATACTTTTGAAATATTATTAATAATGTATCGTGCACAATGCATACTATATACATATCTTAATTTCTTTCTAATTGGCTCCTTTCAGTAGCAAGCTAAACAGTACTTGCATAGATAGTAAACACTTCACTTTTCAGCCTTAAAGCGTACCAACCTACCCAATGTTGTGTCATCTGCAGAATTGATAAGCATTCCCTGCTCCTCCCAAGCCTTTATTTATTTATTTATTTATTACATTTAGATACCGTCCCATAGCCGAAGCTCTCTGGGTGGTTTACAAAGATGTTGTAAACATCTTTGTAAACATCTTCAATAGGCAACACACAGTCTGGGTTCAGACGACATGTTAGTCAACAGTAGTTTAAATAGTCAGCCATTGCTTAAATAGCACCACAGAAGAAACAGGGCGCTTCCCCAGCTTCCCGAAGGGATCTCTCTCTCCACCTTGCTTTTGAGAGCTGTCAAGAGCAGCACGCAGAGACAGAGATCGCAAGGAGGAACCAGCGCTGCTATTCATTGGGAAGGCAGAGGGTGGGGAGCGGGGCGGGGTGGGGGCTGAGCTAGTCGATGCACAGTTAGTTAATAGTCAGCTCACAGCTGATTATTATCAAGTCGTGTGGAGAGTGCCTCCTAGTCAGCTGTGGAGTGGACTATTAACACACAGTTGACTATTGTGTCATCTTAACGCACCCCCTGCCCCACAGCACAGGCAGAACTTCTCTCTCACTACCCACCCATCTAGCTCACCGGAATGCTCCCCACCACACTTCTAGGGCCCCAGAACCCACCCCCAGCTTTCTTTTTTCCTTTTTTCTGGGCACACTTCAAAACAAAATTCTGAGCCACAGCTACATGCCTTTTTTATTTACTAAGGATACATCCATGTGAGACTCAGAGGCACTCTTGGAAATAAAGATGGTGCTGCAGGCCAGTGCTTCACTTTGCAGCATGCCAATCTTCCAGTTACAATGTTGTTGTTGTTGTTATTTATTTATTTATTTAGTTAGTTGTTATTATTTTCAAGAATCAGAAAGAGCAAAGATTCTAGCAGGCACCAAGGAAGGTGTCTATGGGCTCATGGGCATAATGTTGGGCACCAAAATTTGCCACCAAACTACTACAAAAGCCTAAAATGCATAAATTTAGCTGTAAAACAAGCTAAATGTGTTCATTCTAAGTCTCCATCGCAGCTCTGGAGACTTAGAACATACAAGTTTATTTTATTTTGGTGGCAAATTGTGACTTTTAAACTCCCTTTTTTTTCAGAAGCAAGGGAGAAAGCGCAGTTCATGACAGGTCTGGGGGTGGGGGCAGAATTGTCCCCTGGACAATTGCTCACTCCTGATATAGATCCATTTCAGTCTGGCTTAAAGCTTGCTTATGGGACAGAGACTACTTTGATTACCTTGGTGGAGCATGCATGCCTGTTTGTTCTGCTGAACCTCTTAGTGGCTTTTGATACCCTAGACCATGGTATCTTTCTGGAGTGCCTAGCTGTGATGGGATTTGGAGGCACCATTTTACGGTGGTCCAGTGTGCTCCAAGCAGAGAGCAGTTGTTCTGCAGAGAGATATCTGCAGAGGAATTGATCATCTCAAGTAAGTAAGCCAAGCTATACAGTAAAGGGGAAGGCCAAATAGCACCCAGGGCAGGGAGCCCCATGTCTGAGTACAGTGAAGCTTGGTGCTCAGAAACATGTTTTCTGCGTCATGATAGAAATAATAACTCATAGAATGAATTGCCACGAGGTATTGCCCTTGCCATTAGCATAGATATATTTTTATGAACGAGTAATCAAATTAACGGAGGGAAGATCTATCAGTGGCTACTAGCCACTAGGGCTGAGAAAAGGTCTAATATTTTTCAGAGGAAAGATGATGATTCTGGGGGGAAAAACCCAGCGGGGAAGGCCTTTGTTTTCCTGCCTTGCTCATATCTGGCTAGTTGCTATTGCAGTGCTGAGTTAGATGGACTCTGATGTGATCCAAGAAGGTGCTTTAATTTTACATAGTGCTTCCAAACAACAACAACCAGAGAACATGTAATTGTTTATCATGTTTTCACTGTGCAGTAGGGGCACCATTACTCCTATTATACGGGTGGGGGAAACTGAAATTCTCCAAGAGAGCTTCCACAACACCACTAACAAGTAGAAGCTGCTGTGCAGCTGTTCATCTTTTCTCCTTAACATCTTTTCTGCATTCAGGAAAAAAGATGGAAGAAGCAGTAAGAAAATATAGGAATATCATGAGTCATCTGGACCCCCTGTACAAGACTCATCGGGAAGTCTCCCAAGCCCATGGCTGGCTGGGATTTCAACCATGATTCCACCTCCCCACTCCATTGTGTAACCCACTATCACCCACCCGCCTCAGGGGTTATATTGGACAGGGTTCCAGACTAAAGAGATACAGGATTGAAATCAGCACCTCCGTCCACCAATAGCTTGTCAACTGAATTAGTTGGAAGGCATTTTGAGAGGCCTTTGTGACAGCAACGATTAGAAGTCAAATTAATCATATTCAGTGCCTTTAACTCTGAGCCAGGGATGCCGGCAGAATTCCAGTTCTCTTACGTGCAGCAAGCAATGCCTGCCCAGGAACAGACACAAGCCCCACTTGAACTGGCCGTTCAACCATCAAGAAATTCAACCAGCTGCTTGAGCAACCTCTGGAAAATGCTACCATTGTGGGCAGTTTTCCATGCCGCCCCATCAAAGACCCAGCAGGCCTACCTGGACCTGCACCCACCTGACCCCACCCATTTCCCTGGTTTTACCTGTTTGCTCACATCTTGTTAGTATTCTCTTCTCTCTCCAGCCCCTCTTTGCCTGTCTCTCCGTCCTTGTCTTCAAGCACGTACTGTCTCTTCCTTGTTGATTGTGTCAGGAGCTGCAGCGACCTGTCCAGGCCTGTGTGTTCGGGCTGAACCTGCCTCCGGTCCTCCCCTGCTTTAAGCTATCTCAAGAAGGGGGCGGTGAGGGTGAAATATCACAAAACCAATATTTCCGTTGGCTTCCTCACATGAAGGAGATTTACAAGTGAAGAAAACAGCAGCAGGAAAATTGCCTTGAGCAGGAAGCGCTTCCAAAATATCTTCACCATGGCAAAGAACCCCAGTTCTGCTGTACATGTCCTTGACATGCAGGATTACCTGCAGTATCAGAAGTAGCCATCCTGAGGTGAGCAGTCACCCACCCACCCCGGACGAGTGTCCAGCAAATGCTGTGTGAGTACAGCATGAGAAACAAAGTCAAAGAGATACTGCTGGTGGGGGGGGGGGAGGAAAAAACCTGCTTACCACACCCTCGCTGCTTCTGGCTGCCTGTTTCATCCAGGTATCATCCAGCAGAACACAGGTGTTAACATTTACATCATTCAAGAACCCCTTGCAGTAACCCCAAACCTAATCAGTCACCTTCTTCCTAACTGCTCAGCTGTGCTTTCTTCTTGCCCAGGCCTCCTAAACTTGTGCGGAGTTTGAACACATGAATGAGGCAGACAGAATGGTTTGGGTGTTCCCATCAGTCTGAGCTGCTGGATTGAGGAAGGAAGCTTCCTCACTCAGAGGAAGCCTCTCCAAGGCCAGAGAGTGGGGGAAGGGCACCGTTCAATGTGGAATGACTCACACACCAAGTGTGTCTGTTTTTGTGTGCATGATTTCCACCAGCCTCAATATTTCACCTTCTTTGTTCCACCTTCCTTGACTTGTGATCATTTAAATAAATTGAAAGTATTGGGGCTACTTAGTATTTCCAATCCCAGAAGGATGTGTAGCAAGATATAAAGGAAGGCAACTGGCTGCCAGACTCATATGTTATCACAGGAACAGCCCACCTATGCCCTTTAAAAACAAGAGCAAGTGCAGGACTAAGATTTAAAGGAAATGGCAGAAAGCACTCCTATCAGGCCGGCAAATTCCACAGTAGCCATTTTTCAGTTTTCATTTTCTTAGCTGGATTAGTGGAATGAAATGACCATGATTGTGAGCTTGGACAGTGAATAATAATAATAATAATAATAATAATAATAATAATAATTTATTTCTTACCTGCCTCTCCCTTTGGATTGAGTATGCTTATTTATTGGGTTGTTTAGTCTATTTTTTTAGAGTGCTGCGTCCAGTTCTGGGCACCACACTTCAAGAAGGATGCAGACTAAAGGAATTTTTTTATAAGATGATGTATAGATGGTATATGTCTCCATCAAAGTTAGCGAAAATGTTTGGGGGACTGTTGGAAATGTGAAGAACAGGAAGGAACCTTTTATCATATGTGGTGGTCTTGTAAAAGAGCAAAAGCATATTGGGTTAAAATACATATATTAATGCAGATTTTTTTAAAAGATAAACATAGAAATGAAACCAGAATTGTTTTTGCTTTGACTCAGGGATGATCAATTTAAAGAAAAAAGATTGTTATTCCAACATAAGGTGACAGTGGCAAGACGACTCTATGCGCAATATTGGGGAAAAAACACAAGTACCAACAACGGAAGAACGGCTCCTCAAGGTGATGGAATTGGCGGAGATGGCGAAATTAATGGCGCTAGTACATGAAAGAACAATAGCCTCATATGTATTGGACTGGAAACCTTTTATAAAGTATATACAAAAGGATTATTTATTTGTTTGTGGGTTTTATATATAACTTTTACCTTTGCTATATATACATTAGCTTGTTATGAAATTCGTACCTGGCAATCTAGAAACAACGGATGTTTGCCGTCTGACATGAAGATCGCTTTAAATGAAATATAGCCTTATGTATTGTGTTTATTTTAGTAGATGTATGCGTGGTGTAGTAGTTTGTATAGTTTGTAGTGTGTTTTTTGTACCTTTCCTTAGGTGTCTATTTTCTGTGGAAAATGAATAAAAGTATTAAGAGAAAAGAAGAAGAAGGATGCAGACAAGCTGAAGTGTGTTCAGAGGAGGACAACGAGGATGTTCAGGGGTCTGGAAACAAAGCCCTATGAGGAGAGACTGAAAGGACTGGGCATGTTTAGCCTGGAGAAGAGAAGGCTGAGGGGAGACATGATAGCACTTTTCAAATACTTGCAAGGTTGTCACACAGAAGAGGGCCAGGATCTCTTCTCGAGCCTCCCAGAGCTTAGGACACGGAATAATGGGCTCAAGTTACAGGAAGCCAGATTCCAGCTGGACATGAGAAAAAACTTCCTGACTGTTAAAGCAGCACACCAATGGAACCAATTACCTAGGGAGGTCATGGGCACTCCCACACTAGAGGCCTTCAAGAGGTAGTTGGACAGCCATCTGTCAAAGATGTGTTAAGGTGTATTCCTGCATTGAGCAGGGGGTTATTTATTTAAAACATTTATATCCCGCCCTATATCAATAAGATCTCAGGACGGTGTACAGATAAAAGCATACAGTATGCTTTTATCTGGACTTGATGGCGTTATAGACCCTTCCAACTCTACTATTCTGTGATTCTATGATTTTGGATTCCTCCTCCACCCAATGGGCACTTGAGCTCTGTACAAAATAAAAACAACAAAAACAGTAAAATGCAGGATCTGCAAAAAGCTGAACAAGGCAATTGGGGGGGGGGGTACAATGCAGTAAAACCAGGGATTAATAAAATCAAAGAATGGTATTAACTGTTGAAAGCTCAGCAGAATGCCCTCCCCCCTCTTTTTTGTGGGGCAAGAGCTTTGCCTTGCCTAGATCCCATAAGCCAGATAGGCAAAAATTAGCCCATGGGCTGAAGGTTCCCCACTTCTGCTCTACAAATAAGAATCAGCACCTTGATTTGAGCTTACAAACAAACTGGAAGCCAGGACAATTGTTCTATAGTTTGTAAAATGCACACCAGATAACAATCTGGATGCCACGTTTTGCAGTAGCTGAAGTTAACAGACACTTTTCAAGGACAGCTCCACACAGAGCAGATTACAGTACAGGTAAATAATTACAGGTGATTATTTCATAGTTATTGTGGCCAGATCCGGGTTCAAATTTCACAGCAGGGACAAACTCAATAGGTGGTCTAAGACAAGTTACTACTTTCTCAACCTCAGCCTCCCGCCAGCCCCTAATCTAGGGATAAATATGACAGTTCCCAACATTCTGTCTCTATCATGCTCAGAGTAGGTCAAAGAATCAAAAAGCAGCAGTGTGTAGTTGATACTGCAAAAGAGCTACACAAATTTTGAATCATTGTGGAGAATGAGCTACGTTGCTAGTAAGCACCTCTGGATTTATGCCACACCTGTGGAAGTATCTTCTTTTGGGAAGTACACATAACCAAATCTTTTGTGGATTTTAAGAGAACAAAACTAAAAATAACTACTAAATAAGCAGCAGGACAAAAGTAGCAACTACAACATTTCCAACAAAGAAAAAGATTTTGGATGAAGCTTTTGTTGTGCAATCACCTTGCCTCATTCAAGGAAATTTATGGGAAGTCCAGACAATGTAATTTCCCATTTGTAACCCTGGTGTTTTCCATTGGCGTTCTGACAACAGGTTCCAAGAGTTCAGCTGAATACCCTAATCCGCCGCCACCACCATGTTGCGGTAGCAGGGCCAGTGCTAGCTGTAGGAAAGAACGACAAATTCAGCTGCTCCCCACCCTGCTCCTCCTCCAGAAGGCTTTTTTCATTGGTGTAGCTGCTGCCACCCCCGCTCGCTCGCTCTTTCACTCACTCACTCACTCAGCCGCTCCCTGCTCCCAGCTGCTCTGCCTGACCTCTCGTGACAGTTGCTGAACAAGATGGGAACAGCAGCCACGCTGGGGCCAGGAAGCAGTACGTGGTGGAGCTGAGGAGGGGACTGTTTCTGTAAGGAGTAAGATTTCCCAGAGTTGTGGATTAGGGCCCACCCCCTTCGGAGCTGCTGCCCTCCTCTCCTCATCAGCCCTGCAGGTACTGTAATGTATGGGAGAAAGAGAGAGAGAGAAGCTGTATGTTTACATGCCTTCTCTCCTCATCGCTGCCCCACCGCCCATCCCAGTCTGGACTCCAGCAAGAGAAAAGAAAGGGGGAAGTGGGGAGAACTGCAATGCCCCCCAGGACCTCCTGGCTAAGGAGGGTTCATTCAGCAGCACCTTATTCAGAATGCTTGCTAAAACAATTCCTATCTGACTTTGCTTATTTTAGGGTGTCCAATCCCCTTTTTTCAAGCCGTTCTTTTGGTAAACATGGTATGTGTGTATATTGTGTCACTTTAAAACAGAGCTGCAGCACAATCCTATGCATGTCTACTCAGAAGTAAGCCCCACTGAGATCAATCAAACTTACTCTGAGGTAAATGTGCATAGGTTGCAGCCTGAAAACGAAGAGAGGATGAAAAAAAGACAAGAGAAAAAGAATTGTAGAAATAGAATAGCAAGGTAACTGTGGGATATTTAACCATATTTAAAGATAAAAAGTACAGTAAAATTAGTGCTCCTCTACTTCAGTCCCAATCAAATAATCACAATAGTGCAGTACAGATTACTTCTTAATTAAAAAAATACAGTTTACTTCAGTTTTTGTTTATTTCGTTTGTTTGATGAATGAAAAAAATGTCCTTTATTACTGTATAAAGGGGGCGGAGCCAGCATACAAATGGAGCAGTAGGGCAAATTGTTCCTGCCGGGCAGTAGGTTTTAAAAATCTTATCATCTAAAGCAATTGGGCTGGGAATGGCGAAGAAGTGATGTGAACTTTTGTGCTGTAGACGGGGAGGCAAAGAATAAATCATTTTGCTACGCGTAATGGACAATTAGGCTGAAAGAAAGGCGGGGCGGGGAGAAGAAGTTCCCCTTAAGAACTGTTTGCTTAAGAACTTCTGACGGAGCGCTTATTTGGAAAGGGAAACTTGTTTGAAAAAAAGCCAGCGTCAGGAGATTGATGGATTACCCCCACCTTACTAATTACTGTTAAATTACGGCAATAATCCCCCGTCGGACACGGCAATTGTTTTGATTAAGTGAAGTTAAGAGCAGCCCGTAAATAAAGTGTTTTATGCCACCCAAGAAGGATCTATCGGTGAAACCGAAGTGGCAAAGGTTACACGCTTCAAATAACACAGTTTCTCGTCTTCAGAAATTAGCGGAAGATAAAAAACAAGATAATAAACAAGAGCAGAAAAAAGAATCGAAAGATCCTAAAATGGCCACCAAAGTTGGCTCGGAGCCAGATACACAGGCAGTTACTATGGAACAGATGACGGCCCTTTTAAAAGGAGTTAAGGATGCGATTTTCACGAAAATTGAAGATGAAGTTGGGAAAACAAACAAACGTGTGGATGATCTGGCTGCAGAGATGGCTAAGAGAGACAAGCAATTGAGCTTTTTTAAGTCAGAAGTAGATCAGATGGGAAAACAAGTTGAGCAAGTGAAAAAGATCTAGGAGGAGTAGGAGGTGAAATTTGATCAACATGAGAAAAGGCTGATATCTTTGGAAGATAATTCTAGAAGATCAACACTGCATCTTCCCCCTTTCCCCTTTCAGTAGGGGTTCCGCAAGGCTCAGTGCGTGGCCCGTTGTTGTTTTCCTTATACATGTTGCCCTTGGGCAAGCTTATTCAATCTCATGGCCTCCAATATCATCTGTACGCCGATGATACACAACTATATCTGTCATCTCCGGAACTTTCTCCTGATGTTCACGATCGTATCTCGGCATGTCTTTCAGATATCTCAGCTTGGCTGCTTCATCGTCGTTTGAAACTTAATATGGCAAAGACTGAATTGCTTGTTTTTCCTCCTAAACCTTCTCCTCATCTCTCATTCTCTCTTACTGTCAATGATGTTACGCTTACTCCGGCAAAGGAAGCTCGTAGCCTTGGCTTTATATTTGACTCCTCGCTCTCCTTTATTCCTCATATTGAGGCAGTAGCTAAATCTTGTCATTTTTTCCTGTATAATATTGCCAGGATTCGATCATTTTTGTCTGTCTCTTCTGCCAAGATGCTTGTTCATGCGCTGGTTATTTCACGGTTGGACTACTGCAACCTTCTTCTCTCTGGCCTTCCTTCTTCTCACATCAGTCCGTTGGTTTCTGTCCACCACTCTGCCACTAAGATCATCTTCTTGGCTCGCCGCTCTGACCATGTTACTCCGCTTCTGAAATCTCTTCATTGGCTTCCAATTCACTTCAGAATCCAATATAAACTTCTCCTGTTAACCTTCAAAGCTTTTCACGGTCTAGCTCCTTCCTATCTCTCCTCTCTCATCTCACACTATTGCCCCGCTCGTGCTCTTCGCTCCTCTGATGCCATGTTTCTCGCCTGCCCAAGGGCCTCTACTTCCCTTGCTCGGCTTCGTCCATTTTCTTCTGCTGCCCCTTACGCCTGGAACGCTCTTCCAGAACATTTGAGAACTACAAGTTCAATCACAGCTTTTAAAGCTCAACTAAAAACTTTTCTTTTTCCTAAAGCTTTTAAAACTTGATGTTGTGCGGACTTTATACTGTTAGTTTTACCCTACCCTGTGCGTGTTGGCATTCTCTTCCCCTCCTTATTGTTTTACTATGATTTTATTAGATTGTAAGCCTATGCAGCAGGGCCTTGCTATTTACTGTTTTACTCTGTACAGCACCATGTACATTGATGGTGCTATATAAATAAATAAATAAATAAATAATAATAATAATAATTTTCGCAATTTGGTTGAAAAGAAAGGGGAGGACCTCAGAAAGACCCTCCCAAGCTGGCTTAAAGAATTGGCTCTAACCCTGGAATTAAGGGAAGAAGTGGAGCACGTCCATAGGGTTGGAGGCTCAACTCCTAGAGATGTCTTGTTGAAGTTTTCAAATTATTACAAAAAAAGAGAAGTTGATGAGGGAGCTGAGAGCGTTGGGAGAGCTGAAGTTCCAAGGAGTTCCAGTGCAGGTTTTTAATGATTTGTGTCAACAAACTTTGGAATGGAGGCGCAGTGTTAAGTCCATAACAGTGGAATTGAAGAAGAGGGAGATACCCTATGCTTGGGGGTATCCAGTTTTTCTGCGTTTTTCATGTAAGGAGAAAAATTACAAAGTTTTTTCTTTTCAGCAAGGCATGGAGCTTCTTGAGAATTTAGGTATGGGTCCATGAGAAGATGTCGGCGATGACGCAAAGGATGATGATGAGGAAGAAAGAGGTGCAGTAGGGGGTGGGATGTAAACTGGTTAATATTGTGATGATAAGCAGTATAATTATATTAGAAGCCTTACTGTTTCTGTGTTCCTGGCTCACCTTCCCCCCCAAGGGTTAATAATTATGGCCGGAGTGTTAGACTCCTGGGGAAGCAATGGGGGGAAAAGAAATGGGAGGGAGGGTGGGGGGAGGGAGTTGGGAAGTGGGGTGGGAGGGAAGGGTATGTATGGGGTTTTATGTTTTTATGTATATAAATTAGATTCTTAACACACAAGGGATCGGAAAGAAGACCAAAGAACTGACTATGGATAAGAAGATAAGAATCTCAATGCTTAATGTTAAGGGTCTGGGGGCAGTCGTGAAAAGGAGGAGAATTGAACAATTGTTAAATAGAGATGGTTCTGATATTATCTTTCTGCAAGAAACGCATCAATGTAGTGAGGACACAAATATAATTCGCTTGAAATGGTCAGTTTATTATGAAAAGTCACTGGGGACTTAAAAAAAATGGGGTGGCTATTTTAATTTTAAAAAGAAGTGGATTTATGCTGGAGAATATTAAAAAGGATGGTAATGGGAGGTATCTCTTGATTAAAGGTCAAATTGAGGGGAAAATGTATACTTTGATTAATGTTTATGCACCAAATAATAAACAAAGAGAATTTTATGAAGAGGTACTCAGAGAGATAGAAGAATTTAAGGAGGGATATGTTATCTTGGCAGGAGATTTTAATATGGTAATGGATAATAGAGTAGACAGGTCAAACCCCACTAAGGTAGAAAAGAGAAATAGCATTACTATTTTAAATAAACTAATTAAAGAAAAAGATCTTGTTGATTGTTGGAGAGTTCTTAGAGGGGCGGAGGCTGGATTCACTTTTTACTCTCCAGTTCATCATACATATTCTAGGATAGATCATATTTTTGTCTCCAGAGAGTTTGTAACTAAGTTATGCAGAATGGAATTAGGGGTAATTAGAGTAACTGATCATGCATTGGTAAGTTTAGATTTTACAGTTAGTAAGCACTACAAAGAAGTGTTAAGGTGGAGATTGAATACCAAGATATTTAAATATAGTAAAGTGATTGAAAAAATGCAAGAGGAATTGTCAGAAACCTGGGAAATAAATGAAAAAGGAGGAACAAGGACAGCAGTGGTTTGGGACACCATGAAGGCTGTGATTAGGGGGATTTGTATCAGGGAAACGTGCAACCTAAAAAGACAACAGGAGGTATTGCAGGTTAATTTAGAGAAAGAGATAATAAAGTCGGGAAAAGAATATTGGCAAACAAAAAATAAACATAAGTTAATAGAATTACAGGCAAAGAAAAAGGAGTTAGAAAATATAAATTTAGGAGAAGTTCAGAGGAATTTATATGAAAAGGGAATATTTTCAAAATAGTAATAAGAATTCGAAAATGCTTGCTAAGCTCACAAAAGGAAAAAGCTAAAAATGGGATAGGATCAGTAAAAAATAAGCAAGGTAATTATTGTCACATGATGAAGGACAAAATAAAAAATTTTCAGGAATTTTTTGAAGATTTATATAAGGAAAAAGATACCCAAAAGATGAGGATGGAAACGTATGTGGATAAATTCTTGAAGAAGGGATTAGAACAAGAGCATAAGGAAATAATAGATAAAATTATATTGCAAAGTGAAATAGAGGAGGTTATAAGCCAGTTGAAAGTAGGGAAATCACCTGGAGCTGATGGGCTAGGACCAGAGCTTTATAAAAATTTTAAAACATTAATAGTGCCAAAGTTACTGAAATTATATAATGCTATATTGGAAGGGGAGAAGATTCCAGAATCATGGGAGCATTCTATAATAATTTTAATTCCGAAGCCGGATAAGGATTTGGCTCTCCCTGATTCATATAGACCGATTTCGTTAATAAATCAAGATGCAAAATTTTTTTCAACTATTTTGGCTAAAAGATTAAACAAATGTAGGGGAAGACCAATGTGGTTTTATAGCAGGAAGCACGGAAGAGCAGCTGGCCCAGCTCAAGTAGGAGCTATAAAAGTAAGTCAGATTCCCAGGGAGCGAGCGAACAGGAGTTTGACGGGGAGTTCGGCAGGGGAGGCCAAAGGGGAGGCCTCTTTAAAAAATAAAAATAATAAATAATAATAATAATAATAATAATAATAATAATAATAAAAGAGGGGGGAAAAACAAACAAAAGCATAAAGAGAAAAAACCCCACAAAACCACCACCAAAAACAAACAAACAAAAAAAAACCCCAAAAGATCTTATTTTCCCTTAAAACATACTCATATAGTTGTGTACCTTCAGAGAGGACACAACAAAGCAAAGGCAATTCTACTATAATCAACAAGGAAAAAAACCAAAGCAGAAATCGACAATATGGATGGAAAGGAGTCCCTAGAGGTGGTGACCTGCAAAGGGTGTGCAATGTTCGTGTTTCTGCCTGAGCTCAACATGGCGTATGCCTGCAACAAGTGCAAGCTGGTGGCACTTTTGGAAGAAAAAGTGAGAGGACTTGAGCGGCGAGTGTCCACCCTCCAAGGAATAAGAGAAGTCGAGGAGTTCTTAGACTGAACGGTGGAACTGCAACAGCAACAAAAGCACATGAGGTTGAAGAACAACAGCCAGCTGAAGCAGAAGTAGAGTATGCTGAGGGGAGGAAAGCCAATGAAGAGGAAACTCTCGGGAAACTACAGACCAGTCAGTCTGACATCCATCCCTGGGAAAATTCTGGAGCAGATTATAAAGAAGTCAATCTGTAAACACCTTGAAATCAATGCAGTGATTACTAGAAGCCAACATGGATTTGTCAGGAACAAATCCTGTCAGACTAATTTGATCTCATTTTTTGATAGGATAACCTCCCTTGTGGACTGTGGGAATGCTGTGGATGTCATATATCTTGACTTCAGCAAAGCTTTTGACAAAGTACCACATGACATTCTGATTAACAAACTAGCTAAAAGTGGGCTAGATGGAACAACTATTAGGTGGATTCACAGTTGGCTACAGAATCGGACTCAAAGAGTACTTATCAATGGAACCTTCTCAAACTGGGGGGAGGCAACGAGTGGGGTGCCGCAGGGCTCAGTCCTGGGCCCATTGCTCTTCAACATTTTTATTAATGATTTGGACAAGGAGGTGCAGGGAACGCTGATCAAATTTGCAGATGACACAAAATTGGGTGGGATAGCTAATACCCTGGAAGACGGAAACAAACTTCAAAGTGATCTTGATAGGCTGGAGTGCTGGGCTGAAAACAACAGAATGAAATTTAATAGGGATAAATGCCAAGTTCTACATTTAGGGAATAGAAACCAAATGCACAGTTACAAGATGGGGGACACTTGGCTCAGCAATACTACAAACGAGAAGGATCTTGGAATTGTTGTAGATCGCAAGCTGAATATGAGCCAACAGTGCGATATGGCTGCAAGAAAGGCAAATGCTATTTTGGGCTGCATTAATAGAAGTATAGCTTCCAAATTACGTGAGGTACTGGTTCCTCTCTATTCGGCCCTGGTTAGGCCTCATCTAGAGTATTGTGTCCAGTTCTGGGCTCCACAATTCAAGAAGGACGCAGACAAGCTGGAGCGTGTTCAGAAGAGGGCAACCAGGATGATCAGAGGTCTAGAAACAAAGCCCTATGAAGAGAGACTGAAAGAACTGGGCATGTTTTGCCTGGAGAAGAGAAGATGGAGGGGAGACATGATAGCACTCTTCAAATACTTGAAAGGTTGTCACACAGAGGAGGGCCAGGATCTCTTCTTGATCCTCCCAGAGTGCAGGACACGGAATAACGGGCTCAAGTTAAAGGAAGCCAGATTCTGGCTGGACATCAGGAAAAACTTCCTAACTGTTAGAGCAGTGCGACGGTGGAATCAGTTACCTAGGGAGGTTGTTGGCTCTCCCACACTAGAGGCCTTCAAGAGGCAGCTGGACAACCATCTGTCAGGGATGCTTTAGGGTGGATTCCTGCATTGAGCAGGGGGTTGGACTCGATGGCCTTGTAGGCCCCTTCCAACTCTGCTATTCTATGATTCTATGACAGATGCACACTTTAGTAGGTAGAGTTTTGAATGTAATTCAGGGGATAAGAAAGTCAAAGGTTAAAGCGGGTATCTTAGCGTTAGATATTTTTAAGGCTTTTGATTGTGTGAGTTGGCAAGCGCTAAAGATGGTTCTAAATAAAATGGGATTTGGAAACAAATTTAAAGCAATAATAGAGCAGCTATACTCCCAAAATACAGCCATAGTGGTAGTAAATGATGGAGTTACAGACAAGATACAACTAGCGAGAGGGACAAGACAAGGTTGCCCACTCTCGCCTGTCCCGTTTGTATTGGTTATTGAATTATTGGCAAATGTAATAAGAGAGGATGGGGAGATAGAGGGGATAGGTAGCAGTAATAAAATAAAATTGAATATGTTTGCAGATGATACTTTGATAACTATTAAAGATCCTATAGACAAGATGGAAAAAATTAAACAGCAGTTGAAAGAATTTGAAAAAGTTACGGGGTTAAGAATAAATTGGGCAAAATCGGAATTGATGTTATTTAACTATACTAAAAAGGAAGAAGAGTGGGAAGGGAATGTTACAGATTTGAAAAGTAAAGAAAAATTAAATATTTGGGAATTAGGATTACTAAAAATTTAGAAGATTTAGAAAATGAGAATTTAAGAGATTATAAAAAATATAAGAGATTGAACCTTTCTTGGTTTGGAAGAATAGCTTTAATAAAGATGAAGATTTTACCTAAGATTAATTTTGTTTTTAGGATGCTACCAATAAGAATCTCAGATTTAGAGTTAAAAAGTTAGCAGAATATTATAAATAATTATTGTAATGCAGAGAAGAAATCTAGGATTAATAAAAGTAAATGGTATTTAAGCCAAAGAAAGGGAGGACTGGGACTCCCAAACATTAATTCTATGTAGCAAATAGGTTAAGACATATTGTTGAAGCAATTTTAGGTGTAGGTGATTTAGATTGGATGGAGGAAAAAAGCACAAGTAATATAGAATTAAAGTTGCATAATGTATTTTTTAAGGAAAGAGGGAAAAGAAAATGGGTTGATGATTTAGGTAATCAGTTTCTGAAGTTCCATTGGGAACTTTGGAACAAATATAAAAAGGAATTGCTCTCAAACAGCTCCTTTTTAACACCAATGATAATGTTAAAGAATTTTCCTGAAGATTTAAAGAATAGATTAAGTAAAGTTTTAATAGAGAAAAATAAAATGAAATTAATAGAATGGTTAAGAGGGATGAATACAAGAGAGAAGATGGAGGAGGTTTTGAAAGATATAAAATTAACATGGTTAAACTATGGGCAATTGGAACAATGGACTAAAAATTGGGTAAGAGAAAATGGAGAGTGTGGGGAGATGACAAAGTTTGAGCAATTAATTGAAAAAATAGAAATCGATAAGGGACAAAATATAGGGACAAAAGGGTTAATGAGTCAAGTATATAATATATTAACTGAGAAAGGATTGTCGGATAGTGTAGGAAAATTGGTTTGGGAGACAGATTTAAAGATACAGATAGGACAGCAGAGTTGGGAAGGACTATGGAAACAGAGAGTGTTGAGAAATATGTCAGTAAGAATAAAGGAGAATTATTATAAAATTTTATGGAGGTGATATCTAACTCCGGTTAGATTAAACAAGATTAATAATCAGCATTCAGCAGATTGTTGGAGGGGTTGTGGTGAAAAAGAAACGTATTTACATATGTGGTGGGATTGGAAATATGTGCAAAAGTTGTGGAAGATGGTGTTCATCGAGATCGAGCAGATTGTTGGAATGAAAATAGAGGACACACCAAGGATTGCATTACTCTCAGTGCAAGAAGATCTTAAATGTACTAAAGAAATTAAGGAACTGATAACGAATTTGCTGACAGCTGCAAGGTTAATCGTAGCTAGGAACTGGAAGACACAAGGAGATTATTGTTTTGAAGAATGGTATAAAGAAGTGTGGGATATTGCTATTAATGATAAATTGACATGTAATATTAAAATGAAAAGAGGTATAGTAAAAAAAGAACGATTTTGAGGGAATTTGGAAAAAGTTCTTAGTATTTGTGTTTTCTAAGGGAAGCGGGAAACCACCAACAGAAGAAACTATGAGTTTTTGGAAACAGGAATGAGATCCCGAGGTGGGGGGTGCACTTCTATGTTGAGCATATGTTTAATAGACTAAGTTTGAATATATGACACAAATGCTATTTTATGTTTATGTACTATGTTTCTTTATTTTTGTTAATTGTTGTAAAAGTTAATAAAAATAATTTAAAAAAAATTACTGTATATTCAATCAATGTTTACCTTTAAAAAAAAAATCCCTGGCCGAACCACCTAATGAAATGTGCTGTGCTGTTTTCCTGCTAATTCCCCCCCTCCCCATTTTTTACCAACTCAGAAATTCTGTTAAGGAGTAAAAGACAGAAAAGTTGCACAACGTGGTTTGATCAGTAGTGCTAGGAACCCTCAGTCTGGAAACACTCTTAGAATTACAAGTGTGGGGAAATAAAAATGTTGCCTGTTGCTAACAAGACATCAAAGTCAGTGCCAGGTGAGCCTACCTGGGGAGATTTCCATAATTATTCCATAAGCAGAGTGCCACCATTGAAAAGGCCTTTCCTCTATTTGCCATTTTCCTCACCTCAGATGGGGAGGGTACTTGGAAGGCTGCCAAAGTTGGTTTGGTCAGGTTTAATATATTTGACTACACAGAAGGTGATTCTTCAGCTACCCAGGTCTCAAAGTGTGTAGCATGACTGGGAGCAAGTGCAGTTGTTTCAGCAATGACTGGTGAGATGTGTTCTTTTCTCCCAGTCTTAGTAGCCAAGCTACTGTATTTTGACTAACTGCAGTTTTGACTAACTGCAGTTTCCAAACAATTTTCAAAAGCAGCCTGATATACAATACTACTACAATGTATTACAGTACTACAATATACATTACAGTATTGTAGTGCATTGCAATCTGGAGGTTACCAGAGCATGGGCCACCATGGCTAAGTTATCACTGCCCAGGAAGGGTTGCCAGAGGTGCACCAGCCTTAGCTGGGGGGGGGGGGGAATCTACACTACTGCTTTAAAGCACTTTATAACAGTTTTGACAACTGTTGGGGCCCAGGACACACTGCATATACAGTTTTCAAAATGTTTTAAAAGTGCTTTAAAGCGCTTTAAAAGCAGTTGTGTAGATCCCCCCCCAGTGGAAAGCACTCTGTATCACCTGAGCCTCCAGTGATAAACCTAGATCTAGGAGCACATCCAGACTGAGTTCCTGATCAACCTCATCCAGAACACGTTAAATACAACCTCCTTGAATAGATAAGCTCTCCCACACTAGAGGCCTTCAAGAGGCAGCTGGACAACCATCTGTCAGGGATGCTTTAGGGTGAATTCCTACATTGAGCAGGGGGTTGGACTCGATGGCCTTGTAGGCCCCTTCCAACTCTGCTATTCTATGATTCTAAGCCACCAACCCAGTCTTATCTGGTATGAGTTCCAGTTTATTGGGTCTTATGCCATCCAGGACTGATGCCAGGCACCAAACAAGTCTGTCCATCACTTCACCTGAATCAAGTGTAAAGGAGAAGTAGACTTGGGTGTCAACATATTGATGATACTGCACTCCAAATAAGATGACCTCTCTCAGTGGCTACATCTAGATCTGCAAACCATGGGAACATGACGGAACCTCATAGCACAATGGAGTCACAGCATACTATACCATAGAATAAATGATGCTGGGCTGAGCATTAGTTCCCTAGCACCAGAAACTTCTCAAATTGGTGATATTTCTTTCGTGGGTCAGGATGACACTAGCAAGGGATGCAGCATTTGTTCAGGTGGGGAATTATCCACTTTGCTATGAGTGATCTAGTTAGGAACCAAACCACTAAAGCACAGTGCCCCCAAGCCAAGGAGCCTATGCAGGATACTATGGTTGATGGTATAAAAAGTCGCTGAGAAGTTTAGAATAAGCAAGGACACAACCTGTGCAGCATACGTAATCCGTCAAGGTGGTTGTTGTTATTATTCTGCCTTTCCCCCCAATACTGGGCCTCAAGGTGGTAACCAAAGCAGTTCCTGTCCCCAAAGCAGGTTGAAATGAATACAGATAATCACTCTCATCTGTACTGCAACCACTGGATGAAGCATCTTGCTCAGGAGGGGGAAAGTAATTGTTGCAAGTTGGTTTAAGGAGGGCTTTTAAAGAAATGGTCTCACAAAAGCTTCTTTCAAAGCATCCCAGACTTCTCCTTTCTCTCAAGGAGGCATTCACTACCTCCTGAACCCAGATAGCCCTTCCCTGCTCAACGTTAAGACCTGAGAAGTTCATGTTAGACCGCAGCTCTAAGTAATTTACCCACATCTTTAGGCTGCAACAATTTAAATTCATCCAAATAATAATAATAATAATAATAATAATAATAATAATAATAATAATAATAGATGGTGTCCCACATCCAAAGAGAAAAGTGAAAGAAAAAACAGAAAGACCCATGGAAATGGAAGTACTGTTCTCTTGGTGGTCTAGCTTTTATTTTTATTCCTTGCAACAGGGTGACACTAGAAAGGGATGCAGCATTTGTTCAGAAGTGGGCTGCTATTCCTCATTGCCAAAAATCGCAAGAGTTTTCAATAGGTATCATAAAATATTGGTGTGCTTATCCTATCCCATCACTAAAGATAAGAAACAAGGCTTTTAAATTCAAGGCTGAACTTCCTAAACTGTAGGAAGCCCCAAAGAACAAACTGGATACAAATAAAATGTATGCTGTAAAACCTTGTAAAATAAATCTTCTCCCTTCTGATATCTTGGCCATAGTGCCCTGCAGTCACGTTTTCTCCACCACTGCATATTCCTTCATATAACTTTGTGCTTTTATTTATTTATTTTATTTATTTATTTAAGTATTTTTATGCCGCCATTCAGCCAAAAAAGGCTCTCATGGCGGCTTACAAAAGTATTTCTTGACAGTCCCTGCCCACAGGCTTACAATCTAAAAGACATGACACAAAAGGAAAGGGGATTGGGAGGGAGGAGGAGGAGGGGGAAAAGGAAAGCAAATTCAGGCACTACAATCTTAGTTGGAAAGTTCAGCAGTTACAGGAGACAGCAGGAGGGAGGGGGCTCTCAGCTGGAGCTGGACTCAGGCACGGTGGAGAGGGGCCTGGCTGCTGCTTCCTCCCTCTCTGGTGGCCTCTGCAGTTACAGTTGGTAGCAGGAGGGAGGGGGCTCTCAGCTGGAGCTGGGCCCAGGCACGGTGGAGAGATGCCTGGCTGCTGCTTCCTCCCTCACTGGTGGCCTCTGCAGAGACAGTTGGTAGCAGGAGGGAGGGGGCTCTCAGCTGGAGCTGGGCCCAGGTACGGTGGAGAGATGCCTGGCTGCTGCTTCCTCCCTCACTGGTGGCCTCTGCAGAGACAGTTGGTAGCAGGAGGGAGGGGGCTCTCAGCTGGAGCTGGACCCAGGCACGGTGGAGAGATGCCTGGCTGCTGCTTCCTCCCTCACTGGTGGCCTCTGCAGAGACAGTTGGTAGCAGGAGGGAGGGGGCTCTCAGCTGGAGCTGGGCCCAGGTACGGTGGAGAGATGCCTGGCTGCTGCTTCCTCCCTCACTGGTGGCCTCTGCAGTGACAGTTGGTAGCAGGAGGGAGGGGGCTCTCAGCTGGAGCTGGACCCAGGCACGGTGGAGAGGTGCCTGGCTGCTGCTTCCTCCCTCACTGGTGGCCTCTGCAGTGACAGTTGGTAGCAGGAGGGAGGGGGCTCTCAGCTGGAGCTGGGCCCAGGTACGGTGGAGAGATGCCTGGCTGCTGCTTCCTCCCTCACTGGTGGCCTCTGCAGTGACAGTTGGTAGCAGGAGGGAGGGGGCTCTCAGCTGGAGCTGGACCCAGGCACGGTGGAGAGGTGCCTGGCTGCTGCTTCCTCCCTCACTGGTGGCCTCTGCAGTGACAGTTGGTAGCAGGAGGGAGGGGGCTCTCAGCTGGAGCTGGGCCCAGGTACGGTGGAGAGATGCCTGGCTGCTGCTTCCTCCCTCACTGGTGGCCTCTGCAGTGACAGTTGGTAGCAGGAGGGAGGGGGCTCTCAGCTGGAGCTGGACCCAGGCACGGTGGAGAGGTGCCTGGCTGCTGCTTCCTCCCTCACTGGTGGCCTCTGCAGTGACAGTTGGTAGCAGGAGGGAGGGGGCTCTCAGCTGGAGCTGGGCCCAGGTACGGTGGAGAGATGCCTGGCTGCTGCTTCCTCCCTCACTGGTGGCCTCTGCAGAGACAGTTGGTAGCAGGAGGGAGGGGGCTCTCAGCTGGAGCTGGACCCAGGCACGGTGGAGAGATGCCTGGCTGCTGCTTCCTCCCTCACTGGTGGCCTCTGCAGTGACAGTTGGTAGCAGGAGGGAGGGGGCTCTCAGCTGGAGCTGGGCCCAGGTACGGTGGAGAGGGGCCTGGCTGCTGCTTCCTCCCTCACTGGTGGCCTCTGCAGAGACAGTTGGTAGCAGGAGGGAGGGGGCTCTCAGCTGGAGCTGGACCCAGGCACGGTGGAGAGATGCCTGGCTGCTGCTTCCTCCCTCACTGGTGGCCTCTGCAGTGACAGTTGGTAGCAGGAGGGAGGGGGCTCTCAGCTGGAGCTGGGCCCAGGCACGGTGGAGAGATGCCTGGCTGCTGCTTCCTCCCTCACTGGTGGCCTCTGCAGAGACAGTTGGTAGCAGGAGGGAGGGGGCTCTCAGCTGGAGCTGGACCCAGGCACGGTGGAGAGATGCCTGGCTGCTGCTTCCTCCCTCACTGGTGGCCTCTGCAGAGACAGTTGGTAGCAGGAGGGAGGGGGCTCTCAGCTGGAGCTGGGCCCAGGTACGGTGGAGAGATGCCTGGCTGCTGCTTCCTCCCTCACTGGTGGCCTCTGCAGTGACAGTTGGTAGCAGGAGGGAGGGGGCTCTCAGCTGGAGCTGGACCCAGGCACGGTGGAGAGATGCCTGGCTGCTGCTTCCTCCCTCACTGGTGGCCTCTGCAGTGACAGTTGGTAGCAGGAGGGAGGGGGCTCTCAGCTGGAGCTGGACCCAGGCACGGTGGAGAGATGCCTGGCTGCTGCTTCCTCCCTCACTGGTGGCCTCTGCAGAGACAGTTGGTAGCAGGAGGGAGGGGGCTCTCAGCTGGAGCTGGGCCCAGGCACGGTGGAGAGATGCCTGGCTGCTGCTTCCTCCCTCACTGGTGGCCTCTGCAGTGACAGTTGGTAGCAGGAGGGAGGGGGCTCTCAGCTGGAGCTGGACCCAGGCACGGTGGAGAGATGCCTGGCTGCTGCTTCCTCCCTCACTGGTGGCCTCTGCAGTGACAGTTGGTAGCAGGAGGGAGGGGGCTCTCAGCTGGAGCTGGGCCCAGGTACGGTGGAGAGGGGCCTGGCTGCTGCTTCCTCCCTCACTGGTGGCCTCTGCAGAGACAGTTGGTAGCAGGAGGGAGGGGGCTCTCAGCTGGAGCTGGACCCAGGCACGGTGGAGAGATGCCTGGCTGCTGCTTCCTCCCTCACTGGTGGCCTCTGCAGTGACAGTTGGTAGCAGGAGGGAGGGGGCTCTCAGCTGGAGCTGGGCCCAGGCACGGTGGAGAGATGCCTGGCTGCTGCTTCCTCCCTCACTGGTGGCCTCTGCAGAGACAGTTGGTAGCAGGAGGGAGGGGGCTCTCAGCTGGAGCTGGACCCAGGCACGGTGGAGAGATGCCTGGCTGCTGCTTCCTCCCTCACTGGTGGCCTCTGCAGAGACAGTTGGTAGCAGGAGGGAGGGGGCTCTCAGCTGGAGCTGGGCCCAGGTACGGTGGAGAGGGGCCTGGCTGCTGCTTCCTCCCTCACTGGTGGCCTCTGCAGAGACAGTTGGTAGCAGGAGGGAGGGGGCTCTCAGCTGGAGCTGGACCCAGGCACGGTGGAGAGATGCCTGGCTGCTGCTTCCTCCCTCACTGGTGGCCTCTGCAGTGACAGTTGGTAGCAGGAGGGAGGGGGCTCTCAGCTGGAGCTGGGCCCAGGCACGGTGGAGAGATGCCTGGCTGCTGCTTCCTCCCTCACTGGTGGCCTCTGCAGAGACAGTTGGTAGCAGGAGGGAGGGGGCTCTCAGCTGGAGCTGGACCCAGGCACGGTGGAGAGATGCCTGGCTGCTGCTTCCTCCCTCACTGGTGGCCTCTGCAGAGACAGTTGGTAGCAGGAGGGAGGGGGCTCTCAGCTGGAGCTGGGCCCAGGTACGGTGGAGAGATGCCTGGCTGCTGCTTCCTCCCTCACTGGTGGCCTCTGCAGTGACAGTTGGTAGCAGGAGGGAGGGGGCTCTCAGCTGGAGCTGGACCCAGGCACGGTGGAGAGATGCCTGGCTGCTGCTTCCTCCCTCACTGGTGGCCTCTGCAGTGACAGTTGGTAGCAGGAGGGAGGGGGCTCTCAGCTGGAGCTGGACCCAGGCACGGTGGAGAGATGCCTGGCTGCTGCTTCCTCCCTCACTGGTGGCCTCTGCAGAGACAGTTGGTAGCAGGAGGGAGGGGGCTCTCAGCTGGAGCTGGGCCCAGGCACGGTGGAGAGATGCCTGGCTGCTGCTTCCTCCCTCACTGGTGGCTTCTGCACATATTTCCTCCAATCCTCATTGCACAAAAGGACAGAGATGTTGGTGGTGCCTGGTGTGATAAGCACCTAGTGAAATTGCCCTTGGGATGATTTGGTGGATGGGTTTTGCTTGTGCTCAGGAGCCTTGTGGCTGCCATGGTTAGCCTCAATGAGGATAGTTCCTTTAGATCAGATTGGCTAGTGATACTTTGCTTGGACTCTGCAAAACGTGGCTGGGCTTATCAGCACACGTCTTCTGAAACATTGTGGCTCCCTTTTTGCAGCACACGTGTACCCTGCTTGTGGTGCACTGTAACAGGTATTCTGTGGATTGATCTGGGGTAAGGTGGTGATGGCTTCCTTTCAACTCATACACCATTTATCAATGTAGCATCTAAAATGTAGGCATTTCCTTCTGAATTCACATGCAGACTTTATTTCCTGCCCATGTTCACTTCACAGGTGTTTCCGCTAAAACCACACTTTCTTCCCATCTAGTTAATGCAACATTAATATAAACACTAAACAATATAAAATATTTCACAAACCCTTAACTTTCTTTAATTCTCTTCTTGCCATTTCTAAGAGTTAACATGAATTAGTGGCTGGTTAACAACCCCGTTTGAAAAAGACAGCTACACCTATGTTCCTGCATTACTTCCATTTAAGCAGGGGGTGACTAGATCATGTGTGCAAAACTCTTTTGAGTTCATAGGTCGATCTTGTGCTCTGTGATTTATTCATCCTCCAGGCAGTGTATATAGTTCTTCTCCCTGTCCTGTTTTAATTTAACAATAACCCTGTGCAGTAAGTTAGACTGAGAGATGGTGACTAGCCCAAGATCACCCAGTGAACTTCATAGCTGAGCGGGAATTTGAATCTCAGTCTCTCCCCAGTCTTAGTCCACAAGTATATCATACTGCCCTATCCAAACATCCATTTTTTTAAAATATTGTGTTTTGTGATTTATCTTCCTGAATAAAGCTCATGTTGTTTGCCTTTGTTTTTGTGAACATAGCCTACAAGACAAAGGACCTTTTGCAAATAAACTGTTGCAAGTAAATGGAAGACGCATGAGGTAGTTCTTTACTAAATAAACTTTAATTATCTGCATAGAAGGATAAAGGGAAATAAAAATGCATATCTGGAATTCATTGGCTTAATTAAAAAAAGAAGCAGAAGCAGAGGAGTGGTTTATTATTTAGAAGGTCACTTCGCTTAAAGGAGATACCAAGAGTGGGAAGGATGGAATGTGTCCAGAGGATTCAGCAGCCATTTGGCACGTGACATTTCAGGGGTAGTCTTTAAAGTGCGGAAGGCACAAGGACTCTGCTACAAAGTGCATTAATTAAAAACAAAAGAAAATGACTGTTGTGGTTTGAATCAAGATGTGTTCACTAAGGGTTCGTCTCTCTGGGAGTCCTTTTTCCACACACACACACTGCACACAAGCCAAGCATGTGTTCGCCTAGAAAGGCAAGAGAATGAAGCCTGGGGAAAAGAGGCAACAGCTGCAGATCAGAATAACTGTCCTTATGTATGTTTGCTGTGGGACTCTTCTCCATAACTGATGTTACCAAAACATGCTATCACTGCAGGGCTACACCCTAGTTGGAAGGAGATGAGTGGCTGGCAGTGGGCCTTCCTTTGCTCTCAAGCCTCTTTGTGCCCTTTCCCAATTGTCCTCTGAACTGCCCTGTTGCTGTGGCCAACCCCTCTTTAAGGCGCAGTGCATCCTGAGGTCATTTCCAAAAGGATGATTAAAGCTTCTGCTGGTATTTCTGCCGGCGGATGCAGCGAGGGCAGAAACTGGCATTTACTTGGCAGCTGCTATGGAAGACGGTTTTACACTTGCTACACCTGTAAGGAAAAAGAGTCAGGTCAATCACTAACACATTAGTGGTGGTGGTGGTGGGGGGCTTGAGAAGAGCAGACATCCCAGTTTAGCAGCTTTCCCCAACCTCCAGATGTGTTAGGACTAAAACACCTATCATCCCCAGCCAACATAGCCAATGGGCACCGGGTTGGGCAAGGCTACCTTATGGTCTCCTAACCACTTCAACAAGTACCATGGTGGCCCAGCCCAATTTTAAATCACCTTTGGGATTAGCGCAATCCATTTAGTTCAGGACATTTTTTCAGATTTCAGCATTCCTAGTTGCGGAGTTTGGATTTTGGAAATCAGCACCCATGTTTCTAACTAGCAATCAACACATGACTGGAACTTTTCTCTGTTTCTTAGACATGCACAGCTATGCTTAAGGAAGACTGGTAACTTTGCATACCCCTGAGGCTTACCAGGTGTGCAAGAGGAAATGACTCCAGGCTGCCACCTGTAGAGGACAATGATTCAGGAAATCCCTGCTTCTGCCACCAGAATGAAAGTGCTCCAGGCACATCCTGTCATGTGTGGTAAATACCCTGATTCAGGCACCAGGAAGCTCTGTCATCCCAGCAAGGAGACACACTTCCTGCTTCAATACACAGCCAAGAAAGACAGGCCAGCAAATTTCAATGACCATGTTCATCAGCTGCTACTAAACTATATTGTTTCATTACTACAGCTTTGTTAGACAAGTTAAAAAGGGAAATCATGGTATTCAAAAGCTACTTTATAAAGGAGCTGATGCCTGACTTCTTTTCAGCATCCTCATTGGAGGGTAGATCTCCATGGCACTGAAGCACTCATTCTCCTCATTCCCTGTCATTGATTTCTGAAAGTGCTACCCTTCCTACAATCATAGAAAGTGACATCATGGGACTCTATGTACCCCAAGACAAATGCCTCCCGATTCCCTAATTGATGCCTTGCTGTGAATTATTAGATTCCTCTCCTCACTTGCACAGTAAGCTCCAAGACATGTTGAATACATTTGGGGAGGCATTGTTCTCCTCCATAATTCTCCATTGCCCCACATCTTGCAAAACTGAGTTTCTGTTTCTTTGAGAAGGGGAATAATACTCACCTGGTAGTTGTGTCAAATTCAAAGGGAAAGATGATGTCGTTGTTGTTACAGATCTGGCAGATAAAACCCCTCTGGGTACAAAGGTCACAACTGTAGACATGGTGGGAGGCAAACTGAATCAGGCACTGGAGGAATACCTCGAACACCCCATCTGCAATCTAAGGGTAGAGAAGGGCTATTGGTACGTGGATAGGTAGGGGTAAAAAGGGGAAATGCTGCCACTTCACAAGAATCCTCAAAGCACAGGACATATATCTGTTTTTAAATCCTGCCTTTCAGGGTAAAACTTCCAACAAACCTGTGACAGGTGATGCCAGAAGACTGGTTTACACCAGCCCCAAGCTGGGGGCCTTCCAGATATATTGGTCTACAATTCCCATCATCCTCACTTAGCATGGCCCATGCTGTTTGGGGTGGGTGGGATTGTAGTCCAGCACGTCCAGAGAGGCCCAGGTTGGAGAAGGCTAGTTTACAGCTTTTCTATCTGAATATCCAACAGAGATAATAAAGCATTTCAATGCCTAGTAGAGGGAGAAAGAATTGGTGAATCAGATATGTATCAGGCAGAGCACCAGTGGGGACTCAATTTGAGTCAGGGTTCACAAGAAAAGCTTAGCCCCAAACTCTATTTTCAAAAGTCTCTGGGAAATGCAAAGTAATAATTGCCTCTGAGCACACACAGACCAGTTTCCAATGGCTGGACTTGTGCTCTCTGCCTGTGGCTGCCCATTATGGGTTAAAGTGTTTAGGGGTCTGCTGAGTTAAGGTTGTGGGGAATCCTGTGTGTGTGTGTGTGTGTGTGTGTGTGTGTGTGTGTGTGTGTGTGTGTGTGTGTGCGCGCGTCAGGGGAAGTGGGAGGCATTTTCTTGAGGCACATGTCTGCCTGCCTCTACTTTGAGAAGCTTCCTCCTTCCAGTTCTCATACCTGCCTCAGGTCAGCCACGCTGTATTTATGGGGACATTCCAGGAGGTAGTGCCGGTGATCAAACCTTTAGAAAAAGGATACAGAAGATGAGGAGTATCAGTACAAGTTTTTAAAGTGTATTTCCATGTTCCCCACAGAGCACCAGGAGTTGTGCAGAACACAAAAATGATATAATTCCTGTGCCAGAGGGAGGATTCATAAATGGCTTGCAAGGACAGGGGGTTAGGGAAGGTGGCACTCCTTGCTCCATTTTTTCACCATTTGGTCTATTGTCAGCCTCCTTTGGCTGTTTTTCCCATTCTCATCTCTCCACACCTTATGTCTCTTTTCCCCCACCCTCCATTTGCCAAGCCACCTCTCCTCTCAAGACAACATTTGACCTAAGCCACATTTCCTAGCCTCATTAAACCTGCCTCTTCCACCATCAGTATATGCTGCTCCTCGGTATCTTTTTCTCATCAGGTCATTGCTGGCCTTTATCCTCTTCGCATATATCATACAGTCTGTACAGTACCTTGCACACAGGTGATGCTAAGCCAGCAACAGGTTAAGTTAGCACAGCCAAATTCAGTTACTGACACATGAGATTTTTATTTTCCGGCAGCCTTTTTGCACTGAAGGAATCCAAACCTCATGCGCAACAAATTTCTTAGGCCAGGGTTGGGCAAATTGGGTGGGGGTGGGGGCATGGGGCATTTTCATATCCTGGACCCAGCTACGGGCTGCGCTCTGTGGGGCACCAGGGATGGAGAATCAGAAAAAATCAAACTGTGATGGAGTGCAAGAAGACTCAAATGCAACTTATTCTCAAGCTACATTTGCCCTTTTAAGTGCTCTGCTTTGGTAAAAAGGACTTTTTTTGCTCATGGGTGTTACTGCCACTGAATATGGTGGTGTGGGGGCTGCACTGGGGGGCAGTGGAGGTGGTGTGTTGCCCACCCCTGGTGTAGGAAGAATAACCATGTCCCCCAATGACAACCATTAGGCAGAAGTCAAGACAGCCACCTGCTGCTTGTGAGGTTTTGGGTTCTCTCAGTCACATGATCTGATTTGAGCTGGAAAAAGTGGGTGAGATGTTGTGTTTCCGAAAACCTCCCGCCTTTCTGGGAGACAATAAAGCGGTCTGCCACGTAATCCACAAAGCTTTATTCAGGCAATAGACATCGCTTCCCACATGCAGAGAATTCAACCTCTAGGAACTTTCCTCTAGGCAAAACTATGCAAACTAAGCCAGAATTGTCCCTTCAAGAAGAATGGAAAGCCTTTTCCAAGAACGCTTTAACTTCAGGGAGACTGGTTCCGAAGAAGCCTTTGATGAGAAGCTAGCTGGGCCGACCTTCTCTCAGCTTCCTTTAGCTCCGCCCATTTTCGTCTGCAGCGTACTCTAGGATCAGCTATCCTTGCAGTGCCTCTCCCTCGGAAGAATACGGATTTCCCACAGAATGTGTGCTGATACGGTCTGGCGAAGGTTCATTCCCAGCTGGTGAAGAGCCTGTGAGAGTCACCTCCCCCACTCCCCGTATAGGCTGGTATGTTTCTGGTGCCGTCTCTTCTGCTTCAGAATCTGATTCTGACTGATTGCCTGAAACTCCTTCCCCCAGCTTATGGGGAACAGGCCTAGTCACAACAGGTGATGCGACAGGGTAAGAAGATGAGGCATTTTGGCAGCTGCAAATTAAGACTCTTCCTGACGATGGAGCTTCTGCAGGCACTGATCGTGGTCCATAGCTCATGGGAGCTGTTGTTAAGGAATATGAGCACAGACTTGAAGACCTGTTTCGAGGGGTCCGAGCATTTTGCAGTTACATAATTTTAAATTGTGTGAAAATGAATTTAATTCAAATACTTACATTTTTAAAATGTTTCTAGGCTTCATGAATTTAATTTAAATTGTAAAACGTTTCTAGGCCTGATGGCTCCAAAGGTAGACTTTGTATAAGGCCGTTATTCTTCACTGCAAGGCCTGTGGGCTGCTGGTGGCTCCCAATTACCTTAAATGTGGCTGCCTGCCTTTCTCTCATTCACTCACTCTTTCTTCTCTTTGAAATAGCTGCTCACTCTCTGCAGGGTTCTCTCTCTCCGTGTCTGGTTGTTTGCTTTAACGGCGGGCTGCTTGCTGTGATCTAGGCTAATGCAGTCAGGAGATCTGCCACTCGTCAGCAATACAGTGGTTGAAGGGGGAAGCAAAGGGCACCATGACTGGATAGCTGTAGTGGTATGCTGCACAGGGACCGGAGATGGAGGAGGGGAAATTTAATGTGTGGGTGAAAGAAGATAACAATGGGGAGATTTTGCAGCAATCAGTAGAGCAGAGAACACTCTCTGTGATGATCATTTCCAATCCAATGGCCAAGTGACCCTTTTGGAATTTGCCTGCCTGGTGACTGACGGATGAGGCCTTCCTAGAACCACATGGAAGGGGATGAGGTGGAGAGGCCAGAAATACCCTCCAGCTGAGTGGTGGTTGTTGTTATTATTATTATTATTATTTGCATTTGTATACCATTCCATAGCCAAAGCTCCCTGGGCGGTTCACATAAGATAAAAACACTTAAAAACATTATACAAAAATTAAAAACCACAAAAAACATGCGATATACACATACATTTAAAACCACTATAACAACTTTAAAACGATGAGCCAAAAAGAGGACTCTTTTTTGTGTACTACATCAATGCTTGGCCATTGGGGGAAGAGAAGAGCGCCTCCAATGACCCCAAAACCCCCCAATTGGTGCTGGTGGTGGGGTCTGGAGCTAAAGTGACCCCTGTTTGAAAAACTGCAGATCACTGGTATAAAGTATAGATCAGCAATCCCCAAATCATTGGCCTGTACACAGTGGTGTGCTGCGAGAAATATACCATGAAAATACTTAGGAAGCATCCACCACTCTGTGTCCCCTGGAGTAGGGTGCCCCCTTGCTACACTGATCTCCCTCCTCTCTCTGCCAACGCACAGGCAATTACACCATCACCAGGGAAAGAATAAGGATCCCCTGCAACTTCCTGATGCAGCCTGTGCTCCTGTTGACAGGCATGGGGAAACTCAGAAGCATCAACTTCATTGCCCAGGAAGCAGGGGTCCATCCCTGAGCCCCAACTGTAGAGCAAGAGGAAGCAATATCAACGGGTCCATCCAACCTTTGAAAGGAGATGCCTGCCCTTCGTTCTGGGAGCTGATCAAGAACGTAACCTTTTTTTTTTTAGTGTGAGAGTGACGCATACCTCCAATGTTCATCTAGGAAAAAAACCTGATGCAGTTACCAAACTTCTGGGAAACAACAGAATTGATGTTACAGAATTTAGCTTTTTCCTTGAGGGAAAAACTTTTAAAAGTACACAGTATATACAGCTCTGCTTATTTCCTTGACCACAGAGGTGACAAACATTTTGCTCTTCAAGCACATACTTAAAAACTATGCACATCCAAGGAGCGCCTCTTCCTGGATGAGTCCAACACAGGAGCCCTGCCCCAAATCCCATCCATTCTTTATAAGCCAGCTGGTGGTTTTATGACTACGGTATGGTAAAAAAAATGCCATTAAAAAAGTGAAAGGCAAGATCATCAGGGACAGACATTCTGTATGAGGTGACCAGTTAGGAACATGGCCAACAGAGAGAGGGCTGGAGTAGATTTGGACCTTAGCAGATTCAAGAGGGAAGGTAATCTTTTATGCAGTGAAGATTCACCTTTTGCTGATCTCCTTCAGGGCCCCACTGCGACAAAGGACAAGATAATCCCCAAGGAGCTTCAGCTGCTCACGGCTCTTGTAGATACGACTCATAAGGTCCACATGGTCGTAGAGGGTCTCATTCACCAGCTTCAAATCAATCAAAGGCTGGCTGTGAATTTGGGTCAGGAACTTCAGAGCTTGGTGACAGACCTAAGAGACATTGTTGGAGATATGAGATATGTAAAGTACCCTGGGCGACATCTAGAAAGGTCAGCTGGAGGGACCATTACATGGGCCAGTAGGAGTTACCATTCTAGCCACTGTCCCCAAGACCAGGCTCTGCAATTCTCACTCTCTTCCAAACAAGATTTCCATCAGTGCCCATTGTATTCAGCTCTGCCTAGACATACTAAAGTTTCTTTAAAATATTTGCAAATAGTAGCATTTTGGGGAAGGAGTTCACTGTTTCCTCCAATGCCATCCCCCCTCCACAAATCCCTCCCCCCAATTCTTGATTCACCACACTGAGAATCTCAGCTGTCACATTTAGAAAAATGAAGTTCCAGCTCCAATGGGCTGTAAAATGTGAAATCTCAGAATGTAGAAAGGGAGACGTTCAAATGATAATGGGGCTTTAGGCTGCAGAGCTCTTTGTGCTTCTCCATGACTCCCAAATAGATGGCAACATTTGCAAATTTGCTTCATTTACACAATGTATGCAAGCTGCAGAGCTTAAGCATAGTGCAGAGCTGTAATTAATGCACAGAGTCATCACCTTCTGAGTTGAGCAGGTACTGTGCTGCTTCTTTAATCTGTCTAGCACCCACCTAGCATACTAGGATGAAATAAATGCTAACTAGTACTCTTAAGTTATTTAGATTTTCTTAGAATTTGCAGGTTGTTTTATTACCACATTTGGCCCTCAGCACAAAAAAGCAGCTAGGGGTAAAAGGTGAGTTTGTGAGAGAGGGACTGAAAACAGAGTCTATTGTAAGTTGCGCCTAGACCTCCAGATAGTTACATTAAAAGTGCATCTATCTGCAGGCCCCTTGCCATTGCAATAAAGGCTAGATATTTGGTTCTTCAGAAACAGTCAGGACACAGCGGCTTTGCAACTGCGGCCATGCAGATGTTCCTCCTGCTGGGTTCTGATGCAAGTATGGTACACAGGCACATCTGAAAGGAGTGGGCACTCAAAGCACTGGACTCACATTTGGCGCCTGGGCACCCCACAACTTTCCTCCCTCAAGTTGCCCAGACCTACCGGACGCCTAGCGAGATCCCAATTATGTATCAGGCGTGAGGGAATCACTGACTCTTCATCCCAGTGGCAGCTGTCACAGTAATAGAGGCCTGTGAATGAACATAGCTTGGGCTTCACAAAGGAAAAGCCAATCTGTCTGGAGCAGCCTGAAAAGGAAAGTGCAAACAGTCAGGACTTCTAAGAATGCCACAAACTGTCTCTTGGCTATCGGAAAACCTCTTGTATTAGGCTCTTGAGGCGGCAAGCCAAACCTCTCCTCTTTCCTAGACCCGGGATGTCATTTGAACACAATTAGTAGTACGTTCGTTACCTTGACTTTCAGCTAGCACCATCACCAGCAAGTCGATGGATGGAAAGTAGGACAGATTCAGCAATCAAGGAGCAAGGTCAGACTTCGCATTAAAGGACAGCAAATTATCACTTATTTGGTTTTATTATCATTTTGATCACCGTTGCATTTTCTGTCTCAAGGCACCAAAGGGTCTTGGGCTGCCTCTGTCAAGGAGCAATGCAATGCCTGCATTTCCACACCTTCTGATCGTTGGAATGTTCCTAAAATCCTGCATAGCATCATAGATCTGGATAGAGGCTCACAATTATCATCTTGTTCCAGGCCTTAAGCTCTCTACTGAAGGATCCTGTGATAGATGCCCATCCAGAATATTTAGCTTTTCAAATTTATTCTAGTTGCAACTGGACAGAACCAGCAACTGGATTAATCCATGGGCCATTCAGAACATGCAGTGGAGATTATGGGCAAGAGGACAACGGACAGAGGGCTGCTTCTCAGCCTTCCTTCCCTCATAAGACCCACCCCACCAGGCATCTCTCCACCCTCAGAAGTTCTTCCTGTGTCCTTGGTTTCTGCAAGAGGAGCATAATCTTTGGACTGTAACTGGTAGTCTTTTCACTGGGCAAGATTTGGCACATAGAAAAGTCAGTGCTAATTACAGATCCTGAAAAAGCCTCATCAGATGTTCCACACATATTCCTTAAAGGGTTCTTAGGCTTCATCAGACAAAATGTGTATATATTTTGATATCATGATGTCCTTTTGTAAATTGCCCTGGAAACAATTTAGAAATCTATAAAATAAATACACTCATGCATAAACAAGAGGAACAGAATTGTGCTTTTAAATGAAAAATTGAAACTCAAGAATTTCTTGCGGTTCCTATGGGTTAGATCCAGACACCCATATATTCAGAGTAGGCCTATTAAAATCAATGCGACTTGATTTAGCCATTACTAACTTAAGTCACATTGGGCCTGTTCAGATGACACCATAACCCTGCTGGTTAAGAGTTTTTGGCTAAGCAGCAGGGTTTACGGTGTCATGTGCAATGCATTTTCCTTAACCAGGTGCACCTGCTAACCACATTATGGCTGGCTTCACTAACCCTGTTATGCAGCAGAGTTAGTGGCACTGCCTTTGGCTTACAGTGTTGTATACAATGGACCTGTGGTTAAGGGGCCAAAACCATAGAGCTAGCAGAATAGAGCAGCCTTAAGTGTCTAGGCCGTTTTTGTCTGCAGGCTTTCTCGCTGCTCCCGATAGCTGTCATGCTAATAAGGCTGAGGCGGCCGCCATTTCGTGTCATCGGCCTCGTTTTTTGAGCACTACATGCAGTTTCCAGGGACGTGTCCTGAATCTAGTCCTTTTTTTACTTCTTAACAGCATGTCTTCCATATGACCCAGTTTGGATTCCTACCTTGGTGAACCACCATTACCCCTAGATGAGTACCGCTGCATGTCCTACCTTTGAATCGCTGCAGTATTTATCAGTGCTGGAAACACTCCTGAAATGGCTGCATGCTCAGGACAGTTCTGGGGACTCCTCAAAATGACCGACTACTTAAAACATAATGGCAGACCCTCCCCAAATGGCAGCTATCTCAAGAAGGCACCGCTGTGCCTTCCATGGAAACAAATCTGCTGGCGTAACTCCTGGCTGGTGAAAGGGTGGGGGGATCAATAATCCTGAACGGCAAGTGGCGTTTGAACCACAGAACACAGGGAATGCAAGCTTCAAGGGCTACGGTATAGAATGGCTGCTCACTGTAGAAATGGGCCTAAAATGGCGGGTGCAACTGCTGGCTCTCTTAGCGTAAGGGCTGATGGGATACAGGGCGAAGCATTCAGAGGACTCAGGCAGTCTTCTAACAGGTTTATGGTTAGCGTGTGGTTAAGGAAACCAGGTAAGATATATCATGTCATGTGTGACCGTACGGCTTGTGGTTAGTGCTAGCCACAGAGAAGTACGGTTAAGCGAACTACAGCAGCCCTCAGTGCTGTTTGAATGTTGATTTTGATGGGTCTGCTCTAAGTAGAACTATGAGGCCTCAGGTTCATTCCCTGGCATCTCCACCTTTTATGTTGCATTTTATATCATGTTTTTATACTGTTTGTTTTATACTTTGAATGGTTTTAATTTCTGTGAACCACCCAGGGAGCTTCGGCTGTTGGGCAGTATAAAAATACAATCTATATAAATAAAAATGTAAATGTTCGTTTGAAACAGACGTTACATCTCCGAAAGTTCTTCACCGATTGCTTTGAAATTTTGAAACAACGTTGCATTCAAATACGCGAGCGTTGTTATCTAACTATGTTCTATATGGGGTCAAAAGTTTGTCTTAAAAGCGAAGAAATAGGCCTCCTCAAAACCAGTCCTGCTGATCATTGTGACATCGCCAACCAGTAGGCCAATCCACTGCCTCTGCCTCCTCTCCTATTTGCATGTTCTCTCCTATTTGCTCTTATAGGTCATTGTGACATCGCCAACCAGTAGGCCAATCCACTGCCTCTGCCTTCTCTCCTATTTGCATGTTCTCTCACAATTGGCTGAGTAAGTATAGATGTCACACCTGTGACAATTACACGGTCTGAAGAAAGGTAACTGCCAGGAGTTTCCACTAACCTCCTCACCGTAAAAACATCCTTTTTTAAAAACCAAACAGTAGGCCAATCCACTGCCTCTGCCTCCTCTCCTATTTGCATGTTCTCTCCTATTTGCTCTTATAGGTCATTGTGACATAGCCAACCAATAGGCCAATCCACTGCCTCTGCCTTCTCTCCTATTTGCATGTTCTCTCCTATTTGCTCTTATAGGTCATTGTGACATCGCCAACCAGTAGGCCAATCCACTGCCTCTGCCTCCTCTCCAATTTGCATGTTCTCTCACAATTGGCTGAGTGAATATAAATGTCACACCTGTGACAGTTACACGTTCTGAAGAAAGGTAACTGCCAGGAGTTTCCACTAACCTCCTCACCGTAAAAACATCCTTTTTTAAAAACCAAACAGTAGGCCAATCCACTGCCTCTGCCTCCTCTCCTATTTGCATGTTCTCTCACAATTGGCTGAGTGAATATAAATGTCACACCTGTGACAGTTACACGTTCTGAAGAAAGGTAACTGCCAGGAGTTTCCACTAACCTCCTCACCGTAAAAACATCCTTTTTTAAAAACCAAACAATCTGCTTTACTTCATCCAAATAATGCCTCGCAGAAGATCACACTTAGGTCGTCATACTCGCAGAGCAGAAGCACTGCGACGAGAAATTGCAAATCAGACTGAGGAAGAACAGGCATCAGCAAACGAGAAAAAAAGAAAAAGAATGCCTCAAATACGTGCCAAGGAACCAGGCAAGCAACGTTCAGCCAAACTTGAGGATGCACGATTGCGAGCATGGCAATCGCGTTCTAAAGCTTCAGATCTGCTTTGTTCTCAACAGAATGAACGCGACAGGCTGAGAGTGGCTGAAAGACGTCAACGAGAAACAGCACATCAGCGTCAAACACGACTCCGTGGTAAACAATCACACGATAACAATCGCCTTGCATTCCGGTACAACCCAGCTGATGATTATAGTTTGAGGCGGCATGTTCTCATCGGCACTATGACTGAAGTGTGTCCTTATTGCAAGGCTCTTAAATTGAATGGAGAAACAAAAGGAATGTGTTGCGCTGCTGGAAAAATTAAACTGCCTCAACTTGGAGAACCACCAGAGCCATTACAAACTTTGCTTGCCGGATATACCACAGAATCAAAGCACTTCCTATCTAACATCAGGAAATACAACTCATGCTTCCAAATGATGTCGTTCGGTGCAGAAATCATCCCAGCTCCATTTATGCCAACTTTCAAAGTCAAAGGACAAATTTATCATAAAGCCGGCTCCTTCCTTCTGTTTCAAGATAGTCAACATAAATTCCTACAAATGTATTTCATTGGTGATGGCAATGATGAATTGAATGCACGCTGCGGAATTTATACCGGCATAAAAAGGTCCATCATTTCAAAACTGCAACAGCTACTTCACGAAAAAAATTTTTAGTACATTTGTTCAAAACAGCAATTGACATGATGCCATCTGATACACACAAGGTTGTTATTCATGCTGACAAAATGCCTGCTGGAGAACATGTGCGAAGATTCAATGCTCCAACTATAGACGAAGTGGCAATTGTTATAGTCGGAGATCAATCTTGACAGGACCTTTCAAAGGTGAAGATGTCCTCATTCCTCGCATTCCTATGATTCCAACAGATATGCATTTCAATTTAAGAGATTGCAATTCCCAATTCGATTGGCGTTTGCAATCACCATCAACAAAGCTCAGGGCCAATCTTTAGAATTGTGCGGTTTAGATCTAGACACAGATTGCTTCTCACATGGACTATTATATGTTGCGTGTTCTAGAGTCGGCAAACCAGACAACCTCTATATCTACACAGACAATGGAACAACTAAAAATATTGTATATCCACAAGCATTGTGAAATTAAATGTATTAGAAACATCCGCTTTGTCTTTTCTTTCTTTTCAATTTAACCAGACTGAGCCACAGCAACGCGTGGCAGGGTACAGCTAGTAAATAAATAAACAAACAAATAAACTAACTAAATCCGTATCAAACACTGTCTCAGAAATAGCACTGTCAGAATATGGAGGCTCCTTCATGCTCCCCCCCCACCAGCCTTCCTGTCCCCTAATATTACTTCACGTAACACAGTTTGGCTCACCTAGACCTAAAGAAGATCAAATTGCTTTTTAGCTGGGTTCATCTGCTGCAGTTGTCCCTGCTTTATCTTGTTGTTTAATTGTTTTGTGGATTATTCTTATTTTTGTTTTGAAGTGATGCAAGCTGCCGTGAGCTCTGTTTTGACAGTGGAAGGGATATCCATTTTTTCCCCAAACAAAGTCTGTGCCCAATTATTTCTCTGCAACCAGCTTGCTGTTCTCCTACCTGCACATATGAAGCTCTGGCAATCCAGTCCCTTCTCCGTGGGGATGGCAACCAGATACTGCAGGAGGAATCCGTTCTCCTTGACAGTGTTCTTTAGGACTGCCTGAGACTTCCCATCCAGATTGCCTCCAAGCGTCAGTGCCTCCTCAGCGGTTTCCAGGTAGGACATAAGCACTCGGCGGACCAGGTCTCTCCAATCAGCTGCCTCCTCTGCATTCTCAGCTCTCAGCTTCAGCACTGCTTTTGAGGTGATGACCTTGAAGAAGGCAGGCCCACCGAGGCTCACATCAGGCAGAATGTCCTGAATGGTCTCGACTCCATAGCTGTTGCTCAGTGTTTTTTCGCCATTTCTGGCTTTGAAGCACTTTAAGGCTTCTAAGGACAAAGAGAAAACAAAAGGGACCCACGTTCTTTCAGCCTCTAGGTACAGAACAGATTCTTTGACTGCGTCTAACTCAGGTGCCAAAACACATGTCCAGTCCAGTCCATTTTGGCCATTTCCATGGTACTGAAAGAGGACAGACAGGTCACTGGGTGGTCCAACAGCAGAGTTTCCCTCAAGGTTCTCCACTGCCTCAGGGCACTCTAGAGTTTCCCAATCTTCATCTTGCTGAGGCCTACACTTCTGAAGGGCCTCATGCAGCCGGTCTAGCCAGTCATCTGCCTCATCCTGAGAGGGAGCCCGAAGGCAGAGCCGTTTGCCCGAGAAGACCAGGTCGAAGCGGCCATCACTATGAGCCAGCCCCAGGGACTCACACCTCAGCAGGGAACAGTTTTCCACACACACACGTTCCTCACTGTCCACAAAGAGACGTAGTTCCAATGGAGAGAGCTCACAGTACAACTCCTTCCAGATGCCCATGCCTCCTCGTCGCTCTAGGGTCCCCAACTTCAGCAGGCCACGGAAGGGATTGGAGAGGCCTGCAGTTGGGAAGAGAAGAGAAATACTGGCACATGAAGACTTTTAGTAGTCAATGATGATGATGCTCCAGCTGCTACAAATGCTGCAAACTACCAGACTGTTTTGCCCTTTTTCTCCCCCCTTCCCTGACTATTTCCTTAACAGAATGACAGTTTACCCATTTGCCTCCGGTGAACAACATGAAAGCCCTTCAATTCCCTCTCGGGGGATAGTTTGGGCTTGCTGGTCTCTAGTGACGACATATGAAGCCTGCGCGGATCCAGGGCACTGCTTGGTATCAATGGCTGGTGAGCAACAGGACTCTCTAGCAAGGGAAGGTGTGAGTGGGAGAAGCCTTCTCCTGCCTCCTCAGGAGAAGAAGGAAGGTCAAAATCATCCTCGGTGATCCAGCTTGTTTTCTGTTGAGGAACAAAAATAAAGGAAACACATTATTGGAGCTGTTGCCACCTGGATGTTATATTGAATTTAACAGGGCTATGCTGATACAAAAAAACAGCAATTTGCCTTCAACGCACAATGCTTTTACCATGCTGGGAACTGTACAGAAGTGGCAAAATCCCTGCCAAGAGAGCTTATGTTTGATGGACAAGAATGAGGTGGGAGAGGGGAGAACATGTGTCAATGAGTAATAGGGAAAGGATGTGAGGGGAATGTTGGTCCTTTACTAGATTTTGAACAGTGTAACAATTCAGGGTAGATAAGAACATACGAGGTGCCCTGCTGGATCAGACCAAGGCCCCATCTAGTCCAGCACTCTGTTCACTCAGTGACCAACCAGCCATTGGCCAGGGATGAACAAGCAAGACATGGTGCAACAGCACCCTCCCACCCATGTTCCCCAGCAACTGGTGCACACAGGCTTACTGCCTCGGATACTGGAGATAGCACACAACCATCAGGGCTAGTAGCCATGGATAGCCTCCTTGATCAACAGCAATACTATATGGTAGGCAACCAACAAGGAAGTGTTCTGAGGACACAGCACAAGTAAGATGCTTGTTGAGAGCTGTTAACCCAGCAAAGGTTTGGGAGAAGACTAAGGGCTTATATACGAGCAGTTCCTGACCCACCAGTTGCAGCTGAGTCGGCTTCACATCCTCTGTGGGAGCGATTTTTGGTGGTGCCCACAGCAGTTTCTCAAATTTCAAAATGTGCTTGTGGATCCAAAAAGACGGGGGCCCTGGTCAAACAATACCAGCAAGTAAAAGCCCCTTCCACCCCCACCCCCCAAAATAGGTTGCTGAAAAAGAACATGGGGGGAAACCAGGATTTTTGTGTGAAAGGGCTTGTGAGCTTGGTTCTGGTACTAGTCACAAATTCCTGGGCTGAGCAAGTACTCAGAGACACCCTGTTCCTTAATTCTTAGCATGCACCAGCCCACCTGAGCCACTATTTTGCATCTAGCTCCAGTTGTTGGACCTCAGCTTTCTTGTAAAAAAACACAAAGTAGATTCCCCAAGCCACCCACCTCTGGGTATAGGATCATCCATATGGGCTGGCTGGATGATCCCAGTGAAATACAGGATGGCAACTTGTGGCACTTTAAAGACCAACAAATTTATTACAGCATAAGCTTTTGTGGACCAGAGTCCACTTCATCAGAAGCACGAACTGTAGTTTAGAGGTATGAATACATGGGGATAGAGGGAACAAAAACACATTCTGTAAACAGGGGAGTCGAATAGTCATGAACTGCACGAAGTATAGTCTATGACAAATCAGAACATTGATAAGGGGATCATGCATCAGATTTAGACAGTATATGCTTACTTTAGTTCACATTTAATATTGAATGAGGTTATTTTGAAAAGAGAAACTTTTAACTGAAACTTTAAAACTAACTAAAAATCTGATCTTTAGCACTTTTAGTGTGGCTGGAAAAATACCAGGCAACATATCACATACAGGTCTGATGCTACTGCCTAGAACATAAGAAGAGCCAAGCTGGATCAAACAAAAGGTCCGTCTAGTCCAGCATTCCATTATCGATGGGAAATCCACAAGCAGGACAGGAGTACAACAGCACCACAGAATCAGAGAACAGTAGAGCTGGAACGGGCCTCAATGCAGGAATCCACCTTAGAGTATCCCTGACAGATGGCTGTTCATCTGCCTCTTGAAGGCCTCTAGTGTGGGAGAGCCCACAACCTCCCTGGGGAATTATTTCCATTGTTGTACTGCTCTAACAGACAGGAAGTTCTTCCTAATGTCCAGCCGAAATCTGGCTTCCTGTAACTTGAGCCTATTCCACGTCCTGCACTCTGGGATGATTGAGAAGAAATCCTGGCCCTCCTGTGTGACAACCCTTCAAGTACTTCAAGAGTGCTATCATGCCTCCCCACAGCCTTCTCTTCTCAAGGCTAAACATGCCCAGTTCTTTCATTTCTCCTCATAGGGATTTGTTTCCAGACCCCTGATCACCCTCTTTGCCCTCCTCTGAACTCCCTCCAGCTTGTCTGCATCCTTCTTGAACTGCGGTGCCCGGAACTGGACACAATATTCAAGATCAGGCCTAACCAGTGCCAAATAGAGGGGAACAAGTACCTTGTGCGATTTGGAAGCTATTCTTATATTAATGCAGCCCAAAATAGCATTTGCTTTTTTTGCAGCCACATCACATTGTTGGCTGATCCCACAAAATCAGGTAGATGGTGATATCAGACACCTTGACTGGAACTACCCTAATAACAGTGTCAAGTTTGCTACGGAGACAAGTGATTTTATCCTCAAAGTGAGATGGAAAAAGGTCACAACAGGTCCTTGAGGGAACCAGGGCACCATTTGCTGTTGAAGAGCATTGGGCCCAGGACTAAGCCCTGTGGTACCCTGCTCATTACCACCCCCAGTTTGAGAAGGTACCACTGACAAGCACTCTTTGAGTCTGATTCTGTAGCCAACTGTGGATCCACCTAATCATCTAGCCTACTTTTAGCTAGTTTGCTGTTTAGAATGTCATGTGGTACTTTGTCAAAAGCTTTGCAGAAGTCAAGATATATTATGTTCACAGCATTCTCACAGTCCACAATGGAGATTACCTGATCAAAGAACAAGATCAGATTAGTCAAGCAGGATTTGTTCTTGACAAAACTATGCTGGCTTCTAGTAAGCGCTGCAATGTTTTCAAGGTGCTTACAGATCGTCTTCTTTATAATCTGCTCCAAAATTTTCCCAGAGATGAATGTCAGACTTTTGCCTTTTTTGAAGATAGGGACAACAGTAGCCCTCCTCCAGTCATCAGGAACTTCACCTGTCAGTGTGGTTCTGAGAGTTCTTCTGCCACCTCCTTTATTACTCTAGGATGCAGTTCATCGGTCTTGAGCACTTTGGCCTTTTGTTATTGATCAATAACTCATGTTATTGATTTACCATCCTCATTAAGCAGTTGAACCACCATTTCTTTCCTCTGTCTTTTATGATGTACATACCTGAAATCTTTTTTGTTGCTTTTAGCATTCCTTGCTAGCCTCACCTCATTCTCAGCTTTAGCCTTCCTGACGCCATTTCGGCACTTCTGTGCCACCTGTCTGTACTGTTCTTTTGTAGCCTGGCCTTCCTTCCACTTCCTATATGTGTCCTTTTTTGTTTTCAGGTCATCTCTAAGCTTATTGTGAAACATTAGTTTCTTCTGTTGTCTCCTATCTTTTCTCCTTGTTGGAATTTTTTGTAATTGTGCCTTTAAAATTACCTTTTTAAAATACTCCCACCCATCTTGGACTCCTTTTCTCATTAGGGTCACTCGCCATGGGATCTTACTTATCATAGTTCTGAGTCTATTAAAATCAGCTTTCCTGAAATCCAGAGTACGTGTATGGCTACACTCAGCTTTTGCTTCCTTTAAAATCAAATATTCAAGTATGACGTGGTCACTTTCCCCCAGAGTTCCCGTAACTGCCACTTTATCCACTAAGTCATCCCTATCGGTCAGTATCAAATCAAGGATAGCTGATCCTCTAGTTCCTTCCTCCACTTTCTGTAGGAGAAAGTAATCAGCCACACGTCAGGAATTTCTTGGAAGGGCCACTTTTGGCAGAATTTGTCTCCCAAACGATATTGGGTTAAATGAAGTCCCCCATTACTACTACATCGCACTTGCTTGAAACGCTGGCAATTTGCTTTTCAAAAGTTTCATCCTTGTCTCCTTGATTGGGTGGTCGGTAGCAGGCTCCGACTATCATGCTCCTTTTATTCCTTGCCCCATTTATTTTAATCCAGATGCTCTTGATGGGGTCACCGGCTGATCCTCCTGTATTTCTGTGCAAGTATAAGTATTTTTAACATATAGTGCAACTCTGCCTCCCTTTCTATTTCTTCTGTTCTTTTTGAACAAATTATACCCTTCAATTGCTGTCGTATTTGCCTTTATGTATTAAGAGTTCAAGTTCGTTCTGTTTGTTTCCCATACTCTTGGAATTAGTACATAGACATCAAAGACCATGTGCTTTATAGTCTGGCTTCTTTCCCATAGTGAAGACTATTTTGGGGCACTATTAGAGTTATTCTCTCTGTTATGGTGCATAAGCCTTCATCCATTGTTGCCACCAAATTTACATCTCCTTCCCCCCATAGGATTCAGTTTAAAGCCCTCCTGATGAAGTTCTTCATGCTGTGGCCAAACACATTCTTCCCAGTCCTTGTGAGGTGCAACCCATCCCTTGCCAACAGTCCATGTTCCAAGTAGTGTAGCCCGTAGTCCCAGAAGCCAAAACTCTCATGTCAGCACCACCTTCGTAGCCAGTCATTTACCCTGAGTATTTTTCTTTCCCTTTCTATTCCTCTTCCAAGAACTGGGAGGATGGATGAGAAAACTATCTGGGCCTCAAAGTTCTTGAGTTTCCTTCCCAAAGCTTCAAAGTCTGATATGATTTCTTTGTAGCTCTACTTGGCAGTATAATTTGTTCCCACATGGATGAGAATTAAAGGATGTGTGTCAGTGGGCTTTATGAGCTTTGGCAGTCCTTCACTCACGTCTCTAATTTGTCCTCCAGGGAGACAGCATACCTGGTGAGTCCATGGGTCTTCACAACATACTTGAGTTTCAATCCCATGCAGCAGCACACCACCCATGTTCCCCAGCAGCAGGTGTACATAGGCAGATTGCCTCTGATACTGAAAGTCTGAAGGTAGCACATAGCCATCAGGAGCAATAGCCATTGATAGCCTTCTTTGGGAATTTAACCAACCCCTTCCAAAGTTATTCAAACTAGTGGCCGTTACTACACCTTGTGGTAATGAATTCCATTGCTTAACTATATGCTGTGTGAAGAAGTACTTCCTTTTATCTGTCCTGAATTTCCCACCAGTCAGCTTCATGGGATGACACCAGGTTCTAGTATTATGAGAGGAATATGAAATACTTTTTCAATTTTTTGTGAACTACCCAGAGAGCTTCGGCTACTGGGCAGTATAGAAATGCAGTAAATAAAAGAAATAAAATATTTACTCTTCTCTGAATGGTATTTATACCTTGTTTGCTTTCACAGTAACCATGTCATTAATACACCTATTTTACAGATGAAGAACTGAGCCAGAGCGCTAGTTATTCAGCTACAGCTATCTTGTGAGTCAAGGGCTGAGAAGTGCTTTAAACTCATGCCTCCCACATCTCAATAAAGTATTTCATCTACACAAGACCACACTGACTTGCTATGGGATTCAGATCCAAAGTTCTGGGCCTTTCATAGACTGGAGTATCTAGGGCAACAAGTTCTCAACCTGTAAAGGGTTTTCCTTTGAACCTCTGTGGAACAAATAGCAAGAATTTGAGCAGGATGACCTAGACAGGATGACATTACTTCCTGCTGAGTGTGACACAGATTGTCTGACAGCCAGACATGAGAAACATTTCCTTTGGAGGCACTCTGAAGGTAGGGGGAAATGGAACTGAGGAGAAGACATTCCAATTTAACTGCAGGGAAAAACATTTCCTGACCTGAAAAATAACTGCTTCACCAACACAACTCACTGCCAAGGCCCTAACTCATGAGCAGGAACGACTGTACCAATTCTCATATCTACAATTAATATTAGTTACAAGAGGTTATTCTTATTATTTCTTAGATTCCTTAGATACCTTTCTCAAAAGAGACTCAAGGTGACTTACAACATGATTCTATGATTTTATGATATGACCCTTCATGAAAAACCTGAACCTTGCCACTATCACTCAGGCTCATTGCCCTTAAAAAGCATTTGGAAACTTCAATTAGCGAAATCCTGCTGTCAGGCTGTTGAATGGGATTAGGTGATCAGAACATAATAGCAGAACATAATGACCTGATTTACACTTAATGACAAACCATGGTTTAATTAAACATGGTTTGTTGAATCATGAGTTAAGTGTGAACCCAGGACAATGGATTAACTATGGGTTGTTAATCACAAACAGCCCATGAAAGGAACCCATGATTTGTTGTTGGTTTGTAAACTATGGGTTGTTCAAACAATGGGTTCTCATTATGTGTGAACCCAGAATTGTGGGCTGTTCATGGGCTGTTTTGCCAGGCTATAGAGGCAGCGGGCAAGAGTGGTAACCCCCCCACCAGCTTCTTTACATGCCAATACAGCAGTGCCACAAAGCCAGTTGGGATACAAGGAGGGAGGGGGCAAAGGAGGAAGGAAACGAATAACCCAGGGACTGAGGAAATCAGCTATGGTTTATTCGATAGTTTGTCAGACAAACTCTGGATAGGACAACAAATCCTGGTTTACATAAACCATATGTTAACATTAGGTATGAACTTCCTGACTGTTAGAGCAGTACGACAATGGGATCAGTTACCTAGGGAGGTTGTGGGCTCTCCCACACTAGAGGCTTTCAAGAGGCAGCTGGACAAGCATCTGTCGGGGATGCTTTAAGGTGGATTCATGATTCTAAGTATAGATTTATAAAGCAGTTATAAATTAAAATTAAAAAAATAACATTTAAAAATCTTTAACTCACTAAGGGCCTGTTCAGACAAGATGCTGAGCCATGGTTAGGCCGCTAATCCTTTTGCAGCAAATGGTTAGTGACTGTCTTTAAACTGTGGGTGTGCAGCCACCATGGTTCACATGACACACGAAGTTGTGGTTACACGACATGCTAAGCCATGCTTAGCTGAAAGTGCTTGACCATCGTGGCTTAGCATGTCAACTGAGCAGGGTCATTATAGGCTTAGGCAAGCCACTAACCTTAATCTCATCCCACCACCACATCTGTAATATGGTGAAAATGCCTTTTACGATTCTTATAAGGATAACCGAGAAATGAAGGACTTCAAACACTTAGGAAGAACACTTTTAACACTTTGAAATATGAAGTTATATTCTAGCTTGATAAGCAAGCTCCATGCCACGCATACTCTATGACAGCCTTCTCCAGCCTAGTGCCCACAAGATGTTTCAGCCTACAGCTCCCATCAGCCCCAGCCAGCATGGGCAATTGTTAAGGATAATGGGAGATATGGTCCAAGAAGAAGGCAAGTTGCAGCCCCAACACACAAGGACCATCTAGCCTGTGAAGCACTTCTTCTTGACTCCCAACATGTGGCAATTAGGCAGATCCTGAATATGAGCAAATCCACTCAGGCTTCTGAAGAGATATTACATTAGCCCAATATCCTGGCAGACCTCACTCCGTTTCATTATTCCAAACCCCTTCAACTCACACAATGACCTCCGAAAATTCTAAGGCTAGCCAAGAAGCTATGAAAATCACACACACACACACACCCTGGCATGCATAACCAAGGACAGGTCATCATTTGGCTTCTAGTTTTTCTTCATTTTTGTGCAGAGGATTTCCGTTGTTACAGTTGTCAATATAATAATATTTGTTAAATGCACTACAAGACACTCTGTTGTTTTTGCTGTAACAGACTAACATGGCTACTCTTCTGGAAATCACACCTACATGGAGATTTAGTTTTCAATTTTTTAAAAAATGAGTGGAATATTTACGATTTTAACTAAACCCTATAGGATTTTATGAAATCTTTGGAGAGGCAAGATCATATAAACTAAAAGTTATATTAATTCATTTGTCTGAACTTCTAACAGCATGTATAATGCTTATAAACACTCAGAATTGAGATCGCTCTCAGTATTTTATCAGGGTGGGCAACTTGTGGCCCTCCAGATGTTTTGGCCTATGACTCCCATGAGCCCTAGCCAACACAGCCAATGATGAGGGATGACAGGAGTTGTGGACTTCCAGACGTTTTGCCCTACAAGTTGTTCACCCCATATATATAGATAGATATAGATATAGATAGATATAGATAGATATAGATATAGATGATAAAGGCAATCCTACCAGACAGACCGCTGGTGAGAGAAGCTGTTCTGTCTCTGGATGGCTCCCCTCGTGGCCATTAACTTGGTGGATTTCATCTTGAGTTCCTCTCTTGATGATGTGAGGAGTTTGGGACACATGTTCTACTCCTTTGGCACTGTGCGTTATGACTGGCAAGGATGTCTGTTGGATCTTGGTACAAACAGCCACTTCTCCGGTTTTAAGTGGGTTGCTTGGATTTGGAAACTGCAAATTTGCTGTGGTAGGAGGTGGCTTGATGTCAGCAAGGCATTCAGTTGTTACAGTACAAGGAAGGTGTGCAGTGCAGAAGCTGGTGGCAGGAAAGGAGTGCCATGATGGGGGAGACTCAGACAGGATGTGAACTTGCTTAACTCCTACAGATTCCGACTTTTTCTGGGCTCTGCTGAATTCTGCTAACACCCTTGACAAAAAAATAAGAAGTTAAAACCAAAAGTCAAGAGCAAGAGAGAGAGAGAGAGAGAAAGAAAAGCATGCCTCTGGTAATCACTTCTGCTGCTGTACCATGCGGATTTAACAGGTAAGGCGTTCAAAAACCTCCAGGCACACATAGTTTAATGAACAAACATACTTATTATTTGCTAATACAAAAATCCCAGCATAAAATAAGGCATTTTAATACAATCAATTTAACATGTATAGAAATGTGTTAGTTCTTCATGACTTAACGTATCATGATCCAGAATGTCCTTTTGGGAGTGACATCTGTAGTTACATAGCTGCGTTCGGACGTCACTTTAAGCCATGATGGGTTAATAAGCTACTCACAGTAGCTTATTTTGAAAATCAGCTACTGTTATCCCCCACATGATCAGAGCTTAATGTTGATGTGGCATTTTTACAAGAAACCCATTTGACCACTGAAGATGCTCATTTGGTAAACAAGGATTGGGTTGGTGAGGTTTTTGTAATAGATAGCTTGTGATCTACAACAATTCCAAGATCCTTCTCACTTGTAGTATTGCTAAGCCAAGTATCCCCCATCTTGTAACTGTGCATTTCTTTTCTTTTTCCTAGATGTAGAACTTGGCATTTATCACTATTAAATTTCATTCTGTTGTTTTCAGCCCAGCGCTCCAGCCTATCAAGATCACTTTGAAGTTTGTTTCTGTCTTCCAGGGTATTAGCTATCCCCCCAATTTGGTGTCATCTGCAATGATGCACATAAGGCATAATGACAACCCTGCGCAGCTGTTGCCACCTGACTGAGATGTTTGACACTTGGGGAGGTTGCAGAGCGCACTGCCGGGGGAAGGGTTAGAGCATGGTTGGGCTGTGAGAGCAATCAGTTGCTAGGCAGTTCATGGAAACAGAGACCTGATGGCTGTACTTATGCAGTACATCAGTGACATTCAGCCAGTTAGCTCAGCCTGTAAAAATAGAAACAGTTTCCTACCTCACAGGGTTGTCATGAAATTGGCCAATGCTCAATCTGGTAAATATATCATGTAACAGGTTCAAAACCAGGCATCACCTGCCCCTTAGCTGCTGGCCATCTTGCTATAATGGCATGAACATTCCAAATGGAAAATTGTAAATCAGAACAATTGTTTTGAGGCAAGTGGAAGGTCTGTTCAACTGAGGGAGCACTTCAAACAGGCAGGAAAAAAGAGGCAGAAAAATCTCTCAAAAAGATCTAATGATTGGCAGAGCAACATTCTTTGGGGGATGGGGAAGAGGAGAATGCAGAAAGGGGAGGCAGGCTGATTTTCACATATTGATCCAGCCAGCCAGATACTAGGCTTCCAGTAAGTATTATTTCAATAACATGATGCTATCCATCCAGAGGCTCCCAGGTTCATGAAGATAAAGATTAGGAAAAAAAACAAAACCATTACAAAACTTAAGATATAATAAGACCCATATCTTCCACCCACATACTCACTCTTGGAGGGACTGGTCCAAGTCTTTTGCTGTGGCCCTGCCAAGTTTAGAGTCATCCAAGCTGGGCTCCTCACCTTTGTCAGGGCTCTGGGTGCAGGTGGAAGTCCCAGGTAGAAGGCTGTCAGAACTGAGGCTTGAAGAGAGCTGTGAGGAACCTGTTGTGCTGATGCTCAGGTTGGATGCTGTGAGTTTATTTGCCTGCTGGCTTTTAGTGACAGGCCAGATGGCTAGGGGCGCTTCAACTTCATCTGAGCCAGGAGACTGAAAGAGGGAGCCCAGCGATTCCTTCCTCTGGGGTTCTGACAGCTCTGAGGCTGGACAAAGACCTGATAGGGATAAAGGCGTGACAGTCCATGCGTTCAAAACTGCTGACTTGTAGGAGAGGGCAAAGGCCAGGGACGACAAGCCCTGCAAGTAACTGAGGAGAAACTCAACCTCCTCGGTGTCCAGAAGCAGAGCTGGCGAATGGTAATACTCAGAGAGGTGGGCCTTTTCATGGAGCAAGAGCTTCAGGTAGCACTCCATCAGGCCGTCATTCAGTGCCAGCCTCAGCCAAGCACGGCAGCGGCCCACATCTGTGTTGATGAAATCCAAGTGTTCCAGCTCAGAAATTATGTTTCTGGAGAGAAAGAAGCAAAAAAGAGGGAGCGCTCTCAAAGCCTGTTAAATCTGTAGCTCCAAAGAGCAGCAGAAAGCAAGGAGGATTTGAGCCACCTGTAAATGTGGCTCATTAGAGAAGGCCAGGCATAACGCATTCTCAAAGGGTCTAAAGGTGGGTGGACTGAAGAGAAGAAAACATGAGGGGGTTGGGAGGTGAGTACGAAAGGACAGCCACATCACTTGGTTATTGTCTGTATCTACCGAAGCCCTTGCATGACTTCCAAAAAGAGAGCAGAAGTCCCTTCATCAGCCACATCCCCTTGTGTTACACAGCTCTGCATTCAGAAATTTACCCCGGGATCACTCACTCATCCACCCTCACCCCAAAGTGATGTTAAAGCACACATAGTTAGTAAATGTTGTAATCTCATCTCACAAAATAGCAGGCTGCCCTTCTTCACCTGTGTGTGATAGATTTTAGCAGGGCCCAGAACACTGGCTGGGGAAGGGGCAGACGCCCCCCAAATTTTCTCCCTTTTGCTCCGACTTCTGCTTTGATATGCTTGGCCTTCAAACCATGCACAAACACTGCCTCTAGTGCACAGCAGAGGGTGTTGGCGTCCCCATCGTCACTGGTTACAAGTGCATCAGAGGTAACATAATGTTTCTGCAGGGCCTTGATGGAGTTCACCAGCTGCTTCTTGATCAACTAGAGTAACAGAGAACACAGGCTGTATTAGGCTGGGCCAAGATTAGAGAAACCACCTCACTCCAAGATTATTGCCAATAGTGTTGTGGACAGTGGCAGGGCCTCAACTGGTGCATACTGTGTTATGTCCTGGGCACAGCAGCTCAAGAAGGCTGTTGGAAAGAGTATGGAAACAAATTATGAAGCTAAGGCCCATACAGACACTACTTATGAACGATTTGAGACTGAGTCATACACCCAGATTCAAGATGACTAATCTGTGTCTGTTTGATCATCCAGCAGTATGTATCTCAGGTAATAAATCCAGCACTCTTTCCTCATTATGAATTATCTGTTTAAGCTCTCTACACACTTGATATCACAGCCAAGAAGAGGCTGATTAAGGAGACCTCTCAACTTGACGATGGAATTATCTCTAACTCTTAGTTTTCCATGTGGTATTGTCATCTTGCCCAACAGGAATACTTAGAAGATTTATTTTTTCAAACTGTGCTCATCTGCCTTTCTTGATGGCAAATGTTAAAAAAATCTACTTGATCAATGTATTTGTATACATGGTCAGAGGATGATCTAGAACCATGAATATTATTTATTGTAAGGCAACCCTAGAATGAGATTTCTATCTAAGGTGTTGGAAGTCCCCCCCCCCCAGCTTTCAGATTTTGTGAAGATGTGCTACTTGTTATTAGATCAAGAAAAAATGCCATCCAAAGAACTTGTTTGTGGTGGCATGACATAAATTTCTCTAGACAAGTGCCATTGCCTGTACTACTGATCATTTCACTATTTTGCTTTAAGTTTGCTGGGAAATACCTTCTGTTTCTTCCATTTTATGACAAAATTACTTATTTTTTATTGCACTTCTTTTTCCTTTATTAATTTTGTAACCTAGAGTTATAAACAGTAAATTAAACTAGAACTCAATAATTTAGAGTATGGATATGAGTTTAGAACAGGGGTGGGCAACATGCAGTCCTCATGCACCCCTGGCCTCTTTTGTGGCCCTGGATGGCCCCAAATTTGATGGTGCAGCAGCAAATAAAATAATTTCTTTTGTCTTTTAAGTCTCTATATCAGTTTGTTGCTGAATTTCAGTGGCACACCAGGGTTTTGGTTTTTTTGCCACCAATAGGAGTGTGGCATTCAGGGATCCAGAGAGTGGAAAGTGGCCCTGGACTCCCCCCACCCAAAGTTACCCACTTGTGATTCAGTAGGAAAGTGAATAAAAGTACTGGATAAGCTCAGGTAAGACAAAAAATTAGGGAAAGGGGAGAGAGAAATGCTGGCGACTATCAATATTGTTTGGAAATTTGGGAGGTGTGCCAATGTGCTGTGCCCAGAACGAGTCCCATAGCAAGCTCCAAACTAGTTTTCTCTATGACTGAGAGTGGCATTCAGTTCAAGTGCCACCATCGATGGTTGACAGACATAGCATAATCTTTCCTCCACTGAACCCCAACAGGATGGAAAGGAGTCATGAAAACGACCCATGTGTGGTGTGACCCATTACAAGTTACACTCAGCCCCTTCCTCTACAAAGCCATGGAAACTGCTTCTTAGCCATGGCATATCCCTACAGCCAATGCAGCCTCCTCTCCATAGAGCAGCTCAGCAAACTGTATTTACCTGGGTAACTTCCTGTGACCGGCATCCATTCTGAGCTGTGTGGTTGGAATGCATGTTTATCTCTGCTTCTGCCCAGCTCCAGAATTACATGATAACCTGAGGAAAAGCAAACAGAAAGCAGGGTAGCTGAGTACCACATAAACAAGATCACAATTTTGAACTCTGTATTGTTTAATCTGGAATACCTACCACCTCCTGTTTTAGGTAATGACAAGCATACTTAAGTAGAGTTAGGGACTGGAGACACATTGCACTGGGGGTGGGGAACCTTGACAGGACCTCCACACCCCTCCTCAGCCCCCACTCCAGTGGTTATCTCATTAGCTCCAATAGGTGAACGGTTGTGTGTGTGTGTGTGTGCGCGCGCATGATCATCGGGCAGGGCCCAAGCATGAGTAACTCCTGTTCACTGAGCCTTCACAAGAGAAACTTCACCACAGCGCTCAACAGTCTGCCAGTAGCTGTACTACTTTCCAGTTTCCCAGACCCAATATCAGTTTACTAGTCTGCCTGTCCTCCCATGTTTTAGGAAGCCAATTCACCAGTCAAGACAACCAAAGCGCCAGGATGTAAGCAGCTGCTCTTCACCTCTAGTCAAATCACAGGCTGCAGGTACACAAACACTGACCTGCTCTGATGGGGACAGACGGCCACAAAGTTCAAGCAGCAGACAAATGAGAAAGCCTCTGGCAAAAGCTGCATAGGTACCTGGAGAGAAAGGATAGGGAGGGGAAGGTGGTAAGCCCCGTGCCTCCAGCCTAGGCTTGTCACAAGACTTCCCGAACTCTGAATGCTGCAGTCTTAAAAGCTGAGCACAGCAACCACAAGCAGCACTTCTCCTGAACTCTGACCTCCTGTCCAAATGGACAGGAACAAGCCCTCCTTTCCACAGAAAACAGAGAGGTAGTATGGAGCAGTGGTTAAACCTCTGCCCCAGAGTCCCAAATTCGAATCCCACCCGGCATGGATTCACTGGGTGGCCTTATAGGAGTCACACTCCTTCAGTCTAAAAATGAACATACTGAAGAACGCAGCAAATTCTCATGTAGCCAAGAATTTTTCAAAGTTATGGGAAGAATTGGGACCACAGCCCTGTGGATCGTAACACATCTTTGCATACAGATGGCCCCAGCCTCAATGTATAGCATCTTTAGTAGTAAGGCTTGTCTTGGATAGTAAGATCATGAAAGGCCCTGAGCAAAAACTTGGAAAGCCATTGCTAGTCAGATTAAACCAATACTATGTATTAGTTTAATTAATACTAGGTAGGCAATTAGTTCTTCTACCAATTGTTTGCCTAGCCGAGTATGGTCTAGTGTGCTGAATACATGATAGGACAGCTCCATAACCTACTTTCAATGTCAGGGCTTAACTCTAATATGAGAAATCATACCACAAGTGTGCTTCTGAACATGCATAGAGTGCTTTCCCCTCCCTCCCCTTCCACTGGTGAGAAGAGAGAGAGAGAGAGAGAGAGAGAGAGAGAGAGAGAGAGGAGAGTGTAAAACGGCACAACAGCAAAACAACATGGTTCTGGATCCACTCTGTCTTAAGTTAAAAGTAAATTACTCTGTTATAATAAATAATAATATATTTCTTACCCGCCTCTCCCTTTGGATCGAGGCGGGGAACAACATTAGTATAGAATCAATACATCTTAAAAATTCTTGATTTTACATTGATCTGTTGTTAGTCTATCTTACATACATACATACACACACACACACACACACACACACACACACACACACACAGAGTCCTTACACATCTGGACTTGTAAGAGCAGGTCAGGCAGTGCAACTTTGAAACCTTTGTGCACTAGCTTATACCAGCTTCTGAAATGCTTTTGATTTTAACAGCACCTAAACCTCAACTGTTTTCCTAGGAACTACGAGCCCTGCTTTCTTAAGTCCCCATGACTCTTTCCTTTACTGTTCTCAAGGGCTTAAAATTGAGGGCTTTAAAAAAATTCTATAGCCCGTTCTAGCCACATGGACCCACAGCAAGTCAGCACAGCTCTTGCAAAAACAATGAAAACTTTAAATATAAGATTGCAATCGAAAGACATTTACTTAGAAGTAACTCTTATGATCTAGCATAAAATTACATAGAAAGCCTGCTCTGAATGCCAGGGTTTAGCACTTGAACACATAAATTAATGAAAAAGTCTGTGGCTTTCCCTCATTAAATAACCATCATCATGCTCCATGAGTTTGTGTTTCAGAATGGGTTTGGGACCCACTGCCTTACTCCAAAATCATGTGAGTACTCTCAAATACCAGCATTTACACATATAAGAGACCAAACAAAAGAGGTTGACAGGATCCCACCACAACCACTTGCTATTTGCAACTTCAGTTACTGACAAAACTGGAATCAATTGAAGTTGCCTTGGCACTTCCCATAATAGAACGTTGGGCTACTGCTGGCAAGAAATGTTTTTTCTACTGAAAAACACCAGCTTGCGTGCCAAGGTGAGCAATGGCTCCAAGGCACAGTTCCCAAAAGTCTGTCCCCCAAAAAACACTGGAAGAAAATGTGGGGAAGACAAGGGTACTTGTTGAAAGGCTGCATTTCACAGATTGGGCAGTACAAAGCTATCTGAGGATTCACTTATGGAACCACCATTCTCTGGGAGGCTCATAGCAAATATGTTTCAAAACACAGGGGCCACTGACTGTCATTTTGCTCAGTCTTTGAGCATTTATACCGGAACACTTGGAATAGAATCAGAGGGCACAAAAATGCCTGCAAGTCCTCTAGTACCACCCCCTGGTACAAGAGTAGAATTCTCCATGTACAAAAACATCTCATTTAAGCAGTTTAAATCTATCTATCTATCTATCTATCTATCTATCTATCTATGACACACAGACCAGCACATATAAAGTTGTTCAAGCATTCCACCCACTCACCTTGATGTTATCAATGAGGCAGTCACAAACATATTAAAGCAGGAGCCTAAACCCCGGGGTTAGCTGGCTACTAGTATTCTCCAGAACATAGTTCTTTAAAACTGCACTTCTCAGAAGTAGTCAATTTCCTCCCTCCTTGGCTCATCATTTTTAAGGAAAAGGCAGCTGCGAGCAGATGACAGGCACTAAGTCATAACCTTGGGACAGAAGGTTATAAGCAACCACAACTACATAGTCACACAGTGACTAAGTTGGAACCTGGAAACTTAAAAGCCATTCATCTCTCAGACATGAATACTTTATTCCGCACAACATGAATGATGAGGCTTTTCTTCACCACCTGACTGCATGCAAGGTCTATCTGGGATATTCTCTAGCAAAACCTGTCAGACATATATGAACATATGCAAATTTAGAAATAATGAATATAATTTAGAGTGCAATCCTACGAATGTCTACTCAGAAGTAAACCTTATTGCGCTTAATGGGGCTTACTCATTTCAGGAAGAACCTTCCTAATGATAAGGAGCACTTCAGGTTGAACAGGTTGTGCAGGGAAACAGGCATCGCCTCTCCCAAAAGTTTTCAATAAAGGATTCAGCAATGCTTGTCAGAGCCACTTTTGAGACTTATAGTAAGGTAACTAAAGCAATGGATCACTATTCTTCAGCTTAACTGGAACTCTCTCCATCTCCCAAAACCCACTCCACACTTAGGAAAATCCTCCCTCCCACACATATCTGCTCTCTTCAGGCTTCAACCCCCATAAAGCAGGCCGTGCTGTAAGAAAAACAAACAACCGGCACTAAAACTTTATTTCAAGAAGTAGCTGCTACACAAGATACCTTTGTAATTGCTTTCTGCTGCCGTGGAATCATGGTGGAAACTACATTCCACAGTGGATAAGAACCTTTCAGCTGTTGCTCCTAGGTTTGCATTCTGGGTTCTTTTGATCACCCCAAACAAATCAGTGGGCCTCTTCAGAAGACACCTTAAACATTGCTGGTTAAGACTTTTGGTTAAGCAGCAGGGTTTAAGGTGTCTTGTGCAATGTGTTTTGCTAACCCCTGCTCACTCACTCACTCACTAACCGCTATTGGACCATCTGCAGCAGGGTTAGTGGCTCTCACCGTGGCTTCAAGTGTTGTGCGCGACAGAACAGCTTCTGGTTAGTGCTAACCCCAGAGAACCATAGTTTTGCTATCCACAAAGCCTGAAGTGTTGCCTGAACAGGCCCAGTGTCACACATACTCTAATCCTGCTTATGAATGAGGAACATCTCATTTTCCATCTCCTGCCCAGGGAGGTTATGAAATGAACAAGTTTATATCACCATGACCCAAGAGCTCAGAAAGAATGCAAAACAGCATTTTGAAGAGCACATCGCTAATAATATCAAGTCCAACAATAAAGAATTCTTTAAATATATCAGAAGCAGGAAACCAGCTAGGGAAGCAGTTGGACGACAATGGAGTTAAGGGAGCACCAAAGGAGGACAGGGAAATTGCAGAGAAGCTGAATGAATTCTTTGCATCGGTGTTCACTGCAGAGGATACAGGACAGATGCCTGTGCCAGAACTGATGTTTTCAGGAAGGGAGTCTGAGGAATTGAGGCAAATAGTGGTGGCAAAAGATGAAGTTCTCAACCTTATTGGCAAACTGAAAGCAAATAAATCACCAGGCCCAGATGGTATCCATCCTAGAGTTCTCAAAGAACTCAAATATAAAATTACGGACCTCCTCACAAAAATAGGCAACAAGTCCCTAAGCTGAGCCTCTGTACTAGAGGACTGGAAGATGGCCAATGTAACACCAATTTTCAAAAAGGGATCCAGGAAAATACAGGCTGGTTAGCTTGACATCTGTTCCAGGTAAATTTGTTGAAAGCATTATTAAAGACAAAATTAGTAAACATATAGAAGGGCAGGTCCTGCTTGTTCATCCCTGGCCAATGGCTGGTTGGCCACTGTGTGAACATAGTGCTGAAATAGATGGACCCTTGGTCTCATCCAACAAGGCACTTCTTATGTTCTTAAAGAAATATTTCTATTCACCCCACCCCACCCCTCAAATTTTTAATGGCATGGAATGTGTATTGGTGATGGTGTGAGAGGGAGAAAAAGAGCAAGGCTAGAGCCTAATCTACACCAAGCAGGATATTACACTATGGAAGCGGCATACGGTATGAGTCAATGGGGCCCAACAGTTCTCAGTGCACTTCAATGCACTACTGCTATGAAGCAGTAGTGTGGCTCCTGCCTCTGATATACCGCTTTCATAGTGCAATATCCTGCTTGGTGTTGATTAGGCCTAGGAAGGCGGAGTAAGCAGTGAGAAAAAGAGCAAGGCTAGAGGCTAGGAGATGGCAGAAATAAGAAGGTAAAGAGGTGAGAAAGAGCGAGGCTAGAGGCTGGGAGGGAGAAACAGCAAGGCAAAGGGGCAGAATAGAGAAAAATAGCAAAGGTAGAGGTGAAATTTAATAGGGATAAATGCCAAGTTCTACATCTAGGAAATAGAAACCAAATGCACAGTTACAAGATGGGGGATACTTGGCTCAGCAATACTACAAATGAAAAGGATCTTGGAATTGTTGTAGATCACAAGCTGAATATGAGCCAACAGTGCGATATGGCTGCAAGAAAGGCAAATGCTATTGTGGGCTGCATTAATAGAAGTATAGCTTCCAAATCACGTGAGGTACTGGTTCCTCTCTATTCGGCCCTGGTTATGCCTCATCTAGAGTATTGCATCCAGTTCTGGGCTCCACAATTCAAGAAGTACGCAGACAAGCTGGAGCGTGTTCAGAGGAGGGCAACCAGGATGATCAGGGGTCTGGAAACAAAGCCCTATGAAGAGAGACTGAAAGAACTGGGCCGGTTTAGCCTGGAGAAGAGAAGATTGAGGGGAGACATGATAGCAGCCTTCAAATACTTAGAAGGTTGTCACACGGAGGAGGGCCAGGATCTCTTCTCGATCCTCCCAGAGTGCAGGACACGGAATAACGGGCTCAAGTTAAAGGAAGCCAGATTCCAGCTGGACATCAGGAAAAACTTCCTGACTGTTAGAGCAGTACGACAAGGGAATCAGTTACCTAGGGAGGTTGTGGGCTCTCCCACACTAGAGGCCTTCAAGAGACAGCTGGACAACCATCTGTCAGGGATGCTTTAGGGTGGATTCCTGCATTGAGCAGGGGGTTGGACTCGATGGCCTTGTAGGACCCTTCCAACTCTGCTATTCTATGATTCTATGGGGGGGGGGGGAGAGAAACAGTATGGTAAAGAAACAGGGGAAGAAATAGTGAGGGTAGAGACTGGGCAGAAGGGGGAAATAGCAATGTGAGGGGAGAGAAAGAGCAAGGCTAGGAGGGAAGAAACAGCAAAATACCAACCTGGACATAACATTTGCCCTTGTGCAGTTTCACAAATAGCCATTACAAGGGAGGAGAATGGGGGAGGGAGATTTAAACCTCCCCCGCCCGCCCAATTTGAATTCCCAATTGGGATCACCTCCTCCACAACATGCGCCATTCGCGACGAGGGGGAAGCTACCAGCGGTGCCGGTGGGAGCTTTCCTCCCGCTACAAATGGCAGGTGAGGATCACAGCGACGCAGAAGTTTGTAGCCCCCAGCCCTGCGCAGCCCCGAGCATCGAGCTGCCCCTCCCTCCTCACGCCAGCCAGTTCTGAGGAGGGGTGGGTGGGTGGGTGCGGGTGTGTGTTAGAGAGCACTACGCCAGTGCCAGGCAGGGGCAGGACGCCAGTTGCACACGCACTTCACAGAGACATCGCATCAGAGCTGGGGCGTCGACACCCCAGTCCTGTGCAGGCCTGTTCAGAGCAGGGTCTGCCCGCCTTCTTCCCCACCACTTCGCACGGCCCAGCCCCCACTCACAGTTGCTCCCCGGCCCTTCCCCTTTTCCGCCCCCCACCCCCTTCTCAGCGTCAACTCTCTCCCCTAAAAGTATCGCCTCCCCCCCTTCCTACGCAGCCTCAAAGCGGGGAGCGCGGGGCCGGGAGAACGGCAGGCGGGGAGCGTCTCACCCCCGGCTCAGCGGCGGCACCGGGCGAAGCTGGAGCGGGGGAACCCGGAAGCCAGCGGGGACAGCGGCGGCAGCGCGCGGGCCGGAGCGGGGCTATGACGTCACCGCGCCGCAGCTTAGAGCCGCGGAAGCAGAAAAAGGGCAGAGTGATGCCGAGCGATCACTTCCGCCGCCGCCTTTCTCGCTCGCAGGCCCAGCGTAGCATCCCCGCAGGGAAACCAAGTATTTTATCGTGGCTGTGACGGAGGACAGGCGTATTCCTCCTCTTTCCTCCAGCCACAAAAAGGCTCTTTCTATCAGGTCTTATTTCGTGTGAAGAAGTTTTTATTCTGTATTTTGTATTTGTGTTTTTAACCTGTTGGTTGTTTCTATTACGGTTTTAATTTTTGTGAACCGCCCACAGAGCTTCAGCTATTGGGCGGTATAAAAATGTAATAAATAAATAAAAGGGGAAAAAACGCTTTAAAACGGTTTTAAACATTTAAAAGTGCTTCCCATCTATAAATGAAGCACATGTAACTGAATGCTGGAATTTTAGGGTGGCCGTTTAAGTATCGTCAGGAAAGAGAATACCGATTTGTATTCAGTTTGTATTAAAAAAAACCAAGATTATGGCAACCAGCTTGATTGATAACTGGCAAATACAGGGAGAAAACGTGGAGGCAGTGACAGACTTTGTATTTCTGGGCGCAAAGATTACTGCAGACGCTGACTGCAGCCAGGAAATCAGAAGACGTTTACTTCTTGGGAGGAGAGCAAAGACAAATCTTGATAAATAAAATAGTTAAGAGCAGAGACACCGCACTGACAACAAAGGGCTGCATAGTTAAAGCAATGGTATTTCCCGTAGTAACCTATGACTGCGAGAGCTGGACCATAAGGAAAGCTGAGCGAAGGAAGAGAGATGCTTTTGAACTGTGGTGTTGGAGGAAAATTCTGAGAGTGCCTTGGACTGCAAGAAGATCAAACCAGTCCATATTCCAGGAAATAAAGCCAGACTGCTCACTTGAGGGAATGGTATTAAAGGCAAAACTGAAGTACTTTGGCCACATAATGAGAAGACAGGATACCGTGGAGAAGATGCTGATGCTAGGGAAAGTGGAAGGCAAAAGGAAGAGGGGCCGACCAAGGGCAAGATGGATGGATGATATTCTGGAGGTTACGGACTTGACCTTGGGGGAGCTGAGGGTGGCGACGGCCGACAGAAACCTCTGGCGTGGGCTGGTCCATGAAGTCACGAAGAGTTGGAAGCGACTGAACGAATAAACAACAACAAAATTCAGTTTGCAGATGCTAGTTTATATACACAGGAGTATATTTGCAGCACAATCGTATGTAGGGATCTTTCTCACTGTGTTCAGTGGTGCTTACTCCCAGGTAGGTCTGCCTATAGGATTGAAGATGTATATGTAAAGCAGTAGAGAAATGAGTACACGCCACCCGGTGGGGGGGAGCAGGGAAAACATGCCCTAACATGAAGGAGCTCATTTGCATATAGTGTTGTGCATGCAGCAGTCTCTGGCTGCAGAAGGAGGAGCTGAACTTTGACATGGCTAGTGTTGGAGGTGGTTCCTGGTTTGGGCCTACTGAATCAGCTCTCTTTGCAGCGCACCCCAGTTCCTGGTTTGGGCCTACTGAATCAGTTCTCTTTGCAGCGCACCCCAGTTCCGGTTGCTGCCACCTACCATCCACCTTATTGCATGCCTGGAGGATCCCCATTCATTCACTGTCTCCTGGGCTTGTGAATAAGGCTAAAGGACACAGGCTTCCATCGGCCTACCTAGACCTTGGGAGGGAAATGTGTTAATCAAAAGGTTGTCTCCCATGTTCTATTTTTGTTGCTCGTTGTCAAACTGAATAAATACCAGTATTTATACCTCAGGTGTGTGGGTGAGGTTGCTACTCAGACATCTCTAAATTGGTGTCCCAGGTTTCCTGGGTGAGGGCTTGAGCCTGAGCTAACCTTAAGGGAAAAACTAACAACCCCTAGACATAGAACCCAGCCCTGAGTACCGACCCAAGGGTTACATTTGTGGGGGCTTGTCCGGGATGATCTTTAATTGGTGAGGTAGGTCTGAGTAGTTCCTCCCTCACTCCACGCTGGTAAATTAGACATTTACCCAGTATATAGTGTATAACCAGTAGTTTAAAAGTATGGCTGTGCAGTTTCTAGAAGACTGGTGTAAGGGCCTGAATATTGATCCCTTAAAAGCAATATTGGTCACCCAAATAGCTGAGGGTTGTGATGAGGATGTTATTAAAGAAAAAGTGTGTGACGTTGAAGCTCTGAGTCAGTGCCAGGTGCGAGGGCTCTTCTATAGGCGAGAAGACAAGGCTTATGCTGCCTTAGTTGAAGTGCAAGCGTGGGGAACATTAGAGATTCCCCACATGATTTCTACTAGCTATGGAGAATGGAAACTTGTAATCTACAGGACTTTCCCCCCCAACCAAGATGTGGAATTTCTCAAGAAACTTAAGGATTTCCTAGAACGTGAGGGGAAGAGCATTCCTGATGTGGAAGGACTGTTACAGCCGCCTACGCTAACAACTGCCACAGAAGCCACTGCCTCCACCATTGCTGTGATAGAAGCCATGGGGAAGATGTTGGGGAAAGTTTTGCAGCCTCATCCTGAAGCTACTCCCTACAGAAGGCTGAGGATCTTTTCTGGCAGAAACCCTCCAGGGCCTGGGGAGGAAGAATATGGAGCCTGGATCCAGCATGTTAAAGTAATGATGCAAGATTGGCAGGTACCAGAGGCTGAGAAGAGAAGGCGTTTAACGGAGAGCTTGAGAGGGCCTGCTTTGGAGGTTGTACACAGCTTGATGACAACTGACCCACGGGTTGATGTACAGGCATGTTTAGATGCCCTGGAGTATACATTTGGGAGTATGGAGAGTGCTAAGGACCTTTTGTGTAGATTTCACACCACTATGCAGAAGGAAGGGGAGAAGCTGTCTGTATATGTGCAGCGATTAGAGAAAATACTACAGCAACTCATCCGAAAGGGTGGACTGACCCCAGGACAGATGGATAAGGAAAGAGTTGCTCAAGTACTGAAAGGGACCCTCTGTGATGAACTGTTATTAGTAAATATCCGCATGAGGGAGCAACAAGAAGAGCCTCCAACATTTTCCCAGCTGATGAAGGAAATTCGAGAGGAAGAAGAAAAACAGGCTATTAAAGCAGCTTGTAGGAGAAAGGGACCCACCCGATCGGCATCCTCTCCATCAGCAGTATCATTTCCAACCATGGCAAATGAACCCCCTGCTGAACTGGATGAACCAGTGGCTGTATTCCAAAGTGTGGAAAGAAGCAGTGGTCTCAAAGTCCAAAAGGGAACCCAAAGGAGAGATTTGCAGGGGCCTAAACCTGCACCACCTGCTACACCTCAGGGAAGAGGAGGAAAGACATTTTTTTGTTATAAGTGTGGAAATGATGGCCATATAGCTATCAGGTGTCGAAATGAGGAAAACTCTACTCTGGTTCTGCAGCAACTCCGTAGTACCTGGGAAAACCAGGGAAACGAGAACTAGGCCTGGAGAGGGAGTCACCCAGGCCTAAGAGAAGTTATGGCTCCACACCAAATGACAAAGAAACCAACTCCCCTATGCTTTACTCTGGCCTTCCAGTTGGGTTGGTGGGACCACGTTCAGAAGTCCAGGTGAAGATTGAAAATGCAGCCTGTCGAGCTGTGCTTGACAGTGGGTCTCAAGTCACTATCCTTTTCCAGTCTACTTATGAGAAGGTAACACCCCACTTGCAGATACAACCCCTGACGGGACTTGACTTATGGGGTCTCAGTGAGTCAAACTACCCCTATCTGGGCTACATCATCATTCAGCTTGAGTTTCCTGAAGAAGTTGTGGGGGTCAGAGAGGTGTTACACACCATGGCTTTAGTTTGCCCAGATCCAAAAGGGTTTGCCACCCCACCTGTGATTATTGGAACTAACTCCCATCTGTTTAAAGTTCTGGCTCACTATTGCCAAAAGAAAGCTGGGGATAAATTCTTGGACACGCTGAAAATGCATTCACTGTGTGCTGCAGTTTACCGACACATCACTCAGAGTGGTGTGGAACACGAGCAGCCCTTGGGGACTCTGCAGTATGAGGGGAAACACCCTGTCACCATCCCAGCAGGAACTGAAAAGCAGTTTTGGGTGCGTGCATCCATCCCACCTGCTGCAAAAAGACCCATCCTGCTAGAGCAACCACAGGATCCGGGCCTGCCAGATGGGTTGATGGTGTTAGCCGGGCTCATTGAGGTGCCCAAGGGTGATTTTCCTAGAGTTGCCATGAGAATTGCAAATGTGACAACCCATGACATTTCAGTGAGACCAAACCAGAAGATGGCTGATCTTTTTGAATCAACAGTGGTAGAAACTAGCAGAACCCCACAACCGGGATCTGTGGTGGACCCAGAACGAATTGACTTTGGTGACTCACCCATCCCTGAAGAATGGAAGAGTCGGCTGAGAAAAAAACTCTGCCAGAGGCCTAATGTGTTCTCACTGCATGAATGGGATCTTGGACATGCCAAAGGGGTAGAGCATTGTATTCCCTTAACAGATCCCTCCCCATTCCGGGAACGATCTCGGAAGATTGCACTGTCAGAGATAGAAGATGTGAGGTAACAAGAATTGTTGGGCAATGGGGTCATCTCTGAGTCACGTAGCCCATATGCCTCACCAATCGTGGTTGTTAGGAAAAAGAATGGGAAGATCAGGATGTGCATAGACTACCGGACATTAAACAAACGCACCAGGCCAGACCAGTACACTATGCCTCGGGTGCAGGATGCCCTGGATAGCCTGGTGGGAAGTCAGTGGTTTTCGGTACTTGACCTCCGAAGTGGATACTACCAGATCCCTCTTGCACAAGAAGATAAAGAGAAGACAGCATTCATATGCCCTTTAGGGTTCTACCAGTTTGAGAGGATGCCTGAAGGCATCTCCGGAGCACCAGCTACATTCCAGCGACTGATGGAGAAAGCTGTAGGAGACATGAACCTTTTGCAAGTATTGGTCTATCTAGATGACATCATTGTATTTGGGAAGACATTAGAAGAACATGAAGAGCGGTTATTAAAGGTGCTAGACCGGCTGGAAGCGTATGGACTTAAGCTGTCATTAGAGAAATGCCAATTTTGTAGGTCATCTGTCAAGTACGTAGGGCATATAGTGTCTCAACAAGGAGTTAGTACTGATCCAGACAAGATCAGTGCTCTCATCAACTGGCCACGACCCCGTCACTACAGGGACCTGAAGACTTTCCTAGGATTTACTGGATATTATAGGCAATTTGTCTGTGGGTATTCCACTATTGTGAAACCACTGAATGATCTAACCAGGGAGTACCAGTCCAGCAAAATGACACCTAGAAAGAAGAAGGGAAAGAGGGCATCAAAAGCCACAGTGCATGCCCTCTATCATGACCCACTGGAACCCTTTGGGGAACGATGGGACAAAGATTGTGAGGGGGCATTCCATGAGATCATCCAGTGTCTAACGGGAGCTCCTGTCTTAGCCTATGCTGACCCAAGTAAAGCCTTTGTTCTGCACACAGATGCCAGTACCAGTGGGTTAGGTGCAGTATTGTACCAAGAGATGGATGGGAAAAAGAGGCCAGTTGCATTTGCAAGCAGAGGGCTTACACCTAGTGAGACCAGATATCACATCCATAAATTAGAGTTTCTAGCACTGAAATGGGCAGTCACTGAAAAATTCCGGGACTATTTATATGGTGCTAAATTCCAGGTTTGGACTGATAACAACCCACTTACGTATATCCTTACAACAGCTAAGCTCGATGCTACTGACCACAGATGGGTGGCTGCTCTGGCTAACTATGATTTCAGTATTCATTACCAGACGGGAAAGACTAACACCGATGCGGATGCATTGTCCCGCCAGCAGCTGAACAAAGAGTCTATCATTCCTGTAGAAGGAGTGAAGATACTATGTGAAAAAGATGGAGTGAAAGCTGAGCCTTCCATGGGATGTGCTGCTGAGGCTCTAGGGTTGCCCCCTGAAACTATACCTTGTGTAGCAGTGAACTGTATCGCCCTGGATCAATCACCGCTGCCGCAACTGAATTCCCACGACTGGAAAAGTGCCCAACAGCATGATCCAGATATCAAAGATGTCTTCTGGCTTGTTGAAAGAAATGAAAAGAAGCCTCCAAAAACAACACTGCTCTCAGCAACAGCAGCATTGTTACTGAAGGAATGGAACAAACTGAAGATTATTGATGGAGTGTTATACCGTGTCACATCAGAGCTTCTAAGAGGGCCCCGGAGACAATTGGTTTTGCCCAGACAGCACCGAGCAATGGCCATGAGAGCCTTACATGATGACTTAGGACATCTAGGAGTTGAGAGGACACTGGAGCTCCTTCGAGACCGGTTCTATTGGCCTAGGATGGCAAACGATGTCGCCAAGAAATGTGAGAGCTGTGCCCGCTGTGTCCAACGGAAAACTCTTCCCACTCGGGCTGCATTCCTAGAGAGCATCAGCACCCAGGGACCCATGGAGCTGGTATGCATTGACTTCTTGTCTTTAGAATCTGATAGACGAAACTATGGGAGTATCCTAGTAGTGACAGACCACTTCACTCGTTATGCCCAGGCATACCCCACTAGAGATCAGAAGGCAAACACAGTTGCCAGAGTACTCTGGGAAAAATTCTTCTCTGTGTATGGGCTGCCAACCAGGATCCATTCCGATCAAGGGCCCGAATTTGAGAGTTGGTTGCTTAAAGAAGTACTGAGTCTAGCAGGAGTCAAGAAGTCAAGGACTACTCCATACCACCCCCAGGGGGACCCCCAACCTGAAAGATTCAACCGCACCTTGCTGAACATGCTGGGCACCCTATGCCCAGAACAAAAATCACGATGGAGCCAACACATTGCATTCTTAGTACATGCCTACAATGCTACACGGAATGACTCTACAGGTTTCACTCCATACTTCCTGATGTTTGGGAGAGAGCCCAGGCTGCCCATAGATTTGTGTTTCGGGGTCTCTGGAGACAATGAAGATCTGAGAACCCATCTCCAATATGTAGAGAAGATGAAACAACAACTCCAACAAGCCTATCGGCTGGCCACCGCTGCCGCCCAAAGAAATACAGATCGGAACAGGCACCGTTACGATGCAAGAGTGCGGGCACAGCAACTGCTACCCGGAGACCGAGTACTGCTTCGGAATCTGGAAGTCCCTAGGAAACATAAATTGGCTGACCGGTGGAAAGCGCAGCCCTATATCGTAGAAGAAAAATTGGGAACTCTTCCTGTTTATAGGGTAAAACCAGAGAACAGCATTGGATCCCTAAAAACCCTCCACAGAAACCACCTACTCCCCATTGGACAGTTAGTAGGCATTCCTGACACCGCATCAGTTGGACCTGGGGAACAAGGGAGGAGAGTTGCACCTCCACCACAGTCAAAGGTGCAGAGACCTGAGCCATCAAGCATTCCACAGCATGCAGAAGAAGAAAGTGACTCAGAGATGGAGGAGAGCGAGCTAGGGTTATCAACCCAGAGTCCAGAAGCATCCAGTGCCTTAAATGCTGAAGCTGAGCCCTTCATACCCTTACTACCACCTCTAGATTCCCTAGGAACTTCAGGCACAGAAGACCCTCCAACTCCCATGAGCCAAGATGATAGGATAGCCACTGCACCACAGATAGCCCCAGGATCTCCAACTGCTCTGATAGAAGAAGCTGATGTCGAGACTCCAGAAGCAGACCACGAAATCTCCCTAGAAAGCCAGTCCCCTGAACTGACTCAAGCTTCTGCTAGCGAGGGAAGTACAGCTGCCTATCATAGCAGAAGATCTGGTAGAGAAATAAGACCTGTGAAAAAATTGACATATGATGAATTTGGTATAACAAGTTATAAATCTATATATCCCCCACAAAGTTTTGTTATAGATCTGTGGGAATTTGGATGCCCATTCTAAAAGAGTTTGTATATCATTTGCCGAGACGTCAAATATTTGGCTGGGGGGAGAGTGTAAAGCAGTAGAGAAATGAGTACACGCCACCCGGTAGGGGGGGGGGGGAGCAGGGAAAACATGCCCTAACATGAAGGAGCTCATTTGCATATAGTGTTGTGCATGCAACAGTCTCTGGCTGCAGAAGGAGGAGCTGAACTTTGACATGGTTAGTGTTGGAGGTGGTTCCTGGTTTGGGCCTGCTGAATCAGCTCTCTTTTGCGGCGCACCCCAGTTCCTGGTTTGGGCCTACTGAATCAGTTCTCTTTGCAGCGCACCCCAGTTCCTGATGCTGCTGAATCAGCTCTCTTTGCAGCGCACCCCAGTTCCGGTGCTGCCACCTACCATCCACCTTATTGCATGCCTGGAGGATCCCTATTCATTCACTGTCTCCTGGGCTTGTGAATAAGGCTAAAGGACACAGGCTTCCATCGGCCTACCTAGACCTTGGGAGGGAAATGTGTTAATCAAAAGGTTGTCTCCCATGTTCTATTTTTGTTGCTTGTTGTCAAACTGAATAAATACCAGTACTTATACCTCAGGTGTGTGGGTGAGGTTGCTACTCAGACATCTCTAAATTGGTGTCTCAGGTTTCCTGGGTGGGGGCTTGAGCCTGAGCTAACCTTAAGGGGAAAACTAACAACCCCTAGACATAGAACCCGGCCCTGGGTACCGACCCAAGGGTTACATATATACCTCGGCAGCCTGAGGTATGTGTTATAGGGGGGATTGGGGCTGGATATCCAATCAGCTTCAGCCCCACTTATGACATTGCAGGGTTGTTGTATGCTGTTTCCCCTGTCTCAGCTCAACCCCCACCGAAACCTGGAGATAATAGCACTGGAATACACTGTAGGGCCAGATCTACACCAAACAGGATATGACACTTTAAAAACATTTTTAAAATGATATATGGAATGTGTTCTGGGCCCCAACGGTTGTTACTACTGTTATAAACCATTTTAAAGCAGTAGTGTAGATCCTGCCATGGACTACTGTATGCAACTCTGTCAGCCTCAGGCTGATTTCTAACCTGCAAAATATTTATTTATTTATGTATTTATTACATTTTAATACCGCCCAATAGCCGAAGCTCTCTGGGCGGTTCACAAATATGTAGCATTGAACTATATTGCAGACAGCGGTTCTTGCAAACCACTATTTAAGTCCATGGTACAATATGGGGATAATAGACAATATATATTTGCATTGGGATTTATATTGGTAGGAGGACTTTTCCTTTAAGTCTTTAAAACCTACACACAATGATACTCCTCCAAGCATAGCTGCGATCTGATCCCGGCGGGTTTCTTCATTGAATTCTATGGACTTCTCCCCCTGGAAATTTTTTAAAATGGCTTCTCAATGTGAACTCTGAAATTCGTATCAAAAGCAATGAGATAAGACACTCAATTTTCGTACCTCTGCGCGTAGAGCAACTAATGGGCGGGGTAAAGGAAGCCCTGATCTGATAGGGCAAGACTGAAAAGGCAAGGCTCTTGCGCTGGGCTCTCTTAGTTTCCCCTTCTACATTTCCCACTTCCTATTGGTTTCTCGGCCTACCGACCTTTCCGCTTCTCCGCCTACTCCTGCTGCTTACTTACGTACGATGATTTGAATTGAATAGGCTGGGAGCGGATGAGCAGGCGGAGCTTAGAACTCCCGCCTCTGTCCTTCCTCCTGGCGAGGGGGCTCAGCCGTAAGAACGAAGCGCTTCCCAATTGGGGCAGAGTGTAGGAAATAGGAGCTGACACAGCCCCAAAGTGTGCACTTTTAAGCGTGAGTAGTTTTTGCCTCAGGACTGCCGGGGTGCAGCCTGCTGCTAGGAAAGCGTGAGCTTGTTGCACGATGCAATTAGCTACGTGTAGAGAAGGCGAAGCAGCTTACCCAAGGCTCAGCCTGAGAGGTGCTGTTCATCAAAAGAGAACACTTGCACACCAATATTGTATATCCTCCCCAAACTTCATAACCATGTTTTCCTCCTCCTGGCTGCCCTCAAACTCGGGCTCAAACTCAATACTACAACCCTTATCACAATACGTGGATAACGTCTTATGTCCTTTTGTAATCAATATGCCCTATTTGAAGGATACTACTAATTTCATAAATAAGGTGGAGGGAACAAACATTCATCATAGAATCATAGAATAGCAGAGTTGGAAGGGGCCTCAATGCAGGAATCCACCCTAAAGCATCCCTGACAGATGGTTGTCCAGCTGCCTCTTGAAGGCCTCTAGTGTAGGAGAGCCCACAACCTCCCTAGGTAACTGATTCCATTGTCGTACTGCTCTAACAGTCAGGAAGTTTTTCCTGATGTCCAGCCGGAATCTGGCTTCCTTTAACTTGAGCCCGTTATTCCGTGTCCTGCACTCTGGGAGGATCGAGAAGAGATCCTGGCCCTCCTCTGTGTGACAACCTTCTAAGTATTTGAAGAGTGCTATCAGGTCTCCCCTCAATCTTCTCCAGGAGAATGCAATTATGGTGACCGTGGATGTCAACTCTCTTTACACAAGCATACCACTTTCTTTATTCTCTTTATAAATAACATTGTAAAAACCGTTCTGTTTGTATAAAATATCTCCGCTTAGCATTTGCTCCATATCGACTGTTTAACAGTTATTTAAACACTCCTTATTCAGCCGTGTCAGCTGGTTAATATAAACTGTATCAATGTTATTTCATATTTCAGCGATGATATATGTATAGAATTTAAAAATTGATATATGTGATAAAAACCATTCTCTTACCCCAGCTTTGAAATTTATTATAGATTAGTAGTTGTGTGCTTTGAGTTTATCAACTGCTACCTTCTGCATTGATTTACTAGTTCATCAAAAGAAGAGAGATGAAACTGGGAGAGGTCCTTTGACCAAGTGCAGAGTACAGGGCTCTGTTTGAGTCACAGCTCACCTGCACACAACTCCAGAACTAATTCTAACTTTATGACCTGGTTTGCACATCACAGAGGCAAATTGTGCGTTAATTAATGCAGGATTTGTTGGGGATGTGCCCAATGTGTGAGCTGTTTCTGGTTTGAAAAACAACTTAAAAAGCTAACATGAGATTTGTTTTAGCGTTAACTTGGGGTTGGGTAACCTATAAACATCCCAAGGCTTGCATGTAACAACAACCTACAAATGGAGAATTCATAGATGATTTTTCAAACTAGAATCAGGTCTTGCATGGATTGCATACTCCACATACCCAGCAAATTGTGGATTAACCCACAATATGCTACTGTGAACATTCCCCCTCCCCCCCCCACCCACCCTTGAGTGCAGTCCTGGAAAGTACAGTTAAATAAGAAGAGCCATCCATTGAGTGCCTTTCCTTCACCGTTCATCACTCTCCTAGATTTCCAGATCAAAAAGAGGAAGTTCTAAGGAGACTTAGAGCATTGACTTAGAGCATTTCTACACACTTCTGATTAGCTGCTCACAGAGGCTTGCAGGTCCTTTAAATGATGTCATCAACCTCCAGGATGTCTCCTGGGCTTCCTCCCCATATTCCACTTTAAAACACACACGATAGAGCTCCATCACACCTACACGTTTGCCCTTGAATTATCCGCCTTCATTTCCATAGTGTATGAAAGCCTGAGCACTTACACCTTTGCACTTTTACATTTCATTCATCTTTATACCTCTCCTCTCCTGCGCACCAGTGTATAGCTGTTGTTCCATTGAGATGCACTCTCAGATCTCCTTTGTACCTCCCCCTACAGTTCATTGGTTGGTGGTAGTTAGACACCTCGTCTTCCCTAGTAATTGACATAGGGCACTCCTGGTCTTGCACTGCTTTTTCTTAGGAAGTAGCTTCTCTTGTTACTGACTCCACATCGGGAAAACTCTGTCTCTCTTCTGAGTACTTTTGTGGTTATTCCCTGTTGCCTAGGCTATGCTCATTCCCCTCACCCTGCTTGGAGGCTTTGAAGTGTGAACTGGAGAGGGTTGCAGGGTTGTGTAAATCCCATTGATTTCAACTGCATTTACATCCAATTCATACTAAAATCCCATGCATGCTTACCTTTCAGTAAACCGCATTGAACAGAGACAGACTTACTAAAATGGGGTTTACTCAAAGGTAAGCATGCATAGGATTTTAGTATGAATTTGTTGTAAATGCAGTTGAAATCAATGGGATTTACTCTTAAGGGAACTAGCAGATGGCTATTTTATAAAGTTGGAAATGCACAGCTCAGTATGAACAAAGGATTGATACTTCACACTTGTTGTCTACCAGGAAAAGGGTTAAAGCGGGGGGGATTTTAAAAATCCTAAAAAAATCAACCAATCTCATTCAAACTGGGCATGCTGAAAACTCTACTTAAGAGTTATCACTGTGCCAATTTTGATCTCTTTATCTTTAAAAATGAAGGAGCTGTGAGCAAGGAGGGTGAATTTTCCACATTTCTTTTAAGGTGAAAATGTACCTCTGGTCATGCCTACTCAGGAGTAAGAACATAGAATTAAATGGGACCTCTCTCTCCCCTTCACAGTTGAGTGGAGAATCGTACCACCCTCTTTTGTTAGCGAAACCGCCCTTCGACACACATGCCCCCAACAAATAACAGGATGGTCGAAAGAATGCAACCACAGAAATACACAGGAGGGAGGAGAGCATTTATTTCACAGGGAGGGAAAATAATCCAGACTTTCTGCGCTCCAAAAAGAAATGAAACATGGAGGATAAGAGCCGAAATTAGTTCAGAATGTGGGTGACGTCATGTGGGTATTGGGCTGCAAAACTACATACCAGGCATGGGGAGAGTGTGATAAATCGCTGGAGTGATGGAGCCCTCAGCTACTAAAAATTGCCAAAACACTATAATTCCACCACTAGATGGTGCTGTTTCATTTAAATGAATGGGCACTTAGAGAGAGGAAGTATTCAATTCACCATGTGGTTGGCCGCAGCATGTAATGGTGCCGCTCAAAATCCCAGAAACAAAGTGAAAGCAGGAAGCCTTGGTAAGGCAGTGGGATTTTTTAAAAAACAAATGTAGAGACGCTCTTAAACTCTGAAACCCTTTGTTTTAAAGATTAGCAAGTTTGGCACCTTGCTCACTTTAGCTGTATTATGAACAATTAAATTTAACAATTAAATTAAAACAGTTATTGGGAGAAAAAGTGAGAGACAATTTAGCACACAGTGATTGCTCTAAAAGTAGTTTAGTCCTGCAAGAATCATAACTGCAAGACTTCTTCCTTATATCTTGTCTCAGTTCTTCTAGGAAAGGTCAAATGTAAAACTTATTATGTAACTACACGGTTGCTATCTTTTCTTTCCCTGGAAAGGTCCCTGTACCTTTACGACAGGTGTGCATATTTTACAAAATACAGCAACTTCACTAAACAGGAGCAATCTTATTTGTCCATTAAGCTTAGTAATACCAACCAATACATTGGGAACCCTCAGCCTTGTGGGCCCTGGGGCAATCCTACCACCACCTCCCAACACACTGTCAGGACTAGCCAGAGCAACATTGTGGACCCTACTACTTGGGAGCCAGGGTTGGATTCAGAAACAGACCACCATAATGTAGATTCCACTACAATTGTGGAAAGGTTGAGGCCGCCTAAGGGCTTGGCGCTGCCTGACCACCATCTGATAACAGACTGAAGAAGAGCGAAACTCCATTTCAGCCATAGTGCAAGATAAGACTTTTAGTCAAGCCTCTGATTCACTGTCTGGGAATGTGAAAAGTGGACAAGGGCAGGAATTTGAAAGGTGGTGGGGAGGTTCAAGGATATATCCCAGGATGAGACATCAACTCAGGAGGGAGGAACAGCAACTCCCTCTTCAACATTCTGCTTGCTCAAGGGCTAGGATTCTGTCGGGATTGGTAGTTGAAAGGTGGACTGTAATAGCGCCCTCCCCCGGCATTTAAATTGATGTACCAGCTGAAGAGCCTTTGCTGAGATCAACATCTTTAGAATATTTCCTAAATATTTCCTAAACAGCTCAGAATATTTCCTCACCAGGATTTATTGTAAATCTGTGAACGCTTGTCTATCATGACTTTCTAATGTAAGATTCTGATTTGCAGTTTGGTGCTGGGATTATGATTCTGAATGAATTCTTGCTTTGAAAATGTTTGTTAAGACAAGCAGTGCACCAACAGTTTTTGTAGAAACTATTTGATTTATTGGGGGATTATACATGCTGAAAGCCTCTTGAAAGCTAATGTTGTATCTTGATCTACTGCAATAAAGGGGATAATCAGACAAGTGTTTATAGCATGCTTGTTACTGGGCACTCATGGATTTTCTTGGGTCCTATTCACAACACCCATGTGTCTCCCACTCTGGCCTTCTTCCCATGACAAAAAAAGACCCTGGTAAGTCCGATTTATTTTTTAAAACAAAGTTTGCTGCGATCTCCTGCTGCATGCAGGTGAAGTGGTGTGATAAAAATGCCCACTGAATAGGCCACGTGGTCGTTATTTACTTCCTCTTTCTTCTCAGTTGAGAAAGAGGAAGTATTGTGTGACAGAAGCAAGGGCAGAGAAGCGACGGTAGGGAACTGTGATTTCCCCCCCATCTGATGAAGCTCAAAGAGTTTATAAACCCTGATTGGTGTCAGCTTGCCAAAGGTGCCAGGAAACAGCCTGACAGACTCCGGCCAAACCTGGGAAAAGATGGTTTAGGCTTTTAAAAATGATCAAATAAGTTAATAGTCAATGCAAAAGTAGACATAAAAAGTATCTATAGGAACACCCCCTTTCTTTTGAGGAAGTATCAAATTCTGCAATCTTTTGCTCATACTTTTACTTATAAAGAAAAATATATTTAAGTATGTTCAAGCTCTTTCTTTGGTTAATCACAATAATCAAAGAACGAGGTGGCTACCAGGAGGAGGGCCTTCTCTGCTGTGGCACCCCGGCTGTGGAATGAGCTCCCTAAGGAGGTTCGCTTGGCACCTACATTCTATGCTTTTAGACGTCAGGTGAAGACCTTTTTATTCTCCCAACATTTTAACAATCTATAAATACATTTTAACGTGGTGTTTTAAATTTGTAATTTTGCATTGCTGCTGTTTTTATCTGGTTGAGCTTTTATATTGTATTTTATATTATGGTTTTATACTGTTGTTTTATACTTTGAATGGTTTTAATTTTTGTGAACCGCCCAGAGAGCTCCGGCTATTGGGTGGTATAGAAATGTAATAAATAAATAAATAAATAAATAAATAAATAAATAAGAACGATTACTTTGGATCTGCTGCAAGTCTGGAATAGTATAACATGGGTGTGAACATGGTGGGGAATAATTGGCTCTAGTGATTTAATGGAGACCCAGGAAGCTCCCTTTCCCTGCTTCATCAAAATTGAATTTGGCCCTCAGGCTGAAAGAGGTTCAGCCCTTCTGATTTAAAGGATAGAACAACAGTTCAGAAGTTCAGTAGCTTGACTCTTGAGACAGATCACTCAGAAAGCAAGGAAAATGCAGGCAAGGGTGTTCCTGTACTTGATGGCTATTAATGGTTGTAATTTTGCAGTTAGAGGTACTCAAAGTTTTACAGGTTTCCTCTCAGGGGCTCTCACTGGCCAGTCAAATCAGGTATCCCTTGGATTTGGTAGGCAGCATGTGGCAGAGGGAAAGGTAATTGCATTTCCCCCCCAGAATTGATGGCCATACTGACTCCACTAGTGCCCTGTAATATACACGGGTAGCAGAGGTAGATGTCCCGGAAGCCCCTGCCAGCATGGTCAATAGTCAGGAATGTTGGGAGGCGATGTCCAAAATACCTGGAGCTTTACTTTCTGGCCACCCCAGTTGTACTGTATTCATTCTGTCCTCTGCTGCAGATGCTGTAGAAATTGAGAGGCGATAGAGTCCACTGGCCCTATCAAATGAGCCTGGTCCTCAGGAAATCCAGAGGGGCTTGAGCAAGTTTAAGCCCTTGCTGCCTTACAATTGAAAACTGCCAGGACGGGAAGACTTGCCTCCATCACAGCCATGATGGAGGCAAGTCAGTGGGAGCCGCTGCCTAGTAGGTGGTGGCTGAATGCATTCAGGTAGACCAAAAACAAGGGCAGGAAATGGTTGATGGTTTTCATCAATGGTTGATGGTGTCTTGGAATTAGTGGCTTTAATAATGTGTCTGGGTGGTTCAGTACTAAATGGGGGATGCTCCCTACTTTCGCTTCGCAGCCAGTGTTTTTCTTCCTCAGTTACTTCCTCTTTTAGTACCCAACGAGCTCAAGGCCCATTGAGTCCGCTGCTCTAATGGGGCTGCTTCTCCTGCACACAGCAGGAGAGAGCAGCAATTCTGAGTTTAAAAAACATCAGACTTAATGAGGGTTTTTTTTTGTCACACAAGGAAGGGCAGAAGGGGCGCGGGAGGCAGACGATGTCATGTGAGGAACCTGAGCAAACTCCGTGAGTGCCTGGTAACGAGCATGCAATAAAACGCTTGTCGGATAGAGCTTTCTGTCTCCCTCTCCAGGCCTCCCAACGTTGGGTTTTTGTATCTTGTGGAGTAGGGTGACCATACGAAAAGGAGGACAGGGCTCCTGTAACTTTAACAGTAATGTAGAAAAGGGAATTTCAGCAACTGTCAATTGAAGAGGGTGAAATTCTCTCTTCATCACAACAGTTAAAGCTACACTAGCTATAGTAGAGTGGCCAGATACAAAAGAGGGCAGGGCTTCTGCAGCTTTAAGTGTTGTGATGAAGAGGGAATTTCACCCTCTTCAATTCACACCTGCTGAAATTCCCTTTTCTATATTACTGTTAAAGATACAGGAGCCCTGTCCTCCTTTTCATATGGTCACCCTATTGTGGAGGTCTCAGGATGGATTTGGAATTCTGCTGGTTTACCACCCACTCCACTGCCCAACAGTCTCCCTGCCTGGGCTGATCTCAGATTTGGTGTAGAGGACTATCATCCCCTTTCCGGGCAAGGTGCTTGAGAGAGCGGTTTCCACACTAAGTTGAAATTCTGCTCCTTCTGCACTGGTTGTTTCCAGAGAATGGAGCTGGGGAACTGTTGCTCAACCTTTAGCAGTTATGTTTTGGAGTCCTAGAAGGTTCTGTTCTTTCATGCATACTATTTAACATTTACATGAACCCACTGTTAGAAGTCATACAGAGATCTGGTTTGAGGTATCATCAATATTCAGTTTTATCTCTCTTTCTCATCAAATTCAGGTGAGGCTGTGGGTGTCCTTTCTCTGGGAGCAGTAATGGACTGGATGTGGGCTAAAAAATGGAAAGTCAATCCAGACAAGATGGAGATATTGTTGGTGCAGTGGTTTCTTCACCCAGGTGATTGGCGTTAAACTTGTTCTGGAAGGGAGTACACTTCCTAAGGATTAGGTCTGCAGTTTTGGAGTGATTTTTGTTCCAGCATTGTCATTAGGGGCTCAACTGACCAGTGTGACTCAAAGTACGTTTCATCAGCTTTGGTTGATATGCCCAGTGCAACTCTACCTAGAGATAACCTGTTACAGTTTCCCATGCTTGGGTAACCTCCGGTTTTGACTACTACAATGAGCTGCATTTAAAAACAGCCCTGAAACTACAGTTGGACTAAAGCAGGAATTGTTAACTGGGACTAGCAATTAGTTTATATTATGCTAGTGCATTACAGCTGCGCTGGCTTCCAGTCTGTTTCTGGGCTCAGTTGAAAGTCTCGGTTTTGACGTTTAGAGCTCTCAACAACTTGGGATGAGGGTACTTGAAAGATGGCCTTCTCTCACTTAAACTTGCCTAATCCTTGTGATCCTTGTCAGAGGCCCTTTTCTGAGTACTCCTGCAAAGCAGGGTGAAGTGAGGTGGTACTAGGGAGAGGGCCTTCTCAGTGGATGCCATGCCAGTGGTGGGATGCCCTGTCCAGAGAGGCTTGCCTAGTGCCACAGATATAGTGATTTTGGCACCAAGTGAACCATTTTTATTCTCCAAGTTTTTTAAAAAAAATCATTTATTTTTTAGTCATGCTGTGAAACTGGCTTTATTTATCTCTCTGCTGTTAATTTTTATGCAGCAATTTGTTGTTTTATTATGATATTGTATTGTTTTATGCTTGAGAGACATCCGAAGAACAATGCTACTGGGTGGCTTCTATAATGCAGGCCCAGCGGCAGCAGCAGCCTGGTTGGGACAAATGGGCTCAGAAGGACCCATTCCTGACCAGGCCAATCACGAATCCTGGTGGCTGGGTGTGTGCGTGTCTGAACGGGCAAGCAATGGAACTCTCTGAGCTCCCTCCAAGAAGCATTTTATTGCACACATTGCTGGGCGCTCACGGATTTTCACGGGTCCCTCTCACAACATTGTCTTCCTCCCACGTGCCTCCAGCACGCTTCCTGCCCACTGCTATCTCCTGCTGTGTTCAGGAGAAGCCGCGGGATCAAAATGGCCCACTAAATGGGCCACGGGAGAGTTGTTTACTTCCTCTTTTAAAAAAGGAAGTAATGAGGGCCAAAATGTGGGCGGAGAAGCAATGGTAAGCAAACACGATTTCCCCCTGTGTGATGACGCTCTAAATGGTAGCCAAATTGGTGCTCAGCTCCACTTCCTGCCTCCTCTTCACCATCCCGCCCACCTCTTCCCTGCCCCCATTTCACATGGCCCTGCCTTCTTTCCTGCTGCTGCTGCCATTGCTTCCTCCTCCTCCTCCCCCCCCCCATTCCCTACAAAGTGGGAGAGGGCATTGGCAGCCTGAGCACTGAGGGCAGCCCGAACACTGCTGCCAACCCTGTATAAATGATGCCACAAATAACATCTGAATAAACTTGGCACTACATGGACACTGTGTTAATTCTGTTCCTCAGAATTAGTAAAAGATTAGTAAATTCTTTTGTAAGCCTCTTTCAGGATAAAACAAGATATAGTTATAAATGTGAAATGTTTTGAACTCTAACGTGTTAAGCAGTTGGGTAAGGATAATAACAAAAGGGGCACCTTTCAGAGGAATGCATTTAATATTCAGTATAAACAACAATAAAACTTTGTACAGCTCTCTAGATAATGTATAGCAGCATTCACAAAAAAACAATGGTTATTCATCCTCTTCTGTCCCTTCTTCCCCCGAACTACTGCAGATGTAAAGCGAAGAAAGAATTACATTAAAATGCATCCACTGAACTGGATTTCCTCCTAATGAATCTGGCAAACTTTTTCAGTGCCATTACTATGGCAGACTGGAAACTGTAGCCCAACATCTCTGTTCTGGGCTCCAGTCTTCTTTCAAAGGAGAATCCAAGAGAACTGAGCATGTTGTCAACCCAAGAATTATTCTGAATCTTGGCAAGAGCCAAAAGCCATACGGCATCCATACGGAATTGTCACCATTTTCTTGCCTGTCAGGACCCCCTCTGTACATTTTGGCAGTTGCATGACACAGAAACTTAATGCGTGTTGAATTTCTGTCTGCCAGACAGCTATTAAAATGGCAGGGACTGAGAAATTCATGCACTGTGGTGCACATGGAAAAGGATCTGCAACATCAACATGAATATGCTTCTAAAAAGAAATAGCTCCTTTTGAAGTGAAATGCTTGATATTTCAGCACTGGAAGGACAAAAACCTTCCTGCAAAATAAAAGAATGTAGGGTGACCATATGAAAAGGAGGACAGGGCTCCTGTATCTTTAACAGTTGTATTGAAAAGGGAATTTCAGCAGGTGTCATTTGTATATATGGAGAACCTGGTGAAATTCGCTCTTCATCACAACAGTTAAAGCTGCAGATGCCCTGCCCTCTTTTAAATCTGGTCACAGTATAGCTGCAGGATAGCTCCTGCAGCTTTAACTTTTGTGATGATGAGGAAATTTCACCAGGTGCGACATGCATACAAACAACACCTTCTGAAATTCCCTTTTCTATGCAACTGTTAAAGATACATGAGCCCTGTCCTCCTTTTCATATGGTCACCCTAAAAGAATGGAAAACCTATTGTGGGGTTGGCAACATGATGCCTGCAAGCAGAAATATGCCTCTTTCTTGGTGCTCCCTAAAAGTACTGTACCCCTACCCCCCCCTTTTTTAAAGAAAATTAACACATTTTGTTACTGGCAGCTTGGATTGCTATGAAATAGGTTTCTGTTGGTGCTGAAAACTGTGACTTCAAAGGAATTGTTCAGTGTTCGGGGGCTGAGACCCTACTTCTGCCTTCTACTCTTTTTTTTGGCATGTTACTTGTTATTTGCCATGCTTCCCATGGCAAATAACAAGTAACCATTTTGTACAACGCTCAGGACAGTTTCTCAAATTGCCAAATGTGCCCACAGTCGGAAAAAAAAATCCTATGCCTGATCAAAATCTCTGATTTTGTTTTTAACAAGTAAATAAATAAGTTACAAAAATGCTTTGCAAAATTAGGTGTCTTAAGATGATTGTGAATCTGCAGATGCATTCTTGAACAGCTCTTAACAAGCAGCTTAAAAGAAACATCCTAGGGTTGGAGACCACCATTACTTACGGTTTCTTTGAAGCACCTTCAGTTCCTTCCTCTTCTTCTGCACCTGAAGACCTGATGACAAAGAGTGAAAAGAGGAAGTTAAGGAGAGTTTCTGTCACTATTTCTGTTAATAGATTTGGCCCCTTTATCTCATATACAGACATTGCTAGATATTTCCTTTCCCATGGTCTATCCCTCCTCTCTAGCAATCAACTCTATCACTTCTCTTCCCAAAGAGCATGTTCTTTATATCCAAGTTTATTTATTTATTTAGAATATTTATATAAGTTGCAGAGCAAGGGGCTGTTTATATGTGTTCAAAACATCACGGTGGCTGAGAATCGGTGCTGCGTCAGTTATATAACTCAGCTGCAGCTTCACAAAGCTGCATGGTTAAAAAGTTGGGGACTTACCATGACTTTTTCATTAGGAGCGAGGTCACCCCGGTTCTTCCACTGTTTGACCTCGCTCCTTGGTCGATCCAGGGGGTGTTCTGGGCAGATGGTGACTGGTGATTGGTCACTGGAAGTCAGGAAGAGGGCTTGGGTAGGGCGCAGCTCCAGTACCCAGGTGACTGCTGGAAAGCCCGCGCTCCATCCTGGCCTAGGGATTACCCGACGCCACCCCACAGGAGCAAAACCGTGGGGTTTAGGTGCCATAAAGACAGGGCCCAAGACTGCAGTGAGTGGGGAGCCCTTCACCCAATGCCATGGTGCGGGCAATCCCTCCTTTATGCTCAGCACCGAGATGCAACCCTCCATGTAGTGATGGGGGTCTTCAATTACCCTGATATCTGTTGGGAGACCATTACTGCTAAAAGCGGCCCTTCCAAGAAATTCCTGACATGTATGGGTGATAACTTTCTCCTACAGAAAGTGGTGGAAAGAACTAGAGGGTCGGCAATCCTTGACTTGTTATTGACCAATAGGGATGACTTAGTGGATAAAGTGGCAGTCACGGGAACTCTGGGGGAAAGTGACCACGTCATACTTGAATTCTTGATTATGAAGGAGACAAAAGTCGAGCATAGCCATACATGTACTCTGGATTTTAGGAAAGCTGATTTTAATAAACTCAGAACTATAATAAGTAAGGTCCCGTGGCAAGGGAGCCTAATGAGAAAAGGAATGCAGGATGGGTGGGAGTATTTAAAAAAGGAAATTTTAAAGGCACAGTTACAAACAATTCCAACAAGGAGAAAAGATAGAAGACAACAGAGGAAACCAATGTGGCTCCACAAAAAGCTTATTGATGAACTGAAAACAAAAAGGGATACATATAGGAAGTGGAAGGAAGGCCAGGCTACAAAAGAAGAGTACAGACAAGTGGCGCAGAAGTGCGGAAATGGCGTCAGGAAGGCTAAAGCTGTGAATGAGCTGAGATTAGCGAGGGATGCTAAAAGCAATAAAAAGGCTTTCTTCAGATACGTGAGTAGTAAAAGACAGAGGAAAGAAATGGTGGTTCAACTGCTTAATGAGGATGGCAAATTGATAACAGACGACAAAGAAAAGGCTGAAATGCTCAATTCCTACTTTGCCTCGGTCGTCTCCCAAAAGCGGGTCTATGACCCCCCTGGAAAAAGTGAAGCAGAAGTTGAGGGGGCAGGATTACAGTTTGAGATTGATAAACAAATGGTCAAAGAACACCTAATTTCCTTGAATGAGTTTAAATCTCCAGGGCCCGATGAACTGCATCCAAGAGTAATGAAGGAGCTAGCAGAAGAACTCTCAGAACCTTTGTCTATTATCTTTGCAAAATCATGGAAGACGGGTGAGGTGCCGGACGACTGGAGGAGGGCTAATGTTGTCCCTATCTTCAAAAAGGGCAAAAGGAGGAACCTGGGAACTACAGACCAGTCAGTCTGACATCCATCCCTGGGAAAATTCTGGAGCAGACTATAAAGAAGTCAGTCTGTAAACACCTTGAAATCAATGCAGTGATTACTAGAAGCCAACATGGATTTGTCAGGAACAAATCCTGTCAGACTAATTTGATCTCATTTTTTGATAGGATAACCTCCCTTGTGGACTGTGGGAATGCTGTGGATGTCATATATCTTGACTTCAGCAAAGCTTTTGACAAAGTACCACATGACATTCTGATTAACAAACTAGCTAAAAGTGGGCTAGATGGAACAACTATTAGGTGGATCCACAGCTGGCTACAGAATCGGACTCAAAGAGTACTTATCAATGGAACCTTCTCAAACTGGGGAGAGGCAACGAGTGGGCTGCCACAGGGCTCAGTCCTGGGCCCAGTGCTCTTCAACATTTTTATTAATGATTTGGACAAGGAGGTGCAGGGAACGCTGATCAAATTTGCAGATGACACAAAATTGGGTGGGATAGCTAATACCCTAGAAGACAGAAACAAACTTCAAAGTGATCTTGATAGGCTGGCGTGCTGGGCTGAAAACAACAGAATGAAATTTAATAGGGATAAATGCCAAGTTCTACATTTAGGGAATAGAAACCAAAGGCACAGGTACAAGATGGGGGACACTTGGCTCAGCAATACTACAAACGAGAAAGAATTGTTGTAGATCGCAAGCTGAATATGAGCCAACAGTGTGATATGGCTGCAAGAAAGGCAAATGCTATTTTGGGCTGCATTAATAGAAGTATAGCTTCCAAATCACGTGAGGTACTGGTTCCTCTCTATTTGGCCCTGGTTAGGCCTCATCTAGAGTATTGTGTCCAGTTCTGGGCTCCACAATTCAAGAAGGACACAGACAAGCTGGAGTGTGTTCAGAAGAGGGCAACCAGGATGATCAGAGGTCTAGAAACAAAGCCCTATGAAGAGAGACTGAAAGAACTGGGCATGTTTAGCCTTGAGAAGAGAAGATTGAGGGGAGACATGATAGCACTCTTCAAATACTTAAAAGGTTGTCACACAGAGGAGGGCCAGGATCTCTTCTCGATCCTCCCAGAGTGCAGGATACGGAATAACGGGCTCAAGTTAAAGGAAGCCAGATTCCGGCTGGACATCAGGAAAAACTTCCTAACTGTTAGAGCAGTGCGACGGTGGAATCAGTTACCTAGGGAGGTTGTGGGCTCTCCCACACTGGAGGCATTCAGGAGGCAGCTGGACAACCATCTGTCAGGGATGCTTTAGGGTGGATTCCTGCATTGAGCAGGGGGTTGGACTCGATGGCCTTGTAGGCCCCTTCCAACTCTGCTATTCTATGATTCCATGATCCCTCCTCTGCAGCTAGTAATGATTATAACTTTTACAAGGCTGTGAAAAGGGTACTGCTGCGTCATATAGATGACCTGCCGCCCCTGTGGATCCACCCCGGGGCAAACCCCTCGTCAAGACAAGCCCTTGCTCTCTTCCCCTCCCTAATGTGGACAATATCTCATTCCAGAAGGTTGTTCAGTTGTACTGGATTGGAAATGGAGCTCTGGATTTTCACTACAACTAAGACATCCCATCAGAAAGACTTCAGCTGGGGTTGGGGGAGTCAAGCACACTTCCCAGGCCCATCTTTAGCAATTAGGCTTGCCTATGTTTTGTAGAGAATAGATCCATTTTTTAAAAAGAGGAAGCAAATGTGGTGCAGAGCAGAGCATACTACATTAAGGGCACAATCCTGTGTGGATTGGTGGCAGCCTGCAAACATGGAGGCTACCGACTGTCCAGTGCAGGATAGAGGTGATCTTTGCTTCCATGCTCCAGCTGCCCTGTATTTCTGCTAGATGGGCAAATTCGCCTGTCTAGTGGTGGTGCCTGGGAGGGGGAGGCAAGGAGGCTGGGGCGGATATGTTATATTGTAGCTGCCCTGGTCTCTTCCCCTCCCCTGGGAATGCTCACCTTTCCCTGTCTCTGCACTCCATTTTCCTGGCTCCAGTTTCAGAGCTGGGAAACTGAACTATCTTATGCCCCCAAGATGCTGTCTGAAGGGCATAGGGTTGCTCCCTCCTTTTGTCTTGAGGTGTGTGTGATACAGGACGTGTTAATTCACATTCACTGTGAAAATTATATGTCTTTAAAAATATATAGTTATCTGGCAATCCTACCCTAGTTGGATGCCTTACAGATCTGCTGTAAAATGTCCAGGTAAAAGAGAAAGAAAAATAGCCCCATATTTACAACTGTTACTCACTCTATCTTTGGACTGGACTCTGCAGTAGTCGTCTCTGCCTTCTCTACCACTGGAGCTCTTGAAAAAGAGTGAAAAGCAAAAGTTGAGGCATGCCTGCTGCAATCGGGTTGACTTGTTTTCAGTGCTCTTAAAAGCAGGTGGATGCATAGGCTAACACAGAGCCCTAATTAGCCAGATACACTTTGGCCCCAAACATCCTGTGCTTCATCAGACGCTTCAAGGGAATATTCACCATGGCACAGTGCAGCAGCCTGTGCCATATATAAATGAAGACCTGTGTATTGTGTAGCCCAAAATAAGTTGAGTCACCCCAAATGACAACGCCCCAGCCATAGCAAGGGACTGTCCCATACAAAATAGGCTAGCATCACGTATAGCCCATGTTTTGTTTGATGAAAGCTTCTTGCACGTCGCTGGGTGGGCAAACAGCCAGTCCCTCGTCCATTTATTATACAGTTATCGGCAACTGTTGGTAAAAGGGCAGCACTTGTGAGAGTGACTTGTAAGAAATAAAGCTTTGGGCTAGACACAACGCTAAGGCAATTTTGTAACAGAGACAGCCTCCTAGGTGAATCATTTGGAGTGGCTCAAGCTTATTTTAGGATGGTTCCTTCTCCATTAATATGCATTTTGTAGATAGGTGGGGTATAAATTGGAAATAATAATAATAATAATAATAATAATAATAATAATAATAATAATAATAATAGGTGCCAAATGTTGATGTAAGGGCAGCATACTTGAGAATGACCAAAAATGAAGCATTGGGACAAGAGAAACGTTGTTAAAAGAGGGACATGTATACCAATGGTTTTTGTATTTACAGATTGTGGAGAAGTTTAAGAGTGATATAAAAAAAGGGGGATTTGAGGAAACAAAGTCATTGTCTGAAGAAGCATTATGTACTAATGATGAACATGTTATCACCAAGGTATATAAACTATTGTTAAATCTTGAGACAGAGAGGGAACAAATGAAGGACTGTTTGGTAAAGTAGGTTTTGAGGAAGTATTTGAATTGGCCTCCTGCTCTCTCCTCATTGGAGAGAGCAGACAACCTTTAGATGACTGTAGTTAATAGACCTGGATAAGCGAAGGTCACAGGCAGGATGGGTTGTGTTGGGATATTAGAGCAGAGGAGGAGCAAGACCATGGAGGGCTTGTGCAGGATCCAGGATTGGACAGGAAACTAGTGTGGGGCTTTAAGAGGGGTGGTCACATCATCAGAGCAACAAGGAAAGTGAATAATTTTGACAGAAGAATGCTGGATAGATGTGAGAAGAGTAAGAGGGGAATTACCCTGAGGGGAATGAGAGAAGGGGACGTATGTTTTGGAAGGGAGAAGTAACATGACAGTGTCAGACTGAATATGGGGGTAGGTTTCTATGCCTTTTCCTTTCACGAAATCGTCATGTATACTAGTAGTGAACTCAATGCCGTTCCATATAGCCAAAATGGCACCATCCACACACAAGAGGAACATATCAGCAGGCTTGGGGGGAAACCAAGATTTGCATACGTAAACAAAACAAAAACCTAAGTGGTGACGTGGTGGGAATTCCAAAGCAGCCCTAGGAGGATTGACTGTTTTGGGGAGGTAGAAAGGAAAACCAGGAAGCAGGAGGCAAGGGGAATGGAATAGAGTGGCTGCAAACCTAAACAGGAGCGCTCCAAATTGCAGTACTTTGTTGCAGGTCTGCCTTGAAGACCTCTTGTTATTAGAGAGAGATCTAACATAAATTCCACAGGGATGCAGATCATGCTAGATTCAGTTCCTGGGTTGGGGATCATGGGCATGGGTACAACTAACTTGCATAAATAGGATTAATATGCTGAGCTAATCTGGGGACTGTCTAAACATCCCCTTTGCCCTGCAGTGGCTGTGAATTGGCGCTGCGTCAGTCCTATGACACAGCCGCTGATTTGCAGCCGCCACGGGGCTTTTCTCTGAAGCTGTGTAATAAAACAGTCGGGAATTACCCCAATATTTTTCTTCATAGCAAGGTCACCACGGCCCTTCCGCCGAGAGACCTTGCTCCAGTGTAAAGCTGGGCGTGGTCCGGGGCAGATGACAACCAGTGGTCAGACCAAGGGTCCATCTAGTCATCGGCCAGGGATGAACAAGCAGGACATGGTGCAACAGCACCCTCCCACCCATGTTCCCCAGCAAATGTTGCACACAGGCTTACTGCTTCAGATACTGGAGGTAGCACATAGCCATCAGGGCTAGTAGCCATTCATAGCCATCACCTCCAGGAATTTATCCAACCCCCTTTTAAAGCCTTCCATATTATTATTATTGTTATTATTTATTTATTTATTTATTTGTATCTGCATCCCTGTGGAATTTATGTTAGATCTCTGCAAAAATACTTTGTTGCAGGTCTGCCTTGAAGACCTACAAGAGGTCTTCAAGGCAGACCTGCAACAAAGTATTGCAATTTGGAGCGGTCCTGTTTAGGTTTGCCCAATACTGGGCCTTACAAAATTTAAAACATATACATTTTAAAATCTATGAAAAGAAATATACAAAAATTAATTTTTTAAAAAATATATTACAATATTAAAACATTAAACATTTAAAATACACAACAATTTTACAAGTCCTTAACCTAGACGGAGGCCCAGATTATTCGCCAAAGGCCTTCCAGAACAAAGAAGGTTTTGCCTGCTTCCGAAAGCCCATTAAGGAGGGAACCAGTCTAGCTTCCCCTGGAAGAGAGTTCCAGAGCACTGGAGCAGCCACCGAGAAGGCCCTCTCCCGTGTTCCCACCAAGCGCGCCTGTGAAGATGGTGGGACTAAAAGAAGGGCTTCCCCAGAAGATCTCAAAGCACGGGCAGGCTCATAAAGGAAAATACGGTCTTTCAGATAACCTGGATCTGAGCCATATAGGGTTTTATAGGTCATAACCAGCACTTTGAATTGTGCTTGGAAAAAGACTGGAAGCCAGTGGAGCTGTTTTAACATGGGAGTTGTATGCTCCCTGTAACCAGTGCCGGTCAACAATCTAGCTGCAGCTCTTTGAACCAGCTGGAGTTTCCAGCTGGTTCAAAGAGCTCTTTAAAGGCAGCCCCACGTGGAGCGTGTTACAGTAATCCAATCGGGATGCCAAATTGGTGGTTATCACTACATTTTGTGGTAGTGAATTCCGTAATTTAACCATGCGCTGTGTGAAGAAGTACTTCCTTTTATTTGTCCCGAATCTCCCACCAATCAGCTTCATTGGATGATTCCAGGTTCTAGTAGTTTGTGAGAGGAGAAAAAAATCTCTCCCTATCCACATTCTCCACACCATGCTTAATTTTGTACACCTCTATCAGGTCTCCCCTCAGCCTCCTTTTTTCCAGACTAAACAATCCCAGCTGTTGCAACCTTCACTCATAGAGGAGATGCTCCAGTCCCTAACCTTTTTCTGCACTTTTTCCAGCTCTATAATACTCACAGTTTCTTTGAACTGGCCTTTTTAGCAGGGGGCTCTGGAGCTGGTTCTCTGTTGACGCAAGAAAAACAGAAGTTATGGGGGGGAAATCCATGTTCCATGGCAATTTAGGTCTTGCTTTGCTGAAACCTCAAGCAAGTCTCTGTTTCCTTTGCTAATATGTTCTAGGTATCTTATTCTTATTTATTCTTCTGCTTGTGCCCATTTATACACTGTTCAATCTTCTGCGCTGTTAATGCTACCAGTAAAACCCAGAAGTAAATTGAAGAATGGTATAAAACTTTCCCATAGATCAGTATTCCACAAACACCTAGTAGCTGAGGCGTGCTATTTTTTCTGAACGAATACTGGTGGCACACTTCACTCCGACATCTAAAAACGTTTTCATTAACAGATCAACCTATGGGAAGAATCCATGGAAGAGGAACTGCCACTTTTTAAGGCCTGCTGGGGTCACGCTGGCCAGGGCAGAAGGGATGTGTGAGGGGTGTCCCTGTTTTGCCCCTGTTTTGCCGCTGGGTTGTTCCCTCCCCCACACCACTGGTTTGAACAGGAGGGGAAATAATCACACACAGCTCTGGAGCTGGCATAGTTTCCCCACTATTCTGGGAACAGGTTTAGGGAGCGAGTGCTCCTTGGGTGCAAATGGATTCAAATCCTCCCTCCCTCCTTCCACCCTGACACACCCTCAGAATGCCCCCCCCTTTGCACTTACTGCTGGAGCAGCAATGGCAGGGCAGTGACAGTGGGGCAGTGGTGGGGGTAGAACTTTCTCTACTGGTCATGGGAGGACCTCCCAGGGACCACAGGATTGTACCCTAAGGGTGTGTAAGAGTAAGAACTGTCTGTTCTTGGAGGAGTCACTAATTTGTGTTCCCTGCAATTGGAAAAAGCCCAGAACACGGACTCCCAGAGATGCCACAGACAGACTCCTCTTAGTGAAGGTACTTCTGCTGGGAATGAGGCAGATCATCACACCTGAACCTGAAGCAAAAATACTGCAGGGTCTTTCTGGAAAAGGCAAGACCATAGAAGGGAGACATGCAAAGATGCAGTGGGCAAGTTCTGCTGAAGTGGGGGGCTCTTGGGGCTCACGGAGGTTTTTTTGAATGTATTTCTCAGGGCACACAGTTTGGGAATTACTATTGGGCATATTAATTTGGGTGGGGGATGTATAATGCACCCACACCCATATGGGTGTTCTCCCTCCCAATCTGGCAGGAATTTTCTCATGTCTTTCGGTCAGCCACAGAAAGAGCTGGAAAACTTCCCTTCTCTTGCCAAACCACAGGAGAGCCTTGGATATGGATCCAATTCAGGTTCCATTTTTCTCATTCAGGATGGTTGGGGAGTCTCATCCAAGGTAAAGCTATTTTCACCGCCAATTTATTTACACAATTTAAATAAAATTCTGTAATTGAAAACAGCAGTTAGAAAGATTTCAAAGTTCAGGCCAACAATATCTCCTCAGTGGCTGCATTTTCTTTGGAATTTGGAACATAAGATTTTTTTTAATCATTTCTTGTTTTGTGAACCAACAAATGCACTATTTCCCCCCCGCAATACACTTCATCATAAACAAACACTAATTTATAAACTGAAGGGCATAACTAACTGCAAGTTTTGTACCATATGTGTTTACTTACAATTTTACTGAACTGGGCTTTTCCAATGGGGGTTCAGGTACCTCTGGTGGTCTGATAAAAATAGAAGAGAAGTTATGTGCAGTTTGCTACACAGCTATTAGGTCTCAGGTGTTCAGCCTATTTACTCCTTAGTTTGGGGGTTCTCCTGGATTCATCTGTGTCTCTGGAAGCTCAGGTGGCCTCAGAAGCATGGAGTGCCTTCTACTAGTTTCAGTTGGTGGCCCAGCTATGCTCCTATCTGGACAGGGAAAACCTGACTTCACTTGTCTGTGCTCTGGTAACCTCCAAGTTAGGTTACTGCAATGTGTTCTACATGAGGCTGCCGTTGAAGATGGTTTGAAAGCTGTGGCCAGAATGACATCGGAGACCAGAACATCTGAACTTATAAGACTAATTCTGTCCCACTTGCACTGGCTGCCCGCCAGTTCAGGGTCCTGGTTTTGACCTATCAAGGCTTACATGGCTCAACAGAGCACGTCTTCCAGTATGGAACTACCTGTATACTACAATTGTAATCTGAGATCCTCTTTCAGATGCCTCCTGTGAGGGAGTTTTGGAGTGTGTCAACAAGGAAGAGGGCCTTTTTTGGAGTGGCCACCCAATTATGGAACACTCCCTACAGTGAGGTCTGCGTGGCACCAAAATTGTCATCCTTTTGGCACTAGGTTAAAAATTTCCTCTATTCTCAGGCATTTGACAGCATATGATAAGGTTTTCACTCGTCCTGGGATTTCTATTGTTGATTGTTTAGAATTGTTTCTTTAGGTAAATAGTTTTAATATATTTATATTGTATTACTAAGGTTTTAACCATTTGTAAAGTGTCCAGAGAGCTTTGGCTATCGGACAGTATAGAAATGTAATAAATAAAAGTGTGGCCACTTATGAATCGCCGAAAAAGAGGAAATGCATCACCAAAAAGAAGACAAAAGAAGGCTTGCGTAACATTGGCTTGCGTAACATTGACCTATCCTAACTTCTATGTATCGATGCAACTTTATAAATAGTTATTATAATGTAAATTGGAATATGATATATATCACCATACTGTGGAAGGCTGTGACCAGGTGACCTGTGTGCCTGCTTGTTCAGGTATTAACAGTCGATGGGCAAAACCTCTTAGGGTCCTTTATCTTTAAACTCGAATTAGGTGGGTCAGTCCTTCAAATAGAAGACTGCTTGCTGTAAAAGAGGACACCTGGACAGCTTAATTTAAAAGCGATAATGCATGAATTTTCCTTGCATAACGGTCAAGATTTTGTCAGCAGTTTAAAGAGAATAGCCACAGCAGTTAATTACTATATAAACATGTGTACAGGCTGCACTTTTAAAAATATATATCCAGATTTTGTTGTCAGAAAGGCCAAATTCTGCCACAGGAATACTTTATGCAAAAGACACAGTTCGTATGTTATTAGTTATTGCACATATTTCCTGTTGCTTTTTTTAGGCAAAGGAAGGAAACAGTGATCTGTGCTGAAGCCTCAGCTCTTGACCAGATTTGCCCCTATTTTTATCAAGCAGGGCTCTGTGCCTCTATCGACTGTGCAACAGATAAACAATTCAAAAGGGGAAGTATTTCCCAGAACTGCATCTCCAACCTGCGAAAAGCTGCATCTGTTGAATTTCTCCCAGTTACACAGCTGTAAAACATAAGAGTCCTGCCCTGAAAAAAAAGTGACAACCATCCCATGACCACTGAATGCGTTGGGCAGGCCCAGTCTAGCTCCTGTGATTTCACCAGGAATCTTCCATGCATTTTCCAGATTTTGTTTGCAGCTATAAGAGCTAGAAATGTCTGTGTTCAAATGGAAGGAAAGGCAGGCAGGCAGGCTATGCAACTCACACAGTTCTGGCAATAACCCTTTCATTTATACCTTGCATTGGCCCAGTTGAATATATCATCCTCTTCTGAGGACTCTTCATCGTGCAACTTATCAACCATATTCTTTTTCCGTATTTCATCCAGAGGCTGATACATGTCTTTGAGCCAAAGAGGCTTATCAAGCGAAGAAGCTGCAGAAGTCTGAGCAGAAGGAAGGGATGTGAATGGGGGTCACAAACCAGCAAGCAGTTTCAGGCTTAGGATTGTCATAATACCTTTATTTAGCTACAGAAGCCAGTTCCCTTCCAACGTTCTTCCAACCTCTAGAGCAGGGGTGGGCAATTTGTGGCCCTCCAGATGTTGTTGGACTGCAAACACTATCAGCCTTAGACAGCATAATAATGGGGGCGGAGCCAGTGTGCCAATGGACCAGTAGGGGGAATTCATCTTGCCGTCGGTAGGTTTTAAAACAACCTTATCATCTAAAGTATCTGGGCTGGAAATGGTGAAGAATGTGTACGAAGCTCTGAGCTGTAGACGGGGATTTAAAAAATAAAGCATTTTGCTGTGTAACGAAAGTTTTTTAAAAGGCAAAGGAAGGGGGGCAAGCCGAGAGGAAGTTCCGGCCAAGAACTTCAAAGAGCGGTTTCATAAGAAATCTCCCAGACGGAGTGCTTATCTCAAAAGGGAATTTTAATTGAAGAAGCCAGCGTCTGGAGAGACTGATTGATAGCTACCCCTTCTTTAGCAATCAGTAATTATTGTTAAACACGGCAATAAACCCCTTCTGAGCTCGCTGACTGTGTGATTTAAAAGCGAAACTAACTAACATCAGCCGTATCTGCGGGAATATATGCCACCCAAGAAGGATTCTTCGGTGAAACCGAAGTGGGTCAGACACGCTTCGAATAATACGATCAAGAGATTACAAAAAGCAGCCGAATTAGGACTAGAAGGGGAGGACAATCAAAAAGATAAGCAAGAGGAATCTACAAAAGCAACAAAAGAGCTTAAGATGGCTGCCAAAGTTGGCTCAGAGCCAGCAGGGCAGGAAGCGTTGTTGGAACAAATTTCAGCCCTGGTGAAGGGACTCAAAGATGAGATATTTGTGAAAATTGAAATGGAAGTTGGCAAAACTAATAAGAGAGTTGATGACTTGTCTGCAGAAATGGCTATAAGAGACAATCAATTAGGCTTTTTGAAGACAGAAGTTGACCAGATGAAAAATCAAGTTAAGGAAATTCAAAAGACCCAAAATGAGCAAGAAGCGAAATTTAACGATTATGATAAGAGGCTGATATCCGTGGAAGACAACTCGAGAAGAGCAAATCTTCGCGTTCATAATATGGGTGGAAAGAAAGGGGAGGACCTTAGGAAGAACATCCTAAGCTGGTTTAAAGAACTAGTCCCAACCCTGCAACTAAGTGAAGAAGATGTGGAGTGCGTGCACAGGGTTGGAGGCTTTACAAGCGGTTCAACTCCCAGAGATGTATTGGTGAAATTTTCAAGCAATTACAAGAAAGAGCAATTGATGAGGGAGTTAAGAGCATTGGGGGAGTTGAAGTTCCAAGGAGCAACAGTGCAGGTCTTTAATGATCTGTGCCAACAAACTTTGGAATGGAGACGCAGTGTCAAGCCTATAACAGGGAAATTGAAGAAGAGGAGAATCCCCTATGCTTGGGGATACCCGATTTTTCTGCGTTTCTCATATAAGGAGGAAAATCATAAGGTTTTCTCCTTTCAGCAAGGCATGGAGCTTCTTGAGAGCTTAGGTTTGGGTCCACAAGGAGAAGCTGGAGACGTGAAGAGTGATGATGAAGAAGAAAGAGGTGCAGCAGGGGGAGGGGTGTAAAGTGGATGATAAGAAGCATAATCATATTAGATCCTGCTGGCTCTGGGTTCCTGGCTGCCTTACCCCCCCCAGGGTTAAATTAATGGCCGGAGTGTTAGACTCCCGGGGATATAATGGGGGGAAAAGATTTGGGAGGGAAAGGGGAAGTGGGGTGGGAGGGAGGGGTTTGTTTAGGTTATGTTATTTCTATTTATGTAAGTTAGGTTTTCAACACGTACGGGATCAAAAAGAAGTTCAAAGAACTGAATATGGATAAGAAGATAAGACTCTCAACGCTCAATGTTAAAGGTCTGGGGGCAGTCGTAAAAAGGAGAAGGATTGAACAATTGTTAAATAGGGATGGTTCTGACATAATATTTCTGCAAGAAACTCATCAATTCAATGAAAAAAATAATGTCATTCGCTTCAGATGGCCAGTGTATTATGAAGTGTCTTTGGGGACGTCAAAAAAAATGGAGTGGCCATTTTGATTTCAAAAAGAAGTGGGTTTATGTTGGAGAATGTTAAAAAAGATGAGAATGGGAGATACCTCATGATTAAGGGTCAAATGGAAGGGAAAACGTATACTCTGATCAATATGTATGCACCCAATAACAAACAAAAAGAATTTTATGAAGAGGTATTAAGAGAGATAGAAGGAGGGTATGTCATTTTGGCTGGAGACTTTAATATGGTTATGGATAACAGAGTAGACAGGTCAAATCCCTCTGAGGCAGAAAAGAGAAACAATATTACTATTTTAAATAAATTAATTAAAGAAAAGGATTTTGTTGATTCTTGGAGAATTCTTAGAGGGGCAGATCCAGGATTTACATTTTACTCTCCAGTCCATCATACATATTCTAGGATTGATCATATTTTTGTGTCTAGAGATTTTCTAACTAAGACATGTAGAATGGAACTAGGGGTAATCAAGGTAACGGATCATACATTGGTAAGTTTGGATTTTGCAGTTAGTAAGGATTATAAAGATGCATTAAGGTGGAGATTGAATACTAAGATATTTAAACACGATAAAGTTATTGAGAAAATGCAGAAGGAATTGTCAGAAACATGGGAAATAAATGAAAAGGGGGGAACAAGAATTGCAGTGGTCTGGGATACCATGAAGGCTGTGTTTAGGGGGAATTGTATTAGGGAAATGTGTAATCTAAAAAGACGACAGGAGGCAAGGCAGGTTATTTTAGAGAAAGAAATAATAAAGTTGGAAAAAGAATATTGGCAAACTAAGAAAAAATATAAATTAATAGAATTACAGGCAAAAAAAGGGAATTAGAAAATATTAATTTAGAAGAGGTCCAGAGGAATCTAAAATCTAATTTATATGAAAAGGGAATATTTTCAAAATAGTAACAGGAATTCGAAGATGCTTGCCAAGCTCACACAAAAGGAAAAAGCTAAAAATGGGATAGGGCTAGTAAAGAATAAGCAGGGTAATTATTGCCACATGATGAAGGATAAAATAAAAAATTTTCAGGAATTTTTTGAAGATTTATATAAGGAAAAAGATACCCAAACGAAGAAGATGGAAGAGTATGTGGGTAAATTTTTGAAGAAAGGATTAGAAAAAGAGCATAAGGAAATAATGGACAATAAGATATTGCAAAGTGAAATAGAGGAGGTTATTGACCGGCTTAAAGCAGGGAAATCACCAGGGGTAGATGGTCTAGGACCAGAGTTTTATAAAAAATTTAAAACATTAATAGTGCCAAAGTTGTTATAATGCAATAATGGAAGGGGAGAAGATTCATGGGAGCATTCTATAATAATTTTAATTCTGAAACCGGATAAGGGCTTGACTCTCCCTGATTCATATAGACCAATTTCGTTAATAAATCAAGATGCTAAAATTTTTTCAACTATTTTGGCTAAAAGATTAAATAAATTTATAACTAAATATGTTGGGGAAGACCAATGCGGTTTCATAGCAGGCAGACAGATGCACACATTAATAGGCAGAGTTCTGAATGTAATACAGGGGATAAAAAAGTCAAAGAATAAGGCGGGTATTTTGGCGTTAGATATTTTCAAGGCTTTTGATTGTGTGAGTTGGCAAACTTTAAAGTTGGTGTTAAATAAAATGGGATTTGGTATTAAATTTAGAGCAATAATAGAGCAGTTATATTCCAAAAACACAGCCGTAGTGGTAGTAAATGATGGAAGCACGGATAAGATACGACTAGCCAGAGGGACAAGACAAGGATGCCCACTCTCGCCAGTCCTGTTTGTATTGGTGATGGAAATGTTGGCAAACGCAATAAGAGAAGATGGGGAGATAGAGGGGATAGGTAGCAGTAACAAAATAAAGTTGAATATGTTTGCAGATGACACATTGATGACTATTAGAGATCCTATAGGTAAAATGGAAAGAATTAAACAGCAGTTGAAAGAATTTGAAGAAGTTACAGGGTTAAGAATAAATTGGGCAAAATCGGAATTGATGTTGTTTAATTATACCAAAAAGGAAGAAAAGGAATGGGAAGGGAAGGCTTCAGTTCTGAAAAGTAAAGAGAGAATTAAATATTTGGGTATTAAGGTTACTAAAAATTTAGAGGATTTGGAAGTGAGAATTTAAATGGATTGAAAAAAGAGATAGTAGAAAAGTTAAAGAAGTATAAGAAACTGAATCTTTCTTGGTTTGGAAGAATAGCTTTAATAAAGATGAAAATTTTACCTAAGATTAATTTTCTTTTTAGGATGCTACCAATAAGAATTTCAGATTTAGAGTTAAAAAGTTGGCAGAATCTTATAAATAATTACTGTAATGCTGAGAAGAAATCAGGGATTAATAAAAGTAAATGGTATTTAAGCCAAAGAAAGGGAGGATTGGGTCTCCCAAACCTTAAGTCTTATTATCTAGCAAACAGGTTAAGACATATTGTCGAAGCAATTTTAGGGGTGGGGGACTTAGATTGGTTGGAGGAAAATACATTAGGTAATATTGAGTTAAAATTGCAGAATGTATTTTTTAAGGAAAAAGGGAAGGGTAAATGGCTTAATGATCTGGACAACCACTTTTTGAAGTTCCATTGGGAACTTTGGAATAAATATAAAAAGGAGATGCTTTCAAGTAATTCCTCCTTAACACCGGTGATAATGTTAAAGAATTTTCCTGAAAATTTAAAGAATAGACTAAGTAAAGTTTTAATAGAAAAAAATAAAATGAAGTTAAGAGAATGGTTAAGGTGGATGAATACAAGAGAGAGGATGGAAGAAGTTTTAAAAGATTTGAATTTAACGTGGTTAAATTATGGGCAATTGGAACAATGGACTAAAAATTGGGTAAGAGAAAATGGAGAGTGTGGAGAGAGGACGAAATTTGAGGAATTAATCGAGAAAAAAGAGATGGACAAGGGACAAAATACAGGGATAAAAGGGTTAATGAGTCAACTATATAATATATTAGCTGAGAAGGGAGTGTTGGATAGTGTCGGGAAAGTGGTTTGGGAAACCGATTTGAAGATACAAATAGGACAGCAGAGATGGGAAGGACTATGGAGACAGAGAGTGTTGAGAAATATGTCAGTAAGAATAAAGGAGAATTACTATAAACTTGTATGGAGGTGGTATTTAACTCCGGTCAGATTAAATAATATTAATAAGCAGCTTTCAGCAGATTGTTGGAGGGGTTGTGGTGAAAAAGGAACGTATTTACATATGTGGTGGGATTGTAAACATGTGCAAAAGTTGTGGAAGATGGTGTTCTTTGAAATTGAGCAGATTATGGGATTTAAAGTAGAGGTTACTCCAGGATTGCATTACTCTCACTGCAAGAAGAACTTAAATGTAATAAAGAAGCGAAAGAACTGATAACTAACCTGCTGACGGCTGCGAGGTTGATTGTAGCTAGGAATTGGAAGATTCAAGGAGACTATTGTATTGAAGAATGGTATAAAGAAGTGTGGGACATTGCTATAAATGATAAATTGACATGTAATATTAAAATGAAAAGAGGTATAGTAAAAACGAATGATTTTGAGGGTATATGGAAAAAGTTCCTAGAGTTTGTGTTTTTTAAAGGAAGTGGGAAACCACCAACAGATGAAACTATGAGTTTTTGGAAACAGGAATGAGATCCCGAGGTGGTGGGAGCACTGTTATGTTTAGTATAAATATGTTTAATAGGTTAAATTTGAATATATAATATTAAGGCAATTTTATGTTTATGAATTAAGTGATTTTATTTGTTTTTTGTGTTTGTTGTATATTGTTTAATAATAAAAAGAAAAAAAAGACAGCATAATAATAATAATAATAATAATAATAATAATAATAATAATTCTTACCCGCCTCTCTGTTTGGATCGAGGCAGGGAACAACAGTAAGTATAAAATACTGATTAAAAACATAGTATACGTTGTTAAAACATCCTAAAAGCATACTAAAAACATCCGAAGCATAGCCAATAGTAAGGGATGATGGGAATTGCTGTCTAATAACATCTGGAAGGCCACTAGTCACCCAGCTCTGCTCTAAAGCAAGCCTGCGGGCAGGGACTGTCAAGAAATACTTTTGTAAGCCGCCATGAGAGCCTATTTTGGCTGAATGGCGGCATAAAAATCCTTAAATAAATAAATAAAAATAAAACCCAGAATTTGAGCATGCAGATAGAAGGTGTGTCTATGTAGACAGAAGCAAGATTGGTTCACAACTGCTGACACCATCATTGGGGTAGGGAGCAGGTTTAGAATCTGAATGCATCCTTGCACTTTATCCCATGAAAGTGAATGGACAGCCATGTCTTCCTAAGAAGAAAAGTAAAGTGGCCATACACATGCAGAAGGGGTGTGGCAAAAGCAAACTCTATTCTCCAGTCCTGACACTAGGGACTTCTTTAGAAATCACTTTTGCTTACCAGTGCTTTGTTTCCTGCTTCTCTTGTGCAATTGTAATGAACTAAATTACATGGGAGAGAGGGGTGGCCGCGTGGTCTGTAATTGAAACACCCCTTATAGTATTGAATGGGACAGCACAATCTAGTGGGTGTATTGTAGCGCAACTTTAGCTGCACGTGGTAGGAAATCCTGAGATATTTCAGAAGAATTGGGATATCTAAGGTGTTTTTAAAAAAGGGAAAAAAGAAATAGCCAGGGGAAGGTGCAGGAGACATGCAGGAGGTTCACAACGTTGTTAAAATGACTCACAAACTGCTTTTACAGCTTTGGAGCCTCCAGCACTGTTAGAAACACTTATAACAGTTGAACTGACATACAACCATATATAGAAGTACTTAGTAGCAGTAAGTAAATATGATACCCATAGTTTAAGACTGAAATGGAATAGAGAATTGGAGTGCCCTATCTTGCCTAACCAATGGACGGTTGCCCTAGCATCTATATCTGAAGCTTCTATGGATCTCATATTACGTCTTATTCAGCAAAAAATTCTGTTTCGGGTTTATCGTACCCCCAAACATCTTTTTAATAAGGGGTTGTCTAACTTGCACAATTGTTGGAGATGTAATGTCTCTAATGCTTCTTTAACTCATATGTTTTGGCAATGTCCCATAGTTGCCCCTTTTTGGGAGGAGTTAATAATAAGGATGAACTTTTTATTGAAAAAATCTGTAATATGGAACAATATGCATGTCCTCCTAAATTACCTACCGGCTTCTTGGAAATTAACATATGGTCAGTGCAGATGGATTTTCAGAGTCCTTATGACAGCCAAAAGACTTATTCTCTCACATTGGAAGGACAAATCCACACCTCCCATAATGCAATGGATCGAGGACTTAATAACGTTATCAACTTTTGAACGGGTGTTATATAGATGCATCTTGCAAGTGGATAAATACACAGATATCTGGTCTGCTTTTCTTGAAACCTTTGTATAATTTTCCTCTCCCCCCCCTTTTTTTCTTGTATGAATGATACACATGATGGAAATTGTTGATAATCCTATATATTTAATGTAATGTAATGTATGTTTCCTCCCCCTCCATTTTCACAATGTGTTTTCTGTTATATTTTGCCAATATTCACAATAAAAGGTGTGGGGGAGTTTTTTTAAAAAAAGACTCACAAACTTCTGTGAGAGGCCAGTCACGAGCATGCAGTAAATCATTCATTTAGAGAATCCCTAAGTGGCTCTGCCCTTACTGACAATGTGGAATGTATTCCTATGAGATCTTTGCAAAAGATAAGCTTTCTTGCTATATAGATGCTACCTACTATATTAGGTAGGTATGGCCATATTTATCACTGTGTGGCCATATTCAGAATGGGTATATATAGAAAAGGGCCACTACATATACTTCCAGATGTCACCTTTTTAAAAGTATTATGATGGGTATCTAGGTCAGGTCACAGTGGCAGTCACCCAGACGTCCTGTATTCATGCAGGGGAAGGTGGGGAGCAATTCCTACTCTGGTCTAGCAGGATTAACATGGAAGAGGAGGGCTCTTATGGCACCTAAATAATTACAGTAGTTCAAAATACCAACAGGAAGTGCCATTTGAACAGAGACTGCCTTCACTTTTAGCAGAAATTTTAAGATTTGACCCCAAAGGATCAGCAGGGTTGAACATTTTCCTTTTGAAGGAAGCCTTACAAATTTGAATCATTTAGTTTAGAAAAAAATATAGCAGTTGGATGTAATTGAGGCTTATAAAATTATGAAGGCAGAATGATAATATTCTCTCCTTTTTTTCCAGAGCATTTAATCTTGCAGTCATCTAATGAAACTGAGGAGGGCTACGTTCAAGACATATTAAGGGAGTAATTCTTCACACATGTAATATACAGAAGTCATTCCACAGAATGCAGTGATACCCATTAGTTTAGATCAGGGGTGGGGAGACATCTGGGTTGTGGAATCTAGTTTGTTTTTTTGCTAGAATCCCAGGGTGACCAACTGGACCCAAATACCAAATGGTGGCTCAGGGGGTAGAACCAATCATTTCCTATACTCCATGAACCATATGTGTAGGATAAGCTACACATAACATGTACTAATCTACATCTGAGTCACTGCAGATCAGGAATTTTATTTATTTATTTATTTATTTATTTATTTATTTATTTATTTATTTATTTATTTATTATTGCATTTATATCCCGCCTTTTTTCCTCCAAGGAAAAATCCTCCTCTCTATTTTTATCCTCACAACAACAACCCTGTGAGGTAGGTTGGGCTGAGGTATCTGTGACTGGCCCAAAGTCACCCAGTGAGTTTCCATGGCCGAGTGAGGACCAGAACCCAGATCTCCTGACTCCCAGTCCAATACTTTAGCCACTATACCACACTGTTTTAACGTAACATTCTAAAACTAGCAGAGGGACCTGGTCAAAGGCAATAATTTAATACTCATATTTTACAGGTGAGAACACTGAAGTTGGGAGAGAAGCAATTAGTACAAGGTCAGCCATTTTGTTACTTGCCATTTTTCTTGTTATTGTTAAACTGTTGGATGTCAGCGTTCTACCAATAGATCACAATCTACTTTCTCCCTACCCCAAGCCAAAGCCAAATGCATATTTACTCAGAAATAAGTCTCACTGAGTTCAATAGGGCTCCCAAGGAAGTATGCACAGGATTGCAACCTTAATTTTCTGATAGTTGATTAGCAGCTGCAGCTTCTCCACACCCTATCCCCAATCTGCTGCTACATTGACAGCCCTCCTATTTTTGTTTTGTTTTCCATAGCTACTAGCCATGATAGATAAGTATGGAACATGTTCAGAGGCAGCATAACATTGATTATTAGAAACTGGGGACAGAAGAACAAATTACTGTCTCCATCATTCCTGGAGGCTATCCAGCTGCTCATTGTTGAGAGATGATGGACCAGAGAGATCTTTGGTGTGGTCTAGGAAGGCAAGTTATATGGTGATTGTTATTCCCAGTATTATTATTTTTTATTCATGGGAAACTAAGGCTTGCTGCCCAAGGCAACAATTTGTCAGTAGTACAGATGGGAACATGGACTCACATCTCTCAGATCCAATGGATCGCTAGACCACCATCAGTTATCTCCTTAGGGATAGGGAACCTGTGACCCTTCAGATGTTGTTGGACTCCAGCTCCCATCAATCTCAACCAGCATGGTGATGGGAGTTGGAGTCCAAAAGCATCTGGCTGGCCACAAGTTTTCTACCCATACTTTATGTGATTACATACCTGCTTTTCTGGTGCGCCTTTCTTCTTTCTGCCCAGAAAAGTCCTTTAAGGAGGAATTAAAAAGGAGAAATAAAGTGTTTGATAGGAGGATGCTGAACATCCTCTAACGAGGATGCTTTAGGAACCAGAAATGCCAGATTTTAGGGATGGGGGAATATACACATTCTCATATTTAAATCTTAATGCAATGTTTTATATTTCAGGCTTTGAATTTTTAAAGTTGGATTTTATGTTTGGTATTTTCAGCTACTGTTTATGTAGAAAGCTATTTTAATAGTCACAAGCCTCAATTCTTATCTGCAATTTAATTGTTTCAAGTGAATATAATCATTCCTTTCTGTTTGGTTTCAGGTTTTGTTTACCAGGTTTCCCCAATCTTGTAGTGCTAACTACTCTCCTCAATCTGCTCAAAGTTGGTATAAACAACGCAAAGTGCAGTTCATTTTAGTCTAGGCAAAGTTATAAATTATTTCCCAGAATTCACATAATGCTTATTCATTAACAACTAAAAAATGGCCACTGGCATAGATGGCTTTAAAGAAGATTTAGAAGAATTCATGGAGGAGAGATCTACTAGCCTGAAGACACTTCCCTTTGTGCCCATGAAGTGCTCTGCTGGTATCTGTGATTTATTTTTTTATTGTGTGTGTGTTGTGGGGTGTGTGTGTGTGTGTGAGGGAAGAGACATCCTTGGCTGCTGTAGGCTGAGGTGCCCACAGCACCTTGGCTGCATGAGGCTAAACCAGATTCTGGTGATTATAGTTTTTGGCTTGGTTATTAAGGGCAACCAAAAATTGTGGATCCTCAACCATAAATTATGTGTACATTTAAAGATGCTGTGAACTCACTGACTGATGGGGTAATGCCATTGTCAGCATGCTTCCACATGAGCTAGAGCCCTGACATGCCCAAATTACCTTTAAATTACCTCCAAAGTGCACAAATTATCTCTAAAGTCTGAAAGTGGGACATTTGTTTATTTCTTCTTTAAATGGTTCATCTACTTTCATATTAGTGAGAGAATCAGTTTGGGATATTGAATTAAAAGACATCATGGTTACTAGAAAAAAATATGAAAATGGGAAATTATTAGGGCTCTGCCCCATCCACATTGAAACACACATCTACAACAGGGTATGGAGATTGGCAGGACTCCTGCTCAGGTGTCTGACTGTGATTAGCTCTGCCTACATGCGTATACTGCCCAGCATTGCATGTTATTTTATGTGTGGAGAAGAGCTTTAACCACTGAAAACAGCCCAAATGTACCTCATAACAGTTCAGGTAGTGTCACTTGAGTGAGAGAGAAAGGGGCTGAAAAAAAGGAAAGGAAACTCTCGTGCAAGCACTGAGTCATTACTGACTCTTGGAGGGACGGCAGCTTTCGCTGACGTTTTCTTGGCAGGCCTTATAGCGGGGTGGTTTGCCGTTGCCTTCCCTGGCCGTTATTACCTTTCCCCCAGCTAACTGGGTACTCATTTTACCGACCTCGGGAGGATGGAAGACTGAGTCGACCTGAGCTGGCTGCCTGAAAACAGCTTCCACTGGGATCGAACTCAGGCCGTGGGGAGAGTTCCGGCTGCAGAAACTGCTGCTTTACCGCTCTGCGCTACACGATGCTCAAAGGGACTAAGGGTACATAATATAGTTGAGATTCTGTAACTGGCGTATTTTTGTACACTGGATTGTCAAAAACTGGGAAGGCAAGGTGATGATAAGAGGAGAATGTTTGGTACACAAGGTGTATATGGGTAGTTGAGGAACATGGCAAGAGGTCAATGCAATACCCAGGAGCTCTGCCAGTTAAACACTGGAGGATTTAGCAAACATTCTTTGGATGCTTTCAACCCTTACACCCCTACCTTATGGGCTTATTTATTTATTTATTTTTCAAAGTGAAAATAATTCCTGACACTGGGTCCTGCATGCAAAATTTCGAGAGTGGAGAGCCACAGAGGACTGCACATCCTGGGCAAGAATTACCGTTTTTCTTGAGGGGTGCCTTCCCTTGATTTAGCTGCAGAACGCTGAGAGCAGATCTGTTTAACAAGAAACAATTGTGTGTGACAAATGCTGTAGGATTTCTCACAGCTTGGTTGAATGTGGTTAAGCAATAGATTGGTTCATCAGCATTTCTATAATTATAATTCTTTTGAAAAAGAAATGAGAGCTTAAAGCTGCTTGGATAACCCCGGGGGGATCTACATTACTGCTTTAAAGCGCTTTATAACAGTTTTGACAACTGTTGGGGCCCAGGACACACTGTATATACAGGTTTCAAAACGTTTTCAAAGCACTTTAAAGCGCTTTAAAAGCAGTAGTGTAGATCCCCCCCCTAACAGTTGTGAGGAAGTTGCCTGAGATCTCTTAGTAGCGAGGGAAAGCCACTCGGGACAGAGACCCTCTCCTCTTTGCCTGTTCCAGCTCCAAGCCTTCGCATTAGAAACAGGAAGTCCTCCAGGGGGCTGAAGCGGAAAGAACCATGGGTCAAATTCAGGTGCCCTATGAGAGAGATGAGTATCTATCATACTCAGTAGGATGTCAGCCCTTTCACAGCAACAGTATATCATGCCTTTTGGGGACATACAATGCCCTTTCCAAGCCTTTGGGATGTGGCCGTTTAATACCTTAAGATAAAGGAACTTAAAATACATTTTTAGCTTACCTCAATCAGACAAATGACTGCAATGATAATCATTATCACTGCTGTCACCGAAATAGCCAACAACAGCTTGTTGCCGTACCCGTATTCTGGAATTCCCTGCCTTGCTATCTGCAATATTGGACAAAGAGAAAGAAAATGGAAGATGGGCCTTCCTGTGTTTCTACATTTTCTCCAACCTGAATCAAAATACCAATTGAGGGCTGTTTGCTTTCATATGAACACATTCAGCTGCCTCATACTGAGTCAGACCTTGGTCCATCTAGCCCAGTAGTGTGTTCTCCGTCTGGCAACTGCTCTCCAAACCTTTTCCCAGTTGAGATATTTTTTAACTTACGATGCCTGAGAGTGAACCTTGGATTTTCTGCATTCTAGACATGTGCTCTAGCATAAATGTCAGGCCCCACTCAGATGCAGCCGTGGAATTTCTGCAAGACTGCCTAGATAATGAACCCTTTGCCTTTCTCCCGTATTCAATGACATATCACATAATTAAGAATCTTCCTAAACAATCCAACACTACAGTTTACAAGATATGTCTGAACTCCTCTGTTGCATTTAATATCTTTGTTTTGGTGTTACTCTTTTTAATTTATTGCTCTTCATCTCCAATTTGATCTTCTGCTTACAATTTACATTCTTTCTGAAAATATCTCTCTAAGTCATATCTGAAAACGAAAATCTAATTCAGCAATTCATGCTAGGTAGAGACATATGGTAATCTTTGGGTTAAAAGATTACTTTGAAATGTTAAAAATGACGTGACTGAGCCATTGTTGCTCAGGGTGTGCACACATATTTAATGGCTCACCATCATCTTTGATAAAACAGGTAAAACTTTACTTTCTCCCCCAAATTAATAGTGTTGGATCCTGATTTAGTTATACTTGCAGAGGAACCATGGAAATCAATGGGACCTGTCATGACAAATTTTTGTCCTATTGATTTCATCAGGTCTATTGTAAATATGATTAAATCTGGATTCAGCCCAATAGGAAGTGTGTGCATGTGAGAGAGCAGGGATACATTGCAGGCCACGAGAGCTCTATCGTACCACCTTAAATTTACTTTAAAAGCAGATGATCAGACTTGAAATTCGAATGAAACTTCATTTGCTCCATTCTCCTCTGACCCGCCTCAGCCTGCCTCTCTTTTGCCTTTGCCTCCTGTGCTCCTTCCCCTGCTTTTGCTGTAGGCCACATTCTCAGATGCTGATCCCCCACTCCCCTACAACCTCACTTGTACTTTACTCCAACACAGTAACCAGCTTTCCAGAAATTGATGCCCAATGAATTCCCATTGACCAGGTTCAGTAAACAAGCTTCAGGGCCATACCAGGGAAACTGAGTGTTGGCCAAACTCCTGACAGTCCACCAATAGGCTTGGACTAGATTTGTCCCCATACCTCGTCAGAAGGCTTCCCTATTTTCCTTGGGCTCACTGTGGTCATGTTGGCTACATTCTTGGCAGACCAAAAGTATGACTTCCACAGAGAGGAGGTCTCCTGCAGGTTTTCTCTCTCACTGAAGAGTTTCATAAGGAGGCCTGTCCTGGAAATCAGCTTAGCACAAGCCATCTGAATGGTGGGTTCTGTGCAATCCATTTTCAGGATACGAATCACATGGGAGATGAGATTCCTCACTGGTGCATTTGGGATGAGGGATGCCAACCGCTTGTTCAGCTCAGCTTCAAAGAGATCACCCTGGAACAAATAGTCATCTGGAGGTGGCAAGAGGTTCAGAGGGGGGGAAACAGAGGGCCTCCGTTCATGATGCTCCCAGTGTGTCTCGTGGGACAACGTTATGTCAGGTGAGAGCTCATTCAAGGTCTCTGAGTCGTCAGCTGGGATTTTGGACGTGCCCCCTCCACTCATTAACTGGTTGAGCAGTTCCTCCTTACTCAATGTCTGAGACTCAAGACTGTTTCCCAAAAAGTTCTCTGAGTTTCCTCCAACAAGGTCATTTTGGGAGGGTACAGGATGACTATCAGAGGGAGAATTCTGACTAGCTGCCTTTCTATCCAGTTCTCCAACAGGAGGTTGCTTTACATAGTTGGGCTTCCCCGATCTGTTGGAGTGTTTCAGAATAATAACTACTTTGCCTGTCAAATCATTGGCATTGTCATCCACCACAATGGAAGCGGTCAGGGTAGGTGCCTGAGTTGGGGAATGTGAAATGGAGCGTTTCCAAGAGGACCAAAATGTGGCTCGATGAGGCCTAAGAAGTGAAGCAGCACTTTGCGGCTCAAAGCCCTCTGCTAGCTTCCTCCAGCTTTGAGCCCTCATTTGCAAATTTAGGTTGTCTGGATGTTCTGCAGGTTGCATAGCAGCCTTTGCAAATTCTCGTCTCTCTCTGCCCAATCTGATAAATGACTCTTTCTTTCTTGTTTTTTTTCTGAGCCAGTTTTCACTCTTTACTTTTTTCAGATGTCTTTTCTTCCTAATGGTGGTTTCTTTAGATTCTTCTGAAATTTGCTTAGATGTTTCCTTTTGGACCTCTGTCTCTTGACTCTCCCTTTCATCTTTGGTGATTTTTTCTTTGAGTGCCACCTTTAGCAAATTGGCTAGCATGTACAGCTTTTTCAGTTCACTTTTGTCAGCCCACTTCATGTCCAGAAAGTCATCGGTATTCAGCTCACTTAATTGCTTAACTGATTTTAAAAGATGTGGGGCGAGTTTGTGAAAATGGATGCCTAAATGAGAGTTATCCTGGGTTATTGAGAGTGTCAGAGTCACGTTGTCGTGCAACGGTTTCTCAGGCACAATACTCAGTGTGCTGCTGGTATTCAGTTTTCGGGTTTCTAACACCTTCATTACTTCATCTTGCATCCTATTCAAAGGCTCCTCTTTCTCTGCTCAGAAACAACAGCAAGGAGAGAGAGAGAGAAAAGAAGGAATCATGCGGTGTCTACAGGCAGTGAGTTGCAAGGACGGAACTCTGAATTGGACAAATATGTCATTATGTGTCATCCTGTCCAATTAATGTTGCATGTGGCTTAGGCTGCAATCCTATACATATTCATCTGGAATATGTCCCACTGAATCCAAGGGAACTTATTTCTCAGTAGACATATCAGATTGCACTGTTAGTCACTAACAATGGATGTTAAGTTATAAGCAACCAGTGTGACAGATCATCTTGAAATGGAAAGCTGACATCTGCCTGCAGGCGAGGAAGAAGCTCTGAAACTGGCGGACCTGGCCTGAGGGAGGAGTCCGGAGACAAGTTTAGCTTGAAAGAAATATAGAACTATGCAGCTTTCAGAGGTGGAATTCTAACTCAAGGGGAAGGTAGGCCCCTACATGTGATATGAAATCACCCCTATCAGTATACCATAAATATACTAATATAATGTGCCAAAAGCATAAAGAAGAACTAGAAACTTGTGCAGAACCAGTAACTCAGGCACATGATTTCACCCACTGACTGCATAACACAACATTTTGATTAAAATAAAAATGTAAAAACTTGAAATTTAATTGTCTAAATATAACATTGTTTCCTGTTAATCTAATCTAATTCAATCCAATCCAATCCAATCCAATCCTGAGACCCAAAGATAGTAACAAGGTGTGCTGGGCTCACTCTTTGGCTAAATAGGCTGGGCCTGCCCTGAATTCCACCCCTGCAGCTACCTTATAGAGAGCGGGACTGATATGTGTCCACTGAGCCCGGTATTGGCCTTTCCAAATAACAGAAGCTCTCCAAGGTCTCAAGCAAACAGTCCTTTCTCAGACCAACGCCTGAGATCCTTTCAAGTGGAGATGGCAGGGATCCACCCTGGTCCCTTCTGTATGCAAAACATGTGTCCTATTTTCTGAGCTATTGTTCTTCCCAAAAGTTGAAGTTTGGAGCTGGCTGGCAGAAATGCTCAGAGGATTCTGGCAAAAAGCAGCTTCTGGTTTCAGGAATGATATTATTTGGGGGGTAATTTTACTGTGCATCACTTCCTGCAGGTTTGTATTTCACTTGTGTTGGCTTTGTGCTTGTTTCTGTGCTTTTGCAATTTTTGGTGGAAAGGTGGGATATTAATTAAATAAATAAATAAATTGTTCACTGTCACTTATGGTGTTATTTCTTATGGGTTCTCTAAATGAGCTATTTATAGCACACACATTTCTGGGTCAATTTAACAGTGCTGTGCTCAAACAGGAAGTCTCCGGTAGTCCCCCCTCACTATTCCATTTTAAAATACATCACAGATAAACTGGAATAAACCCCTAACAGCATGAAATCGGCATCATGTAAAGCTGGCATTGCACTATGAACCTGCCAAGGGAGGTTTTTAACAGAGGGAGAAGAGGGTAAAATGCTTCCCTACAACCGATCCCCATGTATCTACTCAGAAGTAAGTCCTATTGTGTTCAATGGGTCTTACTCCCAAGTAAGTGTAATGAAGGTTGTGAGTTTATAGCAAAATCTTACTTCTACTTAGAAGTAAGTCTCAGCTTTCCTGTGGCCTGTGAGGAAACAGACAACAAGACCCCCCTCCCCTTTCCACACACACCAGGAAGGGGCTCCCTCAATTCAACTGTGTCTCTTGGTTAAAGGAGCCTCTGGAAACAGCAGCAGGCCCTTCCCTCACCCCTCTCCTCTCGTGTAATCCAATTCATATCAATTACTAGTAATCCCTCCAAAGAAACAGGAATTACAACAGCACTGGATAAACAATGGAATTTCCCGTAATGTGCTCTGCTGATTTTGCAATGCTTTTCTTCCTTAACAGTGCGTGGATGGATAGATAGATAGACAGATAGATAAAATAAGGCAAGCCTACCACACAAAGTATCATTTGCTGCACATGTGTCAGTGCAATCCAACTTGACTGTCTCACACAAAACTTCAATGTCGTCCTGAATACGGCAAAGACAGCAGGACATCTTCTTGGGCAAGATGCTGCAGATGAAAAAGGACAAATACCTCTCAGCCTCTTCTAATTCCTTTCACTGGAGGTCAGTGACTAGCAACTTCCCAGCTCAATAGGGTACCAGTTCACACCTTAGCAGAGGGCATTTTCAGAAAGTATTTTTCTTGGGAGGGAAATAATTTTATCTCAATGCTTTACAAGGGCTATCTGAAGGGGGTGGCATTGGCACTAACTTTGCTGTGAGGGAAATGTTTGATAATACTTGTAGAAAATCATATCCTTTCTTTCTTTCTTTCTTTCATTATATTTATTACATTTATTTATTACATTTCTAATTAGCCAAAGCTCTTTGGGTAGTTCACAAAACAAACTTAAATTCATAAAATGCAATAACATAGTAAACATCATATAAAACCAATAAGTTTAAAACAGAATAAAAGCAAAGTAAGGAACTATGATAAAAGCCAATAGCAGTGCAAAGATCTAAAAATGCACTAACACATTTTTGAAACCTAAAGGTTAAAAAGCCAGGGAAACTAATCTTGTGCTGAAAAGACCACAATCTAGGTGCCAGGCAAGCCTCTCTGGGGAGGGCATTCCAGGTGCCACCACTGAAAAGGTCCTCTCCATCTGTCTCACCTCGTTCAGCAGGAGCACTCAAAGAAGGGCCTCTGAGGATGATCTTAGGGGACATTGGCAGCAGGTGTATATGGAAGGAGGTGATCCTTCCATATATACCTGGTAACCTGGTCCTAAGCAGGTAACTTGGTCCTAAGCTGTTTAGGGCTTTATAGGTTAATAGCAGTACTTTGAATTGGGCTAGGAAATGGACTGGCAGGCAGTGCAGATCATTAAGCACTGGTGTAATGTGATCATACAACTTTGCTGCCCTATTTTGGACCAGCTGGAGTTTCTGTACCATTTTCAAAGGCAGACGCATGTATAATGCTTTGCCGTAATCCAGCAAAGCTACCTTATGTTGCATCTGTCAGACTTCAGTGTGCTCAGGCTCCATGCTACCAGGTTCTGAGTCATAGGTAGTAGCTTAAGGGCAGCACTTTGAGTACTGGTAAATAGTACCCATGGAAACAACTACAGCATCTGGACTGGAGAGGCTCCAAGCTGACTGTCCAAGTGACCCAGATATGGGTGAATGGACTAAAATGGGCATGAGTCAAGGTCCAGAGAAGCAGGCAAAAATCAGAGGGGCTCCCAGTTTGGTCCAGAAGCACAGAGATAATCAAAGGCAGGCAGAGGCCAAAATAGTCTTCATAACAATGTAGGAAAGAAGCCAGACTATGAAGCACATGGTCCGATGTCTATATACGAATGCCCAGAGTATAGGAAACAAACAGAATGAACTTGAACTCTTAACACATAAAGGCAAATACGACTTGATAGGTATAACTGAAACTTGGTGGGATGACTCCCATGACTGGAATATAGCAATTGAGGGATATAACTTGTTCAAAAAGAACAGAAGAAATAGAAAGGGAGGCAGAGTTGCACTATATGTTAAAAAATACTTATCCCTGCACAGAAATACGGGAGGGTGAGCCTGGTAGCCCCATTGAGAGCATCTAGATTAAAATAAATCGAGCAAGAAATAAAAACAACAAAATGATAATCGGAATCTACTACTGATCACCCAATGAAGAAGAAGACGAGGATGAAACTTTTGAAAAGCAAATTGCCAGTGTTTCAAGGAAGTGCAATGTAGTAGTAATGGGGGACTTCAATTACCCCGATATCTGTTGGGAGACAAATTCTGCGAAAAATGCCCCCTCCAAGAAATTCCTGACATGTGTGGCTGATAACTTTCTCCTACAGAAAGTGGAGGAAGGAATTAGAGGATCGTCGATCCTTGACTTGATTCTGACCAATAAGGATGACTTAGTGGATAAAGTGGCAATTAAGGGAACTCTGGGGGAAAGTGACCACGTCATACTTGAATTCTTGATTATGAAGGAAGCAAAAGCAGAATGTAGCCATACACGTACTCTGGATTTTAGGAAAACTGATTTTAATAAACTCAACTATGATAAGTAAGGTCCCATGGCAAGTGACCCTAATGTAGGGTGACCATATTTTGGAAACCAAAGAGGAGGACAACATAGCCACCCTAAGGGGGTGTGCCCACCAACATGCCCAGCCCACAAGGGGGCATGCCCACCCAAACATGGCCTTGGTCACATGTCTGATTTCACAGCACACAAGACAAACCTGTTCTACATAACATCTTAATGTTAAAATCACTGGAATCAGCATACTGCTTCCACTGAACAAATGAAGCAGTTGACAAGTACAGAAAAATCTAGCACAACAAACTAGCAATCAAGCATTCAGAAAGAGTATAAACTACTATTCCCCTGCAAACATTAGCTATGGAACAAAATGGATTAAAGGCTAGCACCTCTTAGCTTGTTTCAATTTCAACCAGACATAACAGTCAAAAACAACCAAGAAACACACATCTACCTCATTGACATAGCAATACCTAATGACAAAAATGTTGCAGAAAAGGAAGATGAAAAGAGAGAAAAATATCACCACTGGCTATGGAAGTTAAAGAACTATGGAAACAAGAAAAAGTTACGATTATTCTGTTAGTCACATCAGTCACCAGCATCACATCAGATTGTAAACTCCTCAGGGCAGAGACTCTGTAAAGCATCATTCACAATGATGGTGCTATATAAATAACAGTAACTCTGGCACTATTTACAGGAAGAGGGACTTGCTCTTCTCCTTTGCCCAGTGCCTCAGTCCACCAACAGAATATAACTGTAGGAAGCAGAACTGCAATGAGTTCTAGAATACCCCCCACATAACATCCTGAACTTGACACTCCAGTGTTATTCATTCCGGTTATGAATAGAAGGCATATCATCCCCAAATAACTTGCACTACAGTATCTACCAATCATATTCTTGTGAAGGATGGGACTTTTGAAGCCAATGAGATGCATCAGAAACTAGGACACTTTGCTATTGCTTAACTTAAATCTGTCTATAACCCTTGTTTCACACAAAGCACTGGTAAGGAAATCCCATGGCTGCTCAATACGTGTTTCCTGGGGCAAACATTCACTGCATACAGTAGGAGACTGCCACACTTTGCCCTAGACTTTCCATATACTCTTTCTCCCATTCCCTTAATTGAGCTAGAAACGATTCCCCCGTAAGTATGCATCAGGGAGAAGAGGAGTAAATTTTTGGGAAGGATTTTGAGGATAAGAAAGATACTGTCCCATGTCATGCAAGCTTCCCTTTTAATGTGATCCCCTCGAATCTGAATTTCTGGGTTCTATGCAATTGTGTCTTTACACCAGTAGAATGGACACCAATATTTATTATACTGTTTACAAGCTTACCATCAGGAATTTTACTGAGGCAACCGGCCCATCATTCCAGAGGCTCTTAAAAGTATTGATGCCTAAACTTTCTGATATTCCCATTCATTTACAACAAAATAAAATGTAAAAGTTTACTGAGGTATCATTTTATAGAAATTCCAAAGGAAACTAACATAAACATCCGCAATTATGCAGGGCCGGATCTACACTAGCCTTATAACGTTGCTAGTGTCCCTTTCTAACGTGGTTCTCTGTATCGTTTCTCTGTATCACGGGACACACTGGCGTGACTTACGTTTCGCTGCAACGGAACTTCAGGGCACAATGTTCAATTGTTTCCGTTGTTCTCCCTCTTCTGCCTGCCTCATTCCTAGCCAGCAGGGCAGGGCAATAGTCATAAGCACACACAAATCTCCTCCCAAAACATCTTACCACAAGTCCCAGGGAATTGCATGAATGCATAGGAGCCAGCCACTTTGCTGAAGCTAAGCAAGGCCAGGTCTGGTCAGAGTTTGGATGAGAGACCAAATTGAAAAGTTTTAGCAGCAGCCACATTTAAGCCCCAAGGGTCATGAGTTTTGGACTTTGGACCCTTGTTAATTTTCCTGCACGGAGCTATAGAGCTCCTTTGAGCACTCCTCAGCTCCTTTGCAAAGAGGTGGGAAATGTTAAAAAAAAAATCATAAAAAATCAACCAATGACCCAATTTGATTCAAATTTGGTATTTGAATTACTGTGCCAATTTTTGTGTCTTTATCTATAAAGCTTACGCAGATGTAAGCATTTGTTTAAAATCCTGCTCCTGCGCCCACAGCAGCAGCTCGGGCGAATATTTTGCAAAAGAAGCACAATTAAGGCAGGGTGCATGGGACTACTTCACAATCAAAGCAGATTCTAAGGTGGAAAACTTCTGAGTCCTTTGTATGCAATTGTCAGTGATTGCACCGTATAACGCTGGTGAGATTTATCTGCTGTAGCAGATAAGATAGCAAACGGGGCGAAGGAAGGAGAACAGGAAGTGGGCGGAGCAAACCCAGCAGCTCTGCTACTCTCAAGGAAGAGGAAAATTACCGGTAGAACAAGGCACATGAATCTGTAGCCAGCTGGAACTAAGAAATAGAACCTGTAAGTACAACTCATTTGCAACGTTGGAGACCCAGGGTCACGTGACGCTATGCATCACAGTAACCCATTCAAAACGTTAGAATAACATCAGTGTAGATTCCCACCAGGTTTCTCCATTGCATTTGCCCCTCCTATCACATAACAAATTGCCGAACAGTTTTCTAAACTGTTCTGTTGCTAATCAAATTGTTTTATGTTTAGTACAGCATTTCAAAACACAGACCATGAGTGCTTTAAAGTTAACTTTTTGTATTCAGAGTGATAAATGGCACCATATTCTTCCTAAACTAATCGTTTTTTTATTTCTCTGAGAGCTCCCCACACACTCATAGAAAAAGAATATGAATTGTGGAATCTTTTCTTTGTGTTTTGGGTGGCTGACAAGGAGTTAGGGCAAAACCCTTCCACTCTCTGGAGGCTCAAGGGGGCACACCTACCCTTAAGCTGCTTTGGGGAGTTACTGTTAGGATCTTGATTACATTTCAAACTGGAATCCCATGCTTGTTTAAATTGGGAAAAGTCCTGCAACTCCCAGCCACCCATGCCAGCTTGTAGGACTTTTTTCTGTCTAAACATGGATAGAATTGCACCTTTGTGAGATAGTTTGAGCTTTAATTTTATTTCTAAAAGCAACTTTTCTCAACTTGAGTTTGGCTTGTTAAATCATAGGATTGGGAACTGAAGTGCTGATGCTACATTCTTGCCATGGAAATTGCCCAATGCACTGAGCTGCTTGTTAAGATGTATTACCTGATTGTAATCCTTAAATCGTACAGCAGGTCAGTGTAAATTATGCCCCATATCACAGATGGGGAACTGAGGCTGGGAAAGGGAGGCTTGCCTAGGGCCACTTAGGTGGTTTATGGCAGAAGCCAGATGGCAACCCACCCCAATATTCTTGCCATGAAAACTAAATGGATCAGTACAACCAGAGATATGTCGGTATACCATTGGAAGATGGGACTCCCAGGTTGGAAGATGGTCAAAATGCTACTGGGGAGGAACAGAGGATAAGTTCAACTAGCCCCAGATGACGCAGCTAGCTCAAAGCTGAAAGGACGGCTAGCGGCCGACGGTGTTGGTGGTAAACGACGAATCCGATGTTATAAAGATCAACACACCATAGGAACCTGGAATGTAAGATCTATGAGCCAGGGCAAATTGGATGTGGTTATTGGTGAGATGTCAAGATTAAATATAGATATATTGGGTGTCAGTGAACTGAAATGGACTGGAATGGGCCACTTCACATCAGATCACCACCAGATCTACTACTGTGGACAAGAGGATCACAGAAGAAATGGAGTAGCCTTCATAATTAATAATAAAGTGGCTAAAGCAGTGCTTGGATACAATCCAAAAAATGATAGAATGATCTCAATTCGAATTCAGGGTAAGCCATTTAACATCACAGTGATCCAAATATATGCCCCAACCACAGATGCTGAAGAAGCAGAAGTAGATCAGTTCTATGAGGATCTGCAGCACCTACTGGATAATACACCAAAGAGATTGTAAGCCTATGCGGCAGGGCCTTGCTATTTACTGTTTTACTCTGTACAGCACCATGTACATTGATGGTGCTTTATAAATAAATAAATAAATAATAATAATAATAATAATAATAATAGAGATGTTATTTTCATTACAGGAGACTGGAACGCTAAGGTGGGTAGTCAAATGACATCTGGAATTACAGGTAAGCATGGTCTAGGAGAACAAAATGAAGTGGGACATAGGTTGATAGAATTTTGCCAGGACAACTCACTGTGAATAACAAACACTCTCTTCCAACAACCTAAAAGACAGCTTTATACATGGACTTCACCAGATGGCTGACACCGAAATCAGATTGACTACATCCTTTGCAGCCAAAGGTGGCGGACATCTATACAAACGGTAAAAACAAGACCTGGAGCTGACTGTAGTTCAGATCACGAACTTCTTATTGCACAATTTAGAATCAAACTAAAGAGAATAGGGAAGACCCACAGATCAGTTAGATATGAGCTCACTAATATTCCTAATGAATATGCAGTGGAAGTGAAGAATAGATTTAAGGGACTAGATTTAGTAGATAGGGTCCCGGAAGAACTATGGACAGAAGTTCGCAACATTGTCCAAGAGGTGGCAACAAAAAACGTCCCAAAGAAAAAGAAAACCAAGAAGGCAAGATGGCTGTCTGCTGAGACACTGGAAGTAGCCCAAGAAAGAAGGAAAGCAAAAGGCAACAGTGATAGGGGGAGATATGCTCAATTAAATGCAAAATTTCAGAGGTTAGCCAGAAGAGATAAGGAATTATTTTTAAACAAGCAATGCGCAGGAGTAGAAGAAGACAATAGAATAGGAAGGACAAGAGACCTCTTCCAGAAAACTAGAAACATCGGAGGTAAATTCCAGGCAAAAATGGGTATGATCAAAAACAAAGATGGCAAGGACCTAACAGAAACAGAAGAGATCAAGAAAAGGTGGCAAGAATATATGGAAGATCTGTATAGGAAGGATAATAATATTGGGGATAGGTCAGACGGTGTGGTCAGTGAGTTAGAGCCAGACATCCTGAAGACTGAGGTTGAATGGGCCTTAAGAAGCATTGCTAATAACAAGGCAGCAGGAGACGACGGTATCCCAGCTGAACTGTTTAAAATACTGCAAGATGATGCTGTCAAGGTGATGCATGCCATATTCCAGCAAATTTGGAAAACACAAGAATGGCCGTCAGACTGGAAAAAATCAACTTATATCCCCATACCAAAAAAGGGAAACACTAAAGAATGTTCAAACTATTGGACAGTGGCACTTATTTCACATGCCAGCAAGGTGATGCTCAAGATCCTGCAAGGTAGACTCCAGCAATTCATGGAGCGAGAATTGCCAGATGTACAAGCTGGGTTTAGAAAAGGCAGAGGAACTAGAGACCAAATTGCCAATATCCGCTGGATAATGGAGAAAGCCAGGGAGTTCCAGAAAAACATGTATTTCTGTTTTATTGACTATTCTAAAGCCTTTGACTGTGTGGATCATAACAAACTGTGGCAAGTTCTTGGTGGTATGGGGATACCAAGTCATCTTGTTTGCCTCCTGAGGAATCTGTATAATGAACAAGTAGCAACGGTAAGAACAGACCACGGAACAACGGACTGGTTTAAGATTGGGAAAAGAGTACGGCAGGGTTGTATACTCTCACCTTACCTATTCAACTTGTATGCAGAACACATCATGCGACGTGCTGGGCTTGATGAATCCAAGGCTGGAGTTAAAATCGCAGAAAGAAACATTAACAATCTCATGCAGATGACACCACTTTGATGGCTGAAAGCGAGGAGGAGCTGAGGAGCCTTATGACAAAGGTGAAAGAAGAAAGTGCAAAAGCTGGGTTGCAGTTAAACCTCAAAAACACCAAGATTATGGCAACCAGCTTGATGGATAACTGGCAAATAGAGGGAGAAAACGTGGAGGCAGTGACAGACTTTGTATTTCTGGGCGCAAAGATTACTGCAGACGCTGACTGCAGCCAGGAAATCAGAAGACGTTTACTTCTTGGGAGGAGAGCAATGACAAATCTTGATAAAATAGTTAAGAGCAGAGACACCACACTGACAACAAAGGTCCGCGTAGTTAAAGTAATGGTATTTCCTGTAGTAACCTATGGCTGCGAGAGCTGGACCATAAGGAAGGCTGAGCGAAGGAAGAGAGATGCTTTTGAACTGTGGTGTTGGAGGAAAATTCTGAGAGTGCCTTGGACTGCAAGAAGAGCAAACCAGTCCATACTCCAGGAAATAAAGCCAGACTGCTCACTTGAGGGAATGATATTAAAGGCAAAACTGAAGTACCTTGGCCACATAATGAGAAGACAGGATACCCTGGAGAAGAGGCTGATGCTAGGGAAAGTGGAAGGCAAAAGGAAGAGGGGCCGACCAAGGGCAAGATGGATGGATGATATTCTGGAGGTGACAGACTTGACCTTGGGGGAGCTGAGGGTGGCGACGGCCGACAGAAAGCTCTGGTGTGGGCTGGTCCATGAAGTCACGAAGAGTCGGAAGCGACTGAACGAATAAACAACAAGATCTGAACCAAGGACTTCCTGATTCATGAATCAGGCTCTTAACCATTACAATACACCACATCAGCTTCATACTAGTGTTTGGAGGAAACCAGGAATTGAACAGCCACCCAATAAACTGCAGAACCACTTTCGGTGGCAGACGTTCAGCCAAACGTGAAATATATTCAGAGAGTGAATGCTTGTGATATAGAACAACTCGGGGGCAGTGAGGGGCTTTAGATGAGCCTTTTGGATCCCACTCTCTTCAGGTCAATGACAACCACACCCGCTGTCTTTGAGGCTTCGCCTTCACCCAGATCGATGCGGCGCATTCTCCTCGCCCCCAGCCCCAATAAGCATCCGGAGGGAGAGGCCCAGCAGCTTGAAAAGAACACACACACACACACACACAAAATGCTGACGCCCAAGCGTAGGCATCACAAGCCTGGCGGGGCCCTGTGCCGAGCGCCTCCCCCTCCCGAGCACAGTCACGACCACGTCGGCACAGCCAACACTGAGGAAATGGGGCAGCCGAGGCTGGGCGTTGTGCAGGCGGCTTTGCAGCGCAGGCCACAGGTCCTCCGTTTCCACGGCGGGAATCACCCCGGGGGTTTCCTTACCTGTGTCCCCGATTATGATATACAAGTTGAAGAGATACGCGTAGGCCATGTCCTTCCAATCCCCACAGCCTCCTCCTCCTCCTCCTTTTCCTCCTCCTTTTAGGCTACTTGCTCCTCAGTGATGTGGCGCTGTCCCCCCTCCCGCCCCTCGGTGTCAGGGCTCATGGCTATGGAAGGTTCGAAACTGTTAGCGGCCAAACCCCCCCCCCCGCCTTCCAACTGTCCTCTTGCTCCTGGCAGTTTGCGCCAACAACCTCCCACGCCGGCCTTGGTGTGGGCGCCTTCGCCTTTCTCTTCCCCTCTGGTTTTTTTTTGTGGGGGGGAGGGCACATCCTTAAAGATGCTCAAGGCATCCTGAGGTGTGTGACGGAGGCAGCTGGAGGGAGCAGGAACAATAACAGGTGCAAAGCTCCCAAACGCTCCAGCAACATCACACAGTGTTCTTCGCCGATCCGGAAGTGCCTTTGGGTGAGGGCCATGGCCTAGACCGGCTGGTTTGCTCCAAAGGGAAGGGTTGTGCTTTCTCTGGAAACGCATCCTCCAAGCTCTTTCTCCCACGCCGCTCTGGGCATTTTCTGGGCCGGCACAATTGTGCAGGCCAAGGAAAGGTGCAGAGCGTCGCTGCGAGGGGGTGGAGGGTGAGTTTCTGGCTGTGCCGGAAACGCGTCTTCCAAGCTCCTTCCCCCGTGCTGCTCAAGAAAAGGGCCGGAGCGGCGTGGGGGAGATTCAGAACTCCCAGACATTTTAATAAATTATTACATTTCCTCCCAGATGCAGGATTTTCCTCTCATTTCTGGACTTATCTGGGGGGATCCAGACGTATAGTCACCCTACCTAATGCGAAAAGGAGTCCAAGATGGGTGGGAGTCTTTTAAAAAAGGAAATTTTAAAGGCACAATTACAAACAATTCCAAGAAGGAAAAAAGTTAGGAGAGAACAGAAGAAACTAATGTAGCTCCACAAAGAGCTTAGAGATTATCTGAAAACAACAACAACAAAAAAGATACATATAGGAAGTGGAATGAAGTCCATGCTACAAAAGAAGAGTATAGACAGGTAGCACAGAAATGCAGGAATGGCATCAGAAAGGCTAATGCTGAGAATGAGCTGAGGCTAGAGAGGGATGCTAAAAGCAACAAAAAAGTTTTTTTTCAGGTATGTGCATAGTAAAAGACAGAGGAAAGAAATGGTGGTTCAATTGCTTAATGAGGATGGCAAATCAATAACAGATGACAAAGAAAAGGCCGAAATGCTCTATTCCTACTTTGGCTCTGTCTTCTCCCCAAAGCAGGTCTATGACTTCTCTTGCAAAAGTGAAGTATAAGCTGAAGAAGCAGGGTTACAGTTTGAGATTGATAAACAAATGGTCAAGGAACACCTAAATTCTTTGAACGAGTTCAAATCTCCAGGGCCGGATGAACTGCACCCTAGAGTAATAAAGGAGCTGACAGAAGAACTCTCAGAACTACTGTTCTGCAAAATCTTTGCAAAATCATTGAAGATGGGTGAAGTGCTGCATGATTGGAGGAGGGCTAATGTTGGGCCTTGCTAGACCTGCCGGCTTTTGCCGGCAGGGAGGCGGGGACGAGGCGCGCTGAAGTTAGCGCGCCTCCCCCAGGCTACTAGACGCACGACGCGCAGGGACGTCGCGTCCCTGCAGCGTCCGGCATTTATTTTTTAATTTTAAAGGGGCCGGGTGCGGCCCGAAGACTCAGGAGAGGTAAGTGCTTTTTTTGGGGGGGGGGGTTACTGGGGGGGGGCGAAGGCTGGGAGGGTGGGAGCCAGGGTGGGTGGCACGGGGGGAGGGTGGGTGCGATCGCGCCGCGCGCCACCCGAGCCCGGGCAATGCCTGGCATGGGGCGGCATTGCAATGCCGCCCCATGCCAGGCATTGCCCGGGTGGCGCGCGGTGCGATCGCACCCACCCTCCCCCCGTGCCACCCACCCTGGCCCCCACCCTCCCAGCCTTCGGCCCCCCCCCCCCCGCCGATGGGCACAGTCGCGAGGAGCCACGAAAAGCCGCGGAAGTCCCTAGACGTTCCCCAGCTCCGGCCTGAGGCCGGAGCTGGGGAAAAGGCGCGCCATAAGCGAATTCGCTTATGGCGCGTTGGAGGAGGCCTCAGTGCGGCCTGTCTCCGGATTCCCCTGTGCGTCATCTGGACGCACAGCAGGGAAGCCGGGACAGAAGGTGCGCTAAGGCCTTGTCTAGGAAGGCCCGTTGTCTCTATCTTCAAAAAACGCAAAAAGGAGGAACCTAGGAACTACAGACCAGTTAGTCGGACATCCATCCCTGGAAAATTTTGGAGCAGATTATAAAGAAGTCAGTCTATAAGCACCTTGAAAACAATGCAGTGATTATTAGAAGCCAGCATGGATTTGTCAAGAACAAATCCTGTCAGAGTAATCTGAACTCATTTTTGGATTGGGTAACCTCCCTTGTGGACTGTGAGAATGCTGTGGACATAATGTTTATCAATGGTACCTTCTCAAACTGGGGGAGGTAATGAGTGGGGTACCGCAGGGATCTGTCCTGCGCCCAGTGCTCTTCAACGTTTTTATTAATGTTTGGATGAGGAGGTACAGAGAATGCTTATCAGATTTACACAAAATTGGGTGGGATAGCTAATACCCTGGAAGACAGAAACAAACTTCAAAGTGATCTTGATAGGCTGGAGTGCTGGGCTGAAAACAACAGAATGAAATTTAAGAGGGATAAATGCCAAGTTCTACACCTAGGGAAAATAAATCAAATGCACAGTTTGAAGATGGGGGATACTTGGCTCAGCAAGACTACCAGCAAGAAAGATCTTGGAATTGTTGTAGATGACAAGCTGACTATGAGCCAACAGTGTGATGTGGCTGCGAAAAAAGCAATTGCTATTTTCGGCTGCATTAATAGAAGTATAGCTTCCAAATCGCATAAGGTACTGCTTCTCAATTTGGCACTGGTTAGTAGGGATGTGCTCCGCTCCGATTAGAATTGGAGAATCAGAAGTGAATTGGCCTGCTCCACCTTGCCCAGAGGCGGAGTAGAAGCGGACCGTGGACCCTTAGAAGCATGGCGAAGAGAAGCGGCCATAGGAGAAGCACTTCTCTTTTCGCAGAGCGATCCGCCCGCCATTTTGGATAATTTCGCCCATAGGATTGCATTGCGGAAAAGAATAGGGGATAACTGTGTTGTTTTTAAAGCTATCTTTCTGAAAGTTCGTGTGCTTAGAGAGTCGTGGCTGGGAGTCATTTTGAGCCTACTCTCAGCACTCTGCATGGTGCGGTTTGCTTGCTATATTTTTTAAAAAATTGTGTAAAAAAAGCGGGAGAGGGTAAGCGGCGTTTTTTTTTTTTTTAGCGATGACAGGCACATTCAACTCCCAATCCTGATGAGAATTGATGACCTCATGAAGCATCCTCCAATCCCAGCGTTGGAGGGGGGACTAAGGCAGAGCCACCCTGAGAGCTTTCTGCTTTGTGTCTCTTTGTGGGTTGGCGTTCGTGGAGAGAGGAGTTAGTTATAGGTGCTGCTGCTGTGTTTGGAGTTGGAGGAGATTAGATTAGGATTTAGCTTGGGTTGTGTGTGTGTTTGTTTGCTTGCTTCTGACTGTTTGCTTAGTTTGCTCTGTGTTTTTCCCTTACTTTGATTTTATATAAACTTTATTTTTAATTTTTGGAGTGTTTGGTTGGTTGGTTTCCCCCCCCTTCCCCCTCTTAAAGCCTGACTGTGTTTCATCTTCCTTCTTTCTTCTATATAAAAAACCCCCCAAAATACAAAAAAAATGTATTCTCTATTTCTTCTCTCTCTCTCTCTCTCTCTCTCTGTGTGTGTGTGTGTGTGTGTGTGTGTGTGTGTCTGTGTTACTTGGACTGTGTGTGTGACTGTGTGTTATTGAGTGAGTGTGCTGTGTGCACTGCTTGTGAAGTGCAAAAAAGCCAATACAGTTTGAGCATTTCAAATCCTGTTTGGGCAAATCATACACACTTGTCTCATTTCCCTAAATACATATTATTATTAGTATTAGTATTATATTATTATCATCATGAGAAGAGGGAGCAGGCGCACGTCTGTGGCGGGGTGTGCTGAAAGCAGTGGTGGTCAAGGGAAGGCTCAGGCTGGCACCAGTAAGCAGGCCGCCTCTCCTGTTGTGAAAATCAAACGGGCAAGTCCGTGGTGGGGCATCTGCCGGGACTGACTCCCCCATACTAGATCTATGGCGTATCTCTGCCTGGCTCTCTGCCCGCCTGTCCTCCTCTGTGACCGCCTCGCAGGGATGGTTTGCAATGCATGACTTACTGCTGGCTTAGAAAGAAACCATCCTTGCCGCACTTCCTTGTGCCCCCAGAAATGTCTGCTGCCTGCCTGCTTTCCCTCCCTCCTCCCCTGCCCGCCTTGCAGGGATGGTTTGTGTGTGCCTTGCTTTGACTCAGGGATTAAGTCCTTCCTGCGCTCACTTAGACTTTTTGAAGTTCCAAATAAATTTTTCAAGTGTGGAAGAAGATTCATATAGGTTTATCTACTCCCCAATTCATGGCATGTTGGCAATTTTTGAAAATTGGTGTCCAATTTTCAAAAATTCCCCAAAAATCAGGGGAGGCTTGGATTGGCTTGAGTCTTGGCATACATGTGTATACATCCATGAGGTGTCATGGTGCCAAACTTGAGGTTTCTAATGTGAAAATTGACGGAGATATAGAAAGGGGTGTTTGAATTGGGGTTAGGGGTGCTGCGTTGGAGGTTAAAGCCCCCCCCCAAATCAGGGGATGATGGAATCTGCTTGAAACTTGCCATGAATGCGGATGTGCCTGCTTCAAAAAATTTTATCTGTCAAAATGTCAGAGCAAATCCCATGTTTGAAAATGGGGTGTCCGGTTTTCAAAAATTCCCCAAAAATCAGGGGAGGCTTGGATTGGCTTGAGTCTTGGCATGTGTGTGTATACGTGCATGAGGTGTCATGGTGCCTAATTTGACATTTCTAACATGAAAATTGACGAAGATATCGAAAGGGGTGTGAATTGGGGTTATGGGTGATGTATTAGAGGTTAAAGCCCTGCCAAAAATCAGGGGATGATGGGATTGGCTTGAGTCTTGGCATGCGTGTGTATACGTGCATGAGGTGTCATGGTGCCAAATTTGAGGTTTCTAACTTTAACAGAAAAAAAGTTGTAGACTTTTTTGGATTTCAATGCAAGCCTATGGGGGGAAAAAGCTGAGCTCCGATCCGGATCTGGATCTTCGCAGCGAAGCGGAGCGGACTATAGGCAGATCAGAGTGGAGCGGACCCAATCCGGAAGTTGCGGATCTGGAAGAGAAGCGGATCAGGGGGGGTCTGTGCACACCCCTACTGGTTAGGCCTCATCTTGAGTACTGTGTCCAGTTCTGGGCACCACACTTCGAGAAGGATGCAGACCAGCTGGAGCATGTTCAGAGGAGGGCGACGAGGATGATCAGGGGTCTGGAAACAAAGCCCTATGAGGAGAGACTGAAAGAACTGGGCATGTTTAGCCTGGAGAAGAGAAGATTGAGGGGAGACATGGTAGCACTCTTCAAATACCTGAAAGGTTGTCATACAGAGGAGGACCAGGATCTTATCAGAAACTGCTACCTATAGATTAATAATTTCTATAGTTTCACTCTATGGTGCAAGGCGTGTAGTATTAATGATGTCATCAAGATGGCTGTCAATGAATTCATAAAATCAATATCACCATTATTTATGGATGGATTTTAAATGTTAAGGTCTCATTTTAAAGATATTTCCTAGGCCTAAAAAGTGGAAATGTCAATGGTTTCTCAGACATTTGCGTATTTATAGTATTTAACCTCATTTGAACTTTTTTTTGGGATTTTCCACAGGAAATAAAACCTATAAAAATGACATTTATGCTATTGCAACTTTATTTTATGTTGTGAAATTTGATTTTGCATGAACTGAGAGTGCACATTGCAGGGGGAATATTGGCTAAGATCAAGTGCACAGGGATTGATAATGCTATGCGGGCTGTTTTTCAGGAAGGTTTTGTCTGCCTTTTCTGATTCTCTGATTGGGAAACCTTTGGTAAGTTTCTAAGGAAAACCAAAAATTCCCTGTAACACAGTGTGGAAAGGAAACCAGTGCTCTGGAACAACTGCCTCCCCAGAGCAAAACACTTATGGTAGATGTGCTTGCTGGGCAGGAATTGCAATTTACCAGCAGCTTGAGGGTAGCACTTTGAGGAGTATTGGTAAATAGTCCCCATGTAAAAAACTACAGCATCTGGAGAGGCTCCAAACTGCTTAGCCAGAGGCTTACGGGAGGGGGGAAAGGAAGAGAAGGGGGAGATGGGGTAAAACTAACTGTTTTCCTGGGCCCTGTCGTCACGGTGTCACTTTGCTGCTCCTTCCCCCTGAAACCCCGCGGTATCACTGCTGTGGGGTGGGGGCGGGAAATCCCCATGCCCGAAGGGAGCAGGGTTTTTTCTGGCAGTCATCCAGGTATTGGGGACCACCGCAAGTGCTCTTCATGGCTTCCAGCAATCAATCACTGGTCGCCATCTGCTCAGGAACCCCCATGGATCAACTCCGGAGCAAGTTCATGCAGTGGAAGGGCTGTGGTGACCTCACTGCCAAGGGAAAAACCAGGGTAAATCCCCAACGTTTTAACAGCACTGCTTCAGGGGAAACCCCCGTGGTGGCTACAAGTCAGCAGTTGTGTCATATAATTGATGCAGCGCCGACGCACAGCCACCGCAGGGCTTTGAAGATGTATAGACAGCCCCTCTCTTCTTTCTCGCTTTGGAACCCAGCAAAAGATAAAGGTCACACAGTACTTACAGAGTTTTCAACTGCAGGGAGGTCTTGAGCAGGTCCACCAGTATCTTAGGAGTTATTTCTGTGGCACCAAGGTCCCTAAAAAAAGAACAGAGAATCTTTGCCATATGTCCTCAAGTATAAAAGGGATAAAACTACAATAAATCAATCTTCTTATCACTAATTGATTGCTTTTATGAACGAAATTTTATTGCAAGCCATTTGACCTTTTACAGAATTTGTTTGAATAGTGAGCAATTAACCCTAATCCAAAGGGTTGGTATCGAATATTTAAAACATCATATGCAAAACGTATCAGGTAATACTGATGGTATTTCACACAGATTTTATGCTGGTCTATGATGGTTTTATGTTGGTTGTATTGATCCTGTTTTTAATATAGATTTTGATATTATTATGACTTTGTATTCTATTGATAACTTTTGTTAATTGCCCAGATCACTTTGTTGATGGATAGTATGAAAATGTCATGGATATCAGGTACAAAGAGATACAAGACCGAGAGAGAGAGAGAGAGAGAGACTGTAGCCAATATTGGGCCTGATCAGACAACATGGTAAGCCATGGTTGGGTCACTAACCCTTTTGCAGCAAATGGTTAGTGAATGTGTTTAAAATGTGGTTATGTATTATTAGAAATGGTTCACATGACACGCTAAATCATGGTTCACACAACATGGCAGTCAGTGCCTAGGTCTATGAGAGTTACTGGTGGGTGTTTCCAGATGGAGGTCTCCTTGCACTACCAATCAAAATGCATTGTTCAGCAATTCTGTTTTTCCTTAGCAGATTATCTGCAGCAAGGAAAAAGATGGAAGAAATGGTGGGAAAACATGAGAGGGTTACAAGTGGAAGACAACATCATTTGGACCCCCACCCTGGAACATCCTGAGAATGAGGCAAGACGATGGAACTCTAGAAACCCAGCCTGGAAGCCAAGTCTTTCACATGATAAGCCAGGGGTGAAGGAGCTCAGGCCTGGAGGCCACATCCAGCCTTCTAGGGGTCTCCGTTTGGCCCTCTAGGGCTCCCCAGAAGTCCACGCCCATTTCTCTAGTCTCGCGCCCCCCTTCACCCACCCACCAATCTTTTGGGTTTTTCCCAGCTTTTGTGCAGTTTTTCCTCCCATTCTAAAAGGTTGAAAAACGTTGAGGAGGGCCAGGATCTCTTCTCGATCCTCCCAGATTGCAGGACACGGAATAACGGGCTCAAGTTAAAGGAAGCCAGATTCCAGCTTGACATCAGGAAAAACTTCCTGACTGTTAGAGCAGTACAAAGTAAAGTAAAATAGAAGGCTGTGGTTGAAAATAACAATAGTACAATATGAGTGATAACACTCAACCACAAAGGTACTAAGAAAGTTTTATAGACGAATAATTCAAAAGATATCACAAATGTACAAAAGACAGGCATATAGATAACATTTACAAGATGTTCATCAAACATTCATAATGAAGCCTACGAAGTTGGCATCCATTAAACATTCATGACAAGAATCAATGATCTCATAAATATGCGTCTAATAGATAAATTTCATAAAGCGTCTAATGAAGCATCTAATATAATAAACAGTAGTCCGGTACAAGTTCTGTTTCAATAATTCTTCATCAGTAGGACGCAAACTGGTTCACAAAAGGAGCCACGGCTATACGTTTAGAGTGGAACCCTCCAAGGTTTATCACCATATCATTTTCATGTCTTCAAGCCATCAGGTAATGCTCTGTACATTTGTGATATCTTTTGAATTATTCGTCTATAAAACTTTCTTAGTACCTTTGTGGTTGAGTGTTATCACTCATATTGTACTATTGTTAGAGCAGTACGAAAATGGAATCAGTTACCTAGGGAGGTTGTGGGCTCTCCCACACTAGAGACCTTCAAGAGGCAGCTGGACAACCGTCTGTCAGGGATGCTTTAGTGTGGATTCCTGCATTGAGCAGGGGGTTGGACTCGAAGGCCTTGTAGGCCCCTTCCAGCTCTGCTATTCTATGATTCTAAGGCTGAGTTTCAGGCAGGAAGATGTTTCAGGGTTTTATAGGCTGCTATATTTGGAATGTTAGCCCTGCCCCTTTTACTATCAGATACACCCACTACTGGAATGTGGCCCCAAACAGCTCCTTGAAGTGGAATTTGGCCCTCAGGATGAAAGAGGTTCTGTACTTCTGTGGTAAGAAACATTATTTATTTGATTTATTAGTTAGATATCTATCCTTCCTTCCTTCCAAGGAATTCAAGGAGGCATACATGATTTCCCTTCCCTGGCATTTTATTCTCACAACAACCCTTTGAGGTAGGTTAGGCTGAGAGGTAGTAACTGGCATTACTATTCAATGGCTCAGTAGGGATTTGAACCAGTTAGAGGCTAAAGGCTTTCCCCAGAGTAACAGTGACACTGGATAGCAGTGTCTGTCCAAGTATAGAAAAATGGGCAATGAAGGTAAAAGAAAATTCATTTCAGGTACTTACAGGAACTTCAGGGAGGGCAGTTTGTAAAAACAGGCATCCTCAATGACTGCCAGTGGATTATGGTTGAGAACCCTGCAGGGCAAAGGTGGAAGAAATTAAAGGCGCTGGGGTAAGGGGTGCGGGTGGGGGAAGCAGCAAGGAACTGAAGTCGCTTACAAGTGGCAGGCCAGCCCAAGTTCGTTTATTGCCCCAATAGACCAAAAGTTTTGTCGCACAGTCCTTAGAGCAGGTACGAGCATACTTTTTTTTTTTGCCCCTGAAGGCCACATGGGCTGCAGGCAGTGGGTGGATGATACAGCCCCCCTCACACAGACATACATAGACCCTTCCCAGTGATAGAAAGTGCCAAGTTCAATTCCTGACACCCCCAGTTGGGGCTGGGAAAACAGCTGCCTGAAACCCTGGAGAGCAGCTGCTAGTCAGTGTCGACAATACTGGGCTGGATGAACCCATGGTCTCATTCTGTATAAGGCAGCTCCCTATGTTCCTGTGGGAAGGGTTAACCCGCTCCTCTCTGTGCACCATTTTTCTCCCCCTTCCACGTACAATTTCTTGGGGAGGACTGCCCCTCCCCACAGCATTCTGTGGGGAGGGCCATGATTTACATGGGGAGGCTGGCTCCTAGAAAGGGTCATTGTTGTGCGTCATTCTTCCTATATACATTGCACTTCCTCAACCCCACTGAACCGCTGAGTGACAGGCTTTGGGGAACATGATTTGCAGGAGAATTTGGTGGAGGTGGAGGTGGTAGTAGTAGTGGTAGTGGTGTGTGATGGGGAATTTAGAGGTAGCTTGGGCAGCACTGGGCTGTAATGAAGGCTTCTGAGGGCCTCAGGTTGCCCGCATATGCTTTAGAGTCACTCCCAGTTCTTCACTTCTAAAAGAAAAGAGATGATGGGGATTCACTCTGCCTGGAAATGTGGAAGCTCTTGTCCTTAAACCTTCATGTGTGGGGATTGTCTGTACGATTCCTTAGTATCTATCTATTTATTTATTTATTTACAAAATTTATATACCACTCCATATCTGAAAACAGATTCTGGAGCAATAAACATAAGAATTAAAATAGTAAAAGATACAAAAATTAAAATGCCATTATTATACTAAAAAATACAGGATGTAAATAAAAACCTTGGCTGTCAGTCAAGGAATGCTTTCTGGAATAAGGCTCTTTTCAGAAATCGCTGGAAAGAACACAGTGTTGCAACCTGCCTGACCTCCAGGGGCAGAGAGTTCCACAGAAAGGGGGCCAGCATGTGAAGGCTTTTTTCCTGGTGAACTCCAATCGGGCCAGAGATCCATGTGGAACCACTAGCAGCATTCCTCCTGACGACCTCAGTAACTGGGCAGGTTGATAAGGGAGAAAGTGCTCTGTCAGGTATCCTGTTCCCAAGTCGTTTAGGGCTTTGTACACTAGTACCAAAACCTTAAACCTGGCCTAGTAGCCAATAGGCAGCCAGTGCAGTTCCCTCAGCAAAGGAGTTACATGGTGGAAAGGGGCAGCTCCCGACAACAGCCAAGCTGCTGTGTTCTGCACTAGCTCCAGCTTCCGGAGCAGCCTTAAGGGTAGTCCCACATTGCGTGCACTGTAGTAATCCAGTCTTGAGGTTACTAATGCTCTTACCACTGTGGCCAAGCTATCCCTGTCCAGAAGAGGCCGTAGTTGGTGAACCAACCGAAGCTGGTAAAAGGCACTTTGATCTGTTATGGCCACTTGGGCCTCCAGTGATTTATTTATGTAAAACATTTGTATCCCGCCCTATATCATTAAGATCTCACGGCAGCGAACAGATAAAAGCATACAGTACAAAACAATAAATATGGATCTAGGAGTACGCCAAACTGTAGACCTGATCTTTTAGAGGGAGCCAGATTCCAGCTGGACATCAGGAAAAACTTCTTGACTGTTAGAGCAGTACGACAATGGAATCAGTTACCTAGGGAGGTTGTGGGCTCTCCCACACTAGAGGCATTCAAGAGGCAGCTGGACAACCATCTATCAGGTATGCTTTAAGGTAGATTCCTGCATTGAGCAGGGGGTTGGACTCGATGGCCTTGTAGACCCCTTCCAACTCTGCTATTCTATGATTCTATGACTCTATGAGTGCAATTCCATCCAGAACAGGCACTGAAGCTATCTCCTGAACTCTAGAACCCCTCACCTACATGACTTCCATCTTGCCAGGATTCAATTTCAGTTTATTGGCCATCATCCAGCCCATTACTGAATTTAGGTATTGACTCAGGACTTGCACAGCCTCACCTGATTCAGATGTCACAGGGAGTTAAGAGCTGTGCGTCATCAGCATACTGGCTCCAAATCCCCTAATGTCCACTCCCAGTGGCTTCATATGGATGTTAAACAGCATTGGAGAATCTCATAGCTCAATTGCCAGGGACCAGAGGAATGGGCACCCAAAGTTATTCTCTGAAATTGGCCCTGCAGGTAGGCATTTCCCTCCACTCATACTTCGTACATTCTAAGGCTGACCCTTGGCATTATAAATAGATATGGAGGCTGAGCCCTGGCACAAATGTTGCAAAGGATCCTGGGATGCACCTCTGCTGCTTCCCTGGTGCTGCAATTGTTATTGGGCTCAAAAGCTGCTTCAGTTCTCCTTGTACAATCTGGCTCAGACTTCCTCAACTTGGTGCTAGCCAGATGTTTTGGACTACGACTCCCATCATCTTCAGCAAGCAACACCATTTGTTGGGAAAGGCTGGTCTGGCCAATTCTTATGAACTGGGTTGAATCCAGATCTGTGAAATCTTGTTTTTATTTTTGTGATTTATTTTTATTTATTACTTTTTGTTGCATTTATACCCCACCTTCTTTCCACCTGCAAGGAACTCAAGGCAGCTTACATGCTCCTCCTCCTTTCTATTTTATCCTCACAACAGCTCTGTGTGAGATAGTTTAGACTGAGAATCAGGGACTGGCCCAAAGTCACCTAGTGAGTTTCATGGTCAATGGTCCAACAACATCTGGAGGGCCACAAGTTCCTCACTACTGGGCTTAATTTTTTTAATGTATTTGATCTGCGTGGATCAGATTCTTATCCATTCCCTTCCAAAATGACCTGTGCACACCCTATCAGAGGTTTTGCCTCACATTTTTACAGCCCAGGCATTACGTCACATTTTTACAGCCCAGGTATCAGTGGTTAATACTGCAGTACTCTGATAAATATTTTCCCCACAGGCCTTTGCAACTCACAAGACTCCTGGTCCAAACTGGATAATAGGCTACCATGCAAATATTTATCCAAAACAAAGAGTTATTGGTCTTCCACATTTCTCTCATAAATTGGTAAACTCTCCTAAACTATGAAATATTAAGATATATTCCTGAATTAAATCTGAATCAGTTTGATTCTAACAGGCATTCTAACGGAAGCGCTGACATGCTGGGACTTTCGATTGAACCTTTCTCTGACCTAGGAGCCTGCTATGAGAAAGGTGAAGTTAGGAAGGGAGTTAAATGTGCATCAGATAAAAAAGTTGGGGAGAAAGAATGACTTCTTACTGAACAATTGTATGTGTTCCGGTTATGACACAGATGAGTGAACTCGAAATATTGTGGGAAGTAAACAAAACTAGGAAACATTTAAGATTTAAAATAGTGGGGGGCAGAGCCTGACGGCCATGTACTGGTAAGATTTCTTGTGAGGCTCCCGGACGGGGTAGCCGAAAATCCAATTATCTCATTTAAATGGGCATGAATCTCTAATGAACATTAATGAAAATGCTTATGACTTTTAACTGATGGTGATGATGGCTTTTTTGAAAGTATAATCTCTATATGGAGTGGGGAAATCAGCGCGGCCTCTGGGCTTAGCAATCAGTCTGTCGGAGCGAAGAGTGTAAACCGAAACTACGGAATTTGTTATTGTTGGACCTCTTCCAGCGACTGCTGAGTTAAATTGCTGTGATATATCACTCCTTATCTGTGTAGAGCGAGCAATTGGTAATAAATTTAACCATCAGAAAGCAGTGAGAGAGAAAAGCTGTTTACTTGCATGGAATGAGAGACTGTTTTGATTGTTACCTGGAACATTAAGCAACTGATTTATGCCCTATGCCGAACATTAGGAAACCAAAAAAAAAAGTTGAAAAAGCTACCTGGCAATGCCGTAAACGTCCCTCAAATCATAATCTTGGCTGCCTTGAAAAGGTGTCCTCGGAAGAAGACACAGATAGCAGTAGTGAGAGTGACAAGGTGGCGGGAAAAGCTGGCAAGGAGTCAGCTACTATGGATGAAATCAAGAGCTTCATATTAGCAAACAACACTACTCTTTTTAAAAAAATGGATGAACATTCAGAAAAGGCAGACAAGAGAATGGATGTGTTAGCTGGCAAGATTGCTCAGAATGACAGGAGCATAAAGACACTAGAAGCAGGAGTAAATTTACTGGAGAAACGGCAAGATGTTTTTGAAAAAAGTTGTAATGTACAGTTTCAGGATCAAGAGAAGAGGCTGATCCAATTAGAAGACCAGAATCGACGATCTACACTACGAATTAAGAATTTTGTTGAAGTATCAGGAGAGGACTTGAGAAAAGTAATTTTGCGGTGGTTTAAAGAAATGATGCCTGATTTGGAAATAAAGGACTGTGAGGTGGACAGGATTCATAGAGTGGGAGGATCAAACTACAGAGGAGCAATTAAAGACATCCTGATGAAATTTGGCAGCTACTACAAAAAAGAGCAAGTTATGAAGAAATTGAGGTCTATGGCTCTGATACAATATAAAGGCACTTCAGTGCAAATTTACAACGATCTTTGTCAGCAAACACTCAAATGGAGACACAGTGTCAAACCAATAACTGAAATATTAACGAAGAATGTAATAAAGTATGCCTGGGGTTACCCTGTTTTTTTAAGGTTTACACATGGTGGGAAGCAATACAGAGTAACCTCCTTGGATTAGGGCAAGGAGTTGCTGAAGAGTTTGGGTTTGCATAATGGTGCAAGTTTGAAAGAAGCAGGTGGGAACGGAAGTGAAGCTGGGGCATCTGGGATGTAATAATCTTGATAAATTAACAATGAGATAACAGTATATAATTTTTGTTAAAATATAGAGGTCTTGCCGGTCAGGTGGAGCACTGCCTCTCCCCCCTCCCCTAAGGGTAGACAACGGCCGGAGTGATAGACTTACAGGGATTTGGGGGGGAAGAGGTGGGGGTGGGGAGGTTTGATTGGGTGGGAGGGAGGGATTTGAAGGGTTTTTATGGGTTTTGTGTTTTTATGGATGTGAATTTGAGTTGTAGAACACGGGATCGGAAGGAGTATCAAAAGGCTGAATATGGATAAGAAAATAAAAATATCAACGCTTAATGTAAAAGGTCTGGGGGCAGTCGTGAAAAGGAGGAGAATTGAACAAATGTTAAATAGAGAAGGATCTGATATTATCCTTCTGCAAGAAACACACCAGGGATTCGATGGGGTAAATGAAATACGCTTAAAATGGTCAGTTTATTATGAAAAGTCACTGGGACTTCAAAAAAAAAATGGAGTGGCTATACTGATTTCAAAAAGAAGTGGATTTATATTAGATACTATAAAAAAGGATGATAATGGTAGATATCTTATGATAAAGGGTCAAATTGAAGGCAAAGCGTATACATTAGTTAATGTTTATGCCCCTAATGAGAGACATAGAGAGTTTTATACAGAATTATTTAAAGAAATAGAAGATTTTAAGGAAGGGTATGTTATCTTAGTTGGGGACTTTAATATGGTTATGGATAATAGATTGGACAGGTCAAACCCCACTAGTGCTGAAAAGAGAAATAATATTACTATATTGAACAAATTGGTAAAAGAGAAAGATTATGTGGATTGTTGGCGTTTACTTAGTGGGGAGAATCCTGGGTTTTCATATTACTCTCCAGTTCATTATACATACTCTAGGATAGACTATATATTTGTTTCAAAAGAGTTTGCAACTAAGGTTTGTAAAATGGAAACGGGGGTAATAAAGGTTACAGATCACGCATTGCTAAGTTTAGAGTTTACAGTTAGGAAGAATTATAAAGAAGCGTTTAGGTGGAAAATGAATACAAAAATACTGAAGTATAATAAAGTGGTAGAAAAAATGCAGAGGGAACTGTCAGAGACTTGGGAAATTAATGAAAAGGGAGGAACGGCAAGGGCAGTTGTTTGGGATACCATGAAGGCGGTAGCAAGAGGGATATGTATTAGAGAAATGTGTAACTTAAGGAGGCAACAGCTTGCAGCGCAGGAAAAGTTGGAGGTAGAGATTAAGAATTTGGAGAAAGATTATTGGCAATTTAAAAATAAACATAAATTAATAGAAATACAAGCAAAGAAAAAAGAATTAGAGAACATAAATTTAGAGCAAGTTCAGAAAAATCTAATTTATATGAAAAGGGAGTACTTTGAAAATAGTAATAAAAATTCTAGATTGCTAGCCAGACTCACACAAAAGGAGAAAGCTAGGGATGGGATAGGAATATTGAAAGATAAGCAAGGGAATTATTGTCATATAATGAAGGGTAAAATAAAAATCTTTCAAGAATTTTATCAAGAACTATACAAGGGAAAGGATATCCAAAAAAAGAAGTTGGAAGCTTATATAGAAAAGTATATAAAGAAAGGAATAAAAATAGAACATAAAGAGTTAATGGAGAAAGTAATAACGCAGAGAGAAATTGAAGAGGTAATTGAGAATTTGAAAGTGGGTAAATCACCTGGGGTTGACGGTTTAGGACTGGAATATTATAGTTTTTAAAACGCTTTTAGTACCGAAATTATTGAAACTGTATAACGCCATATTAGAGGGAGAGAAGACACCAGAATCATGGGAACACTCATTGATAATTTTAATTCCAAAACCAGATAAGGACTTGACTGTCCCTGATTCATACAGACCTATTTCATTAATAAATCAAGATGCAAAAATTTTCTCAACTATTTTAGCAAAACGGTTAAATAAATTTATAGTGGAATATATAGGGGAAGACCAATGTGGATTTGTAGCACGTAGACAAATGCATAATTTAGTGGGAAGAGTTTTAAATGTAATACAGGTGATAAAAAACTCTAAGGTTAAAGCGGGAATTTTGGCACTGGATATTTTTAAAGCTTTCGATTGTGTGATTTGGCAAGCATTAAAGATGGTTTTAAATAAAATGGGATTTGGAAATAAATTTAAAGCTATAATAGAACAACTATACTCTCAAAATACAGCCGTAGTGGTAGTGAACGACGGAGTTACGGATAAGATACGACTAGCCAGAGGGACAAGACAAGGATGTCCACTCTCACCTGTCCTGTTTGTAATAGTTATGGAATTATTGGCGAATTTAAGAAGAGATGATGGGGAGATAGAAGGAATAGGGGATATATATATAAAAAAAAATTGAATATGTTTGTGGATGATACTTTACTATTAAAAATCCAATAAGAAAGATGGAAAGAATTAAACAGCAACTGAGAGAATTTGAGGAAATTACTGGGTTAAGAATAAATTGGTCCAAATCAGAGATGATGTTATTCAATTATACTAAAAAGGAAGAGAAGGAATGGGAAGGGAAAGGAATAGAAATGAGAGTTAAAGAACAGGTTAGATATTTGGGAATCAAAATTACAAGAAATTTAGAGAGTTTAGAGAAGGAGAACTTAAATAGTTTAAAAAAGATTTTAGTAAAATTGAAAAAATATAAAAGATTAAATTTATCCTGGTTTAGAAGAATTGCATTAATAAAAATGAAGATTTTAGCAAAGATTAACTTTGTGCTCAGGATGTTACCAATAAAAATTTCAGAATCAGAGATAAAAAGTTGGCAAAATATCATACATAATTATTGTAATGGGGATAAGAAAGTGAGTGTAAATAAGAATAAATGGTATTTAAGTCAAAAAAAGGGAGGATTGAGTCTCCCAAATATTAACTTATATTATATAGCTAATAGGTTAAGGCATATTGTGGAAGCGATTATAGGAGTAGGAGATTTAGATTGGATGGAGGATAAAACCATAAGCAATATTGAGATGAAGTTGGAAAATGTATTCTTTAGGGAAGGAGGAAAAAAATGGGCTGAAAGTATAGGTAATCTGCTCTTGAGGTTTCACTGGGAGATTTGGAGTAAATATAAAGGGGAGCTGCTTTCGAGCAGCTCCCCTTTACCACCGGTAATAATGTTAAAGAATTTCCCAGAGGAATTAAAGAGTAGATTAAGTAAAGTTTTAATAGAAAAAAATAAAATGAAATTAAGGGATTGGTTAAGAGAAATGAATACAAGAGAGGATTTGGAAAAGGTTTTAAAAGATAAAAAATTAACTTGGTTAAATTAGTGGCAATTAGAACAGTGGACCAAAAAGTGGGTAAGAGAAAATGGAGATTGTAGAGAGTTGATGAAATTTGAGGAATTAATAGTTAAAAAAGAAAATAATAAAGGAAAAAGAATAGCGTCAAAAGGGTTAATGAGTGAAATATACAGAATATTGTTGGAGAAAGTGTCTATGGATAGTTCAGGGAAAATGGTTTGGGAGACAGATTTGAAAGTACAAATAGGACAACAGAGCTGGGAGGGACTATGGAAACAAAGAGCGTTGAGAAATATGTCAGTGAGAATAAAAGAGAATTACTTTAAAATTATATGGAGGTGGTACCTAACCCCGGTTAGATTAAATAAGATAAATAATCAGCATTCAGCAAATTGTTGGAGAGGTTGTGGGGGTAAAGGAACGTATTTACATATGTGGTGGGAATGCAAATATGTTCAAAAATTGTGGAAGATGGTGTTTTTAGAGATTGAAGAAATTGTGGGAATGAAGATAAAACGAACACCAAAAGTTGCATTACTGTCACTATTTGAAGATTTAAAATGTAAAAAAGAAATTAAGGAATTGATATCGAATTTGCTGACGGCAGCAAGATTGATCGTAGCTAGGAACTGGAAGACTCAAGGAGATTAATGTATTAAAGAATGGTACAAAGAAGTATGGGATATAGCTATTAATGACAAATTGACTTGTAATATTAAAGTGAGAAGAGGTATAGCTAAAACAAATGATTTCGAAGGAATCTGGAAGCAGTTCCTAATATTTGTGTTTTCTAAGGGAAGTGGGAAACCACCAGCAGAAGAAAGTATGAGATTTTGGAACCAGGAATGAGATCCCGAGGTGGGGGGTGCACTTATATGTTAAGTGTGATTATGTTATATAGATAAGATACTAATGTTAATTAATAATTATGTAGTGTATATATATATATATATATATATATATATATATATATATATATTTTGTAATGGTGTATGTTTAAGTATTGTAGAAAATAAAAACATTTTTTTAAAAAAAGATTTAAAATAGTGAAACAATAAACCAGTGAAGAGAAGTAGTTGTTATCATGTTTTGAAGGGGAGCATGGCTCATAAGAGCTGACAAGATATGAAGTAAATATATTACTCTCAAATCATAGCTGGGAACTTTGAAAAAAATAACTAATTGGTAAAGAAATTCAGTTTGGTGGGGAAAATAATAATATAAGCAGCACTAAATTGACTCTATGAGGCAATCCAGGTCTAAAAATTGGTAAGAAAATGTTTTTGTGGTGGACATGGACAGATAAGGCAATTTTTACTTTGGATCATCTGGTGGGTGTTGATGATGAGTTATTGTTGTTTTCTATTGTGTGTTCCAAATATGACTTTCCAGCTATGGCTGAATGGTAATCATTGCAATTGCAACATTCGTTCGTATCCAGGTTTGGCCTGGCTGCTTTTACAGCATCAGATCTCTGTCATTATTGAAAATTCTTATTGGGTTGCTTTGCAGGTCAGGCAAAGCAACCCACAATCCATGTCTATAAATACAGTGCTTTGCATAAGTGTTCACCTCCCTTTGACTTGTCCACATTTTGTTTTGTTACAATCTGGATTCAAATGGAGTTAATTGGCTTGTGTACCATTTGATTTACACAACATACTTAACACTTTGAAGGTACAAAATATTTTTTACTGTGGCACAAAAGTTAATTAAAAAAAAAATCTGGCATTTGTTGGTTGCATCAGTATTCACCTCACACCTTTGGCAGCGATAACAGCTGTGGGTATTTGGGGGATAAGTTTCTATGAGCTTTGCACATCTGGATCCTGCAATATCTGCCCATTCTTCTTGGCAAAATTGTTCAAGCTCTGTCAGGTTCGATACGGACCATCGGTGAACAGCAATTTCCAAGTTTTGCCACAGATTCTCAATTGGATTGCAGTCTGGGTTTTGACTGGGCCATTCTAAGACATTCAGGTTCTTGTTTTTAAACCACTCCAGTGTAACTTTGGATGTGCGTTTAGGGTCATTGTCCTGCTGGAAAGTGAACCTCCACTGCAGTCCCAAGTCTCTTGCAGTCTTCCTCTAGAATTGCCCTGTATTCCTCCATCCATCTTGCCCTCAGTCCTGACCAGCTTCCCACTCCCTGCCAATGAAAAGCATCCCCACAACATGATGCTGCCACCACCACGCTTCACCGTGGGGATGATGTTCTCAGGATGGTGAGCACTGTTGGCTTTGCACCACACATAGTGTTTTGTGCTAATGCCCAAAAGTTTAATTTTAGTCTCATCAGACCAGAGAACCCTTTTTTCACATGATTGCTGTGTCTCCCACATGCCTTTTGGCAAAATCCAAATGAGATTTGATATGGTCCCCCCACCCCCCAGCCATGTCTTTCTTCTCAACACTCTTCCATAAAGCCCAGTTTGTAGAGCATCCAGAACAAAGTTGTTCCATGGACAGTTTCTCCCATCTCAGTTGTGGATCTCTCCATTGCTTCTCTGACTAATGCCCTTCTTACCTGGTCACTGAGGCCTTAGCTAGACCTAAGGTTTATCCCGGGTTCATCCCTGTGCATCTAAATGACACACAGGGGATCCCGGGAACAGGCAGGGACGACTCCGGGACAAACCTTAGGTCTAGCTAAGGCCTGAGTTTTGGTGGATGGCCTTTGATTAGTGCTTCTCCAGAACCCTATCCCAGACTTTTTTTATAGCTCCTTGGTCTTCATAATGCTGTTTGTTTAGATATGCTCCCCAACAAACTCTGGGGCCTTCCAGAAACAAGTGTATTTTATCTGAGACCATGTGACACTTGAATTACACACAGGTGGACTCCATTCAACTATTTCTGTGACTTCTGAAGGCAGTGGTTGCACCAGAGCTTATTTAGGCATGTCACAGCACAGGGGATGAATACTTACTTATGCAATCAAGACCTCTCAGTTTTTATATTTGTAAATCATTTTGTAAAACATGTAGATTCTTTCCCCACTTTGACATTATAGACTATTTTGTGTAGATCAGTGAGAAGAAATCCTAATTAACTCCATTTTAATTCCAGGTTGTAACACAACAAAATGTGGAAAAGTCAAAGGGGTGTGTGTGAATACCTATGCACGGTACTGTAGTTGTTATTGGGGAATAAATATCATATACAGGGTTTTAAGTGAGAATGGAATAGGGAACTGGATTATCTCATTTTTTAGTTAGCACTGATAAGAAATCAGATACATTTGTGAGGCAAAATACAGGACTTGAGAACCAAACATTGGTTTTCATAAGATGCTACATCTGTCCTGTACAGGATAATGGCACTGGGTTGTCACGTTGATTTCTCTGCTCCATTTTGCTATAAATTCAGTCATGCCATGTTGGTGATACATTTTATTACTTTAAAGGAAATGTTCCTATAACTAAATTTAAAATGTTTTAAAGTGTATTTTAGTTGTAACAATAATGGGTTTTTTTGTATCTGTTCAACACTCTCATATCAAATGTAAATCATGTAGAAACTGCTTGAGATGTTAAAGTAAAAGATGAAAGGACACACCTGATTGCAAAGTCCTCTGTTTAAAACAAAAACAAAAACACCTCTCTGTGTTAATACCAGGTATGTTGTAAACTTACATTTCTTTGATAGCACTTTGTACCTGGCATATGGCATGGAGTACGTTACCTACTGATCCATGATCAGCTAAATACAAAATCCCCTATCACAATATCCCTAGATAAGGACAAGTCTGCCACAGTATGTTTGGGGGGTTAGTCTGAGTATCCTTACGGGATCCCTTTTGACTTAGTGATGATTCTTGACTTTAAGGGTGCTTCCAGATGATGCTTTTATTGCGCCATCACCCTGCCTTATTCATAGAATGTTACGGGAGTCCAGACAATGTTGTCTTCTACTCATAACCCTCTCATATTTCCCCACCACTCCTTCCATTATTTTTGCTTATCATGGAAAATCCTTGAAGGAGAAGCAGATGGAACAGCTGCACAATGCCAACAATACCAATTAGGTGTTAGGATCCCTCGGAGCAGAGCGCCAGCACCCTAAGAGTTCTCTGAAGGGGTTTTCTTTCAAATATGCCTGAGGCATATTTGGTCAGAGCCTTGGTCTTGCTAATAATCCTGGCAAAGAACCCATTACCTTCTTTTTGTTAAGAAGATTGATTAACTTTCACAAAGACTAAGGAGATGGCCAGACATTCCTTCTAGAAGGGAGCAGAGCTTTCTTCCTCCACCATCTCCTCCCTTCTTTGGGGATCAGGTCACCAAGCTGTGTGTCTGTGAAGAAGCTGGCAGGTTTGGGGGAAAGATTCAGGGTCAGGGATAAACTTCATGCTATATTAAGTATGTAGTTATTGTGCAGATGATCCTCACTTTTTAACCTCAAAGTAAGCATGCAGGGAACCGATCTGGATCTGGAATGGGCAGAGAAGGTTTAAACCTTCCACCCAGTTACTTCCCTCCTAAATTCACTTAAATTTCCCTAAAACTATTTTAAGAACTCAATTGGTGCCAATTTAGTTTGTCTTATTCTTTTTAGCCTATGTGTGTGAGAAATGGTGGTGGTGATGGCGGTGGTGGTGGCTGGGTAGGAAGGGTAAAACCTGCTCTACCAGCGTGCAATGGTCCTGATCCAAATTGGGGGCTTGTGTGCTTACTTTGAGATAAAAAAGTAAGGATCAGCTGCATGCCGATTTAACATAGTGTGGGGTTTAGCCCTGAGACATAGTCAGAGGGCTGAGTTGAAGCTCTGTAACAGCATTTGAGGGATTGGTTTGTTACTCTAGGGATCTGATGCAGTGAACTTTGGACATTGGTTGGGTGTTAATGCTGTGAATCTCCATCTATGCTCAACCTATATATATATGTATGTGTGTGTGTGTGTGTGTGTGTATGTGTGAATACACCATGAGGTGCTGATTTACCTACTGATTCCCTCTGAACCTTGCAGCGTCTGACTTAAAAGTCCTTTCCGTTAATCCCTGATACGTTGTGGTGGACTGTCGTTACTCAGCGGCAAGACAGCTGTTTTCTGTATATGCTCACAGACAATTATCAGCTACATCTTCCAGGGCTGAGGTCTGCCATTCAAAAAAAAAAATGCTGGGGTTGAACCCTAGATCAACAAGCCCTTTAATTTAAGTTAGCTGATACACTTTTTGCCTTTGTACTATCTGCTGGCTGCTCTTATTCACTAGCTTGAGAAGTTTTCCTTTCACTTACAACTTGAGCAAAAACTGCATTCCATGCCAGGCCCGAAATGCCCCCTGAGTTATACGCTCAATAACGTTGCCACTGAGATTTCTGTGAAGGGAAACAGGAACAAGAATTGTGTATATTATTTTAAGTTGTACAAAATAAACTTTTACACACACACACACATACACTCCCAAGGTAGGTAAAGAAAGGTGATCTTTCTTTCCTATCCCTGTTGTACATGTGAAATTGCCAGATACAGAGCTCCATCATACCTTGGAAGAAACGCTGGCTACGGTTGCTACTCCGTGGACACTCAGTTACTTCCTGTTTTCAAACAGGAAGTAAACAAGGTGCATGAGGGCCATTCAGTCCCTCATTGTGAACACACTGCTTCTCCCACACAGAGCAGGAGAGGGCAGGAGAGAGCAGCAACTGGACTGTTTCTGGTTTTTCTTACCCCGCAAGGAAGACCAGAAGGGGCAGAAGGCATACGAGAGGCAAACGATGTGAGCTACTTCCGATAGGGTGACCAGATGCACTGGGAAACCCCAGAGACCTCCGGAAAAATGGAGGTCTCCGGGGCAACCAGGCCCCAATTCACTGGGGAAAAGGGCTGGAAGACATGTTCCCAGACTTCCGGGAACACCCCTCCCAGCCCCTGCCCCCAGCACCGAAAACAGAAGGCCTATATTGGCCCTGGGGGGAGGAGCTGGAAGACACATTCCGGATTCCAGGAACGCATCTCCCAGCCTTCGCCCCCAGCGCTGATCTAAGCGGCTCAGTGAAAACTGAGCTGCCTGCCTGGGCCACCAGCAGGGCAGCCATCCATGGTTGTGCTGCTGCTGGCCTAGGGCCAACCACCTGGGACAGGCAGTGAACACTGAGCCCTGCCTGTTGCCTCCCATTGCGCTGGCACTTTTCAAGGGGCGGAATTGCTGATGAAAGAAAGCGGGTATTTTTAATTGCCAATTCAAATCCTTCCTCCTACTGCTTCCTCCATCTTAACTCGTCCATTTTCACCTTAAAAGAAATGTGGGAAATGCACCCTCCTTGCCAGCAGCAGCCTCATTTTTAAAGATAGAGTTCCAAATTGGTATAGTGGTAGGTCTTAAGGAGAGCTTTCAGCACACTGAATTTGAACCAGATTGGGTTATCTGTTGATTTTTTTAAATGTTTTTTTTTACATTTCCTCCCTCAAATCCATTGGAGCTTATAGTCTGCTAGTGCAGAGGATCGTAGGATTGCACTTCCATTCCTTTGAACATGCGAAGCTGTGCATCTTCAATGGGATTTACTTTACTCAAAAGTAAATCCCATTGATTTCTACTGCTAACATGACATGCCACCCCTTGGTCTGTGCTTGGAGGGAAGAGAAACAGCAAGGGTGGGCGGCTGGAAAGATTTCCCCTCTTTTTACACCTGGGAGCTTTTTCTAAGGAGGAGCCATGAAGGGTTGGAGGGAGCCTCCGGGCAGGGTTAGGTAATTTACTTTATTCAAAACTAAATCCCATTGATTTCAACTGCTAACTTGACCAGCTGCCCCTTGGTCTGTGCTTGGAGGGGAGAGAAACAGAGTGAAGGGGGAGCTGGAAAGATTTCCCCTCTTTCTGCACCCTTTTCCTAAGGAGGAGCCACAGAGGGAGGGAGGGAACCTTCAGGCAGAGTTAGGGGAACGGCTGTAGCCTAGGCGACATGCATTAAAACATGTCAGGGAGGGTGTGGTGTCCAACTACTACCAACCAATGAATTTAAATTTCCTCCCTCAAGCCCTTTGGACCTTATAGTCCACTACTGCGAAGGAACAGAGGAGCAGTCTTGCATACCCTTGATTATGTGATGTTTTGCATATTCAAGTTCATGAACTACAGATGTGCTGTTCTCTTACTCAAAAGTAACCCCCTTTAGTTTAGGAATATTGATCCCCCAATGGCTGTATCCCCCACAAAAAACAAAGAAAGTCAGGAAAAAAGAAAGGAAACAGAAAAATTGGATGTGAAAGTGGGAGTAGGGGCGAGGGGTGTGTGCAAGGAACCCTCTTTTGGTGCGTGTGTCTACATGGGTTTTGCAAGAACAGGGACTGGACTAGCAATCCTTCCACAGCTGATTGGAAAGTTAGGGTGTGTGTGTGTAAGACTCGATCTTCCTCATCTGTAAGAATGTGGGGTGTTGGGTTTTTTTTAGGTGGGGGAGTCGGATCAGACTTTCCCCCTCTCCTCGCAAGTGCTGCTAGTGATGGGCTGGGAGGCGGTTGGTTACACGATACGACCGCAATCCTTTCTTCAGAGGGCAGGAGAGGGCGCCCCGCTCCACACACATTTTTCCTCTACCAACCCTCTCCTCCCGGGAAACCATTTTCAGAAGTGTTTTCACCAGCATTTCCCTCTTCCTGATTCACCTCCAAGAAGAGGAAATTCAACCACCCTCTTTGCCTTCCCTCCTCCAGAGCCCTCCAGATCTTTGCTTTTGTGAACCAGTTGTTCTGTTCTTCCAGACATTTTGAAGCTGATCAGCGAATTATTATTATTATTATTATTATTATTATTATTATTATTATTATTATTATTATTATTATTCCATTGAACAGAGAAAGTCCTACCGCCAACCAATGAACTGTAGGGGGAGGTACAAAGGAGATCAATGGATATCAATGGGCAGAGGCGACTGCAAAAACACACCAAGGTGTGAGCTGGTTAACAGCAATGCGCTACAGGAGACGTGTAAAGAGGCTTGAGAGTTATAAGCACACAGTTGTCAGTTTGCAAGCTTTCAAAATGCTATATAAATGCTGCATAACCAAAGTGGGATAATTTGTGGGGAAAGCACAACAAACATGTAGTGGGATGAAGCTCTTAGTATCTCAGACTTCAAACACATGCAGAGTGCGTTTTCCCTTCAGCAATGAGTCATCCCATCTGAAATTATGGAGGGATGCTTCCGCAGTGAGTGTGGCCTTCTAGCAAGCTTGAGCCCCAGCACCCCAATGATTAGGGGAGGGAAATCAATTCTAGGGTGAGGGCTTTGCAGATTTAGGGCCATGGTGCTGAAGCCATTCTATCTATGCTGCCCTCTTCCCAGCTTAAACCATTTTATGTCTATTGACTTACATAAACTGCAGAAATGGGACAGGTTCAAATGCATTTCTCTCGATGATCTGGATTTTATTACATGACAAATCCCTGCATAAAACAGAACACACAGCTGATTCTATTAAAGAGATGTGCAATCCCATCCCACCCCACCCCAGGGCCGTATCTATATGAGGGTCCATTGGCGCCTCGTTATCTGATACCCCACAATTGTGCTCCAGCAGGGTAATACCCATGGAAAGGAATGCAAATGTGGGTTTTGGAGGCTCATGCCACCTCTAGCGACCTTGTTCCTTCAGCCCCCATTGTTTCCTTCCTCCTCCTCCTCCTCCTCCTCCTCCTCCTCCCAGCATCCCAAAACAAAGGAGTCATGGAGGGGAAGTCAGCTTCTCACCCCATTTCCCCACTGTTTTTTAAAAAACTGTTTGTTTGTAATTGCACAATTGCACGGAGACGAACTGCCATCTCCCCACTTTCCTGGTGCGCCCTTCCATTTTATTTTATTTTATTTGTTACTTTGTCTTGGGAAGCCGTGCGAGGTCCATGGAGGCGCAGAGATGGGCCTGTGGCCATTCGGCTCACTGGCCCACCCCTTCTTTCTCTCTCCTCTTGTCCTGCCATGGCGACCAATCAGGGGTCACTATTGGCCGGGACATGCTTCCGGCGCAACATCAGAGCAAGGCGACAGACAGAAAGTGTGCCTCTGTGCCTTGCTGACAGGGGAAAGTTGCAGTAGGTAGCCAACTTCTAAAAAGTGGAGCTTCAGGGGTTTGCCCCTGGATGGCTTTGCGATGGCGGCTGCGTCCTATAGATGACCTGCTTCCACTGCAGTTCCCTTGTCAAGGCAAGCCCCAGGTATCTGCTTTGCCTTTTCCCATTTGATGCTCTTGGCCTGGGTCCTTCAGTGTTGACAAATGGCAGCAATCTGCATTTAGATCTGCGCTGAATTTCACACATGGCAAGTGTGCTTCTTTCATATACTATTGTGACACTATTATCCATGAAATGTTTACATCTACTGCAAATACCTTTGGGTGTCAAATTCTGATGAGTAAATAGCAAATACTTCTCACATATTCCCCAGTCCTGAAAATATTCTGCTATGGTGACCATATGGAAAGGAGGACAGGGCTCCTGTGACCATATGGAAAGGAGGACAGGGCTCCTTTATCTTTAACAGTTGTATAGAAAAAGGAATTTCAGCAGGTGCCATTTTTATGCATGCAGCACCTGGTGAAATTCCTTCATCATAACAGTTAAAGCTGCAGGAGCTATACTAGAGTGACCAGATACAAAAGAGTCCAAGATACAGGAGCTCTGTCCACCTTTCCGTATGGTCACCCTATCTTGCAGAAAAAATGTTTGAGGAGAATGTTGGGGAACAAATTGGTTTCAGCTTCAGCAATTTCCAATGTTTAACTCATTACAATAAGCACTGTGTCATGTACGGTATATATTTTCAAGCAGTAATGTTAATATTAACTTGTTAAAGCCAATATTTTATACCAGGAGGGTTTTTGTCTTTAAATTCCCTGAATTTAACAAAATGTGTATTAAAGAATGTGGTAAAAACTAACTTTCTTTCTTTCTTTCTTTCTTTCTTTCTTTCTTTCTTTCTTTCTTTCTTTCTTTCATACACTACCCCTTCACAAAGTTGATTTCAGAATAGTTTATAAATTAAAGATATAAAAACACAATATACTAGCAGAGGACAGTCCTCTATTTGATGGTTTGTCCATTCCAAGTCTGGTTTAAGATCAAAGTATCACAAGGAGGGACAGCAGGAGGGGGCCTTGAGGGCGCCCATCAGCAGTGAAGCACCTGGGCAGCAGACTGAGCAGGCAGGCACACAGGTCACCTGATCAATAGTCTTCCTCATTATGGTGAGATGAATTGTATTTCTATTTAAAGTATAGTAAATATTTCTAAATTTGCATTTATACGTATATATTTGCATATGCAGATTTTATGCAAATAAGTGTACTCTTTGAGTACTAACTCCAAGTTTTTGAGAGCCCTTGGGCAAGATAACCCTTAATGGGTCTCCTCCCTAAGTGGCCCAGTTTGCACAATTGCTGCAGCGGCCCGGTTTGCACAGTAATTTGCACAATCGCTTATTTAAGCCAGGTTGGGTTGTGGTGCATGCTGGCAACCATTTTGTATATGCAAGCCATAGTTGCTGTGCAAACTGTGCAAGGGCAGCTTATGTGAGGGTTAAACAACCCTCGCATAACTCTAAAACAGCCCTCGGTCAGTGAGTCCACTGGCTCACCACCATTATCACCAGCTGCTATGGCTCCTCGTCCTCTTTCTCATCATTGCCACCGCTTGCTAGCTTGCTTGCTTGCCAGGCAGAGCAGATAGCCAGTAGCATCTACTGCTTCTCCTTCCCATCATTATGGCCAAAGCAAGAGGCAGGTGAGCAAGCAAGTTGCAATAGAGAAGAGGAGGAGCAACTCCTGGGGGCTCTGGTCCATGGATGCCCAACCATGCCTACCCATGACACTGGCCTCGGCCTCTTTTCTCTTCTTTTTTGGGTGTAACATTTCCTCTTTCCGGCAATGGGTAAGTGGGAGAAGGTAGAATTGGATTTTGCTACACAAACTGACCCCATTTTGAAAGGTCAAGTCCCATAATTAAGCTACTGCCATGTAGCAGAAAGGGTTCCTAATTATGACATGCATGCTGTAAGTCTTAGCGACTAGGACTGCTTTACACAGAAATACATACGATTATATATTGTATGCATGTTACATCCAAAATCAAAGAGAAAGTTCTAATAATGAAGTATGGAATATCTCTGTTTCCTATAGCAGGAGAACATTTTCCCTTTCCTGATGAGGATCAACAAACCTTTTTACCTACAGGATTAAAATTTGGTAGGGTCATATAAAATAGCTCCAGGAACAAGCTCTAACTCCTGAGCTACCACTAGCAGTTAGTCATCTCTGGTCTAAAAATACTAGCCTGGAAACCATTTCACTACAAGACTTAGCAAAAAAAGTGCTGCTAGAAAACAGAAACTTACAAGTGTGTAAGTGAAAGCAAGCCATCCAGAGAGGTATTTTGTAGTCTGCTCAAGCTGTTGCTCTTGAGAACCCTGGAGCAATGGAGGAAAGTTTGAGAATATCACACTGACAAGATCACAGCCTTTTGCTTTAACATATTGGCCATACCCCCCACACTGTCCTTCCGTACTCATAAATTCCAGTCCAGCTACAGCCATGAGCAATTCATCATACATAACAACCAGTGGTCCCAAATGGAGATGCACATAGCCTACCCACATAAAAAAATAATATTTAACTAGTTCAATAAAGCCCCAAATCAGTTTCATAACAGAGATAGGAATGCATATCTGTTTCTAAGTCAGCTACATTGTGTAGAAACTTATACTGGTGGATTGCCATGGCTAGTTTGAGGTTACATTATCTGTAAGCACCTTGAAACTAATGCAGTTATTATTAGGAGCCGGCATAGATTTGCCAATAACAAATCCTGTCAGACTAATTTGATCACATTTTTTGATCGGGTAACCTCCCTTGTGGACTGTGGGAATGCTGTGGACACAATATATCTTGACTTCAGCAAAGCTTTGGCAAAGTGCCCCATGACATTCTGATTAGCAAACTAACTAAAACTGGGCTAGATGGAACAACTATTAGGTGGATCCACAGTTGGTTACAGAATTGGACTCAAAATAGTGCTTAACAATGGTACCTTCTCAAACTAGGGGTAGGTAACAAGCAGGGTACCATAAGGCTGAGTCCTGGGCCCAGTGCTCTTCAACATTTTTATTAATAATTTGGATGAGGAGGTGCAGGGAATGCTTATCAAATTTGTAGATAACACCAAATGGGGTGGGATAGCTAATACCCTGGAAGACAGAAACAAACTTCAAAGTGATCTTGATAGGCTGGAGTGCTGGGCTGAAAACAACAGAATGAAATTTAATAGCGATAAATGCCAAGTTCTACACCTAGGGAAAAGAAACCAAGCACAGTTACAAGATGGGGGATACTTGGCTCAGCAATACTACAAACGAGAAGGATCTTGGAATTGTTGTAGATCACAAGCTGATTATGAGCCAACAGTGTGATGCGGCTGCAAAAAAAGCAAATGCTATTTTGGGCTGAATTAATAGAAGTATAGCTTCCAAATTACGTGAAGTACTGGTTGCCTTCTTTTTGGCACTGTTTAGGCCTCATCTTGAGTACTGTGACCAGTTCTGGGCACCACACTCCAAAAAGTATGCAGATGAACAGGAGCGTGTTCAGAGAAGGGCAACGAAGATGATCAGGGGTCTGAAAACAAAGCCCTATGAGGAGAGACTGAAAGAACTGGGCATGTTTAGCCTGGAGAAGAGAAGATTGAGGGGAGACATGACAGCACCTTTCAAATACTTGATAGGTTGTCACACAGATAAGGGCCAGGATCTCTTCTCGGCCATCTCAGAGTGCAGGACACGGAATAATGGGCTCTAGTTACAGGAAGCCAGATTCCAGCTGGACATCAGAAAAAACTTCCTGTCTGTTAGAGCAGTACGACAATGGAACCAATTGCCTAAGTAGGGAGCAGGCTCTCCCACCCTAGAGGCATTCAAGATGCAGCTGGACAGCCATCTGTCAGGTATGCTTTAAGGTGGATTCCTGCATTGAGCAGGGGTTGGACTCAATTGCCTTATAGGCCCCTTCCATAATTCTGTCTTTACAGCCTTTGCACATGACATGGTTACTGCCTCAATTATAACATACCATCCCCAGATGGAATATATCCAACTAAAATCAAAGTAGATATTTTTGGCTGGGAATTATGGGAGTAATCGGGAAGGCAGCAGGTTGAGCAAAGCTGATTTAAAGATTTGCATGAATTCTGATCACATTCTGAAACATAAACCAGAAAGAAAACTTAGGATGCTCTATGTATGTTGCCCATGCTTTGAAAGGCTTTATCATTCTACTTCCAAAATTTGAATACAGGAATTTCCTTCGTAGCATTCTGGCAAAAGGAGCAATGTTGCAAGCTCTGAGTTATCTACCATTTTGGGCAGTCAAATGTATGTTTATTAACCTGAAAAGCTGCTGAGAGCTTATAAAGAACTTTCCTAACAATCTAATGCAGGATCTAACAGTTTATAATGGTAGTGACAACTATTCGGGCCCAGGCCACATTCCACAAACTGTTTTCAAACCGTTTTCAAATGAATGAATTTCAACATAGTCTTGATCTAGACTGTGGGAATGCTGTGTAATATATCTTGACTTCAGCAAAGCTTTTGACAAAGTGCCCCATGATATTCTTATTAGCAAACTAGCTAAAAGTGGGCTAGTTGGAACAACTATTAGGTGGATTCACAGTTGGCTACAGAATCGGACTCAAAGAGTACTTATCAATGGAACCTTCTCAAACTGGGGAGAGGCGATGAGTGGGGTACCGCAGGGCTCAGTCCTGGGCCCAGTGCTCTTCAACCCTTTTACCAATGATTTGGACGAGGAGGTGCGGGGAATGCTTATCAAATTTACAGATGACACAAAATTGGGTGGGATGGTAATACCCTGGAAGACAGAAACAAACTTCAAAGTGATCTTGATAGGCTGTAGTGCAGGGCTGAAAACAATAGAATGAAATTAATAGGGATAAATGCCAAGTTCTACATCTAGGAAAAAGAAACCAAATGAATAATTACAAGATGGAGGATACTTGGCTCAGCAATACTACAAATGAGAAGGATCTTGGAATTGTTGTAGATCACAAGTTGAATATGAGCCAACAGTGTGATATGGCTGCAAAAAAGCCAATGCTAATTTGGGCTGCATTAAAAAAAAGTATAGCTTTCAAATCGCACAAGGTACTGGTTCCCCTCCATTCAGCCCTGGTTAGGCCTCATCCTGAGTATTGCGTCCAGTTCTCGGCACCACACTTCAAGAAGGATGCAGTCAAGCTGGAGGGGGTTCAGAGAAGGGCAACGAGGATGTTCAGGGGTCTGGAAACAAAGCCCCATGAAGAAAAACTGAAAGAACTGGGATGTTTAGCCTGGAGAAGAGAAGATTGAGGGGAGACATGACAGCACCTTTCAAATACTTAAAATGTTTTCACACAGAGGAGGGCCAGGATCTCTTTTTGATCACCCCAGAGTTCAGGACACTGAACAACAGACTCAAGTTACAGGAAGCCAGATTTTGGCTGGACATCAGGAAAAACTTCCTGACTGTTAGAGCAGTACGACAATGGAACCAGTTACCTAGGGAAGTCGTGGGCTCTCCCACACTAGAGGCCTTCAAGAGGCAGGTGGACAACCATCTGTCAGGGATGCTTTAAGGTGGATGCCTGCATTGAGCAGGAGGTTGGACTCGAAGGCCTTATAGGCCTCTTCCAACTCTACTATTCTATGATTCTAGACAGCTCAGCTGTTGGGATGGATTATCTTTACTGCTGATAATATTACTTGCCCCACCAGCACCCCAACAACCTCACAATGTCTGAGAAATTGGCCAAAATCAAGGTAAAGTTTCACTGAAAAATCTGAATATGAGAGAATACTCACAAGTACTCAGCCCAAGGATAGGCCCTCCACACCTGTTTTCCAATGGAAGAAATCGCATTACCAGTGAAGTCCCTGGGGGAAAAAAAGATAAAACTTTGGGGAATGAAGTTCAAATAGATACTACTATGTAGGAGTGTTTCCAGTAAACACCAAACTCCATCTCCAAATTAAGCAGTTAATTAGGGTGACCAACTGTCAGGATTTCCCTGGATTTGTCCTGGTTTTTGTTCTTTCCATTGTGTCGGGGGATTTTCTATAATTTTCAATAATGCCCTGGAATGACACACCTTCCCCTTTAAGGCTGCCATTAGCATGGCAGGAGGGAATGACATGCTTTCTTGAGGCACATCATTCCCCCACCCTGAGCTCCAATTGAGGGCTTAAAGGGGAAAGTGGGTCATTTGTGGACATTATAGAAAAGGCCCCAATTGGAGTGGATGGTGGTGGTGCAGAATGAAATCCTTTCCCCTCCTCCACTCCAATCGGGTTCTTTAAGGTGGCAGGGGAATAACGTACTTTCTGCAGGACTCAGAAAGCTGCTTCCCCCCCACACACACTAGGTGTCCTCTTTTTTGGTTTCCCAAATATGGTCACCCTAAGTTAATTTCTAGAGGTACTGCAGTTGAAGCCTCCACAAACCCTAACTTCTTGATCCTGCCAACTTATAATTTTAGGTTTACGAGGGCAAACTACAATTATTTAGAGAAGAGGAACTCTATACATGCTCAGAAGTATTCTCATTTTTTAAATCCAAGACAGACTTCCCCATCCTCGTCCCCTCCAGATGCATTAAACTGCAATTCCCATCAGTCCATGCTGGCTGGGTATAATGAGAGTTGCTGTCCAACACATCTAGAGGGCATCAGGAGGGCATCAGGTCAGAGATGGCTGGTCAAAGAACTCAGATATTGTGTAGTGGAATATGCATTGTAGTGTGTGATTGATAAGAATTTATTGTATCTTGTAGATGTGACTAGGTGTGTGTGTGTGTGTGTGTGTGTGTGTGTTGTGAAATAACTATGAGTAATGGAATGTATTCTTGGAAATGAAGAAAGGTTGCCACAAGTAGTTCGGTCAAGTATTGGAAGCAGCATACCTTCATTTAGGTGCTACTGGTGTCAGTGGCAGACCTGGCTACTGGGAATAGTGGTAGGACCAGGTTTGAAACTGAGGATGAGGTCTTTGCCATACGTGCCTAGGCTGGCTTCACCCAGCAAGTGTTCCATTTAGGTAAATATGAAACGTTGATATTGTTAGATTGAACCTATGTTAACTATGTTAACCATAGGCTTGCTACTGTTTTCATTATTCTTTTAATGGTTATAACTTGTGTGCATTTGGAAATGTTTGAAATCTGCCTCATTTTTGCTAAAACTTGTTATTCCCTTAGACTGTTTGAGCAATAAAAGAAAGCATTCTTTAGTACCATATTTGTGTAGTCTGGCTTGAGAGAAAATTCAGGGACCTCTACCCTAGAAGCCCGAAACACTAGGTAAAGATTCGTAAATCTATTACTGACTGGGGTCTGTCCTTAAAACCATTGTATTCTCTCTTGATCTGGTGAATTTCAGATACATCCATTCATATTTGGGCAACAAGCTAGTTGGATGGAGAGGGAAGGAGTTATTCATTTCAGACAGAGCTTGTGCTGTTAATCTAGACAGTGTCTGTTAAATTCCTTAGTCAGCAGAGGAAACGTTCTGGCCTGGTTTTGTAGCAGTGCAAAGAGTTGCACTGTCACATTTCTCTTCACTACACAGCTGTTAAAAAGGAAAGGAACACACAGCGCATAGTTAAATTATGGAACTCACTACCACAAGATGTAGTGATGGCTACCAATTTAGATGGCTTTAAAAGGGGGTTGGATAAATTCCTGAAGGTGAAGGTGATCAATGACTACTAGCCCCGATGGTTGGGTGCCATCTCCAGTATTCGAGGCAGTAAGCTTGTGTGCACCAGTTGCTGGGGAACACGGGTGGGAGGGTGCTGTTGCACCATGTCCTGCTTTGTTGGTCCCTGGTTGACAGCTGACTGGCCACTGTGTGAACAGGGTGCTGGACGAGATGGACCCTTGGTCTGATCCAGCATCAGGGCACTTCTTATGTTCTTATGAGTCTTGCCAGGAAAAATTGGCAACCTTATGAAAGGAGGTTAGTGCAGGCCTGTGCTTCCAGGCTGTGTTCTTTCAAAACTACTGCCTCCTTAGCCAAAATAGCTGCCATCTATGGCTTCACCTCAACAATCTCACTTGTTAACGTTTTTTAAAAGTTCTTCTAAATAATAATAATAATAATAATAATAATAATAATAATAATAATAATTTCTTACCCGCCTCTCCCTCTGGATCGAGACGGGGTACAACACAAATACAAACACCATAAAATACATACAATTGATTAAAAACATATAAAACTAATACATTATTAAAAAGCATTACATTATTAAAAGGTATCTTAAAATTTGACTGGGTAGGCCTGCCGGAAGAGATCAGTTTTTATGGCTTTCTTAAATTCTGGAAGACTGTTAAGTTGACGAATCTCTTCCGGCAAGGCCGTTCCACAATCTGGGTCCTCAGGGTAACAGTTGTTAGCCTAGTTTTTGCTGACTAGAGTAAATTCTTCCCAGAGAACCTGAGTGTGTGGGGCGGATTGTACAGGAGAAGGCGATCCTACAGGTAACTTGGACCCAAACCATGTAGGGATTTAAAGGAAATAACCCACACTTTATACTTTGCCCAGAAACTAATTTGCAGCCAGTGTAGTGATTTTAAAGCTGGTATAATATGGTCACCCCTAGATGTGCCGGTGGCCAACCTGGCCTTCCATATTTTGCACTAGTTGAAGTTTCCAGACTAGGCACAAAGGTAGCCCTCCAAGTTACCAGCATGTGCACTGCCATCTTTAGGTCTTCCAAATCTAGGAAGGAGCTTAGCTGGTGTATTAGCTGAAGCTGATAGTAGGCACTCCTGGCCATCACATCTGAGCTGTCATTTGGAGTGATGGATCCAGGAGCACCCCCAAGCTGTGAACCCAGTCTTTCAGGGGGAGTGTAACCCCATCCAGAACTGGATGACACACCTCCAAACCCAGGTTGGGGGATTTGACAGTATGACAGTAAGCACCTCTGTCTTATCTGAATTCAGCTTCTTTATTTATTTTATTGCATTTTTATACTGCCCAGTAGCCGAAGCTCCCTGGGCAGTTCACAAAAATTAAAACTATTCAAAGCATAAAATGATCAGTATAAAAACATGATATAAAATACAATATAAAAGCACAACCAGGATAAAATCAGCAGCAATGCAGAAATACAAATTTAAAATACAAATTTAAAACAGCAAAGTTAAAATTAAATTTATAGTTTGTTTTTCCTCATCCAACCCATTACTGCCTCCAAGCATTCATTCAGTAACACCCCTAGCTGATGCTGTGTCAAAGGCATAGAGAAATATATTTGGGTGTCATCAGCATACTGATAGTACCCCGCTCCATGCCTCTGGATGATCTCTCCCAGAGGTTTCATATACTGTAGATGTTAAGCAGTGTTGGGGATAGGATGGCGCCTTGTGGTACGCCATACAACAACTTTCTTTGAGGAGCAGCTGTCCCCAAGCATCACCATCTGGAACCTACCTGAGACGTAGGACCGGAACCACTGGAGCACAATGCCCCTGATTCCCAATCCCCTCAGGCATTCCAGAAGGATACCATGGTTGGTGATATTGAAAGGTGCCTGGAGGTCCAGAAGTACCAAAAGGAACACACTTGCCCTGTCAACATTCACTAAGGCGACCATAGCTGTCTTAACTCTATATCCTGCTCTGAAACCAGTTTGAAATGGGTCTAGAAAATCTGTATCATCCAAAAATGTTTGGAGTTGGAAGACAACTGCCCTCTCAATCACCTTGCCCAAAACGGAAGGTTTGAGGTCCAGGGGGTCCAGGGAGGAGGACATCTTGATGTCACAGAGAATTCTGGGGCATGTTCTCTTTTTGTTGGGAAGCCAGCAATACCAGAAGGAATATGAGAATCCTGTCTTGCACACGGCTTGCCATGGCAGGCACTGTTTTAACAGTGCTGCTGTAGGCAACATAAGTGGTTGAGCTACCTTTGGCAGAAGAACATGCTGTTAGAAACTCCCATGCCTTTGTGTTTTCTTTTCCCTACACCTGTTCCCTTTCGTTGTGTTAAACTGGATGGATACTCCCTAAGGACACACCTTCACTACAAGTTTCAACAGATATAAAACTCATTTCTCTCTAGGTATTGCTCAAGATACCTGGGAATGGTAAGTCCCTTGTTTCCATCTACTTCACCCTGAAACGACTTAATAGCAAAAGACTCTTCCTAAAGGGGTTTTGTCTTTAGAGTTCTGGGAGTGGGTAAGTTGTCTCTGGGGTTCAGGTACTTACAAGAAGAAGAAGACATGGGGATGACCAAATGACTTGGGAAGGGGCACACGGTGGAGTCCAGGAGGGTTGGTGATCCTGCTGCAGTTGAGGATTTCCAAGGTGCAACGACATGGGGTTGGGCAAGGCTCTATGGCTGCATCCAACCTCATAAGGGACACCAGTACAATCACAAGGAAGAGATGGGTATTAGAGGTGGCAACAGGGCCCATACTACAGAGCGGATTCCAGGCCCCGCTCCCCTGTTGCTCATTTGACCCCAGTAGAGGATGTCTTGGAAAATGGCAGCCAACACTGGTGGTGACTCCATGCAGTTACCAAGCAACCACAGCCACACGCCTCTCCATATTGGAGGCTGCACTGGCAAGGCTCTTGGAGGAGGCCACCGCATCACCACTCCATGTCTGTCTGTGCTTCCCTGATCTTTGACCTTTTCATAGTAAGCCTCTGTGCGCACATTCTAAACATTCCACTTGGTTGTGACATCATTTTAGCAGTACTCCTGGCATCATAGGATTGCCATAACCATGACAACAATGTATGCAAGCCCACATTCATAGTTAATGGGTTGATATGCTTGAGATACTTGGGTTTAATGTGATACTCCTACTTTTTGGTTGTGACATACAGTGGTCTGGGTTGCATAGATGGATTAGGGGATGGTGGAGGACAGTTATGTCTTAAATTGGGGAGTTAGATTGGGTGGACTGGTTATTTGACCTCTCCCAGCTCTATGATAGTAGTCCAGCCCCTTCAACCATGTTAGCCATTGAGACACATCACTAGAACTTAGTTAAGTCTAGAAACAGCAGAGGTAGGGAGAAGAGAGGAGAGTCATTATCTTTTAAAAAGTGAATCTTCTTTCCATATTTTAAAAGGTAATGAGATCAAATCACTGTCTTTGAATAAAAGAAACACTTTTTAAAGTATCAAATTTATTAGCAAAACAGAACAAACTGAAAATGATCCACCCTCCTTGTGTTTGTATATCCTCAATGGACTCAAAAACCATAATCTGTATTGAAAATTTTAGGATTTGTTCTACCTCTATCTGGGATGGTTTTAGGCATTGTGAAAAATTCGACCACGCGCTTGAACAAAAAAGGTAGAAAATCAATTTTTAAAAAAGATACACTGCTTCAATATCATTTGATTGATTTCAACCAAACTTCCCATCATGATATAGTACTTCAGTGAGCAGATTTTAACCATACAACATTAATGTTTTTCTTGTTGTTTAGACATTTAAAAAAACAAGCCCCAAATATTGAAAAAAAGAATAAAACCGTGTATATATATATATATCTCAAAGAATCATAAAATAGTAGAGTTGGAAGGGGCCTAAAAGGCCATTGAGTCCAACCCCCTGCTCAATGCAGGAATCCACCCTAAAGCATCCTTGACAGATGGTTGGCCAGCTGCCTCTTGAAGGCCTCTAGTGTGGGAGAGCCCACAACCTCCCTAGGTAACTGGTTCCATTGTCGTACTGCTCTAACAGTCAGGAAGATTTTCCTGATGTCCAGCCGGAATCTGGCTTCCTGTAACTTGAGTCCGTTATTCCATGTCCTGCACTCTGGGAGGATCAAGAGATCCTGACCCTCCTCTGTGTGACAACATTTTAAGTATTTGAAGAGTGCTATCATGTCTCCCCTCAATCTTCTCTTCTCCAGGCTAAACATGCCCAGTTGTTTCAGTCTCTCTTCATGGGGCTTTGTTTCCAGACCCCTGATCATCCTGGTTGCCCTCCTCTGAACACGCTCCAGCTTGTCTGCGTCCTTCTTGAAGTGTGGCGCCCAGAACTGGACACAATACTCTAGATGAGCCCTAACCAGGGCCGAATAAAGAAGAACCAGTACCTCACATGATTTGGAAGTTATACTTCTATTAATGCAGCCCAAAATAGCATTTGCCTTTCTTGCAGCCATATCACACATATTCAGCTTGCGATCTACAACAATTCCAAGATCCTTCTCATTTGCAGTATTGCTGAGCCAAGTATCCCCCATCTTGTAACTGTGCATTTGGTTTCTATTTCCTAGATGTAGAACTTGGCATTTATCCCTATTAAATTTCATTCTGTTGTTTTCATATATATATGAAAGCACAGTTTGAAGCTAGGGAATATTAAGTTATAGGCCTGAGTCCTCCCGTCTGCTCCGGGGCAGCTCCATCTAAGGGGGACCCCTGTCTCACTGGGCTATAGGGGTGGACCCTGTCAGGGGCCATGCCTAGGAATACCAGCAGGTATGACTTCAGGCACAGTATGCCCAACTGTGACAGCTGTGTAAGGCTATTTGAAGGCTTCTCTGTATCAGCCTAAAGGAAATTCCAAACTGTGCAAAGATGGGTCCATTTGCTAGTTAAAACCAAATAGGCAACTATAGTTTGCTCTAAGAAGAGTTATCACACTGGTAAGTAGGTGTCTTTTCATAAAATATTCACCCAAATCCACTGAAAATACTGGAACCATCTTCTAAGTAATGCTTTTAGAATGTGGCAAGCTGCCCTTCCAGAGCATGGAAAAGAAAACTGAATGGGTTTCAATTATGCCCTTTAAATATATTATGATGGACACCAGTTGCTATTCTCCATCCAGTTAAAATCAGACAAGGTCTCCTGTTCTGCAGGATTCAGGTTTGAGAATGATAACTATTACCTGAGAAAAGAAAGCAGGATTGTTGATTACACTGCACAGGTTGGGTTGCTCAAGTTCCACAAACTGAGAGAACATAGTTTCAGCAGTCTCTATGTGGGTGTTCTACATTAGGGCTGTGTGGAGTGGCTCTGCTCTGCCTCAGAATTCAAAGCTCCGCTCCATTGAGGGGCTTCTCTGCTCTGCTTTTCAGAGTGGCTCTGCCATTCCCCTTTGTCAGAGTTTCCATTGAAGCTCTGCTCCATTTTTGGATAACCGCTCCATTGTAATCTATGGAAATTAACAAAAATGCTTATAGCTAGGGTGACCATATTTTGGAAACCAAAAAGGAGGACACCCAACATGGCTTTGGTCACATGTCTGATTCTACAGCTCACAATTAAGACAAACCTGTTCTACGTAATATCTTAACATTAAAATCACTGAAATAAAGAACAAGCAAGACATTCAATGTATCTGAAATTAACTTTACTCACTCCTACTTTTATAGCTTTTGCTGTACTTTGAAACTTTTGCTATACTATGAGCTCCATCACATCTATTTTTCCCCTGGTTTGCCTCTGCATTTTTACCTCCGTTTCATAAGCTCAGCAAGCATTCCTCCCTTTATGATTGTCACTATACTGGTGAACTCTCTTTTCACTTGTTTGCTCTCCCGCTGCTATTTTGCCCACCCCGCTCCTTCTCTCTCCAGTTTATTGGTTCTTGACGTTGATGGACATTGTGATCAAGTGGCAGCTTTCCCCCCTTGCCATTGGAACTCCTATGGGAATTAACCACAATGATTACAGCTCCCTCATTTTTAAAGATAAAGGCATGAAACTTGGGACTGTGAGAGCTCTTAAGTAGGGTTTTAGGCATGCCAAGTAGGGTTTTAGGCATCCCTTGATTTTTAAGGAATTTTTAATCCCCCAACCAGTCATTCCTTCCCATTAACACACACACACCTCTCCGATTCTGTGCAGGGGTGGATTAAGGCAGAATTGGAGGTGTGTATGTGTGTGTTCAATGGAGCTCATTTATTGCCCTGGCTTGATTCCCTCACTCAAGAGTAAATCCCATTGATTTCAACTGCATTTTCATCTAAGTCATTTAACAGAGAGAGACTTACTTCTGAGTGAACAGAAGTAAGACCTCAGAAGTAAGCACAGGGTTGCAGAGTACTTCTTTCCAGTTTGCTGTTTTAGACTAAAAAAAAAAGCTTCTGAGTGACCACACTATTAAAAGTCAGTTCTATATGTGTTTACTCAGAAGTAAGTCTCTCTCCATATTTGGAAGAGGCTGAGTGGGGTGAGGGGTACTTTGATATTGACCTCTGTGGATTATCTAGATCCATTTCAATCGGGCTTCAGGCCTGGTTTTGGAACGGAAACTGCCTTGGGGGGAATCCACACGTCGTTCTGAGGGCGCTTCCATCCGCCCCCAGTGCACCCCAAAAACGATTGTGTAACTTGCCTGTAAAAGAGCCGAGGAAGAAGCGTCCTTGCCGCCGCCGCCGCCACCACCCAACTCCCTCCTCGCTGGCTGGGACAGAGAGCTTGGGGGAAGAAGGCGGGGTGGAGAGCTTCTTCCGCTCTCCACCCCGCCTTCTTCTGCTGAGCTCTCTGAGCCGGCTGGTGAGGAGGGAGTTGGGTGCCGGCGCCGGCAAGGACGCTTCTTCCTCGGCTCTTTTAAAGGCGAGTTACACGATCGTTTTCGGGGTGCACTGGGGGCGGATGGAAGCACCCTGAGAACGATGTGCGGATTCCCCCCCTGGTTGCCCTGTGGGATGTCCTTTGCCGAGAGAGGGATAGGGGGAGTGCGACCCTGTTGGTTCTCCTGGACCTCTCAGTGGCTTTTGATACCATCGACCATGGTATCTTTCAGGATAGGTTGTCTGGGCTGGGAGTTGGAGGCACTGCGTTGTAGTGGTTCCGCTCCTACTTGGATGGCTGATTCCAGAAGGTGGTGCTGGGGGATTATTGCTGTGTGTCATGGCATCTAGGCCATGGGTTTCCACAGGGCTCTATTTTATCCCCTATGCTGTTTAACATTTACATGAAACCGCTGGGAGAGATTATCCGGAGATGTGGGCTTAGGTGTCATCAATATGCGAATGGCACCCAGATCTACCTCTCCTTTTCATCAAACCCAGGTGAGGTAGTGGCTGTTCTGAACCAGTGCCTGGGCACGGTAATGGACTGGATGAGGGCCAATAAACTGAGACTCAATCCAGACAAGATGGAGGTACTGTTAGCAACCTGTTTGTTGTTGTATTATGGTTTTAATTTTTGTGAACCGCCCAGAGCGGTTCAGCTATTGGGCAGTATAAAAATGTAATAAATAGATAAATAAATAAACACATAGCAGGTGGTTCACCTGTCCGGCTAGGTGACGTTCACCCTGTTCTGGATGGGGTTGCACTCCCCCTAAAGGATCGGGTTCGTAGTTTGGGGGTGGTGTTGGAGCAGTAAAATGTCCATTCAACAGACTAAGCACAAATCCATTAGTTCGACACAGTGTGCTGGAGGAGGAGAACCACCTCGCCCTCCCCTTTCATCAGCAAGACTCCATTCAAAGCACACTCCCCCAACAAAGGAAAAAGTGAGAGGACAGCAATACATGGATGCTTATGGGCACATTAAAACCACTTGGGGAAAATAATCCAGACTTTCCCCATACCAAAATAATACACAAAATGGAGGAAAAGAGACGAGATGGGTGCAGGACAGGGACGACATCATGTGAGCCCCATGCTGCAATACCAGATACCAGACATGGCAAGTATGGGTTCAACCACTGGTGTGATGGAGCTCTATGTGTGCTACAGTCTCCCCCTCCTTCAAATATCTTTTCTTACTGCAAATCCTTCACTAGGACCTTAGCTAGACCGGGCTTTATCCACATGACGCACAGGGGATCCCGGGATCAGGGAGGGATGATCCCTCCCTTGCCCTGGGATAGAGCCCTCCCCTTTGGGTCCGCTTTTTCCATGGGCCTGGGCTGAGCCCGAGACCACGGAATGTGTGGCCTGTTGCTGTGATTACTCGCACAAAGCCAGGAGTGCTGCGCCCATTGGGGTTAGGGTGGGGGGAACATGGAAATTAAATTATTTTTTTTTGAAAAACCACATACCTTCAGCGCACGAGTGTTTGTGTGCTGTTTCTCCTTTTAAAAAAAAGGCGGGTGCGGTGCCTCTCTTTCTGAGGTTGTCACACCTCATGTTTAAACGGAGGAGGGATCTCGTGTTAAACACAATGCGAGATCTTCCCTCCTCCATCCTGGATTATAAGGTAGGTCTAGCAAAGGCCTGGATGACCATAGTCTCACCTTTTTTAACAGTACCACTCTTTCCCCTTCACCTCTCTCATAGCCATTTTAGGTCAGGATCCATACTCACAGATTCAGCACATTGCTACCACTGAACAAATGAAGCACTTGTCAAGTGCAGAAAAATCTAATACAACAAACGAGCAACCTAGCATTCAGAAAGAGTATAAAATACTATTACCCTGCAAAAATTAGCCATGGAACAAAATGGACTAAAGGTTTGTTGCAGTCACTTCTCACTAGCACCATTTAGCTTGTTTCAACTTCTAGGTTGTCAATGAGAAACTATCACAATGCTAGACAAGGAGCTTTCCTTTCTTTTATCCAGATATCTCCTGAATGTACACTGCCTCAGAGTGCAGAGAACAGAAATCCCAACCAGGGACCCAAAGAAAACTGCCGAAAGAAACCTCGGAAATAGTTCCATTGATTTCAATAAAGCTCACTCCCAGATAAATGAATATAGGATTGCAGCCTTAAATGAAGGTGCTTACAGGGCCATTAGTATTTTATTGCTGTTCATGATAAATCTTCACTGTGACAGAATTTAAGCAAGATGAACAGTGCAATGTTATACATGTCACTCAGAAGTCCCACTGACTACAATAATCACAAACACAAAACAAGATCATTGACAGAGGAGAGGGAAAGTTGTTAGAAGGCAGAGGTTTCTGCAAGTTGTCAGTCACACACAAGATGAATATGGTTTGCATAATTTGTGAGTCTTCAAGATGCTACAAAACACTTTGTGGCTTTTGAACACAAAAGAACAAGCAGTGCCTCTGCTTCTTCACATCTGTTCACCTTTCTCTAGCAAGTGCAAGCCCCTTCTGCTAAGGAGGACTATGCACCCACCAGAGCCTGGCCTCCTGGATCATGCAACAAGCAGGTGCACTCCATGAAGATGCTTTTAGAGCCTAGGAGAACCAGACACACTCAATCAAGCCAAGCCACACCATGTACTCACATATTATCTTGCCCCCTAGTCCAGACATTGTTGCTCACATCCCTTTTGGTCAGCAAAACCATTTCTGCGCCCCCTATCCCAGATAAGGGACCTGGGCCAGCTTGGAAGAAGCAACAGTTGAGGAAGGCCTCTAGCACTCCATTGAACATGGCAGGATCTACACTATTGCTTTATAACAGTATTGAAGTGCACTGACAACTGTTGGGGCCCATGACACATTCCATATACCATTTTCAAACAGCTTTAAGAGTGTTATATCCTGCTTAGTGTAGATATGGCCATGTCAGCAGCCAGTGTACCTGCTCACCCCTTGCTAGGAGCCTCACTGTCTAGGATGGCAAAATGCAGTGTTTGGCTGCTGGACTCCCCTCTCTGCCCAGTCAGGCACCAGTTTACAATAGTATTGTTAAGCAATTTTGAATTCTGAAAATGCATCACTTCACTTCCACATTGTACAGCTGCTACATTTCTGATGCTAGAGCAACAACAACGGCAGCCCTCTTAATTTTTTTTAATGTTTCCACACATGTGCAGAGTTTCACAGCATTGAGGGGCAACCAGGATGATCAGGGGTCTGGAAACAAAGCCCTATGAAGAGAGACTGAAAGAACTGGGCATGTTTAGCCTGGAGAAGAGAAGATGGAGGAGAGACATGATAGCACTCTTCAAATACTCTTAGGTCACCCTAAGAAAGCATGCACAGGGGTGCTTCCAGATGGGGCTTTTATCACCCTAGAATTTTCTTCTCCTTCCGCTCTAGATTCCACTGTGCACATTTGACAGGGATATGACATGTAATGGTTCTCTGGTTAGTGTATCAATATGTGTTGTGTCTCATTCAAATGTTACATTTTTAGGCAGACACATAGTACTTTAAAAAAAAAAAGTTAAGTTGTTGAGCAGGCCTCAGAGGCCACCTTTGAAAACTGCCTTGTGTGAACTACAATGATAACCTTTTAGTGCATAAAACATTTTACAATAACTTGTCTGGAGGTGATTCTTCACCAGAAACGCATATTTTTGTGCATGTTACAGGACATTTAATGAAGAAAACATAAAAATACTATATATGCAAGGAAGGGAGCATGCACTGGAAGAGGATCCATGCAAAGGCTTTGATTCATCTCCTGGGGTGGGGGTGGGGCTCAAACTCGGTCATGGCTCAACTGTCAGAATCTGTTTTGAGTGGCATAATTCATTCCAGTACATGTTATGTAAGAAGTGCCTTGACACATGCAGAATGCCAGGGCTTATTTTCAGTCAGGGCTTAACCCTGGACATGGATTATTGATGCCTCCAGGGCGCTAAGAGGAAGATGTCTCTGACAATGAGCAGAGTGCTTTTCTTTACTGCTGAACAGCTGCAGCATATTCACACACATATAAAGCTTCCCACTCTGAGGGCTTGACTTCCAAGTGGGCAAGTGAACCATAGCATCTTTGTGCAACTGAAGCACTTTCCTCTCACTCCATAGCATGCAACTATTCTCCTTGCCTTAGGTCCCACAGAAATTAAAAAGGGTGTGTGTACTGTATAACGTAAGAAGAGCCCTGCTGGATTAGAACAAGAAACCATCTAGTCTGCCCTTCCCCAACCTGGTGCACTTCAAATCCCATCTGGAGGATAGTAGGTTGGGGAAGGCTGGGCTAATCTAGCAGTTTGTTTCTAGTAGTAGCAAGCCAAACATCTCCTGCAAGTCTACAAGCTGGACATGAAGGCAGCAGCTCTACCTTGTTTGTCCTCAGTATCTGGTCTGTAGAGGTCTAGTGCCTATGGACTTGGAGGAACCACTTAGCTGTCATGGCCATTGATAAAAACATCCTCCTTGGATTTTTAGCCATTTGCGATAAGCTAGTGGGTATCACTATTCCTTAGAATATGGTGTGAAAAGTCAGGGTGAAGAGCTCTTTTCTGCCCTCATATGATGCAATTAAAATGGGGTGTGATGCTTTAAGCTGTAGTGTTCCGTATTGCATTCATAGGACTTCTACACAGGCTATACTTATAGCATTTATTCTTCAAAGACAAGTACAAAGTAAACAGGGTCCTCACAAACAGCAGAACTATGAAATACACAGCTCTTGACTTGGCTCAGATATGCAGGAGGTCACCACAGAGGCATCATCAGCAGATTTGACTTCACTGGGCTTTAGAAAATAGCACAGAAGTTGGGTCTGGCCCTCAGATGGCACAGTTAACTTCCCCAAAACGCCGGCATTTCATAACTTTCAGATAGGTCTCCACCTTGTGCAGGTCCTTCTTGAAGCAGGACAGAAGACTGTAGTTTTTCAGCAAAGCGCCTTCATTCCGAAGATTGCCATCAAATTTCTCGTAGGCAGGTCTGATGACCTGAAGAACACGTGGACTCCCATCCTCCAGCTCCTATGAAAATATATTGTTGCAAATGGTAAGTGAGCTAAAATGAAATTTTGCTTAAAACCCCCAATTTGGCAACTTTTGCTTCAGTTCTGGTTACAAGTACCAGGAGGGGTTCAGATTTGTTAGGCACTGGGGGACATTTTGGGACAAGCTGGGCCTGTACAAGAGGGATGGGCTGCACTTAAACCAAAATGGAACCAGACTGCTGGCACTAAACATATAAAAAAGGTGGCAGAGCAGCTTTTAACCTAAATCCTGGGGGAAAGCTGGCAGGAGCTGGGAAGCATCCGGTTTGGGTTAAATCATCTAAAGGAGATGAATCTGAACATGTTTTTGATGGTCCCAATGTAGAAGGGGAGCAAATAGGCCATGAGTACAGGATAGAACATGATGGCCAATCAAAGAGGCTAAAGTGCAAAAGGGACACAGAAGAGACAGCTGGGGAGGGACACTCTATATAGGTGTTCCTATGCAAATGCTAGAAGCCTCAGAGCCAATATGGGAGCACTGGAGTGCTTGGTTTCAAAGGAGAACCTGGACGTAGTGCCAATTACGGAAACCTGGTGGAATGGAGAGGACCAGTGGGATATGGTCATCCCTGGATACAAACTTTACAGGAAGGACAGGGAAGGGTGTACTGGGGGCGGTGTTGCTCTCTACATCAAAGAGAGCACTGTGTCAAGTAGACTAGAGCACCTAAATGGGGAAGACTCTTCCACAGTAGTGCTGCGGGTGACAATGCAGGGCCCCAAAACTAATTTATTTATTTAAAACCTTTATATCCCACCCTATATCAATAAGATCTCAGTACAGATAAAAGCATACAGTATAAAACAGTAAATATACACAGCTAAAAAATTAAACCATAAACCAAGTTAAAACAATATATAATTTAAAAGCAATAAAAACAATTAAAACAGTTAAAACAACGTCCCACCTTCGAGCAAGCCAAGGCTTGGAGACATGGCTGGACCATGAAGCAAGCAGCCTTGCCGCAGGGACAGCAGTCCTACATCTCATACTCAGGCAACACCACTGAATCAAGGGGCACTTGATTAATTGGCCCACGATTAGCTTGACACAGAAATCCAAAAAACAGATATGCATGTACACTCTGGGCCCAAAGTGATTTCCTTCCAGGTGTGGCTTAATAATTGCCAGGAAATTTCCAAATCTTTAACACTGTATTTTTGAGGCACAATACTGTCCTGAATAGATTGCACTCATTCAGAGCTAACCCTTTCAGGACTATTGATGGCTTTAGGAATAAGTTATCTCACTCTTATTGGTAGACTGAAACCACTAGTGAGTGCCTTGAGAGGATACTGTTTTTATAGTCCTTTATTGAAATTTATTGTATATTTATTTGTCTGTATGTGTACTTATGTTTATCATGTACACTACCTTTGAAGGGTTTGACCTTTAAAGGTGGCCTAAAAACTATTTTAAATAAACAAAATCATACTTTGTTATTATTGGATTCAGAGTCTTTTGCCCTTTTGTAATCTTTATTTGAACCTGATAAGAACCCTGAGCTTCAAGCTTTCAGTGTCGCTGGTTGGTCCCACTTTGCAGCATAACTCACTTGGTTCCCATAACCCACACCAGTCCCATTCCACTGAAATCACTTGGTTTCCTGCCACTTCAAACGTAAGGTACAACTTTGCTTCTCTCACTTAACTGGATCCACAAAGACAAGGAGCTTGGGTTTCTGTCCAAGCCTCTTCTGACACCCTTCTCTCAAAACATATCCTCTATCCACCTAAGTCCCTGCTATAGCTGAAGTGATGACTTGTTGGCACCCCGTTTCAATGACTCCTCTTTTTTGGGGGGGGTCAAAACCTCAGGAGTTTAACAGTGCCCCAGCTTCATCTCGGATCTAATGAGATGCCAGAAAAGTTATCTTTCAAGCCCTCACCTCTCTTTCAGATGTCTTCCATCTACAAATTGTAGACTTCACCTCTGTACCCTCTTTCCTATTGTTTAGTTGTGTGAGTCTGTGACAATCAGGTATGTTTTTAACTGGCCTTTGGTCAGACCCCCTGTCACTTCAGTGTAGCCTTCTCCTGGCTGTCCAGTGGGAAGATGCTGGCAGGTTCCCTTAGTGCTTCCCCTTGTGCTTCCCTCCCTCAGTGAGCCATTACTATTTTATCAGAACTCCTGGAGACTCTGTGGCAGTTTGATAAGACAGAAGTGGTCTGCAAGGAGAATCATTGAAGGGAGCCAGAATGGAACAGTGCACAAGGTGCTGGAAACTGGAGTGAGTGTGTTTACTAGGTACAGGTAACCCAACTCTACCCTCGTCTTTTGTTACAGTGACTGTGGGCAAGGTGCACGGCCTGCTATTAAAAACACATTTTTGTGAGCTCTTTTCTCCTTCCTGCTCTCGCAAGCTCATTCCTGAACTGTTCTCTTTCTCAGCTCAGCCACTCCACAAATGTCTGCTGCCTAGTCCTCCCTGCACCACCACCACCACCACCACCAGTTTAGCCACTGAGTGGACTCAGTGGGAACTCGGTGGGAATTAACAGATGGACAGCAAAACTGGATACTGAGAGCCCTTATGGTTGCAAAGAGACACGCACCACCTACCATCCAGTGGACTAAATGTTTTACTGTTCTTGCTGCAACTGAATGTATATCCTACAGCCATCAACCTTATTTGGTTGCTTATTTAAATATATGGATATATTTAAATATCTTTGAAATAATAATAAAAAAAACCTCTACTAAGATGTAACACCTCCAACATTCGAAGGTCCCTTAGATGGGTTTACCCCAGAATGTGTACATTTTTGTACATGTGTCTAGAGAAGACATTTGGTAATTCTCAAGTTGACGGCAAGACAAGGTAAGTTAGGCCTACTCAGGCTTTTGCAATGCAGCTCCACTATGGGTGGCTGAGGTGTGTGGCTGCAGCAATGGTGGTGGACTTGGAGATGGGATGCTGAACCAGTGATGTGGAATAGCGAGTAGTGACAGCTTCTGGCTCCCAACCTCCACAAACTTACATATAGGTGTGTGGGTGGGTGGGTGGGTGTCAGGGGGTGGCAAAACTGCGAGCAACTCGTTGCATACTGAGGCAAGCTAGCTGTGGAAGACAGAATGGAGTCTGGGTGCTGAGCTGATAAAAGTTAGGGATGCTGGAGAAATCCACCCCACAATTGGATTCCTCCAACCTCCCTAAGTGAACCCTACTGTGTATTTAGTATTAGAAAGGTCACATGCATCCTGCAAAAAATGCTGCTGTGTGGAGTGTTGCTGTTCAGTATTAGTTAGCCATGCCCTGTCTGTGAAACTCAGTTGCATTCTCCCTCTTCCTGAGGCCATAGCTAGACCTAAGGTTTATCCCTGGATCGTCCAGGGGTCAAACCTGTTCTTCTAGGTGACACACAGAGGATCCAGTGCTCATGCAGGGGCGAACCCTGGATGATCCCAGGATAAACCTTAGGTCTAGCTGTGGCCTTGGTTTTCCATTTCCCACCTCCCCATAGCCATCACCATTCCATGGCTGCTAAGCATGCTTAGACCATATTGGACAGATTAGAGCAGTGGTTCCCAAACTTTTTCAGGTAACCGCCCCCTTGGTTCCACAAACTCATGCCCAGTGCCCCCTACCCTACACTATAAAAATCATTATTCAGAATAGCCATTTTCAACAACCCACTAAGGAAGATAATAACAATAAAATTCAAAACAGTAACAATTAATTGAATATTTATTCAAAATCTGAAGCACCCGCCGCAGGCTTGCCGAGGGAGGGAGGGAAAAGAGAGCGAACGCCTCTGTTTTGCAGCTGGCGTGGTGGGGCACACCAAGCAGGGTATGTCTCTTCATTAACGTTTTGGTGCTTTTGAAACATTTCAATTCACCATTAAAAGGACTCTTCTTAAAGGGTATTAATACATGTGTGGATTCTTCCCCTATATGGCTTGGGACCAAACTACCTTCTCCCATAAAAATGTCCCTTGGTTTTAAGACCTTCTGGAGAGGTGCTTCTCGGAAAAGATCACCTTGAACGCCCCCCTGCTGCCTCCTTGCCTCCTAACGCCCCCCTATGCAATCCCACCACCACCAAGGGGGCAGTGCCGCCCACTGGGAACCACTGGGTTAGAGGTTCCTGACCCCCCTCAAGAGATTTTTCCTATAGTTTTTTGTACTTCTGAAAATCTCAGGATTCCCCCAAGTTATGTAATACCTCCCTCTAACATGTGTGTAGTGTTGTTTTGGCTACATATGCAATAGCACTAATGCTTGAGCACTGGAAATATTGGGAGGGCTGCAGCTGATTGTTAGATCAGTACAATATTGAGGGATGCACAGCCTATAATGGCTTTGATAGTGTTGTGAAGCAATGGTCTGTCTAGCTTAGCACACTGACAGGCAGAGGAAGGCATCATAAGCAAAGCTTGATGGTGATATCCATCCCTATGATTAATTGTAAGCATTTGGTGATGGGAAGTATGCTGACTTTGTACATGGAAATTGCAATTTGTGCTACCATAGCTAGTAGCCATCAATAGACTGAGTTTGAGATATTCTATGCAATTTTCAAAAGAACAATTTACAGGACTTGCCATCATATAATATCCTGTGACGATGAGTTCTACTGCTTAATTTAACTTTCTGTGAGAGGTATTTGCTTTTGCCTTGCCTTAAGCTTACTGCTTATGCATTTCAGCCCAAGACTGAAGTTTTGAATTTTGAGAGTGTATACTTCACCCCCTTTTTGCTCTCATGACCTCAAATCTGTGATTTTTATAATCCTTTTATCATTTTCTCCTCCCACATGCATACTTCAGCCTTATATTTTTCTAAAGCTAAAAAATCCCAACCTCTTACTCCGTGCTTCAATAGGAAGATGATTTACCCTCACTATCACATAGTTGCTTGGGTGAGGGAGAATATTCTCCAGGTCCATTCCTCCCCCCCCCCGGCCCCCAGTGGGAGACCAGTAGTGCAACAGCATCAAAACATAACTGTTTGGCTCTTGCACCCTTATTACCTTATTAAAGGAGCACTTACCCTCATGAGAGCTTGGATACCTTCTTCCAAGTCTTGGAGTTTTTCATAGACTCTGTCTGACATCCCAAGGGCTAGACTGTTACTGAACATCCTACTTAGGTACCATACAGGACTGATCCATGATTGAATGAGGGTCAGTGAAAACCTGAGAAGCTCCATGTCCTGGAATGGAAAATAAACAAAGAAACCAAAATGAAAAAAGAGAGCTGTAGTAAACCACTTCTATTTTCCATCATGATATTTAAGACTGAGGACACTCTATACACACCTATGTGCAAAACCTGCTTTGTAAAAGCACACAAAGACATATTCATGGTAGCTGCCCCACAACTTTGGGAATCTTTTCCTTGAGACTCAACTGTCCATCTTTTGGAAGTACTTAAGACTTTATTCAAACTGGCTAGTAAGGGGTTGAATGTAATAATCAGCACACTTATCTATTCCAAGCTCTTAGGGTGGGTGGAGGGTCTGTCTATTCAAATAGACAAACAAACATTCGTTGTAGCAATAAATGGGTGATCAATGAGGTGGCTTTTGGGGAAATGCTTCAACAGAAACACATTTCTTGAAAGACTTCTTAACTTAATTTGGATGATGAATTCTGAGCTGAATTGTGCAGCTGGACTTAGGTGGCATTTAAATATATTGGGATCCAATGTGGAGTGTCAGGCTCAGACCAAGGAGTGGGATGTTCAAATCCCCACTGAGCCATGGAGCTTGCTGGGTGGCTGTGGGTTACCATGGGGGAGGGGTGGGGGAGAAAATGCTGAACATAACAAAATGTAATTACATCCTAAAAAGGTGGTTGCAAGACTTGCCCTTTGATGATCACAGCATTGTTTGAAACTCAAATGCAAACGTAGGGAAATGGTATCAAGTGGAGTGATGGTCACCTTTTCCTTAACTCAATATGACATAAAGCTCCATCCGACGAGCGTTTTACTGCACGCTTGTTACTGGGCCCTCGCGAATTACTCACATGACCTCGTCTGCCTCTCGCCTGTCTTCCGCCCCTTCTGGCCATTATTGCGCTGCAACTCTCCTCCCCCCCGCCCACTCACTGGGTCTGGTTGCTGCTCTCTCCTACCGGCCTGAATGGGGCTAATTACTTCCTGTTTACACCAAACAGGATATGACACTTTGAAAACTATGTATGGAGTGTGTCCTTGGCCCCAACAGTTGTCAATACTGTTATAAACCGTTTTAAAGCAGTAGTGTAGATCCTGCCCAGGAAGCAACATGGGAGCGGCGACAGAATAAGCGACAGGAGCTGCGCGTTTCACTAGCTGTGATGGGGCTTTTATTTCGTTCCTGTCCACACACTATTGGGAAGTCTCTGATTGGGTAACAATGGGGGAGAGGACAGGAGAGGAAATGTTCTGGAAGAGAACTATGGCAAAAGGGTTGGTTGAAAACAAAAAGAAAAAAGCTCTGCCCAATCACACAGCTGTTAAAACACTTTTTTTAAAAATGGCTGATCTGTCATTGGATCCCTGCTGCTTAGAGAATGTGGGAATTTTGGTCCAATTTATCAGAAGGGCACCCAGTGGGAAAGGCTGCTGCGAAGCTTGAGTTCTGGCCTCTGTTACAGACATGCTGGCTCTCTGTTCACATGGACTTTGTGCACTTGGATGTATTGAACATTACCCTGACACTTGGGCTCTGGAATCCATTTTGTTCCAGAAGGGAAGGTGAGAATAGCTATCAGGAATGGTAACAAGACTCTGGAAAGCTGCAGAGTGAATGTGTGATTACATCTTGATTAAATTAAAAGGAGGGTCTCCCCATCAGGTGGTGTGTGTGTGTGGGGAAACTGCTGTGTATAACTATGTAGTTATCCTGCCCTCATCCAGCCGATTCCCCACAATGATACCTTTGAATTGGCCAATGAAATGCACAAGCGAGGAAAAATGTCCCAGTCCTGAAACATCAGCATCTATCAGGACTGTGTCTATACAAGGTCGCAGTGGCGCCTCAATGTCCCGCATCCCACACTTGTGCTCCTGCCAGGTAGTCCCCCACAACAAGGAGCACAAATGTGGGGCTTGAAAGGCGGGCCAATGCTGCCCCTTTCCTGCCCCCCAGTTGTTTCCCTCCTCCTCGCTGCGGAAGAGAAAGCAGTCGTAGAGGGGGGAGACCGCACCTCGCTCCTTTTTTAATTTTTAAAAAATGTTTTTCTTTTAATGCGAAGCTCTGCGGAGATGGCCCAGAGGCCATTTGGCTTGCTAGGCTGCCCCTTCCCCCTGTCCTGGTGGGCCAGTGCTTCACTACAGTTCTTTAATTATTATTTTTCACATTTTTCTTTGACTGCAATGCCCTGCTGGTCCACGGACGCATGGAGGTGGCCCAGTGGCCATTTGGCTCGCTGGCTCGCCCCCTCCCATGTTCAGCCAATGGTGACCAATCAGGGATCACCATCGGCTGGGGCACACATCTGCCTCAGCTCTGGAGCAAGTCCCCAACTTTTTAGTAAGCCCCCAACTCTTTAATATTGGAGCTTCGGGGGAATGCCTCGGGATGGCTCCGCGATGGCAGCTGCGTCACCTGCCGTCACTGTGGATCCACCCCAGGGCAAACCCCTCGTCAAGACAGAGGTCAGAGGTCAGCCTTTAGTCTAAGCATTCTTAACTATTTGTTTTGCTCTAAATCTTGGCTTAGGCTATGTACATGTGCATGTAATCCAGAGGAAGGGAGCCCCCACTGCACCTTCTATTCAGGAGTCAGAACCAAAACTTAATTTTTAACCCAGCCTGGGTCCAGTCCCTGAGCAATCAAGCCTTTGGATTCTTTGTGCAAATCAGTATAAGTGCCTTAGAGTTTGTCATTATTCACTTTTGCATTTCCGTTTGCCTGCTTGGCAAATTAGGATGGGGTCGAACCTCAGCCCTGTGGGCCAAATCCAGTCCATCTGGGATCACAATCCAGTCCTCTGGGGTTCCGTGAATATTTATTTATTTATTTATTTATTACATTTCTATACCGCCCAATAGCCAGAACTCTCTGGGCAGTTCACAAAAATTAAAACCATTCAAAGTATAAAACTTTAGGGCATTTGGTGCTAAATGCCATGAATGTGCTGATGACACATACCTCTATGACAACTGAATCAGATGAGGCTGTCCAGTGCCTAGACTCAGGAATGGGCTGGATGAGGGCCACTAAACTGAAGCTGAATCCTGCAAGTCGGAAGCCCTGTGTGTGAGTATTTCCCAAGTCTGGGATATAAGCTCATTGCCTGTTCTGGATGGGGCTGCACTCCATCTGAAAAATCAGGTTCGTAGTTTGGGGGTACTCTTAGTTCCATCTCTGTCACTGGAGGCTCAAATGGCTGCAGCAGTTTGGAGTGCCTTTTACTAACTTTGGCTGGTTCGCCAGCTATGTCCTCTCCTGGACAGGAATAGCTTGACCACGGTGTTATGGGCATTAGTAACCTCAAGTCTGGATTACTGTAATGTGCTCTATGAGGGGCTGCCGTTAAAGCTGCTCTGGAAGCTGGAGCTAGTGCAGAATGCAGCAGCTCGGCTGTTGTCTGGAGGCCCCTTTTCAGCATGCAACTCCTTTGCTGAGGAAACTGCACTGGCTGCCTATTCATTACCAGGCCAGGTTTAAGGTTCTTGTACTAGTGTACAAAGCCCTAAACTACTTGGGACAAGGATACCTGAAAGAACGTTTCTCCACTATCAACCAGCCCAGACACTGAGGTCATCTGAGGGCCTGCTCCTGGTGGTTCCACATGGACCTGCTGTCTGACTGGAGTCCACCAGTCCACCAGTCAGACAGCAGGGGAAGAGCCTTCAGTGTGGTGGCCCCCATCCTGTGGAATTCCCTGCCTCTGGAGGTCAGGCAGGTGCCAACTTTGCATTCCTTCTGCACCTCCTGAAAATGTCGTTGTTCCAGGAAGCCATCCCTTAACGACTAGCTGCGGTTTATTTTTCACTTTGTTTCTTTTAAAAATGTCCTTGTGTTTTTATTCTGTTTTTATTCTTAATTTATTTGTCCACTGCTCCGAAATTCTGAACAAGGGGTGGTATATAAATATTTTAAATAAAATAAAATAAATAGTAAATAAAATGAAAGTACACAACTGTGAAACAGCAGCGAGGTAAAGAAAGTGAATCAGAAAAGCTCTAGTCCAGACCCTGAAACTGAAACAACAGAACTGTGAAATAGTTCAAAGTAAAAAATAAAAACTGGAGTAGGAAAGCTTAAAGTGCCCTATACTGAAAGTGCACAATTGCACAACAGTGAAACAGTGCAGCAGTAAAGAATAGAAAGGTGCTACTGTGAAATAATACTAAGTGAAATGCGAAAGGAAGCCTGTGTCCAAAGTGCACTGCTGTAAATGGGGGGAAAAGGGACAACCCACACACAATGATGGCAGCACAGAAAAACACCCCTTGGTCACAGTGAGGTCATGACACATCCCTAGGCATGCCCAGTAAGCAGGATTTGATTTGGAGGGACAGGGTATCCTGTAGTGGAATTGCATTTATGGAAAAAGGACACAGAAGGAAGCTGTGAGGTTGCTGTGGAGTGGCTACAACATCATGTGTCACAAACTACCATGCTGTGCTCTCACTTGGCACTAAATCATCCATGCAGATTGGCTCCTAGCTGGCTTTTCCTGGATAGCTTAGCCTTAGACTACTTGGTCACCCTTGAGAATGAAAACCCCATATTTGTGTATATTGGAGCTAAGACACATAACCAAGGGTGGTCTGTGCTCACAGAATTTTTCACAACCTCTGGAAACCCAATCCAGAAAAGTGGTTCTCCAGGTTTTCTTTCTTCTGAGGAAGATAACGATAGCCATCTCATGCTTTAATTCTTGTTCATTCTCTTCTAATCTATCCATTTCTGCTCCTGTAATTCCCCATTTCACGTTCAGGCCTTCAGGCCCATCTCTCTGCCATTTCCCTAGTACTACCTCACCTCTATATTTAGCAAATGCTAATTCCTCCCAAATGGTGTCTTTTCTATCCATTAGTTAGATCTACTAGGAATAAGTATCCTGCCTCATGTGCTATGGGGGTGGTTGTACAATATCAAGCCTTTTTCTGTGCTATAACGATTATGCATGTGTGTGCCTGAGAATAACCCTTAAAAATATATCTTTTTTTTTTAATGTGAATTAATCTCCCCAGATAAGAGTCTTTGAGCTAAATTCCCAAATGCAAAAATCCACTGTGTGCATGCCACACTTCCATCAATGTTGTGAAGCCTTCAGACAGCTTTCCCCAACCTGGTGTCCTCCAGATGTTTTGGACTACGGTTGGCCATGCTAGCTGGGGCTGATGGGAATTGTAGTCCAATAATGTCTATAGTTCCAGCTGTTTCATGAAATAAGGCAGCATGGGATACAACTTACTGTTTTTTGCTGGGCATCATCTTTCCCTGTGGGTGCAGGGATAGTTTCGGAGTAACAGTTTGTAGACTGAGAGTTCTTGCTGGAGTGCCGCTGGTCTTCTGGGATGTAGGAACGTTCCTGTACAAATTTCACAAAATGCTATGAGAACTTCCTCTCTATTGTGCCTAAGCAGACTGACAATGAGGCATTGCTCCACTGGAAAGTTCTTGCACAAGCCACTCTAAAAGTAAAATAGAGCTGCTCTCTTTGAAGGATCCTGTGCAATTGATAGTTTAACTTTTCAATGTAATTGAAAAGTCCAGTATCAGATTTGCAAAGGTAACTAAAATAATATATTTGAATGTACCACCAAGCACATATTTTGAATAAATCAGGCCTGAACCAGTAGCACTAGTTGCTTTGCTTGATACTTAGGTGTGAGCTGTTGTATCAGTTGATAAAACTAAATTATGGTAATTTCTTGAGTAAATTAGGAGGTGTAGAAGAATGTAGACCTGCCTGAATGGCACAGGAGGACATTTCAAGGTGAAGTATTTGACCAACAGCCAAAGAACGTTGGATGCCTGGGAAATCAAAGGGGGTCTGATGAACTGCCTGTACCCAAATTAACAACTTAAAAGAGCAGGAATGGAAGTGGAAGGTGCCCATCACAGAGTAGCAAACTGATAAGATACAAAAGGTAGACTCTTTGAACTCCAAATCCCAAAGGATTGACTACAAAGAACATACAAGATATGTGAGGGAGCTTATCTAAAGCCATCAAATATTTCAAGTAAATATATTCAAGTGTTGAAAGTGTGAGGCCCAAAATGCAGATATTTATCATGTTTGGCAGCCCTGTCCAAGGATCCATCAGTTTTGGTTGCAGGTGACTTGGTTAATCTACCAGATGAGAGATTGAAGTTTGATAGTTTAGCACTATTTTTAATTGATTGAGAAGGTGATTCTTATAAGGATCTAGAATGTTAATCGTGACTCTTCTTTCCACAGTAAAACTTGTTCTGATAAAATGATTAAAAGCAGCATCTCTGTACCTACCACAGTGGAATGGTTGCCAAAAGTTCTAAAAACTGCACAAATGTTTAAACATGGTTCACTGGAGAAATAATACCAATTGAGTTTCCTAAAAATTATACCTTTTTATTACGAACGAACGTGGCATGAAAGGCTAGATTCCTCTCTATTGTTGTACAATGCATCACTTAATGAATGGAAAACTTCTAAAAACATATGTGCAAGTGGGACCTGCAACAAAACATTTTAATGTACCCCCAGTTCTTGGAATAGGAGCCTTGTAGCGCTGTTCAGCTTGCAGTGGCAGTGAAGGGTGAGGCCTAACCCCAGCTGTGCTTAATAGAGCTAAAGAGCTCAAATTTGGGTCATTTAGGATGGAATCCTATGAGCTGCGACCTCATGAGAATGAAGCCAGCAGGGCGGGAGGAGTGGGTTCTCCATCTAATTTCCTTGAATGAGTTCAAGGAAATTTCCTTGAATGAGTTCCTAATTTCCTTCGTTTCCTTGAATGAGTTCCCTAATTTCCTTGAATGAGTTCAAATCTCCAGGGCCCGATGAACTGCATCCTAGAGTAATGAAGGAGCTAGTGGAAGAACTCTCAGAACCTTTGTCTATTATCTTTGCAAAATCATGGAAGATGGGTGAGGTGCCGGATGACTGGAGGAGGGCTAACGTTGTCCCTATCTTCAAAAAGGGCAAAAAGGAAGAACCTGAGAACTACAGACCAGTCAGTCTGACATCCATCCCTGGGAAAATTCTGGAGTAGATTATAAAGAAGTCAATCTGTAAACACCTTGAAATCAATGCGGTGATTACTAGAAGCCAACATGGATTTGTCAAGAACAAGTCCTGTCAGACAAATTTGATCTCATTTTTTGATAAGGTAACCTCCCTTGTGGACCGTGGGAACGCTGTGGACGTCATATATCTTGACTTCAGCAAAGCTTTTGACAAAGTACCACATGACATTCTGATTAACAAACTAGCTAAAAGTGGGCTAGATGGAACAACTATTCGGTGGATTCACAGTTGGCTACGAGTACTTATCAATGGAACCTTCTCAAACTAGGGAGAGGCTGAAAACAACAGGATGAAATTTAATAGGGATAAATGCCAAGTTCTACATTTAGGAAATAGAAACCAAAGGCACAGTTACAAGATGGGGGATACTTGGCTCAGCAATACTACAAACGAGAAGGATCTTGGAATTGTTGTAGATTGCAAGCTGAATATGAGCCAACAGTGCGATATGGCTGCAAGAAAGGCAAATGCTATTTTGGGCTGCATTAATAGAAGTATAGCTTCCAAATCACGTGAGGTACTGGTTCCTCTCTATTCGGCCCTGGTTAGGCCTCATCTAGAGTATTGCATCCAGTTCTGGGCTCCACAGTTCAAGAAGGACGCAGACAAGCTGGAGCATGTTCAGAGGAGGGCAACCAGGATGATCAGGGGTCTGGAAACAAAGCCCTATGAAGAGAGACTGAAAGAACTGGGCATGTTTAGCCTTGAGAAGAGAAGATTGAGGGGAGACATGATAGCACTCTTCAAATACTTAAAAGGTTGTCACACAGAGGAGGGCCAGGATCTCTTTCGATCCTCCTGGAGTGCAGGACACAGAATAATGGACTCAAGTTAAAGGAAGCCAGATTCCAGCTGGACATCAGAAAAAACTTCCTGACTGTTAGAGCAGTGCGACAATGGAATCAGTTACCTAGGGAGGTTGTAGGCTCTCCCACACTAGAGGCCTTCAAGAGGCAGCTGGACAAGCATCTGTCAGGGATGCTTTAGGGTGGATTCCTGCATTGAGCAGGGGGTTGGACTCGATGGCCTTGTAGGCCCCTTCCAACTCTGCTATTCTATGGTTCTATGATTCTATGATTCTAGGGACAGTGCCTTGGAGGGAGAAGGAAGGAAGCTGGAAGAGGCTCAGCATAGCTCCTATCCGGACTGCTCTGGCCTCCTCCCTTTCCCTCCCACTGGAATGCTCCTTTCTTCCCTCTTCAAGGTCAATATTCCAACCTTGGAGGGGGCTGCAAGGGAGCGGGGAGGGCAGAATCTCTGACTCCCCTTCTAAGATTGGAGCGCTGTCTCTGACCTTAGAGTGGGGAATCCCCACTATCCTTCGGGTCCCTTGACAATATCGTGGGACTTCCCCCCTTAATAACTGTAGAGTGGGGCAGAGGTTCTAGACAGTGCAGAAAGAAAAATATGCCCCCCTTTTTCCATTAGTACTCATCAAGTATGAAGTATGGCAATTTCTATTTTTTCTATTGCTACTATTTAGAAGGAGAACTTGTGTAAAACGGTATTTAACAGTATGAAAGATGTAAAGAATATATAAATTAGAAGAAGGGAGATGTTGAATTTGTCATGAGGATAAAGGGGACATTTTCATATGTGGAAGAAGTGTAAGAAAGCAAAAATATTCCAGAGAATGGTGATGAAGATGCTAAATGAGATTTATCTTCCATTTAAATTTGAGCCTGAACAATTGCTATGCCAATTGAATTATGAGAAGCTGCTCTTCATTTGGATAAACAGCAGCCAGTTCTGTATATAATTGCAATTCCAAGAATTTTATTTGTGGAAGGATGGAACTATAATCATAAACCTAGAACTGAATTAAGAAAATGCAGTACAAATTTAAAATGTTTAAACTACTCTGTAGCATTCAGTTAAAAAAAATACAAAGTGGCAATTGTAAGGAGGAAACTGATGCGTCAATATGTTAAAAATATAATAGATTTAAATGATGGGTATAATAGATTTATGACTATGATATTTAAAAAGGATATGTCTTTAAAGGCAAATCTAATATTTTAAACTAAGAATGTTGGCAGGAATAAGTGTACTGATTACATAATAAATAAGTTATTAGTATATTTTAAGGAATTAATGTCTTTTAATGTGTCTTGTATGCAATGTATATATGTCTGTAGTTAATATAGAAATAACAAAATCAGTATCCCTTTTTTCTTTTCTTTGTCCTGAAACATTCCTGTATAGTGTACTCTGCTAATTCTCTTGCCCCAAGGATACTTAGAGCATTTCTACACAAGCTATTTATTGCACACTCGTGACTGGTCACTCACGGAAATTTGTGGATCCTTTACACAACATTGTCAACCTCCAGGACATCTCCAACACTTTCCCCTGTTTATTCTGCTTTGATAAAGATCAGAGATAAACTGGAATAAACCTTAATGGCACAAATTTGGCAATGTATAAAGCCATCATTGCACTATAATTTCACCACTAGATGGTGATGTTTCATTGAATCTAATAGAGCATTACTGAGAGGGGAAGTTTTCAATTACAAATCATATTTTCATGGCCTAAAGGAACCCATCGTAAATGTGGAAAGACTTTGGAAGAAGATGGCCTGGTAAGGGTGTCTTTTTTCCCTTAATGTAGAGACACCCCTAGTGTTAAGGACTTGAGAACGCCAATTCCCTCTTCTTCTGAATCATTTTCAGAATCATTTTCTTCTGACCCACTCACTTCTACTCCACCCCACCCCATTTGATATCTTTACATTCTATTCATCCTGGAAGCAAACAGGTATTTGTCAGGCCTTTGCAAAGAGGAGAAGATACATTTTTTTGTTTTAACTTAAAAACACAATTTTTCCTGCATACATAGGGCATTTCCACCAGTATGTGCAAACCTCTACCTTATATTTGGCTGGCCCTGCTCACTCCCACCCTGACAGACAGACAGGCAGGCAGGCGACCAGTTCACTATAAGAAGGAATGATGATTTAAATTAAATGGACGGTAGACCCAAACAATACACCATTACTTACAAATTCCTTGAAGGTGTCTGTTGCAAGTTGGTGAAGATGCTGGGCTCTTAGCACGGCATTGGAAAACAGGCTGGAGAGGGGCATTGTGGGGAAGGCTGTTGTTCCTTCAGGCCACTGGAGGGCCAAGATAAACAAAGCAAAGATGAGCAGAGGAGAGGGCCTAGATCCTGCAAAAGAAGATAAAGGAGGCTGAGCATCTTTGATCAAAGTGGAGTCTTTTGCAGAACCTCAGCTCTGGGGAAAGTTAACAGCACAATCCTATTCAGATCTAGGGGAGATCTAAACTGGTATATATAACATTGTTTTGTCAGTCAGTAAACGTAATATGTTATACTGATTTAAAACGTTGCTGGGCACACGTAAGTATTAAGATGTTTCTTACCATTTCCCCCTCTGGTAGGAATGCAGCACTCTGGGCCACACAATGTATGTTGTAAGGTGTATTTTTTCAATTCCCCGTCTGCTTATTGTTCCTCCCACTTCCTCTTTTCTTCCATCTTCCCTCCTCTGAGAGAAATTCTGAAGCTGGACAACCATCTGTCGGGGATGCTTTAGGGTGGATTCCTGCATTGAGCAGGGGGTTGGACTCAATGGCCTTGTAGGCCCCTTCCAACTCTGCTATTCTATGATTCTATGATTCTATGAGGGTGCAGGTGGAAAGATTTCCCCTCTTTCCACATCTGGGAGCTTTTCCTAAGCAGGAGCCATGGAGGGAGGGAGCCTCCAAGCAGGGTTAGGGGTTTACTTTACTCAAAAGTAAATCCCATTGATTTCAACTGCTAACGTGACCTGCTGCCCCTTGGTCTGTGCTTGGAGGGGAGAGAAACAGAGAGAAGGGGGGCTGGAAAGATTCCCCTCTTTCTGCACCCTTTTCCTAAGCACAGACCAAGGGGCAGCATGAAATGTTAGCAGTTGAAATCAATGGGGTTTACTTTTGAGTAAAGTAAATCCACTAACCCTGCCTGGAGTCTCCCTCTCTGCTTGCTTGCATCTTCAAGTTCATGAACTACAGGTGTGCTGGTTCCCTTCCTCAAAAGTAAATCCCATTGATTTCAACTGCTAACATCACATGCTGGCTTACCTTTGAGTAAAGCCCATTGAACAGAGAGAGTCTTACTTCTGAGTAAACACATAGAGAACAATGCCCATAGACATGCAGATCATAGAAGGGGGGAGGTAGGTTGTGACTGCACAGAGGAACACGAGGCAAGAAAGAGTCCGATTCTGTAGGCAGCTGTGAATCCACCGAATAGTTGTTCCATCTAGCCCACTTTAAGCTAGTTTGTTAATTAGAATGTCTTGTGGTACTTTGTCACCCGTCTTCCATCCCTCCCTCCCTCCACCCATCCCTAGTGTGTGTGTGCAAAGGAGGTGTTTTTTTCTTGTCTGTTTCTTCACAGGCCACAGGAAAGCCAGGACTTACTTCTGAGCAGAAGAAAGATTTTGCTGTAAGTTCACAACCCTCATCCTACTTACTTGGGAGTAAGCCCCATTGAACACAATGGGACTTACTTCTGAGTAGACACACGGAGGTTGCATCTGCCACCGTCTGTTGCAGGGAGGCATTTTATCCTTTTCTCCCTCCAAAGTCCTTCCTCAGCAGGTTCATAGCACAATGCCAGCTTTACACAATGCTGGTTTCATGCCATTAGGGGTTTATTCCAGTTTATTTGTGATGTATTTTAAAATGGAATAAGGGTGGGTGGTTGGGGAACTACGGGAGACCTCCTGTTCGAGCACAATGTTGTTAAATTGACCCGAAAACTTCCATGAGTGGCTAGAAACGAGCATGCTATAAATAGCTCATTCAGAGAACACCCCAATAAGTCATCCTTCTGGCATGTTTGACTCTCCACGGGAAGAGAAGGAATTGGGATGGGTGTGCTAGCTCTGATCCCTCCCTTGGCATTCTCATCACCCTTTACACTTGGAGGGCCTCCTTTCTAAGGGAGAGGGGAGACAGCACCGCCATCGCTGCTCCCCTCTTCAGGGCCTTCATGAGCATAGAGTGTGAAGGGACCTTCAGTGTAACATGTGGATATACCCCTAGCAGGTGAGACTAGGGGTTGTCCATACGGCTGTTTACACCGCCGTAAATGTGCACTTTAGAATTTTTGGACAGATGATGCAGCCGCAAATGTGAAGCCATTCAGGGGCAAACCCTGAAAAATCCGCTCCAAAAACGTCGGGCATTTACTCTGACTTTTTGGCAATGGAGGCAGCTCCGCAGCTGTAAAAAAGCGAAAAAACCAAACCCGCCCCCCAAAACACCCCCCCACCCCCACCCAAAAAAAACAGAGGGAGGGGGGAGAGAGGAGAGGAACATTACCGTTCCTCTCCACCTTTTTATTTTATGCTCTAAATCTGTGGAACTCTACAGAAACAAATATAAATTTGGGAGGACTGGACAACCTCCAATCTTAATATGTGGAGCTCTGCAGATTGGGCTGTTAAAATTTTAAAAAGGGGGGAGGGAGTGCTCCATTCCTTTCCTCCCCCTCAGGGAAGAATGACCCTGTTCCCTTCCTCCCCCTCAGGGAGGAATGGCCCTGTTCCCTTCCTCCCCCTCAGGGAGGAATGGCCCTGTTCCTTTCCTCCCCCCCATTTCTTTTTTAAAAAAACTTTTCAGAGATGACGGGCAGGAAAATTCGCACTTGCCTTCCTTCTCGTGCAGATGCCGGGTAGGAAGGCAAATGCGGGTGCAAGGCGCCTCCCAGCGCCAAAGCGCCTCCGTATAGATGGGGGCATGGTTCTCACATGTCTTTTCCCCAGATACAAAAGAGAGCAGGGCTCCTGCAGCTTTAACTGTTGTAATGAAGGCGGAATTTCACCACATGCTGCATGCATACAGATGACACCTGCTGAAATTCCCTTTTCAATACAACTGTTGAAGATACAGGAGCCCTAACCCTTTTCATATGGTCACCATAATTAAAGGTATAGGGTCTCCATCCATTTAAAAGCTCACAACCTTCCTTTTCTTAACCCACAAAAACATACCTGAATCCATGTCCCGTTGGTAAATCACTGAGGCGTTTGAAGATAGTTTTCCTCCTCTCATCTGTGCTGCCCACAGTCCCCTTGGAGCTGTTCTTATACTCTAACTTGTCATGTTTATTGATTGTTACACTGATGTATATATGAATAAGGTAAAGTAATCTATGTCAATCAACATATATTGCACAACGAAAGCATCATCTGGAAGAGAGCTTCACCTTTTGGGTAGTACAGAAATGTAATAAATAAATAAGCCCATCATCAAAACTGCCCTCCTGCAGTTTTAACTGTTGTGATGAAGAGGGAATTTCACCAGGTGCTGCATGTGTACAACGGATACCTGCTGAAAGAAGGAATTTCAAATTCCCTCTTCATCACAACTGTTAAAGATACAGGAGCCCTGTCTTCCTTTCCATGTGGTCACCCTAGTCATGTGTTTTCTCTTCCATCTTTTTCAGACCTCAGAATATCCTTTTTTTGTGGAAAGAATGGAACTGTAGTGTAATATCCAAAGGAGTGGATCACCTGACCATTACTGCCTTTTAAAAAGACCTGTGTTTTGACATGTATAGCAGTGGCTGAGCCTGTATTATGTGGGTGATCCTATTGCCACGCTTTCACAATTACCTTTCCAGCTGGCACAATTCATCACTGTGGTCATTTTAAATTGATATTTTAATTAGTGTTAAAGCACCGTTCAGCTATATGTCTCAAGTCTTGCGAGACTTCTGGGACAAGGAGTATGAAGTCTCATGAGACTTAAGATTTCTGGATGAGAAAGGGAAGGAAGATGAGTGCTCCACTCCACCCACCCCACACCTATCGAAGATTTGTGCAAATTTTAATTAATTAAATTATTTTATAAAACTTTTGGGGAAAATCACACAAATTCACTAAAGCACAGTAGTTACTATGAATAAGTACAGTAAGTACTGCAAATTTGTGCAAATCTCAAAAGTTTTTAAAAATGTTAAATTTGCACAAATCTCTGCAAAGAGGGGTGTGTGTGTGTGTGTGTGTGTAAGTATTGCTGTCTAGAGTGGCAATGAAGTAGAGGACAAAACTGAGAAATTTAATTTCAAGATGTAATAGAGAGGGGTTATTGTTATGCTGGGCTACTATACTAACAAAAATGTAAATAGCAGGCAGGTGAATCTATACAGTAGTGAAGAACAAAAAGATAAAAAAATATTTTTAAAAAGGTTATGAATGCACAAGGGGTGTTTCTTATCAATGTATTGGAGGATAGGCAGATGGGCAGGGAGGGAGAAAGCAGCACTAGTGCGATTGCAAGGCTTTTCATTGCTCTTGCCAGACCGTTCTGTACCCCTTTCCAACAAACCATGCATAAGCCATTCTGCCAGGTTCAAATGCCACAACAAGTCATTCTGAAAACAAGCCACCCTGAACGACCCAACAACAACCTGATTTCTTAATCAACTATTTTAATAATCTATAATTTGGTAGTATTCAAACAGCTGGTATTATATTAAGCATTTCCATCTGCCATTTGCCACTAAACAAATCAACAAGTTTATCAACCTCATATTGTAGCCATTTTATTGAATTACCAATTATCCCATTTTTATTAAATTGTGTATCAAATAAGACTGCCAATGGTGGTTTTGAAGGACATAATTTGTTAATCCCGAACTCTCACTAAGACTGTGTTAATACAACTGATTTGCTTTATTTCATCCGAAGTAGAGCTTTTATTAGTATTTTAACAAAACCTTGTTCTAAATTATCTATATATCTGTCTCTAATTCCATGATATCAGTCCATAATCCACATTAAACAATTTGCTTAAACATAACTTTTCAAATCTGGTAAAGAAAGGCACCGTCTTTTCTATTGGCCTGCTGGAGGAGACTCGTCAACAGCCTGTTAGCATTCAAGAAAGCTATGAAGACTGATCTCTTCCGGCAGGCCTATCCAGTGGAATTTTAAGATGTTTTTAGGATGTTTTAACAATGTATATTATGTTTTAATTCAGTTTTATGTATTTTATATTTACTGTTGTTCCCCGCCTTGATCAAAATGGAAAGGCGGGTAAGAATTATTATTATTATTATAATAATTATTATTATTATTGGTAATAGTTGTTTTAAATTTTATTCTCCCACACAAATTTATTAAACGTATCTTGCCATGAGTTCCTTCTCAATCTCTTATTGCTATAGGAATATTTTGTAATAGGAAGTTTATTTTAGGGGGAATATTCATCTCTATTGCTTCTATTCTTCTTGAAATAGATAGTTTAAGGTGTTCCCATCTATCCTTTTCATCCATTATTTTAGTTTTATTCCCACTTCCTTCTGGCTGTCTCCCTGCCAGGCATGGTGGAGGGGGTAGGGGGAAAGGGGGGAATCCAAAAGTGGGGCAGTAGACCTCCCTTCTGTTCAAGCCCTCATAACTATCCCCAAGGGTAATCTCTTACTAGAACTCTTACAGGAAAGAGGGCCTGTTTCCTCCCCCATGCCGCCCAGCCATCCACCATCACATTCCCCTACCACCAACCTCCCAGTGAAGTAGGCAGGGATCGGGCTAGCAAGAGGGAAAAACTGTACTGCTTTGGGTCCTTGCTACCCTTCCTATCTTCTGCCTGCTCTATCCGACTTTGTGATGGTGGCGGCAGCGGTGGCAGGCGACCACCAAGCAAACAACCAGGCAGAGCACTGCCTTTTTCTTTTGTTTCTTCTGCCCGTCTTCCTGGGTTTGTGGTGAGCCAGTCTTCTGGAGCTTGCCTCGGAGATCCTTCCTGAACGATGGCAATGCCGAAGCCACACAGCATTACTAGCTTCTGGCAGACTACAGGGAAAGAAGTTTTCCCTCCTGTCCGCCAACAAAGCCTTGTTCCTGCCCAGCCAATCTAGCCTCTGATTGGCTCCCTCCCTCCCACGTGAGGGCACACACTCGGTGCTGCCGCCACAACTCAGCTACTCCATCCCCGCCTCTGCTTCTGTTCTTCTTGCAAGAGATAGTTTAAGGTGTTCTCATCTATCCAATTCATCCTTTATTTTAGTTTTCAATGCTTCATAGTTCGGTACTTGTAACTGTTCAATCACAGTGGAAAACTCAACCCCAAATATTTTGCTTATATTTTGTTAACTTTAAATTTTGTCCTACTTTCCAGTATTATTAATTCCTGTTTGGTAAAATGTAAAGTTAACTATGATTTACTATCATTAATCCTGCAGCCTGCCATTCTACTAATTACAACATTTAAAAATTAAATTAAAGAATTTCCAGTTTATTTATTTATTTATTTATTTAATTACATTTATATACCGCCCCACAGCCGAAGCTCTCTGGGCGGTTTCTCTATTAAACAGGGCAATCTCTTCTGCATAGGCACAGACCTAAATTTCTTGATCTCCCATCCTTTGCCCTTTTATTTTAGGCTTAATCCGTAATGCACTCAAAAATGTCTCTAAATATAAATTAAACATAGATGGGCATAAGGGGCAACCTTGTCTAGTTCGTCTTGACAGCTGAAATTCTGGGGCTATTAAATCATTTGCACTTCCATGTGGAAATCTGTAAATTCCTTCCCTCGCCCTTCCTAAAGCCTCTGGGCATGTCTACACCAGGGGAGGGAAGGCGGAGGATCTCACAATATGGTGATCATGAGATCCTCTCCCTGGGTTCACACATGGTGTGCAATGTCCACGGAGTAAGCAGGACGTCGCACCCTCTATTTATTTATTTTTAAAAAAGACAGGAGCTGGAGCGCACCTGCGCTACAGCAAAAAAGTAAGTGATTGGTGTTTTGTTTTGTTTTTAAAAAGCCCTGGTCCTGCCGATCCCAATGGCCCTGGACATTCTCGAGCCCAGCTCCTTCCCTCTGATGACCCTCTCTACTCATGGGGAAGAGGGAAGAAGCTGGGATGGGTGGATCGTCCTGGGACTGTGGGAAAAACCACGACAAAACTTTATGGCAATATCCTCGGGAAATGGGGGGGATCATCTGTCCCTGCTCCTGGGATCCCCTGTGTGTCACGTGGACAGACAGGAATGATCCCCGGGATATTGGCTGGTGTGGACGTGCCTTCTGTTAGACAGGCAAAATCACACATCTAGCTTAAATGCCGAGTGGGAGGCACATCGTTTTACTCCCCCCATCACTGCTGTAAATATATAGTCAAACTTTTTCTTCACCTTCTCCCACATTTACATGAGCCCCCAGAACTTAATTTAAAAGATTTTAAATTCCTCCCTTATTATTGCTTGCATTTCCTCCACTGTTTAAAATTTAGGGCCATCCATGTTTCCTATCTGTTTCTTCCTTCTTCTAGCCAATAATCTATTTTCTTGATTTCACTGAAACCCCCCAAAGGCTATTTTGTCTGAGAGGCCTTCTTACTCATTTAAAATTAAAATACTGAATCAATTATAGCCAAACCACGAAGGGGGAAGCAAGAAAAGGAAATAAAATAATACTAATGACAATAATACATTGCACTAGAAACAAGATGAATCTAGTACCCCACTTGGAAATGTATCTTATAGGGATTCTGGGGAGGGACCTAGATCCTGAAGACTGACGCTAACCCTTATCACTCAATAAAACAATCAAAGGGCTTCTCATTTGCCCTGTCCATAGACTTCCATCCTCTGCATTAACATCAGTACAAAGAAACTTTATTAACAGTGCAATGCTATACATATCTACTCAGAAGTGCCATTGAGTTAAATGGGGCAATTATGTGCAGGATTGCAGCCTTTCAACCCAATCCTATGCATATCTACTTAGAAAAAGTAAATGTTCAATAATACTTAGTCTCAGGTAAGCGTGCATATAATTGCAGCCCAAATCTCTCCTTCCCTCCCATTGTGTAGCCCTTACCTTCCCAGGTCCTCAACTATATGTCCTTAAAATCACCTCAATAATGGCAGACTGCATAGCAACAGGGGAACGGTGCCAGATACTACTCCCAGCAATATGGACATAATAATAGGCCACTTTGCAGGGCTGATGTAACCCACATTCTGCCACAGTGCCACCCCACCCCACCCAATATGGGCATAATAATGGGCTTTCTTTGTGTTGTCAGAGTATATCTCAGTAAAATAATCAAAAAGTGCATGAAATAGGACCTAAGCTAGAAAGAGCATGAGCCCCTATCATTGGTGCTACCTGTTGTTTTGAACTGGAGAGACTGATGAAAATTCTGGACTTCTCAGTTGTTTTCTATTGGTAGTAATCACTGTTCCCTAAGGGTAGACTAAAAATGGGTTCAAAATGAATCAGAAAGTCCCTTTTGAAGATAATGGTCACTCTGCACTTATCTCTATAAGTAACATTGCTCATAAATGGTTAAAAATGACTTTGATTTTATTGATTAAACATAGAAAAGTGGTAGCTGGCTCATTTTTCAGAAAACAATTCGACAAACTAGTACCTCAAATTTTTGTTTCATAATTTGGGTTCTACATGCTCTTTTTAAAATCTAAAACTGGGGATCTCAGCTAGCTAGCAGGGCCCCTGAGCTGGGGGCTGCTGCCCGCTTAGATGAATCTGTCCATGCTTCCACCTGAGAAGAGCACCAGGAATTGGAAGGAGTGTGGCTGAAGGCTGAGGATAAATCAGATGCACTTTTGGATACTGAGGAGGTGAGCTCTCATTCAGCCTGAAGATCAGTGGAAATAGCTTTGGGCAGAGAGAGACTGTGATTGAGAAACCCTGCTCCCCTCTAAGGCTTTCCTCTGAGAATATTGAGCAGATGAGTTTTTAGGCCCCTAGTATATCACAATGAGGACTAGCAATGTCCATGCTTTTGAAAAAGAGAGAGCAGAAAGCTCAAACTATCAGAATCTTAGGGATTTTTGTTCTCTGTGCTGTGATGGCAGTTACGTCTATTAGTAAACCCTAGGTGTGTGATAGTTGATATCTTGGTAACACACCCACAGAAGCTTATGCAACCCTGCTCAGAGATCTTCCAGTCTGTGACATTTCGAGGAAAGGTTTGATGTCACCCTATTAATAAACATGGATTTGGGAAGGAGAATTGTGGGCCTCTTCTCAGAAGCCACTTATGTGGGCTTGGTAGTAACATCATGTAAAGGTCATCTCCTAGGAAAGCCATTGTGGGAGCGGAGAGAGAAAAGCACACCCCATCCAGGTTTGGTGTCCGGTAACCCAAGAAGTAGCAACATCTGGGTGTGTTTTTCCCCCTTTTCACTCTCTCTTTTCAGGTTCATCAGAAAATACCCATTTTAGGATACCTTGTGAATCTCTGGTCATTCACACTTCAAAAAGGTGCATCAGAGCTAGGGAAAGCACTTTTTGAAAAAGCAACCCAAATGAGCAGGGGACTGGACCTCTTGGGAAGAAGACGGGGTTATACTATAGGCTGAGGTTTATAAAATTATCACTTGTGTGAAGAGAACACACAGAGAAAGATTATATTCTCTCAAAATACCAGAAAAAACAAGGTCATTGGCAGTAGGCTCAGAATAATCAAAAGAAATTCCTTTTTCACATAACACAAACTTAAATTATGGAATCTGTTGTCATAAGATATTGTTACAGCCACTAGCTTTAAAAAGATATTAGACAAATGTATGAAGAATGTCTGCAACGTTCTTGGTGTGGTGCCCAGGACTAGACACAGTACTCAATTTGAAGACTAACTAGTGCCGAATAGAGGATACCAGTACGTCGTGCGATTTGGAAGCTATACTTCTATTAGTGCAGCCCAAAATAGCATTTGGTTTTTTTTGCAGCCACATCCACTCTTAGCTCATATTCAGCTTGTGATTTACAACAATTCCAAGATCGTTCTCGTTTGTAGTATTGCTGAGCCAAGTATCCCCCATTTTGTAACTGTGCATTTGGATTCTTTTTCATAGGTGTAGAACTTGGCGTGTATCCCTATTCAATTCATTCTCTTGTTTTCAGCCCAGTGTTCCAGCCTATCAAGATCATGTTGAATTTGCTTCCGTCTTCCAAGGTATTAGCTATCCCACCCAATTTTGTGTCATCTGCAAATTTGATAAGCATTCCCTGAAGGTTAACAACAGAGTCCTGTACTATATGGGTGTTGTAAGGTTGAGTAAGCCTTTCCGTGACCTGTACCACCGGATTTAGCACGGACCCAGACCAAGACAAAAAAGACTCACAAATTGTGAGGTAGACGACTTTATTAAGACTTGGGCCACAGCTAGACCTAAGGTTTATCCTGGGATCATCCAGGGTTCACCCCTGCCTGAGCACTGGATCCCCTGAGTGTCACCTAGATGAACAGGTTTGACCCCTGGACGATCCAGGGATAAACCTTAGGTCTAGCTAAGGCCTAAAGGTATGGTAGATACTGTTGGGTGCTGTAACAGAGATTCTAGCAACAGAAGTCCAGCTCACAACCTCCCGCTCTGCTCAGAGAGCCTTCCAAGAAATAAAATACTCACTGACACAAGATTTCTTCAGCAAAGAGTTTTATTGAGGTTTTCAGCATAAATCACCTTCCAGTACAAAAATCTTCCAGCAATAAATTTCACGACAACAGCAACCACATCCATCACCTCATCAAACATTTTATACAATTGTACGGCTTTATATACATTTTACACAGGGTATGATGACACAGTTCCATCACTCAGTTATTCAATTAACGTTGGCATTTACAGTCCAGCACTGATATGTAGCACCTGCCAAAGTCCAGTTTTTCTTTCTTCCAGGGCTTAACCCTCTGTGGGTAAATTTTCCAGCCCTGACAGATACATGGGAAGAATAACTAAAAGTAGCTTGAAACGTGCACAGCATAAAACCCCGGGAACAGATAAAACAAAAGGTCAGCCCCAGAGTTATGCGCGCAATTTCCCCACTGCCCAGACAATGGCCAAACATTCTTTTTCGATGGTAGCCAAACTTTTTTCTCTAGGTAGCAATTTTTTACTAATAAAAGCTACTGGTCGAAGCTGTCCCTCCCCCTTTCCTGCAACAGGACCGCCCCCAAGCCTGATTCCGAGGCGTCAGTTTGTAGCACATACGGCTTGTCAAAGTCTGGGGCTTGCAAAATCGTGGCGTGCCTTAGCTGTATTTTTAGTTTGTCAAAGGCTTTCTGACATTTTATTTATTTATTTATTTATTTATTTATTTATTACATTTTTATACCGCCCAATAGCCGAAGCTCTCTGGGCGGTTCACAAAATGGAGCTGTCCACCTCACCCAAATCAGTTGTCGCTTCCAGCACAAATCTGTCAAAGGGGCTACTAAGGCACTGAAGTTGGGGACAAAGTGCCGGTATTACCCTGCCAGCCCCCAAAGGGACTGCACTTGTTTTTCTGTCTGTGCGATGCGCCATTTCTGGATAGCCTCCACCTTGGCTTCCAATGGCGTCACACTTCCCCTCTCCACTAAATACAGTGAAGGCCAAAATTGTGGACACTTTTTGAAATGTCCACGTTTTGCAACTTCGCATGCTTATAGAAAATGTTCTGTTTCACAAAATTCAAATGTTTATATATGAATTGAAAGAGAATTTAATGCTGACTTAAATACAAAAAAACAGAATGAATGCAAATATCTGCATTACAAAAATGCTTACTTTAGTCTAAAAACAAACACAGGTATGATTGAGTGCAGAAGCGGATTGGAATTGCAAACCCTACTGGCCAATCACAATTCTTGTTCTGGGGACCAATCACATGGCAGTAGCTGCGATACATCATGTTTCAAGTTGGGGAAAGTCATTTTTGCTGTTTGTTCTGTAACTGAAACGCAATTGGAGATTGTGTGAATATTTGAAGTATTTCTCAAATTAAAAGTGTACATATATACATCATAAATAGAGGAATGGCACCAAAGAAAAGAGTTGATTGGACACCCAGGAAAAAAAACAGGATTGTTGTATTACGTGAATCAGGTCTTTCAATTGACATTTGAATTTCGTGAAACAGAACATTTTCTATAAGCATGCAAAGTTGCAAAACATGAAAATTTCAAAAAGTATCCACAGTTTTGGCCACCACTGTATGTCACTTCCCCCTGGCCAAATTGACAGTTGGATGCTTTCACGGTTAGCCTGGCCTGTTGAAGATGTCCCAGAACCTGGCCTAGGTGATCAAGGTGTTGCTTCCAGGTTTCTATGAATACTGCAATATTCCAAATAAACGCATGAGGGACACCCTCCCCCAAATCATGTAGCACCCCATTCATAAGTCTCTGGAAGGTATCCGGTGCTGTTCTCAGACTAAAGGGGAGGACCACAAACTGATAGAGCCAATCAGGGGCAGGAAAGGCTGACTTCAAAGCAGCCTCCTCATCTAGAGGCACCTGCCAATATCCCTTGGTTAAATCCAGTGTTGAGATGTATTTGTCTTTCCCCAGAGTTTCTACTAATTCGTCAGTCCTTGGTGTGGGGAAGGGATTCCCCCAAAGAAATTTTATTCAACTTTATGTAATCAATGCAAAAATGTACCCCCCTTCTTGGAGGTTGGGAGTCCGAGGTGGGTCTTGGGTCTGGACCAATTGAAAACCATTGCTGTGTTTCCCTTCAATTTAAAGTTGAATTAACTCTGTTTGCTTTTGAAATCATAATTGATTTTTTTTGCTGTCTTCTATTATGATGATTGGATGTTAACTGTATTGTATTAACTGTATGCTTTAGTTGTCATATTGTACACCACTCTGGGATCTTTTTGTGATGAAGGGAGATATAGAAATGGTGTATATAAATACATTACAATACAGTTTTGGTTTAAACCAGGATGCAGATCTTATTTTGAATACTATAGATTTTGTTTTGAATACTGGGTTCAGCTGGCTACATCTGACATAATAGAAAAAAGTGTGCATCTGAGCATCCTTCAAACTAGTGACTTTCTGTACTGGTCTTTTAGCTATTCCTATCTATAGGGGTGTGCTCCGCTTCGTTACAGATCCCTGTATCCGAAGCCTGGTTCTGGATCGGATTGGGGAAGGTCCAGTTCGGCACGAAGGGGAGGGGGGCTTACCTGGCTCTGCCGCTGCTGCAGTTTGTGTGGTGATGGAGGCAGAGCCAGGTAAGGGGCGAGGGGGGCTTACCTGCATCTGCTGTGGTCCAAGTGGTGGCTTCAACTGCAGCCCAGGCCTAAGGCCAGAAACAGGACACTGCAGGCCAGGTAAGGGGGGAGGGGGGCTTACCTGGGTCCACCATCTGTCGCCACGGTCTGTGTGGCAGCAGACGGCGAAGCCAGGTAAGGGGGAGGGGGGATTTTTTGGGCCCCATTTTGTCCCCCCTTCCCCACTTACCTGTCTCCGCCATCTGCTGTGGAGGCAAGTAAGTGGGGAAGAAGGACAAAATGTGGGCCGAATATCGATCTGGACCTCCGGATCTCACTCCGGATCTGGTTCTGGAGCAGATCGGGGGAGGTCCAGATCGACCCGAAGCAGTTCGGGCTTGATCCAGAAGGTCCGGATCAGGATCCAAACCGCTTCGGGGAGGAGGTGCACAGCCCTACTGTCTACCCCATATATTGCTGATATACCTGGCTTTCATTGGGCCCCCTAAGATATATATGAGATAATCATATTAAAGTAGTAGGCCAGTGCTAGGCCTGTGAGTTAACTTTTAATCAAATTATATTTGTTTCTTTTTTTCCTCTTCCCTTCTCGTGACAACCCTGCAAGGTAGGCCAAGGTAAGGCCTGTGAAGTAATTTCAAAACAAATTAAATGTATTTCTTTTCTCTCCCTCTGTCTCTCACCCCCAATGCATGGCCAGGGCTACCTTGAAGCTGCCACCATGATTTTCCCTGTCCCAACAGAAAATGAAAACTACAACTCCTGGCATGCCTTTTGCCATGGCACCTGACTTGCCCAATGGGGGTCCTGCTACTGAGATTCATGGGAAGTAAAGTCTGGCCAAGCCAGTCTACACTGCACTGTGCAATCAGTGCCTCTAGGTAGGCTGTGAGGGAGGGAGCTGGCCAGCTGACTGACTGACTGACTGATGGTTAGCTCAGTTGTTGCCATCAGCAATGGGCCCAGAGCTGCGCCCTCCTTCCCTCCCACTCCTGATGGTGCCTAGCAACTGAGGCAGCTGGCCCCCAACACTCTCCCTTCAGGCCCAGGATGGAGAGCCACTAGCCCGATAAGCCTTCCCTCTTGCCCAAGGCATGCTGGGAGTTGTACACATAAGCCTAAGTCCCCGAATAATGTGCTAAACTTTGAACACTGTCTGAGGTGTGGTGGGAGACAACTGGAGAATGGACCTTTTTAGTTGTAGAACCCTGCTATGGATTTCTTTTTCCAAGGCAGGATGGCCTAGTGACTGCATTAATGGCTTCCCAGTGCTGTGAATATTTTATTTTCCCCCAAGGCCTTTTTAAATTTTGTATATATTTAATGTTTACTGTTTTTAGCTTTTGTGAACCGCCCAGAGAGCTTCGGCTGTGGGGCGGTATATAAATGTAAATAAATAAACTTGATGAGATTTTTTTATACTGCATTATTTATTTTTCTGTCATAACTAAACCCCAACATTCCAAGACAGATGCAGGAATTACTGAATAAAGTTTATGATTTTAATGTAAAAGCCTGACTATACCATTGAAACAGAGGAATGACTGATAGATGAGGCTAGAATGGGATGCTGGGTGGGGTGAGTGGCAGTTGGAGAAAGTCAGGGAGAAGGAGAACAAAGACAGTTACTGAGAGGTCAGGAAAGTGGGGGCTGAGTTAGGACTGAGAGATAGTGACCTGGTTTGCTAACCCATGCTTTATTTAAAATCAGCCAGTCTACATGCCAGTTCTATACCTCCCAGCATGCCTTTGGTGGCCTGCAGGTGCCCGTGACCTCTGGGAGGCACTTCCCTCCTCTCCTTGCCGATGCTGCTCCTCGATAGAGCATCAAGGAGTAGCAACGCTGAGGAGAGAGAAGCACTGAGGAGAGTGAACGCGCCAAGCTCTGGCCAAGTCCTGCTGGGACTGCCTCAGCCTGTATTTCTTGTCCACCAGGTGCTCCATCAGGAACCTGTACTGAAGGGCCGGGCACTTCCCCACCTTCATTGGGCCTGTTTCTGGGCATGTGCAGAGTGCCTCCCCTCCCTCCCTCCCTCCCTCCCTCCCTCCCTCCCAAGGATGAAGGCCACTTGCACATTTCCCCCAGATTCTCAGAAAATAGCAATATCAGGATGGGGTCCTTTTGAGCATGTTCAGAGTTCGGCCTCTCAAAGTTGTGTTGTTGTATCTAGTTATGATTTTAAAACTACACAAGGTGGGCAGGAGGAGGCACTGCAAATGGACACAGCCCATTTATGTGGGTTGTTTCCTTTTATGTGGAATTGGTTGAGTACTCGAGATGGACCTTAGGAATCTGGAAAGTGAAAGGCATGCAGCAGCCACCTCTCCATGCACTCACAATGGCTGCCAAAGGCCAGTAAGGCTGGCCTCCTGCCCAAGGCACACTGGGAGTTGTAGGAATAAGCCAAGGTTTTTAATTAAATTCTTTAAAAATACTTAAAACCCATTTTTTTGTGTTTTTAGATTTTCTGGTACACTGTATAGCCAGACCTATCAGTGTGCCAAATTTCAAGTTTCTAACGCATCTGGAAGTGGGTAAACATCTCTCTCTCTCTCTCTCTCTCTCTCTCTCTCTCTCTCTCACACACACACACACACACACACACACACACACACACACACTGTGTGTGTCTATGTGTGTGGTACGAAGAAAGAGGAAGGAGGAGAGGAAAACTGGGTATACCACAAACTGACCATCAGATCTTAGGAAAATGGTCCCTTTTCTCATCCACATTGATGTAGTGAAGCACCAAACTGACAGTCTGGGGAGGTCTCCATGAAGATATGCAAACCAGCAAAACATTTATGACAGCTCAAGTTGCACAAATGCCACCTTTTGCTTTATTTATTAAAATTAAACCAGTCAGTATTTCTACTCCTTTGAAATGGACCTTTAACAGATAGAGAACAGAAAAAAAAATCAACAGGTGAATATTCTGCCCCCCACATCCAGTTCAGAGATGCAGTGATGAGGAAAGAGGCACCGGCTGAGTTTCTACATGCTATGCATCTATTTTAAAAGGTACAAAAAGCTTAATGATAATAATAGAATTTATAACCCACCTTTCCATTCAAGATTCTGCACAAGAAAAATTGAAGACATGATGGCAAGCAAAATAAGGTCAAAAATAACAAAAGAAACAATCAGTAGAAATAAGAAAATCATAAAAGCAATACCAAGATGTTAAAAACACAAAAATAGCAATATAACAAGATATTTATGAAATACATCCCAGATACCACACAAGTAAAAAACTCCAAGCAAAACTGTTTCCACATCTTGATTAAAACTTTGCAGGGTTACTGGAGTCCAGATAAAGTTGTTTCTGGGGCCTCTGGGCCATCAGTGGGATAACCTACGATGTCACAATAAAAAGCCAAAAGTGGAAATCTGTTGGGCAATATTTCTCAAAAGTCCACTCAAGTTTTATGTTGTTTTAGTCTAGAGTTTTATGTCATCCTAATAAATTTTATTGAAGGATGGGATATAAACCTACAAACTCTCTTCTCTCTACTACTGAACCCCAGAAAATTGGTGCCAAGTTTGACCCTGATGTGGTGAACTCTGTTTCCAGTTCAGCCTACACCTCATGTCATACCAATATGATCTCATCATGGTGACACTATGAGCATCTCTACGTTAAGGGAAGATTGTGTTGCTTACCTGGGGCTTTTGTGTTTCCTGCTTTTTGGCATAATTGTTATGGGCTGCATTACATGGGCAGAGACATGTGACCACATGGTTTGAAATGAATTCACTTCAATGAGACAGTGCTGTTTAGTAGCAGAAGATCCTTTTTTTCAGGATGTTACCACTTTAAAAGTGGTTCTTTTCATGATGGGATTTCCAGGGGATACCTCGGGAGATGTTCTGGTCGTTGACGACATCATGGAAAATACCCACAAACTTTCGTGAGTAGCCAATCATGAGCATGCAATGATTCTCTCATTTAGAGGAGGCCCAAATCCCTCTTGCACATTCATACCTCGTAGCACACACAATTACATCTATTATGGTATTTTGGATAATATGGAATAAAAAGCAAGAAATAACAGTAGAAAAGTGATATACGGAATGCATAATGTGCCCCAACAGCTATCAGTGCACTTCAGTACTGATAAAAAACACTAGTGTAGATTTAACCCAGGTCTCTAGTTGGAATGCCTCCCATTAGCAGAAACAAATGCAATCCCACAAGTGCTGGAAATGGAAAACCTTTAAAAAAGTGGTGTTAACTGCCCCTATTATGTTGTTGTTGTTGTTGTTGTTGTTTTTTTTTAAAATATCCATCTGTTCCCATGGATAAGTTTCTCCTGATTTATCCAAATATAGCACTTACATTTGTATACTATAGGCAAAAGGGGGTGGATAGGGTGGGTGGGATTTAATTTTCAGGGAGAAGATGCATAAATACTAAGAAAACAATGTGTGATTTCTCCCATGCGCAATGCATTATGCAAGGCCATCTCCACATGCACCAGGCAATGGCAGTTGGGGAAAATGCAAGCTCCTGTCCACCTACGATGATGTGGAGCAAATCCTTGGGAAGACTAATCATTATCTCCCTGATTGACACGAAGGTACCTGAGGCAACAGAAAGGTGGAATCTGGGATTTCTGGGATCAGGAACAGTACTGAGCATCAAGGGCTTTCTTTGAGTTTACAACAAGAACTTCACCCCAGGAACCCACAGCAAAGCGCTAGACTGAGTTGAGGTCATAGCAGAAATCATGACTCTGAGCATGTACAGGTTGTCTTCATTGTGCTGCCACAACTGGCCAGATCCATGTGCCTTTTGTAAATTGCTGAATAATGCATAGGATGCTCAAAAATCAGACAGAGCATAGCAAAAATACTGTGGGTGGTGGGGAAAAGGTCGTTGCTAAAAGCCAGAGCAAAGGCAGGAGAGTTTATGGATACTTTTTCTGGCAGGGATTCCGACCCTAACAGCTTCATGGTAGGAAGAAATTCAACAGATGTTCATTTCCTCTAGCATCAAGAGCTTTACACATTGAATTATTTTCTGCCATACAGGTATTCAAAGCACAGGAGACCTGCTGGATAAAAAGGATACAACCTGCATTTCAAAATTATATACCACTATATGAAAACACACTACTGATAGACTGTAGAAATATTGTCCAAAATGGTCTTTTGCTAGTGCAAGGAGGTTAAGAGTGGGAAGTTTGTATGTCTTTGGGAAAGCATCAGATTTACCATTGAAACATTAAAAAAACACCCTTTAAATGAAATTAATGTGCTAGTGTATGTTGAATATTTGTTCATCATTTGTGAGTTTTGCAAGGTACAGATTTTCACTCACTCCACTCCACTTATTGGTCTCTTATATTGCATTTAATTTTCTTATTATGTTTTTCTCTTTGGATGTTTTGATTCATGGCACAGATTTCCAAGAGCGTAAGAAGCCCTGCTGGATCAGACCAAAGGCCTATCTAATCCAGCATCCTCATTCCCTCAGTGGCCAACTGGAAGCATACAAGCAGGACATGAGCGCGATACCAGCCTCCCACTTGTATTCCCCAGCAACTGGCATTGAGAGGCAAACTCCCTCTGATGCTTGAGGTAATATATAGCCATCAAGTCTAGTAAAGAGTAGAATGGATTCAGGATCTGCCTTCCATAAACAGAAGGTGCCTCTGCCCCATTGTTGAGGATCTCGCCTTCCTTAACACACCTTACTCATTCAGCAGGGTTCCCCAATCCTCTGTGAAGCATTTCCAGGGGGTGGGGAACTGCTGTGGGGAGGAGAGAAGGCAGGTCCATTTCTGCACATACCTAAATTTGGGTCTAATCTACCAATAGCCTTATGCTCCCTTGATATCTGTCTACAGGTTGCAGGTTTGCATATAACTGATTCGGGGACATGATTGCCCCAGCTTAAGTTAAGCTTTTCTAAACGGTGGTGGGGATTTTCTTTTCAGCACTAAGAATTGCTAAAGCTGCAAAGATAATAGACAGACAAGATTTTGAGAGCTGATACCTCATAGTCCAAGGAGGGATTGAAAGCCAGGGTAGATGTAGAGAGCAAGGGTGGAGCATGTTAGGCAGAACTGAAACCTGGTTATGAAAATTACCCTTTCCACCCCCTGTCCTTGCCTGGGCACGTGGCTTTATTTTTCTGCCTACAGCATTTACCTGCTGCATATGGCAGATGTATTTAGCTTTGCTTATGAAATAACAGGAAAGAAATGGATCTGGTTCAGCGACTCACAGAAAAACAAGAATAAAGTGAGTGAAGCACACTAGTGAAGCATCAGTAAAAGACTATTTGGGCCAACATTTTGGTATTAACCACATGTGTTTTCTATAATGTAGAGTATGATTTTGGATTGGTATTTTATTAGGTCAGCTTCACCATTAAGTAGAGTTAGAAAGTTGCCTGAAACAGCTAATTTCAAGTGTCATAAAAGGGCAGCAACCCGTTATTTAATTTATTATTATAGTGTGTTTACTACCAGGGGAGGAAAGAGGTGCTTGTTGGTTTTTCTGCCCCATGTGCCAAAAACACTGGGTGTCCTTGGGTACTATGCCTGGTGGGGAGGGGCTCTACCTCAGGCAGCCAGATGTCTCGGGCCAGCCCTGGGAAGCCCGCTTCTAGAAAAGGCTCTTCCTACTTGGAATGGAGAAATCTGTTTCACATTTTATAATTCTCAAGTCCTTTTCATCCTGAATATGAACAAATTTATGAATTTTGTTGCATTCTTATCAAAACCAAAGCAAACCAATTGCACAGGCCAATTCAACAGGCACAGTTACTCCCAGCCTGGAGAGGACCACACTGTACCTACATACCATAGAGCTGTTAGATGCAGACCTTGTCAGAAGAAAAGGGTGGCTGCCTTAAGACCACAAACATGACTAAGCATACAGGGATTCAAACACAGTCTTCTAAGGGCTAAATACTCAAAGCCATGGGCCTGGCTGGACAAAACTGTTTTTGCCATATTTTAGTCTCATTTTTTCATTTCCATTTATAAAGAAATTTGCAAAATTTAGTAAGTCCTTAAAACACACACAACCAAACTAAAACAAAGCGTCACCCATCCTTCCTTCCCAACCAGCAGGTCTGCTCCAGTCAATTGCTATAGTTCAGGGAATTAAGGTTAGTTCAGTCTCAAACAATACCAATGAGGAAGAAAACAAGGAGGCATCAAAAGAAGCCGATGTGGTTGAACACGCAACCCCCGAAGAATTGAGACCAAAGAAGGATGCTTACTAGAAATGGAAGGAATAGCTTATGACCGAGGAAGTCTACAAAGCTTCTGCCCAGAAATGTAGGTATGAGGTCAGGAAGGCAAAGGCAAAAAATGAGCTAAGCGTAGCAAGGGAGGCAAATCAAGCAAGAAGGGTTTCTTCAAATACGTCAACAGCAAGAGGAAGACAACAGAGGTGGTGGGCTCACTGCTTACACCAAACGGAGAAATCTTAACCAATGAGCAAGAGAAAGAAGAGGAACTCAACTCTTATTTTGCCTGTCTTTAAATCAAAAGGAAATGATAAGTTAAGTAGAATAGACTGGGAATGAACACAGCAGGGGTGGGTGTGGTTCAGTAAGGATGTAGTGCAGGAACTTCTAGCCAATTTGAATGCGTTCAAATCCCCTGGGCCTGCTGAAATACACCTTAGAATATTGAAGGAACTTGCTGAAGAGCTGTCAGGGCCTCTGTCAATCATTTTTGAGGAGAACTGAAGAGGTGCCAGAGGACAGGAGAAGAGCAAATGTAGTCCACCTCTTCAAGAAATGAAAAAAAGGAGGAGCCCAGTAACTATCGACCAGTGAGTCTAACATCAATCCTTGAAAATATGTTAGAGCAAGTAATAAAGCAGGCCATTTGTAAGCAGCTTGAAGACAATGCTGTGATTACTAAGAGTCAGCATGGCTTCGACAAAAATAGGTCACGTGAGACAAATCTTGTCTCCTTCTTTGACAGAGTAACTACTCTAGTGGGCATAATCTACCTCAATTTCAGCAAAGCTTTTGACAAGGTTCCACATGACATTCTCATTGACAAGCTGGCTTGATGGCACTACGGTAAGGTGGGTCCACAACTGGCTGTCTAACTGCACTCAGAGACTCAGCATTAATGGCTCTACATCGACTTGGAGAGTAGCAACCATCGGGGTAGCACAGGGCTCTGTCTTGGGGCCAGTATTATTCAACATTTTCATTAATGACCTGGATGATGAGATTCATGGGCTTATCAAATTTGTGGATGACACAAAACTGGGAGTTCTGGCCAACACCCATGATGACAGAATGAGACTGCAATCTGATTTGGACAGGTTGGAAGAATGGGCTGAAAGGAACAAGAAGTCCTTTAACAGGGAGAAATGTAAGTTATTATATTTGGGGTGGAAAAATATAGGATACACATACAAGATGGGTGATTCATGGCTTGGGAGCACTACATTGAAGAAGGATTTGGGTGTGGTCATCAACAGCTATCTGAACATGAGTCAGCAGTGTGAGATAGCTTCTAGAAGGGCTATCTCACACTGCTGCTAGTTCTGGGCTGTATTAGAAGTCGCAAGTCCTTATTCCTCTCTACTTGGCACTAGTGAGACCACACCTGGAGTATTGGGTACGATTCTGGCCACCACATTTTCAGAAGGACATTGACAGGTTAGAACAGGTTCAGAGGAGGACAACGAAGATGACCCAGGGACTTGAGGACATGTTCTATGAAGACAGGCTGAAGGAACTTGGGATGTTCAGTCTGAAGAAAAGAAGAGTGAGGGGAGATATGTTAGCAGTGCTCAGGATGCCACAGGGAAGATGGTCAAGAAACATGTTCCATGGCCACAGTCAATAGGAGCTGAAATACTGGGTATAAGTTACAGCTATCTAGATTCCAATTAAATATAAGGAAAAACTTCCTGATGGTAAGATCTATACAACAGTGGAACAGTCTACCTATGGAGGTTGTGTGTTCTCCATCTCTGGAAGTTTTTAAAAAGAGGCTAGACAGCCACCTCGCATGGATGGTTTAATTGGTTTTCCAGCACACTGCAGAGGACTGGACTAGAATTACAGAATCATAGAATAGTAGAGTTGGAAGGGGCCTAAAAGGCTATCGAGTCCAAACCGTTGCTCAATGCTGGAATCCACCTTAAAGCATCCCTGACAGATGGTTGTTCATCTGCCTCTTGGATACTTCTAGTGTGGGAGAGCCCACAACCTCCCTAGGTAACTGGTTCCATTCTGCTCTAACAGTCAGTAAGTTTTTCCAGCCGGAATCTGGCTTCCTGTAACTTGAGCCCATTATTCTGCACTGGGAGGATCGAGAAGAGATCCTGGCCCTCTGTATGACAATCTTTTAAGTATTTGAACACTGCTATCAATCTTCTCTTCTCCAGGCTAAACATGCCCAGTTCTTTCAGTATCTCCTCATAGGGCCTTGTTTCCAGACCCATGATAATCGTCGTTGCCCTCCTCTGAATGCGCTCCAGCTTGTCTGCATCGTTCTTGAAGTGTGGTGCCCAGAACTGGATGCAATATTCAAGATGAGGCCTAACCAGTTCTGAATAGAGGGGAACCAGTACCCCGTGTGATTTGGAAGCTATACTTCTATTAATGCAGCCCAAAATAGTATTTACTTTTTTTGCAGCCACATCACACTGTTGGCTCATATTCAGCTTGCAATCTACAACAATTCCAAGATCCTTCTCGTTGGTGGTACTGCTGAGTCCATCTTGTAACTGTTCATTTGATTTCCTTTTCCTAGAAGTAGAACTTGATATTTAAATTTCATTCTGTTGTTTTCAGCCCAGCACTCCAGCCTATCAAGATCACTTTGAAGTTTGTTTCTGTCTTCTGGGGTATTAGCTATCCCACCCAATTTGGTGTCATCTGCAAATTTGATATGCGTTCACTGCACCTCCTCGTCCAAATCATTAATCAAAATGTTGAAGAGCACTGGGCCCAGGACTGAGTCCTGCGGTACCCCACTCGTTGCCTCTCCCCAGTTTGAGAAGGTACCATTGATAAACACTCTTTGAGTCTGATTCTGTAGCCAACTGTGGATCCATTTAACAGTTGTTCCATCTAGCTAGAGTTTGACTGTAGGAGTTCATTGCAAACAAATCAAACCATCTAGCCCAGTTTTAACTAGTTTCTCAGACTATCATGTGGGGCTTTGTCAAAAGCTTTGCTGAAGTCAAGATATATTATGTCCACAGCATTTCCACAGTCCACAAGGGAGGTTACCCAATCAAAAAATGAGATCAGATTAGTCTGACAGAATTTGTTCTTGACAAATCTATGTTGGCTTCTAGTAATCACTGCATTGTTTTCAAGGTGCTTACAGATTGACTTCTTTAGAATCTGCTCCAAAATTTTCCCAGGGATGGATGTCAGACTGACTGGTCTGTAGTTCCTCCTTTTTGCCCTTTTTGAAGATAGGGACGATAGCCCTCCTCCATTCGTTCGGCACCTGATACTTGTGGTCCATTCCAACTCAACAATTCTATGTTTCTGTGATTCCCACTGGTAGATGGATCTGCTGAGCATCCATATTAAACAACAAGTAGGATGGTTGTTCACAACTACGTTTTGTGGGTGTGAGCATGAACTGTGCAACCAGAAAGTAAGCAGCAGAACTTTCCAGGCAGGAAAGCGAATTATATCCAACAATTGCAAATGCATCCCAAATTCCAATTGTTACTCTCTAAACTTCTCTCAAGTGGGGCCCTTAACACCAACCTTCCCTAACCTGGAGCCCTCCAGATGTTTTGGACTTCAATTCCCAACAGTCCCAGCCAGCATGTCCAATGTTTAAGAATGATAGGTCTTGCAGTCAAAAATATCTGGATGGGACTAGGTTGGGGAAGGCTGCTCAAGACAGTTTCCCACATTCGTGGCTGCTTGCACACAGTTTCCCCCCATGTTCCTATGGTTGTCTGTATCAAACTCTTACTATTATTACAGTATAGCTGCAGGAGCTATACTAGAGTGACCAGATTTAAAAGAGGGCAGGGCACCTGCCGGAGCTATACTAGAGTGACCAGATTTAAAAGAGGGCAGGGCACCTGCCGGAGCTATACTAGAGTGACCAGATTTAAAGAGGGCAGGGCACCTGCAGCTTTAACTGGTGTGATGGAGAGGGAATTTCACCAGGTTCTCTATATATACAAATGACACCTGCTGAAATTCCCTTTTCAATACAACTGTTAAAGATACAGGAGCCCTGTCCTCCTTTTCATAGGGTCACCCTATCTGAGCGGTTTACTAGAACTGGAAGGACACACACACAAATTCAAAATTCCGGGGAGGAATGTCATTATTAGAACTCTTTTTTAATTTTGAAAAAAATTCAAATGTCACTTTTGAAAATCTTTTTGTAGTCTCTCTCTCTCCCTCCGTCCCTCAGGATTTGTGTGACTCTTATCAACAACTGGAAGGAATTGGGTATGTGGGTATTGCATTTTGTGTTAGCTCTTCAGGTGATGATAGATATGCAAGCGAGAGATAGAGCACTGAAGCAAATAAAATCCTCTAGTGTCTCCTCTGAGTGGGGGTTTCACACTGGCCATAGCCACAGCAGGAAGTGTTGTCCCATCGGTCAAGTCAGGTGCAGCACGCCTTGCTGGGAATACTGCAAATCCTTTCACTCCTCGCATGGATGTTCCCCCAAATCCCACTTCTCTGCTCTGTCCTGGTAAGTACCAATATCTTCATATGTATCGGCTAATTCAACCATCAATCCCTGAAGAAGAAGAAAAGCAGGATTGAAGCATAGGAGGAAAGCATTTCAAGACAAGAAAGTTCTGTCACTCTGAGTGAAAGGATGCTTCCAAATGTGGCTTTTATTGCCTCATTCACAGAATTTTACAGGGGGTCCAGACAATGGTGTCTTCCACTTGTAGACCTATCAGTTTTATTAATGTTTTATTATTATTTAGTGATGCTTTTGCTGGGCTTTTCTTTAAATGTACTGTTATTTGTAATGGACTTGTTTTGATATTTGAGTTTGTAGCTAATTGCTAAGTTCAGAGATTATTCTTGCTTTATTATTTGTTTTGAAAGTCTTCCTAGGGATAAATATTTACATCAATATATAATGTAAAGAGAGGGGATGAGGTCTCCCACTTAATGTTTGGAATACTGCAACATTGTCTGCAAGTTACAAGAAGGGGAAAATGCTGCAGGTAGCTGGTGAATGGATGGTGGTTTGGGCATAGCTACTGTAGCCTTGGGATCTCCATAGCCTATAGTCGTTTCCTGCTCCCCCCTTCCCTCCCACTCCCACTTTCTCTCTGTCTTCCCCCATTGCTGGGAGCAACGTGCTTGCTTTCTCACATGCTTGCTCTCTCTCCACCATGGGAATAGTGCTGCCTCCTCCCTCCTACAAACAGTTAAAAACCAGGCTCTGTTTGTTCTCTGCCTTGGTTGAGACCTGGATATATTCTGGCACTTTTTCCTCTCTTCCCTGCCAAGAAAGGAATATTCCCCCCCTCCCCGCCTTTCCTACTTTACCATTTTGAAAACACCACATCATGTTACTCACCTCGTAAGTGTGGTCTTCCCCAGATGCATCTTTGTGTTCACCCTAAAATGGAATAGAGGAACATAATCACACTCAACTTACTTAGTGTGTCTCGACACTAAGGAAAAATGCCACACCCTTTGTGGGCTTTTGTCTTTCCACGTTTATGATGGGCAGATTTAAATCATGAACATGTGATTTGGAATGGAAAACTTCCCCTCTTGGCAATGCTTTATTAAGTTCAATGAAACAGCAACTTCTAGTTGTGGAATTAAGTACTGCCAATTTCACATCATTATGGTTTATTCCAGCTTATCTCTGATCTTTTTCAAGCCAGATAAATGGGGAAAAGCAAGGAAGAAGTCCTGAAGGTTGACAATGTCATGTAAAGGACCCATGAGTGTGCAATAAATTGCTCATGTAGAAACACTGTTATTCTCTGTTTGAAAAGAAACAGCCTCAGATCCACTAGCAAAGCCTTGCTTGTCTCTATTAAGTACTGCTGGCCCTATTTCAGTACGCTGCTACCTTCATTTTCTTGTGTTAAGAAAGTCCTAATTTCTATGGATAGGATTCTATTTCTATTCTATGGATAGCTGTCTAGTTGATTGGAGATGCTACTTCTCCCAAAGAACTGAAGATGGCCTGAAAGTGGAATCACTGCTTGTGTTCTCTACACTCACCCACAGTTGCTTCTTGTTCTTATTGTTTCAAAAACCTTCAAAACCACTTGACCAGAGGCACTACAGGAAGCAAAGCACCTTTCAAACTATTTTCACTTTCTCCAGCCTTGTAAATCTATTTTACAACACCTCTTACCGGTCTTCTCTCTTAGGGTTTGCATAGGCCACTTCTGACCAGGGGTAATTATTTTTCATCCTAACCAAGGAGGCCAGGCTGAGTAATACAGTAAAGTGGGACTGCATGGGTAGTTCAAATGAGTCACGATATTTAGGGGAAGGCACTTGAGCTTTCCTAAACCCATTCACTGCTTGCTGCCTACCACATTCTAAATTAAATATCTGTTCCTGATCTCTTGCCTGTAATACCACTGCAATCAAACCACTGCCATGCTAAACACAGGAAATGGTCAGGGAAGTTCTGCACAGAAGCTGGGGAAAGTACAGAGAAGGGTCTCTTCCATGATAGCCCTGACTTTGTGGATCCAACTTCCCTGTGATAGTTACTTTGCAATTGTTCAGGAAATAAACAGTAAGGATGCAATCCTATGGAGTTAGTTGGCAGCCTTCAAACTCAGAGGCTGCTGAGTCTCCAATGCAGGGTGGCTGGAGAGCGGAGATGATCTTTGCCTCCACTCTTCAGCCGTTCTGCATTTCTGCTAGATGGGTGATTTTTTTGCTGCTTTGGAGCGGGAGGGAAGGAGGCTAGGGAGAGCATAGGAAATGTCATATGGCCGATGCTCCAGTGTCCTTTCCTCCTTGCCCCCAAGAACACCCCCTTTCCCCCATCTCTATGCTCCATTTACTGAGCATGGAGAGATAGCTGGTACAGTTCTCTCTGTGCTGGCTAGGAGGGGGAGGAGAAGGAAGTGTGGTTTCCTGGCTGTGAGGTATTTAATATTGTATACTTTTGTGAACCGCCCAGAGAGCTTCGGCTACTGGGCGGTATAAAAATGCAATAAATAAATAAATAAATATACCTCTGTGTGTTAATAATAATAATAATAATAATAATAATAATAATAATAATAATAATTTCTTACCCGCCTCCCCCTTTGGATCGAGGTGGGGAACAACATTAGAACAGGAAACAATACATCTTAAAAATTCTGGATTTCACATTGATCTGGATAGGCCTGCCGGAAAAGGCTAGCCTTTAAAGCTGCCTTAACATAACACAGAGAGTTAATTTTAGGAATCTCCTCCGGCAGGCCATTCCACAATTTGGGGGCGACAGAAGAAAAGGTCCTCTGGGAAACTGATGTCAGCCTAGTTTTAGCTGACTGAAGTAAGTTCACCCCAGAGGACCTGAGTTTGCGGGCGGACTGTATGGGAGAAGGCAATCCCACAGGTAACCTGGACCCAAACCATTTAGGGCTTTAAAGGTAATGACCAACACTTTGTACTTTGCCCAGAAACTAATTGGCAGCCAGTGGAGTGATTTTAATGTTGGGGTAATATGCTCACCCCTAGATGTACTGGTGACCAACCTGGCTGCCATATTTTGAACTAGTTGAAGTTTCCGAACTAGGTACAATGGTAGCCTTATGTAGAGCGCATTGCAGAAGTCAAGCCTTGAGGGTACCAGTGCATGCACTACTGTCTTTAGGTCTTCAGACTCTAGGAAGGGGCGCAGCTGGCGTATCAGCCGAAGCTGATAGTAGGCACTCCAGGCTGTCGCGTCTATCTGGGCTGTCATTTGGAGCGACGGATCCAGGAGTACCCCCAAACTGCGAACAAAGTCTTTCAGGGGGAGTGTAGCCCCATCCAGAACTGGTTGACACACCTCCAAACCCAGGTCAGATCCCTTGACAGCAAGCACCTCTGAAGGGCATTAAATAAAAAAAAATGCAATAATCATAACTCTAAACACACAACATTGTGTTGTAGCAACTATCAGAACACTCTATCTTAAGTTTCTGCCATGTTAGAATTTGGCATCTTGGCAAGAGGGCCCAGCACAGCACACTCACCTTCCCCAGAGTTAGGAACAGAGGGATGCTCACGAACAGGACAAGAAGAATGGACTGAATCACAATAATGGCATCTTTCAGGGTGTGCCGATTCTGCACCTGCTCAAAAGTGCTGATACCTTAGAAAGAGAAGACAGGTCAACCTCAGTTCTTTGATCTGCTTGTGGTCTGACACCTTGTCATACCTAGTTGGTGAACACAATTACCCTGAGGCATTTGAACTTTCAGATGTACCCAGATGTGATTTCAGTTTTCCTTTCTATCTTTGAAATGGAACCATTTTGAGCTGTAATCTATAGTAGAATACAAAATCCATGCTGCAATGCAACTGTGAATACAGTATGCATACATATAAGCATCCAGGGCTTGTATAATATTGCAGATATAGCATGGATGGTCCTTTAAATGGGATCAGATGGCATCCAATATGCCTGCTGGTATATTTCCCCCAAGAATGTGCACCTGTGCGGCCAAGCAAAACAGGCTTTAAGGCAGGATTCTGCATGCTCCCAGAGTTATATGCAGAGGACCTTGAATATAGGAGAGGGGAATATTTAAGAGATTAAAGACTCACCCATAACTCTGAGTTCCGTGCCACAGTGTATTTTCCTGCTCTTGTATGAATTGTTGCTCTCACAGAAGTAGATACCACTGTCAGTGTACTGGATTTTTTCAATCTTTATCATCACCTTTAATTCATTTCTTGTCACGTGTATCCTCGAATCGTTCATTAGGTTCTGATACTTGCCCTTCTCATTCTCTTTGTACCAATTTACCATAGAGTTAGAAGAGCAGCTGAGAGTGATGTGGGAACCTCGTCTTGCAGCAATGAAGCGTGAATTTGTCCAACTTACAGAAGCTGAAGTGTCTGAATAAAAGATGAAAACCACAGAGAGTGATGGAAAGGTGGGAGGAGAAGGGAAGAGATCTCGATTTGACTCACCAGTGATATAATGTTACATTAGAACAACATTTTGCACAAATTACAACTTTGGACACTTTTTTTAATTGAGTTCAAAATTCATAGACTGCTAGAGTTGTAAGGGGCCATTTACGCCATCAATTCTAATGCCCTGCTCAGTGCAGGAACCCAGTTTAAGCATCCCTGACCAATGGCTGCCCACTCTCCACTTGAATACCTCCAGTGACAGAGAGCCCACCACCTCCCTAGGCAGTTGGTTCCATTGTCTGACTGTTCTGACAGTTACGAAGCCTACCTGTAATGTAAGCCTGTTATTATTTCATGTCCTACTGTCTTGGATGGTAAAGAACAGATTGCAGCCCTCTTCTGTGTGACAAACATTTAGGTACTTGAAAAGTGCTATTATATCCTTTCTCAGTATTCACTTCTCAAGGCTAAACATACCCAGCTCCTTTCATACGTCCCTTGAACATCTTTGTAGCCTTTCCCTGAACACAAACAGGTAGCACAGAAGTGCAGGAACGGTGTCAGGAAGGCTAAAGCTGAGAACGAGCTCAGGTTATTCAGGGATGCTAAAAGCAACAAAAAAGCTTTCTTCAGGTATGTGCATAGTAATAGATAGAGGAAAGAAATGTTGGTTCAGCTACTCAGTGAAGATGGCAAAATGATAGCAGATGGCAAAGAAAAGATAGAAATGCTCAGTCTTCTCCCAAAAGCAGGTCTATGACTACCCCACCACCCCGCAAAAGGGAAGTACAACCTGAAGGGGAGGAATTACAAATTGAGATTGATAAAAAAAATGGTTAAGGAACACCTAATTACTTTGAACGAGTTCAAATCTCTAGAGTAATAATAATAATAATAATAATAATAATAATAATAATAATAATTTATTTATTTTTTGTTTCCCGCCTCCCCCTCTGGATCAAGGTGGAGTACAACACAAATGCAAACACCATAAAATATAACTAATTAAAACATTTAAAATTAATACATTATTAAAAGCAGCACGTTATTAAAAAGGCATCTTAAAATTCAACTGGGTAGGCCTGCCGGAAGAGATCAGTCTTTATGGCTTTCTTGATTTCTTAAAATCTGGAAAACTGTTAAGCTGATGAATCTCTCTCAGCAAGCCATTCCACAAAGTAAGAAAGGCAAAAAAACTCTCAGAGCCACTGTCTATTATCTTTGCAAAATCATGGAAGATGGGTGAAGTGCTGGACAGTTGGAAGAGGGCTGAAGGTGTCCATATCTTCAAAAAAGGCAAAAAGGAGAAACCTGGGAACTACAAACCAGACAATCTGACATCAATCCCTGGGGAAATGTTGGAGCAGATTGTAAAGAACTCCATGTGTAAGCACCTAAAAAATAATGCAGTGCTTACTAGAAGCTAATATGGATTCAGCAAGAACAATCCTGCAAGACTAATCTGATCTCATTTTTTGATTGGGGAACCTCCCTTGTGGACTGTGGGAATGCTGTCGATGTAATATATCTTGACTTCTGCAAAGCTTTTGACAAAGTACCACAAGACATTCTGATCAGCAAACTAACTAAAAGTGGGCTAGATAAAACAACTATTAGGTGGCTATAGAATCGGACTCAAAAAATGCTTATCAAAGTGTGGGGAGGTAATGAGTGGGTACTGCAGAGCTCAGTCCTGGGGCCAGTGCTCTTCAATATTTTTATTAATGACTTGGATGAAGAAGAGATTGTGGGATGCTTATCAAATTTGCAGATGACACAAAATTGGGTGGGATCGCTATTATCCTGGAATACGGGGGGGGGGAAGAATCAATGTCATCTTGATAAGCTGGAGTGCTGGACCGAATCATAGAATCACAGAATAGTAGAGTTGGAAGGGTCCTATAAGGCCTTCGAACCCAACCCCTTGCTCAATGCACCTTAGAGCATCCCTGACAGATGGTTGTCCATCTGCCTCTTGAAGGCCTCTAGTGTGGGAGAGCCCACAACCTCCCTAGGTAACTGGTTCCATTGTTGTACTGCTCTAACAGTCAGGAAGTTTTTCCTGATGTCCAACTGGAATTTGGCTTCCTGTAACTTGAGCCCATTATTCCGTGTCTTGCACTCTGGGAGGATCGAGAAGAGATCCTGGCCCTCTTCTGTCTGACAACCTTCCAAGTATTTGAAGTGTACTATATTGTCTCCCCTCAATTTTCTCTTCTCCAGGCTAAACATGCCCAGTTCTTTCAGTCTCTCTTCATAGGGCTTTGTTTTCAGACCCCTGATCATCCTGGTTGCCCTCCTCTGAACATGCTCTAGCTTGTCTGCGTCCTTCTTGAAGTGTGGTGCCCAGAACTGGACACAATACTCAAGATGAGGCCTAACCAGGGCTGAATAGAGGGGAACCAGTACCTCGTGCAAATTGGTACTTCTATTAATGCAGCCCAAAATAGCATTTGCCTTTTTTGCAGCCACATCACACTGTTGGATCATATTCAGCTTGTGATCTACAACAACTCCAAGATCTTTCTCATTTGTACTATTGCTGAGCCAAGTAGCCCCCATCTTGTAACTGTGCATTTGGTTAGTTTTTCCTAGATGTAGAACTTGGCATTTATCCCTATTAAATTTCATTCTGTTGTTTTCAGCCCAGTTCTCCACCCTATCAAGATCACTTTGAAGTTTGTTTCTGTCTTCTAGGGTATTAGCTATCCCACCCAATTTGGTGTCATCTGCAAATTTGATAAGCGTTCCCTGCACCTCCTCGTCCAAATCATTAATAAATGATTAATTTATAAATGATTAATTTATAAATGATCATTAATAAATGATTAATCATTAATAAAAATGTTGAACAGCACTGGGCCCAGGACTGAGCCCTGCGGTACCCCACTCGTTGCCTCTCCCCAGTTTGATAAACACTCTTTGAGTCGGATTCTGTAGCCAACTGTGGATCCACCTAATAGTTGTTCCATTTAGCCCACTGTTAGCTAGTTTGCTGATCAGAATATAAGCTTTGCTGAAGTCAAGATATATTATATCCACGGCATTCCCACAGTCCACAAGGGAGGTTACCCAATCAAAAAATGAGATCAGATTAGTCTGACAGAATTTGTTCTTGACAAATCCATGCTGGCTTCTAGTAATAACTGCATTGCTTACAAGGTAGTTACAGATTGACTTCTTTATAATTTTCTCCAAAATTGTTAAGGACCTTCTCTTTGACTTCCTTTGCTGCCAAACACCTGTTAGCTCTCCCTGTTAGCTTGCTCCCTGGGAACTGCCGGGCATATATACTTTGGCGTGGGTGGTTCGGCGATGGCTGGCACAGCAGGAAGCAGTCTTCCAATCACACACAATCAGGAATCAAGCAGAATTAAATACGCCACAAATCCTATGCAGCAGTTACGCTGGTTAAGTGGCATTAGGAAGCAGTGTAAGTGGCATTCTGCTGTTTGAGATGGAGCTAGTGCATGGAATGACACAACAGCAAAATTGCCTCAGTATGCCACCAGTACAGATGCTCTGCATGTATGAAATTATGCCAGCACAGCAGGGAAAAACATGTGTTACACTTCATCCTGAGCCCCAACATTTTACCAACATGCCCACAATGACAGGGGAAGTTTGCACCAGCTCAAGAACTAGTGCAAGTAATTTATCTCTCATTTAAGTCAATGAGAGGTGAAAGAACTTTTTTTTAAAGCTGCACCCCTACCTCCTACGACACAAAGCCTAAAATAAAAAAAGCTTAGGTTGAGTTGTGACTCAAGACGAAATCACAGCATATACTCACTGCTGTATAAACACACAGAGGCAGAACACAAGTCAGATGATAGGATATGCAGCATGGGGCTATATCTCTCTGGCTGCATATTGTGCACACTTAGATCTCATATGAGGAGCTCTGGTGAAGAGAGACTGGGGAAAGGCACTTCGCACACAAAGGAAGCACTCTGTGCTAAAAAGAGGGACTTTGTACAAAAAGAGGGAATTCTCCAATGCACAATGTGGAGCTCATGCACGGTGCTAACACTTTTTTGCCTACAAACCTAAGAGGTACCCGGTCCCAGGACTAAACGCACAAGCACCAAACAGAAACATCCACAGCAGAACAAGTTTAAGCATTAAGTGCCACATACAGGTAAGCTCTTTGGGGCCCAAGGCCAGGCACTCCACTTCAGCCTTGCCACATCTGGCTAAACACTCCTGAGCCTTTTTGCCTTGCAGGATCATAGCCTTGATGCAGGAAGCAGAACAGGTTGTCACTAATACCCACCCACCCTTACACTTTAACCACAATCCCCATGGGAGAAGGGGGGAGTATACTTACAGTCATTGCAGTGGTCTCCCCCCTTCTCTCAAATGGTGGGCCATAACAGAAGCCCCCCCACCCTCCGACCAGCAGCAGTGACTAGAATGCTCCAGACTGTTCTTCTGTAGGCTTGTTGACCTGGGGGTATCTACGTGGAACTTTTACTCTGGTTCTACTCCACCCGCAAGTTGATAATGTCAAATATTGCACACCCCTCTCTACACTGGTGGCCAAAATTGTGGACACTTTTTGCAATTTTCATGTTTTGCAACTTTGCATGCTTATAGAAAAAGTTGTTTCACGAAATTCAAATGTTTATAAATCAACTGAAAAAAGAATTTAATGCTGAATTCAATAAAAAAAACAGTGCAAATATCTGCATTACAAAAAAAAAGTTACGCTTACTTTAGTCTAAAAACAAACACAGGTGTGATTGAGTGAAGAAACGGATTGGAATTGCAAACCCTACTGGCCAATCACAGTCCTTGTTCTGGGGAAGTTGCAAAACACAAAAATTTCAAAAAGTGTCCACAATTTTGGCCAGCACTGTATAGCTAGTATGACGTTTCTTGCCCTAAATCCATTTCCCCACCCACCCTCAAACTCATTTTGTTACGGATTTTCCCGTCACTGCAGTTTCAGTGCAGTTTGGGAGTCCACATGACCTCAGCGTGGGTTGGAGAAAATGGTGCTGATTGACTGAAGGGAAGTTGCATGGTGTGGGGCAGAGTGAGAACAAAGGGCTAAACAAGGCTACCCAGAAGTAACTCATTGCCTTCCATTACACTATGCTGAGTACAAGAGTGGGGAGGAGAGCCAGCCCTGCTGCTTTGAGACTGCACTACGGCGAACGTGGGCTCCATCACTGCCTTTCTACTCTTTACTGCCACACGATTTCACAGTTGTACAATTGTGCATTTGTGCACTTTCAATATAGGGTACTTCAGGTTTCCCTACTAGTTTCTATTTTTACATTGCACTATTTTGCAGTTGCACTCTTTCAGTGACAGGGACTTTAAGAACTCTTCCTCTCCTTTCTCTTTTCCTTCTCTGACCCCCTCCCTCAGACTGCCACATCTACAGGGTGCAAGGAAAGGAAAGTAAGTGCAAAAGCAGCCTTGGGTCTGCTATTATTAGTAGCACTGCTGCTGTGCAGTCATTCAGAATGTTGTTTTTCTAGAGGAGACTTGTGGGGCACCCTTGCATTACTTCACCTGTGCTTTGGGGCACAGCCACCACTGTGGGGAGAGAGAGGGAGGCAAGGGCAGATATTTGCATGCCTACTCAAAAGTAACTCTTCCATTGCACTTTATGAGCATGCCAGTGAGGAAGGGAAGCCTGTTGATCCAAAGCTCCACAAGTACAATGGAGCACAGCTAAGAGAGGGTGGGCACCTGCATACATGCATGGATTCGAAGCGACGTAGATGCATGGAGTCATCCTTTCACTGTTAGGGAGTTGAGCAGCAGCAGCAGAAGAAACGAAAAACACTTTCAGAGCCCCGTCATTATTTGCTGTGCATTACAGCCATGTAATTGACCCTGCAAAGTTTCAGGGAAGAGTATTCCATATTCAATCGTGCCCACGTATCACAGTGGTTGTTGCTTCACAACTGCAATGCTGTGGGTTTTGAGGGGTGTGTGTGATCAGCAATGAAAGCGGCACCATGTTGACACCCCATTTGTTCCAGGCAAGCTCTTGCTCCCTGCATGGTCAATGACACAGTTATGCACAAGTGAAGAAGTTTCTTACATGGTGCTGGTGCTGTAAGAGATATCTTGTTGTCTATCCTTGAGCCACTGTCCAAGGCACAGGAGCCCTGCTGGAGTTGGCAACCCTGCACATGATTCTTTAATTTTAAGGATCTCTCCAGATGCTGTTCAACAAAGGCTTTTACTTTGCCATGTGTTTAATAGGGATTTGTAGATCTACAGCTGGCCTCAGGGTGGGACCATAAATGGGTGGGTGGGCAGAGAGATTGTTGGGCTCAGAGCCAGTGGCCTCTCCTCTCCCTCTGCTTGAAGTTTATATACTTCTTATTAATACAATCGTGTGAAAAAGAAAGTACACCCTCTTGGAATTGTATGATTTTACATATCAGGACATAATAACTAGGGATGTGCTCCGCTCCGATTAGGAGCGTAGAAGCAGTAGCGGATTGGCCTGCTCCGCCTTACCCAGAGGCGGAGTAGGAGCGGACCGCGGACCCCCTAGAAGCAAGGCGAAGAGAAGCGACCATTTTTCGGAGCTCCGAGTTCAGGCGGAGCGCTCCGGTCGCCATCTTGAAAACATTTCGCCATAGGATTGCATTGCGGCAAATAATCGCGCATAACTACGTTGTTTTTGAAGCTATCGTTCTGGAAATTCTTGTGCACAGAGAGTCGTGGATGGGGGTCATTTTGAGACCACTCTCACCTCTCTGCGTGCTGTGGTTCACGTGCAATATTTTTTTAAAAATCGGGGCAACCGCGGGGCTCAAACTGCGTTTCGGCTTTTCGCCCATAGGATTGCATTGAGGGAAAGAATCGGGGATAACTGGGGGGGGGTTTAAGCTATCGTTCTGAAAATTCTTGTGCACAGAGAGTCGTGGATGGGGGTCATTTTGAGACCACTCTCAACTTTCTGCGTGCTGTGGTTCACGTGCAATATTTTTTTAAAAATAGGGTCAACCGCGGGGCTCCGTTTCGGCTTTTCGCCCATAGGATTGCATTGAGGGAAAGAATCGGGGATAACTGGGGGGGGGTTTAAGCTATCGTTCTGAAAATTCTTGTGCACAGAGAGTCGTGGATGGGGGTCATTTTGAGACCACTCTCAACTTTCTGCGTGCTGTGGTTCACGTGCAATATTTTTTTAAAAATCGGGGTTTGGGTTTTTTTTATTTTTTTATTTTTATTTTTTTGGAAGCGATGACAGGCACATTCAACTCCCAATCCTGATGAGAATTCATCTCCTCAGAAAGCATCCTCCTCCAATCCCAGCGTTGGAGGGGGGACTAAGGCAGACCCACCCTGAGAACTTTCTGTTTTGTGTCTCTTTGTGGGTTGGCGTTCGTGGAGGGAACACTTACTTAGCTAGTGCTCCTGCTTTGGAGATAGATTAATTTAATATAGGTTTAGTTTGGCGCGTGTGTGTGTTTGTTTGCTTCTTTCTGACTTGTAGCTTAGTTTGCCCTGTGTTTTCCCCTTACTTTGATTTAATATAAACTTTATTTTTGAATTTTGGAGTGTGTGGTTGGGTTGGTTGGGTTGGTTGCCCCCCCCCCTTCCCTGTATTAAAGCCTGACTGTTCTGCTTTTGTGAAAGCTTTCTTTTGAAAGCATACACACAGTTTTTGTCCCATTTCCCTACATTTATATTCTTAAACATATTTTATTATATTCTTTCACATAGTCCATTAGTATATATTCTCATACATATTATATTAGTATTCATATTTTGTTCTTCTTATAGTAGTGGTTGGTTCTTTTCCCCCCTCCCCTCTCTTAAATCCTGATTGTGTTTCCTTCTATCTTCTATATACCAAATATACCAAAAAAATTGGATTCTCTTTTTCTTCTCTGTGTAACTTCGACGGAGTGGGCTGCTTTTGTCAAGTTCAACAGGCAGCCACAGATTGAGCATTTTGGGGAAAGCATACGCACACCATTTCCCTATTCTTAAACATATTATTATTATATTCTTTGACATAGTCTTAGTAGTCTATTAGTATACATTCTCATACATATTATAGTAGTGGTTGGTTCTTTTCCCCCCTCCCCTCTCTTAAATCCTGATTGTGTTTCCTTCTATCTTCTATATACCAAATATACCAAAAAAATTGGATTCTCTTTTTCTTCTCTGTGTAACTTCGACGGAGTGGGCTGCTTTTGTCAAGTTCAACAGGCAGCCACAGATTGAGCATTTTGGGGAAAGCATACGCACACCATTTCCCTATTCTTAAACATATTATATTATATTCTTTGACATAGTCTTAGTAGTCTATTAGTATACATTCTCATACATATTAGTAGTAGTAGTATTCATATTTTGTTCTTGTTATAGTAGTGGTTGTCCCATTTCTTGTCCCATTTCCCTACATTTATTAGTAATATTCTTAAACATATTATTATATTCTTGTAGATATTCTTAGTAGTAGATATATATATATATATTAGTATATTCTCATACATATTAGTAGTAGTATATTTTATTGTTCTTGTCCCATTTCCCTACATTTAAACATATTATATCTTCTTATACATATTCTTAGTAGTACCTTATACATAGTATTAGTAGTATTAATATTTTGTTAGTCATCATGAAAAGAGGAAGCAGGCGTGCTGAAAGCAGCAAGGCTCAGTCTGCCAGCAGTAAGCAGGCTTCCTCTCCTCCTGTGAAACTCAAACGGGCAACTCCTTGGCTGACTGCTCCAAAACAGAAGCAGGACAAGCAGCAGGCAGAGCCACTCTCTTCTGCAACTTGTGCCCGGCGTTCTCTTTTTGAGGGTGGGAATGGGAAAAGTGCCCGTTTGCAAGAGGCACGTGGCAGCAGTGCCATTAGAGGAGGAGGAGTATCCCCAACTCCTTCATTCTCCTTTCAGCCCACGAGCCCGATGATGGACCTAGACGAGGTCCTCAGCACAGTGGAGGGGGGGGAGGAGGAGGAGGAGGCGGTGGGCCTCCAGGATGTGGGGGCTGAGGAGGAGCAGCAGCAGGCCGAGGCTCTCTCCCCAGTCTCATCCCACACCCCTGTTTCTGTGGCAACACCAGAGAGCTCAGGCGGGCAATTGGTGGTGTCACCACGGAAACGAAAGACAAGCATCGTGTGGGACCACTTTGAGTTGGGAGCGGATCCCCGCTTTGCTGTCTGTCGCCACTGCAAACTCAGCCTAAGCAGGGGTTCATCGACAGGGCATTATGGAACCAGCAGCATGAAGATGCATCTTAAGAGGCAGCACCAGTCGGTCTTGCTGGGGAAAGAGGCGGGCAAGGCGACTGGTTCCAGGGGAAAGCCGAAGGCGGCGGCTGCTGCTGCTGCTGCTGCTGCTGCTGCTGCTGGCACTTCCAGTCTCAGCTCTCCATCTCCCATCCCCACAAGGGTTAGGCAGGCAACCCTGCCGGAAATGGGGTGGGGGAAGTATGGAACCACAAGATGGCGTTTTCCAACGCCCTCCCAGATCACCACGTCAATCGGTGAGATGGTGGCGTTGGACGACCAGCCATTCAGCCTCGTCGACAACGCAGGCTTCAAGAGGCTGATGGCGCTTGTGGTGCCATACTACAAGCTGCCGTGTCGCACCACCCTGAGCAGGCGGGTGGTGCCTTCCCTGTACCGTTCCTGCAGGGAGTTAGTGCTGGGTCGTCTGTGCCAGGCAGAGGCACGGATGGTGCACTTCACCTCGGACATTTGGTCCAGCGAGGGCGGAGTGCACGCTTACCTGTCCCTGACGGCACACTGGTGGGCAGCCGTGGGGCAGGAAGGATCCAGCACTACAGGGACTGGCAAGGAGGGCTACTGCTGGGCCCTCCTCCACACGCAAGTGATGGACCAGTCCCACACGGCAGGGGAGATTACGGAGGCCATGAACCGCATGGTGGATGGGTGGCTAGCTGGGCAGAAGGTCACCCGCGGTTACATGGTCACGGACGGGGGAGCCAACATGGTGAAGGCGGTGCGCGACGGCGGATTCGAGGGCGTCCGCTGCATCGCGCACGTCTTGAACCTGGTGGTGAGGGATGGCCTTGGGATGGGCAGCAGCAAGCCCAACCTCGGTCCCCTGTCCGGGATCCGTAACCTCCTGGAGAGCTGCAGAAAGGTGGCAGGCCATTTCCACCACAGCGTCAAGGGCAGTCGCTTGCTGCGGGAGAAGCAGGAGGAGTTGAATCTCCCGCAGCACAGGCTAGTGCAGGATGTGGTGACACGCTGGAACTCCACCTACCTGATGCTGGAGCGGATGGTGGAGCAACAGCGTGCCATCCACGACTTGTTCAGGGTCAGGGACATGGGCGTCCACCACCTGGGCAAGCAGCAGTGGGACGCCATGTCCCAGCTGGTGGCGGTCCTCAAGCCGTTCCTGAACGCCACCGAGACCCTGAGCAAAAGCTCTGCCCTCCTCAGCCAGGTGATCCCTGTATGCAGGCATCTCCAGAAACAGATGGGCGACTTTCTGGAGTACAGGGATCCCGTCACCGGCAGGCGCTTCGAGCCCGAGGTCCGCGAAGCGGTGACTAGGCTGAGGGACGGCGTGACGCGGAGGCTGGAGCCCATCCAAACCGACAGGGTCCACATGTTGGCAGCCATGTGCGACCCTCGTGTGAAGGATGGGCTTTGTGGGCCAAATAGCAGGCAGCACTGGGTGGAAACGCTGGTGGGCGAAGTGCGGGCGGCATGGGCCAAGAGGGTGGGGCAGAGTGAGGCAGAGGAGCAGGCCACCCCTCCCCGCAGCAGCACCAGCAGCACCAGCAGCAGCCTCACCTGCATCCCTCCCAGCAGCAGCACAGGCGAGGGGTATTGGGAAGAGGCTCTGCACACCGTGTTTGGGCAGAGACCCTCCCCAGCCACCAGCCAGGATGACGCTGCAACCACCGTGCAGCGTTACCTGTCAGAGCCCATCGAGGACTCCTCCATGGACCCCCTGGCCTACTGGTCATCCCGTTTTCAGATTTGGCCGGACCTGGCGCGGGTGGCCATGGATCGACTCAGCTGCCCACCCACCAGTGTTCCAAGCGAGAGGGTGTTCTCTATGGCGGGCGACATAGTGACCCCTCACCGCTCTCGCTTGGAGCCGGACTTGGTGGAGCAGCTGGTCTTTCTGAAGGGCAATCTCCCCCTGCTGGGATACCCCACCCTCAAGCCCTCGTGGGAGTGACAGGCAGGCTCCCTTTAATTCCACCCCTCCTTGGGTTGGCAGGCACACTACAGTTCAGGCAGGCTGGTTTTTTCTCTGTAGGCACTAGGCAGAGTTTGTCACCGTGCGTGTGTGTGACTGACTGTGAGGGCAAAGCACCGCACTTGAGTTCATTTCATTTCTGTGGCGTCCGGTACAGCTTAGTCAACTCATCCGGATAGTTTTCCACCCAGTTCCAAAAGACTCCATTTATTTATTTATTTATTTATTTATTTATTTAATTAATTACATTTATATACCGCCCCACAGCCAAAGCTCTCTGGGCGGTTTACAACCGTTTGTCCATGATTGACTGCACGTTTAGGTGAGGTGCAAGCAGGGGGCAAGGCAATGCCTGGCACCACCACCACCACTAGCCAGGCTGCCTCTCTCCAGCAGTCCACGGGTCGCCCTTTGGAGTGCCCTGGGAGTGGAAGACGTACTCCCTGATCCAGAAGTATGGTTTTTTGAGAAGCAAACAGGCGAGTCCTCGCCTTTGAGAAGCAACCTTTCACTTGAACTCATGGAAGTCATTGACTTCAGCACAGCCACTACATAGAGGCTGTGGACCTCTGGGTGACTCCATCAGTGTGCTGATTTTGAGAAGCAACCTTTCACTGAAACTCATTCACTTCCCCAATTGAGGGTGAGGGAGGTTACACTCCAGCAGTCCACGGGTCGCCCTTTAGATAGCTCGGGGATCAAATGGAGTCCTTGATCTGTGTGCTGATTTTGAGAAGCAACCTTTCACTGAAACTCATTCACTTCCCCAATTGCGGCTGGTACTCCAACAGTCCACCGAACGCCCATAGCACAGCCACTTAGTGCATAGGGACAGTTTAAGTTTCCTCCTGAGAAGTGAGCACTCACTTCAACTCATGACAGCCATTGACTTCACCACAGCCACTACTGCGGATGCTGTGGTCCTCCAGGATGTGGGGATAAGTAGCAGTCGCTGGTCGAGCTTCTCTCCCCAGTCTCATATGGAGCAATTTTGAGCTCTCACTTCGACTTCAAGTTCAGACACTTGAGCACAGCCCCTACGGTGGAGGCACAGCTGGCCGTGCCTCTCTCCCCAACCACTGACTGCACAGGGACAGTTTAAGTTTCCTCCTGAGAAGTGAGCACTCACTTCAACTCATGACAGCCATTGACTTCACCACAGCCACTACTGCGGATGCTGTGGTCCTCCAGGATGTGGGGATAAGTAGCAGTCGCTGGTCGAGCTTCTCTCCCCAGTCTCATATGGAGCAATTTTGAGCTCTCACTTCGACTTCAAGTTCAGACACTTGAGCACAGCCCCTACGGTGGAGGCACAGCTGGCCGTGCCTCTCTCCCCAACCACTGACTGCACAGGGACAGTTTAAGTTTCCTCCTGAGAAGTGAGCACTCACTTCAACTCATGACAGCCATTGACTTCACCACAGCCACTACTGTGGATGCTGTGGTCCTCCAGGATGTGGGGATAAGTAGCAGTCGCTGGTCGAGCTTCTCTCCCCGGTCTCGTCCCACCCCTCTTCCGCTGTAACCCTGTCTTTGAGAAGCAAGCTGTCACTTCAACTCATGGACTTCCCCTATGTGCGGGTGGTACTCCAGTAGTCGACCGATCGCCCATAGCACAGCCACTTAGTGCGTAGGGACAGTTTAAGTTTCCTCCTGAGAAGCAAGCTGTCACTTCAACTCATGGACTTCCCCTATGTGCGGGTGGTACTCCAGGTGTCCACCGATCGCCCATACCACAGCCACTTTGTGTGTACGGACAGTTTAATTTTCCTGAGAAGTGAGCACTCACTTCAACTCATGGACTTCCCCAATTGCGGCTGGTACTCCAACAGTCCACCGAACGCCCATATCACAGCCACTTAGTGCATAGGGACAGTTTAAGTTTCCTCCTGAGAAGTGAGCTTTCACTTCGACTCATGACAGCCATTGACTTCACCACAGCCACTTCTCGGTGGATGCTTTGTTCCACCAGGATGTGGGTGAGGAGGATTAGTTGCAGCAGCTGGCCGAGCGTCTCTCCCCAGTCTCGCAATTCAAGTTATCTGAGAAGTGAGCTTTCACTTCGACTCATGGACTTCCCCTATGTGTGGGAGGTACTCCAGCAGTCGACCGATCGCCCATAGAACAGCCACTTAGTGTGTACGGACAGTTTAATTTTCCTGAGAAGTGAGCACTCACTTCAACTCATGAAACTCATGAAAGCCATAGACTTCCGATGCAACCTCTCTCTCCTCAGTCTCATCCTCTTCCTCTTCCCCTTCTGCTGTAACCCGTCTTTGAGAAGCAAGCTTTCACTTAAACTCATCATTCACTTCCCCAACTGAGGGAGGTAAAGTCCAGCAGTCCACGGGTCGCCCTTTGGAGTGCCCTGGGAGTGGAAGACGTACTCCCTGATCCCGAAGTATGGTTTTGAGAAGTAAGCTGTCACTTGAACTCATGAGCCTCTGTGCAAAAGCTGTCCTTGTGTGTGTGGTTGTGAGTGTTACTGCAGCTGCCTGTCTCGCTGCGAAAATGAAACAGGCAAGTCCTCGCCTTTGAGAAGCAACCTTTCACTTAAACTCATGGAAGTCATTGACTTCAGCACAGCCACTACGTAGAGGCTGTGGACCTCTGGGTGACCCGATCAGTGTGCTGATTTTGAGAAGCAACCTTTCACTGAAACTCATTCACTTCCCCAATTGCGGCTGGTACTCCAGTAGTCCACCGAACTCCCATAGCACAGCCACTTAGTGCATAGGGACAGTTTAAGTTTCCTCCTGAGAAGTGAGCACTCACTTCAACTCATGACAGCCATTGACTTCACCACAGCCACTACTGCGGATGCTGTGGTCCTCCAGGATGTGGGTGAGGATTAGTCGCAGCAGCTGGTCGAGCTCCTCTCCCTGGTCTCATATGGAGCAATTTTGAGCTCTCACTTCGACTCCAAGTTCAGACACTTGAGCACAGCCCCTACGGTGGAGGCACAGCTGGCCGTGCCTCTCTCCCCAACCACTGACTGCACAGGGACAGTTTAAGTTTCCTCCTGAGAAGTGAGCACTCACTTCGACTCATGACAGCCGTTGACTTCACCACAGCCACTTTGTGTGGGATGCTGTGGTCCTCCAGGATGTGGGGATTAGTAGTAGCCACTGGTCGAGCTTCTCTCCCCGGTCTCGTCCCACCCCTCTTCCGCTGTAACCCTATCTTTGAGAAGCAAGCTGTCACTTCAACTCATGGACTTCCCCTATGTGCGGGTGGTACTCCAGTAGTCGACCGATCGCCCATAGCACAGCCACTTAGTGCGTAGGGACAGTTTAAGTTTCCTCCTGAGAAGTCAGCACTCACTTCAACTCATGACAGCCATTGACTTCACCACAGCCACTTCTCGGTGGATGCTTTGTTCCACCAGGATGTGGGTGAGGATTAGTAGCAGAAGCTGGTCGAGCTTCTCTCCCCAGTCTCATATGGAGCAATTTTGAGCTCTCACTTCGACTCCAAGTTCAGACACTTGAGCACAGCCCCTACGGTGGAGGCACAGCTGGCCGTGCCTCTCTCCCCAACCACTGACTGCACAGGGACAGTTTAAGTTTCCTCCTGAGAAGTGAGCACTCACTTCGACTCATGACAGCCGTTGACTTCACCACAGCCACTTTGTGTGGGATGCTGTGGTCCTCCAGGATGTGGGGATTAGTAGTAGCCACTGGTCGAGCTTCTCTCCCCGGTCTCGTCCCACCCCTCTTCCGCTGTAACCCTATCTTTGAGAAGCAAGCTGTCACTTCAACTCATGGACTTCCCCTATGTGCGGGTGGTACTCCAGGTGTCCACCGATCGCCCATAGAACAGCCACTTAGTGTGTACGGACAGTTTAATTTTCCTGAGAAGTGAGCACTCACTTCAACTCATGACAGCCATTGACTTCACCACAGCCACTACTGCGGATGCTGTGGTCCTCCAGGATGTGGGTGAGGATTAGTCGCAGCAGCTGGTCGAGCTCCTCTCCCTGGTCTCGTCCCACCCCTCTTCCGCTGTAACGCCCTCTTTGAGAAGCAAGCTGTCACTGAAACTCATGAAAGCCATAGACTTCCGAAGCAACCTTTCACTTCAACTCATTGACTTCCCCTTTGAGAAAAAGCTAAGCTCCAGTAATGCACCGTTTTTCCGTGGGACAGCTCTCTTTCGAGAAGCTGCACTGCATATGCAGCAGTGCCATGGCTTTGAGAAGCCGAGACCCATCCCAGCCACCGGGAACCGGAGGAAAACTCCAGCAGTCCACGGGTCACCCTTTAGATAGCTCGGGGATCAAATGGAGTCCTTGATCTGTGTGCTGATTTTGAGAAGCAACCTTTCACTGAAACTCATTCACTTCCCCAATTGTGGCTGGTACTCCAACAGTCCACCGAACTCCCATAGCACAGCCACTTAGTGCATACTAGGGACAGTTTAAGTTTCCTCCTGAGAAGTCAGCACTCACTTCGACTCATGACAGCCATTGACTTCACCACAGCCACTTTGTGTGGGATGCTGTGGTCCTCCAGGATGTGGGGATTAGTAGTAGTCACTGGTCGAGCTTGTCTCCCCGGTCTCGTCCCACCCCTCTTCCGCTGTAACCCTGTCTTTGAGAAGCAAGCTGTCACTTCAACTCATGGACTTCCCCTCAGAGAAAAAGCTAAGCTCCAGCAGTCCACCGATCTCCCGTAGCACAGCCACTACATTTCCTGAGAAGTGAGCTCTCACTTCAACTCGTCTTGTAGTGCGCCCGCCGAGTTGAGCACAGCCACTACAGTGGAGGCGCCTGCCCGCCTGCCTGGGAGCCATCCTTGTGAGGTAGCTGGATCTGCTGGGACTGACTCCCCCACAGATCTATGGCTTACTTGTGCAAGGTACCAGCTTTTCTGGGCCCGCCAACCCATGCCTGCCTGCCTGTCTGCCCGCCTCCCCCGGGGTGCTGCTGTGGTGGGGCATCTGCCAGGACTGACTCCTCGCCTGCTCTGCCCGCCTGGTGCCTGGGAGATGGGCTTTGCGGTTCGTGGCCAGCACCCTCCGGCACGCTTGCTCCCAGTCGTCCTCCTCTGTGCCCCTCAAGGCGTAACTGCTGGCTTAGAAAGAAACAACCAGCCATCTTTGCCTCACTTTGCGCCCACTTATGGGTTGGTTTGCTATGCGTTAGTGCTCAAGCCATCCTTGCGGCACTACAATGCATGCTGCCTGCCTGCTTTCCCTCCCTTCTCCCCTTCCCGCCTTGCAGCGATGGTGTATGTGTCTTGCTTTGACTAAGGGGAGAAGTCCTTCCTGCGCTCACTTAGACTTTATCAAATTCAATAATCCCTTTTTCAAATGTGCCAGAAGATTTAGGGTTATCTCGTGGCATGTTGGGATTGCCTTGGAACTGGCCCCATTGAGCTGTCTGCAATTGCAACTTTAAATCCCTGACATACTGGAGTGTTCAAATTTCAAAAGTTCCCCTAACATCAGGGGATGATGGGATTGCCTTGAAACTTGGTGTCCATGGGGACACATGGGTAAGCTGTCATGGGACCAAAGGATAGGTTTCTAACGTGCAAATTGACGTAGTTGTAGAATGGGACTTGATTTGGGGTGAGTTAAAAAGTTTAAGCCGCGCCAAAAATCAGGGGATGATGGGATTTGCTTGCAACTTGGCGTGCATGTGGACACATGGATAAGCTGCCCTGGTGCCGAGTTTGAGGTTTCTAACATGCAAATTGACGGAGCTATCCCAAGGGGTGTGAATGGGGTGCCCGATTTTCATAAATTCCCCAAAAATCAGGGGATGATGGGATTGCCTTGAAACTTGGCGTGCATGTGGACACGTGGATAAGCTATCATGGTGCTGAGTTTGAGGTTTCTAACGTGCAAATTGACGTAGTTGTAGAATGGGACAATTTGGGGTGAGTTAAGCCATGCCAAAAATCAGGGGATGATGGGATTTGCTTGCAACTTGGCGTGCATGTGGACACATGGATAAGCTGCCCTGGTGCCGAGTTTGAGGTTTCTAACATGCAAATTGACGGAGCTATCCCAAGGGGTGTGAATGGGGTGCCCGATTTTCATAAATTCCCCAAAAATCAGGGGATGATGGGATTGCCTTGAAACTTGGCGTGCATGTGGACACGTGGATAAGCTATCATGGTGCTGAGTTTGAGGTTTCTAACGTGCAAATTGACGGAGCTATCTAAAGGGGTGTGAATTAGGGTTATGGGAGGTGCGTTAGAGGGTAGAGCCGCGCCAAAAATCAGGGGATGATGGGATTTGCTTGCAACTTGGCGTGCATGTGGACACATGGATAAGCTGCCCTGGTGCCGAGTTTGAGGTTTCTAACATGCAAATTGACGGAGCTATCCCAAGGGGTGTGAATGGGGTGCCCGATTTTCAAAAATTCGCCAAAAATCAGGGGATGATGGGATTGCCTTGAAACTTGGCGTGTGTGTGTATACGCCCATGAGGTGTCATGGTGCCAAACGTGAGGTTTCTAACTTCAACGGAAAAAAAGTTGTTTACTTTTTTAGCTTTCAATGCAAGCCTATGGGGGGGCAAAAACGGAGCTCCGGATCCGATCCGGAGCTCCGAGCGGAGCGGAGCGGAAGTGGGCGGAGCGGGGGCGGGGCGGAGCGACCCGCTCCGAAAAATGGCGGATCTGCAAGTGAAGCGGAGCGGGGGGTCCGTGCACACCCCTAATAATAACAATCATCTGTTCCTTAGCAGGTCTAAAAATTAGGTAAACACAACCTCAGATGAACAACAACACATGACATATTACACCGTGTCATGATTTATTTAACAGAAATAAAGCCAAAATGGAGAAGCCATGTGTGAAAAAGTAAGTACACCTTATGATTCAATAGCTTGTAGAACCACCTTTAGCAGCAATAACTTGAAATAATCATTTTCTGTATGACTTTATCAGTCTCTCACATCGTTGTGGAGGAATTTTGGCCCACTCTTCTTTACAACGTTGCTTCAGTTCATTGAGGTTTGAGGGCATTTGTTTATGCACAGCTCTCTAAAGGTAGGGTGACCATATTTTGGAAACCAAAAAGGAGGACAACATGGTCGCCCCCAAGGGGGCGTGTCCAGTACCAAGGGGGCGTGCCCACCCAAACATAGCCTTGGTCACATGTCTGATTTTACAGCACACATTTAAGACAAATCTGTTCTACATAACTTCTTAATGTTAAAATCACTGAAATAAAGAACAAGTGAGAGATTCAATGTATCTGAAATTAACTTCACTCACTCCTACTTTTGTAGGTTTTGCTCTACTTTGAAGCTTTTGCTATACTCTGTATGTTACATTCTCCCCTTCCCTCAAATATCTTTTCTGACTGTATCTTCACTCATTGCAAGCTGCTGTTGTTGTTAACAGGGTTTGCTACTGGCCCCAGATCTGTTTCAAATTTGGTATGGCTAAAGCTCTACCTAAAAGCTATCATGGTACCAACTTTCAGCTCTTTATCTTTAAAAATGACAGTTTAAAAATAATAATTTTAAAACCTCATTTTTTAAAAAAATTCCTAATGAACGGATCTGTTTCAAATTTGGTGTGGCCAAAGCTAAATCCTATCATGGTACAAAGTTTCATCTCTTTAAATTTAAAAATGACGATTTTAAAAATAATAATTTTAAAACCTCAATTTTAAAAAAAATTCCTAAAAAATCAATGGATGAACGGATCTGTTTCAAATTTGGTATGACTAAAACCCTTCCTAAGAGCTACCATTGTGCCAAGTTTCATGTCTTTATCTTAAAAAATGATGGAGTTATAAGCATTTTTGTTAATTCCCATTAGAGCTGCTCTTTGAAAAATAATAATCCGGATTTCCCCTCCCCGTCCCGGATTTGCCATCAAAAACCCGGACAAATCCGGTCATATGGTCACCCTAGGTCTGGACTTTGACTGGGCCATTGCAATACCTTGATTCCTTCTTTTTCAGCCATTCTGTTGTAGATTTGCTGGTGTGCTTGGGATCATTGTCCTGTTGCATGAGCCAATTTCGGCCAAGCTTTAGCTGTCGGACAGATGGCCTCACATTTGACTCTAGTATACTTTCATATACAGAGGAGTTCATGGTCGACTAAATGACTGCAAGGTTCCCAGGTCCTGTGGCTGCAAAACAAGCCCAAATCATCATCCCTCCACCACCGTGCTTGACAGTTGGTATGAGGTGTTTGTGCTGATATGCTGTGTTTGGTTTTCGCCAAACGTGGCGCTGTGCATTATGGCCAAACTTCTCCACTTTGTTCTTGTCTGTCCAAAGGACATCGTTCCAGAAGTCTTGTGGTTTGTTCAGATGCAACTTTGCAAACCTAAGCCGTGCTGCCACGTTCTTTTTAGAGAGAAGAGGCTTTCTCCTGGCAACCCTTCCAAACAAACCATACTTGTTCAGTCTTTTTCTAACTGTACTGTCATGAACTTTAACATTTAACATGCTCACTGAGGCCTGTAGAGTCTGAGTAACTCTTGGGTTTTTTGCAATTTCTCTGAGCATTGCACAATTTGACCTTGGGGTGATTTTGCTGGGACGCCCTCTCCTGGGAAGATTGGCAGCAGTCTTGAATGTTTTCCACTTTTGAATAATCTTTCTCACTGTAGAATGATGGACTTTGTTTGGAAATGGCCTTATAACCCTTCCCAGATTGATGGGCAGCAGCAATTGCTTCTCTAAGATCATTGCTGATGTCTTTCCTCCTTTGCATTGTGTTAACACACACCTGAATGCTCCAGACCAGCAAACTGAAAAAACTTTGGCTTTTATAGAGGTGGTCATACTTGCTGATGATCAATTAATCACAGGCATTTGATTAGCAGCACCTGCCTGCTACTTAGCATCTTAATTCCTATGGAAGCAGTAAGGGTGTACTTACTTTTTCACACATGGCTTCTCCATTTTGGCTTTTTTTCTGTTAAATAAACCATGACACGGTGTAATATGTCATGTGTTGTTGTTCATCTGAGGTTGTATTTACCTAATTTTTAGACCTGCTAAGGAACAGATGATTGTTATTATGTCCTGATATGTAAAATCATACAATTCCAAGAGGGTGTACTTTCTTTTTCACACGACTGTATGTATATGCCAGCTTATCTGCTAAAATGCCACCAGGTTCCCTTGACTTTGAGGGGTGGGCAGGCCTTTCGGTTCTGCTGAGATGCTTTCTGGCAGGGCTGGCCCATCGTGCAACCGGGAGAGGGGGTTGGCCCAGTGGGCTGCAATGAGGAGGGCTGGTTGATCCGTACAGAAGCTAGGAGTATAGGATTCCTTTGTATGACACACCACCCACTCAAATCTATCCAGAAATGACAATTCTAGAGAATTCCACAGATATGATCACAACAAAACTGAGAGGTGATTTCACGAGCAATGCCCAAGAAAATCCTTATCCTGGAATATCATCTCTTGCAACGACTGTTCTTGAAGAACAAGAAGCAGGAAACAGCTAATATGAAAAGTGAATTTATTCTAATTAACCAAGATTTTGCAGGGGAATTTCAGAACAGAAAATGTAAGAAAACCACTTAAGCATCTGTTGTGAAATTGGCTATAAAAAAAGGACATTGTCTTGAGAATGCTTATTTACCTGACTACGGAAGAGTGTTGCTTTTTGTGGTATTTATATCTGGAGGAAGAGAAGAGGCTCTCTGAAAAATGGACCGGTTTACACGTTCAGCTAGAATTGAAGTATAGTCTTAGTTTTCACATGGTTTTTATATTTAGTTGTGCTATCATTCTTTTTGTACACCATTCTGAAAGGTTGCATAAGAAAGTATTTTAAATAAATAAATAAATCTCAAATAACGCCTCCCCAAAATTCACTGCTGTAAATTTTGATGGCAATTTTTTTTTTGTATTTTTTGGGTGTGTAAGAATTTAACATTAAAAAATGTTGTAGTCACTGTTAACACTCAGCAGTATTTGACTGGTAGTATGCTGTAGTAGCAAGCAATCAGTATTTGGCAGGATCAGTCAGTGTCTAACAATTTTTGACTGCTGCTATGCAATGTCAGGCAATAACAGACAATATTGAGTATAGATTTCAATAGTCCTTTTACTTTCATTCAACCAGAACAGGTTAATTTTGAATTATTATGCTAATAATGCCTACATTTTGTGAGCAAGTTTTGAGATTAAAATCCAAAATGGAGCGATTTGAAAAATGTAAGAATGGATGAAGGAGAAAATTGAAATGGCTTGATGAACAAGTTTCTGGGGAACAGCAGGGTAAAAGGCACAAAGTCAGGCCAGGGATGAGAAAGGTGGTTGGCAGGAAAGAGAGGAGAGGAAATGGAAGTACATAAGGTTGCTATGTGGAGCGTGCTCCCGGTTCCAGATTCCATCCTGTTCCATTCTCCTTCCCCTCCTGGCTTCCTCCCCCACCCTCCTCCAACCGCCAGACAGAATTCTATGGCCACTGATCATGGTCAGTCCTTACAGGGCTGTCACCCCACCCCACGTCAGGGCTTTTTCTGTAAAGATTTTTTGATCTTCTGCAAATCTCAGAGCTTTCACAGGGCTGTTAATACCTCCCTCTTGTGCATGAGTGGTACTGTTTTGGCTACAGAAGGACTGGCACTCATAGAATTCAGTTTGCAATTAGTGTATGTAATGATGTTAATAAAATAGCTGTCATGTACTCTGACCCCTCATAAAGGGAAGCGAGATGGAAAGGATTTAACAATGAGGGTTTTTATCCAGATTTAACCATACTTTGAGTAAACCCATTGAGATCAATAGTATTTGTGAGTTATGACTAATTTAAGTCCCATTGATTTCAATGGGTCCATACTAAGTATGACTAAATATAGATACAGCCTAGTAACTAGAAGCTTGATGACTTGCGTTCCTCCAAGGTAATACCCACAGAAAGGAGTGCAAATGTGGGGTTTTGAACCTCATGGGCCCCCACCACCACCGCTAGCACCCAGTTCCTCCACCACCATTGTTTCCCTCCTCCTTCCTGTGGCAGAAAATAAAGGAGTCGTGGAAGGGGGAGGTCAGCCCCTCCCTCCGGTGTTTTTAAACAAAATCCTTTAATGCACAGACCCAAGGAGGCAGCCCAGTGGCCATTTGGCTCACTGGGCCTGCCTCCTCCATCCCCCCCACCCCCCGTTGTTCCCCTCCTTCTCCCTGCACCAAAAAGAAAGGAGTCGTGGAGCGGGAGGTCAGCTCCTCACTCCATTTTTTCTCATGGTTTTGTTTTAAAGTGCAGAGGTACGGAGGCAGCCCAGCGGCCCGTTGGCTTGCTCAGCCACCCCCTCCCACCTGTCCTGGTGTGCCTTGCTTGGCTCCAGGTTTTTTGCTTTTGCTTTAACTGCGCTGCTCTGCGGGCCCATGTAGGCGGCCCAGTGGCCATTTGGCTCCTGCACCATGCCCTTCCCCTGTTGCAGCTGATGGCAACCAATCAGGGTTTGCCAGTGGCTGGGCCATGCCTTCGGTGCAAAGCCAGAGGATGGGGATAGACGGGAGATGCGCGTCTGCACATGGCTGGCATGGAAAAAGTCGCGTTAACTGCCCGACTTTTTAAAAGCGAAGCTTCAGGGGAATGCCTCCGGACTGCTCCGTGATGGCGGCTGTGTCATATAAATGACCTGCTGCCTCTGTGGATCCACCCCGAGACAAGCCCCTCATCGAGACAGGCTCTTTAGGAGAAGGCTGCCCAGAGGATAAATCAATTGTAAATCAATTGTAAAAGGGAGATAAAACAGCAGGGGAAGGAGTGACAAGAAAAGGCTAGCTTATGGACAAAGGCTTTAGAGGAAGGGACAGAATAGAGTTTTGACAGGGCTCCTGTGCTTTCCACCCTGCTGACAAGCAGAAAGTCAACAGGTGAAGATTTCCCCATATGAAGTTGCTGCAATAGGACCCTATTGAATGCCTACTTGCCATGCTCCCGTTAGAGGCCAAGGAGCTCTGGCAGGAGAAAAAACAGAACAAAGACACAACTAGCAAGATTTGGCTGTTAGATGTCATCAAGTTTAGGCAGAAGACTAGATCCTTCATGGATTCCCATAGAACTATTCCAGTGGGTAAATAGTTCCTATGAATCCAAATTTTAAATCTGTCACAGAAATTGGATATTAGGCTTGGATTCATACAGTCATTATGCAATCAGTAACTTGCTTTGTTCCAAACAGCTTCGCCTAATGAAGAACCCTATGTGGCTTAGAAGTTTTCTAAAACTATTAAAAGATACTAAAAGAGTTGGACAAGTAAAAGTAAAACTCTGTCCAATCTAGAACTTCATTTACCCACATTTGGGTGTCAACTTCATTTGCATATTGAGTAAGAGCCCAGAGTTTGTCACACCCAAGACTCTGAACAATTCCTCTTTGTTTTCCTAATATATTGTTTTAATTCTTGACCATTTGTACAGCATTGCAATGTGAAAAGCAATAATAATGTTCTGCCTTTTTCTTCTTGTTATTTGTTGATGCTATTGGCATACATTTTTAGTATAACACTGGAATATAAATACATTCTATTTATCCAAAGCTCAAATACAAAAATGCAAACATCCAGTCATGTAGTAGTTAGTGCACTAGTCTTACAACCCAGTCCTATGCATGTCTGCTCTGAAGTAAGCTGCATTGAGTTCAACAGGGCTTACTCCCAGGTAAGATGGGTACAGCCTTACAGTACAATGTCTACGCAGAAGTAAATCCCATTGAATTCAATGAGACTTACTCCCAGGTAAGTGCATATGGGATTGTAGTCTTCAGCTACAAAACTTATAGATGACCATGTTTGCCACCTCAAGCTCTTTAGAGGCAAAGAGGGAGAAAAATGTTGATTTAAAATTTTCTGTCTTTCAATTTGGACTTAATCTGAGCTGGGTTTAGGGTAGCCAGATGCAAAAGAGGACAGAGCTCCTGCAGGTCTTATAGTTGTGTAGAAGACGGGATTTCAGCAGGTGCATGACAGCCGACCCACCTGCTGAAATTCCCTCTTCTTTCTACAAAACTACTGAAAGTGCAGGAGCCCTGTTCCCTTTTGCTTCAGGCAACCCTGGCTGGCTGAACAGGGCTCACTCCACAATCAGTTCCCTGGTTTAGCCTCGGAGAGAGCTCCAAAGCAGGCTGTTAGTTTCTCCTTCCCAAGCAGTCTTGCCACGGGGCTTCTTCTTTTAGATACAAAGTGCTGACATTTCACCCCCACATTCAAAGCAGGTGGGCAGGAAGCGTTGCATTCTTTGCTGATACACATCACTGCACACAACCCCCCCTTTCCTGTTTCTATGAATGACTATTGGGGTGAGGAAGAGGAGCCCAACTCTGAAGCAAAAAGTCCCAGATTCTATCCTAGGCACTGCCGGGGCAAAAAGGAGGGCAGGGAAAACCCTGCCCAAGGCCCCAGCTGGCCCAGGCCCCATCAACAACCAGAGGAGTCAACACTGGCCCAGACAGATCAGTGGTCAGACTCTATATAAGACAAGTTCGAAAACACACCCCTATTTTCTAGAACTTAATTTTAGGAATGAAAAGTGCCAGGGCTTATCACACCTGCAGGAGGTCAACTCTCTAACTTGGAATGACCTCCCTTTTAATTCCAGTTGGAACTTTCCAGCACCAGCCCAGCCCCCCAATGCTGCCTCTTGGTTTGGCTTGGTTTCCTTGCTTTGCCCTTCTCTCCCTCTCCAGCATGTAGCTTACCTCACTGAGTAAATGGAGCCAGCCGTCGCTTGCAGTTAGAGAGCAGGAACTTCCAGGTGGGTTTGAGCCCCAGCTCCTCTCGTTTTAGAAGTTAATCCCTAGCCCTGAGATAAATCAGCCCACAAATTACTATCCTGTTGTGAATATAAACTGACAGACCCACTTGGATGAAGGAACAGATAAGATGGAAAAAAACATACCTGTGACAACAAGGAAGAGCCCCAGTGTAGTCCAAAACACCCCACAGAGCTGGAACAGAGAAGCCGCCATTGCCAGTCAAATACAAACACTTGAGCACTGTACCTCAGCTCAGGCGTGCCCTTGTGAAAAAAACTAAAAAACAACCAGCCCTCACTTCTGTCTTCTTTCTTTTGAAAAACTGGAAGTGTTGAGGCCTTTCTCTGTCACTGCCTGTTTCCTGTCCATGTAAATGCAGTTGTGACAGGGCAGCCCCTTGGGTTTTGAATCAGGTGCAGCCCGTGAGCACGGGTGCCACAGCTGAGTGGTTTGACCAACAAAAGAGGCACAAAATGGGGAAGTGATGATTGGAAGAGATTGCTACCATTTCCCAGGCAAGGCTGCTCTGCCTTTAATAGATGCGTTACAGTATAGTAGTTAGACGAGCCTTCCCCAACCTGGTGCACTCAAGTTGTTTTGGACAACAACTCATAGAATAGTAGAGTTGGAAGGGGCCTATAAGGCCATCGAGTCCAACCTCCTGTTCAATGCAGGAATCCACCTTAAAGCTCCCAGAATTCCTGACTATTTATCATGCTGGCTGGAGCTGATGGTGGTTGAAGTCCAAGCCCTTGTCTATACGACAGCAGGATCGCTCCTCGTTAAATATAAACCCAATTTTTCGTTGATTCGAATGTAAGTAAAGAGCATCAGATTGCAGCAGCAACAGCGATTTATCTCCTGTACGAGGCAGCAGAGGAGGATGAAAACTTACAATACACAGAAAAGGAAACTTACAATACACAGGGCATTTTCTCTCTCTTAGGGCCTTGCTAGACCAGGCCGGCTGAGCCGGCCTGGAGGCGGGGCGATGGCGCGCTGACATTAGCGCGCGCCGCCCCGGCTTTCAGACGCGGGACGCGCAGGGACGTCGGGATCCCTGCAGCGTCCACCATTTTTTTTTAAGTTTAAAGGGGCCACGTGCAGCCCGAAGACTCCGGACTAGGTAAGTCCATTTTTTTTAAAAACGAAGCCCCCCCCGTCCCCGGCCTTGCCTTGGCGACGGCGCTTGCCTGCTCGTTTGGGCGACGGCGCCCGGCGCTCTCTCTCTCACCCGCCCTCCCCCCTTGCCATCCCCGATGCCTGCTCTCCCCCTCTCCTGCCGGGTCCAGCCTTCCCCCTGCCCCTCTCTTCCCCCCCCCCCCCCGGGCCGATGGGCACAGCGCTCGTATGAGTACTGTGCCCAGTCCATGGCTTTTCCTGGCTACTCGCGAGTAAGCGAGTGGCCGCAAAAAGCCACGGACCTCGCTAGACGTTCCACAGCCCCGGCCTCAGGCCGGGGCTGTGGAGAAGGCACTCCATAAGCAAATTCGCTTATGGCGCGTTAAGGGAGGTCTCAGCGCGGCCTGGGCCCGGATTCCCCTGTGCGTCATCTGGACGCACAGCAGGGAAACCGGGCCTCACAGTGCGCTAACGCCTCGTCTAGCAAGGCCCTTAGTTTCATCACACCAGGGTTATACTGTGCAATCACTGCGAATTGCATGCAAAGGACTCCGAAGTTTTCCAGCTTATAATCTGCTTTGACGATGAAGCACTCCCATACATCCTGCCTTAATTGTGCTTCTTGGCCAAAAGAAGTGTTGTATTTTATTACCCCTTTAAGAGTGAATCATTTGTTGTTCTCCAAGGATGATTTGATATGTTTAAACTACAAATTAAACAAATTCTTACATCTGTGAAAGTTTTAAAGATAAAGACATCAAAATTGGCAGAGTAATAGATATTAAGGAGGGCTTTCAGCATGCCAAATTTGAATTGGATTGGGTCATCCGTTGATTTTTTATGAGTTTTTACATTTCTCCCCCTTAAACCCTTTTCCTGGTATGTAAAGGATCTTAGGAGCACCACCGCCAACAACAATGACAGCTTTACGCTATGGGGATAATTCGAGGGAAACGGGTACCTGAGAAAGCGTTCTTTCTCCTTCTCTCTCTCTGTGTGTGTGTCTCTCTCTGCTGGGTATAGCATTCATTATCAGGCGAGTATTCAAAAATCACTCTATTTTTTGCTCAGCAAGAGAGGGGTTTTTTCGGGGGTAGGAACCGTGGGGTCTGTTCAGTGGTTATTCCCCCCTTCACAATTGTGGGATTTTATGAAACCTATCTTCCATGCCTTGTCAGGGTATTTTCTGGAACCCAATTAGTGCTTTGTGGCAAAGGGTGTCCCCCACTTTTCTTTCTGATTCTTTTTTGCTGAATCTTTGAGCAGGCAGAAAAGAAGGAGGACAAGGAAAGAGGCGCGAGAGGTGGGTGCGTGGAGGGAGGAGGAGAGAAAGAGGTCTCTCGAAGCTCCCTCTTCTTTTGACGATTTCAGTCATTACTCTGTGTAATAGTTAATATGACAACTGAATGCTGAAGTTTGTATAGAAACACCTCGTCCACAGGAGAGAGCGTGCAGTGGGTGGTAACAAGCCAGGCGCTTGCTTGCACACACACACACATACACACACACACACACAGAGAGAGGAATGAATGCAAGGAAAAGAGAAGAGAAGGAATAAAAATAAATAGTTGAGAGGGGAGGGGAGGGAATGAGAGGAGACCTGTCAAAACAGCAAAATGGGAGCAGGAGGAAAGTAACGAGGCAGCAGAGGCGGATGGCTGCCTGTTTCCCCTTCTTTGTTTCTGCGGAGCTCCGTAGCATCACATAGTTCAACCAAAAAATAGTGCAAAGGGATGAGGCAGCAGATAGGTGGGAAGGCAGGAAATCGACCAATCAGATTGTCCTACCCTCAAAGCTCCGCCCACATGTCAAACTCTCCCAAGGACATATAACCATAACGCGGTGCAAACTCAGGTGTTGACCTAAAAGTCGTGGTAAATCCCAACTGCGAATATGCACATTATCATGGTTAAAAGATGTGAGGGAGACTGGAGCAGGCAGGCACCATCGGGGCCTGCTTCAGTTGGAACCCCCCCCCCCCCCACAGGGCTAACTGCCATCTTCACCCTGTGGGGAAGAAGATGCGAGGGAGACTGGAGCAGGCAGGCACCATCGGGGCCTGCTTCAGTTGGAAACCCCCCCCCCCCACAGGGCTAACTGACATCTTCACCCTGTGGGGAAGAAGATGTGAGGGAGACTGGAGCAGGCAGGCACCATCGGGGCCTGCTTCGGTTGGAAACACCCCCCCCCACAGGGCTAACTGACATCTTCACCCTGTGGGGAAGAAGATGCGAGGGAGACTGGAGCAGGCAGGCACCATCGGAGCCTGCTTCAGTTGGACCCCCCCCCCCCCACAGGGCTAACTGCCATCTTCACCCTGTGGGGAAGAAGATGTGAGGGAGACTGGAGCAGGCAGGCACCATCGGAGCCTGCTTCAGTTGGACCCCCCCCCCCCACAGGGCTAACTGCCATCTTCACCATGTGGGGAAGAAGATGCGAGGGAGACTGGAGCAGGCAGGCACCATCGGGGCCTGCTTCAGTTGGAACCCCCCCCCCCCAGGGCTAACTGACATCTTCACCCTGTGGGGAAGAAATGCGAGGGAGACTGGAGCAGGCAGGCACCATCGGGGCCTGGTTCGGTTGGAACCCCCCCCCCCCCAGGGCTAACTGACATCTTCACCCTGTGGGGAAGACGATGCGAGGGAGACTGGAGCAGGCAGGCACCATCGGGGCCTGCTTCAGTTGGAAACCCCCCCCCCCAGGGCTAACTGACATCTTCACCCTGTGGGGAAGAAGATGTGAGGGAGACTG